>NW_023416335.1:183844479-185296979 GCF_014108235.1 Myotis myotis
GTACCTGCAGTAGCTGGTTTCTATAAAGTGTCTACCTGTAATTATACTGAATGAGGTATTGAAGGACAGAAAATACACTATATTTATTTGTTAAAGGGATCTATGGAAACTTCTTTTGAATGTAAAATCACTTTTAGAAACATTAATATTGATAAAGATAATATGTAGTACTTAGAAAATAAAATACAATAGCTGGATGAATTGGGGAAAGAAAATATAGCTTATAATCACTAATGATATGTATAGCCATAAGTGTTTAAGGTTATCAGATCTCATGCCCTGAGTTCAAGAGAAAAATTAAAGAATGAAGAGGAATCATTTTCTCCCTAATTGTTAGTGTTTTATATAGTGCACCAGTACTCTCTGAATAGATAATTTTTTCTTTAATATTTTGAGACATTTAATTGCTTTAAAGCAAGAAAATATTTCTCATCTGACAATTTATATATTTTTATGGAAAATTATATACACACGTGTATATATTTGATTTTTAAGCAGTTTTCTTCAGTTTCCAATCCATTATTTATGTTTCAGTTACATATAGAATTATATAAATAGTAATTTAAAATAGGATATCTGTAGTTAATTATAACATACATGTATTCCAAATTAAGGAAAATGTAATGTGAATGCAAATTATTTTGTATTATCATAGGCACTGCCTTGTATATAGTGAGTATTAACTAAATATCTAGTAATTGAATGAATCATAAAATAACAGTGTACAGTGCTAGGAAAAAAAAACTAGAGGCTTTTTAACAATGCTCTTCTATTTCAGATACATTTTTCTTAAAATCAAGCAGTTGGAAATTGACAATTGCCTGATTAGTTAAATTTCTGATCTGAAGAACATACATGTTTTACCTAAGAAAATCAGGAAAAAGTTATGAATAATTATGATAGGAAATGAATGGTTTTAAAATGAAAAGGGTTAACAAGAATAAATCATAGCTTAGGTTTTTTTTACAGGTTGTGTGTGGGTAACAGAAGGAAGGAAAGACTGAGCTGTGGGCCTTACTTTGGTGAGAGTCTTGTTGTCCACTGGAGGCCTGCCCCAGGAGAACTGTGTAAAGGTATAAACCTAGAAAACAACATTCATTTAGTCATGTGTGTCATTCTATTTCCAACAAGAGGCCCAGTGAACAAAATTCATGCACAGGTGCAGTCCCTAAGCCTGGCTGGCGATCAAAGTGTGAGCATCTGGCATGGAAGGGCAGATCCCAGCTGATCTCTGGGCCCCAGGCAGCACCTGGGTCCCCAGACTCCCATATACCCCCTGAGTCACAGCATCTGAGTCCCTATGCGGAGATGTGATGAGCACAGCCTGATGCCGCGGGCCGGGGCACAGCCGGCCTCGCAGACCGGCTCCTGCGGGAACCAACAGGGAACCCTACTGGCCCCTGTGGTCCCAGCAGCTGCAGCCCGGCTCACCCGGAAGAGGCCACATGAGTGCAGAGCGGGCTCCTCGCGGGCACCCGGCACCTTAGTGTGAGGGCTTCCCTGGTGCAGGAGCCCTGGCATCCCAGGTGAAGGTAGCAGGGGGAGTGAGAACAAGCTCAGCAGAAATCCCACATTCTCACTGCACCTCTGTTCCTGTCACCCCTGCTCTCAGGTAGCCACGAGAGGTTGCAGCCCCCCTCCCGGGCGCCACGGGAAGTTGGTTGCCGCCACCCACCCCCAGTTCCCCATCTCAGCCTGGGGCCTGGCCCTGATATCCAGCCTGCCGGTCACCATCTGTGGGGCAATTGGCAGGGCAATCAGGTCCCTGTTTGCACCCACCGTGGCCTGGTGCCACCCGCTCACCTGCTCCACCATCCCATCCCACTCTCGTCGGGACCCATCAGGGTCGGCAGTGCCTCCACTGCCACCAGCTGCCAGTGCCGCATTGCCAATGCCTGCCATGCTCTGTGCCACACCCTGGTGGTCAGCGCACATCATAGCGAGTGGTCAAACTCCTGGTCAAACATTTTGCATATTTGAGTTTTATTATATAGGATTAGAGGCCTGGTGCATGAATTCATGCACCAGTGGGGTCCCTCGGCCTGGCCTGCAGGATCGGGCCAAAACTGGCTCTCCGACATCCCTCGAGGGGTCCCAGATTGTGAGAGGGCACAGGCCAAGCCAAGGGACTCCACTGGTGCACCATCGGGGCCAGGATGGGACACGGGAGGTTGGCCAGCTCGGGAGGGACTGTGGGAGGGCTCCAGGACATATCTGGCCCATCTCACTCAGTCCTGATCCGCCAGACCCAAGCAGCAAGCTCACCTACTGGTCGGAGCATCTTCCCCCTGGTGGTCAGTGCACATCATAGTGAGCAGTTGAGTGGCCTTAGCATATCATTAGCATATTACGCTTTGATTGGTTGAATGGCCCACCGGATGACTGAACACTTAGCATATTAGGCTTTTATTATATAAGATTGTAGCCTTCTGAGTCCAACATGACCATTTGTGTAGAGAAAATAGAATGAGCTATTTATTTATTTTTTACTATAGTCCTTTTAAGAAAGATTTTGGGGGGCAATTTTGATAAAGGATTGTTTTTTAAAAGTTTTAATTGTCCTAATATTCATCATTGAATACAATTAATTCTAAGTTTGTCAGCAATATTAACATGCTCAGAAAATCAGATGACATTATAAACATTGATGAAAATAGAAGAATCTCTTGTGTTCATAAGCAAAAAAATGTGGTGCTAAATATTTTGATACCTGTAGAAGTTCTCTCTATATGATTACTTACTCTGTGGGAACTACCATTATTTCCTTTGATGGGAGATTGTTTACTGAAGTGTATTCATCCAAATTAAGCAGCAGAAATTTTATGAATCCAATATTGGGATACTGGAAATATAAAGAAATAAAATTCAGGTTTTGACCCTCAAGGCATTTCAGTCAAGTTGGAGTGGGAGGTAGTGTGGAAGAGATAAGCAGGTAAATATTATATTGGTAATAAATGGTATGAGAGATACTGCACAAGATGAAAAATAAGATCTTGTAAAAATGACATCCAATTTTGCAACTGTGAGGAGAGGTGGCTAGGGAAGACTTCCTAAAGAAAGTGGTACCCATGTTATGTTATTAATTAGCATTACCTCTAGAAGGATTTCTTGAAATTGGTAAAATTATACATTAAGCTCGATTCGCTCTCCTCCCTCCCTCCTTCAGTTCTGTTAGGTGTATTAGGTACAAGAGGTCTGGGGCCATGTGTGGAGGGATCAATTGTTTGCTCCTAACATCTCTTCTCCCTTATTAGACAGTCCCTGGTGTTTTTGTTGGATATATGGATGCCTGAACTAAAGACATATTTCCTAGACACCCTTTTACCTAGATGTGAGCCCTTGGATTGGCTGCTGGTAAATTGGATGTAAACAGAGAAATGTATGGCAGATTATGGGAAATTTCCTTAAAATATGGTTGGTCAATATTTAATTCTGCTTCTTTCCTTCTTCCTCAACTGCTACTTGAAATGTGGATAGAATGTCCGTACTCTATCATGGATGATGACCAAGGCCACACCCTAGAGGGATGGCAGAGAAAACATCTGGATGTAGCCTGGGACTCTGAGGATTTAGGCAGCAGCGCCAACATAACAACTCTGAGTGGCTTCCTTCACAGTTAAAAGTGAAGGAAAAACACTGAGATATAAATTCTTTTTATTTTCTTGTTATTAGTAATATTTTTTAATTTCAGCTTTTTCTCTAAACTTATTGGGATGCTATTGGTCAACATGAAATATAAATTCTATTATACATTCTGAACTTCTCTGATAGAAATTCTATCTTGATTAAGCTAATGTTATTGGAGGGGGTGTCATCTGCTACTCTCAGCTAAACTTATTCTTACCTGCTACATCATGTCTATCTTACCAGCACTTAGCACAATGCCTACTATGTCAGGTGCTTAAGATTTTGAATGAATGTATGAATCTCCACACACACATCAACATTATATACATAAAAATTGCCTCATGCTTTGATAACTCCTAATTATTTTTTTAGATGAACCAGATATTCTCATTGCTTACCTTATTATTTCCAGAGAGTAAGGGAGGTTTTTACAGAAGCTGCTTTAATTCATTTTGGTAATTGGACTATTAATTTCTTTGATATCTCAATTTGAACTATAATAGTCAAAAGTTAGTTGACCTTCCAAATAGCCACACTACTTTCCTCTCTGCACATTGGCAATATGTTATCATATTATTGCAAATAGCAAACAAAACTGACAGAAAACTTGAACCAAAATAGGTACTTTTGCCAACTGTGCACTGATGGACATATGTTGTGCTGTGTTTATGTTCTGCTTACCCAGCTCTCAGGGAGATGCTCAGAATACCAACCATGCCAATATTAAAACTCTCCCAAACACATGCTCTGTTGAAAAGCTCTACTTATTGGGGCCAGGACAAAGTTGTCAAGAAGATTTATATCATGTAGTTTGTTCTACATATGATGAAGTCTAAAGAGTAAACATTTTAGGGGGGAAAAAAACAACTTTTCAAATTATTCCAGTCCATTACCTGGTAGTGTGTTTTTATTTCACATTTTGATATGCAACAAAAAAGCATTAGACTTAGAGATCTAAGCTTTGTGTAACTTTGGTGTAGCTTATTTTTGCTGTCCATCTCTTTATAAAATGGCGGAATGTTTACCCACCACATTTCATCACGTCCATTGAAATAGATAACATCATGAAATGGCTCGAACTGCTGATATAAATGCTTTAAAATAAAGATGGTGTTTTCTTAGAGAACAGAGGAAAGGTAATTTAAATTAGTGTAATTTGCATGCTGTTCCCCTCTCTGAGCAGCTTGCTGTGATTTATTCCTCTGTTATCCATCACTTACTTTTATAAAATATATTTCTATTGATTTCAGAGAGGAAGGGAGAGGGAGAGAGATAGAAACACCAATGATGAGAGAGAATCATTGATCGGCTTCCTCCTGCATGCTCTCCACTAGGGATCCAGCTAAAACTCAGGCATATGCCCTGACTGGGAATCGAACTGTGACCTCCTGGTTCACAGTTGAGGCTCAACCACTGAGCCACACTGGCCAGGCCGTCCATCACTTATTTTCAAAATTATTACTCAGAAATAAAACAGGAGTATTAGTTGTTCCGTTCTGATATAGTGGTATATTAGAATTGCCCTCTATGGTTCATTTAAGGATGGAGATCAGTTGCTTTTAGAAGCAGTTAAAAGAAAGAGAAAAAAAGACAAAGGAAGAAAAAGAAGGAAGGGAGGGAGGAAGGGAAGAGGGGAGGGAGGGAGGAACCACTTTGTATCATGACTCTATTTATCTATGAGTTAATGCTTTTGAAGCTCAAATTGAGTTTTCAAAGTCTTTCTTTTTTTCTGTTCAGAACCTCCATTACAGACAACTATGTTTGATAATTCCTTCTTTTCAGACCAGAAAAAATGATCATCAGAAGTAACTTTCTCTTTTTCAATCCCTTCACACTTAAAGGTTAATGGTTGCAGTGCGGCAGGAGTAAATATAGTTCAATGCAATTAGGAAGCAGAATCAGAAGGGAGAGGCTGAAGGAGACTACTGATGGAGACGGGTTAGAGAAAAGGGCTGAGCGCGTCACAGAAGGAAGGATCTTCACCAGGCAGCTCGAATGGCTCTCAGAATTGTTCCAAGATATTTATGTACATAAACAGCAGCCTCTTGTGTAGTGTTCAGGAACTCATTGAATCAGAATTGCTGTGGCTTGAATAGGCCTCATTTTTTAAATCTTGTTTTACAGGAGGAAGTAGAGACAAGACAATATAATTTGCAGAACCCAAAGCAAAATGAAAATGTTGGGCTCCTTGTTCAAAAATTCTTGGGCATTCAATGGCAACAGCAGAGCATTAAAACAATCACAGGCTGCCTCTGAGAGCAGGGTCCTTTGTGACCACACAGCTTGTGTGCCCATAAAGCCACTCCTGAGACAAGGTCAGACAGGTTGAATTATTTGCCGAAGATAATAAAACTGGTTAGGAGTGGATCTAACATTCTGATTCCTTGTTTAGTTTTTCTTTCTTCTGTATGCTATTATTTCTTTATATTTGCTTCCTGGTTAGCTTAGGATAACATAGATTTACTCACTCATTATTTAATAAATATTTCTTGAGCACAGACTTTGTGGCAGATATTATATTAAGAACTGAGCAAACAAATATAAGAAAATTCCTGTCCTTAAGTGCTACTTTATACTGGATACAGAAAAAAGACTTCAGGAAAAAAAATATTCCACTTCTACAGGGGTTGTGAGGAAGGTGGAATGCTTATATATCACTAGTAAATCTTAAATAGGTATTAATTTTTTGGAGGGCAATTGGGCCATACAAGACGAATGCCTTAAAATGGCTCTCTCTTCCTCCCTCCCTCTTTCTATTTCTTTCTCCCCCCCCCCCTTTCCTCCTCTCCCTGTGTCCCTTCTTCTCTCTCTTCGTTTTGGCACCCTTTTGGCCCAGAAATAACATTTTTTGGAATTTATCTAAGTCAGTAATATGAAATGTGAGCAAAATTATACATATAGAGCAGTTCATCATAGTGATTTTTTTCCCTCATAAATGCCCAAGAATTTGGGGTTTGGTTAGGCACATTTTGGTATGCCTATGTTAACAAATGGCCATTAAAGTTTTGTTTATCTTTCTATACTAATAAAAGAGAAAGATGCAAATTGGCTATACCTTCGCAACACCACCAGCCAATCAGGAGTGAGTCTGCAAATTAATCCACCAAAGATGGTGGGTTAGTTTGCATATGCAGGCGCTGAGTGGCCCGGGGCAGGGCTGGTCGTTTGCGTCATTGCCATGGCGACGACGCAGGTGTCCCGCACCGCCTCAGCTGCTCCTGGCCTCTGGGCAGCGTGGGAAGGTGGAAAGGAGGCTCCGGCAGGAGTGAGGGCGGTGCTGGCAGCCAGGGGAAGGAAGGCCCATTCTTGCACGAATCTTCATGCATTGGGCCTCTAGTAATACATGATTAGTAAAAAAGCAAGGTTTAAGTAGTATACCATGATTTAAAAATTATTTTGTTGTTGTTGTTAGAAAATATTTGTTTGTATCCCAGCCAGTGTGGCTCAGTGGTTGAGTGTCAACCACGAACCAGGAAGTCACAGTTTGATTCCCAGTTAGGGCACATGCCTAGGTTGCAGGCTTGATCCCCAGTGAGGGGTGTGCAGAAGGCATCCGATCAAAGATTCTCCCTCATCATTGATGTTTCTATCCCTCTCCCCATCTCCCTTCCTCTCTCTGAAAATCATTAAAAATATGTTAAAAAAATGAAAATATCTGTTTGTAACAGATATTTTAGGAAGGACATATACCCAAATGTTAACAGTGATTAACTTTTTGTAATTAGTTTTTCTCTTTGTATTTGGCTATAGTTCCCAGTATTTCTTTATTGAGCACATATAATTCTTATGACCAAATTTTAAATTCCACATATATTAAACTATAGAAATCTATATTTTCTTTCTTTTTAAAAAAGAATTTATTGAATTTATTAGGGTGACATTGGGTAATAAAATTATATATATTTCAGGTGTATGATTCTATAATACATCATCTCTATATTGATGTATTGTGTGTTCACCACCACAAATCAAGTCTCCTTCCATCACCATTTATGTTTTCTTAAATGCCTAGAGAAGAAGAGCAGCAATTCTTTTTTACTACAGAAAAATATTAATGATTAATTTTCATATATCAAAGTTTAAGATAGACTAAACTAAATGTTCATCATAAGCTTGAAATATTCCCCTTAAAGTTAGTTGAAAGGATTTTTACAGGTTATATAACCTAATCTTCCAAATGACAAAATTGACTCTACAATATCCTGTATAAGTAATATAAACTTACTGAATTTAGAGATAGATTTATTTTAGTCATGAAAAAGTGAATCTCAGCTAAATTATAACAAAGAGAAGCCTATTTGAAATCAGAACACTGATATTCTGTGACTTCACTATGGATATTTAGGTATAATGGTGCATGGTAAAGGAGTGGGTGTGCTATTGAATAGACACTCTGAAAAATCCATCCAAATGAATAGTTGACTTTTGGCCACTGCACTTGTTATTTAGTGTCACTATTCATTAGAAACTCTGTCTTTAAATGCCTAGGTAGAAAAATTAGGAGTTCTTCACCTAGAGCAGTGGTTCTCAACCTTCTGTCCCTTTAAATACAGTTCCTCATGTTGTGATCCAACCATAAAATTATTTTCGTTGCTACTTCATAACTGTGATGTTGCTACTGTTATGAATCGTAATGTAAATATCTGATATGCAGGATGGTCTTAGGCGACCCCTGTGAAAGGGTCGTTCGACCGCCAAAGGGGTTGCGACCCACAGGTTGAGAACCGTTGACCTAGAGTGCTGTCATAGAGGCTGGTCTACCTAGGACAAGGGGCTCATTCAGAACCTCACTGGGTGACTTATTTTATATTTGTAACTCTATGGGTAAAATTTTTAAAATAATTACTACATTTTTTAAAAATGAAAAGGCAACTTTCAAAAATTAATATGAGATTTACCAAACCAGAAAGACATGCAAAATAATATGGAAAACAATTGCACGCCTAGAAACAGAGTAGAAAAGTTGTTGCCAGTGGTTAATAAAAGGGTACATACTTTTAGCTATAAGAGGAATAAATTTCAAGGATCTAATGTATGACATAGTGACTATAGTTGATAACAGTGTAATAGAAATTCACCATGTAGAACTTAAATGTTTTCACCAAAAAAAGGGGGGTTTAATATGTGAGGTGATGGATGTGTTAATTAACTTCATATCTTTTGATATCTGATATCTGTACATATATCAAATCATCACATTGTTCACTTCAAATATCTTTCAATTTTATTTCTTAATTATACATCAACTAGAGGCCTGGTGCATGATATTTGTGCACTGTGGTGGTGGGGAGTGAGGGGGTGGGGGTGGGGAGGTGGCTTCTCAGCCCAGCCTGCACCCTCTCCCAGTCTGGGAGCCCTTGGGGGATATCCGCTGAGAGGTCCTTAGCGCAGAGGCGGGAGAGGCTCCTGCTACCACAGCTGCGCTCGCCAGCCATGAGCCTGGCTTCTGGCTGAGCGGCGTTCCCCCTGTGGGAGCGCACTGACTACCAGGGGGCAGCTACTGCTTTGAGCGCCTGCCCCCTGATGGTCAGTGTGCATTATAGTGACCCATCGTTTGGCCGTTGGGTCGATTTGCATATTAGCCTTTTATTATATAGGATAAAGCTGAAAAGCATAATATGAAGTCGGGTGTCATTTTAAAATCCTAATTTTTATAAAGAAAACACATGCAATTCGTGAAAATGATCAACCTCAATGACTTCCTCTGCAACCAACTTGGTTTCTCCATGTCCTTCCTGTGATTCATCAAGAGAGGCCAGGGCCTCGTTTGTGTCGCTTGCAAACACTTCTCATGATATATCATCATCCTCTTGAAAATTTAGACTTTTAACAGCCTGTTTCATCTTTTCCCCCAACACTTGTGTTCTCTTCTTCCTAACAGCTTTTTTATTTTCATATTCCTTTTGCTTTTCAATGTAGAAAATGTTCTTAAATTGTTCCTCACTGATATTAGGAGTGTTTTTCTGGAGGTCCAAGAAAACTCCACCTGCTGTTTTTCTCCCACTACCACTCCTTATAAAAAGGCCACCATTTTATTCAACATCAGTAGTTTCCATCAGAAGTTCAATTGCCTTTTTGTTCCCAAGTATATTAGTACTCTCTACTCGGGCTACCAGATCTTGCTTGGGTCCCTACAACTTGTAGGTAATTTCATTAGCCACTTACCCCTGAGAATCATCCTCTGTGATCTCATACCGGCCTCTATGGTTCATTTCTAATCTGTCTCCTAGTCCGTCTTTGACAGGTCATTTTTGTTTGAGATGACCTTTTCCTCCTCCTTTGAGCTGTTTTCTTGTCACATCACATGTATTCATCTAGCTCTTTGTCTAATTCTGTTGTATGTTCTTGAGGCTCCCTCTTAAGTGTCTTAGCAGGCAGATAAGTGCAGGTCTCAGAATGTCTGCTTTTGCCAATAACGCCTTCCATTTTCAAGACACCAAATTCAGTGGCCACTGCATCTTGATTCTGCTGCTGGGTCACAGCACCCCATGTGATATTAACCTTCTTCCTGCAGCAAAAGGCGGTTTCTGGCTGCTCTGGCCAACTGTCACATCGGCATGGATTTTCAAATTATTCATTTTTATTGAAGGCGTAAACCTTTCTAAAAATAGGTTTCTTAAGATGATCCAAGAACTGACTATAGTTTACAAAACAGATTAAAGAAAAATATGTAGGAAGTTATTACAAGCTATTCTTTATGGCAATATACTTGAACTCAGTATTTCCTGAAATACACGGTCATTGAAATTGGATTTAAGGATCTCAGGAGGAAAAGAAGAGAAAAGTCATTATTAGTTTTTTTTTTTAAATTAATAAAGAGTGCAAAAATAAAATTAGTTTTGGCAGTCCTTAAAAAGAGAAAAAATATGCAGAGAAAATTGTTTAAAGGATTATAGGAAAATGTTAATAGTACTTACGTCCAGGGAAAAACTTATAATAAAACTTTTTTTGATTCCTAGTTTGTTCCTAGTACCTGCTCTCTGCCCCAGATTTCCAAGACAAATGGTTCTTTATCTTTTAGTGTGTGGTATATAAAGGTGGTTTAATACACTGTGCAATGATAAAGGTGGTGGTAAAATTACTTTTCCTTACAAATGTAAACTACTAAAACAATAAGAAAAAAATTTATGTTCTATAGCTTAGAATATACTTCCTTATTCTAGAAATATTCTGAAAATGTCTGTTCACTACTATTTTTGAATTCTTTTGGCTTACAATGATTCCTATAGCATTTAGCAACACCCCACTGATAACACACCCACCTTGGGAAAGGGCGCAGACTGCATGAAGGTACTCTATATTGTTCTTTCCATCTGGTTTCTAGGAGGAGTTTTGTGGACAGATTGACTGTCGATTAAAATTTAAACCAAACAAACTTTGACTTCAAAGGCTTTTTTTGTGCTTGTGTTTCAATTCCTATGATTCCAGCATTTCAGATACTAAGCATCATTAATGCTGTCTTCTGGTCATGGCTGGGCCTGCCTGCCCTTCCAAGTACCCTTATTCCAAAATTAATTCTTCCTTCTCCCAAGCCATAAGAATATTTCTACATTTAAAAATACACCCACATCTAGGAACTAGTTGGTACTTTCATAGGCCATATTAAGATATGAATGACTGATAATCTGCCCTAAAATTCTAAAAAGAGATTGTTTGTTCTTAGAAAAAACATTCAATTAGTAGAGTTTCAGGGAGGGGGCAGATGTTTTTGGATAAAGGGGACAATTTGATAGCTTGTAGATAAAATTAAGAGGCCCATCCAACCATGTTCTGTTCAGTTGTATGCAGAGGCTGTAAGATTCTTGGCCTCTGACCCTAGAAATATACTACCAAGTACATATTTTAGATCATTTTTTTGCCCTTCCATTAGGCCCATGGTCAGCTCTGTTTTTGCTTGTTTGTTTTTTCCTTTTGGGAACTGGGCTGTTGCACAGTCAACAACTGTCCCTGGTTTACATCTTATACATTCGTTTTCTCAGACCCACCCCAGGAAAAGCTGTTTCTTTCCAGCACTAGCCCCAGTCTCAGCTTGTTTTTCTTGAACATTCAGCATGATGATCTATCCCCAATCCATTAACTAATATTATCTATTTATATAGAAGCCTATGCAACCGTTACAACTGGACGACAGGATGACCAGAAGACCAGCCAGTAGCTGTGACATGCACTGACCACCAGGGGGAAGACACTCAATTCAGGACCTGCCCCCTGTTGGTCAGTGTGCTCCCACAGCCAACCTCCCATGGCCGGCCAACCTCCCGCGGTCCCTCCCCCTGGCCGGCTGACCCTAACCGGCCCTGATCAGGACTGGGTGAGACAGCCCAGATCGTCCCTATCACCGGCCAGGCCGAGGGACCCCCCACCCGTGCACGAATTCATGCACTGGGCCTCTAGTTGAATATAAACTACACATTATGGACAGTTGTTACTCACAGCAACCTCAGAAATGTTCCATTGGCTCTTTTCTTAAGGTCTTTCTTTAAAATGCAAATACTCCAAGTGTGAATAACACTTTCAACTAATTTACACTGAGGTGTTAGTATTTTTTTTATGGCCTTTTTCCTCAGAAGGAATATAGGGAGGTTAGAGGATGGAGGAGGGAGGATATGGAAAAGGAAAGGAAGAAGGAAAGAGGCAAAGAAAGGGAAGAGGAGGGATTATAGAAACTGATAGAATCTAAAGACTTCACTATTTAGCCACTTCATGGTTTTCACTTTGGATCAAGATTTTAGAATAACATCTGGAGGAAGTTCATTAAATGAGTTTACTCTTTAATTGATACTTTGAAGGAACCCAAGGAGACCTATTCCGAATCCCAGGTTTCCAAAAACAAAATTTTTTATAAATATTGATCCAGACATTTCATGGTATATTAATTATAGAGAGATAAACTTTCATATTCTTGACAAATAAAGTTTTCTATTCACATATCTCATGGCCCTTTAAAATTTGTAAAATAAAAACTTTTCCTCAAAGTGTGACAATATACATGTCTTAGGACATGTTTGATATAAAAAAAACAGATTTCTGGGGCAGGAGGTAGGGGGGTAAGAGATCAACTAAAGGACTTGTATGCATGCATAGAAGCATAACCAGTGGACATAAGACATTGGGGGATAGGGGAGGCTAGGGGACTGTCTAGGGCGGGGGGATAAAATGGACACATATGTAATACCCTTTGTAATACTTTAAGCAATAAAAAAAAACAAAAAACAGATTTCCTCTAAGCTATCTAAAGAAAAGAAAGAAATCCACATAACTTGGATCAAGAAATACTGTCAAATCTCCCAAGAGACTGAGGACTGAAAAGTTATAGGTGACTAAGGCAACTTTTGGTACATTTTTCCTTTCTCTCAATTTTACCCCCTCCCCCGCTTGCACATTTGCCATAGTCTTTAATTCTCCTTACCTCTATATTTCTACTCTCTTTACAGAACAGCTTTCTTCACTCCCTTTTTACAAGACACATCATGTAAGGTTGTCCGATTGAGCAAATAAAAATATAGGAGCCTGTATTTTACTTGGTAACCCCAAATCATGCTTGCCAGCCCGGTGTCCTCATTTCCTGGGTCTACCTGATTCATGACCAGAGCTAATTTACACGAGTTTCTGTGTCCTAATTCAAAATTCAGGGGGGAGAATCTAATTAGTTCAGCTTGGGCCAGTGGCCAGCCCTAGTGAGTAAGGCCCTCATAAGGCCCATCTCTATAGGTGGGAAGCATTGTCAGCAGAGGGGTAAGTGCTGATGAGTCAGGCCCAAATGTTACCTAGTAAATATAAAAGTAGGTTATAAGTATATCTTGTTATACATATAAAAGTTGCACTTACAAGTTTGTTGAGTTTGTATACCAAGTGTTTTATTGGTCATGTATTCCCTAGTGTCTGGCATCTGGTACTTCATACATGCTGGTGAATTAAGTTAAATAAGAAACATTTCAAAAATCATTCTATTTCTCTATTTATTTGAGTATCTGAAAATGTGAATAGCGACCAGAGCAATTTTCCAGAGTTGGTCTTCTAAGTTGGTAACCATGTTACTTTAGAGGATCCTATATAATAAAAGCCTAATATTAGTACTTAAGTGTCCGGTCGTCTGGTCGTCCAGTCATCCATTCAACCAATCAAAGCTTAATGTGCTAATCATATGCTAAGGCCACTCAACTGCTTACTATAACATGCACTGACCACCAGGGTACAGACAGTTGACCGGTCCACCAGTAGCTTGCTGCTCGGGTCTGGCTGATCGGGACTGAGTGAGATGGGCTGGACATGCCCTGGAGCCCAACCGCAGTCCCTCCCTGGCTGGCCAACCTCCTGTGTCCCTCCCAGGCCCTGATCGTGCACCAGTGGGGTCCCTCGGCCTGGCCTGCACCCTCTCGCAATCCTGGACCCCTCAGGAGATATTGGAGAGCTGGTTTTGGCCCAATCCTGCAGGCCAGGCCGAGGGACCCCACTGGTACATGAATTCATACACCAGGCCTCTAGTAATATAATAAGGGATCAAATGGAGACTTTTGTTGATTTGACATAGTGTAGACAGGAATCACTAAAAGCTCAATGACTAAAGCTCAGCAAATATTTCCTCTTGGGCACATTTTACCAAATGGATATCTTTTAAAAGCACATAAATTACTTCCTGGCCAGTGTGGCTCAGTGGTTGAGCATTGACCTATAAACCAGGAGGTCATGGTTTGATTCCCAGTTAAGGCACATGCCCAGGTTGCAGGCTAGATCCCCAGTGTGGGGCATGCAGGAGGCAACTGATCAAAGATTCTCTCCCATCATTGATATTTCTATCTCTCTCTCCCTCTTCCTTTCTCTTTCTGAAGTCAATAAAAACATATTTTAAACAAATTTTTAAATGTTTAAAATTTCAGATTAAATGCCTTTCTTCTATTAAACAATTTTTAAAAACCTCTTTTAATTGACCATTGCTCCTTGTATTTTCTTGCTTCACTTTGGGCCACTCATAATACTCTTTACATGATGATTTAATCCTGTTTTCAGGTTGCTTTATGCACAGTAGTAGCTGGTGACTTTTTATTTATTACCTATCAGATACATGATGCTAACTAAATAGGGGATAAAATCATCTGTATTATCAACATCTATAGCACGGATGGCTAAAAGTCATAGTACCATCAATCCACTCAGGGTCGTTATGTTATGAGAAACAGGGCATGGAGGGGAGGACATTGAACCTGACCTGGGCTAAAAGACGCATGGTCTGGGTTTATATCCCAGCTCTCTTTACTATGTATTGTGATGCCTTAGGCAAGTTTCATACTCTCTCTGTCTCAGCTTCTTTAAAGCAGGGATAGATAAATATGCCAGGTCACC
The DNA here is from genome assembly GCF_014108235.1 of Myotis myotis. NCBI lineage: Eukaryota > Metazoa > Chordata > Mammalia > Chiroptera > Vespertilionidae > Myotis > Myotis myotis. Next base: position 183,859,447 of record NW_023416335.1, read on the forward strand.
TGCAGGGTTGTTAATCAAATGAGAAAATGTATGTGAAAGTGTTTTTAAACTATAAAATACTTCACAAATATAAAATTTCTCTTGTTGTCTGATAAATCATGTTACTATCTAAGAAAAAATGTGCCCTGGCCAGTGTGGCTCAGTAGTCAGAGCAGTGGCCATGCACCAAAGAGTTGTGGGTTCAATTCTCGTCAAGGGTACATATCTGGATTGCAAGTTCGATCCCTGATGCCTGTGGGAAACAATCAATCAATGTGTTTCAGATTGATGTCTCTCTCTCTCTCTCTCTCTCTCTCTCTCTCTCTCTCTCTCTCTCTCTCTTTCTCTTTCCCTCCCTTTCTTCCGTCCATTCTCTCTAAAAATCAATGGAAAAATCAGCTGAGTATTAACAACAACAGAAATGTCATTTGCTATATTGATGATTATTATGAGATATAGGTATAAGCCATAAAGATAGAATTATTCAAAGGAAGATAATCCTTTTGAAATAAATATTACTTTATCATCTTTAAGGGCAAAACTATTCTTATAGCTTATTATTAGTTTTTAATATCACTCTCTATAAAAAACCAGTGACCAGAACGCTATAATGACCAGAACGACTGGTCGCAATGATGCCCACTGAAGCCAGCAAACCGATAGGGGGTGGGGCCGGCCTGCCAACCTCCCACGGCCCCTCTCCCCGCCAGCCCTGCTCCCAGTCAGCCTCTCCCACCCTGATCAAGGGCGGGCAGGGCCAACTTCCCTTCAGCTCCATCAGCCAGCCGGCCCCACCCCCAATCGCCTCCCTTACTCCAATAGGGGGCGGGGCCAGCTGGCCAACCGCCTGTGTTCCCTTGCCCCAGCTGGCTCCACCCCTGATGGGCCCCCCCACTCCGATCAGGAGCAGGGCTGGCTGGCCAACCACTGTGGCCCCTCCCCCTGGCTGGCCCAGCCCCCAACCACCCCCCCCCACCAATTGGGGGTGGGGCTGACTAGCCAACCACCCACGGCCCCTCCCCCCAGCTGCTGGTTCCTGATTGGCCCCCCACCCATTCGTGGGTGGGATGGCTGGCCTACCACCCACAGCCCCTCCCCCTGGCTGGCCACACCCCCAATCAGCCCTCACCATTCTGCTCAGCCTGCGGCCCCTCCACGCAGCCAGCTCTGTCCCTGATCAGTCCCACCACCCCAATTGGGGGCGGGGCCTGCCAGTCAATCACCCGCGGCTCCTCCCCCCACTGGCCTATCCCTGATTGGACCCGGATCAGGGCGGGCTGACCAGCCAACCTCCTGCCATCTCCTCCTCCCAACAGACCCAGCCCTGATCTGCCCCGATTGGGGCTGGGCGGCTGGACCCCACCCGTGCATGGATTTGTGCACTGGGCCTCTAGCATAATTTAAGATGAACAGAAAGCACACTACGCTTGGGGGAAATATGAGCCATAACAAAACAAAAAAAAAATGAGTAACAAAGTGCTTATGGTTACCACATTATTAAAGGTAGGAATTTTTGAGGCTTTCCCTTTTGGTTTTCATGCTGTGCCACTCTCTCATCCCTTATCCTCATTTTGTTGGAATTTCCAGAAAGAAGGAAGGTCCTACCTATTAGTGCATCCCAGCCTCACATAGTCTTTAATATTGATACCTACTCTTTTCTCATTTCATTTTTCTCCATGATCTTCAGCCCCATCAGTTAGTGAAAATGAGAAAGAGCTTCTTCTCACAAAATTGTGGGAAACAAAGGTTTTTCTGTTGCTGAAAACTCCCCTTTTCTTGTAATGATTTTGGAACATATTGGTCTTGTGTATGATGATTTTTAGGTCCTAACTGGGGCCTGGTATACATAAATGCCCAATTTATGACTATTAAATTCATAAATTGTAGCTTGGCTGAGTTATAATCTCAAGAAGAAAGATCAATAGCTTTTGTTAAGTAATTGATTTAACTATGTAAAAATGATATTACAAAGAATTTGACCTTGAAATTGTCTATGGATGCAATCTTCCAATATAAAGTAGTTGTGGAACAGAATAATAATATTAAATCAAACACTTGTGACTTTCCTTATTTGGGAACACTTGTAAATATTCATTTTGAATATTGATAAAGAAAGCAATGTCCATATCCTCTTTTGTACTAATGATTTTACTAGTTTTTTTATTTAAAATTTTAAAGTCAGTTGAAATAATATCTAACCAAACTGAATTAGATTTCAAGTCTACTATTCACTTGGAAATGATTAACATTTTCAAAGGAAACACAAGCAGGCTCTTTCCAGGCGAGTTTTATGTTTACGAGTTGTGGAAAGATTGCTTATTTTAACCAGTGGGTTGATCTGGGGTGATGAACTTTTAAAACAAGATGGACTGTGGCCAATTTGACCTGGAGACACAGAAAATGAGATATGAAAATAAAACATAGGCCGCATAGAGTTGCGCCGAGGGGCAGTTTTTAATATGCAATTTAAACATTAGTTATTATTCTATTTCTTTTGTTAGACTCATAGATTCTTTACTTGGAACACTTCAACTAGTTAATATATCAGGCTTGCTCATAAACTTACTGTAGAGTTGAGAATTGCTCAGCATTTCATGATGTTCTATTTGTTTCATGCTGCTGTTCACCATGACCGTTCTGTCTTACAGAATTCTGCCCCTTGTTTATAGTGCTAGTTGTCTGTTCATATGCTTGAAAAAATTATCTCCACGTTGTAGCTTTCCTTTGTGACTTGTCTCTTGCTTAGGGCCAAAGTTTCTGCCTAACTGGTTAGAGGAATACTTCTGGGCTTGCCACTGTAATTTATTTAATCAGGTCCAGGTCATGGGAACAGAGCAATGATTCTGAGAATGATTTGCCCTTAGCTGAGGTCTGGCCACCCCAGAGAATAGACTGAAGAGTATGGGAGCCACAGCTTCCTGTCTCAAAGCAGGAGACATGTAGCCCTGAGAAATCATTTTGGGGGAAAAACCTGGAAAGTAACCTGAAAACGGGAGGTGGGGGAGGCGAGGGTAGGGGAGGTAGGCTGAAATAAAATATCTGCCACACTTGAACCACATTTGCAATGGTTATTATACCATAACTCAATTGTCTTGTCTTGCTAAAATGAGTGTAATATAATTTTTGCTTCTATTCATAAGTAATCACATTTACATATCAGTTAAATCTTTCCTTTTGAATGCTACCAAAACCTCTGTCAAATTTTACTAAATTGAGTTTTGGATTACAATTATAAATTCATTTATCAAAACAAGGTTTCTCTATTAAAGAAATAGATACAACCTTAAAATAATAACAACACCACCAATCTTACATTATAATACAGGGAACATTTTGACACTCTCCAGAGTATTAAAAATGAAGACAAAGTATTAGAGTAATGGTACAGTAACATATCTCTATCTTTATGTTTGCTTATTTATACAATACAGTTAGTAATAGCATAGCAAGCTTTGCCTCCCATACTTCAACATGCCACTGAGATATATAAAATTACATTTAAGAACCACTTTTGTCCCATTTGAAGCAGAAAAGAAAAAAAAAAAAGTCCCATAGAGGCTAATTAAAACTTTCCTTTTTTCCCCTACAAATTTTTTCTTAAAGAATGACTTGGGCATAATAAAGGTAAATTACGTAAAATGGACAGTGTAGTACATGCAAATAAAACCAAACTCTGGATATTGTAATTTAAAATATGTTTGTTTATATTCAGTTCAAAATATTACTAAGATAAACCTTGCCATATGCACAGGATTCTGACTGACTTGTGATTGTTGCAGGCCCAGCTAGAACATAATACTTGGAAAATCTGGTCTCTATTGGGCAATGCAGTCAAGAGTGGGGGTTGATGTGGTAAGAAATAAGGTTCTCATAACATTCTCATGAAAGTTCAGTGGCCAGACGAAAAAAAAAAACTAAGTCTTTCATGTCCTTATCATGTTTGTGCAACATTTAAAAAAAGTACTGCTCTGAGAATTACGCAATAGAAAGTAGTCATAGTTAGAGCTTAGACGATTGCAATATGAGGGACACAGATGTCATTTAACTACGTGCTGACTTACCTGTTCAGGCATGTCTTTGCTGTCCCTGAGTATTCATCAGAAGCTCAGGGATAATTACAACTAAGATTTTAAGTACTTGGTAATGTACATATACAGCATTTGTATAACAACCTTTTTTTTTTTTTTTGTAAAAATAGAACAATAATGCTTGCCCTAGAGTTAGGTACATAAATATAAAACAAATGGCATTTCCTAAAATTATACTTTAAAGTGTAAATTTTTAGCCAAAAAAAGAAATGAACTTTTCCACTAAAAATCTTTTTTTTTTTTACACTAGTGTTGAAATTATAATATATTAGGTGATCAAGTTTTATCAGAAATTTCAGCATGTCAACTATTGGTTCACTTATGGGTTGCACAGAAACTATTAGACAGAATTTCAAATATGATTAACTTGTTGAGGCAGTATTCAAACCTTTTTGCCTTCATTTGCTGATCTTTTAAGGAACACAATCATAAATTATCTATCATCTATGTATTTATCTATCATCTATCTATCATCTATCTATCTATCATCTATCTATCTATCTATTATCTATCTATCTATCTATCTATCTATCTATCTATCTATCTATCTATCACCTACCTACCTACCTATTTATCATCATCTATCATCCTTTATCATCCCAAGTTCTCCTTAAACTCTTATAGAATCAGTGTTAAGTTTCCTAATATGGGAATACTTATAGCACACAAAGAAAATAGTTATGATAATTGAATACTGGTCCTGGCTGGGTAGCTCAGTTGATTAGAACATTGGCCTGATACACCAAGGTTGTGGGTTCAATCTCCAGTCAGGGCACATGGGCACATGCAAGAATCAACCAATGAATGCATAAATTAGTGGAACTGAGCTTCTCTCTCTCTCTCTCTCTCTCTCTTTCTCTCTCTCTCTCTCTCTCTCTTTCTCTCTCTCTCTCTCTCTCTCTCTCTCTCTCTCTCTCTCTCTCTCTCTCTCCTTCTCTCTCTCTCTCTTTCTCTCTTCCTCTTTCTCTAAAATTAATCAATAAAAACTATTTAAAAAGATAATTGAATACTACCTCTGTAATGCAGAAATAGTCAGAATTCAAAATAAGGACGCAGAACTTCTTGAAGCTTTTTTCTTTCTGACTAAACCTACCCCGCCCATCAGGAGAGAACAAAGTTCAGTGGGTGAATAAGCAAAAGCTTCCTGTAAAACGAAGGCTCACAGGTTTTTTCAAGGTGACTCTTGCCAACAAAATGCCACATTCTCCATTCTCTCCTCCCGAGTAATAGGTGCTTCTCTGAAGTTTATTCTCAAGTGATTCGTAAGTCAGTCCCTTACTAACCTAATAGTTCAGTGCTCCAAGAATACAAATATGAAAGCTCTTACGAATTGTCCAGTAAGTTTCATTGTGATAGGATAATGCTTAAATGTAAGAAAAGTCTTTAAAACTCCTCTGCATATAATAGGGGAAATAAATCTTAGAGAAATAGCCATACTTAAGAAAAATAACCCAGCTGGAGTGGCTCAGTGATTGAACAGCAACCTATGAACCAGGAGGTCATAGTTGAATTCCTAATCAGGCACATGCCTGGGTTGTGGCTTGATCCCCAGTGTGGGGTATGTAGGAGGCAGGTGATTGGTGATCCTCTATGATCATTGATGTTTGTTATCTCTCTCTCCCTCTCCCTTTCTTTCTGAAATCAATCCTTTATAATAAAAGGCTAATATGCAAATTGTCCCCTCAGCTGGGAGTTCAACCGGGGGCAGGGCCGGCCAACCACCCACGGCCCCGCCCCCAAGCCAGCCCCAATTGGGGCCGGCCAGACCCCACCCATGCATGAATTCGTGCACTGGGCCTCTAGTAAAAATATATTTTAAAAAGAAAAAGAGAGTTTGTGAGCTGATCTAGGACTGTAGAACCTAATATTTCTAAATTCTTAAAGAGGAAGAGAGAGAGAGAGAGAGAGAGAGAGAGAGAGAGAGAGAGAGAGAGAAAATATGTTTTAAATCACCAAGCATTCCTAACTGCAACTCCTTCGCAAATGGAAGGCGAACTTGTTTTAGAGTATCCTCCTCCTTTGTTTCAGAAGGACTCGTATTTTACAAGTTAGTTATTTGTGAATTAACTAAGTAATATTTCTTTTAGTTGAGTATCTGTAAATTAAGTACCCATTATTACCCTTACTGATAAAGTCATCATCTCCAAAAATAGATCCCTAAGTCTGTTGAATTCTTTGGGGGAGGGGTGGGGATGCTACATGTTTCTCTGAAGAGATTTTGATTATATGACCTGACTCTGCTTCCTCTAGTTGAGTCTGAATCAGAGTTTGGAGATATAGGACATAGACTGAGAGAGAAAAGAGATAAAAAAGGAAATTTTTGGCCAGAGGGATTAAATGGATTCTGGGAGAAATCTGAAGCAGCAGCCCAGAGGAGTTGACACAAAACACCCAGCATGCATTTGTGAAACATGTGAGAACTTCTGAGTATCTTCATAAAGTCTGGGGGAGGAGATGGACTCCCTGCCTCCCCTTGAATGGAGGCTCTGATTCTTCTTGGTTAGCCTTTCAAGAGAAAAGTGAGGTTGAAAGGCTAGAGAATTGCTATGTAATTCATTTCATATGAGTGTAAGAAATGAAATCCTTTGGGACACTGACGTACTAGTGTCTGGCAGTAAAGTAACAAAATTATATCAGCCAATTCCAGAACAACTTGGAGGGAAAAGAGAGGAAGCTTTAAATATAAAAGTCTATTACTTCTCCACTAAACATGACACCTTTACTCACGTGTAAGGACATATAAAAAAATACATAGGTGTGCAAAGAGAATAATTTTAAAGCCACATAAACAAAAATTTATAAAAGGCATACTGTTCACTCATCATGGAAGTGCAAAAAAGATAGAAAATCTAATACTGCCCTTGAGAAGTTTACCATTATGAAGTCTAATTTGAATTACAAATAGAGAGACACATCTGAGAGACCAAAGAAGCATGTGCAGAAATCAGTACCTTTCTTCCTAGACAGGATGCACCTCCCTGGACAATAATGACTGGAAGGTATAGAATATGGTGACTACTCTCAGACCAGATTTGGGATGTGGGAAGAGAGAGAGAGAGAGCAGTGGGAGCTCTGCAGAGCAGTCTAGATATCAGTGGGATGCAACTGGGGTCTCTAGTTTGTCAGGATTCAGTAGAGGAGGGGAGCCCCATTTGTTGCTCCTCTGCAGGAAGGGGAATGGAACAGTAAGAGCAGGAACTGAGAGCCACACCACCAAAGGTCTAACTTAGGCTAGTTACTTCACCAATGCACCTACTCTTTTTTTAAGAGGTCACCTTATTTTCTTTTATTGTTAATCCTCACCAGATGTTTTTTCCCCCATTGATTTTGAGAGAGAGAGAGAGAGAGAGAGAGAGAGAGAGAGAGAGAGAGACATTGAAAAACATTGATGTGAAAGTCACATTGATTGGTTGCCTCCTGCACTCGCCCTGATTGAGGGCCAGGGATTGAACCTGCAACGCAGGTATGTGCCTTGACTAGGAATCAAACCCAGGACCTCCGTGGTCTGTGGGCTGACGCTCTAACCACTGAGCTACGGTGGCCAGGGTGATTCCTTTATTTTCAATTACAAGGATCAATTTAGGTGAAGCACTAAAGAGGTCATGTTTTAAGATGCTATCTGAGTAATTCCACCTAGGTTAGGATGAGGTTTTATGTGATGATTTTGGATAGTGATCGTTATCTACCTACTCTGGCTTCATTTTGGAAGTAAAAATTAATCTTGGTTAAGAATAATGAAATCATGTCAAGGTGAATTCCTTGCCCTATAATTGAGGTTAAGTCTTTTGCATTCTAGATCTAGGGTACAGATGGGCTCAGGGGATCTGCAGGATGATCAGCTGCAAATATGCTGATTATAGATGAGTAGTATCATGAGAAGAGTTTCTGTAGATACTATGGTTTTTCTGTTACAGCATATGACCGGGTGACTTGACAGTCTCACAAGTGAAGGAAGCAACTGTTGAAGAAGAGCCAACAGCTATTTTTTTTTGTTGTTGTTGTTTACATATATTTTTATTGATTTCAGAGGGGGAGGGAGAGAGAAACATCAATGATGAAAGAATCATTCATCAGCTCTCTGCTGCACCCCTTACTGGGGATCCATCCAGCAACCCCTGGCATGTGCCCTGATCTGGAATCTAACCATGGCCTCCTGGTTCATAGGTAGACCCTCAACCACTGAACCCGAGCCAATAGCTATTTCTTTGCCGACCGGGATAATACATAAACTGTGTTGTCTGGTTAATTGAGAAGCTCTATGAAAACATAATGGTGTAATAATAGTTCTAACAGCAGTATTCTGTAAAACTAAATGAATTCCCTTGAGAACCTAAACTGCCTTTAAAAAAAGGCGATGTTTTATTAAAAATGTGGCATTTACATTACATTTCATTTGCTTTTTAAAAAAAGATTAGGTGTTATGGTGCTAAAATCATTCTGTACTACATTTGCTTTGTTTAATGATAGTCAGTTTTTCTGTGTCCAGTATTTATCTAAGCTGACATTAAAATATGAGCTAACGTCCAGGAAAAGAAAGCTAGGAGAAGTGCAGATGATAATACAATCAGAAACAAGTAAACTATATTACACGGGGTGGGCTACTTCAAGAAAAGGCACACATACAAAATATTCTCCAAATGCTTTTTAAAAAAAAATCCTCACCCAAGGACATGTTTATTGAGTTCATAGAGAGGGGAAGGAAGAGAGAGAAAGAGAGAGAGAGAGAGAGAGAGAGAGAGAGAGAGAGAGAGAGAGAGAGAGAGAAACATCAATGTGAGAGAGAAACATAGATCAATGAATTGCCTCCCGTACTCGCCATGACCGCGGATCAAACTCGAAACCTAGGTATGTGCCCTGACCGGGAATCTAACCTGCAATCTTTTTGTTGTACAGGATAGCACTCCAATCAACTGAGCCACTGGGCAGGGGTTCCAAATGCTTTTTTAAAAGTATAGTTCTCATAATTATACTTGGAATAGTTCAGGTTAGAGTTCCAGGTATTGTACAAATATTCCACCTCTGTTCAAGCTTTCTTGAAGTTTACACTAACTGCCCTTAGTCTTATAGATAATATATATCAAGAATAAAAAAAATCATTGCAAAAAACAAAGCCAGGACTCCTGACTCTTGTTCCTGCTGTAGACACTCTCTCATCTGAAAAAGTTCCAACTGTGGAATCTTCACTCTGAAATCTTAACAGGAAGAAGTCTTTTAGAAAGATGCTACCTTTGGCAGTATGCATTGACCATGGCTGGGGCAAAAGTCTGCTTTTGCATTTGGCCGCTTTTATTTGAGAACTAGAGGCCCAGTGGACACACATTTGTGCTCTGGGACCAGGGGCGGGGGGGGGGGGTCCCTCAGCCCAGCCTGTGCCCACTCCCAGTCCTGGACTCCTCAGGGGATGTCTGACTGACGGCATAGGCCTGCTCCCCAGGGGGACTAAGCTGGCAGTCAGATATCCCTCTGGCAGCTCGGGAGCCCTCGGGGGATGTCCGACAAACTGCAATGATGGCAGTTTGGCCACAGGGTCTCATTTGAAGTCTCTTTCTTTTTCATACGTGAAACTTGTCTGCTGAGAAATGTCTGCCTCATTTGTAATTAATACATCCAGAGTCAACTTGAGACCATATAGTTGGGGGTGATTTAAACCCATGCACAAGCCACAAGGTGTCAAGATTAGGCATTCCACATTTCCCTCCTACCCAAACCCCATTGCTGAATAAACTTTGGAGCAGCAGATTTCTTAAATTAGCAGCAAATCATTGAAGTTAGTGTCTCCTTAGTGCTCAGTGCACATAAAGTACTCATCTGTCTAATTTAGTCTCAGCCCTGGGTGACAAACAAGGTAAAAATAGCAAAATTTGTTATACTCCTTCACATCTCAAAGGCCTGTGCACGGAGGCTCTTTCTCTTTAGTTGAATGTTTTCTTAGCCTGCAGAAGGAAAGCTGCATCCAGGTAGTAAGTTGTAGCAGTCTGCAACCTGGGGCTGCCCTTATCATTACTAAGACCCACATGACTGACTCATTTGTTTATAAGGTTAACGTTGGTGAGTCTGCAACCTTTGCAAGGCTCAATGGTCCAAAAGGTGTCTGCTGGAAGCTACCCATAAGTAGAACCCCTGCCTCTATAGAAACAGCTGTTCATCTCTGGAAAAAAACTGCCATAAATTGCAGTCACCGTTATGCATGAATTAAAACTCAAAACTTCACCATCAGGCTGTAGTAGGAATCTGCCCATCTGTTAAGTCAGCTTGGCTAATATAAATCTCTACAAACCACTAAAGTCAAAATGTCTCACCATTACACTAAAATCTAAAGCCCAAAGTCACCTGTCCTGACTTCATCAAAAGCCATTACTGTGTGTGTGTGCGTGTGTGTGTGTGTATTTCTACCCCCTGATTCCACTTTGTTTGCTTTATTTCTAAATGTTAGCAGCCAATTAACCACTTTTGGGAATCTTCTTGAAGATCCACCGAACAGTGCCCTTCTTCTCCTTCTAGATTCTGAACACATTGAGAAATGAAGCAAAAGAATGGGATAGAGGAAATGTCTGAACATCACCATTCCTACCAATAAAGCCTTCTTTCAAGAACCCAATGGACTTTTTCACACTGGACCCCATCAGTAAAGGCACAGCAAAGCAGGGCGCCCACAAGGAGTGTTTTCATCGGCCCTATTTAATGGACGTGAGGGGAAGGCAGTGGTACTAGCTCTGCTTACAAGTATCAGATTAGCCTTGTCACGTTGTTCTGTTTCATAATTCGAGAAAACCTGATTTTGTTCACTAAACTGGAATTCAGCAGGAGTTCAACAGCACCCCTCATCTAGAATAAGAACTAAGTCAGTGGAATTGGCCCTTTACTTTTCTCATTAGGGTGTAACAACCACCTTCTGTTAATTACAGAAGCTTTGCTTCATTTTTCCGGAAACACTGGTTAGGGCTGTTGCAAATCATCAGCCAATCGGCTTAGCTACTGCTGGTAAACAAGGGCCGGGTTCTGCTCTCAACCTGCTTAGATTTCTGGGAGCAACTGAATGGCATTCGGTCTGGAAGATCTGTTTTTTGTTGTTGCTGTTTTGTTGTTGTAGATGTAGTAGTACTAGTTGTTGCTGTTGTGTGTGTGCATGTGTTTGTAGGTGGGTAGGACAGTGGAGAGGGAAGAATTTAATGGAAAATATATATATTTTTTTCAAATAGTGAGAACAGAGCTACTGTAATAAAAATGTGCCTTTGGTTAGCAAATGTGAAATAAAATTAAAGGCACTGGCTGAAAGTTTACTGGGAAAACAAGGAAGGAATAAAAATATTGGAGAAAAATAATACTTTGAAATAGAAGAATGGCTGTGGAAAAACAAATGTCTAACACTGAAAAGTTGTAATTTGCTAAGAAAGTGTGACCTAATCTTTTCTAAATAGAGAGAAGAGGAACTAAGAAAGAGCAGAGATTTAGAAGTATGGTATCATATTTAAGGGAAAAAGTCTGCAAACAAAAGGGCAATAAAAGCAGTGTTAGTCTAACATGAATGCTGAACTAGATTTTTTTTTTTTTTTACAATAAATGGCCTAAGGGATTTTGTACAACTGTGTAATTTAAAAAGGCAGCTTTTTATTTTGACATGTAAGAACATTGTGGTAGAGGTTTTAAAGCTTGTTATTATTATTTTAATTTTCAGTGAATGAAGACTTTTCTATCCAAATGTAAGCCTTTATCTTACGTAGTTACCATAATTCACAATCAACAATTATATCCAGCTAGAGGCCTGGTGCATGAAATTCGTGCACTGGGGGGTGGTCCCTCAGCCCCACCTGCATCCTCTCGCAGTCCGGGAGCCCAGAGGGAGCTGGCCTAAGCTGGCAGTCGACATCCCTCTCGCAGTCTGGGACACCTCACTCCTTATCGCCCGCCTGCTCGCTGCTCCTTACTGTTCAGCTTGCTGCTCCTTAGCACTGCCACAGAGTCGGGAGAGGCTCCCACCACTGCCGCTGCACTCACCAGCCCTGAGCCCGGCTTCTGGCTGAGTAGCGCTTCCCTGTGGGAGTGCGCTGACCACTGGGGGCAGCTCCTGGGTTGAGTCTCTGCCCCCTGGTGGTCAGTGCGCATCATAGTGACAGGTCGTTCTAGTCGTTCTGCCTTAACGGTGCTTAAGCTTTTATTATATAGACTAGTGGCCCGGTGCATGAAATTTGTGCACATTAAAAAGGAATTAATTAGAGGAAATGTTTTAATATTGCTATTTGCCCTTTCCCTATAATAGAAGTGTCAGAGATGAAAGAAAATTAGTAGAATGTACATGAAAATCTTCCTCCTGTCAGAGACTGGGGTCCTCTGTGGGACCCAGAGTCAAGTCCCTACCCACCTGCATGCACCTCAAAATCGTGCGAGACCCAGATCTGGCCAGCCCCATCCCCATCAAGCCCCGCAGGGTTGGAGGTGCAGCCTCAGGTCCTCCGGCCCCAGTGCGAGGGCATGATGACTATTTGCGTATTAGCTCTTTATTATATAGGATAATAGAAAAACATATGGTTAAACAAAATGCAGTAAATTTATAATATGTTCTTCTTTGAAGTTGATTTTAGAATTAAAATAAGGTTGTAAAGGAAAGGTAAGGAGGAAATAAATTTTCCAAGTTAAAACTTATCAAAATTTTTATCTCCATTGATTATACTTTATAAAGAACAACTTTTATAAATGATTATCAGTTTAATGTTTGAGTTTGGAGGAATTTATTCATTATGCAATTAAACTTTTTGACTTTCAAAAACACAGTCACTATGAAGTCTGAATTATCTGTGGGAAATAAATAATGTATAATTGAAATTTATAATGATCAAAATTAACAATTTAGTTTTCTTCCCTATGATATTTTTTTAAAAAGTCATAAATAAAACTCAGTTGTATCTTATTTCTCACTCTATAGGGTTGTAATACAATTAAAAGAGATAATATGGTGTTGACCCAAGTGTTTTACTCAAATTGATAGTATTTTACTAAACAAAAATATTATGGTTAAATGATTTGGGGAAATTCTAGATTGAGTGAAATTAAATAGGTTTTCCCTTTTAAAATCTTGCAGAGATTTAAATATACTAATGAATATCTAAGACTTAAACTTATTTCCCAATGGGTTTTATTGGATAACAGAAATCTTTATTCTCAGAATATCTTTTAAGCTTAGCACCATACGCAGTATGTAGCTGTTATGTTACCTTTATTTAGGAGTCTTGTGAACAAGAAGAAAAGGGACCTGAATAACATGGAAGCTAAATAATCCATGTCAAGTGTGGTAGTCCTTGGTGCTACCGATCAATATCCAGTTCTCTCCTTCCTGGCATGGCAAATATAGTGGGGCTTTGACTTACGAGTTTAATACGTTCTGTGACGGAGCTCGTAACTCAAATTACTCGTATGTCAAATCAATTGTGAACTAGTGAGACACGTGATGCTGGGCTGATGTTGTGGCGTTCATTGTGACGTTCGCTGTGCCAACTAGCGGTGGGGTATCTGAAGCTGGCTCGTAACCTGAATTTTAGCTTGCAACTCAAAGCAAAACATCGGCCGAGAGATGGCTTGTATCTCGAAAAACTTGTTAGTCGGGACACTCGTAAGTCAAGGCCCCACTGTACTGAACTTTCTAGTCAATGAGTTTTGTGGAAGTGAGGTGAGTCCCTTCTAGGCTGGAGCGTTTACACACCATAGCAGACTTCCCTAGAGCCCTCTTTCCCTTGACCACAACTCCTGGTGATATTCCAGATGGTGGCTACTTGTCAGCCTGGGTCCCAGAATAAGGAAGAGCAGAACATGGAGTAGAGGACAGAAGAGCAGGTATCCCAGCTGACCCTTAATGGACAAAAGAAGAAAAATTTGGTTGTTTTAAGTTGCTGAAATTTGGTGTTGCTTATTATCATAGCATATCTTAACTTATACTGAGAGCTATGCCAAATGATCAAAGGTATTTTGTATTTTTAAACTTGGGAAATTAAATCTTCACTGTTTAATAGAAAGAAAACTAGGTCAGAGTTTAATCAGTGCTAGATGGGCCAGAGTGGAGAAAGCAAGGATCCAGAGCCTGACTACATCCACCAAGATAGCACGGATTATCAGGGGAGCTAGCTATAGAATGAATCAGTAGGAATGTCATGAAACAGAGTCTCACTCAGGGACACTTAAAAGTTGCCAAGAAAGTCTAACATGATCTGGTGTTTGGGGACAGGCCCCAAAACTGGGATTGGCCATAAACAAAAGGAAAGCCTAGCCCAGCAGGTGTTGCTCAGTGGTTGAGCAACACCGGCTATGAACCAGGAGGTCATGGTTAGATTCCTGGTCAGGGCACATGCCCGGGGTGTGGGCTCACTCTCCAGTAGGAGGGCGTGCAGGAGGCAGCTGATCAATAATTCTCTCTCATCATTGATGTTTCTATCTCGTCCTCTTCCTTCCTCTCTGAAGTCAATAAATATATATATATTTTTTTTTAAAAAAGAAAAAGCTTATTTATCAGAACAGTATTTGAACTCTGTCCAAGATGATTAATCTACTCTTATTAAATATTCTCTGACTGAGGGTATCTTTTTTTTAATTAAATATATTTTATTGATTTTTTACAGAGAGGAAGGGAGAGGGATAGAGAGTTAGAAACATTGATCAGCTGTCTCCTGCATACCCCCCACTGGGGATGTGCCCGCAACCAAGGTACATGCCCTTGACCGGAATCGAACCTGGGACCCTTCAGTCTGCAGGCTGACGCTCTATCCACTGAGCCAAACTAGTCAGGGCTGAGGGTATCTTTAATTTCAGAGATTGGAATGGGAATGAATCGGCAGATGACAAGTAAATGGCTCAAAATCAGAAGAATAGCGGAAAGGAGCTATTACAAATTAAGGATTTTGTGAATGGCTTTAGGAAATTTAAGAATAGGATTTTGAAATAGATATCCGAAAAATGAGTTTCTATTGATTTACTACCTGCTAACTCTCTAAGATGGAAAATATTGGGTTATGATATGGTTCTTAAGCTTTAGGGTATTTTGTAAATATTTCAAATAGAGGTCCCTTCATGGACTTCTATTACACTCATAGCACCTTTTATGGATTTAGGTTGCCTTAACAAAATGAGGCTAGTTATGGCATATGTACTAGTTTGCTAGGGCTGCCATAATAAAGTAGTATAAGCGAGTTGGCTGAAACAACAGAAATCTGTCTTAGTTTTAGAGGTAGAAATTCAAGATCAAGGTGTTAGCAGGGTTGGTATCTTCTGAGGTCTGTGAGGAAGAATCTGTCCCAAGTCTCTGGTGGTTTTCTGGCAATCTTTGATACCCTTGGCTTTAGAAACATCACCCCAATATCTGCCTTTACATTTACACGACATTCTTCTTTTAAGTATGTCTACCTTCAAATTTCCCTTTTTTTTATTAGGGCACCAGTCAGGTTGGATTAGGAGCCCATCCCACGCCAGTATAAACTCATTTTAACTTAACTAATAACATCTGCAATGGTCCTATTTCCAAATAAGGTCACATGCTGGACTACTGGGAATTAAGACTCCAAGGTATAAAACTTTGAGGGCACACAACTCAACTCAGAACAGCACACATCAAAGGAGAAGATTGTTTCTCATACCACACCTACTTGTCCCTGTTTTCTTTCTTTTGTATGTCCGGCCTCTTACAGAAGCATTTACATGTATTTTTTTTTCTTTCCTGGACCATGAGCTTCTTAAGGTCAGTGATTACACTATTTTAATCTGTCCAGCTCCTGTCACAGAGTAGAGTAGTCATAGCTCCCCTGAACAAGTTACTGTAGCAGCCTTCTAATTTTATTCTCCACTTCCTTCACTTTTGGCTTATCCATTCTGATTCATTCTGCACAAACCTGTCCCTCATTAAAGAATGCCCTTCACCAGTGGTCTACCTGATGAACTCCATTCCTCCTCCTCCTCCTCCTCCTCCTCCTCCTCCTCCTCCTCCTCCTTCTTCTTCTTGTTCTTCTTCTTCTTCTTCTTCTTCTTCTTCTTCTTCTTCTTCTTCTTCTTCTTCTTTTTTCATTTACTCTTCAAATCTCAGATCAAACACTACCATCTCTAGTGCCTTCTGTGACAGACATTCCTGAGTAAAGTTGGGTACCTAATTCATTACTTCCATATACCAATGTGCCTACCTATGGCAAGTATTAGGCACTCAATATATACTTGAGTACTTACTTTATTTATTATTTTTTGGGGGTGGAGATACTTTTAGAAAACCATAACAATCATATTTCGGATATAATTTTAAATTTTATTTTACTTGAATTTCACAAAAGAAAAAGAAAGAGAAGTTGATGGAAACGCTGAATTCATATAAATATTTCCTCTAGATAAGAGATACTTCCCCTAAAATATCCCTTCAAGATTTAAAAAAAGAAACCGTGAGAACATTAAAGGTTGAAGTCATTATGATTTTTTTCCAAGGACATATTTTCATTTTTGTTTGTATAGACTGATTTCTTGCTGTGAAAGATGAGTTCGTTGGCCCAGCCACACTGACATGAACACACAGTTCTGAAAATATTGAGGCCATTCTGTACTAGTTAGTAAATATCAGCCACTGGACTCTCCCCAGGGCTCTCCCTCTCTCCTGGCTGCCCCATCCCACCACCAGGACCAACCCCAACCCCCATCTCTCCGGGACCCAGAGCTACAGGGGAAAGGGGGCTCTGGTCCCCTCTCCCAGGTGCCTTCAACACCCACCACTTTCGCCCCAAGCAGCTTAGTTTCCATGTGTTTTATATAATGGCCATCAGGCCCTTGCAAGTTTGCACAGTCCAGGATTTCCGAGAATGGAGGCCTTTCTCCCTAACACTGTAGCTCCTTATGAAGTCAAGTGCACGTCTGCATCCTGGTGTAATTACCTTGCATCCAAATGGGCAACAGACACAGGCTGTGGGTATGGAGCCGACCCTGAGCCGGCTCCAAATCGGAGGAGGCAGAAGGTGCTGGAGCCCAGGCTCAAGTGGAGGTGGCAGGAAGGAGTGGGCTTTGCTGCGTGCCCAGCCCCGGGCCAGGTGCTCACGGTCCAGATCCTCTCCAATCCTTTGAGAGGTGTTTTCTTTGCTCCCTTCCCTCCGTCCCTTCCAGATATACTGAGCACCAGTCTGGGCCAGGGGCTGGGGTACAAAGGCAAAGCTAGCATCCCCAAGACCTCAATGCCCTGTGAAGAAAATGGCTGTGACTGGCATGGGTGCAGGATGCAGGGGGAGCCCCAAGTGATTCAGGGAAGGTTCTCCGGTGGAGTTAAAGCTGAGCTGGGATTTGAAGGATGAGGAAGGGCATTCAAGGTGGAGGGAACTGCATGTGTGAAGGCAGGGAGCCAGGAAAGAGCCTGCCTGTTCTGGAAACTGTGGGAGGGCGATGGAGCTCAGGTCCAGGAAATCTGCTGGGTAAGGTGGGGTCCCAGAACCCACCACTTGGGTCCTCTGCTTCCTTGACGTCCTTTGCTCTCGCCTGCCTGGCCAGGAAGAGGCCCCATCTACCTGTACAAAAAGAGGCTTTGAAACTGGAGAGGAGTGAGGAAGGAGGGGCCAGCTGGTGTGTATTTTTGGATTGCTTCTCAAAATCTCCTCCTCCTCCAACACCATGGCAGCTGGGGGAGCCGCCTGTGAGCTGGGCTGAGTTGAGGGGGAGGTGGGCTGGGGGTAGAGACTTCTGCTCCCCTTCTCTGAGCCTCAGTTTTGGCATCTAGGATTATGGGCACGACAACCCAGTGGCTGGCTCCTGTCAACCCAAGTGCTCCAGGAAGGGAGGGCCAGGCTGGACTCATTAGGGGGAAGCCTGGGAGGTAAGGGTGGGGCTGGGGAGTACCCTGCATCATCCTGCAGCTGGGGGCTCAGCAAGGCTGTGAGGAGTCATGTAGCCTGCACTTCCCACCAAGCAGCCTGCCCTGGTGCCTGTAAATATGTCTCTCTTCTCCGAATCCAGAGCGGCTAGAGAGCAGTCTGGTTCTTGAGTAGGGGTGGCTGGGGATTGAGAAAATGAAAGAAAGAGACAGACAGATGGAAGAAAAAAGCTGGGGCCAGGTGGGACCACTGTACTCTGATGGAGAGACAGGGACAGGGACAGTGACCCTGAGCCAATACAGCTTATTTATTTTATATAGCAAAAAACAGGAAGTTTTACTAAAAGTCAAGACAAAGGAGATTATGTGTATTCTTGGGTGGGCCCGGGTCATATTCATTCCTGGTGCTTGGCTGGATTTAAATAACAAAACCCACCCCCTGGCACCTGGGCTGAAGGTCAAGCTGACAACACTCCTGCCTTTTGGCAAAACGTGCTTCCATAATGTGGCTTTGCCAACACCACTGGCTTCAGCTGACAATAATTAAAGAAATGCCCATGTGCCTTCCCAGGTGCTCTCTACAGGTGCCCACTGCCCGATCACTTCTGAGGAGCCCCCAGGGGAGTGGGAGACAAGGCCAAGGCACAGACACATGGATGAATCTCCCTGTGAGCTCCTGCACTGAGAGGTCTAGGGGGTCTCCTTTGCTGGGACACATGGCTCAGCTGTTCCCAGAACCTGGTCCTTGGAACAAAAGGAAGGTTAAGGATGGGTCTATTTCCTGGGGCTGCTGCTGCGATGACTACAGACTGGCCTAAACAAACAGGAACATGTGCTCTCCCTGTTCTGGGGCCAGAATCTGAAATCAGGGTGTCTGGGGCTGTGCTCCCTGGGAGGACTTTAGAGCAGTGGTCGGCAAAATGCGGCTCTCGAGCCACATGCGGCTCTTTGTCCCTTGAGAGTGGCTCTTCCATAAAATACCGACTTCTGCGCATGGGCCACGAAGTTTCTTTTTTTTTTTTTTTTAATACATTGTATTGATTTCTTATAGAGAGGAAGGGAGAGGGATAGAGAGTTAGAAACATCCATGAGAGAGAAACATTGATCAGCTGCCTCCTGCACACTCCCCACTGGGGATGTGCCCGCAACCAAGATATATGCCCTTGACCGGAATCGAAACTGGGACCCTTCAGTCCGCAGGCCGATGCTCTATCCACTGAGCCAAACCAGTTAGGGCTGGGCCACGAAGTTTCAATCGCACTGTACATGTGTGCCTGCACATGGTATTTTGTGGAAGAGCCACACTCAAGGGGCCAAAGAGCTGCATGTGGCTTGCGAGCCGCAGTTTGCCAACCATGGTTCTTGGGGAGGGCCCTTCCTGACTCTTCAGCTTTTGGGGGCTCCTGGCTGCATCTCTTCAATCTTCCTCTGTCCTCACGTGACTGCTTCCGCTTGATCACGTGGCCCAGCCCCCTTGTTCACATGCCCACTCTTGTGTGATCGAGTGGCTCTACCCCCTTGTTCACGTGCCCATGCTCACATGATCACCTGGTTCCACCCCCTTGAGACCCTGGGTAGTCTGTTTCCTGGGTACCACCTCCCTGGTTGGCTGTCTGCCCCTGCTCTCACACCTATCAATAACCCCTTTGCCAAAGTCCTTCCGGAAAATCGTTAGTGTATGCCATCTCTTTCCTGCTGGGACTGTGACAGCGGGGATTGAAAAAGAGACAGGAGAGCAGTGGACCGTCCAGAGTCCATGCAAGAGGTCCAGAGGGGCCTGTGTGGTCCCTGGAAGGCTGGGGGAGGGGAGGGTGGTGAGGTGGGGGTGCTGACTAGGAAGCGGAAAGCCCTCAGGGCAAGTGGGACACACACACAATCACCTCACACTCCCGTGAGGAGCAGCTGTGGCCCACTGTACAGGTGAGGCTACTGTAGCACAGAGAGGGCGAGCGACTTCCTCGAGGGCACACAGCAGTTAAAAATGGAGCCCTGGGCTGCCCACAGCCTATGTCTCCTTTACCTGTGGCCTCTGGGCAAGCGGCCCCTCAGCCTGTGACCATTTGCTCTGATGGGCTTCACCCTTCCCCCCACCTCCCTCCTCCACCCACAGCAGACAGGGGTCCTGTCACTGCACCAGTGCCTCTGGGAAGCTGCTCTCTTTATCCCACGCTTCCTCCCAGCTGGTAACCTTGGCGGAGTCCCGCTGCATTGGGCGAGGGCCTTGTGTGTAGAACACCGAGCTTCACCTCGCCATCTGAGGCTTAGATGACAAAGTACCCTTATTTTTCCTGTATCTGGCTTCCATCGCCTGCCTCCCCTGGCAGATTTTGTTTTACCTCGAAAAGAAATTGATTCAGCATCTGCAAACCAATTGACTTCCTGCATTCACTTTGTGAGATGTGGCTCTGCCCCGGTGCTGCCTGGTCCAAGTCCCTGATGCCACCCCACCTCCGTGGCAGCATCTCTCATACCCTAGAGCCCCCATTCAGCACACAGCACCCTCAGCGCTCCCCTGCAGCTCCAGGGACCTGCTGAGCCTGGGGCCCCAGCCTGTCACTAGTCCCCCAGGTCCTGCCTACAGCCCCAGGGTCCTCAAACCAGTTTGGGAGGGGCTGGTGGGTTGACCTCTTAGACAGAAGGGTGCAGACACCAGGCGGGCAACCCCCCCCCCACCCCTACACTCCTCCTCAACGCCCCCCCCCCCCCCCCCAACACAGTGAGCACTGAGTCTGTGCTGACGTTTAGCACCTGGAGTGGCTCAGCCTGCGCAGTGTGGCCACCAGAGGGGACCCATCTGCAGAGTGGCAGGCGGAACAGGCCTCCTAGGGCGGCTGGATGCCCACCTGGCCCCAAAGCCATCCTTCAGCCTCCCCCTTGCCCCTTCTGAAGGGTAACCAGGTGTGGTTTCCACCCAGCCCAGCTGCCTGCCTTGGGAGGCAGCTTGAGTATTTAAATTAGTTAAATAAATAATTTATAAAGCAAGTCCTATACTAGTGGTTCTCAACCTTCTGTCCCTTTAAATACAGTTCCTCATGTTGTGACCCAACCATAAAATTATTTTCGTTGCTACTTCATAACTGTAATGTTGCTACTGTTATGAATCGTAATGTAAATATCTGATATGCAGGATGGTCTTTGGCGACCCCTGTGAAAGGGTTGTTCGACCGCCAAAGGGGTCGAGACCCACAGGTTGAGAACCACTGTCCTATAGAGTAATTTCTATTCTGAAGATTTTGGGAAATATCTTCCTATTTCTGTTTACACTACTGAATTAAAGTGAGCCACAGTTTAGAATTAGTCTTCTGATATCACTTTCCTAAACAAAATTTGATTTTAAAATGTAGAAATAATTGACATATACTATATCACTTTTTAAAAAATCTTTTTTAAATTGATTTCAGAGAGGAAGGGAGAGGGAGAGATAAAGATAGAACATCAATGATGAGTGAGAATCACTGATTGGCTGCCTCCTGTAGTCCCCACACTGGGGATTGAGCCCGTAACCCGGGCGTATGCCCGACCGGGAATCGAACCATGACCTCCTAGTTCATAGGTCAACACTCAACCACCGAACCACACCATCCAGGCATGTTATATCACTTTTGACTCTGAAGACCTTCCCATGACTTTCAAAGAATGTAATTCACAACAGCACAACATCAATATACAATTTACAACTTTTCATCAAAATCAAGAAAAACCAAAACCCTGTAAAGGCCTAAATTTTCTTTTGAATAAAGATTAATGTTCCTAAAATATCTACAAGAATGGTGTACCATTATAAATACGACTACCCAGAAATGCCATTAGCATCACTTGACAAATCAGAAAACTTCATCTTCAGGAGAAGGCCCTGGAATGTGCCACTCCTTAACAATGTAGGCCACAATGATCAGGCGTCAGCTCTTTGGGCAGGGCTCATGAAAGGAGGTAGATGACAACCAAGTTAAAAGAGTGGACTGGAACAGTACAGGGAGCAGTTCAAGGATGTGCTGAAAGCAATTTGAAAAGCTCCACAGCATCATTAGAGACAGACAAGTAGAAAACTATTGTTCCTAGCAGAGCCAATTTGCATACATGGAGTTTAGATAGGCTGAACATTCGGATTATCTCTCAGATAAGAAAATGCTGACAGCAAATTCCACGGATAGCCAAGCCTCCACCCTCTATCTGCCACCCAGTTTCATATCACTTTCATTGCACCTGGCTCCAAAAAGGTTTGTCCATTTCCTGTTCACATCTTCAATTCCCTTTCATGTTCCTTCAGTCCACCTCCGTCTGGCTTCCAATATTACAATGAAAGTGGGACTATTTCTTCTCCTTTAAAAAAATATATATTATATATCTATCTATATAAATATATATAATGTAATGTAATATTAAATATATATATATATATTTATTTACATACTAGTGGCCCGGTGCACAAAATTCGTGCACGAGGGAGGGTATGTTCCTCAGCCTGGCCTGCATCCTTTCCAATTTGGGACCCCTCAAAGGATGTCCTACTGCCAGTTTACAGGGATCAGGCCTAAACCGGCAGTCAGACATCCCTCTCGCAATCCAGGACTGCTGGCTCCTAACCACTCACCTGCCTGCCTGCCTGCCTGATTGCCTCTAACCACACTGCCTGCTGGTCTGCTTGCTCCCTACTGCCGGCCTCCTTGCCCCCAAATGCCCCCCTGCCAGCCTGATCACCCCAAACTGCCCCCCCCCTGCTGGCCTGCTCACCCCTACTTTCCCTCCCCACTGGCCTGCTCATCCCCAACTGTCCCCCTGCTGGCCTGCTCACTCCAAACTGCCTCCCCCCGCCGCAGTCCAGTTGGGGGTCACCTCCAACTGACCCCCACTGATGGCCTGCTTGTCCCCAACTGGCCCCCCTGCTGGTCTGCTTACCCCCAACAGCCCTGCCTCCCACCAGCCTGATCACCCACAACTGCCTTCCCCTCTTGGCCTCTAACTGCCTCTACCTCGGCCCCGCCACCATGGCTTTGTCCAGAAGAACATCTGGAAGGTCTCCCAGGCTAATTAGCATATTACCCTTTTATTAGTATAGATGAATTATTTTATAGAATGGGAATTTTATTACAGATGGTTTCCCATGGCATTTTTTCTAAAGAAGCAAAAATTACTTTAAAAAATGTCTCAGGAAGACTTTGAGAAATTTACAGTATCTGCTTTTCTTCCAAGAAAGTTGTCACTTTTATGCCAGAGTGAGAATTATTTGTATGCTTTGTATGTCAGCATTGGGCCACTGTGACTGGGGGGCACTTAGCTTGACTTGAGAGTGATTATCTTGCTCACTGGCTGGGAGGGAGGGTGTGTGGCAGAGGAGATAAATACTCAGTTCTGGATTATTCATAGATTGCTGACTTTCTAGATTGCTTGTACAAGCCCCTCCTTTTATTGATGTCCACCTTCTATTGACAGACATCTACCCTGGTAGAGAAATGAGATGAAACTCTCTTTCTTTTCATTGTAAAAAGCATGTGAATTCCTAAGGTGTGATAAGGCCTCCCAGCCATCCACAGTCAAGGTACACATTTTCATGGAGGATGTTCCCACTCTTGAATAAATCAAAACAATTTTTTCTTTTAATTTAAACTTTCTTCTATAACTGTTTTCTTGTTACTTAAAAGCTAGTTTTTTTGAAACTACTTCCAAAGCATTTCAAGCTGTATGAATTTATAAATTAGAATGAATTTATAAATTAGAATTGAGCCCGGCCAGTGTGACTCAGTGGTTTAGCATCGACCTATGAACCAGGTGTATATGTTTGTAAATAACAAAACAGGTATTTGATGCTCTTAGAAAGTCTTATTTTTTTTCATTAAAACTTGTGCAGTATAGGGAACTCCGTAGATTCTCTTAATTTGAAGAAAGTTAGAGGGAAAGGTACTAATTCAGAGTTCCTTGGGAAAATGTGTCACTTATATATTTTTTTATGTTTATTTTTTTTAAATCAAAAACTGAAATATTTTCTATTCAGAAAATATATTTGGATCTAAATATCTGCTATAATTTAAAACCTAAAATATCAATTTAAATATTTTAAAAATGGTTGGGATGTTTGTTTTTTTAAAATAAGTTAGGTTACTGAAGTTCTACATGTTACTGGATCACCTGGGGTAATTTTCTGATTGGAAAATTAAGAATTATAGTCAGAGGGGAGGACATGAGAATTTTTAAAGAACATATTCAATTTACTTTAGAAGCCGAACCTCTCTTATCATGTGACTTGTTTTGTATGTTTATTAAACTATATTATCACATAAGCATTGCTGCTATTGGAACAAACAGTGACAGTTGATTCAGGTCATTTGAATGTCCACTGTCTGTTTTAATTTGTATGTTCGTTTTGACTCTGTCATATGCTCAATCTTCAGTGGAAGTCATGAGAACCTATTATTTTTGCCTGCTCCCTCCTTTAGTTTGGAAATATTCTTTTTTACTCAGAGGGACCTTAACTTTGATGTAAGGGATTGTTTCCGTTGCCAACTGTTTTCTTCCTTGCCAAGTAAGACAGTTGTTGTGAACTCTTTGTGATGCCTTCACCAGGATATTTGCAGATGTGGTTGGGAAAAGTCATTTCATCCCCAACCTTTGCATCTCAGGTGCTGAGGTGCTGGGGGTGCCATGGCGATCACGGGGAAGCAGGCCAGCCGGGGCTCTCTCTGCCCCCAATTGCCATGGCAATCACGGGGAAGTAGGCCAGCTGGCACCCCCGGCCCGGAGGGTCCTGGGGTGCCCGCAGGCTTGCACTGCGGCTCTCTCTGCCTCCAATCCACAATGCAATCACCGATCACCGGCCGCCTTTGCCCGCCCCCCACCTCTTGCCTGCCGCCTGGGTTTCCGATCCCTTTCACCTCCCAGCATTGCGGCTACGTATGCAAATTAACCGCCATCTTTGTTGGCGGTTAACTGCCATCTTGGCTGGCAGTTAATTTGCATATCTCTCTGATTAGCCAATGGGAAGGGTAGCGAAGTTATGGTTAATTACCATGTTTCTCTATTATTAGATAGGATATATTGATTTCAGAGAGAGAGAGAGAGAGAGAGAGAGGGAGAGAGAGAGAGAGGGAAACATTAATGATGAGAGAGAATCATTGATCGGCTGCCTTCTGCATGCCCCCTACCGGGGATCAAGCCTTAAAAACCCCAAGCATGTGCCCTTGACAAGAATCGAACCTGGGACCCCTTAGTCCACTGGGGCCGACACTCTATCCACTGAGCCAAACTGACTAGGGCTCTTCTTTTGTTTTTTTGTTTTTTAAATATCATTTTATAATTGTTTTACTCTTTAGCTATTTTATGAATGCTTTTTTCTTTTTTTATTGTAAAAAAAAATAAAATCAACTCTTTATTGTAAAAAAATAAAAAATGAAATCTACTCTCTTAACCAAATTTCAAGTGTACAGTACTATTAACTATGTGCACATTCTTATTTTTCAGTCATATATGGCTGAAAATATATCCATTGAACAGCAACTTCCCATTTTCCCCTCTCTCCAGCTTCTGGCAACCAACATTCTACTTTCTGAAGCTTTTTTTCTAGGTTACCACTGATCTCTTAACTGCAAAAAATCCCAAAAAACCAAAATAAAAAACAAATGAGGATGCTTTTCTGTCTTTATGTTACTGGATCTTCTGCTGCATTTCACACTGAGGATGAAGCATTTCATCTTGAAACTTTTTGTCTCTTAGTTTTTTTTTTTAATATCCCTTTACTATTCTCCATTTTCAACATGGACTCCCGTCTTTCTGCCAAAACAGTAAATGTTGGTGGCCTCACAAAACGCAGTGGTCTTCTCACTTTCACCCTCTCATCTCTAGATGGTTATATCAGCAGCAGTTTTTGCTATTCTATCTGTTCATCACTTCTCTAAGCCTTGGACTTGTATATGCTGATGGCATCTTTACTTAAAGGTCCCACAGGCACCTCAATCTCAACCTGTCTAAAATGAAACCCCACCTATGATTTCCCTCAGTTAGTGATGCTAACAGTCTTGTAGTAACCCACACCAACGGCTTAGGACTCCTCTACTTATCTTCCTCTCTACATTTACCAATTCTAGCGATTTTAATTTCTAAACTTTTCTTGAATTTGTCTGTACTTCTCTCTGCATCACTGACTTGGTCCAGGTCTTCATCCTCTCTGATCTGAAATTCTGAAGAGGCTTCCAGTTTTTCTCCCCGTGTTTAGTTATATTTTCTGGAACAGTCCTCCACAGAGCAGCTAGTTAAATAACTAATGTACAAACCCAAATATGCTGTCTCCGGCTTCATGCCCACTGGGGACTCCAATCCCCACCTGGGGATCCTTGAGACTTGGACAACCAGAGTCTCCAAGGAGGACTCTTGGTTTCAAGGAATGACTCCTGGCAGTTTCAGTAGTTTAGAAACCTATGCTGCAGGTGTGTACCTGCTGCACATGGCATACTATTTCCTATCTGCACCTTTACACTTGCCCTGCCCCCAACCCAATCTGGCTAATTTCTATCATCCTTCAAAATTAGCTCAGATTTTCTCCAAAAAAATCTGCTTTACACTTACCCTAAATACCTGGGTCTATGCCTCCTAAATAGATGAAAATATCTCTCTTTACAGTTTCAACATTAGTATTATAAACACCAAGACTGTGACCTTCGTGTACAGTGACCATGTCACAAAGCCATGTCGCACAGAATCTGATATGTACACATGCACTGTGAAGGCTACTGTGAAAGCGGTGTTTGGGTATCGGGGAGGACCTGAGAGCTAGACAAGTAATTCTTCATCTTCACTCTCCACTGCCTATCACAGTTTTACACAGGTGAAATCAGGTACAAATGTTTATGTGTAAGAAAGCCAAGAGAAGGAAGAGAGACATCAAGGACATCTTGAAGCATGTGATTGCGAAGGGTTGAAGGGCAAATCTACATGTTTGCTTTGGGAGACTGAGAACTGCAGTAAATGGGCCCTTAAAATGTGTATAAGCCTTTATTGTCTTTAGCATCTGCTGACAAGGCCACCTCTTTCTTCTCATCAAATTATACACTGATTTACTGCCTATGGAAGCATTATGAGCGAATGTCTACATGTTCTCAGGAACTGTCCTACTTCTAAAAAGTGTTGAAACCTTCATTAAAGGTCCTGGGTAAAGGCCTTAATATGTAGTCTGTACAGTAGATATTTGCTTATTGATTTATTTATTTCCTGGCTTATTCTGAAAAGAATTTGAGGCTGATTATAATAAAGAATACATATAATCAAATAAAAATAACATATAGACAGAAATAGAAGGACTAAGCAAAATAATACAAATGTGCAAATAGTAAAGGTCAACATAGTTGCTTTACACATTCATTCTTTCATTCATCCACCAAATATTTATTTATTTATTTATTTGAGAGAGTGAAAGGGAGGGAAGGATGAGAGAGAGAGATGTGAGAGAGACGCATTGATTGGTTGCCTCCTGCACGCATCCTGACCAGCGCCAGCGATTGAACCTGAAACCCAGGTACGTGCCCTTGACCTAGAGTGGATCCTGTGACTCTTTGTTGTGAAGGCCAGTGCTCTAACCATTGGGCACACTGTCTGGGGCTACCCACCAAATATTTAGTGGATACTGGCTATTACTAGCCATTCATGGGTTCAAATATGGCTTTGAGTTGGTTGGAAAGCCAAGTCAGCAAAAGAGGTATCATCAATTACGTAATTCTTATTATTAGATAGGAGGAAATACATAGTTTCCTCTGGGAAAATAAAGCTTTCTCTAGTAATAAATTATAAAACAACAACAATGAAAGCACAAACAGTTATACAGCATTTGATGTAGTAGACAGTGCATCAGAAGAGAGTGTCTTTAACAACTTATAGTAGTAAATTTATATGTTCTGATATGTGAACCAGATAGAGGCCTCTTTGAGCAGATTCAAAACAGACCAGAGACTGATAATGCATATAATTGATAATGCATATAACACACACATATACCTAACTAATACATTTTAGTGGCAGTTTAGTGCAAAAACAGCAAACTTGAAATAAGGAGATGTAGGATCTGTCTCAAGATCACCAGTAATTGAATAAATTACTTATGCCTCTTCGTATCTTCAACCATATATCGATCATCACTATAGTAATACTATTTCACCCCCTACAATTTTGCTATGAAAATTAAACAGAGGTATAAATGCAAAGTGCTTTGTAAATTGTTATAGAAATGTTATTTAAAAAAAATTATGAGCACTTTCAGCATAAGAAATATATCTTATTTATTTCTGAGCTCTAAATCCCATGTCCTCACCATAGTAGTAGGCAAGAAACATCTGTTTATTCATAAAGTAGAAAAAAAGGATGAGGGAAGGCAGAAGAAAACCCTATTTTATGCCCTTGGAGATTATTTGACTATTCACAGTTTTAAAAAATTATTAAAATTTCACATTCCTGAGTATCAAAACTACTGTCTGCCTACAGAAACTAAGGGTAATAAAGTATAAACAATAACTAGTTTGTTTTACAGTGAGGCTGGGAAATCCCTCCAGGCATGGTAGGGAGCAGTCATATTCAACAAGGGACTGCTTTCCTCTCCTGTAAAAATGGAACTAAGAAAACCCAGCATGCAGTTTAAATAGCAACTGATATACTAGTAAGGGTTTTTTTTTGTTTGTTTGTTTTTAAAATAGTGTTTTTTTTCCTGCATGTAAAAGAAAAACTGTATTGTAGAAAATTTGGAATATATGAAAAAGAAAACAATGAAAATCATCCAGAATTTGAACATTTAGAGGTATAATTTTTTAACACTTTGATGATGATCTTCCAATGCTTTTTTTTAATGTAAAAAGGAATGTGTGCATAAACTTGGCATCATCATATATACTCTTTTATAACGTTTAGTCTCAATAAGACTAAAGATTCTTTTATAAAACGATGTTTAATAGCTCCCAAGTAATGCCGCGGCTGCTGGGCTTGAGGTGCTGACGGAAGCTGCGGGGCATGCCTGCGACCTACCCGCTCCGGCATGAGCGGCCCTGAGCGGGCAGCGTGTTCCATCAGTGGCCGGCAGGCACACGCACATGGAGGTGAAGTCGCCAGCGCCACTTTCCACAGGCCTGAGCCCCCGAGCAGCCAGGGATGAGCTGTTGATTCAAACGGCCTGACAGCTAGTCCAGTCCTCCCACCACCCACACCGATTCCCCCGTTCACCATCGCTGATCCATCGGAGCCTGCGGGCCGGGGCAGGGACCAAGAGGTCAGCCGTTCAGTCCACTCGCCAGTCCCCAGGCCCGCCCTGCCCTGCTCGTGGGCCGGGGTTGGGGGAAGAACCGAGAGGTGGTCAGTGCCACCTCATGGTGACCAGTTGTTTGGTCGTCCTGGTCATCACGGACACTGGCTTTATATATATTTAGATGAGGAAGCTAAGACTTAGAAAATTTAAATACCCAACTTTGTCATTGTCCACAGGTAGTATGTGACATGAACCGAGATTTGTATCATTCCAAATACTAAGATTTAGTCACTATAGATGATTGGCTCATGTATGGAAATAACAGTTTATTTAACCAGTTTTGTGTTCTTGGACATTTAGGTGATTTCAGGTGATTGCTAATTTGATGATGTGAAAAAAACATACTATGATTACTATATTTAATGGGAAGTGTATATACATAGGGAGATTACTTCTTTACGTTAAATTGCTAGAAGTAAAATTGCTCAGTCAAAAGAACTGCACCATTTTAAGAGACTTTTAAACACTTACTGCCAAATTGCCCTCTAGAAATATTGAAACAATTTATAATACCTAGTTTTCTAAAATCTCCTCAACACTAGATATTGTTTCTTCTTCAGCTTTTAGCATAAAGTTTTCAAGTTGTGCCCAGGAAAATAATAATTCTATTACTTTGAGGGAGTAGGAGATTGTCCTTCTTGAAAACTGGGCAGACCAGATCTTGATTCCATCTATGGTACTGTATCTGAGCAATTAAATCAATAAATAGTTTGGAGAGGAATTGGAGCCCAAAAATCAGGACTTTGAAAACTTATGTTAGCAAGAGTTTCCCCCTCTGATTTACTGAAGAACTTAAAGCAAATAAAAACTACGAGGAGGATTTGCTTTGTCTTGTTCCAAGGGGAATTTTGATGGCAATGCATCTTCTCTGTGATATATTACATTATATACATGCATACACACTTGATAGAAAAAGAATGATTTTTCAATGTCATTTTTAGTTCTGTGAATATGGTGCTATTGTTTATCTTAATAAAACATTTCCTCTTCTCTTTCTAAACTTCTTTAGCTATTTGAGATCTAAGGACAGCAGAACCAAGGTTGGACGAAAATTAGAGAGAGCTAAGGGACAACGAAATCTGGTAAGATGATGACTGGGAATCTCATGACTTGGATTTTTGCTCCAGTTCCTTAATCCTTTGGGCAAGATTCTTAACTTCTTTAGGTTAAATTGTCTACTTGACCAAATTAGTGGTTTTCACACTGCTACAGACATTCTAAGAACATTTGATTCAAATTTCACTTTTTAAAAGTCATTTTTTGGACTGTTAAAAAATTTCAATTGTTATAAACAAAAGATGTGAAATCCCCAATTTTAGCATTTTAAAAAAATTATTGTTATTGTTGAAAGTATTATAGATGTTCCCTTTTTTCCCCCGCATTGACCCCCTCCAACCCCACACCCAATTTTAGCATACTTGCGACCACCCAAACACTGTTACATCAACCTCTTTTTCTGTGTTAATCCTGGAATAAAGCCTCCTGTGACTATATTTGACTGCCTTATAAATGTGTCATTAACTAAGAAGAATCTAGTTCTTGAAAATTCTGCACATTTCCTGCAAATTCAGGCCCATGTCTTCTCATAGAAACTATACAAGTGAATACAGAGGCTGCCATCAAACAAACGACAAATCAGATGCATGCACATCTGTCTGGCCTGCTTCTATTCACGATGCAAGCTTCAGTGGTGTCAATCTAAGTGTCTGCCTCCATTGAGAATGCATATGGCAGCGTGTTTTAATGCTTGTTTTTATTTTAGATGCTTGTTACTATGTTTTAGAAGCTTTGTGCTTAACTTTTACATATATACATACTTTTTTTTTTTTTTTTTTTTTTTTTTTTAGGTGAAGTGGAATAAGTACCTGGAACTAGAAATGAATTACTGGTTAAAAGAAGGACATTTAAAAAGCAAATGTGAAGATGAAAATGATAATATCGATCAGGTTCATATTTTAGGATAGATGTGCTGTATTGATTAAGCTCAGAATAAAAAAACTCATACTATAAACTACTAAATGCATCTTCAAATCTCATCGACCAAACTGACAGCAGTATGCAAATGAAAGCAATATGCAAAAAATTCTCTTTAAAGTCACTATGATACAAGTTTATATTTGCTTGGCAACTCAGGGTCTCAGTGAATTACAGCTACAGATTAAAGTGTCAGTAAAGAAATGAAAACTTAAAAGCACTATTTTTTAAAGCCATTATTTATCCCTGGGATTTGGTTTTATGGTAATAAAAATGCCCAAATCTTCAATGTGATATACACATTGAAGTTTTGCAAGATACTTCTATGTTCTATGACAAGTTATAATACCATTTTGAAATAAAGTTTTGTAAATATAAAAATAAGAATTCCAGATTCTTTCATAAATATTGTGAGCTCCTCCAATCCAGAGATGGAATATATTTTCCACTTGAATCTGAGCTTGCCTCCTGACTTGCTTTTACTACTAGAATATTGCTGAAGTTACACTGTTCAGAGGCTAGACCTCCAAAGCCTTGGAGGTCTTGTCTTTCTTTCCCTCTTGAAATGCTCTGGCTACCATGAAAAGAAGCAAGCAACTGAATGATGAGAAATGATGCAGAAATTATGGCTTAGTTAACAGCAAGCAAGGCCCAAGACATATGAGTGAGACCTTTTAGATCTCCTGGCCCCAGGCAAGTCACCTGACCAATGCAACTACAAGAGTGAATTCAGGTAACACTAGTGGACTGGTAAAAAAATAACAAGTTATTTTGTAAGTCACTGATAATAGTAACAACTATGGGAGCATATCAGTAACATTATCTGATAACATACATATTCTAGAATATATTTAAGAATGTATATTGAACTTGTATTAGTTAAGAAGCTGAAATTTAATAAAGAAAACATAGAGATCTACACTTGAAACATATATAATCTTATTAACCACTAGAGGCCCGGTGCACAAAATTCATGCCCAGGTACGGTCCCTAGGCCTGGCCTGTGATCAGGGCCATCTTCCCTGGCTGCCAGCAGCCAGCCCTGCCCCCCGCCGCCATGCACCCCCGGTTCCTCATCTGCTATTGGGTGATTGGAGCCTGCAGGCCGGGGGCGGGGGGAGGGACCAAGAGGTTGGCTGTTCCCATCTGCTCACCTGCCCTGCCCCCCTGCCGTGGGTTGCCCTCTGTGTGTGGGGTGACCAGCAGGGGGGGCCACTACCCACCCCAGGTTCCCCATTCCCAGCAATCAGAGTCTGTGGGCTGGGGGCAGCTCCTGTGTTGAGCATCTGCCCCCTGGTGGTCAGTGTGCGTCATAGCGACTGGTTGTTCTACTGTTCAGTCAATTTGCATATTACCCTTTTATTGTATAGGATTGTCACCCCACCCAATAAATTTAATCTTAAAAAAAGCTGAGAATTCTTTATAATTCAAAGGATACTGCAAATACTCTGGATCTCTCGGTTTTGCCCAATTTATGGTATGTTCTGGCATACAGAAGTAAAGACGATATAGTACTCCATCAAGTACATCATTCATAGAAGCTAGAAAGAAAAGATGAGTTAAAAGCTGTTTCCAAATGTAAAAATGTCTTCAATCACTGTATAAAAGCAGTGGTAAGGGCAGAAAAAGCATCAAATAATTTGTGACTTGTAGAAAAGTTGCTGCCAAAATTTACTTAATTAGTCATCATATGTTATATAAGACGATCAGTAGCTATTAAAAAAAGAGAAGATTCTAGCGTCTTTGCATACAGTGCATGCAAATCTCAATTTTATTAGAGCTTAAATTTTTAATTACAGGATCTTCAGGATTATTGGTAATGATGTGAGTAGTAAATTCTAGAGCCTGAACAAGCTCACGTTTGTTCAACAATTCAAGATCCCAATGATTTACAACTATAGATAAACGTGTCAGTAAAGAAATGAAAACAGACTCAATGTACACAATAACATAAATCTGATTATCTTAAAAATTTAAGGAAATATCTGACAACATGTTTTCTCAGGTTTCTGAGATTTTAATATATATATATATATATATATATATATATATATATATAGTATTTTTTTTTTTTTATTTCAGAGAGGAAGAGAGAAGGAGAGAGAGATAAAAACATCAATGATGAGAGAGTTCATTGATTGGCTGCCTCCTATGCCCCTACTGGAGATTGAGCCCACAACCTGAGCATATGCTTGGATGGGGAATCAAACCGTGAACTCCTGGTTCATAGGTCAACCCTGAACCACTGAGCTACACCAGCTGGGCAGGTCTCTGGGATTTAAAAAATACACCATTAACCATGTCATAATTTGAAAATTATTTTTCCACCTAACAATGACATTCTGAAGAATCTTGATTTTCTACACAGAACATTTGCCAATTAAGGACTGTTTATAGATATTGTTACTTATGAAATATTGAAATGGCACTTTTCTTTCAAATGCCTTGATTGGTTTCCCTGAATATGGTAGCTTGTCTCTACACGGGGCCACTATCAATTCCTTCAACTCCTTGTATGCACATGCCATTCCCCCCATTGAGAGGTAGAGTCCATTCCTCACAAGGCTTTAATGACTTGTTGGATCAATGGAATATGTCGGCAAGGATGTTCTGAACTTCTGAAGCTAGGTTACAAGATGACTTGTAGCTTCTGGAAAGGCCTCTGGGAGTGCTCATTCTTGGAACCCGGAACCATCATACAAAACATTTCACTAGTCTGTTTCAGTGACCACATGGAGAGGCCCTGAGTCTGTATGGAGAGGAGGAAGGGCCCAGCTGAGCCCATCTTCCAGTTGTTCCCACCAAAGCATCAGACGTGTAAGTGAAGTCATTTTGGTCACTCAAGACCAGATCATCTATCAGCTGAGTATCATTGAACTGAAGAATGACTCCAGTTACTGCCACACCAAGCAGAAGAAGTCAACCATCCAAATTCTGCCTGCATTCTGGATTTAAAGAATTGTTGTGATTTTTAAGCCACTAGGTTTTAGAGTAGTCTTTTTTTTTCTTTTTACATTTAAATAGGTAATTAGAACACTGAAGAATAATCTGAGACAAAAAGATAAACCATTAAAAAGTTATTACCACTACCATCTATTTATCTTGTGAATCAGGCAACAGAAATGGGGAAGACAAAATACTATGTTCTGTTCCCCTACTAGAAATAAACTGAGCAACATAGCTGATATAAGATCACTTGTTTGATTTAAGACTACAACTGACACCAATAACCTTCAATTTTTTTATATTTTTGCTTTGGTAAAATAGCTGTAGTGTTTTCCCTGGTTGTTTTTTTAAATAATCAATGCATATTATAAATTTGAATTAAGAATGAAATTTTGTTACTATAACATCACTTTTATCCCTTGGGGTCTCTAATAATATTCTACTTGTAATATTCTATTTGGGAAACAGTTTCTGAACTTAAGAATGTTTGAACACCACTGGAAAATATTCTTAGTGTCTTCTTCTAGTTCCAATATTTATAAAATATGTCACAGTGGGCATGGCAGATTTTAAGTGGATTTTGATATGAACCACATTCTCTCTCTCTTAGCATATTAAACTTTTTCTTCTTCATGTTTAGACAGGATATTTTTCTTGAAAAGGAAAGCAAAGTCTCATAGAAATAATAGTGCCCTAATAGTGATGAAATCATTTCCATTTTATATGGTCATGGTGTTATAAATCTCAGTCCACAGATCAAAGTATGTAAGAAGTGTACCTTTACTTTTCAATAACTCAATTTCTGTTTAAACACCCATTCCTATACTACTAACTGTTGTTAATGTGGCCAGTTCCCTTATACCTCTATGTCTCATTCCCTTTGGTTGCATTTAATATCTGCAGGACTTACGTCTAAACCCTCTGGGCTAAAAAGGACATTTGGTCACACAGGCATCTCTGAGATACCCATTGCCCCATCCTGTTCAGGTACCTCATCATGCACGCATTCTTTATTTCTGCCTGAACGAGACCTTCAGATCTGGCAGGGCTCTTACCTACATTCACATCTTTTTAGTGTTCTTGAAAAATCATACTGCTGCTCCATATCATTCTGGGATTTGTAAAGCTCAGTGGAGGCTGTTAAGACCTTCTATGCCAAATTTTAGGGGCCTGTTCAGAATATAGGGACCAGTTTCCTTTGTCCTAAGCTTCCACAAACGGCTTGGTTCTAAAAAAAGAGCCCTAGGTTGTGGTTCTGTCCCCTTTATGTGCCAAGGAGTCTTATGATAGTGAGGAGCCTAGGCCAGGGGCTCTTACTCTTTATATTTTCTCCTTATGCTATGAGTCTTTCCTGGTCTACAGAGGTTCCCCACCTGTCTAGGTTCATGATATCCTTAGTATGATGATAATTTTTTTTATGGCATCCTTAGTCCTAAACAAACAAATAACAAGCAACCAAACAAATAAAATACCTAAAAACTTAATGGTTTCTTTTATTAAATAGTTAGATTCAAACAATTTCATAGCAGTAGTTGGTGCATTGACAGCTCAAAGATTCAAATATGCCACAATGGTCCTGTAAATTCACCATGGTGCTTAGGGTGCTGCGGACATAGGCTACTGAAACACGAAATCCAAGAAGGCGCCCCTTCTCTGCTGTTCTGTGCCTTCCTAGGCACAGGAGCTCAGAAAGGCTACCTGTCTGATTGGCAGCTGTGAGTGATGGGCTGCTAGCAGGGGAGCAGAACATAGTGGAAAGCAAATGCCATAAAAACAAATGAGCTCAGTCAGGAAATCAGAGCCCTTGTAAGTATTATT
This sequence comes from Myotis myotis, assembly GCF_014108235.1. Classification (NCBI taxonomy): domain Eukaryota; kingdom Metazoa; phylum Chordata; class Mammalia; order Chiroptera; family Vespertilionidae; genus Myotis; species Myotis myotis. Next base: position 183,895,328 of record NW_023416335.1, read on the forward strand.
GGAACAAGGGATTTATTATAGTGAAGGGAAGGAGCTTGGTGAAGTGAAGGTTTGGAAGGGGGGAATGAGAGGAATAGGTTTTAATCAATCTGTTGTGACCAGTCAAAGACTGCAGGAGCCCTGGCAAGGTAGCTCAGTTGGTTAGAGCATCATCCCAACATGCCAGGGTTGTGAGTTCGATCTCTGGTCAGGGCACATACAAGAAACAACCAATGAATGCATCAATAAGTGGAAGAGCAAATCAATGATTTGCTCTCTCCCTCTTTCTTTCTAAAATCAACTAAAAAAAAAAAAAAAAAAAAGAAGACTGCAGGAAAATCCAAGAAGCCAAGCACACAGAAAAGAAGCATGAACTCATGGAGAAATGTGTAGAAAATTTAGCCCTGTGGGTCCACAGCCTTTCAGGAGTCACTGTTAGTAAAGCAGGATCCTAGAGAAAAAATCTGTCCACATATGCGCAGTGAGGATGGTTGGAGAGAATTAGGAGGAAAGCCGAACAAATAAAGAAGAGTTTTATTTAGGGAGATCAGGAGAGGCAGCCTTTTCAGAGAGCTAAGCAAATAGCCCCCCAAAGAGAAAAACAAAACAAAACAACCCACATTGGATTCTGTGGACAGGAAAGTTTCAGAGACAGAATAATAAAACTAAACATGCTCTCTTGAGAAGCCTTACCTCTCTTGCAATAATTTGCACCTCTAGTAGTTATTAATGTCCTCCATAAGGATGACTGTTGTGTCAGTTGCTAAAAATAAGGGAAATCAGGACTAAATGGCGTGAAGAGATTCCTATTTTCACGCTTATAATACAAGAGGAAACCTTCAAATGCCTGGTGGTCACAGGAAAGGCAGTCGGTTGCTCTACTGCCATATTTCCAGACAGACTGGGTTTATGAGTTCAATTTGAAACTGTCACAATTGTAAAAGCCAATGAGCACAGAAGGAACATGCCACTCCATGTAACTCAATTCTGACCTTAATTACATGGAGTATATTATAGGGTAAATATGAATTAAGTGTTCATCTCTTCAAGTCACTTTACTGGCACTAAAAGCCTAGCAATCTGCTGGTCTAATGCTATCATGAACTGTAATGATGATTTTGGGGTGTTTGAAAATCATAGATTACAGTTCTCAGTGCATAAAATCCTAAAAAATTTGAACAGAGTCTGCAAAAGATGTGCATTAGTCAACTAATGCTAGATGACAAACAATCATAAAATCTAGTGGCATAAAACAGCAAGCATTTATTTTATGTTTACCCATTTGCAGGCCAACTGGAGTTCAGCTGCTCCAAGCTCTGGCTGAGGGTTGGGTTTAGGTCTCCTTGAATATTCATTCCGGGGCTTGGGTCAAAGGGGTAATGGATCCTGTGGAAGTTTTCTCTCATGGCAAGGAGAAGTAATGTGAGAGGGCAAGTCCAATTACAGAGGCTCAGTTCAAGTCTTTGCTCGTGTCATGTACCCTACCATCTTATTGGTCAAAGCAAGTCACATGGTCAGATCCAACATCAATGGGATATAGAAGTATATCTCTCCCATGGAAAGGGCAAGAGTGAATATTTTCTTAGCAGCAATCTAATCTACCATAAGATGCCTTATTTATTACTTTCTCTTATTCCTCAAATTTTAAGTTACTTAAGTTTAGATTCAATTTTAAATGATAACAAATCCTTGGATAATAGTAGCTTAAACCATATAGAATTTTGTTTTGTACATATAAATGAAGCCATTAAAAATAAAAAATAAAAGCAACCTAAAATGGCATGGTATCTCCATAATCTTTAGGGATCCGGTGCCTTCTCCCTCGCTCTATTCCTACTTCTAGGCTCCCAGATGGATGATCAAGCTTCAGCCAGTAAGTTCACTCTCCAGACAGCAAGATGAAGAACAGAATGAAAAAAAGTTACATTTCCTCTCTTCCCAGAGGTTGCACATAATTCTTTTGTTTACATCTTATTGGCCAGAAATTATTTGCATAATTATGCTAGCAAGGGAAGATAAAAATTTATACTTTATTCTTGGAAGTCTCCAGGTGGCCATGTTTCCTGTGAAAAATAATGGATTTTATGATGTTAATATACAGTTGGGGAAGAACAGCTGTTAATGCAAACAATTGGTAGTCTTTGCCACAAAATTCCAAAAACACTGCATTCTCAGCACTACCTAGTCTTTAAAGCGACATTTAATTTCTTCCAGGTTTTTAAAATGAAAATATAATTGTTAATAAATAAAGACACCATAGATACCATCCTTTAAATTAAATTTCTGAATTATTTTTAGTGATAGCCAGCAAGCCGCCAAAAGAGAAGGGGAGAGGGAATGAAGTTTCTATCATGTCTATTTAATCTCAAAGGGGTTATCTACATCTACCACCTTCCAGGTTGATCCTGAAAATGAATTCCAGAGAGAACCATATTTTATCTTTTTCACTCTAATATGTTAATTCTAGCACATGGGTTCTTGAGAAATTTGAACATTTCCTGTTATGAAGAAATGGCTCAGATTGAATTAGCCCGCAGACATGGATGGATTGCTGCTTTTTATCATGATTGTTAGCCTGTAATGAAGGTTATGCAAGATCTGTCCCCAATATACCTTTCTAGGCCTGTCACACACAATTCTTTTTCATGTGTCTTTATAAAATTTATGACATGTTGCAAAATGTCAAGTGTTCTATACGACTTTCTCAAAGAAGCTAGATCTATTATATATCCTATATCTTCATTTTTTGCCTATGCTTATGCCACCTATTAGAGTGACCCCCATCATACCCAGTCTAACTTCATCCATCATCTAAGACTTAAAACAAAAATTTATTTCCTTTTTCTTTCTTTTTTAATTTTTTCCCCATCACCATTTATCCCCTAGACCCTCTTCCAGCTTCACCCACCTCCCTCCAGCACTATAATCACCACACTGTTGTGCATGTTCATGAATTCTTTCTCTATTTTTTTCTCTCAATCCCTCAAAAATTTACTTCCTTAAAAAAGCTTCTCTAGAATCCCACAATCACAAGTGATTTCTCTAAATCCAGTATAACTGGATGCCATAGTCATTCTTTCCTTTGTTAATTCCCAATACCTACTCTGTGTCACTGTGCTACATTTCATTCACGGCATTGACAGCCTAGTGTGGGACATTAATCAACGAATATTTTCTTATGTCTATACCACGTTGTATTTCTATTGTTCATCTTGATAACCTTGCTTTCAGCGCTTTAAGCACTGATAAAAACAACAACCTGTAAAATTGTCTCTGATTATCTGTATATCCTTTTGACACCTAATACTGTGCCTCGCACTGTTAGTTATATGTTCAGCAAAAATATTTGATGAGTGAATATTCTTGGTGTGTTTTAGTTACTGCCTTCCCCCTTCCTCCAGAGAAGCAATTCCAAGCAAGTATGTTACCATTAAGTTAACTGCTGTAGAAAAATTCATTTAAAATCGAAGCACAGCCTCTAAAATATGTGCGTGTATCTTCATTACTGGAGTGGTGAGGATGGAGAAGAATCTACAAGATGAAAATCCAGCCTTTGCCTTATTAGAAATGCAAAGTGTTCGAATATAAGATTATGTTAATTTCAGAAGACAGTGTCAGGTGTCCAGACTTGCAAAAAACCCCAAACAAACACATAGATAAAGCAAAAGTGTGTCTACTCTGTATCTGCCTTCTGTGATTAAGAGACACAAAGAACAAACCATATAGTGATATATCCAGGCATTTCTGGCAATACTTGCAGCCTGCTATAATCACTGTATAATATGTTTTCTGGCTCAGCAGCCTTTTCCTTGTTTCTTATTTATTCAGGCTCCAGACCTGTGGAGAGGATCATAATTAGGAGTCTGGTCATTCTTTTCCCAACTCGGATTCAATTAGCCATATGTTACAGGCAGCACACACAGTGGCTGTCAAACGTCAGCTATTACCAAAGGGAAAAGAAGGTTGTGGGGTCAAAACCGTGGACTTATAAAAAGCTGTTGAAGTACAGGCGACTCCTAGTTATGGAGCATTAATCAGAGTTTTGTCTGGTCATTCATCAGTCATCTCTGTGGACCAGCTCTGGAAATCACAGCCTCTCCTACACGTAGGATGGAAGTGTAGAGCTCTTGGAGCAAAGGTATCAGAAAATGAAACGAGTAAATATGCCATTCTGTTTACATTCTTTATCTCAACAATGAAGAAAAATTAATAGGCATTTAGAAAATGGCAACTGCACTTTTATTTTATTTATTTTTTAAATACATTTTTTATTGATTTTAGAGAAGAAGGGAGAGGAAGAGAGAGATAGAAGCATCAACGATGAGAGAGAATCATTGATCGGCTGCCTCTTGCACACCCCACACTGGGCATCGAGCCCCAAACCAGTCATGTGTCCTGAGCAGGAATCAAACCGTGACCTCCTGGTTCATAGGTTGACACTCAACCACTGAGTCATGCTGGCTGAGCTGCAATTGCACTTTTAAATGATGGCAGGAGGTAGTTTTTTTTTTTTTTTTTTTTTTTTTAACTCATAAGGGCTGATTCAAACAAATGAGTGATTTACTTACTACTCATTGTGGAACTCTTTATGCTTAATTGGGGCTGTGCTGGGTCAACCCTGCAACGGGAAAGCCTTACCGTGGAGGGTCACTGTTAACTTCATGTTAGCTGGAAAAGTGGAATTGAATTTAAGCATTTGGAATTCAAAGCTGTGTCACTTCAGAATTTTTCTTCTCTGTTACACGCTGGTTTGTTAGAGAAAGGGGATTGGAAGCCCTGAGGGTAGATACATTTTTCAAAAACAGTTAAAAGAAAATGAGTATTGAAACATGTCCTTGAGGAAAAACTCACATAATTAGGTAGGCTTTGTGAAGAAACCCACTGCTTTTTAAAAATACCTATTAATTTTTGGCTAACCTAACCATTTATGCTCTTCTCCACAGAAGGAGGAACCGAGTTACAATACAGCCACACTCCATTTAAAATAACACGTATTCCACAGCAGGCCTGCCTCCTCGGCTCACCTCCTCCTAGAAAGGCCTATCACAAATCCCAGTAATAGTTCCATGAGTTCTACAGACAGTGTTTCTTCATGGTGAGCTTGAAGTATTTTACACACCGTAATTTAAATGTCTCATATGATGTCACTCTCAGGGGTTCTCAACCTGTGGGTCGGGAACAATGAAAATACATCCTGCATATCAGATATTTACATTACGATTCACAACAGTAGCAAAATTACAGTTATGAAGTAACAACGAAAATAATTTTATGGTTGGGGGTCACCGCAACATGAGGAACTGTATTAAACGGTCGCAGCATTAGGAAGGTTGAGAACCACTGAATCATTTATCTCTGGAGTTTGCTCTAGTCTGGGAATTATCTTCATTAAGAAAGTTCTGTAGTATTTAAGCAGGAAATTTTAAAAAAATTGCTTTAAAAAAAGATGTTTTCATTGATTTGAGTGAGAGAGGAGGGAGAGGGAGAGAGAGAAACATCAATTGGTGGCAACCCAACCCAGGGACTGGACCTGCAACCTGGGTACATGCCCTGACCAAGAATCGAACCAGCAACCTTTTTTTGCCCAGGATAACACACAACCAATTGAGCCACACCGGCTAATTGGTTAATCTGGAATTTTGTTATTCTGTCTTACCTGGCATAAAAAAATATGTCCTTTTCCCACAGCCATGATCACGAAACTTTATTCAAGGAGCCAATTTGCGCTAGCATGGTAAAGATGGTTGCCATTTCTTCATCAAACAAGAGAATTTTAGCTCAATTGTACTGAGTACATAAAAATTCCCTTTCGATTTCTTTCGCTCTAAGTTTGTGTCCTTGTCTAGATACTAGTTTTGAGAATTTGCTCAAGGAAAAATTGAGGTTTAGTTGCGAGAGGGAGAGGACCAGTGAAGAGGCTTTTTAAATATAAATTTTTATTTTCTCCTATCAAATAGAGATTTTTTTTTAAACATTGAGAGGTTAAACTTTAATCTGGTAGAATGGAAATTGAGGAAACCAATAAAGCTACAAAAATAGAGGTGTGAACCTTTAGAATTTTTTCTCTTTGAGGTAAAAAAATTGGGAAAGCATCTTGCTAAGAAGTCAGGGCACAGGTTTCTGAGCCCTTTAAGAACTACCAAATGCCTTAGCTTTAAGCACTTTAATTTTCATAACTTAATTGGAATGACAAAGGAGGTGAGGGTTGCCAAAACCAATACATTAAATGCCTGTCAGGACAGCAGGCTGCTCAGTGGTAACAGATAATTCACTCAGCAATGGTGCTCCCTCCTGTGGTGCTGGCCACAGGGATGCGTCCTTGCTGTTGGTTTTAAATGTGCATATTGACAGTTAGTTTCCAGAAAGCAGAGCCTCCAATGGAGGTCCTAGAGGGCCTGTAGATGGAGCAGCAGAAGAGAATTTTTTTTTTTCTACTAGGAGAGTTTAATTAAAACTACATGTGGTTCAAATGGTTGCTGTTCTTTTTCTTCTGATAATCCTTGCAAATTGCCTTTCACAAAGAGAAAACTCTTACTTATATCCTTTATTTAAATCTGTGAGATATTAGCTTTAGTAAGTATTGCTGTGTTGGGCTTTAATATAACATTACTGAGAGTACAACACCAAGGCCAGGGCTGAATTTAACACGTCATTGGCTGCAAGTAGCAGTGTCATTGACATGAGCAACTGGTTCATGTGGCCAGTTTCCTTAAGTTTTAAAATTTTGAAATTTAAAACACATGCAATGACATCCTGCCATTTGTGACAACATGGATGGATCTTAAAGACATTATGCTAAGTGAAATGAGTCAGACAGAGAAGAACAAATACTGTATGATCTCACTTATATGTGGAATCTTAAACACACACACACACACACATGAAAAATAAACAAACAAACCCCAACCCATAGATACAGAGAACAGATTGGTGTTTGCTGGGGAGCGGACTGGGCAAAAGTACAAACTTCCAGTTTTAAGATAAATAAATCTGGGGATGAAATGTATAACATGGTGACTACTGTATTGTATATTTGATTGAAAGTTGCTAAGACAGTGAATCTTAAAAAGTTCTCATCACAGAAAAAAAAATTGAAATGTCTGAGGTGATGGATGATAACTGAACTATTGTGGTATTCATCTCTCAAAATATACGTAAGGGTTTTAGGAGCTCTCTGCCAGGAACTGGGTGCAGAAACCAAATATATATTTTTTATTATGTTATAGTAGTGTTATCTCATTTAGTATTAGTTTACGTTTCCCTGGGTTTACATTAACTCATGATTGAGTGCTTTTCATATCTGTTTTTTTTAAATATATATATACACACACACACACACACACACACACACACACACACACACACACACACACATATACACTAATAAAAGAGAAACATGCAAATTGGTGTCACTCTGCAATGCCCACCAGCCAATCAGAGTGACTATGAAAATTAACCCAACAAAGATGGCAATTAATTTGCATATGCAGGTGAGGAGTGAAGACTGAAGACTGGAGACTGAAGACTGAAGAGGCTTGGCTTCTCCGCTGCAGCCGGACCAAAGGCCTGGGTCCTGGGTGCCGGAGGAAAACCGGTGCCAGCAGCCAGGGGAAGGAAGGCCTATTGTGCGAATCTCTTCATACAACGGGCCCCTAGTACAAATATATATTTGGCTTCAGCGATGAAGGGAGAGGGAGAGAGATAGAAAGATCAATGGTGAGAGAGAATCATTGTTCAGCTGCTTCCTGCATGCCCCCCACTGGAGATCCAACTCACAACCTGGGCATGTGCCCTGATCAGGAATTGAACTGTGACCTCCTGGTTCATAGTCAACACTCAACCACTGAGCAACACAGGCTGGGCTATGTAGTCATTGGCTATTTGGATATCTTTTGTAAAGTGGCTGTTTAAGTCTCTTGTCCATTTTCCTATTTGGTTATCAGCCTTGATTATTTTTATTTCTTCTTTTTCTCACTCTTCTTCTTCTTATTATTAATTTGTGGAATTGTTTGTGTGTGTCAAAATATTGTGTTCTACTCTGTGGCTTACTTTCTGCTATCATACTGGATTCTTGAGAAACTTAATATAAATTTTAATATAAGTATAGTAAAATTTAATATAAATGTTTCTCTTATGATTATGCCTTTAGTGTCTTGTTTATAAAGACTTTCCCTGCTCTAGGTAATGAGGATCGATTCCTATATTATCTTTTAGAAGCTTCAGAATTTTGTTTTGCACATCTAAATTTGTAATCCATTTGGAGCTGTTTTTTTTCTGAATTGTACATGACTGGGCTCAAGGTAATTCTACCCCTTTCCCCCCAGGATATCCAGTATGCTCAGCAACATTTATTGTAAACTTCTTCTTTCCCTTCTGAAGTCCCATCTTAGTCATTCAGGAATCTTTATATGCATAGGTCTATTTCTGCAATCTTGTTTTTATCCCATTGTTTTGTCTGTCCTTTTAACATTACCATAATGTCTTAATTGCACATTGAGGGAAATATCAATGTCCTGTAGAATAAGTCCTCTTGCCATGAACTTCTTCGAGAGTGTTCTCACTATTATTAGTCCATTGCATTTCTATTTTGGAACCAGGCCAACCCATTACATTTTAATATATTTTCTAGAATCAGCTTTCTGAATTGCATAAAACAACAAAAAAACAAACACGCATACACATAAACATGCACAGTATACATAAACATACACATAAAATAAATGTAAAAACATGGAATTTTAGCTCAGAAGCACTGAATGTATAGCACAGTTTGAAGAAAATTGGCATCTTCACTTGGTCTTCACACTCATCACCATGGTATGTCTCCATTTAATGTGGTCTTCTTTAATGTGTCTCAGTAATATTTTATAGTTTTCTTCTTAGAGATTCTGTGTATATTTTGTGAGATTTGATAATCTTATATTTTCTGCTTTGTTATAAATGGTATTATTTAAAATTCTTTTTTCCTGTTAATTGGTGATATAAAGAAGTGCATTTTAGTGCATTTGTAGCTTCTAAAAATGAACAGGGGAATATTCTTCATGACCTTGGGGAGGAAAAAAATATGCTCTGTGTATTTTTATGTAACAACCTGACTGAACTCTCTTGTTAATGCTAACTATTTATAATTCTTTTGGAATTTCTTTTTTCCCCAACATTACTGAGATGTAGTTGACATATAACATTTTGTAAATTTAAGGTGTACAATGTCATAATTTGATAGACATGTATATATACATTTTTTTTATCCATTTGTCTATTGACAGACACTTAGGTTGTTTCCATATCTTGGTTATTATGAATAATGCTGCAATGAATCGAGGGGTGCAGATATCTCTTTTAGAGAATGATTTTATTTCCTTCAGATAAATATCCAGAAGAGGAATTGCTAGATCATATGGTAGTCCTATTTATAATTTTTTTGAGGAACCCCCATACTGGTTTCCACAGTGGCTGCAAAATTTACCTTTTTCTTTTGGAATTTAATAAACACACACACATATCATCTATGAATAATGAAGGTTTTACTGGTTTATGTCTTTCTTTGCAATGTTTTCTTCCTCTATGTTTTCTTTTTTCTGTATTAGCTGTGTTCCCTTTCCGCACTGGCTGGGACCTCCAATTCACTGTTGAATGGGAGTGATGATAGTAGACATACTCATCTTGTTTCAAGTCTCAGTAGCAAAACTTTCATTATTGCACCACTAAGCTTAATGCTTGCTGTGTATTTTCTGTTGATACTTTTTCAAAATAAAGAAATTCCCCTTTTTCCTGGTGTGCTAAGAATTTTTATTATTAATAGATGGTGAATTTTATTCCAATGTATTCTCCATTTATTAAGATGGGCATATCATTTTGCTCTTTTATTCTAGTAAGGTGATACATTCCATTGATTAATTTTTATAAGTTCAACCAGTCTTGCATTTCTGGAATAAACCCAAAATTTTATATTTTGTTAAATTTGATTTGTTATTACTTTATGTAGGATTTTTTAATCTGTGTTCTTGGTAATATTGGCTTGGAGTTTTTCTTTCTCATAATGTTTTTGTCATGTTTTGATTTCAAGGTTATGAAGCTCCCTCAAAAATGATGGGAAATAGTCCCTCATTTACTGTTCTGTAGAAAAGTCTGTTTAAATGTTTGGTAGAATTCACCAGCAAAGCCATCTGGGCCTGTTGTTTTTCTCTGTGGGAAGGAATTAAACTGAGAATCCAGCTTCTTAATAGTTATGAAAATTTTTCAATTTTCTATTACTATGTTAGATGTGGAAAATTATGTTTCTGTTCACACATCTAAATTTCAAAGATTATTATATGAAGCTTTTCATAACATCCTATTGAAATCATTTTAATGTCTGTAGGATCTAAGGCAGGGGCCAGGAAACCATAGATCTCAGGTCAAATTTGGCCCATGGCCTGCTTTTGTTTGAACCCATGATCTAGGAATGATTTTTATATTTTAAAGGGCTATTAAAAACAAACAACAACAACAACACACACACACACACACACACACACACACACACACACACACACACACACAAATATTTGACAAAGTCCTTAATTCCTGCTCTTTCCTTAATAGTTCCTTCCCTTTTATTTCTTTGATTTAATTTCCTATTCTCAATTATCTTCTTGAGAGGCCAATTTTTGTAAATAGGCTATGTATATTGGAAGAGATTAAGTTTAGTCTCATGTTATTGGAAATGTTCTATATCCTTACTGATTTTTTTGTTTCCTTATTCTATTAGTAAAAGTTGTGTTAAAAATCTGTTTCACAAAAGCCCGGGGCCAGATGGCTTCACAGGGGAGTTTTACCAAACATTCAAGGAAGACCTAAAACCTATCCTCCTCAGACTATGTCAAAAGATCCAAGAGGAAGGAACACTTCCCAGCTCATTCTATGAAGCCAACATCACCCTAATCCCAAAACCAGATAAAGACAATACAATGAAAGAGAATTATATGCCAATAGCCCTCATGAACATAGATGCCAAAATCCTCAACAAAATCCTAGGAAATCGGATCCAGCAGTACATCAAAAAGATCATACACCATGACCATGTAGGATTTATCCCAGGTATGCAAGGATGGTACAATATCCGCAAATCAATAAATGTGATACATCACATAAACAAATTGAGAGAAAAGAACCATGTAGTCATATCGATTGATGCGGAGAAAGCATTTGACAAAATCCAACACCCTTTCTTGATAAAAACTCTCAGCAAGATAGGAATTGAGGGATCATACCTCAACATAATAAAAGCCATATATGACAAACCCACAGCCAACATACTCAATGGGCAAAAACTAAAACCATTCCCCCTAAAAACAGGAACAAGACAGGGATGTCCCCTCTCACCACTCCTGTTCAACATAGTACTGGAAGTACTAGCCGTTGCGATCAGACAAGAAGAAGAAATAAAAGGCATCCAGATTGGAAAAGAAGAAGTAAAACTGTCCTTATTTGCAGATGACATGATACTGTACATACAGAACCCTAAAGACTCCATCAAAAAATTATTAGACTTAATAAATGAATTCGGCAATGTAGCAGGATACAAAATTAATGCTAAGAAATCCATGGCATTTCTTTACACCAATAATGAACTTACAGAAAGTGAAACTACAGAAGCAATCCCATTTACCATTGCACCAAAAAAATTAAAATACCTAGGAATAAACTTAACTAAGGAGGTAAAAGACTTATATGCTGAAAACTACAGGACACTGAAAAAAGAGATAGAGGAAGACATAAACAGATGGAAGAATATACCGTGTTCATGGATTGGTAGAATCAACATCATCAAAATGTCCATACTACCCAAAGCAATTTATAGATTCAATGCAATCCCCATTAAATTACCAACGGCATATTTCACAAATCTAGAACGAACGTTCCAAAAATTCATCTGGAATAAAAAAAGACCCCGAATAGCTGCAGCAATCCTGAGAAAGAACAAAGTAGGTGGGATCTCAATACCAGATATCAAACTGTATTACAAAGCCACTGTTCTTAAAACAGGTTGGTACTGGCACAAGAATAGACATATAGATCAATGGAATAGAATAGAGACCCCAGAAATCAACCCAAACCACTATGCCCAATTAATATTCGACAAAGGAGGCAAGAGCATACAATGGAGTCAAGACAGTCTCTTCAATAAATGGTGTTGGGAAAATTGGACAGATACATGCAAAAAGATGAAACTAGACCACCAACTCACACCATACACAAAAATAAACTCAAAATGGATAAAAGACTTAAACGTAAGACGGGAAACCATAAAAATACTAGAGGAATCCACAGGCAGCGAAACCGCAAACATATGCCGAAGGAATTTCTTCTCTGATAATGCTCCTAGGGCAATGGAAACTAAAGAGAAAATAAACAAATGGGACTACATCAAAATAAAAAGCTTTTGCACAGCAAAGGAAACCATCAACAAAACAACAAGAAGACCCACTACATGGGAGAACATATTTGCCAATGATACCACCGATAAGGGTTTAATTTCCAACATTTACGGGGATCTCATGAAACTTAACAAAAGGAAAATAAACAATCCAATAAACAAATGGGCAACGGACGTAGATAGACACTTTTCGAAAGAGGACATACAGAAGGCCGCAAAGACATATGAAAACATGCTCAAAGTCACTAATTATACGAGAGATGCAAATCAAAACGACAATGCGGTATCATCTCACACCTGTCAGAATGGCTATCATCAACAAATCAACAAACAACAAGTGTTGGAGAGGATGTAGAGAAAAAGGAACTCTTCTGCACTGCTGGTGGGAATGCAGACTGGTGCAGCCACTGTGGAGAACAGTATGGAGCTACCTCAAAACACTACAAATGGAACTCCCATTTGACCCAGTGATCCCACTACTAGGAATATATCCCAAGAAACCAGAAACACCAATCAGAAAGGATATATGCACCCCTATGTTCATAGCAGCACAATTCAGCATAGCTAAGATTTGGAAACAGTCTAAGTGCCCATCAGCAGATGAATGGATTAGAAAACTGTGGTACATATACACAATGGAATACTATGCTGCGGTAAAAAAAAAGGAACTCTTGCCTTTTGCAATGACATGGATGAAACTGGAGACCATTATGCTAAGTGAAATAAGCCAGTCAGAGAAAGATAAATACCACATGATCTCACTCATTTGTGGATTATAGAGAACAACATAGATTGATGAAAAGGGACAGACCCAAAGACAGAAACAGCAACCAGGCTATCAATCCCCAGAAGGAAAGTAGGGGAGGGCGGGGGTAAGGGGAAGAGACCAACCGAAGGACTTGTATACATGTATATAAGCCAAACCAATGGACATGGACAACAGGGGGATGGGAGCATGAGTGTGCGGGGCGGGGGAGGGGGGAGGGGGTGGTTGGGGATTAATGGGGGGGATGAGGATACATTTGTAATACGTTAACTAATAATAATAATAATAAAGAAATCTGTTTCATTGTGGGTTTGAATACTTCTCTTTGTAGTTCTGATAGTGCTTTTCTCTATGTACTAGTACTTTGAGACTATGTTATTAGATTTATATAAATTTAAAATTGTCATACCTTTTTGATGAGTTGAATCTTTTATCATTATTAATTGGGATGATGAAGTGCCTTTTAAGCAGTGGAACACTAAACAAAGCACAGATAGAAGAAAATGTGAAATATATTTTGGGGTAGGAAATAATACCACTTAATTGTATTGTGAGGTCCACTTAAAAGGGGAAAGGAAGCTGTAAAATTACAAGAGACCATCAGTCAACTGAATACAATTGACATCTACAGATTATTTCATCTAGCAAAAAAATACACATTCTTCACAAGCTCTCATGAACCATTCACTAAATCAGACCATAAAACAAAACTTAAATAATTCAAAGAATAAAAAATAATACAATATTTTCTCTGAGCCTCTAATGGAATTAAACTAGAAATCAATAACAGAAAGATAACAAAAAAAATCCTAAAATATGTGGAGATTAAGCAACACACTTTTATTTTTAAATATATTTTTATTGATTTCAGAGAGGAAGGAAGAGGTAGAAACATCAACAATGAGAGAGAATGATTGATTGGCTGCCACTTGCTCGTCCCACACTGGGAATCGAGCCTGCAACCTGGGCATGTGCACTGACTGGGAATTGAACTGTGACCTCTTGGTTCATAGGTCAACGCTCAACCACTGAGCAACGCTGGCCAGGCTAAGCAACACACTTAATCCGTGGATCAAGCAAGAAATCTTAAGAGAAATAAAAAATTAGTTTGAACTAAGAAAAATGAAAATACAACTTATCAAAATTTATGGGATGCAGAGATAAGCAGCACTTAGGAAGAACTTTATAATATTGAATGCATGTATTAGGAAAGAAGAAAGATATAAAATCAATTATTGGAGCTTCTATTTTAGGTAACTAGAAAAAGATGAGCAAATTAAGTCCAAAGTAAGCAGAAGGGGAAAAAGAATTAGAGAAGAAATCAATGAAATTAGAAACAGGACATCAATAAAGAAAATCAATGAAACCAAAGCTGCTTATTTGAAAAGATCAATAAAATCAATATATCTGTAGCCAGGCTAACTAAGAAAAAAAGAGAGAACACAAATTACTAATATTAGAAATGAAAGAGAGGATATTAACACAGATCCTATGAACATTACAATAATAATAAGTACTATGAACAACTCTCTACCCACAAATTTGATAATTTGGATGAAATGGACCAATTCTTTGAAATATAACAATTTGCTAAAATTCTCACAAGAACAAGTAGATTATCTGAATAGGCTTATAACTATTAAATAAATTGAATCAATTATTAATAACCTTCCAAAGAGTAAGCACCAGTCCCAGATGGGTTCACTGGTAAATTCTACCAAATATTTAAGGAAGAAATTATACCAATTCTCTACAATATCTCCCAGAACATATAAGGAGAGAGTACTTCTTAACAAATTCTATGAGGCCAGCATTATCTAATTACCTAAACCAGACAAAAGCATTACAAGAAAAGAAAACTACAGACCAGTATCTCTCATGAATATAGATGCAAAAATCTTCAACAAGCTATGAGCGAATCAAATCCAACATTGTATAAAAAAGACTTATACACCACCACCAAGTGCAATTTACCCCAAGTATGCAAGGCTGATTCACCATTCAAAGCTCAATGCAATCCATTACAATAGGCTGAAATAAAATAAAAAATTACATGATCTTATCACTAGATGCAGAAAAACCAAACACCCATTCATGATAAAAACTTTCCTAACTTTATAAATAACATCTACAAAATACCTACAACTAACCCTATATTTAATAGTAAGAAACCTGAAGCTTTCCCAGTAAAATCAGGTTCAAGGCAAGGATGTCCACTCTCATTACTTCCCCCCCCCCCCGCCCCAAATATTTTACTGGGAGTTTTAGTTAATGTAATAATTGAAGAAAATAAAATAAAATACAGACTGAGAAGAAGGAAATAAAACTGTCCTTGTTCACAGATGACATGGTCATCTATGTAGAAAATCTGAAATAATTGACCAAAAAAACTCCTGAACCTGATAACTGATTATAGCAGTATTATAGGATGAAAGGTTAATACACAAAAATTAATTGCTTTCCTATATACCAGCAATGAATAAGTAGAATTTGAAATGAAAAACACAATGCCATTTATATTTTTACCCCCACAATAAAATAGGTATAAACAACAAAATATGTACAATATCTATGAGGGAAACAACAAAAGAAAAATTAAAGAAATGGATAGGTATTCCCTACTCACAGATAGGAAGACTTAATATTGCTAAGATGTCACTCCTTCCCAATTTGGTCTAGAGATTCAGTGCAATCCCAGTCAATAGCCAAGTAAATTATTTTGTGGATATTAACAAAATGATTCTGAAGTTTGTATGCAGAAACAAAAGATCCAAACTATCCAACACAATATTGAAGGAGAAGGACAAAGTCAGAGGAATGACATTACCCGACTTTAAGACTTATTATAAAACTACAATGAGCAAGACAGTGTGCTGTTGATGAAAGAATACACAAATGGATCAATGGAATAGCATTGGGAGCCTAGAAAGAGGTCCACATAAATATAGTCAGCTGGTCTTTGACAAGGGAGCAAAGGCAATACAATTGAACAAAAATAGTCTTTTCAACAAATGGTCCTGGAACAAGTGTTCATCCTCATGCAAAAAAATAAATAAATAAAATAAAAAAGAATTTAGATACAGATTTTATATCTTTCATAAGAATTAATTCAAAATGGATCATGGACCTGAATGCTAAATGTAAAATTTTAAAACTCCTAGAAGATGACATAGGAGAAAATCTATATGACCTTGTGTATGCGATGCCTTTTTACATACAACACCAGAACAAAATAATTTATAAGCTGAGCTTCATCAAAATGAAAAAACTGCTCTATGAAGGACACCGTCAAGAGAATGAGAAGACAAACCACAGACTAATATACAAAGAACTCTTAAAATTCAACAATATGAAAACCAACCAGATTTAAAAATGGGCAAAAGTCCTAAACAGAGACCTCACCAAGAAGATATTCAGATGGTAAATAAGAATATGACAAGATCTCCAGATCACATGTCATTAGGGAAATGAAAATTAAAATGATGAGATATTACTATTAGAATGGCCAAAATCCAAAACACTTACAACCCAAATGCTGGTGAAAATGCTGGTGAGAACGGCAGTCCTTGGTGAAGCAACAGGGACTCCCATTCATTGTTAGTGGGAATGCAGAATGTGACAGCCACTTTGGAAAAACAGTTTAGTGGTTTCTTACAAAACGAAACATACTCTTACCATATAATCCAGCCATTGTGCTCCTTTGTATTTACCAAAGGAGTGGGAAACACATGTCCACACAAAACATGCACATGGTTGTTCATTCATAATCGCCAAAAGTTGGAAGCAACCATGATGTCCTTCAGTAGGTGAATGGATAAATGAACTGTGGTCCATCCAGATAATAGAACATGATTCAGCACTACAAAGAAAGGAGCTATCAAGCCATGCAAAGAGATGACAGGAACTTAAATACATATTACTCAGTGAAAGAGGCCAATCTGAAAAGGCTACATCCTGTATGATTTCAACTATTCAAGATCCCGGAAAATGGGTTTTGCCAGGGGTTGGAGTATAGGGAGGGATGAAAAGGCGGAGTACAGAGAATATTTAGGGCAGTGAAAATACTCTGTGTGATACCATAAGAAGATTACAGGTTAATATACATTTGTCCAAACCCACAGAATGTCCACCACTGTAAGTGAATGGTAATGTAAACTATGGGCTTTGGGTGCTTATGATGTATCAGTGGAGGTTCATCAGTTTTGCCAAATGTGTCACTTTGGTGGGGATGTTGGTAATGGGGGAGGCTATGCATATGGGAAATCTCTGTACATTTCCCTCAATATTGCTGTGAATCTGAAATTGTTCTAAAAGATAGTCTTAATTTTTTTTTAAAAAAAGGTGGAAACTTTATTTTGGTTTGCTTTAAGCATCAGAGGGAGGTGTTTGCATTTAAACCATTCAGAGAATTTTGAACCTAGTTTTTCTTTCCTAAACTCAAGCTGGTCATAATCACAAGCAATAAGGGAGACTTTAAGGCTTTAGACATCTTTTTTACACATTTATCCACAATAAGCGGTCTTAAGCATTTAATCTTAAACATTCAGTTTTAATGTTTATTCTACCGTCTCATCTCATTTTTCTCAAGAAGCCAGGGAGGTAGTAGAAACTTTTAAACAAAAATAATGAATGAGAGCCTGTTTATCATCCCTTTGTGAAAATACTCATGGAAGGGTTTCCTTTGTTTTCTTCTAAACAATGACCTTTGAAATGAAAAAAAAAAAAAAAAAACATGATGGAAAAACCAAGTGAAAGTCTTGCATCAGAACTGACTCAGTGCAGAGCTGCCTGTGTTCTAATCTTTAAGAACGGCTGTGGTGTGATTCTGGTTTGGTGGGTGGAGATGCTACATTAAGATTCAAGATGCATTCAGCTCTGCCAGAGTTGCAAAGTGACTTGCTCAACAACCCTAGGGTGGAAGCTAATTAAAGGGGGGTATGGTGCAAGGGCAGCAGAGGAGGGTCCCCGAAGGCTTTATACACAGTACAAAGATGCTCATCTAACGAACAGAAAGATGCTCGGGGCTTTGAACTAGTCTCCACTCCCGTCTCAGCTAACAGCCACCAAATCCACAGCAACCATAACTGCAATGATTTGTCTGAATGACTGAACTCTTCATTTTTTACTTCTCTTAATGGGACCCCATCTTCCCAGCCTTCCATCACTCAGTGCTAAGGGTTCAGAAGAGAGCAGGTTCCAGCTGGGATGGGATGCTGGTGTCCTTATCTGACAGGAGAGATATCTATTATATAACCAGTTCTATTCCCTTACGTGTAATGAGACCACAGATAAGTGCTTTATCTGCCTCTGCTTTCTTTTCTGTATCTGTCATCTGAAGATAATAGAGTTATACCTCCTCCTTACACACTTTAGTGACACACTCGTGAAGACAAATTGAGGCTGAATGGTAATGTATCTGCAAAGTGCCAAGAGCTCTGGGAATAAAGGCTATGTATAAATAAAATTTATTATGAATGCCTGAATATTAATAAAGGCCTTTATATTTTACCCTGATGACACTCTACAAAGTCACAACTGTTGAATCTCAAGCAGACCTCGCTACCCGCCCAAATAACACTTTCCAAACTCTAAGTTAGTCCCTAGGAAATAGCCATGAAGATGATAAAACCTGTCTCTGTGCTCCCAGGTCCCCCTTTTCCTTCTCAGGAGGATGCATCTGTGCCAGAAAATAAGCTCAGGGCTTTCATGGACTTTCTATTGAATACCTTCTCAGCCAAGGATTTCATAAATGTTTCCACTGAGGTAGAAATGATGGACACAAGCTTAATGTGTTCTCTCTCAGTATTTTTTAAATTTTGAAATAGTACACAGTCTTTAGCCAAGTGGTTTGATCTAAAATGAGATTTATCAGGTTTCAATCTAAGTATCAGGAGGAGGTGTCTCTTTTTTCTTCTTTCTTTCTGATGGTGGTAGGGGGTGAGGAAAGAAGGAAAATAGCAAGTTGGAGCTTCTGAAATCTTACTGCGTAGGTACAGGTATTAAAAAATAACTGCAGTATTGAGCATTTTATCAACCACATTTATATACTATTAAATGTAACTCTCAGGTAGGTAGGACTTTCTTCATTTTATAGAAAAGAGTACAATAGTCCTCCCTTATCCATGGGGATATGTCAAAACCCCCAGTGGATGCCTGAAACCATGGGTAGTATTGCACCCCATGGATACTATATTTTTCCTCTCACATGCATACATACCTATAATAAAGTTTAATTTATAAGTCAAGCACAGGGAGAGATTAAAAACAAAAACAATAATAAAATAGAACAATTATAACAACATACTGTAATACAAATTATGTGAATGTGGTCTCTCTTGCTGTCTCAAAATACCTTATTGTACTGTACTCACTGTACATACTTTTCACTGAAAGGAAGCACTTTCCAGCTTCTCTTTGGCAGCACCACTACTCCTGCACTTTGGGCTCATTATTAAGTAAAATAGGGGTGACTTGAACACAAGCACTGAGGTGATACCACCACACTCAGTCTGATAACCTAGTGATTCACAGGCAGGGACTGTATACGTGTAGATACTGGACAAAGGGATGAGTCACATCCCAGGCGGGATGCAAACAGACAGCACGAGATTTCATCATCTTATTCAGAACTGCACACAATGTAAAAATTATGAATTGTCTATTTCTGAATTTTTCCATTTCATAATTTTGGACCTTGGTTGACTATGTATAACTGAAATCTCAGAAAGGGAAATCGTGGGCGAGGGGGGACTACTGTACTGAAGCTTGAGATTAAATAATTATCTGAAGTCACACAGCCAGAAAAGACTTGAGTTGAGCTCAAATTTGAACCCAAGCTTGGTTGACTCCAAAGGTGCTTTTCTTTAAAAAAAAAAAAAAATTTTTTTTAAATTGACTTCAGAGAGGAAGAGGAAGAGAGAGTAACATCAGTGATGAGAGAGAATCATTGATCAGCTGCTTCCTGCACGCCCCCTACTGGGCGTGCCGGAGGCAGGTGCGCCCTAGGCATGTGCCCTGATTGGGAATTGAACCGTGACCTCCTGGTTCATAGGTCAATGCTCAACCCCTGAGCCATGCCAAAGTGCTTTTCTTTAACAAATCCTAATTATGTAAAACTTCCCCTAGGATTAACTTTGGACTCTCCTCCTTCCGTTTTTTTTCTTACTGGTTGAGCACAGATTTTTTGATGCTAACAGGTCTCTGTGTTCCTGACTCTGCAGTTCTTGTAACTAAAATAGACATGTGTATACTCAGCATGTTCTCCAGAAATAATTATGTTGTGGTGAAATGTCATCAATACATCTTTGGTATCTCCCAAATGCTTTTCAGTATTTCATCAAATTTAATGATGAATATGTTTCATTATAAATCAGAAAAAATTAATGCTGCTATAGTACATTTATGTATGACTCAACCTGAAGTCCTTTTCTTCATCAGCAATTTTCTTGACACTGTGCAGCATTTATCATGAATCTCTCTTTACTTCCATTATAGTGCATGCTTTTACTTCTCTTGCTCCTTCTTAGTGTTTCCTCTTGTTATTTTTTGCTTGCTCTTCTCTCTTTAACATGTAT
The DNA here is from genome assembly GCF_014108235.1 of Myotis myotis. Lineage (NCBI taxonomy): Eukaryota > Metazoa > Chordata > Mammalia > Chiroptera > Vespertilionidae > Myotis > Myotis myotis. The sequence continues at coordinate 183,916,065 of NW_023416335.1, forward strand.
TCCTCCCAGAGCTCTTATGTAAGAATTCTGTTATGTTTTTCTTTCCCAATTTTCCTTAAGTGTTTGCAATCTTTATGTAGGCTTTTATTTCTTTACAGCATGAACCCGGATTCAGGTAGTGTAGACTTGAATTTCCATCCATTCTCTCCCCTTGTTTTTCTGTATACTTATGCCTATCTCTCATACACACATAAACACATACACCCCATTCAGTCCAATCTCTGTGTTTCCCATAGTATGGTAATTTACTATATCAAAGAATTCATAACTTCATACTTTTTTCCTATAACTTTAAAAAAATTAAAGTGAGCCCTGGCAGGATAGCTCAATTAGTTAGAATGCTGTCCTGATATGACAAGTTTGCAGGTTTGATTCCTGTCAGGGTACATACAAGAAACAATCAATGAATGCATAAATAAGTGGAACAACAAATTGATGTTTCTCTCTCTCTCTCTCTCAAATCAATCAATAAAAAAGTAAAATAAAGTGGTAGAGATATATGGAAGTTAGATTCCTAATAAAATCAGTGATACATAGTAAAGTTTATTAGTAAAATGAATAACTAGTGTTAATTTATTACAGCCATTATCAAACTTTGTGAGTGTATAGTTTTGTTTTCTTATGTTTGATTTTTCAGAAATGCAGACTGCCACATGCAGCTCCTCATTTGGATGTGTCTGGAGCCTTGGGAGCTTGACTACCCTACGTTCTCCTACAAGTGAACATGGAGAGCTTGTTTGGAGGTTCTAGTAGGGAACTCAGCTGCTCGTATACCCTCGACTGAAGAAGGTCCTCTCCTCTATTGGGTAAGGTCGTCCTCTACCACCAAGCTTGCAGCCTGAAGCTTCAGAAGGGATGCATGTGGAGCAGTGAGGGAGGAAGGGACACCTGCCTAGCCAGCCAGATTGGCTGAATCAACCATGGCCATCAATAGGGTGACAGATGTCACAGCCAGATCACTCTCACATCCTTCTTATGTGATCCTCTCTCATCCATAGGCTTCTCTCTACTTCTTTAGTTATTCACTGACTGTCATTTCATGACTCAGCTGCCTGTCAACAAAAGGATTAATTGGGGCCATTGATGACATGTCCTCTTGTCACATCCACTCAGTCCACTGCCATTACTCTGATTGTTTGGTCTTTTATCCAGAGCTCTCCCTCACTTAGAAAAATTTAAAAATTTTTTTAGGCTTCACAATATGTCAAGTGTAAAACCCTTGATTTTATCTATTAATATCCTCCTCACTAGCTCTGTCCTGAAGAGGAGGGAAGTCTCTCACATCAATAACTATAATTTTTTTCTTTTAAAAATTGGCTACCATTTTCCAAGAATACCCTGAAAGTATTTAAAAGAAAAAATAGTTTAAAAATGTTTCTTTACAAGTTCTGTGGACTATTTCTCCATGTAGCAGAGAAACACCCTATTGACTTTTCCTTTCACATGTAGTTCCATTGAAAATTATCTTGTAAAGACTCACTTTTATCTCTAGGGTATTCTTTCAATTACACTAATTATGATAAATAGAACCTGCACATTCTAAGACTGTAAAATAGAGTGTTAAGACCCAACAAATATTTGCCATAGGTAGTTGTTGTTTTTTAATTTTTTAAATTTGATTTTTAGAGAGGAAGAAAAGAAGAGAGACAGGGAGAGAGAGAAACCTTGATCTAAGAGAGATAGATTGTTCCACTGCCACTAACACATGTGCCCTGATGGGGAATCGAACCCTGGTGCATGGGCCAAATATCTGAGCTTCTTCACCTATTCAACTGAGCCACATCAGCCAGGGCTGCCACAGGTTATTTTTAATCCTATTTTTTTTTTTTTTTTTACCATTTCACACAAAATGCTATAAACTACTCTTGTATTCATAGATTATCCTGCAAGATACATGACCTCCATCCAAAGTACCAGAAAGAAAACTTACTGCTTCTTCCCTTTGATGTTCTTCCCTCTTCCTACACACACTTAATGAAGACATCTGCCTGACAATATTCAGCTTGTCAAATTAGACAAAAAAACAGCCCAATCTTCCTTGTCATTTGCAAAAAGAGTAAACCAAAAAAAGGATGTCAGAAATATATACACTCTATCTTGCCCTTAGCCCATTCCTTGCTAATTATAAGAAGATTGATGGATGCTGAATGGTTTTTACAGTTCTCTTGATTTTGATGCTCCCTCCTGAAGAATGGGTTTTTTATTACTAATGAAATGCATGTGCAACATGCAAAAAAATGAAGAGAAATTGCCAGAGAGGAAAGTGGATGATAAAAATATCTGGGCTTCTTCACCTATTCAAATGCTTGATCCACTATGCAGAAAACTCTACCAGTGGTTCTCAATCTTCTGGCCCTTTAAATACAGTTCCTCATGTTGTGACCCAACCATAAAATTATTTTCGTTGCTACTTCATAACTGTAATGTTGCTACTGTTATGAATCGTAATGTAAATATCTGATATGCAGGATGGTCTTAGGCGACCCCTGTGAAAGGATCGTTCAACCGCCAAAGGGGTCGCGACCCACAGGTTAAGAACTGCTGTAAGAGTAAAGGAAGGAAGTTGAATAGAGAAAAGAAAGCAGGTTTCCTAAAGGGCTTAAAATTAATTCCAAGTATCTATAAAAAAACTAGACCTGCAGTTTACACATATAAAATGCTGACACACTCATATCTGTTCTCTATGTAGCCTCTCTTGTCTTTATCCCCTACCCAGTGGTCGGCAAACTCATTAGTCAACTGAGCCAAATATCAACAGTGCCAAATTTTTTAAACTTAAACTATATAGGTAGGTACATTGTTATTAACTTAATTAGGGTATTCCTAAGGCTTAGGAAGAGCCACACTCAAGGGGCCGAAGAGCCGCATGTGGCTCGCGAGCCGCAGTTTGCCGACCACGGCCACCCCATTCAAATTTATTCCCTTTCTTCTTGCCTCCTTCTCCACAACATTTTTCACAGCAGCCTACATATACTGTAGAACAGAAACCATCTCTTGTGCACACTTGGGAATTACTTGTTTGTGTGGACCAGCGATTTCAACTGCTTTGTTGCAAGAATTTTTTTAAAAAAATATATTTTATTGATTTTTTACAGAGAGGAAGGGAGAGGGATAGAGAGTTAGAAACATTGATGAGAGAGAAACATCGATCAGCTGCCTCCTGCACACCTCCTACTGGGGATGTGCCCGCAACCAAGGTACATGCCCTTGACCGAAATCAAACCTGGGACCTTTCAGTCTGCAGGCCGTTGCTCTATCCACTGAGCCAAACCGGTTAGGGCACTGTAAGAATTTTTAAAACATGCATTACTTGACTATTTAGTTAGGGGCACTGACCTCTTTTCCCTTAGATTGTCAAATGGAAAAAAAAAAAAAAAAGACCACAGCCAACACAACAATAGTTGTCCAGTGTGAATGACCTGTCTTGAACCATAAATATATAGGTTATATAACAGAGTTGCATCTTATTGGTCACTTTGCATAATAAGGTTGCATCTGATACCAGAAATCATTATATACAAGTGTAGGACCCTGATTTTTTAGATCATTGTTTTATTTTCAATTACAGTTGACATACATTATTATATTAGTTTCAGGTGTACACCCCAGTGATTTGACATTACATAACTTACTAAGTGACCATCCTGATAAACTTGGACTCATCTGATACCATACATGGTTATTAGAATATTATTAACTATATTCTCTATGCTGTACTTTACATCCCCATGACTATTCTGTAACAACCAATTTGTACTTCTTAATCCCTTCAGAAAGCAATAACAATTGAGACAGAATTTCATTTTTAGGTATTTTAGGCAATAAGGTGATATTAATCAAAGGTGAGGAAAACTGAAAATGAGCTGGAATAACATCCTCACCTACAGCAAGACTTGATATAAAAGACATCTACCAGTTGAATAATTTCTGTAAGCAGTATCTATTCAGTATCAGCCTTGTCCATTTCAATTTAAGGAAATAACTACCCAAATGAGAGTCCTTTTTCCATTTAATGTTCCTCATTTCACTTTCTCTTTCTCCATTTCTGGTTGGAAGATCAAATAATCTTCCCTTTATAATTTCTTAGATTTGCTTCTATGTTCCTAAAAGTTTGTCAAATATTCTTTCTCAGGATTTATTCTTATATTTGATTCTTTGGTCTTTTCAAGTTATCTCACAACCTTCACATTGGTCGTATTATAAGTATTTTTTAAAATATATTTTTTATTGATTTCAGAGAGGAAGGGAGAGGGAGAGATAGAAACATCAATGATGAGAGAGAATGATTGATTGGCTGCCTCCTGCATGCTCCACACTGGGGATTGAGCCCACAACCCAGGCATGTACCCCAACTGGGAATCAAACTGTAACCTCCTGGTTCTTAAGTTGACGCCAAACCATTGAGCACACCGGCCAGGCTATAAGTATTATTTTTAAGACAGCAAATAATCTCATCTACTCCTGAGGCAGCTCTCCTTCAGTAATAACTAAGTTATCTCAGCAGGATGGAGTGAAAAATGGCATCACAGCAAGAAGCTTATATTGCACTAGTTAAATACCAGGAATGACCGATACTTAACTACTAGTAGTACATAATCAGAGATAAGAGACTAAACAACAGTGGTAGCTATTTTGGACAAATTCCTGCTCTATTAATTGTTATACATTTGATAGCAACTATACATCCCTAATAATAAACTACAAGTGATCAAATTATGCCTCTCAATCATCATGATAACACAGGAGGACACTGTGAAAGCAGCAGCTATAAAATGCCCCATACTATCTGAGTAACCAAAGAATTAGGGTTAAGAAATCAGTGCTGATGGAAAGAGCCTTTTTTTTTTCTTTCTTCCTTGCCTCTACCTTCAAAAATTGCTGTTTCCTTCCCAAACCACTAGGAAAATGCCTACTAGATCTGATTTTCTTTCCTAACCCAGGTAGTAGAAGTCTTGAGAAATGAAGTAAAAAAAAAAAAAAAAAAAAAAAAAAAAAAAAAAAAAAAAAAGCATACAAAATAGCATTGATTTTAGAGAGACAGATGAAGAGAAAGAGAAAGAGACAGAGAGAAAAACAGATTTGTTGTTCCACTTATTTCATGCATTCATTGGTTGATTTTTGTATGTGCTCTGACTGGAGATCCAACCCACAACCTTGGCGTATTGGGATAACTCTATAATCAACTGAGTTACCCAGCCTAGGCCAATGAGAAGTCACTTTAAAACAAAGCACATAAAAATAAGGCACAAAGTAAATTTAATGTAAGGTTCTCATTGAAAATTACTTCCTATATGTCAGGAAACCGTTATCAATTTATAGATGTCAAACAAATGATTAAAGATAATGCAATTATACTATGAACACATCCAATCAATAAGAACTTACTGAATGACCACCTGCCAGGTATTGCTCTGGTGGCTGGAAAACATAGCCGTAAACAAAGCAAATACCTTGCTCTTAGGAGTTTATGTTCTACTGGTGATGAGAACGTAGAGAAAATCACTAAACAAATACATATACAATGTATTGGATGGTGGGAGTACTACAAAGAAAAATAAATTGGGAAGAGTGAGAGAAATGATGGTAGTGGGTAGGAGCCAGCTATTTATACAGAACTAGAGGCCCAGTGCACAAAATTGGTGCACTTGGGGGGGTGTCCCTCAGCCGAGCCTGCACCCTCTCCAATCTGGGACCCCTCGGGGGATGTTGGACATTGGACATCCCTCTCACAATCTGGGACTGCTGGCTCCCAACCGCTCGCCTGCCTGCCTGCCTGATTGCCCCTAACCACTTCTGCCTGCCTGCCAGCCTGATCACCCCCTAACTGCTCCCCTGCCAGCCTGATTGACGCCTAACTGCTCCCCTGCCAGCCCGATTGCCCCCAACTGTCCTCCCTTGTTGACCCGGTCACCCCTAACTGCCCTCCCCTGCTGGCCATCTTGTGGTGGCCATCTTGTGACCATATGGGGGCGGTCATCTTGTGCAAGGACAAGATGGTCACTTTGCATATTACCTCTTTATTATATAGGATTACCCAAGAGGACCCTTGGTAAGAATATGGCATTTGAGCAGTGACATGAAAGAAGTAAGGAAGTGGAGTCATCTATGTGGATATTTGCGAAAAGGGTGTCCAGGCAGAGGAAACAGCAAGTGCAAAATCTCTGAGGAATAAGCATGCTTAGTGTTTGAGAGGAAAAGATCATGTGGCTGGACCCAAGTAATAAGTAGAAAAGTGGTAGGAGGTGAAGTAAGATAGATAGGTAAGTGGGTGGGGCAGGCAGGTCAGATTATGTAAGTACTCATGTAGTAATTAAAGCTTTAAAAGATCACCTGGCTGCTATGTTGGGAATACACTGTTGGGGCTAGGGTTAGAGAAGTAGGGAGACCAATGACAGGGTGTGTGTCTTAGTCAGTTCCGTAGACTGAGTGGCTTATAAACCACCAAAATCTATTTCCCACAGTTCTTGAGGCTGGAAGTCTGAGGGCACCAGCATTGTTAGGTTCTGGTGGGGCCTTCTTCTGGGTTACAGAGTGCTTGCTGTCTTGCTGTATCTTCAAATGGCAGAAAGAGGGACAAGGAGTTCTCTGGGGTCCCTTTTATAAGACCACTAATTCCATTCAAGTGGGCTCCACCCTCATGACCTAATTACCTCTCCAAAGGTTCCACTTCCAAGAACCATCACATCAGGTGTTAGGATTTTAACATATGAATTTTGGGGGACATAAATATTTAGTCCACTGCAGGGGAGATTATAATAAAGCTGGAAAAATGTGGCTTGGACTAGATTTTTTTTTGGAAGTGGTTGGCTGTTACAAATGAAACTTCTATGAATATTCATGCCCAAGTTTTGTATGAACATATGCTTACTTTTCTCTTTGGTATAAATACATTGGAAAGGAATGGCTGGGTCACATGGTAAGTGCACATTTAACATTTTAAGAAACTGCCAAACTCTTCCAAAGTGGTTGGTCCATTTTTGCATTTCCAACAGTAGTGAGCCCTTCAGTTGTTCCACATCCTTGTTAATGTTTTTTATACTCTAATTTTAGCGATTCTAGTAGATATTTAATGAATCTCATTGTGGTTTTAATTGACATTTTTCTAATAACTAGTAATGAGTGTCTTTTTATGTGCTTATTTGCCACCCATATGTCTTCTTTAGTGAAGTATCAGTTCAAATCATTTGGCCTCTTTAAAAAAAAATTAGAATAGCTGTTTTATTGTTGAGTTTTGAGAGTTCTGTATATAATCCGTATTTAAGTCCTGTATCAAATATGTGATTAGTAAATATTTTCTCCCAGTGTGTTGTCTGTCTTTTATTTTCTTAATATCTTTTGAAGAGCTAAAGTTCTTAATTTAAATTTAAAAAATGAAAAAAAAGAAGAGAAAAAAATTGGGTCCGATATTTAATCCAGAATACAGATTCTAGGTTGGTGGGTTTTGTTTTCTTTCATTGCTTTCCTTACCTTTTATTTTCTGGTTTTAATATAATATGCCTATGTATATATAGTTTTTTGTTCTTTTAAAAAATACTTATCCTTTTGGTGCTCTTTGAGCTCCCTGGACCTGTGGTTTGGTGTTTGACATTAATTTAGAAAAATTCTCTGTCTTCATTGCTTAAAATTGCTTGTGTTCCTTTCTCTCTTGCTTTTCTTTCTAGTATTCCCATTATGAACACCTTTTGTAGTTGTTCCACATTTCTTAGATATTCTATTCTGTTTTTTCCAGTCTTTTGCTCTTTGTTTTTCAGTTTTGGAAGTTTCTGTTGTCATATCTTCAAGCAGAGATTCTTTCTTCAGCCACGTCCACCTTATTAAATCATTCTTCATTTCTGTTACAATGTTTTTGATCTCTAGTGTTTCTTTTTTTATTGTTTTTTTTAGAATGTCCATCTCTCTGCTTACATTATCCATCTGTTTTTATACATTGTCTACTTTTTCTGTGAAAGCCCTTAGTATATTAATTTTAGTTATTAAAATGCTTAGTCTGATAATTTCGATACTCCTGCCATATCTGACTCTAGTTCTGATATGGTTCAGTCTCTTCAAACTGTGTTGTTTGCTTTTTAGTATGTCTTGAAAGTTTTTGTTGAAAGTTGAACATGATGTACAGTAGGGCTTTGACTTACGAGTGTCCCGACTAACGAGTTTTTTGAGATACCAGCTGTCTCTCCGCCGATTTTTTGCATTGAGTTGATAGAGTAATTTGAGTTAACGAGCTCCTTGTAAGTCAAGGCCCCATTGTACTTAGTAAAAGGAACTGTGGTATACAGACTTTGAGTAATGTAGCCATAAGGTGTGAGGAGAGGGGAAGTGCTCTCTGTGAATAGGTCTGTCTTTTGGGGAGCCTGAGTCCTGGACTGTAAACTTCACTACTGCTTCTCTTCCCCCTCCCCTGCATCCTTAGATGAGGTAGGATGGCTAGAGGGGGCTGGAGTTGTGTGTTTCCCTTCCCTCAGGTCAGGTAGGTTCTGATAAAATCCATTAGTTAGGCTTTGGTAAAATGGCTTTTCTTGAGGGCAGATCTTATTAAAAAAACAGATTACTTTGGTGTATTTCAAATGGCTCCTTTCCCCTTCCCCCTGCTAGAAGCACAAGGGGCCTTTTCCCTGGTATGCACTGTGAGGACCTGGTAGAGCTCCTGAAGGTAAAACTCATAAAAGTGTGCCCTTGCCTTGACCCCCATTATTGGGTTTTGTGAAATTTTAAACTGTTAGACTTGTCAATTACCATACAGGTTTTCTTCTGTTTTCTGTGGAGGTTTGTGTTGAGGGTTTCTGATCTGTTACGTTATGATTCTTGGTATCTCAACCTGTTGTTTCCCAGCAGCAGTTTGCTCTGTGACTTCATTTCAGTGACTGATCTAAGCAGAGTTGATTTTTTCAAGTTTGTTTAGCTTTTTACTTGTTGTCAGGATAGAGTAGCAATTTCTAAGCTGTTTATGTATTAGAAACGGGAAGTCTAACCATTCTGTTTTAAAAGATCAGTAAGTTAGATGATGGCCCTGGCTGGTGTGGCTCGGTTGGAGCCTCATCCTGTGCACAGAAAGCCTGTGGTAAGATCCTTGGCCAGCTGGGGCACGTACAGGGGACAATTAATTGATGTTTCTCTCTCTCTCCCTTCCCTTCCTCTAAAATCCATAAATAAATCCTCGGGTGAGGATTTAAACAAATAATAATAAGTTAGATGATGAAGCAACTTATTGTGAAGCTAATGGAGTTTACATGTCCAGGCCCTTCCTTGCATGGCTCCTTCCAAGGTCCTGGGTATGGCCCTAGCAATGTGCTCACATGGTCAGATGGTTTTGTAAGATCAGCAAATGTTTATCTTGGTTAAGACTCCTGTCTTTACTCAGGCTCTCTCTCCCTCACACTTCCTCTGATGTCAGGCATTTTAGGGCTGCAATAACTGACCAGGAAACTTCTGCTGCCCACCTGACACTGTGACACAAACGTGTAAGATCAGAAGTCCCATTGTGATATAAAATGTGTCCTAATGTGGACAGTGGAAAAGGAAAGGCTTTAAAAACTAAGAAGCCAGAAGCTAGTCTATGGAAGATACTTTTACTCATCAGATTTGTAGAATTGTAAGCAGAGCATCCGCTTCTTATTATCACCTAATCAAAATAGTTGTTTTCTCCTGTCAGGAAAGTAATTAATGTTTAATGTAGTGCCTACAATTATAAAGTACCACAGTTTTTTCTTTTTTGGAGGAGCTCACACAAAATAAAATTTATCCAATCATTTATATATTTATAGGTCATAAACTTTAGCAATATTACAAGTAAGTCTCTAGACATACTGCATATAGCATTCTAACATGCCAGGTCACTTCTTAGAGTATCTGAAATACCTTGTCTTTAGAAAGTTAGGTAGTTCCAGATGAAATAGTCCATAAAATTGCCAACAATGGAAATACAGACTGAAAAAAAAATAAGTGCTCTGATGACAAAATACCTACAGGTATTCATCAATTTAGTAGATGTATGTAGTATGGGAGTACTTTGAGTATACATTTATGCAGCCCAATATAATGTTGCAACAATGTAATGCTATATTTTAATTCCTTTTTGTATACTTTTTCAAAGAAGCCAAAAAAAAAAATAGAAAATGTTTATTAGAGAAGTTTATCAGGCAATTAATAAATAAAATATTATGTTATTTTTCTATGTTGTGTGATGTTTAATTTATTCATTTAAAAATTGTATTTTGTTGTCATTTATTTTCTCTTTCCAAACATATATTCACTTTTGTTCCTAATCTTACATTTGTGATTTTCTTAAAAAGTGCCCCTTTTAGTTGAAAAACTTGAGGACCCACAAAAACTTGATCTTCTTAAGGTTAGATAAGCTAAAAATGTTTCTGTCCAACAAAAGTCAGGTGTTTTACTGTTAATCATACAGATAATTAAACAAAAACACATACTGCCCTTTCTCAACGATATTCTCCAATATTTATGAGGTAACCATTCAGCTTTCGTTTATGTTGTATATGTTTGGATTATGAAATCACAGAAATTGGGCCAATGAAGAACTTTTAATCCTTCCCCCTTTCTTTTTCCTTGGCGAAGGTAGGCAGCATCCAATGAAAGGTGAATTGTGGTTTGAGCCAGTCAGAATAACAGAGGGAAATGGGGTTGGATGGAGGACTAAATTTTAAAAAGTGAGCATAGCTAGAATCCTGCTATTGAAAGGTATTAAAAATATAGCTAGGCCAGTGATGGCGAACCTTTTGAGCTCGGCATGTCAGCATTTTGAAAAACCCTAACTTAACTCTGGTGCTGTGTCACATATAGAAATTTTTTGATATTCGCAACCATAGTAAAACAAAGACTTATATTTTTGATATTTATTTTATATATTTAAATACCATTTAACAAAGAAAAATCAACCAAAAAAATGAGTTCGCGTGTCACCTCTGACATGCGTGTCATAGGTCCGCCGTCACTGAGCTAGGCCCTAGCTGGTTTGGCTCAGTGGATAGAGCGTCGGCCTGTGAACTGAAAGGTCCCAGTTTGATTCCGGTCAAGGGCACATACCTGGGTTGTGGGCTTGACCCCCAATGCGGAGCGTGCAGGGGGCAGCTGATCAATGGTTCTTTCTCATCATTGATGTTTCTATGTCTCTTTCCCTCTCCCTTCCTCTCTGAAATCAATAAAAATATATTGAAAAAATTTAAAAATATAGCTAGAAGAAGTGCAATAAATCAGAGAAAGACAAATATTACATGCTTTCACTTATATGTTGAACCTAAAGAAAAATAAACAAACAAAATTATAATAGACTCATAGATACAGAGAACTGACTGATGGTTGCCATAGGAGAGGGGGTGGTTGCAGGACTGGGTGAAAGGGGTAAAGGGATGAAAAAGTACAAACTGGCAGTTACAAAATAGTGATGGAGATCTAAAGCACAGCATGGGGAATATAATTAATAATCTATAATAATAAAAGGGTAGTATGCTAATTAGACCGGACGTCCTTCCGACGTCATTCCGGATGTCCTTCCAGGATGAAGCCTGGGTCCCGGGTACTGGAGGGAAACCGGTGCTGGCAGCCAGGGGAAGGAAGGCCTACTCTTGCATGAATTTTCATGCATCGGGCCTCTAGTGGTTTAATAACTATGTATGATAGCAAGAGGGTACTGGAAGTATCAGGGGAACACTTTGTAACATATATGATTATCTAACCAATATACTGTACATCTGAAACTAATACAAAACAATATTGAATGTAAACTATAATTGAAAAATAAAATTCAAAAAGAAAGAACATGAACTTAGAAGAAAGAAAAAAATTACTCATCTAAATATATACAGATATGATAATAGATGCCAGGAATAACAACTGAATACAAAGAATCAAAAAAAGTTGGAGTTTTAGAAATTATGACAGGCAAAAGCTAAGCATCTATGTAAACAAAACAAAATAAACAAAAAACCCCATAAGAAATAAAGGGTGTAGAAGACAAAAGATGAACTGAATGGAGGGTATATCATTAGGTAGGAAGGTCTCTTGGAAATTATTTGAAAAGAACAATTGGTTCCCTCCTGCCCAGTTTCCATACGAGGAGTCAAAGCCCCTGGTACTTGTTTTTGTCGAGCCTTAGATTTGGTCTCCCTTTCACTGTACTCACATGTCTAGTGAGCAGAATAACATTGTTCTCCCGTAATTCCCACAGAGGCTTTGCCACTGGATCTCTTTGAAGCTCCTACTCACCTTTCCTTTTGGGGCTTATTTATTTCTGCTTAGGTGGAGCTAGAAGTTGTATTTTCCAACGGGCAGCTCAAGTGTCTGAAGCTCTTTGATGTTTTCATTATTGCAGAACAATTACACTAATCTACAGATTATGAAATATGCACCACAAGAGTACATGGTAGAAAGGATAAAAAATGTCCCCAATTGGAGGATAGGATACCAAGTGCTAAGGTAGGCAAGTTAATAGTCTGATTGGGATCACCAAAATAGCATAAAAAGCTAATAGACTAAAACATCAGAAGCTGCATCATTCACTGTTATGTCTTTTTACAATCCCTCCTGTCTTAAGCGATAATAAGATTTATTTGAAATGTTGACAGCAATCAGGTTAATAAAACAATGTAAAACTAGTACCTAAAAAATTGAGAATTCTGAGCTTCATTAAGAAATTCGGTAATGGGTCAGGCCTGGCTGGTGTGGCTCAGTTGTTGAGTGTCGCTCTATGAACCAGGAGGTCACGGTTCAATTCCCGGTCAGGACACATGATTGGGTTTCGAACTCGCTCCTGAGTGTGTGGTATGCAGGAGGCAGCCGATGAATGATTCTCTCTCATCATTGGTGCTTCTATCTCTCTCCCTTTCCCTTCCTCTCTGAAATCCATAAAAATATATTTTTAAAAATGGGTCAATTTTTAGCAAAACATCCAAAAGTCTCTATACATCAAATTACCTCCTCTGGAGAGCTGTAACAATCTGCCTACTGTCACATGATGCTTCTTTTGAAAATATTTTGCATTTCTCTTAGATGAAGGGCACACTTTAACACTTCAGTTTACCATAACATGGACTTACATTTCAGCTACTTGAATTCACATCAATCTCACAATTTGGCAGAAACATTTTCACCCAATCTGTATTTGTTCTGGTCACATTGAAAATTCTACTTTTAGAAAAAGGTGTTTAAAAAAAAAGTACCACAAACACAGATTTTTTAAAATATGCTATCTTGAAACTTAACATTGTTTTCAGATTTCAGTCTCAGGAAATGAGATGCCAATTAATTTCCGTGGAAAAATCCTATCTTGCCTGGACTGGAAAAAAAAAAAGTAAAAGCAATGTATTGTATCCTAGAAAAATTAGGGAAAACTTGTTCCTTTAACTCTTTTCTTTTAGGGGTAGAGAAAATATAAAGGTAGAGAATTATTTACTGTATCCTGCTAGGATTATAGTTCATATATTGAATTAAATTTAGCTCGTGTGCTTAGAAGCCTCTGCATAAAGAAAGATTAAAAACCCCAAATACCGAGAAATGCTTATTAAAAATTCTAACAGCACATCTGCTATGGATTAAATGCTAGTGGCTCCTTGACTCAGGACACTTCTTTTCACATCCCAATATCTCTCTTAACTGAGGTGCATCTTTTTTACTGCAGGAAATCCAGAGAAATATGGGCACTAGATGTGCAGACCAGTTAAAAGCAAAGAAACCTAGACAATTAAACATTTTTAAGAAAAAATTTGAGCTTGCAAAGCTTATGATACTTGTTGCCATAAAACATGATCCTGATTCTTTTGATAACCACATGTATCAATGTCTCAACAACATTAGAACTTTCAGTGGAATTGTTAGAAAAAAATAAATCTTACCTTGCCATCTCATGAGAATAAGAAACGAGGCTCTCTTTTGCTAAAGGGAAGATCTATCTAGATCCGTGGTCGGTAAACTGCGGCTCCCAAGCCACATGCGACTCTTTGTCCCCTTGAGTGTGGCTCTTCCTAAGCCTTAGGAGTACCCTAATTAAGTTAATAACAATGTACCTACCTATATAGTTTAAGTTTAAAAAATTTGGCTCTCAAAAGAAATTTCAATCATTGTACTGTTGATATTTGGCTCTGTTGACTACTGAGTTTGCTGACCACTGAAATACCTCACCACGGTAAGTTATTCATTGCAGGTTCTTTTTATAATCCCGGCAGACTCGCCGTAGAGGCACTTCGGGAGAGGGGAAGGAAGGGACCAGGTGAGGACCCTGACCTAAGACAGAGCTGAAACCAGTGAGGTAATCAACAGCTGAGGTGGAAGCAGCTGGAGAAAAGTGGTCTGTCTGGGAGGATAGTGCTATCCTGGGAAGCCAATCTAATGTATAGTAACCTACAGAATTTAGGGACTGGTGAAGCTAGGCAGAGGTCAGAAGAAGGCTTTAGGAAAAGGTTCCTGGGTAGCAAAGGAGGGAAAAACCAACACAACCCAGAAACAGGAGCTGGCCCAGGTTAACACAGCTGTGGCCGGGGAGGCGGTGGTCTAGTGGTTTGGGACATGCAAGGCACAGGACATCAAACTTAGCAGCCAGATACATTTTAGGCTCTGCTACCTGGGGTCCAAGTCTTAGTTCTATATGCAATCTGCTCTGATAAGGAGTATCCCTGGAACTCAAGTTGTTGGGTCAGGGTCTGCCACTGAGAAATTTGGTGACGTTTCTGATAGGGACCACTTATGTGGTCTCCCTGCAGCTGCTTCTGGACCATTCCAATCTATAGGGTGTCCCCCCAAATGTATGCACACTTTGAATAATTATTGATTCCAATGTTTCTTTCTTTTCAGACTTAACCCATTGGAATGAATAATTAATCAAAGTGTGCATACACTTTTGGGGAACACCCTGTATTTTTCACCAAGAAGTCAGGAAATCGTTAAACATGTGTCTGATAATTTTACTGCATTGGAATTCCATAGCAGTGTTGTTCCTTTTGGCCTTCGGGCTAAAAGCAAACTGATCATGGCCTACCCATCTCTACATGAGCGCACTTTACGGATTCATCTAGCCCTTCTCCCTGTTGATTCCTGCCCTCCAGCCACCGATAAAAGCATTTCCAGCTGTTTGTTCAGCACCCGTGCTCTTGCTTTACAGTGCCTACTCTACCGGAATTTCTCTTCCCCATTTATTTGCAGAAGCAGCAGCTTGTCCTCTAACTTGCAAGCCAAAGGTCATTTCATCATGGAAGTGGGGACTAGGTGAGGTCCCCGGTTCTCAACTCTCATGTAGCTTTTCTTTCATCTTCAAAGCAGTTACCCCAATAGTGAGCAATAATTCTGTGCAATTGATTGTTTGCCTCCACTGGCGACCAAAAGCTTTCCTTGACGAAGACCACATCTGTGTTTCATTTCATTGTGCCAACCTAACATAAGACCTCTTGGCAAAGTAAGTGCTTACTGAAGAGTGACTGAATGACTGGATACTTGCAATGAGGGTTGAGCATCTCATCAGCAGGTCGTAAATCACAATAGAATTAATAGTCTACTGCACTTGCTGATGTGGCCAGTCCACCTTCATGAAGGATAGGTCTTAGTAAAGCATCATGTCACATGATATTACTTCAAACAGTACAACATAACAACAACAAAATGGACCATATCTATGACTCACTTTATTTACCACTAAATTAATGTTTTTAAATTTCCATTTTTTTTTTGAGTTGGAAAAAAACACACATTACCTATAGAAAATGAAAGAAAGAGAGGAGATAACAAAATACCACATGAGTATTCTTCAATTGATAAGTCAAATGGACACGCTGTATGGGTGACTTTTTCCGTGTTCATCCATAAGCCACTATGTTTTCCACAAAGTCACATCAGTCAATAAACTGTTTTACCCTCAACAGTCTAGAAACTTTGGAATGTTATAAGAGGCCCTTATCTCACCTCCTTGGAGTTGAGGTGCAGCAACTGATATTACACCGGTTCACCAATGGAAGAGTAAAGTGTATATAGGATTTCCTGCTTGCTATGCCCAAACACTGTTAACAACTGCTACCTGTGTAGTAGTAGTTGAAAGTGGCTGTTCATTCAATTTCTAAAATGTCTCTAAAATCTGTTCGCTCTTCCTACTTCCATTCATATTCTACTATCACTACCATGGCTTGGACCCTCTGTCATCCCTTGCCTGAGCTATTATCACAGTCTAATGAATGTCTTTCTTGTCTTTTATGTCTCCCTTCTCTAATCTTTCCTCCCACCCTATTGTCAGAATTAACTTTCTGAAATGTGGTCATTTAACTTCCCCACTTAAAGATCTTTTATGACTTCCAGTTGCTTATATTAAGAAGTTTAAAACTTAAAAATAACAGCTGGGCCCTACTTTTAAATTAAAAATATAAATGAGACATAGAACAGAAGTGGGGTGAGGTAGGATGGAGGGGGCTAGAGATTTGATCTTTTGACCCATCCTGAGCTCTCATTAGGGCACCTCTTTAGAACACGTAAACCTACTGGATGACCTAGTTGACCTCATAAAGATCAATCTTTTCAGAAAAGCATTCATGAGTCTTTACAATCTGACCACACTTTACCTTTCTAGCATCACACCTTGCTAGCCCACCCACACGCTTTCTAGCCCTGAGACTTGTTGCCAGTCTCCAAAACTCCATGCTTTGTCATTCACTTTCACCTTGGCATGTTCTGTTAGTGCTGAGTAGAAAGGCCATTCTCTGCTGGTGAAATTGAGGATGCAGTTTGCATGTCATCTCTTCTGGAAGGCTGATCAGACTCCCCCAATCAGAGCCCAGCTCTCTCCATCCCCCAATATTGACTCTGTACTTAAGCCTATGATAACACTTAGCACATTGTATTGTCAGTCTCCTTACTTGATGTCAGAAAATATTTTATTCATTTTGGGGAAACTAGTGTGTTCCCAACAGAATAGCTGGCTTGTAATTAGGTGTTTGCTGGGTGCAAGATGATTTTATCTGCTTCTCTCAGGAGTAAAATTCCTAGGGGTGAATTCAACATAACTTATTCCTCACCACAACTTCTCTCCCAACTGTAATATAGAATGAATGTCTGTGCCCATACCCTCCTCCCCACCCCCCAATTCAAATGTTGAAGTCCTAACTCCCAATGTGATGATATTTGGAGATATACGGCTTTGGGGGGCAATTAGGTCATGGGGGTGGAGCCCTCATGAATGGGATCAGTGCCTTTATAAGAAGAGATGTAAGAGAGATGATGTCTCTTTCTCTCTGCCACATGAGGATGCAGTAAGAAGGTAGCTGTCTATAAACCAGGAAGCAACTTCTCACCAGACACTGAGTCTGTGGGCACCTCAGTATTGGACTTCCTAGGTTCTAGAACTGTAAAAAAATAAATGTTTGTTGTTTAAGCTATCCAATCTCTGGTGTTTGTCATAGAAGTCAAGCTGACTAAGACACATACCTACATAATCAAGATGCTGCCTTTCTTTTGTCCTTAATTTAAATAGACATTTCAGCAAGACGTGACTATACCTCTCTTGGGCTTTGGAGCAGACTTTGAATCACTAAGAAGAGTCTCTAGGGGGACAATGGGGTCACTCCTAAGAGCTACTGGAGGAGAAAATGTAACAGACAATGTCAAGCCTTAAAATAAAAGTCTTGGAGAGAAAAATTGAGAGACCCAGAATTGTTCTTTTTCATGTGGCATATAGTAAATGGCTTTCTCAGGATCCCAAACTCAGATGTACAAGAAAGGAAAAGTTTTAGATTTTATTTTTTCTAAATTCCAACTTATTATCTATTTAGAGACCCTATTCTTCCTGATGGCAGTAACCACCTTAGTCAATTCTTAGCAAACTCACCACTTCAACTTTTAACTCAGGCCATTCCCTGGTTGCATTTAGGTAGCCTCACACCTGATTGGTAATTTTCCTGGGTTAGAATTCTAAGATGAAATGATTTTATTTTTGACTGCATTGCAGCTGCCAGAGTTGTTGAACAGTCAATATTATTTTTATTCCTGATCACTTTGTATGCAATCTGCATTTTATCTCTGGGAACTTTTAGAACTGCTTTATTCTCAATATTCTGTAGTTTTTCTATAATATGCCTTGTGTGTGAACGTGTGTTTTATTGGGCTGGGTGTGCATTGGGCTTCCAGGCTCCTTCAACCTGAAAACTTACCTCCTTTAGTTCTGGGAACTTTTCTTGGTGTTTTCTCTTTGATAATGTCCTCTTATCCACTTTTTTTTTTTGTTCTCTCATTCTGGAACTTCTGTCCCTTGAATGTTGAACTTTCTTACCGATTTTCTCAACTTCTTTTTATATTTTTTACTTATTGGTGGTTTTATTTTCTTTTGGACAACTTCAACTTTATCTTCCAACACTTTTACTGACAGTTTTATTTCTACCATATTTTAATTCTAAGAGTTCATCTTCTCTAAGTATTACCTTTTAAAAAGCATCCTGTTCTTATTTAATGGGTGCAATAATTTCTCCTCTCTAGCTGGAGATACTAGTATCTGGTTTATGAGATTTTCTTTTACCTCTTGTGTTGTATGTCATCAACTTTTCATTTTTTCTGTTTTGGCCTCTACTTCCATATTAAAAGCCGTCGTCATGCCCAATGATCCTTCACTATCTTTTTATACTTTACAGTAAGGCACTGAAATGCTGACTGAAAGCTCTGTGTGCACTGGAGAGGCTTGTCCAGGGCTGTCTTCACTGTTGGACGATTAAGATGAAACCTGGCTCTTTCAATGGGGAATGTCTAACTGTCAGCCTCTGTGTTTTTGCTGTTTGTTTGTTTTTTACCTTGGGTTGGTAAGTTTCTCTAGACTCTCCTATCTCTCCCTTGAGGATTATAGTCAAGGCTACCACCTTCTGGGAAGAAATGGGGAAAAGGCACTGAAGATTTTGCCATCCAGACTGAAGATTTTTCACCAAGTCCTAGTCTTCGTTATGGGATACATCTGCTGCCCCAACTCTGCTTGTTGTCCTCAAGCCTATATTCCCTTTGATTTAGTTTCTCCAAAGAGAAAAATCTCCAGTCTTCTCTTAGAGTTGCTGACAGGAGTTCATTTAGAAATTAATTGATTTTTGCATCAGCCTTTCAAGTAATAGTCCGGCGTTCTGCCTCACTTGAACATATCTCCCTTCCTTTCAAGATAACTGTTTCTCCAATTGCTAAACCCTTCTGGAGTTTTGTGAAATAATTTATTTACTTGATTTTCTGTTTTCCTTTGATTTATCATGTAGCTATCTACTTTTGTCAGTGGAGGGGAGAGGTCCTTGTCTCCCCTGAGAAAAAGAGTGATTTTTATTTCTGAGGAATTAAAACCCTGAGTTTCCAAAGTCCCATTTCCCTTTGTCCAGTCATAGAAGTAGTGTAGTTGGGGTTTCAGCAGAGCTAAAATTAGAGCCAGTGTCCAGTTTCCTTTTCCTGGTGGCAGAGTTCAGTTCAGCATCATTTCAGCAACAGTTTGTGTTCCCTGCTGTAGCCCTGATGGGGTCTGCAGGGCTACATGGTTAAGGAGGGAACATGGGCAAATGCAAGGAAGCCAAGAACAAGACAAGAGCCAAGCACAACAAGAGCAACAAGGGAGAACTCCTTTGTTCAGGAGATTATGTATTCCCAAATTTTCATGCACTTGCAGTGGCCATGCCCATTCTGGCCAATGATCTTTGTTCCCAGGCATGACTGACAGACAAGTACCTTCTCTATGTCACCCCAACTTTACTGAGCATGTGGCTGTCTCCCCTTTATTGGTTCCCTGGGGACTTCAAAGTTGAAGCTCCCTGGTGAAACTGCCCAAATGATATGCCTATAATGTCTGGTTTCACCCTTTGCTCCTTTCCTATCTATAATAATAAAAGCGTAATATGCTAATTAGACTGGACATCCAAACGACCTTCTGGATGTCCTTCTTGCGGCAGGTGGGCCTGAGGCAGAGACGGTTAGGGGTGATCAGGCAGGCAGGTGAGCAGTTAGGGGCGATGAGTCAGGCAGGCAGAGTGGTTAGGGGTGATCAGGCAGGCAGGCAGGTGAGTGGTTAGGAGCCAGTGGTCCTGGATTGCGAGAGGGATGTCTGACTGCTGGTTTAGGCCCATTCCCGGTATCGGGCCTAAACCGGCAGTCGGACATTTCCTGAAGGGTCCCGGATTGCGACAGAGTACAGGCCGGGCTGAGGGAGCCCTCCCGCCCCCAGCAGGAATTTTGTGCACTGGGCCTCTAGTTATTAATAACTAGCTAAGTATAATGGTATCATTTCCAATTCTCAAACTGTTTCAAATGAAGTCACTGATCTTGAAGTGTTATAATTCTTTTCCTCTCTTTCCCAACCAAGTTTAAGGGAAAATTGATCCTATTACAACGGGATTATTTGTTTATCTTTCTCTTTCACAGTAAACTCCAAGACTCTTCAAGTGAGCCTAATCTATAGAACGTATTGCCATAAATATTTATTTCATTGATTACTAGAACTGTACCTGATACTCCTTCAACATTTCTTATTGCAACTGGAAGGTGAATACAAAAAATAAGTGAATTCATTGCAATTGAACTTTAATTTCAGTTCTGCATATCACAGCTGTCATGGCAAAAGAGCAAAGCTCTTATTATAGTTTAATTTTTCTCCCTCCCTGCGCCACTCCCCATTAGATCCCACCACTTTGTTCTTTGACTCCTGATTTAATGTCCTAATTGCTTGTGTTTTCAGCTTCTGTTGTGTGAATGCCTCCACCTTTTTTTTTTTTTAAAATTGGTGGTTTATAAATGATAAATAGCATAGCCTAAATAGCATATTGCTTATTTTCCTAAAAGATTTTACTTGTAAAACATTGCCTTTTTGTGTGAGACTAAATATTGTGTGTGTGTTTTTTTTAAAGGACAACAAAAGTATTTAAAATAAAGAGGATGCAAATGAACTACCACCCCTTTTGTCTTCTCTGGATCCTCCCTCTCCCCTTGACAGGGTCACATTCTAAGGGGGATGCCAGAAGTTACAGGAAATAATATCAGACAGGCACTTTCTTGTTGTTATCCCTCAGTAGGCCCTAGCTCTTCATAGTGAGAACCAAATGGGTCTCCAGTTTCAGAACTCTGAAAAAAATTGCTGCCTTGTCCATTGCACAGCCCCAGGCAATGGATTTCTCCCTGCTGTGGAGCCAGCATCACATCAGTGACTGTGCCTGATGGGAGCTTTCAGAGCTCCGCCTCCCGGCCTTCTATCAGACTCCAAGTACTCAGCAGACAGGCGAGTTTCCTTGGTGCTCACTGGAAGTTTAGCCTTTAGGTTATTCTTCCTGATCTCACAAACTTTCTAGCTTCTTTGTTGACTTCTGTGATACTTGATTTTTTTTTTTTTCAGTCAGTTGACTCCCTGCTTCCCCTCCCAACCCAAATTCAATTTAAAGTTTCAGCCCTTTGTTATTCAGTTCTTAGGGCAACAGCTGTGCAAACGAGGCTTTTCTTTGTTGCCAGTGACTGAGCCTGGAAAAGAGGGGGAGAAGCTGTCAACTTCTTTATTAAGGCAGGCCCTCCTTTATTTATTTTAGAGAACCATGCCATTTCTCTTAATACGTGATTTTTTTTTTTTTTAAAGTTCTCAGGTTATTGGATTCAGTGAGCTTTAAAATTGTTTAATCCCACCATCTTTCTCCTAATTGCTTCTGTGGACATAAGAAACATTCAAACCTGTAGAGAATTTTTATGAGTTTATTTGAGCCAAACTGATGACAATTGCTTGGAAGCAAAATCTCAATGAAAATGAGAAAAATGAGAAAACGCTCCAGAGAATGGAAGCTTTGCACCTTTTTTATACATTAGAATCAAAGGGGAACACGTAAGGGGGCACATGAAATCCATTGGTGGTAGATTAGAGAGGTGGGAGAAAGCAAAGAGGGGAAACCTCTGAAATTGGAATAAAGGCAAAACAGATAGACACACACTTATTTTACATTGGTGGGTATAGGACAGTTAACAATCAACATTTACAGCACAGAGAGATGGCATTCAGGGAACAAGATCCTAATGAGAGGCTTTGCTGTCTAATGCTCCTGTGGGAGAGTGTGCCCTGAGGGGTCTGGAAAATGCGGATTGCTCTGACATTCCAAAGGCATATTATCGTTGATGCAGAAAGACAATAGACAAGTTCAGTTAAGGTCAAGATTGAACTTTGTCAAGGAAGATGGACAAGGACACGACACTGCCATGACTCGCTTTTAGTTAGGATGTTTTAATTTCAGGCAATTCTCCGTGGTTACTTTAGGTCTCTGTTTGTAAGGCCCACCATGCAGGGCCTCGCCTGAGCTTGTCAGGTTTAGTACGTGGCCCCTTTTCCATCCACACTTACAAAACTCTGTTATGAGGGATTGAGGAACTGGGAACGAATGTAAACCTATAGCAAGCACCTCCACAGAATCACTCTTTTGTCCAGGGCAGCGGTTCTCAACCTGTGGGTCGCGACCCCTTTGGGGGTCGAATGACCCTTTCACAGGGGTTGCCTAAGACCATCGGAAAACACATATATCATTACATATTGTTTTTGTGATTAATCACTATGCTTTAATTATGTTCAATTTGTAACAATGAAAATACATCCTGCATATCAGATATTTACATTGTGATTCATAACAGTAGCAAAATTACAGTTATGAAGTAGCAACGAAAATAGTTTTATGGTTGGGGGTCACCACAACATGAGGAACTGTATTAAAGGGTCGCGGCATTAGGAAGGTTGAGAACCACTGGTCTAGGGCTTCTAAGACCTTTTTCTTTGTTAATCATAGGTATATGAGACAAAGCTTTTCTCTTCAGACATGGTGGAATGGAAGCCATACAAACTACCTAACACAGCAAAACAGCAGCAACAAAAAAGATTTCTTTTCATAGTTTCCAGAAAAACAAAGTCAAAGCTTCCGAAAGAATACTGGAATCTGTTATTTAACATCTGTTGTGGTCAGAGTTGATAACAACCAGTTTCTCTCCTTCGCTTGAGTGTACAATATCTCTATTTAGGATCATCCTATGGAACAATGAAAAGCGGCCCCATGGCTCGGAGAATAGTAATCAAAGGGAACTTGACATTTAGTATGTTTTTGATTTATTATTACTCTAAAATAAAACATGCCTTAAAAATTTTGGTTCGCCCTAGCTGGTTTGGCTCAGTGGATAGAGCATCGGCCTGGGAGCTAAAGGGTCCCAGGTTCGATTCCGGACAAGGGCACATGCCTGGGTTGCGGGCTCGATGCCCCCCAGTAGGGGGTGTGCAGGAGGCAGCCAATCAATGATTCTCATCATTGATTTTTCTCTCTATCTCTCTCCCTTCCTCTCTGAAATCCCTTCCTCTCTAAAATCACTTGGTTCAAGTTTTGTTTTCTTCCCCACCCTGCCCTTAACATCTCCAGTCAGGCTCTGCTCTGATCATTGTACCAGCTGCTTGGTATCAGTGAGCTGACGTTTAAGTCCTTAAAAGCAAGCAACTTAATGTAACACCCCTGTAAATGGTAATTGTATTGGATGTAAGTGAAGTTGGTAAATAGTTTCATGCCTCTTTTATTGTTATGCACTCTAGATGCTGAGGAAAAAAGATTGTTTTGGTCAGAACTATGTAAATCTTATTTTTTTCTTGCTCAAAGAAGACTCAATAGGTAGAGAAACAAGTCCTGCAGATGGCCCCATGCAGAGGCCAAGCCAGATGGAGAGCAAGGTGCAGAAATAACACAGAGTGATGAAGGTGGCAGGGCTGAGGGAGGGGGTATTCTGGAAGGTGAAGTATAAGGATACAGCTGTTTTCTGGCCAGGTATCTGGCTACCCTCTAACTCATTCTTTTAAAAAATAAGAGAGAGAAGGAAAAGTTTATATAGAAGATGAAAAGTTCATGCATATAATAAAAATATGCTACTTTGCCTCAGAATCAGACCTGTGTCACCAAGTAGAATAAACTTTTCCTTTCACTCAAGTAAAATGATTATTACCATCTAATGGGTATTTACTATGTGCTGGGTACAATGCTAGGCACAATGTGTGCATTATCTAATTTAATTTTTATCACTATATTGGTTGCATTTTATAAGGGAGAAAATGACCTCAGTGAAGTTAGAAAACTTGCCCAGTAGGAATCAGCTGAGTGGTCACATCTCTTTGATTGAAACACCCCTTTATATGAACTCAACAATTTAGCAATAGCTCTATATTCACTTCTTTTGAGAATCAGTTGTTTAAGAGAGCAGGCATTTTAAAACAAGGGATACATGTAACCCTTGTTACAGGCAAACAATTCTTTCAATTTAATCATTGTTTGTTGAATGTCTATTACCCAATATTCTATTAAAATAGGTGCTGGGGACATAGTAAAAGGGAGCAGAATAGGCCATCCCAAAATGTTCCATTTTGGCATATGGCTTATTTTCAACTGAAGACAATCAAGGCCCAAATGGCTCAGAAAGAGCTTTTACCCCCCTTAGCTGCCTAAAAGGGAGTCTGATCCAGGAAGAGAACTGTCACAGAGATATGGTGGGCTGAGGGAGCTCAGCTGAGCCTGTTTATTCAAAGCCCTCTCTGTGTCCTATTGTCTTTACCAAATATTTGCTCTCCCCATATTTCTGTGAATTTTCTTCCTTTCCTTTGAAACCCCAAGTTTCCCCTTCTTCTCCTTAGCTGAGGATGATAAATAAGCCTCAAGAACCTGACTGTCTGAGAGCCTCTCATGTTTATTTGAGGCTCTCATAACTAAAAAATGAAATTTGGTTTTCTCTTGTTAATTTGTCTTATGTCAATTTCATTATTACACCAGCCAAAAGAACCTAGAAGGGTAGAGGAAAAAATCCCCCCCCCCCGCCCCCGTCCCCTGTAATAGTGGTTAACAATAGCTGATCAATTCTACCGTTTTGTTATATAAACCTACAAATTTATTGCACCGTGCACACTGTACAGTTATTTGACTTTGTACACTTAATTTTACAGAGTCATACATACAAAGGATCTTCAAATAGTCTTCTACCCAATTTCATTTCAGATTACATACCAACCCCAGGATGTATAAGAATCATAACATCTGAGAAAGGTATTGGATATTTCTAACTCAGATTATGTCCACATTTCCACGAGATTTCTTTTCGTGGAATTTAGCATTAGATTATCAAAGTAAGAATATGGGAAATTGGTTTCTTCTAAAAATTAAAAGCATTTATGTTAATCACCTTGTTGAAACTACTTTAATTAATCTTCTTTGTAAAGGATTTTCAAAAGCAGATAGGTACTTACTTATTAGCAAATTCAGTCTAATGATAGGTAAATTTTTGTTTTATAATGATAAGATTTTAAGCCTAAATGGAGAGGGAAAAAATTTTAATGAATTTCTTACAGCTCTGCTAGTGCCCTTTTCCTTCATTGCTACTACTATACAAAAAAGATGACCTTTTCTAGTGATGTTTTGCATCAGCAAGAAACACCAAATCTTTGGGAAGCGAGATTATTTTTATTATGTAAAAGATTTTTGAATTACTGCAGAATGCAAGGACTGGAGCAGAGAGAAGTTCTTAATTGATAATGTTCCCAGTGGGGAACTTATCCATTTAAGAATAACATTCCAGAAGCCACAGGGGAGAGGGGGAGTTTGGAGAAGAAAGAATGCTTTTGAAACTTTGAGTACTTAACAGGTGAAAAGCGATGCCATATATTTGGCTATGTCTCATGTCTCTTCTTGGGTCTGCTTTTAAAAAAGGGAACAATGGCCTGGCTGGCATGGCTCAGTGGTTGAGCATCAATCTATGTACCAGGGTTATGGTTCGATTCCCGATTAGGCCTCATGCCCAGGTTGTGGGTTCAATCCCCAGTAGGGGTTGTGCAGGAGGCAGACAACCAATGATTCTTTCTCATCATTGATGTTTCTATCTCTCTTCCTCTCTGAAATCAATAAAATATGTATTTTTTTAGAAAAGGGAATAATCTATACATAGAAAACCCGAATATGCAAATAGACTGAATGGTGGAACAACCGAACAACAGGTTGCTATGATGTGTGCTGACCACCAGGGGATGCATGCTGAACATGGTGGGCTTTGGCAGCAGGCAGCAGAGTGTGGAACAGGGCGGGCATCGGCCGTGGCAGGATGGTGGAGCAGGTGAGCAGGGTGCCAGACCAAGGCAGGGCGCCATCGCTGTCATCAGGACGAGCCTCTGGTGGTTGCTGAAAATTCATTGCTCCCGTGCGCTGCAGTCACCTGGTGCTAGCCCCGATCGCTTGCCACCATCAGCAGGTGCAAAAGCGGCTGTTGGCCCTGATTGCCCCTCAGGGCTTCTCCACCTCCCCCTGCTCCTGAGGGGCAACTGGGGCCGGCAGCCATTGCTCCACCCGCTGGCTGCACTGGCCCTGCTCACACCCGCTGCCAGCACCCAGCGCTGGTCCCTATCGCCCAGCACTGCCAGTGGGTGCGAGTGGTGGCTGCCGGCCCGGATTGCCTCTGAGGGCTTCTCCACCTCCCCCTGCTTCTGAGGGGCAATCAGCACTTGCACCCACTGCTGGCTCTGGCCCCAATCGCTCTGTGCCATCAGCGGGTGTGAGCAGGACTTACGCTGT
This sequence comes from Myotis myotis, assembly GCF_014108235.1. Classification (NCBI taxonomy): domain Eukaryota; kingdom Metazoa; phylum Chordata; class Mammalia; order Chiroptera; family Vespertilionidae; genus Myotis; species Myotis myotis. Next base: position 183,942,590 of record NW_023416335.1, read on the forward strand.
CAGCATGTGGGAGTGGCTGTGGTGGGGAGCCGGGCTGCTGGCAGACAGGGGACCAGGAGTGGCGGTGGGAGGGGTCGGGGGGGACTGGGAGGATGGGTGAGACCCACCCCTTTCCCCACTGCAGCCTCGTGGCTGACAGTTCCTTTCTTTCTTTCTTTTTTTTAAATAAATATATGTTTTTATTGATTTCAGAGAGGAAGGGAGAGGGAGAGAGAGATAGAAACAACAATGATGAGAGAGAATCATTGATCAGCTGCCTCCTGCATGCCCCCCACTGGGGATTGAACCTGCAACCTGGGCATATGCCCTTGACCTGAATCGAACCCAGAACCCTTCAGTCCTCAGGCCAAGGCTCTATCCACTGAGCCAAACCGGCTAGGGCCCGACAGTTCCTTTCAAGGTGCACGAATTTGTGCACTGGGCCCCTAGTGTACAATAAAGATTTGGAATAATTTCACAACATACTAAAGTCATACATAAAAAAAAAAAAAGAAAAACCACCAGAGGGACTATCCAAGGAATTAAAACCATAAAGCTATTTATTTTATTTTATTTTATTTTTTGCTAGGCTAGGCAACTTCTCCAAAATGTACTTGAAAATCATTAGGAACTCAACTGACACAGTGAATTCAATGATCCAGTGAATCAAAGAGGCTTCAGTGATCACTTTTAACCAATTCTTTGTTTTAAATTAAATTGAACAAACAGCCTTCCTAGGTGGTTTTGATATTGGACTTTTTTTTTTTTCCACTTACTGGAACATAGACTAATCAATACCTATTATCTAAGTTATTAGGGCTGCTTGAGACACTTAAATAATTAAAGGAAAGACCTTTGGAATTCAAAGAGCTGTGTCACTGACAATAGACATGCATGGAGCTGTTTCTCTGGACAGGTACACTATACGGGTGCTCCCGTTCAGAGCCTTTGATGAGTGCATTACATTGTCTCACACCAGCAATACGTGTTTTGTGGTGATTAGTTCTCTTAAATACCCCTGGTTAAACTTCTATATCTTCCTATGTCCACATCTCCAACAAGAAGGTTTTACTGACTTAAAGGCCATTTGAATTGAATAGTGGAACGTTTATATCATTTTAGTGACTTTCTAAGAGCCTCAGTAATACCACAAATGTGAACATTAGCATCTATTATTATTATTTTTTCTTTATTGATTAAGGTATTACATATGTGTCCTTATCCCCCCATTGCCCACCCCCCCCAGCATATATTATTCTACAGAAATAAGTGCACACAGTCACACTTTTTTTTTTTTTTAATGTTCCAATGCTAGACAAATGGAAAGTTTTAAACTCATTTCAGGAGCTGAAATAGAATTCTTTTCCTATGTGAGTACTTAACACCCTAAAGGAGTTCTGCATTTAAGATAATCTCATAGTTGAAGACAGTGCTTGACAGGTTGACCATGATGCCAAAAACACACATAAACTTTCCTGTTTTCTGCAACTAGTATTTTTATTCATTAGGGTACTAGCTAAATGGTTATAACCTGGAGACTTCAAAATAAAGTGGCACAAGCTAGATCAAAGCTTATTTCTTTTTTTCCTACTGGTCTGGAGGTAGGTGAGCTGACCAGGGCAAGTAGATGGGTAGGTTCCACAAAGTCATCCAGGGGCCGACGTTTCCCACCCTTAGGTTAGACTTCTTACGGTGCCTCATCACCACCAGGCCTGTGTTCCTAGAAGGTAAAGGGGAAGTATAGGGCAAGCAGTTTCATTTAAGGTTCTGACAATGTTAAACTTCCCCTGAGCCCTATGATACTGGAGAACAGCAATGGTTAAAGAAATCCCCCCACACTCTGTGTTCTGGGAAACAGCTTGCTGCACAGAACCACCCTTACCCATGATTCAGATAAGACTCAAGGATGCCCCGTTTGTGTATGGATGACAAGGCCAGACACAGACCCTCCAAATTCCCATTCTTTGCCTCCTAAATGATTAGTTGAACTGGGTTGTCTCAAGTGATGGATGGGAACAAAATGCTTATTAACCAAGCTTTGATTAAGATTTCCTCCTTCCCCTAGGCCCCTCCACTTTGGCCTGCCCTCAGCCTGAGCCAGCACACAGCCCTACTTTTTGGTCTCTCCCAGAAAATAGACTGGACTCAGGGTAAAACATTGCTTGATCCACTATGCAACCTCGCCACCCTTTCATCCCACTTCCCTACGCCTGCTTCTTTCTAGTCTTGTTTATTCCTCTCTATGGAAGAAAGCCCTTTCTGCCTAAGACTTGCAGATCTTATGGTCAGAATGTCCTCCTTATTGCAACAGTTCTTCCTCCATCGCCATAGTCCCTCCCCTCCCCTCCCCTTTGCAATTATCCTTTCACATAAAGTTCAGATTTGTTTTTAATCTCTCTCTCCTTCTCTCTGAAGTAAATAAAAACATATGTATGTAAAAGAATATAAAGTGAATAAAATTACTGGAAAATAAGGAACAATAGTAGTAACAGTACTTTGTTTCAACTTTATAAACTACTTGGCATTTGAAACATATTTATGGATGACATTACCAGGTGGTATTTGTCAGGCAGCTTGGAATGCAGCACAGTACTGCCATGTGCTGTAGAGAGGGATTACGGAGTAGAGATCCCTGAGTATGCAGTGATTGAGGGGAGCAGGATCAGCCATGGAGAAGTGAAGGGCGTGGCTTGGAGGAGCCTCTGACTGAGCTTGTTCTGCTATGAGAGGGGGGACAATGGCCATCTTAACAAATGACAAGGCTGCTTCCAGTGTGACAGGAGCAGGGCTAAAGTCAGGTTTTCAATCTGCTTTTGTGGGAACTAATGGTAATGTTTACCTTATAAATGTTTGTAGCCTCTGAGGAGAAAATGTCCTTTTGAGCCATTTGAAAATGTTCCATAGATGTATGTTGTTATGGCAATGCAATGAGGCAGCTGTAGAATAAGATTTGTGAAGGGAAAACAAAATCCAATCCTAATGCTCACAGACTGTTGTATCAGTCTCATTTATTTCTCTTAGAAAACCTGGAGGGGTTTCTGGGAAGGGGGAACATTCAAAACCATGGAGAGGTTGCTCTAGCCTTTGGATATTCATGGGGTCAAATAGCCCGGTATATAACGAAATTAAAGCATGAAGATCCCTTCTAAGTGTATCGGTATTAAAGCAGCAACTTGAGAGATTTCCTTTAAGAAAGACTCACAAACTAATTAAACAGCAGAGTTTTGTTTGATCAAAAGGTCAAGATGCTTATATATGTCTTTTAAAATATCCACGTACTTATAAAAATCCCAGAAAATTGTTTTTGTCATTTGTTTATTTGCTTTGAAATTCCAATTACTGCATTTAGGCCGAGAAATGCTTTGTACAAAAACACATTTCAATTAAATTATTTTAACACCTCCACTTAGGCGCTTATTTGTAGACAGAAATAAGACATTTCAGATGCTGATTGGCCTGATTAATGGCGTTCATCAGGAAGAACCAAGGGATCACAATTAAACACCAAAACTACATGGTCTGTTGGTTTTATGTTGTATAAATTATGTATGAGTTTGGCATTTATATTTCATGAAAAAAATTACAGTGCTGTTTTCTCAAGGCATTGTCTACATAAAGAATATTATATGTGTGTGTCAGTGAATATTAATTCACAGTCCCTGATGTACTATCCTTTTTTTTAATAAGCAAAAATTTCAAACAAATAGTCTCAGCTTGAAGACACAAGAGGCGCCACCTCTTCTTTCTGCTGGCTGTTCTGTACTACTGCCAGCTATCTATAATAGTAAAAGGGTAATATGCTAATTAGACTAGACGTCCTCTGGACAAAGCCAGGGTCCGATCAGGTCCCAGGTGCTGGCAGGAGGCCAGAGGGAGGCTGTCCAGGTCCCGGGTGCCTGCCAGGGGCCAGAGGGAAGCAGCACAGGTGCCGGGTGCCAGAGGGAAGCCAGTGCTGGCAGCTGGGGGAAGGAAGGCCTACTCTTGCATGAATTTTCATGCACCAGGCCTCTAGTTTAAGATAAGAATTAATCTAGACACTGTTACTGTGTGAGGCCGTCTTCCTAGACTTGTGATTTCACAGACTACAAAGGGATGCTCCAAAGTCAGGTGGAAAACAGCTACTTTTTCAGTGTAATAGAGTAGAGACCTTTTGATTTTTCTAAGTAAAGGCATTGAAAATAAAACCAACTATCATCACTATTATTTCAAGCTAGTAAGAGCATAATTATAAAATTCAAAATCAAATGTGTTTATCTGCCCTAACCGGTTTGGCTCAGTGGATAGAATGTCGGCCTGCGGACTCAAGGGTCCCAGGTTCGATTCCGGTCAAGGGCATGTACCTTGGTTGTGGGCACATCCCCAGTAGGAGGTGTACAGAAGCAGCTGATCGATGTTTCTCTCTCATCGATGTTTCTAACTCTCTATCCCTCTCCCTTCCTCTCTGTAAAAAATCATTAAAATATATTTTAAAAAAATGTGTTTATCTTCATAAACAACTCTCTCTGTTGTCCTTATTTTTCTTAACGGACCTCCAAACACTTATTTATTCACAGCTTGGCACCCACCTGTGGATCGGCTTTTAGAAACTAATTGCTTTATGGGTCATTAAACTTTACCTTCCTAAGTAGTATTTGTGCATTGTTGGCAAATGGTAACTCCAGGGGCCCAGTCTAGCTATTAATAAAAATACGAAGTTTAACTGCCAGTCTCTATGATGGGGCTCTCCTGCTTTGACCAGGCCCATGCCACAGCGACCTTCTTTCAGCTCTTAGGATTTGCAAGTCCTCTCCTGCTTCAGGGTATCATGATGCTGTTGCTCTGTTCTTAGCATTCTCTCTAGCATTCTTCACCTGCTTAGTCCCTCCTGATCTCTTAGGCTTCCGTTTCAATGTTTATCAAAGAAGCCATCCCACATCATCCATCTCAACTAGGTCTCCCTGTTAGGCTTTCTCACAAAACCTGTAGCTTTCCTTTGCTGAACTTAATACACTTCAAAGAGTATAAGATCCTTGGAAGTACAGTGCAGAGATATGCTTATCTCCGTATTCTCACCACCCGACATGTGCTGATCACATAGCTTATGCTCCATAAACATTTGATGAATAATTACTAATTACAGTAGTTCTCTGTTATCCGTGGTTTCACTTTCCACTGTTTCAGTTACCTGTGGTTGGTTAACCATGGTCCAAAATATTAAATGCAAAAGTCCAGAAATAAACAGTTCACAAGTTATAAATTCTGCTTTGTCCCACCCGGGAAATGAATCATTCCTCTGCCCACCATATCCACGTGGTATACACTACCCACTGGTTAACCACTTAGTAATGATCTTGATTATCAGGCTGACTGTCATGCTATCGCAGTGCTTGTGTCCAAGTAACCCGTAATTTACTTAATAATGGTCCCCAAGTGGCAGAGTAGTGAAGCTGGTGACTTGGATATGCTAAAGAGAAGCCATAAAGTGCTTCCTTTAAGTGAAGAGGTGAATATAGCACGATGAGATATTTTGAGAGAGACCACATTCACATAACTTTTATTAGAGTTTATTGTTATGTTTGTCCTGTTTCATTATTAGTTATTGTTGTTAATATCTTCCTATGCCTAATTTACAAATTAAACTTTATTGTAGGTATGTACTAGTATTTTTGGAAAAAAACACAGTATATGTAGGAGTTGGTACTGAGGTTTCAGATATCTACTAGGGGTCTTGAAACATAGCCCCTGTGAATAAGGGGTGGACTACTGTATAAAAAAATGATAATAACAATTACAATTATCATTTATTGAGTACAGACTCAGTAAAGATAGTGATTATCTTTAATCTTTAGAATAAGCCTGGTAGTTGTGTGGATGAAAAATTGAAGTTCACAGGTTGCTGTTTTTTGTCCCTAGTAAATGACAGAGCCAGAGTTTAACCCAATCTGTCCTGTTTCAGAGCTCATGATCTTGGCTCTATAATGCTAAGATATCCTTTTACTGAAGAACAAGGAATTATTAATATGCAAAAAATTTCTTATGTTTAATTTGTCAACTAATCATCATAAAAAACCATTTATTGATTGTTTCAGTTACCTGTTGATGAATAAAATAAAACTCCAAACCCTTAGTGTATTAAAACAACAGTTATTTATTTGTTAGTATTAAAAAGCTTCCTATATTTTTAATTTGAGACTTTGAAGTTGTTTACAACTCTTTTTTTTTTTTTTTTTTGCTCCTATTTAGGGCCAATTTCTGAAAATATTTCCCCACAATGTTGTTTGTTCTTATTTCCCCCTCTCTTTTGTAGTCTAAACTGTGTTGCCTCTTGCATAGCAAAGTGGTAGGTTTCTACTTCATTTCTTAAGTCTGGCCCTGCTTCTATTCACTTTACACATAATTTTCAGAATAGCCTACTTTGATCACAAATCGCTATATATCATTTCTCTACTTGTCTAACATGTCCTATTATTTCCTAGCCTAGCTTTTACATGTCTGGGCTTATTACCTCCTTTCCTCTCTTCCTCCATAACCTCTTAATTTTCATTATGATTAGGTGTCACCTGTCTGATCCAGCAGAATATAGCTAATAGATGCCCATTACTATACTCTGCTTGGTAATGTTGCCTCAGTGCTTTTGTCTGACATTTCTACATGGAATGTTCTCCCTGATAATTCATATCTGCCTTTAATGGTTACCTCAGAAATCACCTGTCCAGGGGAGCTTAATAGATAACACTATCCATACTACTTAACTTTCTCAGCAGTTATTTAGTTTATATTATTATGATTCTTACAATGATCTATACATTGTGCTAACTGGTCTATATGAATTATTTAATATAATTCTCTTGCCAGTATAGTGGATAGTATCATTCATATTTTTTGATAAAGTTTCAGTGAGGTTAAAACCTATTGAATTTTTTAAAAATATATTTTATTGATTTTTTACAGAGAGGAAGGGAGAGGGATAGAGAGTTAGAAACATCGATGGGAGAGAAACATCGATCGGCTGCCTCCTGCACACTTCCTACTGGGGATGTACCCGCAACCAAGGTACATGCCCTTGACCGGAATTGAACCCGGGACCTCTCAGTCCACAGGCCAACGCTCTATCCACCGAGCCAAACCGGTTAGGGCTTATTGAATTTTTATAGTACAGTTTGATGAGCTTTGATGTGTGTGTGTGTGTGTGTGTGTGTGTGTGTGTATTTTCTGTAATTATCATCCCAAAAAAGATATAAGAATATTTCCATAACCCCAAAAGTTTTTCTTATAATGCTTTGCAATGAACTCTCCATTCCAGGCTCAATGACCTGATTTCTGTCACCATAGATTAATTTTGCTTGTTCCAGAACTTCTAAATGGAATATATAGTATATTTACTTGGGTTTTGGCTTCTTTTACTCAGCATTATGGTTTTGAGATTCACTCATGTTATGTAGTTCTTTTCTTTTAATGCTTAGTAATGTTCCATATGCTTTGTTTATACATTTACCTGTTGCTAGTCATTGGTTTTCATTTTTTGGCTGCTTAGAATATAGCTGTAATAAAAAAAATTTTGTAGAAGCTCTTATGTTTACATACATTTTTCTCTTGGAAAAATAGCTAGGAATAGAAACATTGATTAGAAACTACCAAGCTACTTCCCAAACTACTTACCCCATTTCATATTCCCACCAATATATCAAAATTTCAATAGTTTCACATCCTTGTCAACACTTGGTATTGTCAGTTTTTAAAATTATAGTCATTAGGTAGTGGCTCTGTAGTGATATCTCATTATCATTTTATTTTTCATTTTCCTGATGCTAATGATGTAGGTAATAATTTCATGTGCTTCTCTTCTTTTGAGAAGTTTCTGTTTAAATATTTGGCTATTAAAAAGCTAAGTCATTTGACTTCATACTGAGCTGGAACAGTTCTTTATATATTTTAGGTACAAGTGCTTTGTGAAATATATCAATTATAAATATTTTCTTTTAGTCTGTAGCTTACTTTTTTATTTTCTTAATGATATATATATTTTTAACAGCAAAAAAACACCCCACAATTTTCTTGAAGTTTAATTTATTTATTTTTTCTTATGGGTAGTGTTTTTTTGTGTGTGTGTGTATGTGTTTGTTAATTCTTGCTCGAGGATATTTTCTCACTGGTTTTTAGGGAGAGTGGGAGAGAGAGGATACACAGAGAGAAACATCTATGTGAGAGAAACACATTGATTGGTTGCTTCCTGCACGAACACTGACCAGGGCCTGGGACAGAAGGAGCCTGCAATCAAGGTACGTGCCATTGATGGGAATTGAACCCGGGACCCTTTGGTTTGCAGGTCGAAGCTCTATCCATTGAGCCAAACCGGCTAGGGCTGGGTAGTGTTTTTTTTTTTTTTTTTTTTTTTTTTTTTGTGTGTGTGTGTGTGTGTGTGTGTGTGTGTGTGTGTGTCCTGGCCTTTCCTAATTTTATGAAGAAATCACTAGATTGTGTCTTTCATGAAATTTGTTGATTTGACCTGATTTCTAATTTATTGACATAAGTTTTCTTAAATATATCCTTAATATTATAAAAAACTGTGAAGGGTTGAAATTTTACTCCACTTGCAACTTAATGAATTTGCCTGCTACAATTTTATGGATGCTAGCAGAAGACACAAGATTCTTGTGTCAGAGATGTTGGGTAATTTATTATTCACAGAAATAGCAGTAATCAGAGTATTAGCATTTCTTCACCAGTTCCCCAGATTCTAGCACGATAGGGGGACATGCAGAAGGCCAGATAATACCCACACATGCAGTGGGTTGTACTACAGAAGAAGAATAAGTTTAGGGAACCCCAATTTTTTCACTGAGCAGTAATCATATCTGCTCTTTGTTCCAGAGGGAGTCACTATCTATATTTTCCAAGGCTGTAAGCAAGCCTCATATTACTATCAGAATCTTCATCAGAGTTCCCGAATTAGCATAGATTAGCATAACATTTAATATATTGAATAAGTATTCATATAGCACTTATTTGCCAGAAACTGGTCTTAGCGCTTTGTAAATATCAACTCATTTAATTTTCATGATTTTATAATGTAGACATAATTAGCATTTCTATTTTGCTGATGAGGGAAAAGAGGTACTGAGAGTTTAAATAACTTGCTCAAGGATATGTGGCTAGTAATGGCACAGTCAGATCTGAATTTCAGGTAGTCAAACTCCAGAGCCTATATTCTTCTTAAAATTATTTAAAATTATTATTATTATTTAGACATGCCAAAGAGAAACTGAAAAGTGCTTCAAGTGAAAAGAGTACAATACAATAAGATATTTGAGAGAAAGACCATATTCATATTACTTTTATTACAGTATATTGTTATAATTCTTCTATTCTATTATTAGTTATTCTTGTTGATCTCTTACTGTGCCTAAAGTTCATCACAAGTATGTATATAGGTAGAGCCATAATATAATAAGTTTTGGTACTATCTGCAGGTTCAGGCATCCATTGGCAGGTCTTTGAATGTATCCCCTGTGGATAAGGAGGGGCTACTATAATAACAGTTAGGGAGCCCATTAGCCTGAAAGTCTTTGGAAGCACTCTGGCCAAGGATTCCATTTGGCCCAGCATTGTACCACTTAATGGAAGAGTCTGTTTTCCGATCCAAGCAGAAGATGAGCTGATTCAACTGCTAAAATATTTTCACATCTGACATTCTTTCAAGCTACATGCTTGAGTGCCTAAATTAGGTCTTCACCAAGCTCAATGGTTGTATGGCATTTTTAGTGCGTGCTTACTAATAAAAATTTATACGTGTCACAATATTTGGCCTTATATTTGCTTTTATTTTAACAGCCTACATGTTAGTAGGATGATGGATAGAGTTCTCATCTACTATTAATTGCCAGAGATCAAAGACATCTGCTAAAAAGAACTAGAGAATTCCAAAAAGCTTAATTGGCTTAGGTCAGTTAGCAATGTCAGGTTTGTCTGACTCTGAACACGTCTGCTTTTGTTCAGATTGTAACTAAGTTGTAATTCTTCATTCTGCACTTCCTTTAGAAAAAGACAACTCAATTATTTTGCTTCTGAAAGGGTAATACAAACACCTGGCAAAAATGTTCAAATTTACAAATAGCTAACAGTTTAAGAGAAGGTACGCCATTCACCTCTGTCTTTTAGCCACCCCTCTCCCCCGCAGCAGAAATCACTGGCCTTATATATTCTTCCAGAAATATTCTGTATATATTGTAGCATATAGTCTTGATCCTTAATGTGTCACTTCATGTCCCCAAATACATTTTGTGTTCAGTAAGGAAGACTGTTAATTTCTTTTAAAAGAAATTCTTTGACACTGCTTACTGTAGTTTCTCAAAAAGAAAACTCTCCAGAAAGCATATTACTATTTTCCATTTGAATAGGATGAATAATCCAGAGAAGAGGGAGTTGGATTAAGTGAAGGGTGGGTGATATCTTGGTGACCAAATATCTGAAAACTTTAGGCTCTTAAGTGAAATCACACACACACACACACACACACACACAAACACACACACACACACACACACACACACACGAGTGATTAACTTTGAATAAGAATATAGATTGACACATTTATGATTATACTAGAGGCCTGGTGCATGGATTTGTGCACTGGTGGAGAGCTTGGCCTGTGGGGATCGGTCTGCTGTTGTAGCACCACTCATCCCAGTCAGCTGAGCAGCTGTGGGCCCGCCCTCTGAGCAGACTAGTGAGGAAATTAGTCTAAGCTAATATTTCAGGGTAATATCTTGAATAAAGGCCTGGAGGAACCTGGTGGAGAGCTTTGCATCCCAAAGCCACTCAGTGAATGTCCTTGATGTGTGATGCCAGGTCAGTGACACCATCAGGGATGTTCAGGGCAGCCATGCTCCAGGATCCTCAGCCATCAGGACAGCCTCCCCAGTGGGGTCCACAGTCATGTCCCCTCTTGCCATCCGCCTATGCCAGATCCCCTCACTCTTTCTAGAACACACCTTAGAGGGCCTGCATCAGCTGGTGGGGTCAGGCCAGAGTCTGGATTGTCTCAGGTATTTGATAGGTACAGATACTCGGCCTCAACCCAGGCCTGCTAGTGGCTGCTCCTGCGGTGGGAGCAGCTGCTCATCCCAGTCAGCTGAGCGGCGCTCCCACTGTGGGAATGCACTGACCACAAGGAAGCAGCTCCTGCACTGAGCGTCTGCCTCCTGGTGGTCAGTGTGTGTCATAGCGACTGGCCAACAGGTCGTTCTACTTGTTCTGCAGTTCGGTCTCTGAGCTTTTATATATATAGATGCCAAATATCCTCAGATTTCAGTAGCTTTGGTTTCAAATGAGGCCATGATAGCTCATAGATTTATTTTGTTAGCTGGTTAACTCACACCTGCATAACTTCTAAGACTTCCCAGTTATTCCTGGGATTCACATGTGTTCATACCATCCCTTTCATGCTATTTCATTTATGTCTGCTTATTGAGTGCTGCTGACAGCAAGGTGCTTTCAAGTGGCCTCTGTGGGAACTCTGCTTCTCTATATAGCACACTTTCTTGTAATGCTCGCAAATCTGCCAAATCTCCAATGTACCAAATATTCCTGGGTTGCTCTGCATTTTTATGCTCACATTGGAGCCATGCCGTGTTATTTGCAGAAATGATAAAATGCCCTTTCTTCAGTTCTGCCTTGGACTGTTAACCTGGGTACCAAGCTCATGAGGCCCTTGTGTAAACCGCTAATTCGACCCTTCTCTGTAGCCCTTTTGTCTGTAATAGTTCAGATGGAGTCCCTGTGGCAGGCTGCAAAATGGACTAGATACCATCCTTTGCATTTGTTCCTCTCTGGACTCAGGAATCCACATATAAAATTGTTCTTTTTTGTCTCCAATGTCCCATTGGGCTCCTACAAATGCATATTGAAGCTGGGCAGTGCAGGGATGGGTGTTGGCAACCAAACAACTCCTTCTTAGCTAGGTAACATTATAGTTGGTTTATGTAGTGGAAATACAGAACATGGCTTACCAAAATACCTGGCATAATGTAAGGCTTACATCTTATTTGATGTTATTTAGAACTTTACAATTTGGAGTATCTTTATAACATCAGCATATTTCTTAATCTTTTTAAGTGAAGTATCTTTGAGCACTGGGTTGTAACTAACTGTGGTTTTCTGGTTAACATATTAAGTACGATGCTGAGATCAATGGAGGCATAGTCTGAATACTGATTTGATAGAAATGCTTCACCGATTTTACTAGAGCTGAGCCAAATTCATTAACAGCCTAGATTCATTAGGAAGGCCCCATTAATTCAAGGACAATAAAATAAAGATTAAATCCTTTAATTGTATTTTATAAAGCATTACCCATTAATCAGAATTTGGTGTATTTGGTTTTAAGATTACTTCTCTTTAAACCATGAATCTCTTCAGAGAACACATTTGTTAGTTTACTTACCAATATTTATTTGTGCTAGTGATTGTATTGAGAGTTTTGGGACTATGTGAATTGCAGGATGGGTTTTAAAAATCATTACCCTTTCATAGGTAAAGTGCGTACCCTCTCCTCCCATAGTTCTGCCTTATTCTAAAGCAGGATAATAGAAAACGGTACAATGGGAAGAGAAGGAAATTCCTTAGACAATGCATCAGAGCTATGCAGTTAGATGAAGATGCTTCCTCTGGTCCTGGTAGAGAAAGGCAGTGTCCTTTTGTTTCTGCTTTCTGCACACAAGACAGGCTGGAGGGGATAGAGAAGTGGAATTAGAAAGGATGGGCAAGTGGGTAAGAAATAATGGGAGGAAGAGAGAAAGGAAGAAGGAGACCAGAAAGAGAGACCTGCTGACATCCCTCTGAACTAGACTCAAAGGAACTGGCGGTGACTCCAGGAAAAGTAAAAGGCTGTTTTCTTCATCTCTATAAGCTTGGTTTATCCTTGTTGTTCTCTTAATATATTTATTTGTGTGCTGTGTGCTTTATCAGCTGAGGCAGGGCTCAGGCATCTTCGGGTCTTCATAACCCTCACAATCCCCACCAGAATGTTGAAGCCACTTCAGCAGCCTATGTGAAATCAGGGAAATAACACTTTAAACAAAGTCACCCATGTTCTCCCTGCCCCTACAGCCAGATTTCTCAACCCCTTCTTTGTAAAAATTCTATAGCTTACTTCTTCTGCCCTACAAACACTTAATGGCGCACCTAAAGGGTTATGCCACATGAATAAAACACAGTATCTTCCTTTTGAATTGTACAATTTAGAAAAAAGAAATGACATGACACAAATAGCTAAAAATCAGAAAATAACCCTTGTTAACTACTGCTATATGCTGGGAACAGTGTTAAAAGAAACGTGAAGATTTGAAAGATATTGTAAGCTTGACTCATTTGAAGTATGTATGGGTCAAGGGAAAGGAAGAATTAAAAATACGATGGGTTAAATTCCAGAGGTCATGTTTAAAATGGTGGTGTAGAAAAAGACGCTGAGCTAGTCTCCTCCTATGGACACTGTAAAACTACAATTGCATATAAAACAACTCTCTCTCTGGAAAAGACCCAAAGACTAGCAGAGCAGCCATTCCACAATGAAGACAAGCAATGCTGAGATGGATTGGAAGGGCAGAGATGCGATCTTGTCAGGACCCATACCCTCTGTGTGGTGACCTGCAAGCAGGAGAGAGATAAAAATTATGCAGTTCCTCCCCAATGAGTGAGGGGTTTGAGCCCCACAGCAGGCATCCCAGGCTAGGGGACCTCCACCAGTGGGATTTACGTATGTCTGGGAGGACCAAAGGGTTTTAGGAAACTGAGACTCCACTCTTAAAGGGTTCATGCACAGACTCACTCATTCTTGAGTCCCAGAGCAGAGGCAGCAGTTTAAAAAGTGCCTGGGCCCATAAGAGAAGGAGAGCCATTGACTGATCCTAGTGTGTGTGATAGGGGTGGGGTCTTGGAATCTTCCAGGAAAGGAGGCATTGATGGGTGTCAGTTTTTAACTCTCTTTCTTCCTTGTTAGCCTGGCGTTGGCAATCAATTATAAAAAGAAAAATGGAAAATCACGATATGCAAGACTAAACTATTGAACAACAAATGAGTCAATGAAGAAACCAAGGAGGAAATAAAAAGTACTTCAAGATTAAATATAAATGGAACTACAACATTCCTAAATCTATGGTATGCAGCAAAATTAGTTATGAGGGAATTTCATGGTGATCCAGGCCTACCTCAAAAAAAGAGAAACATCTCAAACAGTCTATCTCTACCTAAAGGAACTAGAGAAAGAAGAACAAACCTTAAAGTTAGTGGAAGAAAGGGAATAATAAAGATCAGATCTGAAATAAATGAAATAGAGACTAAAAACAAATTTGAAAAGATCAATGAATCCAGAGCTGGTTCTTTGAAAAGATACATAAAATCAACAAAATCAACAAAAAACAGAGGGCTCAAAGAAATAAAATTAGAAATAAAAGAGAAATTGCAACTGATACCACAGAAATACAAAATATCATAAGAAGCTATTATGAACAACTAGAGCAGTGATGGAGAACCTATGACATGCATGTCAGAGGTGACATGCGAACTCATTTTTTGGTTGATTTTTCTTTGTTAAATGGCATTTAAATACATAAAATAAATATCAAAAATATGTCTTTGTTTTACTATGGTTGCAAATATCAAAAAATTTCTATATGTGACCAGGCACCAGAGTTAAGTTAGGGTTTTTCAAAATGCTGACACGCCGAGCTCAAAAGGTTCGCCATCACTGAACTAGAGGCCCAGTGCATGAAATTCATGCACAGTAGGGTCCCTAGTGGCTGCTGACTGGAGGTACCTCCCTTCCCCCCCAGCCGCTTGCTGCCACCACTGCAGCCGCCTGCTGCTGCCAGCGGCCCCACCCCCTGATCGAACTCCCGGTCAAGGGGACAATTTGCATATTAGGCTTTTATTATATAGGACTAGAGGCCTGGTGCACAAAAATTTGTGCACTCAGGGGGGGTCCCTTAGCCCGGCCTATGCCCTCTTGCAGTCTGGGACCCCTCGGAGGATGTCCACCTGCTGGCTTTGGCTCACTCCCTGGGGATTGGGCCCAAGCTGGCAATCAGACATCCCTCTGGCAGCTCGGCAGCCCTCGGGGGATGTCCACTTGCCAGCGGGGAGCAGGCCTAAGCTGCAGTCAGACATCCTTAGCACTGCTGAAGAGGCGGGAGAGGCTCCCACCACCACTGCTGTACTGGCAGCCATCAGCCTGGCTTGTGGCTGAGCTGAGCTCCCCTTGTGGGAGCGCACTGACCACCAGGGGGCAGCTCCTGCATTGAGCATCTGCCCCCTGGTGGTCAGTGTGTGTCATAGTGACCAGTTATTCCCAGTTGTTCTGCTGTTAGGGTCAGTTTGCATATTACCCTTTTATTATATAGATAAGAGGCCTGGTGCATGGGTGGGGGCCAGCTGGTTTGCCCTGAAGGGTGTCCTGGATCAGGGTGGGGGTCCCACTGGGGTGCCTGGCCAGCCTGGGTGAGGGGCTGATGGCTGTTTGCAGGTTGGTCACACCCCCTTCAGGGTGGGGGTCCGCAGTGGGGTGCCTAGCCAGCCTGGGTGAGGAGCTGATGGCTGTTTTCAGCTGGTTACACCCCCTTTAGGGCGGGGGTCCCCACTGGGGTGCCTGGCCAGTGTGGGTGAGGGGCTGAGGGCCGTTTTCAGGCTGGCCAAGCCCCTCGGTGACCGAAGCTCCCAGTCTCTCCTTTTTTTCTTTCTTTTTTTTATATTCTGGGATTTATTTACCTTCTATAATTGAAACTTTGTAGCCTTTGAGCTCAGAGCCAGCCAGGGTGGGAGGGAGGGAAGCCTCCTGCTTGCTCCAGCTCTGTGTCCACGGCCGGCTGAAAGCAGATATCTGGGGTTTATTTACCTTCTATAATTGAAACTTAGTTGCTTTGAGTGGAGCTCAGAGTCGGCCGCGGCAGGCGGGAAGCTTGGCTTCCTCCATCATTGTGGCAACCAAGCCTCCTGCTTGCTCCAGCTCCGTGGCTGCCGGCGGCCATCTTGGTTGGGTTAATTTGCATATAGTTGCTCTGATTGGCTGGTGGGCATGGCTTAAGGCATAGCAAAGGTATGGCAAATTTGCATGTTTGTCTTTTATTAGTGTAGATTATACGCCAACAAATTGGACAACCTAGAAGAACTGGATACATTCCAATAAATATCTTCTAAGATTGAACCATAAAGAAGTACTAAGTCTGAATAGACTGATTACAAGTAAGGAGATTAAATCAGTAATTAACACATTTCATACCGCTCAGGAGTTTTCTCGTGTTTCGTGTGCCATCTGTTAAGGACTGCTCACGAGTATTCTCGTTTTTCATGCCCATGGAAAAAGGAGCGAATCTAGATACTTATGTAAATTTTGTTTGGTCCCTCTTCATAGAGGAAAATGTTTTACACAGTACCATACGTTAAAAAAGTACTAGGAACTTTAATTGTTTAATTGTTTAATTATTTTTGTAAATAAAAATGTTATAATTACGCCGAAGCCGGTTTGGCTCAGTGGATAGAGCGTCGGCCTGCAGACTCAAGGGTCCCAGGTTTGATTCCGGTCAAGGGCATGTACCTGGGTTGCGGGCACATCCCCAGTGGGAGATGTGCAGGAGGCAGCTGATCGATGTTTCTCTCTCATCGATGTTTCTAACTCTCTATCTCTCTCCCTTCCTCTCTGTAAAAAAATCAATAAAATATATTTAAAAAAAAAATGTTATAATTACTGAAAAACAATACCTAAAGTGCATTATGATGATTTAAATAATGTGCAGTTTGCCCAAAAATGTGCGGTCCCTGGCGTATGTCTTAGAGATTTCTATGCGGTACGCAATGTGTTAAAAACCTCTCAGCAGGCAGAAGTCCAGGACTAGATGTCTTCATTGGTGAATTCTACCCAACATTGAAAGATGATTAAATACCTATCCTTCTCAAGCTATTCTAAAATATTGGAGAAGAGCGAGTGCCTCCAAACTCAAGGATACTCAAAAAAGAAAATTACAGGCCTATTTCCCTGATGAACATAGATGCAAAAAATCTTCAACAAAGTGTTAGCAATCTGCATTCAGTAATACATTAAAAGGATCATAGACCATTATCAAGTGGGATTTATCCCAGGGATGCAAGGATGGTTTGAAATCTGCAAATCAATCAACATGATATACTCCATTAATAAAACAAAAGGTAAAAATCATAGGCTCCTCAACTGGTGTAGCCACTATTGAAAACTGTATGGAGGGATTCCCCAATAAATTAAGAATAGAACTACCATATGACTCAGCCATACGACTTCTGAGTATTTATCCAAAGAATTCCAAAGAATACAAAATAATAAATAAAAAAGATGTATGCACCCCTAAATTCAATACAGCATTATTTACAATAGCCAAATATGGAAAAAACAAACCAACGTAAGTGCCCATTGAAGGATAAATGGATAAAGAAGAAGTGTTATAAAAAAAGGAGTGATATACACACACATACACAATGGAATATTACTCAGCCATAAAAAGAAGGAAATCTTGAGTAATATATGTTAGACCAAGATAGACAAATACTGTATGCTTTCACTTATATGTGAAATCTTTTTTAAAATGACCAAAAAAAAAACCCAAATAAAACAAAACCATAGATACTGATGAGTGGCTACCTGAGGGAAAAGAGATTGGGTGGAGGTCAAAACAGATGAAGGGGATCAATTGCATGGTGATGGAGGGTAATTAGACTTACAGTGGTAAACACTATGTAGTGTATACAATATTGAATTATAATGTTGGACACCTGAAATATATATAATCTTGTATGCAGATTTTATCACAATAAAAAAACAATTCCTAGGCTACACCCCTAGACGTTCTGCACCCCAAGCGTGTTGTGGGCCCTGGTGATCTTATTGTGCAACCAGGGTCGAGAAATAACTCATTACCAAGTGCAAACTCCAAGCCAACACATTCTTGTTAATTTACTGATTAACATGCTTATGGACTATCTGAAGCCTCTTAGTCTCCCCGTCTCTATATTAATAAACCCTCTTTTCTCTGGAAAACAACAACAGCAGCAGCGGCAGCAGCAACACAACCTTAAAGTTTTGTGTCAGGTTGATCTGAAAGTTAGTTATATCAGTAATAGAAATAGGTCATGTGGAGTGGTTGTCTGGGGGAAGAAGAAGAGGATCTCCATTAGTGATGTGTTAAGTCGGAGGAGCGAAGGAGATATATCAGAAAAGATATATCTATCTTTTGCTGTAGATATAGAGTGGACATCTAAATGTTCGGGGCTGGAGATGATAAGAACGTTCTAAGCTAGAGCCACAGATTTGGTGTCACCGGACATGGGTGAGACCTGCCCTCCTGATAGGATGGTTGATGGTGTGACAAAGCCAGACAGCAGAGAAGGGGG
Source organism: Myotis myotis (assembly GCF_014108235.1). Classification (NCBI taxonomy): domain Eukaryota; kingdom Metazoa; phylum Chordata; class Mammalia; order Chiroptera; family Vespertilionidae; genus Myotis; species Myotis myotis. Next base: position 183,960,956 of record NW_023416335.1, read on the forward strand.
GGAACATTGAAGCATTTGTTTAGCAGATTAGGGGAGGAAGAAAAGATACAAAGGAAACAAAAGAACAAGGATAGTAACGTTTTTACCCAAGTCAAATGAGAAAGGAGAGAACAAAGAGGGAGGGAACCAACTGTGAGAAATGTGGCTGGAAAGTAAAAAAGGATGAGTTCTGAGTAACGTCCATTAGGTTTGAGGATAAGGAGGTTATTGGTGCTGGAAGAGTGGATGGGAGAATGGAGCCAGATTGTATCGGACGAAGGAGCGATGAGTAGAGAGGAAGTAGAAGCTATGAGTGCAGATTTCAAAAGGATTGTTGCTAGAGCATATATGTTGCATGAGTGAGTAGATTTCAGCTTTGTATTATTTGCATGTCAAAGTTCACCAATGATGAGCAAGATGAACAATTAAAATGGTTTTCAGGTGCTGTGAAACACTAATTTGTCTATCAGAAGAGAATTGGTGTTAGAATTGTTTTTGTGGAGAAATGTTAAATCACCTATAAAAGGTATATAGAACATGTTTTTTTAAATAAGGCAATGATGAGGTTTTTAAATCCAGGTATGTGCCTTACCTGAATTGCTCTGAGATATCAAAGGCATGTGTTATAGCTTAGGGGGAAGTAATTTTATATTATTTTATAATAGGGATAAAAAGGTAGCTTTGATTTCAAGTTCCTTAACCCAAAAAATCAGATAATTAAACTTCCCATTTTCCAGTATTATTTTTTAGAGAATAGGTTTCCAAGGTCTGCAAACTTATTAAGAAATAGACCTTTGATATGATTTTTTTTCAGATACTTTCGATTTCTGGAAATAATTAGAAGACTAATGTAAAAGAAACTTAATTTCAAAAGGATAAAAGTTCTAAATGTTTAGTTGCTCTTGTGAGTCTTCAAGCTGAATTGAAAATATAATGATGAGAAAAATCTAATTTGTCATAATTAGTTAGAAGACACTTAGCATAGCTCTAGGAAAAATACAAACTGATTTAAAACATGGGACTATATATCAGCCTTGTGCACAGGGAATCTTGATTTTAGTGAACTAGTTTTGGGATCTTTACAATCCTCCTCTTGAATCTATAATACTGCAATCAAAAGCATGCCAAGAATAGTAGGGGACAGGGCTACTTTTCTAGACAGACATCACATGGAGAGAGAAACCTAGCTGGAAACAGCCTGAGAATTCTTCAAGGCAAATTTTGAAGCAAAATTAGCCTCACTCTTGAGCTCTATAGCATGTAAGAAAGCTAGGGTACTCATCTTAATCTTTTTTGTTCTCTAAGGAATAATCCAAAGTACTGAACAAAAAATAAATAGATAAATGTTCTGGTATATAAATTATACCTCAAAAAAGCACACAAACAAACAAAAAACCCAACAAAGTACTGAACAGATATGAAAATTGTCATTCCCCATGAATGCACAATATATCATCTACAGGAAACATTTGCATTGCCGTATTACACATAGATGACAGACACCTTAAAATATCTATTACTTATTTTTACAAGGAGGCAAGGGTTGACCTTCTCCACTGAGGGCAGGAAGCAGTTAGTAAGGGGGTCAGATACCTGGGTTTGCATCCAGCTACCCTCTTTACTACTGTGTGACCTGGCAAGATTCTTTTTTGACCATCAGTTTCCACAGGTGAAAAATGAGGAAATAGGTGTCTCACAGGATTGTAGTGAAGATTAAATGAGACAACAGATATGCAGCTCTTGACTGAAAGATCACCTCTTTGGTGATCTTCCATGCATTTGTTTTCTTTTAAAATGCATAACTAAAACCAGGAAGTTTTCAGTTATTTACTTCACTTAGCAGAAGCTTTCATTAAACAGCCTACTTTATGTGGGTACTGAAACCTTATTCTTGCATATCTACTCCCAATGTGCCCATTGCTACAGAATCCATACTTTCTTTTTCATATAGAAGAGACTTAGGTTGAATCATATGAAATTGCTGATATTTAATATTTTTTTGGCCTGTGAAAATGACGGTTTCATATGATTCAATCTAATAAATCCTACTCAATTTATAAAGTCTGGGACACAGTGGTCTTTTCCTGCCACATTCCCTAGGCCATTTTTGGGGGGGTCATTCATGTATATTGTTTTATATTGTTGGTGATATTTTCATGTTGAATGTGTCTTGTTTTCTTAACTACTTTGTATATTCCTTGAGGTTGTTCATTGTCTGTTTTCCATTATGGTAACTGGCATAATGCGTTCTGTATAATAGTTGCCGAGTAAATTTTTTATGATGCTAATAATAATAAATAATTTATAATAATTGACCTGACTGCTCTGAGGATAAAAAGTTTATACTGTGCTCTCTTCCAACATTTAACCTTTTCATCTGTGTGTCTCCCATCAAAGAAAAATATTTCTTTGGTTTTGAGAAATCTTCTATTGATAATATATGTAATAATAATGCTGTCTTTGATGCATAAAAATAATGCTAGTGATCACTAGTTCAGCTTGAGTCTTAGGCTTTGTCCCACTAAAAGTCCTTTGGTTCACTAATTATTATGCTCTCTCTTTAGGTTCCACTTGCTTAGAGAGTTAGGAGAATTAGAAGGTTAGCCAAGATGAGGCAAAAAAAAGTTAAATGAGCTAATCCACGTGGGAATTGATCACTTATATTTTACATGATTTATATTGTACTTTAATCAGCAGATAAACATGAGCTCCAAATAAAGCTTATTTAAGACACAAAAATTGTATTTTTTTTTTAAAGATTCGAATCTTGTATTTTCAGTAAGAATGTGAAGGAGGAATCAGGGTTGTATGTCCCACAGGGCTGGAGCTGGCAGAAAAATTCTCTTGTATGAAGTCAGGTTTGATAAAACTGAGGAAATGTGAAAATCAAGAGCTGAGCCTTAAAGTTAAAGGAAAGGGTCTAAGTGAGTCACCAAAATGAGCAGCAGGGCTTAAGTGAGGGTATTGCTGAAGTTTGGGGGAGTCAATGAATCACACAGCTTTCTACCCTGGGTTCAGTTTTATTAGTAAACTAGAAGCCCGGTGCACAAATTCGTGCATGAGTGGGTTCTGGCTGGTCTGCCCCTATTGGGGTTGGGGGGGTGATCAGGGGTGGGGTCAAACAAGGGGAGGGGCTGCGGGTGGTTGGCCAGCCGGCCCTGCCCCCTCGTTGAACTCCTGGTTGAGGGGGCAATTTGCATATTAGCCTTTTATTATATAGGATATGAATGTGAAATGTGTCTTGTGCCCAAGGCATAAGTAGTTCCTGCTCTTTCTCCCAATGAATCAGCCTGATTTGGCCCATGGCAGGCAGAGCAGCTGGGCACCTGCAGGGTGAGCCCTGTGCCTCGTGGAGGAGAGAAGGCCGGCAGCCCAAATGACTAAGAGAACAGAAAGCGCAGAGGATGGGCCACCTCCTTAGAACAGCTCAAGCCTCTCTCAGTCTGAGCCACGAGTTATACAAGTTTTCTTCCCCCGTGGAGAAGCCAGCGAGAAGTAGAGGGAAGGGAAGCAGTTTCTCCTTAAAATTCAGTCAATATAACAGATCCAAAAATTCACAGCCAAGGAGAGAAACCCGCCCCCCCCCCCCAACCCTAAGAATGAATTTGAAGCATTGAGGAATGAGGTTAAGTGTCAAACTGACAAGCAGTCTGGATAAATGCCAGAGAGGAACTCAGCTGAAGCCAGCACTTACAGTCTTTCTGAAGAATGAATGTGGATAGCTGGCCTCAGAGTAAAAGTCTGAGACAAGGCAGATGTCAGAAGTCTATTGAATTTTCCCTTTGTTGTTTCAGCATGCCCTATGGTTAATGTCTCCAGTCTCTGCCTCTGGCTATGAAAGAGTTCTTGGTACAAGGCATGTCTCAGGCCATAAACAACCATGAAACTGGACAAGACATATGTGGCATGCTTTTCAGTTGTGGACAACAGGTGGTGTGAGGCTGTGCTCAATGAAAGAAGGGACACTCACAAGATGAGTCCCAGGACTGATCCAGATGTTTGCCTGGGAAACATTTCCTAATCAGAGTACAGGTTGCTGGAATTCCCGGTAGTGAAGCTTTGCTGAAGAAACAGAGGTTGGAGTTCAAGACAGCAGAAACAGTCTGAGTGTGCAAACACTGGAGCGGCGAAACCCTGTGCAGAGGGGGAAACTCAGAAGTCATGGGGGTTCCTCACCGATCTTGGCTGTGGACTGGGCTGCATATGTGTCACGTGAGACTACGGAAGACCTACCTGAGAGCCGAGGCTTGCAGCTATGTGGTTTGAGAGTGTCACAGAGATATTAGAGGTCAAGCAGGGTTGGGGTTCCAGCCCAGCCATAGTAAGAAATCTGGTTAACATCTCATCAGTATTTGTTAAAGTTCAGCTAAGACACCAGAAATGCTTCCAAGGACCACACTCCAGAGTAAAGCTTACAGCACACCTGCATCGGGAAGCTGAAGACCACGCCTCAATGAGATAGACAAGGGAGACAGGGTTTGGAAGTCGAATGCTGTGAAGTTAGGGGGGCTTGGGAAACACCTTGTGCTTTCCATAGATCCTCCCTAAGGAAGCATGAGCCAAGCATGCAGGTCTTCATATAAGGTTCAAGGTAATCACCAAGCAATGGAGCTGTCTACGGAAACGAGGCGGCTCTTCAAAGGCAGGGAACAGATTTCAGGCTTTACAATGACATAATCATAATATCCAGGGTAAATAAAAGCTCTTATAAACTTTCAAAAACTCCATAATTAAGAAAAAGTTTGTGATTGAAAAAATAAGATTAAAATGTTTTAAAAGTTTAATAAAAGCCAACACTTTGAATCGACTATTATGAATATGTTCAAAGAATAAAAGGAAAACATCACCTTAGTAAGAACAGATAGAAAATTTCAGCAGAGCCCTAGCCGGTTTGGCTCAGTGGCTAGAGCATTGGTTCTCAACCTGTGGGTCATGACCCCTTTGGGGGTCGAACGACCCTTTCACAGGGGTTGCCTAAGACCATCAGAAAACACATATATGATTACGTATTGTTTTTGTGATTAAAAAAAAATCACTATGCTTTAATTATGTTCAATTTGTAACAATGAAATTGGGGTCACCACAACATGAGAAACTGTATTAAAGGGTCGCAGCATTAGGAAGGCTGAGAACCACTGGGCTCGAGTGTTGGCTTGCAGACTGAAGGGTTGCAGGTTGTGAAGGCTCGATACCCAGTAGGGGGCCTCCAGGAGGCAGCTGATCAGTGATTCTCTCTCATCATTGATGTTCCTCTCTCTTCCTCCCTCTCCCTTCCTTTTTCTGAAATCAATAAAAATATATTTTTTAAAAAAGAAAATTTCAGCAGAGAATTTTAAACTGTAAAGGAGAACCAAATGGAAGTTCTAGAACTGAAAACTAAATTTTTAATGGAAAATTCACTGGAAGTTCTTAACAACTGATTGGAGATTGGGAGAAGAAAGTTTAAAGTCTTCAAAATGAAAATTCACCCAAATCAGCTTTGATCTAAATTTCCTCAGGGATCTATGCTGAAATTTCTGCAGTCATTTTGGAGACAATTTCCTCTTTTATTAGTCAGACTCAGTCACTAGGGCCTATTGATCTTTTCTTCAATGTATTTTTCATATTGGCGCTTTTCTCTCCATTTCTATTTCTACTTCCCTGGTTCCAGGTGTCATTCCCTTGTGCTTGATTATTGCTGCAGCCTAACATTACAGCCTCTAATCCTTTCGACACATTTTCCAATCCATCTAGTCTTACTGCTGTAATTGTTTATTTATTCAACAAATCTTTATGAATTACTTACTCTATTTCTAATACATATTTTTATTCGGTTCTGAAATTTTTAATAGTCCCAATTTTTCTTCAATAGGAAACCAAACTCTTCTGTATGGACTTCAAGTCCTCTATATTCATTTCTTCTGTCCTTTGATAATTATTTTGGCCATATTTCTGTTTGCCGTAGATACTATGGTAGACTTTTGGCCACCAACAATGTAACCTTCTTCTTACATATGGGGAATCCCCTGCCTTATAAAACAGAGGTACACCCCTGTTGTAGAGGCAGTGAACAGTGGACAATCACTTCTCCTGCTTCCCTTGCAGTGCCAGCATATGTCACAGCACAGGCTCTCTCCCTTGATATACTTCTCTCAGACTTAGAGCCATAAGATAGTCATATGGAGCAACAGGACCCTGACAGAATGCACAGAGATAAGCAGCAGCAGTGGCAACACCTGCCCAGTTTCTGGAGGCATTAGGGACAGTATCTGGGGTCAACAATACAAACTGAGGTGTCTGTGCCCATCAATGACTGCAGTAAAAACTTCTGGATTGGTCTTGGAGACAACCGCGTCCCTTGGGACAGGCACAGCCCCTGACGGGGGAAAGGAGAACCGCGGGATTCCTGGCGCTGCCGGGGGAATTGAGAGCTCGGTCTGTGATCACAGAGGACTGAGCCTAAAGGGGCAACCTGAAGAGCTGATCAGACCATGCAGTCCCGGTAAGAGAAGAAGCTTACAGAAACCAAGCCTTCCCCGTTTCCGCGGCCAGCGTTTGTTTGTTTGTCTTCACTGAACCCTGTTCATGGGACATTTCGGATACAGACACTCACCTGTGCTGAAGAGGGAGAGTGTGCGGAGGAGTGGAATCTGGGGAGAGACTGAGGAGAGAAGGGGGGCCGGGAGAGGTGGCAGCGAATTGAGTGCTGAGACACCCCTGAGCCCAGGTCTGAGGCAGCCATTCTCTCCGGAGAGTGAGACTCCTCCCCCCAGCCCCCAGGCAAGGAGCACAGCCACACCCAGATTCCACCCTGTCGGAGATCAAGGATTAAAATAACCTGATCAGTCCCTGGGAGTTAACAGGGTCTGGCCTATAGAGGGATTTTCAATCCCAGCAACAACACAGCACTGGTAACTCTTACGCAGCCAGCTCTGGGCAGTGAACTTCCACTGGACAGAGAGGCCCTGTAGCCTCAGAGGCCAACCCCAGAACACTGCCACCCAGAGGCTGACCCACAAACTGACTCTTTGCTAAACACAAAATAAGGCAGTCTGGGAAACAAATGCGGCTTGCTTTAAAATAAGGACTGTGGTTTACAACACAGAGGAACAGTGTATCGCAGGGAAACTCAACACTCTCCTGAATACCTGGCAGGTCTAAGGCGAGCCACACTGAAGAACAGAAGAACCGAAGGACCTTCACTACTGCAAATTTTTTTTTTTTTCTTTTTTCACCTTTTAACTAAGAAACCAATTTTTTTTCTTTTTTTTTTTCTTTTTTTTTTTCTTTTTTCACCTTTTAACTAAGAAACCAATTTTTTTTCTTTTTTTTTTCTTTTTTTTTTTCTTTTCCTCTTCTTCTTTTTTTTTTCTTTTTTCCATCACCTGATTTTACCCTTTTAATTACTACCTTCTTATTTTTAACCAGTATTATTACTGCTACCATTTTACCATTTTTTTTTAAAGTGCCATTTTATTTTCTCTTTATTTTATTTTGGGATTAGTGTTCTCCATTCTATTTTCATCGTTATATTATTGGTTGTTTCTAGTTTGCATTTATCTCCAGGGAGCTGTTGCTGGAATTTGTTGGGATTAATGGCTGTTCTATAGGAGTATTCTCCTCATATAAAAAGTCTCTTCCCCTCTTCCACTTCATTCTCTCTATTCGCTCTTTTTTTTTCTTTTCCTTTCTTTTCTCGCTTTTACTTTCCCCCCTCCTTTTTCCCACTTTCATTTTTGCACTCCTTTTTTTGGTCCCTAATTTTCTTTTCTTTTTTCTCTTTTCTCTTTTTCTCTTCCTTCTTCCTTATCCCCTAATTCTCTTAATTCAGGTGGTCACCTTTATTTGGGGTTATTAATATCGTGAATATATTTGTGTATAGTGCCTGGTACGTGGTGCCTTGTTGTGTTGTATTTTGTGCCTTTAAATCAACACAGCAGATCCAAGCAACAGCAACCTCCTGAGCACCACACCCTCTGCTGAGGAACAGCAGCTGTACGTGAAACCTCGCCCCACCAGCCAGAAGAGCCACCACAGCTGTGAACAGCACCCACCAGAGGGGTTGCTGCCAACTGAAGAGCAGCTGCTACCGCAACCGCCCGAAGAGGAACCGCAGACCAAGGAGTCACTGCCACCAAGGGAGCAGCCACTGAACGACTCAACGTCTAGATATGTCAGTGAGATCAAACATGGGTAGACAAAGAAACCCCCAAAGGAAAGAGAAGGAGGACTCTCCAGAAAAGCAGCTAAGTAATACAGAGGCATGCAACATGACAGAAAAAGAATTCAGAATAAGGGTCCTAGAGTGCATAAACCGGATGGAGGAAAAAATCGACAACCTCAGCAAGAAGCAAGAAGAAACAGATGAAAAAATCGATAACATATGGAAGAAGCTAGAAGAAACAGATGAAAAAATCGATAACATATGGAAGAAGCTAGAAGAAACAGATGAAAAAATCAACAACTTAAGTAAGACCCAAGAAGATATGAAGAGTGATATAGCTGCAATGAAAAACTCCATTGAAAGTATCAACAGTAGACTAGGAGAAGCGGAGGACCGAATTAGTGATTTAGAAGACAAGGAAGCAAAACACACCCAAAATGTACTGCAATTGGAGAAAAAAATGAAAAGACAGGAGGAGAGCCTAAGGGAGCTTTGGGACAACATGAAACGAAACAACATACGAATAATAGGGGTACCAGAACAACAGAAGGATGAACAAGGATTAGAAAACCTATTAGAAGAAATAATATCAGAAAACTTCCCTGAGGTGGGGAAGAAAAAAGTCACACAAGCCCAGAGAGTCCCAAACAAGGTGAACCCAAAAAGACCCACACCAAGACACATCATAATTACCATGGCAAATGTTCAGGACAAAGAGAGAATCTTACAGGCTGCAAGAGAGAGACGGAAAGTTACATACAAGGGATCTCCCATTAGATTGTCAAATGATTTCTCAACAGAAACACATCAGGCCAGAAAAGAATGGACGGAAATTTACAAAGTGATGCAAAGCAAAGGACTGAATCCAAGAATACTCTATCCAGCAAGGCTATCATTCAAACTTGAAGGGGAAATAAGAAGCTTCACAGACAAAAAAAGGCTAAGGGAGTTTATCACCACCAAGCCAGCAATGCAAGGAATGCTAAAGGGACTGGTATAAAAATAAGAAATAAAAAGCTCAGAAAGAAAACAGCCACACAAAAACAGAAATGCCTACAAACAAGTACCTTTCAATAATAACTTTAAACGTAAACGGACTAAATGCTCCAAACAAAAGACATCGAGTGGCTGAATGGATAAAAAAACATGACCCATACATCTGCTGTCTACAAGAAACCCACCTCATTAGAAGGGACTCACACAGACTGAAAGTGAAAGGATGGAAAAATATATTTCAGGCAAATGGAAAGGAAAAGAAAGCTGGGGTAGCAATACTTATATCGGACAAAATAGACCTCAAAGTGAAGGCCATAACAAGAGATAAGGAAGGCCACTTCATAATACTAAAGGGATCAATACAACAAGAAGATATAATCCTGGTAAACATATATGCACCCAATGCAGGAGCACCCAAATTCATAAAAAAACTCCTGGAAGATATCAAAGGAGACATCGACAACAATACAATCATAGTAGGGGACTTTAATACACCACTGACAGCACTGGATAAGTCCTCTAGACAAATAATCAGCAAAGATATAGCAATCCTAAATGACTCACTAGATCAGATGGACTTAATAGACATCTTCAGAACACTTCACCCGAAAGCCAGGGAATATACATTCTACTCAAATGCTCATAGGACATATTCAAAAATAGACCATATATTGGGTCACAAGCAAAGTATCCCCAAATTCAAGAAAATTGAAATCATAAAAAGCGTCTTCGCAGACCACGATGGCATAATATTAGAAATAAACTACAATAAAAACAACCCAAAATACTCAAACACCTGGAAGCTGAATAGCATGCTATTAAATATTGATTGGGTTACCAATGAAATCAAAGAAGAAATTCGAAACATCCTGGAAACTAATGACAATGAAAACACAACAATCCAAAACCTATGGGACACAATGAAAGCAGTCCTGAGAGGGAAGTTTATAGCTCTACAGGCCTATCTCAACAAACAAGAAAAAATGGTAGTAAATCATCTAACTCTACAACTCAAAGAATTAGAAAGAGAGCAACAAGAAAACCCCAGAGTGAGCAGAAGGAAGGAGATAATAAAGATTAGAGCAGAAATAAATGACATAGAGACCAAAAAAACAATACAGAAAATCAATGAAACCAAGAGCTGGTTCTTTGAAAGGATAAACAAGATTGACAAACCTCTAGCCAGGCTCACCAAGAAGCAAAGAGAGAGGACCCAAATAAACAAAATCAGAAACGATAGAGGCGAAATAACAACAGACCCCACAGAAATACAAATGATTGTTAAAAAATACTATGGACAGCTCTACTCCAACAAACTAGACAACCTGGAGGAAATGGACAAATTCCTAGAAAAATACAACATTCCAAAACTCAATCAGGAAGAATCTAAAAATCTCAACAGGCCAATAACTATGGAAGAAATTGAAGCAGTCATCAAAAAGCTTCCAGCAAACAAAAGCCCAGGACCAGACGGCTTCACAGGGGAGTTTTACCAAACATTCAAGGAAGAACTAAAACCTATTCTCCTCAGACTACTACAAAAAATTCAAGAGGAAGGAACACTTCCAAGCTCATTCTATGAAGCCAGCATCACCCTAATACCAAAACCCGGTAAAGACAACACAATGAAAGAGAATTACAGGCCAATATCGCTTATGAACATAGATGCCAAAATCCTCAACAAAATCTTAGCAAATCGGATCCAGCAGTACATCAGAAAGATCATACACCATGACCAAGTAGGATTTATCCCAGGGATGCAAGGATGGTACAATATCCGCAAATCAATAAACGTGATACATCACATAAACAAATTGAAAGAAAAAAACCACATGGTCATATCAATTGATGCAGAAAAAGCATTTGACAAAATTCAACACCCATTTTTGATAAAAGCTCTCAGCAAGGTGGGAGTAGAAGGATCATACCTCAACATAATAAAAGCCATATATGACAGGCCCACAGCCAACATCATACTCAATGGACAAAAACTAACACCATTTCCCCTAAGAACAGGAACAAGACAGGGATGCCCCCTCTCACCACTCCTGTTCAACATAGTACTGGAAGTGTTAGCCATTGCAATTCGGCAAGAAGAAGAAATAAAAGGCATCCAAATTGGAAAAGAGGAAGTAAAACTGTCCTTATTTGCAGACGACATGATATTATACATACAAAACCCTAGAGACTCCATCAAAAAGCTACTGGACTTAATACATGAATTTGGCAATGTAGCAGGATACAAAATTAACCCCAAGAAATCTGAGGCATTTCTATACACCAATAGTGAACTTTCAGAAAGAGAGATTATAAAAACAATCCCGTTTACCATCGCACCAAAAAAATTAAGCTACCTAGGAATAAACTTAACTAAAGAGGTAAAAGACCTCTACTCAGAAAACTACAGGACGTTGAAAAAAGATATAGAGGAAGACATAAACAGATGGAAGAACATACCGTGTTCATGGATTGGTAGAATCAACATCATTAAAATGTCCATACTACCCAAAGCAATCTATAAATTCAACGCACTTCCCATTAAAATACCAACGGCATACTTCAGAGATCTAGAACGAACTCTCCAAAAATTCATCTGGAATAAAAAAAGACCTCGAATAGCTGCAGCAATCCTGAAAAAGACCAAAGTTGGTGGGATCTCAATACCAGATATCAAGATGTATTACAAAGCCACTGTTCTCAAAACTGCCTGGTACTGGCACAAGAATAGGCATATAGATCAATGGAATAGAATAGAGAGCCCAGAAATCGGCCCAAACCAATATGCTCAATTAATATTTGACAAAGGAGGCAAGAACATACAATGGAGCCAAGATAGTCTCTTCAATAAATGGTGCTGGGAAAATTGGACAGATATATGCAAGAAAATGAAACTAGACCACCAACTTACACCATACACAAAAATAAACTCAAAATGGATAAAGGACTTAAATGTACGACAGGAAACTATAAAAATTCTAGAAGAATCCAAAGGCAACAAAATCTCAGACATATGCCGAAGCAATTTCTTCACTGATACAGCTCCTAGGGCACTTGAAACTAAAGAGAAAATGAACAAATGGGACTACATCAAAATCAAAAGCTTCTGCACAGCAAAAGAAACCATCAACAAAACAACGAGAAAACCCACTGTGTGGGAAAACATATTTGCCAATGTCATATCCGATAAGGGCCTAATCTCCAAAATTTATAGGGAACTCATACAACTTAACAAAAGGAAGATAAACAATCCAATCAAAAAATGGGCAAAGGACCTAAATAGACACCTTTCAAAAGAGGACATTCAGAAAGCCAAGAGACATATGAAAACATGCTCAAAGTCACTAATCATCCGAGAGATGCAAATCAAAACAACAATGAGGTACCATCTCACACCTGTCAGACTGGCTATCATCAACAAATCAACAAACGACAAGTGCTGGAGAGGATGTGGAGAAAAAGGAACACTTGTGCACTGCTGGTGGGAATGCAGACTGGTGCAGCCACTATGGAAGACAGTATGGAGTTTCCTTAAAAAACTGAAAATGGAACTCCCATTTGACCCTGTGATCCCACTTCTAGGAATATATCCCAAGAAACCAGAAACACCAATCAGAAAGGATATATGCACCCCTATGTTCATAGCAGCACAATTCACCATAGCTAAGATCTGGAAACAGCCTAAGTGCCCATCAGTAGATGAATGGATTAGAAAACTGTGGTACATCTACACGATGGAATACTATGCTGCTCTAAAAAGGAAGGAACTCTTACCATTTGCAACGTCATGGATGGAACTGGAAAGCATTATGCTAAGTGAAATAAGCCAGTCAATGAAGGAAAAATACCACATGATCTCACTCATTCATGGATAATAGAGACCATTATAAACTTTTGAACAATAATAGATACAGAGGCAGAGCTGCCTCAAACAGATTGTCAAACTGCAGCAGGAAGGCCGGGGAGGGTTGCGGGGCAGGAGGTAGGGGGGTAAGAGATCAACTAAAGGACTTGTATGCATGCATAGAAGCATAACCAGTGGACATAAGATATTGGGGGATAGGGGAGGCTAGGGGACTGTCTAGGGCGGGGGGATAAAATGGACACATATGTAATACCCTTTGTAATACTTTAAGCAATAAAAAAAAAAAAAAAAAAAAAAAAAAAAAAAAAAAAAAAAAACTTCTGGATTGGTCTTGAACGACAATTTTTGTCATCGACTCTGGCTGCTTAGCCTGTAACTCTGGCTCAGTGCTTCGCATGAGGCTTCAGTGAGCTATCTGAATCCTTAAATTAGCTAGAGTTGTTTTCTAATGTACGCAGCTAAGAATTCTAACAGAACACACACACACACACACACACACACACACACACACAAAAGCACACACACAAGCACGCACACAAGCACACACACAAGCACACACAAGCACGCACACAAGCACGCACACAAGCACACACACAGACACACACACACACACCCTGCCCCAGACAGGTCATTCTTTCCATTCCAGCAGCATGCCACCCTCATCCTGGATGCCTGCTTGGCCAGAATCATTGTCATCACAAGGAATTCCTTCATTTTCCTGTCTCTTCAAATCTTGCATATCTTCCATTCTGCTGTTTTAAAGACATTTTTTTCCTGACCTTTTTAGACCTGAATAATCATTCTCTCCTCTATACTTTACAACTAAACACTGGGTCATAGAAAGCTTTCTGCTCTTTATTAATTTAAAATACATATTATTTATGATAGGTTTACTGAAGAGATCACAGGGCACACCCAAGACACCTGTCTCTCTCATCTTGCTTAGCGTTGTGTTCAGAACATTGTAGCCATTCATTCTGTACTAAATGCAGGATACAGGTTATGAAAGACTTTGCTTTATTTAGTATTTCATGAGAAACAATGATATCTGGGCAATATTAAGACATGAGAGCCTTTGTGTGGGAAGATGACTGTATTGACTGGAAGAAGCCATCTGACATGAGCTCTTTCCGTTTCTTCCCTTCCCATCTTAAGATTCCTTCAGGCTAATCTTTCTTCTACTCATTTTTCCTGTCTCAGAGGAAGGAGTGAGACTCTTTTTACCTTAACTCTGTTTTAACTCATTTGAAATCTTATTTAATCTTTTCCCCTCTCATATTTATTTTCTGTCATGGGAGCGCTTCCCTATACAGAAACAACAAAAGCTCTCACAATTTATTTGTCTTCTGTTACTTTTAAAAGTTGCTGAATTCTTTCTGTGTTTTTAAAAAAATATATTTTATTGATTTTTTACAGAGAGGAAACGAGAGGGATAGAGAGTTAGAAACATCGATGAGAGAGACACATCGATCAGCTGCCTCCTGCACACCCCCTACTGGGGATGTGCCCACAACCAAGGTACATGCCCTTGACCAGAAGGGAACCTGGGATCCTTCAGTCCGCAGGCCCATGCTCTATCCACTGAGCCAAACCGGCTAGGGCATCTTTCTGTGTTTTAATGACCAGATTTACTAACACAGTGATCTTGAGGAACACTTCACTTTTCCCCATCCTGTCACTTCTTAGCACCTTGCAAGACAGACCTTTCCTCACCACTTTAGGGAAGCTGCTTTCTTGATAGTTACCCAAAATCCTGCTTTATTGGTCAGTTTGGGATCAATCTGAGCCACTTAAAACTGCAGAGCTTTGCCCGGCTGGTGTGGCTCAGTGGCTATGAACCAGGAGATCACAGTTTGATTCCCAGTCAGGGCACATGCCCGGGTTGCGGGCTCGATCCCCAGTGGGGGGTGTGCAGGAGGCAGCCGATCAATGATTCTCTCTCATCACTGATGTTTCTATCACTTTCTCCCTCTCCTTTCCTCTCTGAAATTAATAAAAACATGTTTAAAAAACACAAAAAACTGCAGAGCTTTGCCTCTCACGCATACAATACAAATGATCACTGCGACATTTGGGGGGACTGGGGTGCTGCTCCATGGCATGGTCACTGAGATCCAGTCTGATGAGGCAGTGCATATTTGGAACATCGCAGGTCGCCTGGGCAAAGGAAAAGAGGTTTTGCTCTAGCAAGGTACATGTTCTGGCCTGGAAATGTGTGACATGCCACTTTTGCTCAAACTCATTGGCTTAACCAAATCTGGTCACGTGGCCCCATCTAACATAAAGGGGGGTCAGTTGAGGAAGTACAAACCCACCATGTGCCCAGAACGAGGAAGAATGGAAATAAATTCAGCGAACTATCAGGTTTCCTTATTACCAAGTCAAATACATTTTTCTGCCTCTTCATTCTCCTTTATTCTTCTGTAGCATTTGGTATTATGGACTCACTCCTTCTCACAGCTAAGAGCCTGCTGCATGACTCCAACTGAGTGTTTTGCCAATACCTCAAACTAGTGTATACAAAAAAAAAAAAATCATCACCATCATCTGCCTTCCTGACTCCTCCTTGCTCATTCCTACCCCTTTCATTTCTATTATTTATTTCTGCTTATGGTACCATTTTTCCTATCACTGAATTTTGAATCCTTATGTATTTTTAATTTCCCTTCCTTCAATAGGTAATTTCTTCCATCATATCCATTGCCAAATCCTGGTTATGTCCATTTTCCTGAATGTGTTTCAAATCTCACTGAAGTCTTGCATACAAGCTATCACGAAAGCCCCGTTTTGGCTGCTTTTATCCAGATTCCCTATTGCCAGTGGGTCTCATGCCACTGCCAGTTTTAGGCCCTCAGAGTTTGAATCAGATTATTGCTCTATTAAAAATAATTCTAATAATTCCCTATTTCTTAGAAGATAAAGATTCAATTATTTATTTAGTATTCCTGGCCCTCTCTTATCCAGTTTTGACCTATCTTTCTGGAATTTTCTCCCAATTTTATCTGTAAGCTCCAGATCAAAGGTCACTGTTTCTATAAAATCACTTTTGATCATACGAACGGAACATGAACTCTCTGTCCTTTGTAAGACCCTGAAGCTTTTGAAATTTCATCATGCTTAGGATCCATCTTATTAGGCCCATTCATGATTTCTTATTGATATTGTGGCTTCTTTTCATATGTCTCAACCTCAGTACATCATATGCTACACAGCAATGTTTTGGTCAATGACAGACCGACCGCATATACCATGGGGGTCCCATCAGATTATAATGCAGCTTTAAAATTCCTGTCGCCTAGTGATGCTGTGGCTGTCATAATGTCATAGCACAATGCATTACTCAGTTATTAAGATTTTTGCAGAGCTGTACAACGTGTTTGTGTTCTAAGCTGTTATTACAAAAGAGTGAACGAGTTAAAAATATTAAAGTTTATAAAGCAAAATATTATAGTAAGCTAAGGTTAATTTATTGTTGAAGAAAGAAAAATATTTTTAATACATGTAATGTAGCCTATGTGTACAGCACTAATAAAGTCTATAGCAGTGTGCACACTAATGTCCTAGGCCTTCCATTCACCTACCCTCCACTCACTGACCCCACGCAGGGCAACTTCCAGTCCTAAAAGATCCACTCGTCAGTGCCCCATACAGTTGTACCATTTCATAAATCTTTTATGCTACATTTTTACTACACCTTCCTATGCTTAGATATGTCTAAATACACAAATACTTACCACTGTCTTATAATTACCTACAGTATCCAGTGCAATCACATGCTGTACAGGCTTGTAGCCGAGGAGTAATAGGCTGTACCATCTAGGATTGCCTAAGAGTACTCTACGTTGTTTGCACATTGACAAAATTGACCAATGACACATTTCTTAGAACATATCCCTGACCTTAAGTGATGCATGTCTGTATTAGACTTTCTTTCTTTCTTTTTTTCAAAAAAATATATTTTTTTTATTGATTTCAGAGAGGCAGGGAGCAGGAGAGAGAGATAGAAACATCAATGATTAGAGAAAATTATTTATGGGCTGCCTTCTGCACGCCCACTACTGGGGTCCGAGCCCACAACCTGAGCATGTGCCCTTGACTGGAATTGAACCGGGGACCCTTTAGTCCACAGGCTGACACTCTATCCACTGAGCCAAACCAGCTAGGGCTAGACTTTATTTCTTTGTTAGGCAGGACATTTCTTGAAATTGGATGCCAGACTGTGAACTGCTATACCCACCTTAGTTTTTCCCCTACCCACCACTTACCTGGCACCTTATATTGCACACTGTAGCTATTGGGTGTTTATTGCTGAATGAATGACCCATCCATTTTCCTCTTTTCTCTAAGCCTTGATGGTGACTTGTCCTGAGCTAACACACCTTTTCTCTTAATATTCTCTTGAGCTCACTGGCCTGTTTTTGCATGGCCACCTGGGTTTAGGAGTTTAAACTCCATCTGTGGAATGGTGGTTTGTCTAAATGAAGTTAATTGGCTCATGCAGAGATTGAATCCACAACTTTAGCCTCATTAGCACCTTGTTCTAATCTGTTGGCTTTCTGGCCCCATGCTAGAAAATATTCACAAAAAACATAAATATAGATATGTTTTAACCAGGCTCATTTTTTCTCCTATGTACTGTGGCAGAGGTGAAAATTAGTTGCCCATTGAGCTTGAACACAGATTTAAATTTAATAGTGGAATTAATAAATGCAATTTTTAATGAATAAATGAATTTAATTGGGTCAGGGCAGGCTAATTAAAAACAATGGAACAGATTGAGTCTTGAAATACATAAGAAAGACAATTTCATATGATGTTTTGCAATTTGCCCACTCCTGAAAAGTGCCAGACAACTACTCAGTGGGGCTTTCATAATTTTAAAGAAATGTGAATGAATGCCAAAAAGTGTTCCCGCACAGCAAGCAACTTCTCCAAAGCCCTAACTTGCCAGCTTTTTGTTGGAGCAAACTTGAAAGCAGCTACAGCTTGGTCATGTTGGGTTGGGGCCAAGCTAGAGCCACAACTATGAAGAATAGTTTTGATAGGGTCCTTTGATAAACTAATACTAGAGGCCTGGTGCACGAATTCATGCACGGGTGGGGTCAGGCCAGCCTGTCCCAATGGGGGCCAATCAGGGTGTGGGGGGGCTGATCGGGGTCCCCATTGGGCCGGTTGGCTGCTGCAGTGTGCGCCATAGTGACTGGTCAGTCCAGTTCCGGTCGTTCTGCCATTCTAGTCGCTTGGCTTTTATATATATAGATAGCAGTGCTTTAAAGGTAGCATGCTCAGCTCTGGGCTAGGAAAGGTATTGATGGGGAGGACCATGGCTGACTTGTCTATAAACTCTTGCTTTGTCTATTCACAGCAGGTAGTCCAAGGCCATCAAAGGGCTAGATCCCAATTTCAGTCTGAAATTAGATAGTAGGAGCCCACAGAAGGGACCAGGAACCTGGGGTGTTAGTTCAGGGATTTGAAAAACCTCTTACAGTCATTTATTTGCCTATTGAATGTTTAAAGCTCTATTTATGTCATAGTTTCCTGAAAACAGCTCATTAAAATCTCAAGTTGAAATTTTAAGTATTTATCATGGATACAGTAATTTGTTTATTTATATGCCACCTTGTTACAGATTTAGGATGGAATTGGGAATACATGTCCAAATTTGAAACAGCTTTAAGACAATAATTGCCAGTTTTCCCTTCATGTACTTGAAATATTGAGAATTGATATATTGAAAGTACTTTTATTCTGAATATGGAGCTCTGAGGGCAGCACCACTATCTCTGAAGTATAAACTTATGCATTTGAGGGCCCTCTTAATAAATCTGAGAGGTTTGTGATAGGAAAATGTCCATTAAACCCAGGCTCTGGGGGGAAGGTCAGTCTAGGTTACTCAGAGAAAATGTTTAAAAGGGATCATGAAATCTTAATGAAATAAAAATAATTGGCAGAAAGTATATTTAAAAAGGATGAAGTTTTGCTGGAAATTTTGAAATATAGCAAGAAAGATGAATTTCTTTCCTTTGTTAGAAAAGAAACAACAGTCCAAAATGTAGTCACTTTTGCTAAGCCACATCATCAAACCACAATTTAGTAACTAACCTTATTGTAGTTTCAGCTTCTCCCAGGAGTAGAATTTTAAACCAATCAGTCTGGAATTTCCTGATCAATACTGGTGAGGTAATCTGCATGATAAAGAAAATTCTTGGCTTGTAACAACCTTTTCCTTTCTTTTGCTAATGCTCCTTGTCCCATCCTCTTCCTATAAAAAACCTTCCATTTTCTAGATCCTCTCAGATGCCTTCTAGTTGCCAGATAGGATGCTTCCCGATTCATGAATCCCTTAATAAAGCCAATTAGATATCCAATGAAATCAGTTGAATTTTGTTTTTAAATATCTTATTTCCTATGATAAAGAGTTTAAGTTACTAGGAACAGTTTGGTAAACTCACTGCCTCAAATATAATTTCTTTTGTCAACCTTTCTCATCTCATGGCACACAAACTACTAAAATTCTGCTGCACACCAAAAAATCTATTTTTTGCTGAACTGCCAAAAAAAAAAAAAAAAAGGTATAATTTTGATTCATTCACACCCGATGGCTATTATTGTGTTGGTTGTTGCCATCTCTTTATTTGACAATGTAAGGGAAAAGAGGTTAGTGCCCTGACTAAATAGTCAGGTATTGCATGTTTTAAAAACTCTTGCAGCACAATGGTTGAAAGTCATGCGTTTAAGGGGAAAGAGTCAAAATGGGACCTTACCTTCTGAAATCTCTACTGGCTAGTATTGATTCAGCTGAGAAGTGGGAAATAACAACGGCAGTTAGCTGGGCTTGAGAACTAATTTGTGGACATCAGCTTTCTGTCTTCCTGTGATTCTGACAAGAACCTCTTCTCTTTTTTCAGCTGTCTGGATTATTCTTTCCAGGTGAAGGCAAGCAGAACTCTGCACTCTCCGTGGCCGTGGTTCCCTGTGCAGAGACCGCAGCATCATCCACTTCATGGGCACTTCAATCTTCCCTTTCAAGAGAACCAAGCAGTCATTGCTTTCCAGTTGGGCCCATTGTCCTCTAACTACAACACAGCATGCTTTTCTTCTGAGCTGTGCTATCTGATAGAGCAATTTCATTTTTAAATCTACCCAGTGGACTAGATGCTGTAAAGAAGAAGCCAAGCACTCGCTATCCAATAAACACAGGTGTAAACTAATAACCTACATAGCAATAGGAGAGGATGAACAAACTGATTTTCATTGAACTATAAATAATAGGAAGGCCTGGAAAGGACTAGGAGTCAGGTTGAGAGATTTTCAAGTGCGGTGTTTTTAGGACTGGTAGGTATTTTGTTAAAAGTCTTTCTCTCTGACAATCTAATTATGACTTAATTGAGACTAAAATGATTCTCAGTTGTAAAAGGGCTTTGACTAAAAGGCTTCGCTGGAACAGTATTTCTCACTGAAAATAGTGGGGTCTTTGTTTTTCCTTAGAGGTTCCTTCTAAATTGCAGTGAAACACTGCCAATATACCTGTATTTGCAATGAGGTAATACAGGTCAGTGTCAGAAGAGTTAGATAAAATAAGAATAATAGCTGTGTGGGTAACAAGTGCAAATGAACGAGTTTGTTTCCTAATGAATGTTGTTTAAGAGAATGTCAGGAGTGAATTGTTCCTGTGACTTTAATGGTAATTCATCTTGAGGCGCTTTCAAGTAGTGAAACTATGACTTCTTTGTATAGTGATCAAAACAAAACCAAGACAAGCGGGTGCAATATAGTATGTAGTTAGACTTTGCTTTATCTTGTAAATGAGAGGAGCTTCTGAACATTTTCTCTTTTCCTTAAGGTAGCTTTTGTAAGTATTTGGAAGTTTAAAACTTTGTGACGAAGGGAACACTTTACATGATGAAATGTTGGTTCTGGAGTCATCCTATTAGCAAGACTTCTTTACATGCTCAGAAACTCTTACATTAGAGCTTGGGCCTGCTGTAGTTTAAACGTCATTAGTCCTATCCTGGAAGCTACCTTAAGGGGCTGAGCCAGGTGTGGTTGATGATTTACCCTCTTCTAAATAAATGTTGAACAAATATCATCCTTGACCTGGGAACTGAGATTGGATAGATGCCAAGCATCTATCCAGATTGTAATCAATTTCTTGACCTTTGTATTAAGGAAGAAGCTTTTTTCTTTCTTTCTTTTTTTTTTAAATTAACCCCCCCCCCCCCTTTTTTGTTCTTTTAAACCTAAGTAGCTGGCTTCCTGTTTATAGAAGGCCAACTTTTCAAACCATACTTGTATCTGGCTAAATTTTATTTGGATGAAATACAATGTGTCTACCTAATAAATAATCTGTTGTGGAACAAACACGATAATTGGCGTTTGATGATTAGTTCCCAAATTGATTTTCATAAATGTAGTAATAGTATAACGGAAAATGCAGGTTCGGCTACCTGCCACCACAAAAGCCAAACTCGTCAGACAGGTGCGGTACAAAAGGAAAGAGGTTTTATTCAGGTGCCACCTGGGAGAATGGTGAACTCCCCTTTCAAAGACCATCTCCCCTTCTTGCTCAAGGCCAGAGTTCTTATTTGGATAGGAAAGGGAGGGCTTTTTTTCTATCCAATTTTGTCTCCCTCTGGTCCTGTCCATTCATCTTTCTAGCTTTTGGTTCACTTGGTGTAAGAACATCCCTGTGCACCATCTTGGCCAATGGGGGAGACTCCCTGGCACTCCCTGGTGTACCCTGACCAGAGGTTGGTGCTGCGGGACCATCAGGAAGCCTGGAGATGCCCCAGACCTCAGCCGGCTTCCTGAGGCTGGAACAGTACCTGCACATCAGGAGAGCCACGTGGCCAGCCAGGCCCCTGCTCCGACAACTGCCTACAGTAACAGTAGAGAGGAACTTGAGACTGTCAGACATAAAGAGGCACACAAAACAACCAAGACAAAAACAATTAAGCATCTGTAAAGCAGAGAGGAAGCATGTCTGAGTGTACTAAGACACAGAGCAATGGTTTACAGCGTAATTATATGATAGTCATATTTTCCAAGTGTCTAGTAAAAAATATCTCACTTTAAAGTAGCTTATACAGTCTGACTGAGATGTATAGAAATTTCAGAAAAGGCGATCCTATGCAGTTAGCACATTATCTGTGCTGGTGGTAAACTCTTCAACGGCCTTGCAAGGGCTACTCTGTAGGGTGAAGTCCAAACTACTTCCCATAACCAAAAAGGCTCCGTATGAGGAGTCCTCTCTGCCTTTGGATGCTGGCCTCCTCTCTTTCATGGGGCTTCCTTCAACTGTCAAACTTGGTGTGTGTGTGTGTGTGTGTGTGTGTGTGTGTGTGTGTGTGTGTTGTCTTGGTGAAATCCTACATTTTCTTTAAGAATCAATTCAAGAAGCCTCTTAGGGAAATGTTCTCTTGTCTTTTTGCAAACATGGAGGAAGTCAGCCATAGTGGTTATTACTAAAATGTCTATACAGTAGCTATGTTATGTTGGGCTCATGAAACGCTCCTTCTAGTCAGCTAGTGAGTTAAGGTTACAACTCTATGCTCATAGTTTTCTGGTATTTTGCTCTCAGAGTAAAGATATTAGAGAAAGGAGAAGAGAATATAACAGCTCTGAAGAACTCTTGTTAAATACCTATCCTAAAGAAGTAAGTTTTGGGTAGGATAAAGCAACTAACAATCATTTTAAAGTTTCTTTAAGAGTGGTATATTAAACATCTCATTGATCCAGCTTTTTTCTTTAGTAATCTCACCAGCACTCAATAAAAACTTGACCAAAGTGGTGAGAAATGGGCAGGTTCTGCCACCCCCCCCCCCCCCAGAAGAGAGTATTTAACTTGGCAACCTCATTTTTTCCTTCCATTCCTTTTGGGATCACATAGGCCTTTTCCCATAGATTTTCTTCTCAATTTTAATGTTTAAATCATTTTTCTAATATCGTGGAATTTTTCTTAAATCCTCAAAATAGGAGAGTGTGTTGCTTATGCTGTTCCTATTTTACCAATAAAGCCCATGTAAGGAAAGATGAACCACGTCCAGCACGGCCAGTGGTGAACCTGAGGAAGGGCAGTGAAGGATTACAGAAAACAGACAAGAGAATATAGTTGGGGCCAGGTGGATCACTAGGTCTGGATGAGGAAACAGTGACACAGCCTGTAGGCTGAATCTTTGTTTTATAGTCAGATCACACAAAGCAAAACAAGGGAGTGGTCAAGACGTTTACAATGTTCTTGCGAGTTTCAAATCTACTTCTTTCCTGTTGTTACAGTTCTCTGAACTCTATCAAGCTTTGTTTTGGCAGCACTTGCTGCTCCTCCCGCAGCCCACATCCCTCAGCTACCTAGGACTACAAGGTCGGACTATAAGGTCAAGCTTACATACAACCATAGCCTTTGGCTATAACTGTGCTAGGAGGGCTTTGCCCTCCAAGCTGGGACTTGTATGTGGCTTTGCCACAAGAGGACCATGCCCTCTCATCAGTCTGAGACTTGGACCTGTCCAAACGCTGTAGCTGCTCTCCACAGAAAGATATCTGGATGACTGCTTTAATATTCATGCAATAATTCAGGAGGTAAATATACATCCAAAGCACTCTCATATGCTTTTGGCTATTTAGCTATAGCCTCTGACAACACTAAAAAAGAAAACATTGATTCTCCCCTCCCCGCTCCCTCTTAAGGGATGAAGGAGAGAGGAGGCAAGTGGACTTTTGAAACCAGTTCAGTCAGTGAAGACTTAAGGGAGGGAGGAGGCTTTTAAGCCTTCTCATATAATATTCTAATGTTCCCTCTTAGAGGGGGAGGAAGAGATGACTTGAAATCCTGTTACAGTTGCAAGGAAAGCTAGTGGAAAAGGCCAAAAAGAGAAGGCACAGCCGTCTTTTCTTCATTCCCTTTAACACTGTAAAAACGGACAACAATGTCCTATCCTGTATTTGCAGGGCCAGTTCTTTTCAAAGCACTTTGCCTTATAGTATCCGATCTTCACAGGAAGGTTAGGACAATTCATATGATGCATTTCATTAGTCAAAGTAATACATTTTACTGGTTGTCTTTCCTCAAGCACAAATGAAGATAAAATTCTAAGGTTCTTTCCAGTTCAAAGGTGCATAAATCTACAAGGAAGGATTGAAGGGAAGCTCATTTTCAGTTGTCTCCAACTCAATAACAGCTTTATTGAGATATCATTCACATGCCATAAATTCACCCTTTTAAATTACATAGTTCAGTGGTTTTCAGTGTATTCACAAAGTTGTGCTTCTACTATGTAATTTTAGAACACATTCATCACCCCTCACAAAGGAACACTTGACCCATTAGCAGTCATCCCACTTTTGGACCCTCCTGTTCTATTTGTCACGTCTGCATGTTACACGTGTCCCTGTGGAGACCACTGTTCTGTGGGGACCCATTTCATCAAGTAAGGTGCTCAGAGTTCTGCACAAAATCACTTTAAAAACCTGTTAGAAAGGTTTTGCTATTTCAAAATTCTTTTTGCATTTGGAAACATTGTTTTAACATCTCTTGAAAAAGTATTACTTACCTTTTAATAAAACTGGATGACTGTAGCTTGGACCTCAACTTTTTTTTTCTCCTTTAAGCTAAAGAAAACTGTCAATCTAAAAGCCTGGGAGCCTTCTGGAGGCAATTTGAATTCAGCTTTGTTTTGGGAAAAATCTCTTGACTGAGGTTTTAAGATATGCACATGAAAGCCTTCTTTCCAAAGTTGTTCTCTACCCCTCGCTCCCCATTATAGTTGGAGAAGGCCTAAAGGTGGTGCTGTCACTGAAACTGGATGTTTCATGGAGGTGGTGAGAGTTATGAATAGTCATGAAAACTGAGTATCCTTGATGTTTTCTTTAGAGATTTACCACCCTCTAAATGTAGATCCCTGAAAATTATTGTTTTTGTGGGGACTGAGTATATACTCTTACTCATGTCCTTGTTCAAGCATTTGCCCAAGATTAGAGGTCAGACATTTTTACACTACAGCGGATACAGATGGACAACTCAAATTGGGAGAGGGGACCCTAAAATGATTTAACTGAGGTTGTTGAAGCTTATTTTTCTGGACTGTTCTGTTGAAGCCCTACAAAGGATGTTATTAAAAATTCAATAACTTAGACTTTAGAAAATGTGCAATTACTTAATTATAATGGACTAGAGGCCTGGTGCACAAATTCGTGCACCAGTGGGGCCCTTGGCCTAGCCTGAGGGATCAGGCTGAAACTAGCTCTCTGACATCACCTGAGGGGTTCAGATTGTGAGAGGGCACAGGCCAGGCCAAGGGACCCCACCAGTGCACGATCGGGGCCGGGGAGAGAGACGGGGGAGGTTGACTAGCCGGGGAGGGCTCCAGGGTGTATCTGGCCCCTCTCGCTTAGTCCCAATTGGCCTTTACAAAGTTAACAAAAAGATAATAAATAGAAATAGAAAATCATACCTATCGAAAAATGAAGAGGGCAAAATGCCGTAGGGGTTAATTTACTATCACATTGACCTTCATGCTTACTTGTGAGATTCCTGGCAGTCAAAGCAAAAGGGGAAATATAATAAGCTACATATTTTTTCTTATTTAAAAACAAGAACGACAAGTCTTAGAAAAGACAATGTTTTTCTGGCCGTGTTTTCTGGAATAAATGTTGTCCGAGGGGCTTTTCTCTATAGGAGACACTGAATGATAGATTTGATAATCTGCTCAACTATTTTTCAAACAGCAAATGCAAAGGCAAATTTCTTTTGACTGTTTCTTAAAGCCATATTTCATGACACTGAAGGCACTGTGAAAGCATAACTCAATCAAACGCAATGCTGTGAGGTGCTGAACTCTTTCGGTCCAAGTATATATCATTTTGGTAATTTAATTAAGTAAGGTATAACTCTGTTTAATTTTTTGCAGAAAAAATGTTTGCAGAGAAAATGTTCACATTTATCTTCCAGGATGAATGACTGATGTAATATTTCTTAATGAGATGATCATGATATATAATGTATCTACTGCTCTGATCCGCTCATTTAGTTCATGCATCCCACATTATGTTGCTTTCTTTATAAAAGGATCAGCAAATACTGTATGTGGATCCTGGCTGGTTGTGGCTTTTGTGTTTTAGATTGTTGTTCTGCTCACCACATGGATTAAAAACTTTTAATTCAAGCCGTAGAACTTTAGGGCACCCTTGCACTATTATTATTTGTGCTTGTGCTGTATGCTTTGAACACATCATTCATCACACAGTCCCCTCAGGCACTGCATAAAAATAACCATCTCGACTATAAGACATTATGTTAGCCAACTGTGACTAAAATGGTGTTAGATACTAGCTGTTAGCATGGTTTGAAACTCCCACCTAAACATGGAAATTGCAGCAACAGCAAAAAATCCAACATGCCTCTCAACACAGCATTAAAGAAACAACGGCTGCCAATATCAGTCAAACAGAACAATTTTAGAAAGAGAAGAACCAGTGAATAAAAATGTGCAGTAAGTGAAAGAAATATGTAGGCATTTGTCTTTGTAAGTATCCTGCTTAACTTGGAAATGGACAAATGGTTACACAAAGCTTTGTGATGTGTTACACTAAGATAAACAGTTTCTCCTAGTTTCAGATTCTTTATTGCTGGGGCAGAGGTAAACTCTTCTGTACATAGTAAACATTTTTGTTGTTGGAAAGTGAATTTTTCTTTATAAGTTCCTATAGTTCTCTCAATACTTACCAAACAACCTCCTTCTCAGGGCATGGGGCTTTTTTCCAGATAGAACAATATTTGTGTTTTTAACTGGAGAGCCAGCACAACATATCTCTCATTTCCACTTAAGTAAGGTTTTCTGTGTTATCTTGATATGCTTTTTAGCATTCACCAGCAAGGAGCATAGCAACCAAGATAATTATATAAACACTCTATGTAAAAATATTCTATCTACATCTGTGCAATTATATAATAACACAATATAGTAAGCTGTATGTTTAGACTACCTCTCAGAGAGAGATTGCAAAGCTCTTATACAGATGTGCTCTGGGACATATAGGAATCCGTAGACAAGAAGTGATTTAAAAATTGACAGCAGACTTGAAAACAGTTTACAGTTCCAGATTTCCCCACTGCTGCCTTGACTATTAAAGTGTATAGCAACAAAAACAAATTATTTTCTACTTCTCAAGAAAATTTTATCTACCTTCTTATAATGATAATATGAATCAAATGGTTAAACATTGTCCTCATAAATTCTTACCCTTTGAGCAGAGTAGGTATTTTTCAGAATGCTTGACTGTGCATTAAATAACCATTTGGGGCTGGCATGGTGAGCAAAATAGGGACTACAGAGGTGGTGAGCAAGTCTTCCAGTAGCTCAGATAAGCCTGCTAATTCTTGTAAGCCAGGCCAACAGGAAAAGAGCAACAGTTGGCCAGAGGAAGTAGAGAATCAAAGTAATCCTATATAATATGTAAATCAACCAAATGGTGGAATGACTAGTTGGCTGGGGGATGGGGGTGGGGGCTGGTGAGCAGGTGGTGCTAAGCCAGCCAAGGTGTGTGCCAGTGGGCAGAGGGAGGGGACAGCGATGGGAGGGGGGGGCGTTGACCAGTGGCGGTGGAGGGGCGATGGGGATGGTGGGGCCGGCTGTCCGCCTGCCAGTGCCGTCCCCTGATCGGCCCACCTGTTTGCCTCCTGTAGAGGGAGGCCAGACTGTGGCTTAGGCCCGCTCCCTCCCACCCCACCCTCCCCCCGGACATCCCCTGAGGGCTCCTGGACTGCGATAGGGCACAGGTCAGGCTGAGGGATCCTCCACCCCCTCAGTGCATGAATTTTCATGTACCCAGCCTCTAGTTAATAAGATAAACCAAATGGTTTTGTAGGTGACTCTGACTGAGTGATAGATAAAAGCCCATATAGCAGGTAAAAAGCAATCTGCTTTTCTTTAGTTTTTGAAATTTATGGATCTTATCATTAGTTTATGGTTCATGAAGTAAGAAAGAAAAGAGTGAAATTGGAAAAAAAAAAAAGCTCTTCCTATTTTAATAGGAAACTCAATTAGGAAGATTAATGACCCAGTTTGATTTTCCTTCCTTTGACAGCTTGTTATTAACTTTGTTTTTGTCTGTGGGCTTTGTAGGAAAGTAAATCAGAACTCTTTAAAGCCAAATTACATTTAAAAATAAGTGAAGCAACAAGCAACTATTTATGGAGCATTACTATTTCTTTTTAATGAGGGCAGCATCATAAATTATCATGAAATTTTACTTGAGCAAAGTTTTCTATGTTACCTTGATTTGCTTTTCCCCATTCATAAAAGCTAAGAAGAATATAAAAAGCTCTATTATGTAAAAATAAAGCACTAAGCAAAAGTGCTCATTCGACTCTGTTTTCTGTTATCAGTGTGGTGTAGGCATTCTACCTGTGCCATGCGCCAAGTTTATAGATTAACAAAATTAATTGAGGGTAAGTGGATTTAAGAAATTTACTCAAATTCATGTGGTTATTAAATCTGTAGTAGAAACTCATACCCAGGTCTATCTAAATGGGGCATTTAAACCCAGGTTGACCTAATTCCACGGCTGGAGTTCTTTCCATGAATTTCCTAAGTAATGAGCTCACACAGCTTTAGCTTGATTGATTATATTGGAATCAGCTAAGTAGAAAAACTTTCACTACAGAGCGCTTATTAAAAAAATAGTCAAAGAGACCCGCTTCATCAGAGGTGTCCAGAAGAACACAGATTTACTCCAGAGGAGAGTTCAAAGGGTTCACAAGTTCAAAGACCTGTAGGAAGGAGGCTTTCTTTCCAAAGGAAGGATTTCAGTTTAGGACAAATGTTGCTGTGGGGCAGCAAATTTCTAAATTTGCCTTATAAGGCTCACTTGTAATGGTTATTTTAAAAAATACGGATTGTTATCCCCTTCTTTAGAGATTTGATTCAGAAGGCTTCATGTGGTGGGACCCAGAAATGTGGATTTTAACAAGGACCCCTCCTTGCCAGGTTGTTTTATCAGGCAAGCTTAGAAAACATTGCTATAAAGGATGGATTAGTATTCTGAACTCCCTGAATCTAGGCCAGATGTGTATCTGAAATAGACGTTAGAAGAGTCTAACAAAAAAATCATCAAGGAGATTTTGTTTAAAAAGTATCTGTGAAGAGCAGACTATGTGAAAAAAAAAATCAGAGTAAATGGGGTTTAAGTAAATTAAAAGATGATTCACATATTATGCAAGACCCATATTATGCATGTGACCAGGTTACCCTGGTTTAAATGAAAGGAACAGTTTGGGGGAGGATTTACTGGCTCACAAATACAGGAAAGGTTGAGGGCTTAAATAATATGTGGGTTCCACTTCCCTGATTGCTGCTTCATTCTCAGGAAAGGCTGTGATTGGTCAGTGTGAGTCACCTGCCTGCCTGCTGGTGGGTTACAGATAGTGGTTGACAGTCCCATTAACGGTGATTGAGAGTCACATGCGCCTCATGGAGAGGATCAGGGTTACTCAAAGAAAAGCCAGGTGACATAAGAGAAGGGCTTGGGGAAAGAGACCTAGGGTTGGGGGTGAAAGTGATTTTAGGTCAGTCGCTACAGTACCCTCACAGACTGTCATTATTATTTTCCCTTTATTCAGTGCCATATTTAAGAATTTGCATAAATTATAATATTAACTGCTTAAATCATTGTAAACAAAATTAAGTATTGTACTTAAAAATGTATACATAACCCCGAGGAGGCATCTTCTGTAAATTTCCTACAAAATGACACCCTGAAATCCAAGCTTGAATTGACCATGTGGTTCATTTTTTTCCGTTGCGATTGACTAGAGAAAGAATGTAATTTACAGGAAAATGAACAAGCCTTTTCAGGGCTTCCCCAACTCCTAGATAATGGGCACATCATTATTTTATTTCCTTTTACACTCAACACTTCCCTAAAGGACCTCTTTGAAGTGATGAGTTATTTTTGCAAATGGATTTCTTTCAAAACTTTAAAAGCATCAATTGCATTAGAGTTTTCCAGTGATGCTTCCAATATAAATTTTGAGACTTTACTTCCTTGCCTATGCATTAACCTCCCTCCCTGCATAGGTCTTATTCTCAGTAGTTGCAGTGATAAAGCAATAGAATAATATTGGAGCACCTCTTACTAAAAAGTCGCAAAGATTTTAACATACTTTTAGCAGACTGAAACATATTGGCTATCTTGGTAGTTTTTTAAAGCAACATGTCCTTTAAGATCAAAAGAGACAATGAAAGAGAAACCATTCATCCATTCAAAAAATCTTAAATAAAGAAGCCTACTATTTGGCACATTATAATAAGTACTTTGGGAGTCCTGGTGTGTGTTGTTCATTATCTAGGGTAAGATTAGTGTTTCTAAAATATTAGCTCTCTAAGTCTCTCAGAAATCTGTTAAGCTGTTGCTTAACAGCTTTTGCTCAATGGAATTCATAGACTTTTGGGGTTGCTGCCATCACCAGAAACATGGGTGGGTAAAGCTGGGCATTGTACCTGCTCAGTTCCCTTTTGGCACTCCCTCTGTGCCTGCTGTTCCTGCTCCCTGTAGCTGAGTCCCTGCATACCCCACACTCCCCTGATTACTGTCCCTTCAAAGGGCCTCACTCCTGTCTCCTTGTCCAGCTCTGCTCCCGAACAGTGTGTTATCTTCCAGAATCACCCCTTTCAACCATTCTGATGAGTTTTTATTGTTGTGAAGATGGTTTTGTGGTTAGGGACACAGTAAGACTTGACTCCTGCCAGGCTTTCGGGCACACTTTTCCTCCAAGTTCCCAAGGAGTATGCAAACATTGTAAAATGAAGCAAGGAAGTGAGCAGTAAAGCCCACGGTGCTAGGAGAGAACCTGGCGAACGAGGCTGGACTTGGTGGCTTAAGCTAGAGGAGAAAGGAGCTTCCTCTTAGACCTTAGACCTAAACGAGAACCTTGAGTCTTACTGCTTTATAATAAAAGGCCCATCTAACGCGGCCTTTTACTCACAACTCTGGGAAGATGGAGGAGAGCGGGACACCTGGCAAGGGAAATATCATCATCCCTACCCTTCCCGGGGGCCCTGGCCTGGCTACCTTGTAGGATAGCAAATCCTTAAACGTGCCTCTAAGATTTGTCTCCCCTCCAAGAGCACATTTGGGGGATGGTTTTGAACAATGAGTTTCTCCTATTAACCATGAATTGTTCTGCACTAGGTTTTCAGGGGTGGGCAAACTTTTTGACTCGAGGGCCACAATGGGTTCTTAAACTGGACCGGAGGGCCGGAACAAAAGCATGGATGGAGTGTTTGTGAGAACTAATATAAATTCAAAGTAAACATCGTTACATAAAAGGGTACGGTCTTTTTTTTCAATAGTTTTATTCATTTCAAAAGGGGCCGGATCCGGCCCGCGGGCCGTAGTTTGCCCACGGCTGCTTTATACTCTGCAAAAACTGATATTTGTGGGTTAGACCCACCTTCTGAAACGCTGGTCACAGGCATTCGTGTGACGCTCTTAAAGAAAGCCCTGGTATAGCACAGAGAGGATGAAACCGGAAGGCGAGCAATCTATTCCAGTTCCCCTTCTGCTACTCGACTTCAGGCAATTCACTCACATTCTCTGAACCTCAGTGGCCTCATCTTTAATCTAAGGATATTCCTGATATCCTTATTTTTTTTTATTCGGATGCATTTCTTAAGGCAAGAGAAGCCCTTGCCATGTCTGCCATCTCCAAAAATCCTAAACCTCTTATTTATGCTCCTGAGGCCCCCAAAGTGTAAGGCTTTCTTTCTTTACTTAAAAGAGAGTGGAAATAAAGGTGGAGGGCTCATCTGCTTCTATGATTTCAGAACAGGTCACCCTGAGAGGCTTGCTTGCATCTAAGTCTCCAGGCCTCCGGGGAGGACAGATGCAAAGAGGTCATAGGCCTGCTGGCATGCCCTTGAGACAAAGGGATGAAGACGTTCTAACAAATTGGTACAGTGGGGCCTTGACTTACGAGTGTCCTGACTAACGAGTTTTTTGAGATACCAGCTGTCTCTCGGCAGATTTTTTGCATTGAGTTGACAGAGTAATTTGAGTTAACGAGCTCCTTAACGATCTCCTTAACGAGCTCGGTCTCAGAACGGATTAAACTCGTAAGTCAAGGCCCCACTGTAGTTACAAAATAGTCACAGGGATGTAATGAAAGCACAGGGAATACAGTCAATAATATTGGTGGTAATGACTAGGTATGGTGCCAGGTGGGGTCCTGGAAATACTGCGGGGAACACTATGTAATGTGTATGATCTTCTAACTACTAAGCTGTACACCTGAAAGTAATAATAATAATAATAATAATAATAAAAGAACAGAACACAGTTTCCCTGTGTCTGAGAGCAGTGCCTCCTGTGTCAAGAAGCTGCAAGGAAGGGCCAGAGTGCTCAGTTCAACCTCTGGCTCCAGCTGCCAAGATTTTGAGGATGGTTTTCTCAGGAGATAAAAGACAGACAGATGAAGGACAGTAGAATAAATTCCTTCCCGCTTGAAAGTTCACGTGGTATAACATTCTAGAAGATATAACCTCTTTCTGGATACCTTCCTGATAACCTGAATTTGTTGGGAGCATGGAGAGTTAAGAACCCTTGCTCATAAAATCATTTAATCTTTGGAGAAAGGAAAGTTACAGAAGGAAACGTTACCACTAAGAATAAGCTGTAGCCTAGAGAGATCCTTATTAGTTTCTAACAAGCGAAGAGTTGGTAATAGAGCTGGGAAGGACAGCCCTGTAACCACGCTCCCCGGGCCTCCCCATCTGTGCATGCACATGGGGTCTCACTGGTGGTCACGCTCATGTTTCTCTGGCTCTTACCTTCACCTGGTCATGGGCAGCTCCCTAGCACTCCGTTAGTTCTCATCCACTTCCTTCTGGCCGTATCTGGTATGTGTCTCTTTTGGGATGAAGAGCGATTCTATTGGCTAAAGATGATGCCAAATCTTCTTTTCCTCTCTGGTTCTTTCTGTCATTGTGACTATAATGGGGGTCACTGCTGAAGGCTGCTGAGGCTAGAATCAGTGGAGGTGCTCCAAGTGTGGTCAGCGAGGCTCATCCAGTCTTCCCAAAGGGCCGCCTTTGAAGTTTCCAAGCAGCAAGGTTAGAAGTGGGGGGAGGCTTCTTTCCCCACCCCTGGGTCACATTGGTGCCCAGTGTTACCTGTTACCCGGATACCAAATGCCGTGTGGGACTTACACCCTGTGATTTGTAGCATCTCTCGTTTAGCCTGGGGCCTACAGTCTATCTCCATAAAATGGCTCAGGGTGAGTCCCTGGGGCTAGTCCTGGAAATTAGAAAGATGGCAAGTGACAGATGCTGTACTCTTCTCCTTTCCCCCTCCTCTCCTCTTTCTCTTTCATCCTCTCCTCCTCCCTTTCAGAATGTGCCTCCCCTCCCCCCCTCCCCCAGCCCCCCCCCCCCCCCGCCCAGCCCCGCCACTGTGTAAATAAAATTTTGCAAGTAGATGTTTGCTGGCTACCTGCCCCTTTTTTTAAAAAAAAAATATTATCTTTATTGTTGAAAGTATTGCAGATGTTCCCCCTTCCCCCACCCCCATTAACCCCCCTGCACCTCTACCCCCACCCCAGGTCTTCACCACACTATTGTCTGTGTCCATGGATTATGCATACACGTATGCCTTGACCAGCAACATCCTAGAATTTGGGACCCCTGCTATGTTAGTTTAATGTTTCATGGCTATATTCATTCATATATGTTGTCTTGATTTAGAGTTGTCAGATAAAATATTGGCTGCCCAGTTAAATTTGAATTTCAGATAAACAGTGAGTAATTTTTTAAAAATTGATTTTTAGAGAGAGAGAGAAGAAGGGAGAGGGAAAGAGAAAAATGGATGGGAGAGTAAAACATTGATCGACTGCCTCCTGCACGCCCCTTACCAGGGACTGTAAGGGGCCGAGCCTGAATCCCAGGCATGTGCCCTGACAGGGAATCAAGTCAGCACCCATTCCGTGCATGGGACGATGCCCAATCAACTGAGCCACACCAGCCAGGGCTAGATTGAATACTTTTTAAAGTATAAGTATGTCCCTAATGTTGCATGCAACATACTTATACTAAAAGTGTTTTTGCTGTCTATCTGAAATTCAAACTGAACCGGGTGTTCTGTATTTTTATTTGCTAAATCTGACAACTCTAGGCTGGGAAGACTGGCTTCCCAACAGGAGAAGGCAGGTGATCTGAGGAACCTGGAGATCTCAGATATTTTCCAACTGAGGTTTTGGGAATCAGAGACCCCTGTGATATCACTAATGTCCTTGGTTATTGCTCAAAGCAGGTCTGACACAGAAAACCTGTGAGAAGAGTGCCCTAGTCCTTTGATGTTAACAGTCATCTCTCCCGAGTTTTAATGTTCTGTGTTGAAAAATTCTGAACTAAGACTCTGAATTTATATAAAATGACAGAAACCACTTTTCCCCTTGAGAGATATGAATATAGAAGTAGTGCTTTAAAAACTTTAACCTTAGAAATATAGTCTCTACTGATCTGAATTGCTA
This sequence comes from Myotis myotis, assembly GCF_014108235.1. Taxonomy (NCBI): domain Eukaryota; kingdom Metazoa; phylum Chordata; class Mammalia; order Chiroptera; family Vespertilionidae; genus Myotis; species Myotis myotis. Next base: position 183,995,456 of record NW_023416335.1, read on the forward strand.
ATGCAAAAATACTGTGTTTTTATTTTTAAATCTATATGTCTCTGCCTTAAAGTTTTCATAAATATTGTAGCAGAGTATTAACTTTTATTATTTATGAATCTATTGAACTTTGCAAGGATTTGCTGACAGTTAAAATATACCAATTTTAAGGATAGTTCATTTTACATCATAAATAACCTGAAAGGTCACTCAGTGTCTTACAATAGCATTCAAAGAGAGTAGATATTGAGAGTATTAGATGTTAGAAGAGTTGACAGTTACCTTTGAAAAGATCCATTAATTTTTTTAAAAAATTGGAAATAAAAAATAGAAGTTCAATCGGGGTTAAAATGTATTGACAAGTGACTGTTTTTGTTGATATCTTTTCTATATTTTTAAAAATTCTTCCTTTATTTGGTAGTATCTTCCTTTATTCAAGCTTGTTGTTTTTTGGTTTGTGGTATTAATTAGGATGTAGACTAGGCTGATCTAACAAAGAAACTCTAAGTGGCTTAAGCAAAATATGAGACACTCTCTCTCTCTCTCCCTCTCTCTCTCTCCCCCCTACCTCCCTCTCACGCATGTACACACAGCACGGATGAAAGCCTACCCTATGTCCTGGCAGCTTTCCTTTTCTCAGCCTGTAGTCTTCAATGACTTGGTCCAAGCTGGCTGCTTCTCCCACCAGTGGGAAGAGGTGAAGGAACCAAGGGACTCATGTTCTAATGTGCTCAGAGTGAGACTCAGAAGTGACACATTATTTTTGCTGACATTCCACTGAATGGAACTTAATCAAATGGTCAGAACTAGCTATATGGGGCCCTGGGAAATATCTGGGACCATCTCAAAATGCTATTTTTTGATTTACTTAGTGGTGTTGACAAAATAAGCAATGAGATTCTTTAAGCAAAAATCCATTTTTCTTTTTCTTTTTATTGAGTTTAGTGGGGTGACATTCATTAACAAAATTATATAGATTTCAGATGCACAATTCCACTATACATCATCTGTACACTGTATTGTGTGTTCATTGCCCCAAGCCAAGTCTCCTTCCATCACCATTTATCCCCTCTCTAGCAAACATTCATTTAAAAATGTCTTTTACTTTCTAGTAAAACAATTATAACTTGATTTACTTTCATTTAAGATAATAAAATTAATATATCTATATATACAAAGTTAATATATCTACATATACAAAAGCCTAAGCAACCAGCTGACCAGCCAGTAGCTATGATGTGCACTGACCACCAGGGAGTAGATGCTCAACGCAGGAGCTGCCGAGCTGTGGTCACGTGGCAGCAGCAGTTCTCGGGTGACACACCCGGAACCAGAGAGGAGGGAGCCCGATTCCGATTCTGGGGTCCATCACCCGAGAACCGGCCTCTCACAATCCAGGACCCCTCTGGGAATGTCAGAGAGCTGGTTTCGGCCCAATCCCCACAGGCCAGGCCAAGGGACCCCACCAGTGCACCGAGCCTCTAGTGTAACATAATAATAGTATCTATCCATCAGGATATTTTAATAATAATTATGATCTCCATGTATTTGGTTAGAAAAGTATAATGGGAAATTATACTTGTGTACAAAATAAGTTAATATCTAGGTTTAATCCTTGTATGGAAAATAAGTTAATATCTAGGTTTAATTCTTGATGGAGGTTTTACATGTTGATGTTTCTACTAGAGGCCCAATGCACAAAATTCGTGCAAGGGGCTCAGCCCTTGCAGCCCCAGCTGCTTCATGGCCCCATGAAGGCCGTGGTCCTTCAGGCCGTGGCCCTGCCCACTGGTCCTTCCAGAAGGTCGTTCTGCCATCTGGCCTAATTAGCATATTAGCTCTTTATTATACAGGATTGGATTTACAATTTGATGAAGAATTTTTATTTTTCATAAACGTATACTGAAAGTAATTTTCAAATATTATGCTAATTAAAACATTTGTTTTAACTTTCTATTCTAAAAACGCTTTGAGAGACTTAATGGAAACAACTACTCTAATGAACCACTGCTTCTTTCAATACTGCTTAAATGTGTAGTTTGGTTTATATTATAGACGTTCCATTATTTGGTGACATGGATGTGGTGGCTGTTATGAAGGGTTCTTGATACCTCCGGAAGCTTAATGACAAGCTGCTACCTTGTTGGTTAGAGCCCAGAAGGTTCAAGAAGAATTACGAACAAGGACTCATAGTTCTTCTGTGCTTTTCCCTGGTCTTTTTGAAAATGAGAATCTCCTGGGCACTTATTAAATATTTAACTTTCTGGGCCTCCATCTGGAGATTCTGATTCAGTGGTTTTAGGTGGGATTTCGGAAAGATGTGCATTTAATAAGTACCCCAGATGATTCTTTCCATCAGGGAAGTTTGAACAACACAGCACAGTGCTAGACTTCATCCACTGTGCTAAAGATCAAAGACAGCATCCTCATTCCAGGTGGGCTGCCAATCATGACCAAGAGCCTTTTAAGGCTCTTCCTCTGCCATGGAAGAGATGAGATGACCATAGCAGCTGTCTATTGTATGCACTTGAGGGGCATACTTTTGTGCTTTGATCGCGAGTCACAAAATGGCATATATTTTCTCGCTGGTCCCAGACTCACTATCTGATGGTACCTATTCTCATTTGAGAGGAAATAGTTTAATGATTATGGACCTGGGCCTAGAAACCCTTCCTCACACTCCAGTCCCCAATTAATAGAATTGACAGTAGTTAGCAGTAATGACTACCTGAAGATCATAGATTAACCAGTCTCCCAGTGATGGCTTTTTATTCTTTGTAATCCTGTAGTCTCTAGATTCTTGGTATCTAGAATATTTTCCTTTTCTTTCTTTTTCACTCACGAAAGAAGGAAAAGTAGCAGTTTATGTAATGAAACTCTCTAGCCTTTCTCTGGGCTTGGAATAGCTAAAGCTAAAGCCCATAATAGGCTAAAAATAGCAAGGACCTTTGATAAGCAGACTTTTTTTTTTATTATTAGGCATCTGAACTGAAAAGCTCTTTTTATTCGAAGATTCTGTTTCTTTGATCACCAAAATGAAGCACCATTTAGAATCTGTTTCTGCACAGGGGTTATTACATAAGGATTCTCACCTTCACTCTGCAAGTTGCAGGGCATCTATGTTCTGTTTAGTTTTGGGTACAGTTCCACAGAGTGGGATAGCCATACACTTCCTAGTTAATTCTATGTGGAATTGTGCAACTGTGTCATGAGTAAAGAGCATTGAGGCAATAGTGAGAAATTAAAAAAAATAACATCTTTTGGTAATGGTCTGTAGTTGCCTTGAACAGTTAGTGGGCAAGAGAATTCTTTTCTAATATGGGATAATAAGTGGCTCTAACAGCACACCTATCTTTTAGAATATCTGCTTGAGGCAACCCAGTTGAGGCAGTTTACATTCAATGTGGGCTAAGTACCAATCTGACCTGATGTAATCGCTCACTAAACATCAGAAGACACAGAAGGAGTCATCCTGAAACCCCCTTATAGTCCTAAGAAAACACTCATTTATATATATAAAAGCCTAATATGCAAAGTGTCTCCTCAGGAGTTCAATTAGGAGACCAGGAGTTTGATCGCTTGCTATGATGTGCACTGACCACCAGGAGGTGGTGTGGAATGAAGGCCGGCCCTGGCTGGCAGCCAGGAAAGGGAGGCCTCGGTTGGCAGCCGGAAGGCCCTGATCGGCCCTATCACTGCCCAGGCCTAGGGACCCTACCCGTACATGAATTTCATGCACTGGGCCTCTAGTTTGTAATAAAATACTGGAAACAACAGAGTATATTTTTACAAACCGCAACTATGTTTTTTACAACTATGTTTCTGGTTTGCAGGGCCTGTACCGATTGTGTTCATTGTTGTGCCCCTAGTTCCTCATTCATAACTGATGCTCAATAAATATTTCTTGTATAAATCAAGAAACGAATGAATATTTCATTCTTGTTATCTGAGAGGTTTGTACATAAAGACTGTCCTTTAAGAGGTGCTGGAAGGGTTCTGGTTTGAAGTCCCTTTATTGACCAACCTTGAGGAGCACTGAAAATGGCCAACGATAGTGGTGGTGATGACACGTTTTCAGGAGAAATAGTGACCATTAATAAGTAGGGAGTAGCAGGCTTTCTTCCTTGCTTTTCATCTCCTCCCTGCCACTCTCAAAACATGACCAAGCTGCACAGCTGATATTTATCTTTCTCCAGGGTCTAGAAGCAGCTTTCCCATCTCTTGACACAAATCATTCTCTTCTTGTATGGCTCAGATTGTTCAATAGCTTTTTCCCACACTGAGCTGAAAATTGTTTCTGAATTCTCCCTATCAGGACCATACAAAACACAACTTTCTCTCTCCCATATGGACACTCTACATATTTGCTGGCAACACTCATAACTCCACATGAGCCTTTTAATGTGATAATGATAGCTGCCATTTACAGTATGCCAGGCCCTGTGATAAGCGCTTTATCTCCTTTAACCTTCCTAATAAACCTGCATGTTAGATGCCACTATGACCTTTGTGCCATAAATAAAACCCCGATGTTAAGTCATTGGCCTAAATCCACAAAGCTAGGAAGGTACAGCACAGAGACTTGGACATGTCTATATTGGGGTTCAGTTTCAGGTCAACTTCACAATGAATTTGCCGTTATTTGTTTAAAAAGCTCAAGTTACTCTGTTTTTGGTAGCTAACATTAGCCTAACAAATATACTCACTGGTCTGCATTTTGCAGCCTCCAGCTTCGTCTTGCATTTGAAAACAATGTCAAATTTTTGTTTTCTGTCTCCAGTCTCACAGCCTTTCTCTTTTTCGGCAGATTCGTACAGATCACCAAACGTTGGTGTGAACGACTTCTGACAGGAGCGAACCGTGTCTACAGAGCAGAACAAGTAAATTCCCACTCTGCCCGGCCACTAGGCAGTGTTTCAGAGATAGCAGGTGACCATGCTCTGCCACCTCCTCCTAAATACAAAATATGTAGGTTACCCTACTGGGGAAGGGCCAAGATGAGAAGAGGGATACATTTCCTTTTTGTTTATCCTTCCACATGAATACATTGTCTTATGGTTTGGAAACAAAATAAGACTTCTTTTTTTTTTTTTTTCTGAGCAAATTTTGGTGTTTGTAAGACCACTCTGAGTATTTTACAACTCTGGGTTGACTCAGAACATCCCAGCCTTTTATCAGAGAAAGCACAATACTCCACCTGACCACTGTGTCATAAATAAAGACCGATTCCCAAGAACATGGGAAAGATAAGTGACCCTAGAGGTCAGGAAAGAGGAAATATGGTTAGCCACAAAAATGAAAAAGAAAAAAATCACACACACACATACTCACTACAGTTACATCTCTAAAAAAGTGTGTGATCCCAAACATATCTGTAATTCCACTTGTCTCAGGTTTTTCCAGCCTGGCCAGAAAGGCAGCCACAAGGTTAGATTAAGAATAATGATCTTTTCCTGCCTCTTCTCCACTCAGACCCAGTCCTGGAGAATCTCATGCATACTCAGATTCAGGTGCTTTCTGTTCTCACGGAGTGTTCGTTTGCTTCCTTATTTTTCACACTGGCTGCTCCCAGTAATGTGTGATGCTGAGGTCTTGGCTGGCCCCCAAGCCGAATGACTGCACTGGCCAATGCTACTGGCTGCCAGGGCCCGGCATTCAGGGAACCAGAGCTACCAAAGTCACTCTGCCACCCCTTCGAGGCCCCAGTCAGGCCCAAATATTTGAGTTCTCATAAAAACAACACAGTTTAGACTCATGTTTGGACACCTGCCCTCCCTCTCCCCCCAGAGAGTTATTAGTAAACAAACCATAAAAAAGGCCGATTGGGATTGAGCCAATTCTCAGGACTGCAGTGGAAGGTAGACTCCTCTGTATATCGATTATGACTCTCCTATTACTGTCATGCAACCATTTACCTGCTTATTATCGTTATCACTTGAGTTAGCATGCTCAGGAGGAGAAATTGGAAATCCAATTGAATTTATTAGCAAATTTGGTGGAATGTTTGGTGAAGGAAAAAGTCCTGAAAATGTAATACTGGCTACAAAGTGATTTGAGGATTATTCATGGGCTTTGCTTATATCTGTGCCCGTCCAATCATGCAGTACCCCAGATAACTGGAAACGTGCCATATATGCAAAACCATGTCAGTGCGCAAGATGACAGTGTGAAACAGCAGATCTGGGTGCTGCTGCTAGCTCTACCTACCACACTGTGATAAAATCAGCTAAAAACAAATTTGAAAACAAAAAGATAAAGTTACTGAGCAAGACAGTGTGCAACATTAGTTTGGAAATAGAAATCCATGGGTTTAATATTCAGTGTACAGACCCATAAAAAGTCAATTAAAGGTTTAATATTTTCATGCTGATTCATATGTGTATGCATGTTTCCTTAAGCCCTGGTGCAGAAATAAGCATTTCTAATAATAAATAAGCCTTTACTCTTGAGGCCCCTTAGGCCTACCATGCTCACCAGTTGGAGTATGTTGGTCTGGAAAAAAGAACTGTTAGAAATATTAAAATATCCCCCCAGATCTGAGAGATGAAATATGAAAAAGGGCTGGGCTGGGGGCTGGGTGGAGAGGGTCAATGGGGAATAAAAAGGGGACATCTGTAATACTTTCAACAATAAAAATACATTTTAAAAAATTTATTATAGTTGGTACTATTGTTACAATTATTTTCAGCTTCAATTATGGGCTTTTTTTTTTTTTCCCCCCGTGCTTTATTTTCAGCTCCTGAGATAGTAACCTGTAATTTTATTCATTAGTTTTTTACCCTCCCAAAGGGAAAAGAAGAAGATAAATGTGCGGGAGCTGATGTGATAAAAATGGCAAGGAGGTAAGAGGGATCTAAACTCAGGAATTCTCTGCAGGAAGCAGTGTTGTATTGGGCAGGTTCATGCCAAACGATTTCAACTCTAATTTTTGATTCTGTAAATAAAATAAAATAAAAATGATTTGATTCTATTAGATCTTCCTTCCCCTGGGGAGTAGAGCGCTAATGACTGTTCAACATAGTTGCATCCAGGCAATGAAAGCAGAGCTGGAAGGCTCCTGGGGGTGGGGTGGGGGGAGGAGGGGCTGTGGCTGGGCAGGCTGGGACAGTTTAGAGAGCTAACACCCTTGAAAACTCCCTTTTGCTGTTCCTTCTCTGCCTCTCCTGGCCATGTGCCAAGGCAGAAAAGGGGACAGGGGTAGCTGTGCTAATAATACCTTACTTCTCAAAATTCAAACGTTATTGACCCATGATTTCCAGGACCCATGGGCCCCTGTCTTTACCCTGGTTTGTGGCCTTCCCAGGAGAAAGGAGAGGGATAGCAGTGACACTTGAAGTCATCCCTAGTTACTGGAATGCAAAACAACCTGAGAGGCTTCTGAGCAGCAGTTAATGGAGTCACCTTACAGGAAATCTGCAGCAGTAATTATTTTAAAAAGGGGAGGAGGGTGGTGGAACGCAGAAGGAGACCAACGTGGGATGATGAGGGATTGAGAGAGCAGGTGAGGTCAGCTCATCCTAATATATAAAAACCCAGAGTCCATAACATCCAAAATGACCAAAGGCTCGACCAACCAAAAGTCAGTGCTGGGTCGCCATGGCGATCCAGCACTGACTCAACCCAGCACTGACAGCTGAGGGGGCTGTGAATCAGGCCCCAAGAGAGAGAAGAAGGGTCTGATCCATAGCCTCCATGGCAGCTATTGATCAGCCCTTGCCTCTCTCTTTCGCTCCAGGCCTGGCCAGCGGGCCTCTGCTGCTGCTGATCAGCGTCGCCTCTCTGATCAGGCCTGTTGTAAGCCCGGAGATGCTGACTGGCATAGAAACTGACCAATCAGAATTAAATCTGGGTGAAGTGCAAGGAGCTAAGGGTTGCCTAGGAGGTGGAGCTTTTCATGCTGACTAGCATAGAAACCAACCAATCAGAACCAAATCTAGGTAAAGTTTGAGGAGCCAATGGCTGCCTAGGAGGCAGAGCTTTTGACACTGACTGGCATAGAAACTGACCAACCTGAACCTAATCTGGGTGGAATGTGAAGGCAGAACCTAAGGTGGGGGTTGAGGAGGGGTTTTAAGGGCAACAGCTGTTTGTTGTAAGGTGTAAGAAAGTGGTTCAATTTTTTTAATGACCGGTTTGGCAGTATAGTGCATATGGCTGGCTATCAGTCCAGATATAGGGATTATGTATTTCTGTCTGCCAAGAGCATCTCCTCCTGATGAAAAAGGCTTTCCCTCCTCATTTAAGCAATCCTATCCTATATAATCTATCTATACTAATAAAAGGGTAATATGCTAATTAGACTAGGTCGACTGGCCATCTTCTAGACATCCAACTTTCTTCTGGACAAAGCCATGGTGGTGGGGGCTGAGGCAGAGGCCTTTAGGGGCGATCAGGTCGGCAGGGGAGGGCCATTGGGGGCGAGATCAGGCTGGCAGGGGAGGGCAGTTAGGGCAGTCAGGCCTGCACGGGAGACCAGTTGGGGGTGAGATCAGGTCAGCAGGGGAGGGCAGTTAGGGGTGCTCAGGCAGGTAGGCAGAGGGGTTAGTGGCAATTAGGCAGGCAGGCAGAGGCAGTTAGGGGCAATCAGGCAGGCAGGCAGGTGAACAATTAGGAGCCAGTGGTCCCAGATTATGAGAGGGATGTCTGTCTGCCAGTTTAGGCCCGATCCCACATGCTTGCTTTTCCAGGGTGTTAGCTCTCTAACTGGCAGTTGGGCATCCCCCAAGGAGTCCCCGATTGGAGAGGGTGCAGGCTGGGCTGAGGTACCCCCCTTCTCCTGTACACGAATTTTGTGCACCAGGCCACTAGTGGGTTTATAACAGGACAAAGTTGAAAAGATAAGGGGGAGGCAACTTTAAGAGCTCTTTTTTTTTTTTTTTTTTCCCAGATGAAAGGCCTGAGGTTCATGAAGGCTATGCCTTTTAAGGTTTCAGAAAAATAAGATTGGACATTTTCATATAGATGTTGATGTTATGCAAGAGGGACCAGCACTGCTATCTACAGTGTGGGCTACAGGCAGGAATGAGTGCCAACAGGAGGATGGGGCGGAGCAACATTTCCCATCACCTTGGAGGAGTCTTGATACACTGTTATAGTGCCTCCGATCAGGGCACCACCCTGGGGCTAGATGTTATCCAACTAATGAGCTCTCTACTACCCAGATCTTTAATTTCAGAGCAGACGAAAAGGAAACTTTCTGAGCTTCCATTCCACTGTGCATTCGTGCCCTGCTTACTAGAGATGCGGGCGGCAGGCATAATGTGGAGGGGAGAAAATGCCACCTCTCGAGCATTTAGATGGCTCTGCTTTTCTGCATTCTCCTCCCCTAGTTCCCCAGGCAAGATTGAAGGGCGGGTGGTGGAAAGGCACTAAGATCCATCTTTTTAAAATGCCAGTTTTCTCTCGGTCTCATAATTCTTTGAGTAACTGGAAGGGTTCCTAGAGCAAACGAAAGCTGTGGTTGTAACTCAGTCATCCCTGAATTGTATTAGCCAGACCATTACAGTTCTGTCCGTCATGCTGAGATTACAAACCTCCAGGGCACGGACCCGTTCTTCTCCATTTTATATTACATCCAACTCAGGATTGGCCCTTGAGAAATCACAAATACAAATAAAATGAATATGATTTCACATAAATGCTATCTCAACTACTATATTCAAAAATAATGGAAAATGTCAGGAAACGCCTAGTAAAATTGGTAAGTGAAATTAAGATAGAAACAGAAAAATAAAAAACCTCCTATGGACCCCCCATTTTATTATTTTTATTATTTTTTAAGCAATTTCTTGTCTTCAGAACTATTTTTTAAAATATATTTTATTGGTTTTTTACAGAGAGGAAGGGAGAGGAATAGAGAGTTAGAAACATCAATGAGAGAGAAACATCAATCAGCTACCTCCTGCACACCTCCTACTGGGGATGTGCTGCAACCAAGGTACATGCCCTTGACCGGAATTGAACCTGGGACCTTTCAGTCTGCAGGCCAACACTCTATCCACTGAGCCAAACCGGTTAGGGCTGGACACCCCATTTTAAATTAGTGTGACATTCCAGTAGAATACTGCTTAGCTCAGTTTAAAATGTGGCAATGGCTACTAGAATTTGACCAACACCTATCATTTGACACCTGTATCCAGTTGGTTTTCAAAGCCTATAGCTTCTTACATAGTTCTGCTGGTATCTACTTCCTCCTATTAAAAAAAAAAATAACTGATCATAGTCACCACATAGAATTCTAGTATCTGGCAGGTGTAAGAATTCATAAACATCATTTAAAATTTCATAATTATTTTAAATATTATATTGATTATATTAAACTAAAAGCCCCCTGCACGGATTTGTGCACTGGTGGGGTCTCTCGGCCTGGCCTGTGCCCTCTCACAATCCGGGACCCCTTGGAGGATGTCGGATAGCCGATTTTGGCCTGATCCCCGCAGGCCCAATCCAGACAGGAGGGAGCCCGATCCTGTGCATTGAGCATCTGTCCCCTGGTGGTCAGTGAGCGTCATAGCGACCGGTTGACTGGTCGGTTGTTCAGTTGTTCGGTGGCTTAGGCTTTTATATATATAGATAGAATTTACAACTGTACCATTAATCTATTTTTTTCTTATATGAAACTGGTTTTGTTTCTACATCATATTGTAATATAAAGTGTTGCAATGGATATGATGCGTTTAATCACAGTAGGGTAGTTTTTTCATTCATGCTTGCTTTTCCAGTTGTGTTTGAAACCCTGGAGAGTCTCTCCTGGCTTTAGGGCCATTTGTTGGGTGCCAACGTGATCTAGATAATGGTGCTTGTCCTTAATCAGCCTTTACTTGTCACATTTGATTGTCTCAATGTTGTTAGTCTTCCATAAAGATGGTTAACCACCCCTCCTCATTCTCCTTAGTCACGTCTCTTTCTTTTGCTTGACCCTTTTCCCTCCTATGTCCAACTGGAGCCATTCGTGAACTCTTTTGTAAATGCTTCATTAGTGGCCATGCTTAGGAAGGCACCTTTCTTAGTTACGGCAGTTTCCCACTACTGAATTGCTAAACTCCCTGTGCCCTCTGCCAGTATGTGAGCCTTGACCCATTTCCTGATATACTTGAGATTCCATTCATCTCTAAAGGTCTTCAGTAGTTAGTTCCAATGTGTGCCTCTCATTCAGGCAAAGCCACATGACAGAATGAAAATTTACATAGCGCTGAGAACAGCACCTGTTGTGCAGTAAATGCTATGCAATCGTTAAATGCATAAATAAGTGAGTTGTGCCCTCTATGTACTGGAATGGGCTGTGGTTTGCATATACTTCCTTTTTACCATTATTAAGGCCTTTGTTGTTGTCCATAGTCAGTGATGTGCTGGAGCTGGCTTGCATGGGCTTACAGTTACTTGCTAAATTTTCAAGAGTTTGGTGATCTGGCTGTTGAACACAGCCATAATGAAAAATTAAATTATAAGAACTTAGAAGTAATTTATTTTAAAAATAGAGGTAATAAATACTCAGAACTCAATAACTTTTTTTACATTTTGATGTTATCTATGTGTTGAGGTTACTTATGTCTGCCAAATCTGTATGTAGGTGGCTCACAGCCATGGACAGCACATGGCTATGGTTGCTCCCTTTAGTGAATGTTTCCTTCAGTGGATAGAAGGGGAAGCCTCATGCTGTTTCAGATATTGCTCTTACCTGAAATTGTCTTCAAACCATTCTCATGAAAACTTTTTCTATTAAAGTTGTTTAATATATAGCATTCATACGTAAAATATGCACATATAGTATATATGACATAAATGTATAGTTCAACAACTAATTTGTAATAAATACTCATGAAATCACTACCCAGGTCAATAAATGGAAAGTGACCAGCACCTCTGAACCCTTAGATGCCTTTTCCAAGAGAGAGAAAACCACTTTCCTCAGGTAAACTTCATTCTCCTTTATAGTTTCACCACTCCTTTTCATATAACTTCACATCATTTGTTTGTTTCTAGCTTGGAATTTGATATCCATGAAATCATACAGTATGTATATGTCTGGATTTTTTTTTCCTTTTCAATATTAGTGTTGTGTGCTTCAGACATGCTATCATTGCTAAAAAAAATAAAATAAAAACCAATGCTTATAACTCTGAGACAAGCAAGCACTTGGTCACTTTTAATGAACTTATCCTGCTAAATGGAGCTGAAATTCAACTAAAGTAGTGAAAAGGGGAACCTTCCTGGCCCCAACTGCCCTCAGGCTCTTTCTATTTTCTTCTCTTGAAGTCAGGCCACCAGAGTCGGCCTCATAACCCACATATTTGCTCTCTCTGTGCTATCAGAACCAACATCCTAGAAGTGCAGGGCCCACAGCAATCTTCTAAGCACAACACCTGGCTGGTGGCAGGTGACCACCACTTTGGGAGCCCAGGTGGCACTTGACCTTGACTGGAAGGGCGCTGTCTCCTTTGACCCTGTGTTGAGGATCCAGGCCTGCTCTGGTTGGGGCAGAGGTGGCTTCCTTGTGGTGCCAATCTTGAACTCCTAGGGGCTAGGCAGAGGGTATGATGGGGTGAAGCCAACCTTCTGCAATCCTTGAAGGGAACCTGTGTGCAGGAGGTGGAAATTTGGGAAGCGATGCGCTTAGGTGCTCAGTAATGAAGAAGTTCTCCATTAGCACTACAGCAGAGTTCTGGATTCCATCTGCTGTTCCAGAAACAGACCTTCAGCTTCTGAATCGAGGAAAGTTTATGGTGTTCCAAGGGGAAGTTCTGGGGCAGCTTCAGGGAAGCTGACATAGGGTAGCATTCAAAGGAGAAGTGGCAGTGGCCTTTACCAATGTAAGGAAGTAGCATGGTATTTAACATTGCTACTACTGTACTGGTGTGCAGTGCCCTAGGGTATGCGTGTGTGGTGGGGAACAGAGTTCCTAGCCTGTAAGGACTCTTAGTTCATCTTGCTAACTTTAATAAAATGCAAGGATCTCTCTTATTGTGTAGGAAAAAAAAATTTAAAAAATCAAAACAAAGCAAATTAACTTGACTGTGTTATAATATCTAGATACCTCTTAGCTTTGTACCATTGTTCACAGCAAAACTACTCAAATGAAAGATCTATACCAATAGCCTTGATCTCTTTTAATCTAGTCACTTTCCCAGAGTCAAGAAGAGGCTGAAACGAAGAAAATCTACCTTGGGAAAAGAGCTACTGGAGAACAAATACAAGTTCCTGGTACTCACAAATGCGATTGCTGAAGTTGGTACCGATTAAGACAAATGGAGAATCCATCATGAGCTCCAACAAACAGCTAATAGAATTCCCAGTAATGGAGAATTGAGGAAAAGAAGAGAGGGACAAAACAAAATATTTTTTTTCCTCAGAATGATCACATTGAAAGGGCCTATAAAATGCCATGCTGAATAATAGTTTTTAAAATCTTACACCAACTATATTCCTAGTAAATTTCAGAACATGGGAAATAAAAAAAAATGACTGAAAAATTTTCAGAGGAAAAACTGTTTACCTACAAAGGCAAAGGAATTAACTTTTAGTTCAGACTTTTCATCAAAAGCACTAGGTGCGAGAAGATAATGGTTCAATAACTACAACTCCTGAAAGGAAAGATTTTAATCTAGAATTTCAGATCTGGCCAAAAAGACATTTTCAGAAATGCAAGAAGTCCAAAAATTTTGTCTCTCAACTTTTTCTAAAAAAATTTTTTTAGGATATATCAAGAAAAGTGAAAATGAATCCAAGAGAAAAGTGGATATGAAATCCAAGCAACATCAAAACTAATCTAATCTAAACCCTAATATGTAAATAGACCAAATGGCAGAACAACTGAACAACTGGTCGTTATGACATGCGCTGACCACCAGGGGCGCACATGGAACATGACTGGCGTCAGCAGCAGGTGGCAGAGCGTGGAACATGGTGGGCATCAACCATGATGGGATGGTGGAACAGGTGAGCTAGGGCACCAGACAAAGGCGGGGTGCCGGTCGCTGTCATAGGGGCAAACCTCTGGTGGTTACTGAAAATTCTTTGCACCTGTGTGCCGTGGTATCGCCAGGTGCTCGCACCCGCAGCTGGCACTGCCACTCACACTTGCTGCTGGCGCCCGGCACCGGTCCCGATCGCTTGTTGCCTTCAGCAGGTGCAAGTGGCGGCTGCTGGCCCCAATCGCCCCTGAGGGCTTCTCCACCTCCCCCTGCTCCTGAGGGGTGATCGGGGCAGTAGCTGCCGCTTGCACCCACTGACGGCACTGGCCCAGCTCACACTCACTGCTGGTGCCGGCCCCAATTGCTCCACACCTTCAGCGTATGGGAGCGGTAGTGGTGGGAGTGGGGCTGACTGCAGACAGGGGACCGAGGGCTGCAGCAGGAGGGGCCAGGCAGGGGCGTGGAGGATGGGCCAAGACCCACCCTGTGCCCACCGCAGTCTCATGGCCCACAGTTCCTTTCAAGGTACACGAATTTGTGCACTGGGCCCCTAGTAATCCTAAGGTGATCCAAAATATAACATGAAGCCCAAGGTTCCAGAAAGAATATTTTCAAAGAGAAAATGAATAATACCACAAAATTTTATCATCAAGAAGGTGTGTCATCTTACTGGTAAGATAATGATTTGTTTTACCAATCACAAGACTGACAATTAGAAGGTCTGGGAAAAGAAATTGTTTTTTTTTTTAAAAAAACATAATGTAAATATTGAGCCAACTAAAATGTGACAGTTTTGAGTACTTGACAAATTGTAAGAAAAGTGATGTTTGGACTTGATGTTTGGAATATTTTCCTTCCACCCAAGAAGATTAGCTGAGATTTGGGGGTTGATGGGAAGTTTAAATGAGATAATATTTGAAGGCACCCAAATACAATACCTACTATATTGCAACTGCTCAAACATGAGTTCCTTCTTCATTATCCTTCCCCCAGCTCCTAGCACTTCTTTTTTTTGGGGAAAACTTGTGTTTTAAATAAGCATATCAAACTTCACAGATGTATAAATGAGATTTCAATCATTAAAAAAATTATTAAATTTCCCTTTGGGAAGAAATGAAAGCAGTTTGGCCAGATATATAATTAAATGACTGCATTGGGTTGCCTCTTACAAAGTTCCAAAGCATAAATAAAATTTAGAGAGAAGATTTTTTTTTGGTGGGGCTTGTTAATGCTCTTAATACCTTAAAGGATTAATGTAGTAGCTGACAATACAATATTGGACACAAGTATGTGTTCTCTCTGAAGAAAAAGCAGTATATCATGACAGACCCAAGTGATACATTTATGATTGCTTTATTCCCCCCACCCCTTTCTTTACAGCGAAGCATATATTCCCACTGCTCTGTTGCCATAGACATTTCAAGGAGATTGGTGTGTTTCAATAGGTTTCCTATTCTTCCTTTAAAAGAAGCAGAGTGTGTGAAAATCCTAGGCAGATCATTAAAATTGTAATAGTACCCCAATGTGGAAGATGAAAGAGAAGACCTCTGCTTCATGCGGGATTTATTTTTAGTACTCAGTGGTGTGTTTTTTGTACAGTGCTTGGATCAGGTCATCCCAGGAGGAAAGGATCACATTAACATTGGTGTTTGTGGTGAGATATAATGTTATTTAGTGGGACTGTAGTCTTTGAAACATAGATGAAAACCAATGGAGATGATCCTAGATCAAATCCCATTTATTGAAACCAGCTATTTTGGCCAGTGATGTGTCTGACAATTCAATGTAAACTCATCCCCCCCCCCCTCTTTTTATAAAACGATTTATTGCCCAATTTCAGAAAGCAATCTATTGTCTGATGCATGCCAGACCACATGCAAAGCATCTGTCAGATTCACCGGGGATTCTTAAAATCATAATGTATTTGCTTCCACATCAATATAGCCCCAGTATCTCCCCAGTGTTTTCTAAAAATGCAAAGTCAATAAGGATAGATGCCTGATATACTAATAAGAGGTAGCTCAGTTATTTATTTTAATATATTTTTATTGATTTCAGAGAGAGAGAGAGAGATAGAAACATCAATGATGAGAGAGAAGCATTGATCGGCTGCCTCCTTCATGCCCCCACTGGGGATTGAGCCCTCAACCTGTGCATGTGCCCTAACTGGGAATGGAATTGGAACGTGATCTCTTGGGTCGACGCTAAACCACTGAGCCATCCCAACTGGACTAGTAAGTAGCTCAATTATTGATGGCTGTGTTACTTCAAGTCAGTCCTGGAGCACTGTCCCTCCCCTTTGTTTCTGCCTGATGTTTCCAGTTCTTGCCTTTCATTAGAGCCTCAGCAGGGTGGGGTTTCAAGAACAGGTGGGTGACAAGATGAAAGCAAGCTAATTTTAATATTTTGGGAGCTTTGGCAAAAGGTTGATGAGGAGGCAGTTTTAGAATGATTTAGAAACTAGAAAATTCCATTTGCTTTTGCCTACCTCTGGCATTGTATGATTAGCTCTGAATGTTCATGCAAAAACAGTATTTTCACAATGACCATTAAGAAAATCACACTACTCAAAATGTTCATAGATAATGTCCTTTCTGCTAACTTTGTGATTTTGGTGTCAACTTCAAAAAGAAAATAGCCAGTTATTCTACTAGTAACATGAGATTTTTGGGGAATAGAATAGAGAATTGCAGTTTAGGACAAGTAAGGTCTGGTAGATTGTAGGCAAGTCCAAAGAGACAAAGGGGAGATTAGCTTCCATTAGGATTCAGGAGGATATTGGGGAAGGCTGCTGTGAATAAACGTTCACTGGAAAAGGACAAGAGTTTGAGGTTGTGGTGGCTTCTCATTGGCTGCAATCGGTGGCCACTATGTTGTTGCTGGGGCAGGGAGAGAATCTTCCAGTTTTCTCTTTAAAGCAGGAGGTAACATTTCTATATGAAAAATGTCTTATTAATTGTGCTCACTGTATTACTTTTTCAAATTTATCAAGGAATTAAAATTTTTCAAAATTCAAAGAAAGGTTATACAACTGATAAGAATTGGAATTCAAATCCATCACTAAAACTCATATATATAAGCACTTGGCTACAGACATCTTGTTATATGTAATCTCCCCATTCTCCAGGCATATACATCATTTTACATGAGGAAACAGGAACAACATATATGGAGGAATATTACATAAACCTGCTGAAAAGGCCTCATTCTCTTCTGGCCTCAATTGACTATTTTTAAAGACTATACTTAATTTGGGCCTTTGGAGCAGTTGATTTGTTAACCTTATTTTGTATCTCCTTTCTGTAATGTGCTCAATTAGACTGGTTTGTCATTCAACGGTATTTATTCATCTCCTACTACATACTCAGCCGTGTGGTAGATGTAGCTAATATAGAAAAGTTAAGTTAAAAATATTTTTCTACATTTGAAAGAATTTAGAGTCTGGTTAAATAGACATGTTAATACATGTGAAACAAGAATGAACAACACCAACACAAAATATATGAGCAGAATTTTGATACAAACTCTTAGTGCTCTAAGAGGTAAAAAGACAGAAATCAGTGCTGTCTGGAGTAACCAGGGAATGCTTCATGAAGAAGGAATCTTAGAATTTCTTTGAAAGATGATTGAGATTTGAAAGCATTAAAGAGAATGTTCCAGGTGGGAATAACATAAGCAATGACACACAGGTAGTTTGTGTTTATGAAACGGTGATGCAACTAAAAGAAAGGGTATATACAGAAAGAAACTTTTCTCCCATGTTCTTGATTCCATGTGGAGGAGGCTGCCAAGTATAACACTCCTTACATCTCTTTGCCCCTTCCTTGCCCCTCCCTTGGAGAGGAGTGAATGAGTCAGATTGGTAATTTTGGAAGGAAGAACTGGGCAATGGTAGGAGGGTAGCTCATTCTCTTCTTCTCTTCTTTTTGAGAGTGAGTCTGTCCACAGTGTGCCCTCCGCTGCCCTCTGCTATTATGGAAGCTGAGTAGCAAAGGGGACAGCTCCTGCCTCCATTGGGGGCCACTGGGCAGTGACTGACAGAGTCCACCTAATTCTGGGTTCACGCTTAAGCCCGTTTACAGATGTAAATCTCAATCTCAGACATCAGTGATCATCTTATTTTAGTTTCATTGGCTTACTCCTTTACTCCTCTTTCTAATTTCTTACACTTGATCTTAGCCAAAAGGTCGAGAAGCGATCTTTCTAATTTCTTGATGGAAAACTTGGATAGGAAAGATGGTTGCTATTTGTTGAGTCTCTCCATCATCTTTTAAAAAAAAGCAGTAGTCATATTTTGCACATTAAAAACTATGATATGTATTTGCACATTAAGAGCTATGATATGTATGTCTTTCATTTCACTTTCTTCGTTGGATTGTTGAAAACAAAATTTTTACTAAATCAGAACAATTGTATATGCCTTTATAGTCTACATATCTGTGTTTTATTCCTCCCTGATATTATACTTTTATTCTAATATGTATTTTCTGTAATTCTGTTTTTAAGTTTACAATGAACTATTTTGTTATTTGTGCTTTCTATATGCCACCTCACATAGTTCTGTGGAAATAGGCCAAGCTTAAGTCATATGATATTTCATGATATATTGACAGGCTGGAGAAACAGGCTGGATATAGAAAATAAAGGAGTCAAGTTAGTTAGAAATGATTCAGGTTTTATATGTGACTATAAAAATGTGGCCTCATTGTGAAGCATCATCATCTTACTGATGGCAAGTGATGATTTTCAAATAAATGAGGGACCTCTGAGTGACATCCCTCAAAAGTGGGGCACTAGAAGGGAGCTCATGTAATTGAAAGAAAGCGCAAATTGCTAAAGAAATGGGAGAGAGAGAGAGAGAGAGAGAGAGAGAGAGAGAGAGAGAGAGAGAGAACGACAGAGAGAGAGAGAGAAAATGACAGAGAAAGAGAGAAAGAGAAAACGACAGAGAGAGAGAGAGAGAGAGAGATCATATACTTTGGAGGAATTTCAGCAGTTGATATAGAGAGAGAGGAAGCAAGATTAGAGAATGAAATGAAAAAGAATCAGACAAAGAAGGAGGAGAAAATGATGTTTCTGGAACCATGGGAAGGAGCAGGTAGTAAACATGCAAATGCTGCATGTTCTGTCAACTGCAAAATAAAGTTTTAGGAGAAAGACAACGTTTCCTTGAAGCATTTACTTTATCTTTCATTAATCTGGCTACCCATTCCAGGAATATTTATACAGTGCTCAGTATAGAACTATGTAATTTGAGCTTTTTATATGATAAACACTAAGTAGAGGATTCGATGGAAGAGTTTAGGTTGCTGGTGTGTTCTGTAGGGTAGTTTTTTCCGCAAGGCTCGCTCTTAAATTGAAAGGCTGACTGTGATTACACAGTATGTGGGGGTGTGTGTGTCAGCTGGAGTGTGTGAGCAGGAAGCATGTAGTCAAGCTGGCCCCTCTCCTGGCTGATTAAATAAGAAGCAACTAATTCTGTGGCATCCACATCCTGGCTAGGAGCCCTGTCCTTCCCAGGCATACTGTCCAATTTGTTTAGAGAGCGGGCCTTTGATTGTGGTCTGGGGGAAAATGCTCCTGCTCCCAGTCACTTGGCGCACGTGGGAGTGGAGGCGAGTGGGTGGGAGTGGGGCTGGCTGGTGCAGCTGCTCTTAGGCAGTCTTGTGATGGATCAACTGATTTCTGCCCCCTTCCCACTCTGATTCCAAGTTTGGAGCTTCTCTGGAGTTGGGTTGGAAAATAAGGGTTTCTGCTTCCACTGCAGCCTTTTTTTTGCATGTTCTCAACTGCAGTCTGTACCCCAGTACCCCCTCCATCTATTTGCACAATTCCACCTACTTTCTATACTCTAGAAATTTTTCAAATCCTTGTTCTGTGGGTGTAACTTCTTTCTTTTGGGACTGTTATAAATTTATTCTCTTTTTTGCATAAGTTATTGTCATTTCAGTTGGCTCTTTGCAGGGAGGGGTCATAAATGTATGTGTTCAATTTAATATCTTGAACTGGAAGTCAATTTTCAATGTAAAAACAAATTTCTAAGACCCTCATTTTGTTATTGTTTTTCTTACGAACATTTGAAAGCTCTTTACTTCTTAAACTGCATTTATGATAATTAATGAATTATTATGATAAACCAATATATGTTCCTTTAAAAAATTCATTATTTCTAAGGATCAAGCAGAGCTTCTGATCACCAAAAGTAAACTGTGACATCAAACCGAATTGATACAATTCTAGGCAAGGACAAGAAATTTGATGTTGTTATTTTCTAACACAGCTAGTGTGTAGAAAAATATATTATTAATGCCAAGAACTGTTTCAGATATTCCAAATATTTATCAAACAATAGTTATGTTTTATGCACTCTGCTAGACTCTGGGTGTTTTCATGAACAAAATAGATGCCTACCCGCCAGGCATTATAGACTATAGTCAGAGAGCAAGACATTAAATACACACAAGTATAAATACAACTGTGATGTCTTTTAAAGGAAAATGTAAGTTATTATGAGGAAGAATAATAGGGGGAGATCAGGAAAAATCCTCTGGGGAAGTGATATTTAAGCAGAAGACTAAGATATTAGCTAGAAAGTATTGGAGGGACAGACAGCAGGTAGGATGGCCAGTGTGGGAGGAGTGGACCAAGATAAGGCTGGAGAGAAGGGCAGAGGCCAAATCAAAATCCTGCAAGGTCCTGGATTATATCCTAAGAGCTGTTAAATGTTTTTACCATGGGCATTGATTAATCTGCTTTGTACCTTTAACACTTTGGTCTTTTTAGCTTTGTGGAGAACACATTGGTAAGGTAGCGCCACTGCAGTAGTGTGAGTGAGAGATGGTGGCATGGTTAGAGAATGGCAATGAACATTGAAAGAGGTGGATGAATTTGAGACATATATTGTGTGTTGTATTGACAAGACTTTGTGATTGTTGTGGTGGGTTTAGCAGGGGTGTAATCATGCATTACTGGTGAGATTAAAGTGCCATTTATTGGGATAAACAATAGAGAATAAAGATGGCTTTTGGGAGAAAAACTGAGTTCAGCTTCTAATTTTTACTTGAGCGGGAGACATAGCCAAGAAGAAACATCATTAAGGCAGTTGGATGTATGGATCAGGGTCTCAGAAGAGATGTTGGCTAGTGATATAAATTTGGAAGTTGTCATTATGCAACTGTTATTTATTTCACTGGAGTGGAAGATATCAGGGAGAGAGAGGAGAGGAAAGAGGAAATCCCAAGACTAAGCCCTGAATAAACTCAACACTCAGAAGTTGGACAGAGAAGGAGAAGCTGCTCAGAGAATTTGAAAAGAGCTAGAGAGGTAGAAGGAATACCAGGTGAGTTGAGGTCAAGGTTTTCAAGAGAAGAAAGTATTTTAAGAAGAAAGAAATAAGTGGTAAACCCTTAAAATACTCTTAAAAAAACACCTTCTAAGTTGAAGGATCCACATTACCTTTTTTCTATAAAGCAGTGGTTTTCAACCTTCCTAATGCCGCAACCCTTTAATACAGTTCCTCATGTTGTGGTGACCCCCAACCATAACATTATTTTTGTTGCTACTTCATAACTGTAATTTTGCTACTGTTATGATTATAATGTAAATATCTGATATGCAGGATGTATTTTCATTGTTACAAATTGAACATAATTAAAGCATAGTGATTAATCAAAAAACAATATGTAATTATATATGTGTTTTCCGATGGTCTTAGGCGACCCCTGTGAAAGGGTCGTTCGACCCCCAAAGGGTTCACGACCCACAGGTTGAGAACCGCTGGTATAAAGGTTTTAGACAGAGGCAAAGCCACATTTTAACACCAGGGAGAGATTCAGGGGGTTGAGCTGGGTTAGCAGGTTGGTGGTCTTGGTAGAGAGCAAGCAAAGAAAATGTCCCAAGGATCTGGCTTATCTAGTGCTTTCCCTGATCCCTCCCTCCTGCTTTGCATCATAATCTCAACAACTATTATGCTAACATGGTACTTGAAAATTTATTGTGAAGGCAATGCCATTGGAGAATTTCTCAAAGAGAATAATTTCTCCTCCTATGATGCTCTGGACCAGGTTGACAACAATGTAAATAGTTAATACATGTAGTTTTTTGGGGGAAAAAGTTCATTTTTAATTCAAGTTTTCTGACTGGTTGTCTATATTATGAGAGTCATTTGTTTGACCACAAGAAAATGAAGACTAGTTGAAAACTGAGTGTGAACTTCGGAACAATTGTGTAATTAATTTATCATTGGTCGGGAGAATGTTATTTCTTTATTGGCTTATTAAGAGATTATCCTGTATGCTATTGGCTTGTGAAATTATTAGAATTCCCACAGTGAAGCTGTGTTGAATAAACTATTGTCAAAGACAAAACCACCCCGCACAAAACTTCTGCTGAGTCCCTCCTTCCTCCTACCAGTTTAACATACTTCTGAAGATGAGTTATAAAGCATTATCACAGGTTTTTGCATGTGTGTTTTCAGATCAACATTATGACCGAAGATTATATTCCTAAGTGTTTTGTAGTTATGCAAGTGTGAGAGAAAATATTAGGTTGAATCATGTGAAACTCTCATTTGTTTGGTAAAAGAAATGGCCAAACATAGGCAATTTCATATGGTTCAACTTAATACTTGATATGTGACCAGCAGTTTATTTCAGAAATGGCTTTTGGTTGTTGTTACAGTAATGACACAATAAAGTCTCGCTTAGTTACCGTGAACTGGTAAGTTAACTTGCACTAAATTTAATTTTACTTTCTTGTACTGAGCATGATATTTAAAACTTTTGTTTCCTTAGATACTTTTTTTGTTAAATGCTTTCAGACAGCTCTATGGAAGGAACTTAATCTGGAATATAGTGAAAAGTTTTCAAGGTTTACTTGTCCTCTTCCCAGTCTTTTCCTTATACCTATGCTGTAGATCAGTGGTTCTCAATCTTCCTAATGCTGCGACCCTTTAGTACAGTTCCTCATGCTGTGGTGACCCCAATTTCATTGGTACAAATTGAACATAATTAAAGCATAGTGATTAATCACAAAAACAATATGTAATTATATATGTGTTTTCTGATGGTCTTAGGCGACCCCTGTGAAAGGGTCGTTCGACCCCCAAAGGGGTCGCGACCCACAGGTTGAGAACCTCTGCTGTAGCTGGATAGGATTTCCTGTGCCTCCGAGATATTTTTGGGTCTGTTCTTGGGAAGTGGAAGAAGCATTCCCTTGACTGTCTTGAAGGATAGTAGCTGTCCTCGCTGTCCTTTTATTACACTTCTCAGGCCTTTTTACCTGGCTGTGTATGAGGAATTTCACAAGAGAGCAAATTTCCAGAGTTTAATGATGGTCTATTACAATAAAATCTTTCATTCTTGGCCACAATCTGCTCTCATGGAGTTGAATTTATCTTGAAACTTAACTGAAGCTGGAATTTTTTTTTTTTTGGGGGGGGGGGCTACCAGGGTTAGTAATTTTTAACAATTGAGAAGAAATTTAATATATAGAGAGATTAGATATTGATTTTATGTATCTGTGTATACTCAAAAAATAACTTAGAGATTTGTTATGGCTGTAAATAAGTGGTATTCTAATTCACAAAGTTTGAACTATTTTTACTTGTGTGAACATGTTTTCAATTTGAAAAACTGCTATTAAGAAATAAATTGAAATTGGTGTTAGTAAGGGCCTAGTAGTTCCTTGCTTTTAATATAGATAAAACATTTGAAAAAACATAGATTTAGTGTTCACAATCTGTGGACCCTGAAATGATATACGCAGTTGCATTTTCTTGGGGTTGGGGTAACTGGAATTCACTGAGGAACCCCAGGAAGCTGTGCAGAACAAGTACCTCAGTTAATCCTCCTAAGGAACTGTGGCATTTATACCCAAATTCTCTTCAGTTGTTGGTTGAATGCTGCTCTTGGGGTGGTGATGGAAGTAGTTCATTCTTTGACCCTTCTGACCTTCCATCTGTGCAGACAGAGAGACTCTGGCCACCAGAGAGAGCCATTGGACAGTGGGAAGTGGGAAGTCAGCTTCAGGCACTACATTGGTGACATATAAGGGTACACGAGTAGGGTACCAACAACATCTGCTACAGTCTACCTTTTTCCTACTCAGACCCACCATGCTTCACTCCCCATAAGTTCATTCCATTCTGTCATTGATTCTTCTAGGTGGTGGCTAGTTACAAATGCTATAAAAAGGGGAAAAAACTCAACAGGTGCCCTATAAATTCTCTGAGTTCCAAATATACTCTTGTCCCTATTATGTGGAAGCAATTCTAGCTCCTCATGCGAGTCAATTACCCTTGCTGGTATAATAACTCTTTTGTCTGTTGGTCTCAGCATTAACAGTGAAATTGTATTTTGTACTTTACTGTATTTCCACTCACTCAGGAATCAGGATCTCTAGGCCAGCTGATCTGCACCTGCTGGAGCCAAGTCCTGAATATATTGTTTCCTTCATATAATGGATAGTGACTGTACCCACTTGAATTTGTGATTTGGAGACTTAGACAATATGCAGCTTAAGATAGGTAGCATGGGTTGCATACATGCACTTGATGCATCATGATTAGGAATCTAGTTTCTATGCAGGCCCAGAAGCATGCTAGAAGCTACTTTCAAAAGAATGAGTTATCTGTTGTGAAGTTCTTTTGTCTAGTTTCAGGATCCAAAGTGGTCAGCCTTGTGAATCTTTACAGGGCTTGCCAAGGTGAGTGTTATGGCAGCTGCTAACTGTATCTACCCAGGAACTGGGACAATGACCACACGGGGCTCCATGACCTGTGACAAAGACTGAGTTCAGACCTTCATTTATTACTTTGCCTCTGTAAGCTCCCCTTCTAACAGTGAGACTATCATGGTATTTTAAGTCTCTTAATATCCTAATAGTGTCAGCTCAGACCTTGTCGCCAACCACCCTCAAATAGTCTGGGCATTGTCGTTATTCTAATAAGTAGCCATAGGTCCCCTTGGAAAAGGATTAGGGAATTTGCTGCTATTTATACTTGCTATGGCGTCACAGTGGCCTTGCACAGACTCTTCTTCAGTCATTAGGCTTGGGGTCTGAGGATTGGCTCAGGTCTGAAAATGATCTCACTTCAAGGAACACCATCATCTATTAGCTGTTGCCATTGATCTTTGTGGGCTGGGGTTCTCTGGTGCCATTTTATAGATATTGTTACTGTTATGGTTATTACACCTACCTTGCCTCTGATGTCGCAGTGTCATTACCTGGCCTCTAAAATTGTGGAATCCAATAATCCCCATTGATACTAGGGAGCCCAGTTGTATGGCATAATCCCTACGATACATCTTGGTTTACAGAGAACAGCCAGCACTGACATTTTCCATAATGTCTTGTGCTCCTCAGTAGCACATTCTTATTTCTTTAGTAAAAGGAGTGTCCTCTGGCGTCCCGGGGGGTGGGGGTGGGGCGGGGAGGGGCATAAACCACTGGTGGGTTCTCTGTTGTCATATATAATATACACATTCTAGCATGTCCACTTTTGTGAACCTTGGACTCCTTTCTCAATATTCTGCCAAAGAATTTCTGGTATTCTATCATCATCTCCCCCGCGCCCCCCCCCCCCCCCAGCTTCAAGTAGCTATTCTAGCAAGGCATTACAACCAGTTATGGATGTCTTTTCCAGATGTTCAATCCTGGGTCACAGGAGAGCACCCCCATAAAATTTCATTTACCCAATATTATATATCACCTCCTTCAGTTCAGGACCATCAAGATCCATTCCAAGCATGTTCGCCTATTCCTGCCAATACAGAGTAGCTGGGTTCTGCATTTCTTTTCATGGATAATTCCTTTCTTCCGATAGCAGGGACCCAAGTCTGATCATGCTGAAACTTGACCCAGTTATTCACCTGGAGCAATCAGAGGAGGTGGGGCACATCTTGAGGAGGCAAACATTACGTTGTGAGACATCTGCCAAAGGTGGCAGATTGGCATGATCTGTAGACAAGAAACGGCTGCTCTGTTAGGGAACCCAGGGTTCAAGTTTCTCAAGTGCATCTAAACAGATGTCCCTGTCCCAGTTTTCTGAATCACACTCCTTCTATATCCAGAGTCTTGTCTAGACTTGCTAGGATTCAGAATTAAGTCTTTCTCTGTAATGGATAAGGTCACATTCAGGTTCTGAGCTTCATATCAGGAGTTGATTTTAAGCTGCAAGAATTACCTTTGAGCTGTGAGATTTAAGTGTCTCTAAAGGCTATCATGGTAGACATTCTTTTGCTTCCACAGTGTGCTCTGATTGGCTGAACTGGGGCTGTCAGTATTTTTCTTTTAGTGCATCAAGGAAATTTAACAGCAATCAACTAATCAATAAGCCTTACAGTTCCTTTTTTTAAAAAACATTATAACAGAATTATTCCTTTAAGGGTAGTTTACTTAAAGGAAGAATTGGTTGGAGCAGATAGACAACCCAGCACTCTGTATAGATTATTCTCTGCTATCAGACAGCTGTTGTAGTAAATATTTTATTGTATAGTTGAACTAATGACTGACAAGACAGAAGGGCAAAGAATGCAGTGTGAGCCAGGAACCATACCTCCTGGTGGTTACTAGTTTGATATTTATCTTGGTTACTGTGCCCTTCTGGGCGTTTATTGGCAGGAATCTTTACGGTTACATTGTGTAAGCTTACAGCGCACAGCTAATCATGGACGATGAGGCTTTGGTGCTGGCTGGGACTAGTTAGGTCAGAGTTTTGAGCACGGAAAACAAAGATGGAGTCAGTTATGTTCACACCAATGTCTATACAGGCATTATTGTACCTTCCACACATAGTTTATATAATTACTTTCTTTTTTAAAAAAAATAAAACTTTATTGATTTCAGAGAGGGAAGGAGAGGAAGAAAGAGGTAGAAACATCAACGATGAGAGAGAATCATTGACCGGCTGCCTCCTGCACACCCCACATTGGGGATCGAGCCCACAATCTGGGCATGTGCCCTGACCAGGAATTGGACAGTGACTTCCTGGTTCATAGGTTGATGCTCACCCACTGAGCCACATTGGCCAGGCTATAATTACTTTCTTATGAATAAGCATGTAGGTTGTTTCCAATATTTTGCAATGACAAACAAAGCTGCAATATGTTTTCCTATTGATGGAAGTGTATCTTCAGGGTGGACTGCTAGAAATAGGATTGCTTAAACCTCACAGTTTTCATAATATCTCTCAAGTTCTATGACTATTACATAAACTAGTGCATTGCCTTCTACTTTAACCTCATCCCAGTTCACCAGAGTTGAGAGTGTTCACAATGACGATGCCACAGCTAACCCCACAGTTGACCACTCTCCAATTCCAGAATCCATTATAAGGCCCTGCTTCTTAGAACTATTTCTGTTACCATCTGAGTTTGGGTTTGCCCAGAAATATATCCTGAGATGATTTGGTACAACCTTTGGGGGTAATCTTAGGAAACCACAGTAACGGTGGAGTTATCAAACCAGTTAGCGTTGTGGGTAATGAGTTTAATCCTGAGGAGAGAACATAAGAGTCAGACACACAAACATGTGTGTCAGAGTGGTTTCACGGGGGAGGGCTTAGAGAGAGCAGGATTATTTATACAACTACGGTATAGTCAGTCATCGGTAGGGATGGAGCGTGTTAACTATTGGACACTTTCAGCCTGTGGTAGGTGTGGACAGAGCAGACTCTGGAAGGCAGAGAAAGCCCCGAGGCAGGTGGAAGAAGCCAAGCGAAATACCCTGACATATAACACCTGAGGAAATATGGTGGGTCCCTGACAACATCTGCTTTAGGACCCAGTAACTCAGCCAAGGACCCTGGGCGCCTAGTGAGTCACATGTATACTCTGGGGGTGTCTGAACTCAACATGTTTGAGATCCCTAAGCTGGGACATGGCTGGATGCATCACAAATACATGCTGCATGTACAATTTTGTACCCTTCCTCTTCCCACTTAACATTAGAGAGTGAATATGGTCATATTACATGGTATAGTATAAAAAACATGTTTTGTGGGTCCCATCAGGATTTTATTTTCCAACTAGAAGGCAATTCATACTTTCTTAGGGCAATTTTTGGAAATGAGAAAGCACTACAAAGTGCTGACAAACACGTATGGCTGTACATGGATATCGTTGTTAACCTATAAGCTTATAGTGCGTTCCACAGTTAAAAAATGCAAAATGCAAGCCGAAGTCCAGGTCTACTGTGCACGCACTTCATCACGAGGAGCCCGCTGCTGCTCCCTGCTCGTTCTCTGGCTGCTGCCGAAGCGCCATCTGTGTAAGTGCTCCTGATAGACAAATTGCTTCCTACCCCGGCCTCCATCGCTTGTGAGGAGCAGTGCTTAAGAAATAATTGCTTCGGGGGATCGCAAAGTACTCACACTTAATGAATTCTTCTGGCATCTTCTGAAGTAGTCACCGGATTTGTGACTAAGTCACCAAAAGATGGATTTAAAATGCAGGAAGTAAAAACGTGTAACTAGGGCAGGACCAAGACATGCAAAAGGAGTTTTGTGACACCCAGTGCAATGTCACAGGTTAAAAACTCACTGGCTGTACATACAGAGGCGTTTCTATTTTCTCCTGTGGAGAGGTGGGGTGGGGTAGGATTGCCAGATATCCATGGACAAGGTGAGGGAGGGTTGGAGGGTAAACAGTGCACAGCCTCGGTGACATGGCAGACCTTTAGAAACTTAATTCCCCAAAAGGGTAGGCCAATGAAGAGGGCATTTCATCATGCACATGAGGCAGCCATGTGTGTGTGTGTGTGTGTGTGTGTGTGTGTGTGTGTGTGTGTGTGTAAGCTGCACACTGAATGAGCTGGACTCAGAGGGGCTGAAAAGCATTAAATCACTTTTATTTGTTTTAGAAATACCTATTGTATAGGCTCCATGGTGCTTCCCTCTCCCTGGTTCCTGCAGGACATTTCAAGCAGGTTTTACAGTTTTTAGGTAAGTCAATAATCTCCTTATTTTAGCACTAAAAGCCCAGCTTGGTCTAATAATCACATAATTCCCATCTAGTTGATTATTGTATAGAAATAAAAAATAAACCCAAATTATTTCAAATTCATTTACCCAGTTCAAGCCTGCAGCAGGCTTGTAAGCTTGCAGGGGGAGAGAGGGCTGTGGCCAGCTTCTTGCTGTTGTTGATGTATTTCCCTCCCCCCATGAAGCAGCTGCCTGGGGACCTCTCCCTGGCTGGCCCAGCCAGATAGGGGATCAGAAGGAGAGGGGCTGCTGTGTGCGGCTCGTGCAGTTGCAGTTTAGTGGTGGGTCCCTCTGGATGTTGTGCATGGGTGGTTCTTTCTGTCCTCCAGCTGTGGCTCAACTTCCTTTACGAATTGTCCCAGGTCTGGTCCCCATAGCGTAGTCCACATCCAGTCCCCAGAAAAACCTACCTTTTTCCTGCATCGGTAACAGAGCAGCTCACTCCCAATAGAGCCCCCGCTCTTCGAACTGCCATCTTTTTCCTTTAGTTTTTCCTGGTGAAAAAAAGTTTTTTTATTTTTCAAAGTTGAGGGAAGACATGCCAACCTTTTCTAGCGTCCCCTGTGACGTTCCTCTCAATTGGAGTCAGTTAACAGAGATTCGCCTTCATCCTCGTTCCCTAGGGAAGGAGCCGAGAGATGCCAAGGGGGCCCGACAGCTCTCTCTGTAGGAAGTGTGTTCTCTGCAAGCCTTGAGGTGTGAGCTGTACGGATGCTGACAGGACCGGATTTACACCTCCTCAGCGTGCCCCGCATGTATCGGTGCTCTAGAATCTCAGTTGAGGATCTGGGCAGTTCTTGGCTCTTCTATTGTCCCAGGGAACTCAGCTGCAACTGAGGAGTGTCTCATTTGACCACCCTACTTCTTGTGCTTGGAGTCAGATGGGCACAGTTTTGCATGCGGCCCTCCTGCTTGCAACTGAGCAACCTTGGACCAATAATCTCCTTCAGTTACAGTGCTTACTTCTGTGAAAAGGGGAAACTAGCCTGGCCTGTGTGGCTCCGTGCTTGAGCACCGACCTAGGAACCAAGAGGTCGCGGTTTGATTCTTGGTCAGGGCACATGTCCAGGTTGTGAGCTCGATCCCCAGTACCGGATATGCAGGAGGCAACAAATCCATGTTGCTATTTCTCTCACTGATGTTTCTATCTCTCTATCCGTTTACCACCCTTTCTCTAAACATCAATAAAAACATACTTTAAAAAAAGGGGGTGGGGGAAACTAATATGTCTCAGATGTGAGTTTGCTGTGAAGAAGTCATAGTCGCATGAGCTCAATATGAAGGGGCTCTTAAGATGATGAAAATGATGATGAAGGTGGCTAGGTTCCCTCAAGGTCCTGAGTATCTGCCCATTTCCACCTACTAACAAGAGAAAGCAGTAGTCACTGATTAGATTTCCTGCCTGCAGTAATTCGCCAGCCTTTCACTTTTAGAATGGGGGGAATGCCTGGGCAAAGGCAGGGTGGCACTCCTAAACATCTCCATTCCTCTACAGAAACTTGGGAGGAGATGAGATGGTCATAGTCTATTATTCTTTTCTCTAGTTATTCCTGCCACTGCCACATGCCCATTGGAACTGAAGTGTTGGAGGAGTCAGCTCTCCTGTCTCCTCTCCTTGGTCATTCATTCTCTCTCCAGCCTCTCTTACCAATCAGGAAGGGGGTTCAGGGAGAGCCTGGTTAGTGGCAGGGTGCCAGGCCATCTCCGCTTTGCTGGGAAATTTGATGTGGCAGCTATAACTTATTGTTCTTGCAGCTACCCTGTATATGCCAGAGAAAAGAGCTTAGTAAATAAGTGCAAGGAGCTGATAGCAAAAATTTGAGACCGCACTGCAGTGCTTCTAACACCATTATAGGCACTGATTCAGTGCTGGCTCACAGAAACGAAGGCTACCATGGGGACAGAATTACCATGTCCCCAGGGCATTCTTTGGCATTCTACCCAGGCCGCTAACCAGGTCCTCCATGCTTCATTTATGGGATCTGACACTATCACAGACTCCAGCAGTATAGCTGCAGGCTCTGGTAAACTCCTAAATTAAAAGTCAGCCCAGTCAAGGATATTTTGATGTCCGGGGACTTGTATGCAAGCTCTCATTAGGATTAGTGCCCAAGTAACTTCTGACTTATTGAAATAAATGCTGATCCTTCCATCTTAGCTCTATGATTGTACACAGGCATTTTAAAAAGCTGAGATGAGATTTTCATGTATGTAAGTCACTCTAAGAATGCTTCATATTTGCTCAGGAGGCATATTATATATAGAAGGCACTAGTCTGCAGAAAGCACAAAAATGCTATATTGAAAATGAATGATTCTCTTTGGTTTTATGCTTTATGCTGCACATTCTAACAGAGTCCACCTAACATACAGCCATTGAGGAGAAGGGAGAGGAAAAGTCTGTAAATCAAACAGTCATAAATAGAATTGAGAAAGATAAATATCACATGATCGTACTCATTTGTGGAATATAATGAACAACATTAACTGATGAACAAAAACAGAACCAGAGTCATAGAAGCATCAAATAGACTGTTCAACCTATGAGGGAAGGCAAGGGGTGAGGGGGTAAGAGATCAAGCAAAGGACTTGTATGCATGCATATGAGCATGACCAATGGACACAGATGTGGGGGGCGGTGAGGGAATGTGCTGGGGGTTGGAGGCAGCTGGGGAGAGGTCAATGGGGGAAAAAGGAGACTTATGTAATACATTAAACAATAAAGAACTTAAATTAAGAAAGCAGAATTGAGGATGCCAGAGAGGTACTCTTTTTAGCTTCTTAGTTCATGGATCTTGGTGGTTCAGAGATCAGGTGGTTGATCTGAAGCCACCAAACATTTAATTGCAGTCGTGTTCTGGTGGCCCAAATTGGTATCATGCCAACCTGTTGGCAAGGTTTTTAAAAACAATGTACTTTTCAGGGCAATGCAAGCAACTAAAGTTTTTATTGGCTCATTTTTTCACTCTCGTCCGTGACATGCAGTTTAGAGTGGAGTATTGTCCAGTTACTCAGCGGTGATGTGTAATCAATGTGCTCAGCAGCCACTCGGTCATGTGGGAGAAAACAACGCTGAGAGTCTTTGATCTTACAATGTTTGGTCAGCTAGCAATTTACAGAAATGATGAAAAGAAAAAAAAAAGCAAAAACAAAAATAGAAGCAGACCTTCTGAAGTTTTTGTTTTTTGTTGGTACTTTGCCTACGCCAGATTTTTTTGCTAATGTATTGGACTTAGAAAAGGTACATGGTTTAGAAAACATAACTTACCAGAAGTTCTACTGCTGACATTTTGATACATAAGAGAAAGTCGTTTTTTTTTTTTAGTCTTTTCTTCTACTGAAAATTGTCATGTGATTAAAAAAATTCCAGTTGTTTGTAACATAAAATCACAAAATAGGCATTTTTATGAGATATTGGCACACTGCTAATTAAGACTCCCCAAAAGAGATTTGACATTGAACTGGAAAACTTTAAAACTGGAAGGAATCTTAGAGAACATCTATGTAAAACTTCTTATCTTTGTCCCCATTCTGTCAAAGAGAAAACTGAGACCTTAGGAGGGGTGATGGCTGTCCTAGTTCACAGCACAAGATCATTGTCTGATGCTTATGGCTTTCAGATTTGTTTTATCTAACGGTAGAATTTTAGGGTTGTGATAAGACGAGCCAGTATGGAAATATTTTGGAGGGCAAAGTAGGATGAAGAGAGGCACACTTTTTCTAAAATACTTGTGTAGCACTAAATAAAATAGTCAAGAAAACCCTTTAAAACAGTGGTTCTCAACCTGTGGGTCGTGACCCCTTTGGGGGTCGAACGACCCTTTCACAGGGGTCGCCTAAGACCATCGGAAAACACATATATAATTACATATTGTTTTTGTGATTAATCACTCTGCTTTAATTATGTTCAATTTGTAACAATGAAATTGGGGGTCACCACAACATGAGGAACTGTATTAAAGGGCCGCGGCATTGGGAAGGTTGAGAACCACTGCTAAAAGAAGAGCAATGGTGGGGGTGGAGGGAGGTGGGGAAGAACTAACCCCACTAGATATTAAAATATATTGTAAGAAGAGAAAGAAGGAGGAGAAAGAGGAGGAGGAGGAGGAGGAGAGACGAAGAAGAAGAAGAAGAAAAGAAGAAGAAGAAGAAGAAGAAGAAGAAGAAGAAGAAGAAGAAGAAAAAGAAGAAATAAATAATAAAATGGCAATAAATACATATCTATCAACAATTGCCTCTAAAAATCAAAATAAATGAACAAGGAATCTGATGAACATAGTTAACTGATGAATAGAATAGAACCAGAAGCATGAAAACATGGAACAGGCTGATGAATCTCAGAAGGAAGCAAGAGGAGGGAAGGAAGAGATTAATCAAAGAACTTATATGCATACATGCATTACCTATGGATACAGACAATAGGGTGGTGAAGGCCTGGGGTGGAGTGGGATCCGGGTGAAAGGGGGAAATGGGGAACATCTGTAATACTCTGAACAATAAAGTTGTTTTAAAAAATGATAAAAATAATATATTGTAAAGTTTTACTAATTAAAAGATGTGGTACTGGTTCATAGACATATAAACCATGGAACATACTAGATCTAAATACATATAGAAGTTTAGTATATGACAAAGGCATTTCACATAAGTAGGGAAAAGGTAGCCTACCTAATAAATGGTGTTGGAACCACTGGTCATCCATCTTAAACATAATAAAGAATTGAATGTTAAAAAAGAAACTTTATTTATTTACTTATTTATTTTTTTATTGCTTAAAGTATTACAAAGGGTATTACATATGTGTCCCTTTTTCCCCCCCTGCCCTTGACAATCCCTTGGCCTCCCCAAATTCTAAAAAAAAAATAGTGAATGCCTTTAGACCTTGGGGTGGAGAAAGACTTTCTAAGTATAATACAAAATCTGGAGGCTGTAAAAGAAAAGATTAAAAAGTAAAACTACATAAAAAGGAAGAATTTTTTACGAAGGCACCATCTAGAGGGCTAAATGATAAAAGATAAATTGGTGAAAATATTATCAGAGTAATATACCTAATATGGAAGAACTCCTAGATGATATATATTAAAAAAACTCAATAGAAAAATAGTCAGAAGATATAAACAGAGATTATACAACAAAGACAATAAAAGGACCAAATATATTAAAAAGATATTCTATGTCACTCATATTAATTAAAATATAAATTATACATTTACTGAAACATACTTTTATAATTTATAGATTTGACGAAAATTCCAAAGTTCAATGACACACTTGTGTTAGTGAGTCTTTGGGATACAAGCACTTTTCAAGCAAATACTTCATTTGATACTAAGAAAGTTAGGACAATTTAGAAAGTTTTCTCAAAATTGCAAATGCATTTATCCTCTGCCCTTTTGAGTAATTCTTGTGTGTCCTTCTATATATAGCCTCACTCAGAATACACAATGCCTATATATAGTTGAGTCCTTATTATAGCTACATTTACCTATTTATATATTTAACAAATTTTAAGTATTTGTGGACAATAGTAAAAGTGTTGAAATAAGTTGACTGATTACATAAACCATGGGATAGACATGAAATAGAATATTATGCAGCCGTGAAAAAAGTCTGAAGTAACTCTTTGTATACTGAAATGGAACAACCTTTAAGAAATATTGATAAGAAAAGAAGCAGAGTACAGAACACTGTGTTTGGTTGGCTGCCTTTCTTTTTGTAAATTGGTGGGAGGTGGGGGAGAATATATATCTACATTTATTTGATTAATGATACAAAATTTAGACTTACAAGGAAGTCATTATAATGGATACTTGTGATGGCTAGTAGATTAGGACTTGGAGAATGGGGGAATAGGAAGAAATCTTTTCAATGTGTACTTTTGTAAAAATATAAGGAACAGAGAAATGTATTACCTTTTCAAATAATTAAATGACCAAAAGAGGGAAAATATACCACAGACCCTCTGCACCAGTCAGGGTTCCAATAGAGAAAACAAGCGGTAGAATACATATATAAAGTGTTTTAATGCAGGAAATTGGCTTACATGACTGTGGGAACTGGTTGGGCAAGTCTGAAGTCTGCACATGAGGCCATCAGGAAGGGCAGGCTGGAAACTCTGGCAGGCGCCGATGTGCAGAATTACTTCTTTCTCAGGGAAACCTCATTTCTACTCACTGTTTCAATTTATTCAATCGGCCAATCCAGATTATGGAGGATAATCTCCTTTATTTAAAGTCAGCGGATTGTAGATGTAAACCACATCTATGAAAGATCTTCACCGCAATACTTAGCTTAGTGTTTGATCGAATAACTGGGGACTGGAACCTCGCCAAGTTGACACATATAACTGACCATCACACTCTTCCTCTGAAACGCAGTTTGGGATTAATGACGTGACAAAGTTTGAACATATATATTGAACATGACAGAAAAATAGATTGCTTTTTTTGGATTTTCTGGGGCCATCCCAGAGTCAAATATCATTTATCAAACCTAAGACACTATTGATTGTAAGACACACCATTGTTTTTTCTATCACTAGTAAAGAAAAAACCCTGCCACCAGTTTAACTGATATGCCATTGATAGACTGCATGGCGTCCTCATTTCAGCAATGTTAAAATAATAAAACTGTATATCAGAATGGATGGAAACAGTCTATTCTGTGCTCTTGTTAGACCATGTGCAGCTAGAACCATGTGTCAGACCAGTTTCCATTTTGATTCAGAAAATAGGATCATATTACACATAACACATGTTTTTGATTGTTTGCACCGCTGTCTGGCCCAAGAACTGACATTTAGCCCTGTGTCGAGTTTATAGAAGTGTCTCCAAAGGTTGGGTGGGGTTGGAAAACTTTCTGAATGGAGAGTAGAGGTTGAGAGAGGAGTTCATTTCCCTGGCTCCTTCTTGCCCTCCTTCCTCCACTTCCACCTGAAGCAGGCAGGATGACAACAGTAGTCTGTACCATTGTTGGTCCCTCATGCTGAGAATGCTTGTAGCTGGTCACTGGCATGTTGGCTTTTCCTACTTTCTTTTCTTCCTCTTTGATAATCAGAGAGTTCAGTGGGAGGCCAACCTGAGATATTTCATAGGCTGAGCTTAAATATTAAGAGATTGCTTTTATTTCATGACAATTACAGGAGCGTCCAGTTTTTATTCAACCGTTTTTGAAGTATACTATCTCGTAATTTAGTTTTACTTTAGGCCATCAGGGCGACAAAGCCTGCCTGCTGTCCAATTTAGAGTTACAGAGAAAAAATTGGGTGCCATGATTCTAATCCAGTGAGAGGAAAAATGACATCTGGATCCCAGCTGTGTCATCATAATCGGTGAGAGTGACCTACATGCTCTGAGGGAGTGGGTGGCCAGTCCTTCTATTTGCCAGAGCTGAAATTTCAATTGTCATTATTAGTTGGAACTCTTATGTGTAGCAAATGTTTAAACAACATTGGGTGTAGCCTACTGTTTGTAGAAAACTGTCTCTGATTCCTAACTTCAAAGGGGCCAAAAAGCCACATGAGAACCATGCTTTGTTCAGCATAATTCACTAATCTTGCTATACCCTGTTTTATCATATTTTATGGAGTCCACAAAGGAATCTTGGTTTTGATACAATGGGCTCAATGAAATAAGACATAGTACAAATTGCCTTAAGACTCCATTAGTGGGAATATAGTGCTGAAAAAAGATCAGCCCACTTTTATTCAAACTGATAACAAAAATATAAAGAAAGACAAAAATGCAAAAACAACTGAATCACTTTTATTTCTAAATATCTAGGAAATAATTTAGGGTATATTATTTGTACTGTTTAAAAAACGACACCATAAGCTCTTTGTGTTTTGAAATTTGCCTCTTTCTTTATTGGTTTTCTTTTTTCTGAAAAACAAACTATAAACAATTTTAATGCTAGATTTCCTACCTAATTTGTCAACCACTAGAGATATTAGTGTAGATACAATGTCAAAAGAAGAAAACAAAATCCTTAAAGGAGCAGGAATTAGCACACCTCAAACAGTAGTGCTTCTGAGAACAGCTGTTAATATCTATTGTGTTGAAAATCTACTTAAAATGTACAGGTGTATACAATAGCCTCATAGCAGCTCAAGGAGCCTTTTTGTGTCCAACATACAAAGTCATCTGAATGCATAAAGGGCAATATTGTTTTTCAAAAATATTTTTCATATTGAAAGTACTAGAAAAAGTAGAACAAAATAATAGCTAAAGGTCCAAGGCTTTTCCATATAAAAGAGTAAAAGGTAATTTATAAGAGCACCTAGGAGCTGATGAACTTTGACACATTTTCATTATTTTTGACAAAATCCTCCCATGATGCCTCTGATTTTATTGTGAACTCTTATTTCACCCCATACCTTCAAAAGTATAGTTCTGAAATGTGCATAAGTTAGGAGCTACAATTATGAGTGGGCTATTTAAAGTAAGTCTGTTACTTGAAAAGGAAGGGTGCTTATTCAATGAAAGTATATATTGAGCATATTCTATGGATAAGACATTGTCTTTGGGCTGTGCAAGGTGCAAATATGAATAAGGTATAGTTTGGGTCCTTGGGAAGCTTACAGAAGACAAAAGAGGGAAAACTGTAAAAGTAATTACTCAATGTAAAAATAATTACTCAAAAATAAAAAGCAAGTCATGCAAATGAATGCAGTGGATGCAATTTTTCCTTATGAATTCAGCTTCTTTCTCTTTTCAGAGTTGAGAGCAGGGCACAACCCTGCCTCCTCACTCCCACCCCGCCCCCCACATTTTCAATATCATGTTCTTTATTTTGGAGCCTTCCATTAGCCAAGTCTGGATTCTAAGTAATAACTTGCTGTTTCTCCCAGTTTTCAGCAGTGCTTAGAGAACAAATGAGAAGACTTCTAATTAAATGAATGTGTTAGGATCTTTTTCATATCTTCCCACTTAAGCCATTCTTTTCAGCAAAAGCTAGTAGTACTGTCTTCTCTAATAAGAATTTAAGTCAATGCATTGCATCAGTTACAATTTGATTATTATCTATAGTTGTAGAGACCCCATTAGGTTTTGATTTTAGAAAGCTTTTGAAAAATATAAAACTTGAGGAAGAGATGGGTAATTAGTTTACTGGAGATGATTCAGCTAGTTTTCTGTTGCTGGTTATGGAATCAGACATGCAACAGCTAAATGCTGATCTGAGAACCAGCGGGGCGTGGTTGTAGTGAGGCTAGGGGAGGAGGAGGGCCAGCAGGCACAGGGCAGCAGGAGGGCTTCAGTTACCTGCAGGATGTATCATGGCCTCGTGGGGAGGATACAGGCTCTGGAGTCAGACACACTGGACTTGAAGCTAGTTTGTTGTACCACCTCAGACACCCAAGTTCTCTAAGCTTCAGTTTAATAATATATAAAATTGGGTCAACACCCCAGAGTTGTTGAGAGTGTTAAGTGAGACAACAAATGACTTAGCGTGGGCTACTTATGATTTCATGGTGTCTGTGCATAATGAGTTCTCCATAAATGTCAATACCTCCCCCAGGGCAGAGGGAGAGCACTGGAAAGAAAAAGGGCAAAGGAAATGCTAAGGGGGAAAAAGAATGGAAAATGGAGTCTGTAATGTGGCTGGAGGGGGGGGGGGCTGAATTTGAGTACTTGTTAACTACAGAAACATGGTATTGTCTAGGAAAATAATCTTTTTGCCCAGGCTTGCAGGTAAGTGGGTGGAAAGTCTAATGACTTGAGGTTTAGGAAACTCAGGTTTTAGGATCAGGTGCCTCACCAAGTAGCATGACCTTGGAAAAAATTCCTGACCCGCATTGAGCCCCCGTTCCACCATTTGTTAAATAAAGATTTCATTTAAACAATCTCTTCCAGTTCTAAAATTATTGATGGAATATTTAAGATGAAAATGACTGAGAACCAATTTAATGTATTTCATCTAAATGGTGACCTTGTACAGTCAGCAATGAGTTTGAGAAAGGTTTATTTACAAAGGAACTATTATAAAAACTGAGGCAGTTACTATCCTTGAAGTGAGATAACAATCATTGTAGTTTGTCCTTAATTCTAGGAGTTGGGCTAGTAAGACTTCTTGGGCACATTTTTCTTATTATGGGAAACATTTGGAAATATAAGACCTGTTGCTGTCTCTTGTTCTGGGAGAGTGGGTTAAAGGGGAATTTATATAGGGAGCCCAATGGGCTTTCTTGAAGGAAGTAGTTTGAGAAATCTTCCTTCAGAGACTTGAAATTAGGGAGCTGAGTCTTCAAGCTTAGTTATCAAGAAAAGACCGTGTAGTGGTTGGACAGTGTCCCCTCAAATTCATGTACATTGGAACCTGTGAACGTGACCTTATTTGGAAATAGGGTCTTTGCAGGTGTAATTAGTTAAGATGAAGTCATACTCATCTCATGGGTGGGCCTTTAAATCCAGTGACTGGTGTCCTTATAAGAAGAGGAGAGAGCTCAGGGATGCACAGAATGAAGAGGACATGCGAAGATGCAGGGAGAGATGGAGTGGTTCAGCTATAAACCAAGGAATGCCAAAGACAGCTGGGAACCACCACAAGCTCAGAGGCATGAGACAGTGTCTCCCTCTCAGCCTTCAGAAGGCACCAACGCTGCTGATTCATTGATTTTATACTTCTGGCCTCTTGAACGGCGAGGGAATACATTTCTGTTGTTTTAAGCCACCCAGTCTATAGTAATTTGTTATGACAACCCTAGGAAAATAATGTAAGCCCCAAGGCCTTGAAAAGGAGCTTCAGGGGAAACAGGATAGTTGTGTTAGTGTCCAGGACCCAGTGCAAGAGCCTAAAGAAGGATTGGTTGCAATAGAATAACCTGAAAGCCCAAGAATGAGAGACATCATTTGTCCTGGGCAGACTTTGGAGTCAGCGTGGCCATTACTGAGATAGTGAACAACATCCATCAGCGAGCCTTCGAGCCACATTTTGTGGCAGAAACTGGGATCTGCAGCTCAGCTCTCTCTGACTAATGTAGATTTGACCCCTTTGGGCTGAATGAGTCCATGAAAGTCATAGATTATTTGCCATTGAGGATGGGTTGAGCCCGAAGAGGGAGATATTGAGTATCCTGTTAATTAGAGCACCTGAATGCTTTAGTTATTCATTGTAAGTGAAGCCCTAGCTGGTTTGGTTCAGTGGATAGAACGTTGGCTTGTGGACTGAAGGGTCCTGGGTTTGATTGTGGTCAAGGGCACATGCCTAAGCTGCAGGATTGATCCCCAGCAGGGGCTGTGCAGGAGGCAGCCAATCAATGATTCTTTCTCATCATTGATGTTTTTGTCTCTTTATCCCTCTCCCTTCCTCTCTGAAATCAATATATATATATATATATATTTAAATATTTTATTGATTTTTTCACAGAGAGGAAGGGAGAGGGATAGAGAGCTAGAAACATCAATGAGAGAGAAACATCGATTCAGCTGCCACCTGCACACTCCCCACTGGGTATGTGCCCGCAACCAAGGTACATGCCCTTGACTGGAATCGAGCCTGGGACCCTTCAGTCTGCAGGCCGACGCTCTATCCACTGAGCCAAACCGGCCAGGAC
Organism: Myotis myotis; assembly: GCF_014108235.1. Taxonomy (NCBI): domain Eukaryota; kingdom Metazoa; phylum Chordata; class Mammalia; order Chiroptera; family Vespertilionidae; genus Myotis; species Myotis myotis. The sequence continues at coordinate 184,035,875 of NW_023416335.1, forward strand.
AATAAAAATATTTTTTAAAAAATTGTAAGTGAAAGGAGACTTGGTCATGGGTTTATTCTGAGTTGGTAAAGGCAGCTGTGCTGCTCATACCTGTATAAGTTATGGGGTAGGTTAGATGTATTTATCACCTTTAAATGGGTTTGGACCTTTATGCTTGGAGAGATTAGGCAATTTGCTTACTGTCACACAGTGTAGATTTGAATTTGGGCCTGAATTCAAAGCCTACTCTTTTAGTGGCTGTACTTTTTCTCCTCCTAGACCCATTGGGAAGCTACTGGCTCTCCATCATCTCATGTAGAAAATGTGTGCAGCAGACCTGTGTTGGAATTGGCCAGGAGGGGGCAGTCTGTACTCCCAGCCAGAAGCAGGGGTCTGGAGGTGGACATGAGCAGGGTGGAAATCAAGAAGGGTTGCCTGGAGCTGGAAACTAGGTGTGGGGTGGGTCAGACTGAAACTGGGCAAGTTGAAACCATAGGGTGGGGTACCATAGCTGAGTCTAGATGTAGGAGCCAGATAGCAAGCATGGCCCAAATAGGACTGGGTTGTCATAGAGACAGCTTCAAAGGCCAGAACCTGGAATCCAAACCAGGTCAGAGCGAGACGATGGCTGAAGCCACCGTTGGAGCAGAGGGGTGCCCACGCGGGGCCTGGCTTCACAGGTTTCCTCTGAAGGTCTGGCTGCCACTTTGGCTGCTTTTGTGCCTGCTCACTGCACAGGAGAGCTCTCTGGCCCCAGAGTGACTCAGCTGCATTTTCATTCTTCTGAGAAGCAAAAACACCATCCATATCCTCTCTTTAACTAGTTTACTAGCCTCTGATTGAATACATTCAGTGCCAGGTGTCCAGGTAATGGTTCTGTCTTTAACAAACTGTGATGTTTTCCCTTGGACGGTACTAAAACCTGGTCCTGAATCAACAGAGTGCTTCTCTTTCTCTAGGGTACCGTCCCTTCAATGTTTAGTCACAGACACTGTGTGGAGGAATCTGCAAATTCTCAGGGTTTAAACAGCAGAAATTCTGATTCACTAAGTCTGAGGCAGGGCCAGAGGAACTGCGTTTGGAAAAACTCCCGAGGCGCCTCCTCTGTGCAGCGAGGGTTGGAAACCACTCATTTAGCTTCCTTCATTGTAATCCTGTTGATTCTACCTGCTGAATATTTCCACAAACAGCAGGGAGGGCTTGCCCCTCCTCACCATGCTTGCTATTTTAATGTAAGAGTTCATCAATGGCTTCTTGTATTACCACTGATCTTCCCATCGCTAGTCTTTTATCTTTTTTCTTTTTTATTGAATTTATTGGGGTGACATTGGTTAATCAAATTATATAAATTTCAGGTGTATAATTCTATAATACTATGGGGGTACGTTCTCTCTTCCTGCAACCAGCGCCAAAAGAGACAATGCGGGGGTTCATGAAATCTTGAGTAAAACGCGACGAGGGTTAAGGAAGAATGAAAACCAAGACTGAGACCGAAATGGAGGGCAAAGCTGGGCCTGGGTGTGGTATCTGCCCTCTGATAGATGAACAGAGCGCTCTCCCACACCGGTGGGATGTTTATTTATACTCAAAGTAACAGGAAGTTACATCACTTCTGGGTGGGCCTTGAGTTCCTGGCGACATCATGGGATCCACCCCCCTAGCACCTGGGCCGGAAAGGTCAGACTGAGTGGCCTCCTTGCCTCTTGCTAGGACCGCCTCCAGGGCTTGGCTTTGCCTGCGCCCTGGGTTCAGTTGACATTTAAAAACACCCGATGTGCTTGCCAGTGGCCCCCCACATAATACATAATCTGTATATTGTATTGTGTGTTCACCACCCCAAGTCAAGTCTCCTTCCATCACTATTTATTTCCCCTTTACCATCTTCTACCTCACCCTGCCCTCCTTTCCCTCTAGTAACTACCATACCATTGTCTGTGTCTGTGAGTGTTTTTTCCCCCCTTAATCCCTTTACCCTTTTTCACCAGCTCCACACCCCCCCTTCCCTCTGAGAGCTGTCAGTCTGTTCTCTACCTATGAGTCTGTTTCTATTTTGTCTGTTAGTTTATTTTGTTCCTGAGTGAGATCATATGGTGCTTGTCTTTCTCTGACTGGCTTCTTTCACTTAGCATAATGCTCTCCATAGTCTTTTAGCCTTTTAATCCGTCCTTCTCATGATTGCCAAAGTGATCTTTTAAAACTGCACATATGAGCATGGCACATCTTGCTTCCAATCCTCCGAGTACTCTTCAGTGTAATAACAAATGAAATAATAATAAAATAAACAGACATCCAATGGTGTACTGGGCCTTTGGCAGTAGGCCCTGCCTGCCTCCTTTACTCCCTGTGCCCTGGCCATGCCTCATCACTTGAGATTCTCTGATGCTTCCTCCTTTCTCAGCATGTGCCTTTGTGTTTGCTTTTCCTTTGACCAAGAATGTTCCTCTTCTTGCCTGATGAATTTCCTGTTCATCCTTCTACACTCAGCTCTAGTATGGCCTTCACAATAAAACTACAAGATTCTCTGCACCACATAATTTGTTATGTGATATTTTGACTTAGCTGTTTTGGTCATTTTTACCCTGAGGATATTTTGATTCTAGGAACATTTTATACACCATCATTTGATTAGAATTTCACTTTGATGGAGCCTAAAAAAAGGAACCATTAACTTTTGAACTTAAAAAAAATTCTAAGGAATTAGTAAAACATTTATTTTTATTCCATTACTGATCTTTAGGGCATTACTGACCCTCCTTTCTGGGGCTGGGTGGAGAGGGGATATGATTTTGGGTTCGGGTAACAATGAGAATGTAGACCTCAGTAGAGTCAGAGATGAAGGAAGGGTCCATGACAGAGTGAGGATTAGGGTCAGAAGGGAGGGTCAGAGACTTCTGCTAATATGGGAGTTTAACTTTTGTGACACTGCTGGTTATATATTTATAAAAAGAAAAAACATATTTTGACATGCTTCTTTCAAGTTAGCCATGTGTTATGGGTTCAACTGTGTGTCCTTCTGCGCCCTCCAAAAAGGTGTTGAAGTCCTAACCCCCAATACTTGAGAATGTGACTTTATTTGGAAGCTAGAGGCCCGATGCACAAAATTCATGCTAGGGCCTTGGCTGAGGCCCTCACCCTCTGCTGCCGCAGGCAGGGACCTCTGCCTCCTCTGCCACGACCCCCTGCCTGCTGCGGCTTTGTCCAGAGGGAAGGACATCCAGAAGGACATCAGGTCTAATTAGCATATTATGCTTTTATTATTATAGATAGTCTTTGCAGAGATCACGTTAAGATGAGCTCATTAGCAGTAGGACTCTGTCCTTATAAAAAAGGGAAATTTGGCCTTAGCTGGTTTGGCTCAGTGGATAGAGTGTCAACCTGCAGACTAAAGTGCCTTAGGTTCTATTCTGGTCAAGGGCACATGCCCGGGTTGTGGGCTTGATCCCCAGTACGGGACGTGCAGGAGACAACTGGTCAATGATTCTGTCTCATCATTGATATTTCTAGCTCTCTCTCCCTCTCCCTTCTTCTCCCTTCTTCTTCTATAAAAAAAGGGAAATTTGGCTGCAGAGATAGCCATACAAAGAGGAGAGACTATGGGAACAGACACAGGGAGATGCACTGTGAAGATGAAGACAGAGATTAGGGTGATGTATCTACAAGCCAAGGAACACCAAGGATTGCCAGCACACCACCAAAAGGTAGGAGAGAGGCATGGAGCAGATTCTCCTTCACAGCCCTTAGAATGAACCAGTGGCCACCTTGATCTTGGATTTCTAACTTCTAGAACTGAGACAGTAAATTTCCGTTGTTTAAGCTGCCCAGTTTGCAGTGCTTTGTTATAGCAGCCCTAGTGAACTAACACACCATGTAAAACAGTTGTATCCAGAAGGCCTGCTTAGAATGTCCCGTTTTAATGTCCCTTTTTGTTTCCTGACGTCCACACTCATGTCCTCCAAGCTTCTGAGCCCTGTCCGTTCAGCCCTCTGCAGTCATTTGCTTTGTTCGGTGCTGTTATTTCTACCCCATGTTTCCTCAGTGGAGCCTGGTTATTTTAAACATTCTGTTCTCATACCAATCAATGAAGATAAATACAGTCTTGATTCTGGATGAAAATAAATGTCTTGTTTCAAGGTGAGTTGCCTGTCCTCCGAACTCCCAGGATATCATTAATCTGTATGTGAATAGACTGAAACTTGTCTAACTTGGGCAGAAGATAGCCTGCTAAGGCCAAAAGCTTGCTTTTTAGTCTATGTTTTCAGTCCCCAACATGTTAAGCCCAGATAATTTAGGAATAAACAAACCAGATGGGCTGAGGATGCTGAGTTTGACAGTTAAGCAGTTGTCCTGGTTCTCAGAGTTCTGTGGCTGGGATTGAACTCTGCTTTGGTCTTCAGGCCATGTGCTTCCTGTTACACCATGAAGAACTCTAGCAAATGCACTTGGAGTGCTTTTCTCTGCAGGCTAAATTCCTCTGTTCCTCTATAGCTGCCACATGCACAGGTTTTCATTATACTGGTCACTCTCCTTTGGGAAGACTTGGTCTTTAATAGCGGCATCTAAACTGAACACAATCTTCCATCACCATCACTGTCCTTGATACAGGCCTTAGGCTGGTATCCATGCCACTTAAATCTGTTGGCACATTCTGGCTTATTAGGGACTACAACCTACCTCCTGTGCAATGCTTTTTCACACAGAAAGTTCTTCCAAGTCTCTCTCACTCTCTATTCAATTTCTATAAGTTTTGAACTCAACCACACGACTTTCTAATAATCCCTGTTAAATCTGACTCTTTTCCTTAGTGTTCTGGTTTGTTAAGATAATTTTATATCTCAGTGTATTGTCTTAATGATATTAGTTCCCTCATTCAGTTTTGGGGTGTCTGAAAATATGCTAAGAGTATTGTTTATGTTTTCAAGTCACTGCTAAACACATTGAATAGTTGGATGTTTACCCAGCACAGAATAGCAGGGTAATCATCAACTCTCCATTTTACTTGTTTTCCATGTAGCCTTGGCCCAAATCAGCACAGGACTGGAAAGCAGAACAAAGCCTTTTCAATCTGATGCCAGGCAAGCAGCTATTTGCACACACTTGGGTAGTTGACAGTGAGATTTTGGAGGGCTACAGACTTCTTCCTCACACAGCTGTGTGTCCAGTCTCAGTTGACTGTGTTCCATTATGGCAGTCTGGCGTGAACCCTTCCTTATCCAGCTGTTATGATGGAATCTGCCAGACTGATGGCTATTCATTGTCAGATTTTCCAGTTGCAGAAAAATTTGCCTAAACTGCCCATTTATTTCTTCATTTAAAATCCTACTGATAAGGAATTTTTTGTTAAAAAAGTATATTTTTATTGATTTCAGAGAAGAAGGGAGAGGGAGAGAGGGATAGAAACATCCATGATGAGAGAGAATCATGGGTCAGCTGCCTCCTGCACTCCCCCTACTGGAGATTGAGCCCGCAACCCGGCGGGGGTGGGGGGGTGGGGGTGGGGGGTTGAGGGGGGTTGAGGAATTGAACCGTGACCTCCTGGTTCATAGGCCGATGCTCAACCACTGAGCCAGGCCAGCGGGGCCTGATTAGGATTTTTAAATAGTAAGTTGGCAGACTTTTTTCAAATTTTGTTACCATCTTAGGTGACAGCTAATTGGTAAGGGATTTAGTTAACTTGGGGTGGGAACACAGGTCTTTCTCGGCTAGGGGCTGTACCCCCGTGGATGCCGGATATTAGATGGAGAAGATATGAGCATTCGTAGGCATATAGGAGAGTCTTTGTTGTAGGCCAAGTAACCATGGCTAACAAGGAGCCATCAGACAAAACAGTTCTGCAAAGTAACCTCATTAAGCAAACATAGGAGCCATTGCTAACAAAGCAGCTAGCCATCGGCTGCTCAGCAGCATATTTTATACCAGCTCAGACAAAAGAGGCTTCTTGCCAAAGAGTGACTTCGATATTTGGGTTACAGAAAAGTAGGCCTGCGCAGTAATATCCCTGTGTTCTTGCTTTTGCACCTGCGTAAGGCAATTTGGCTTTGAACATCCGGCGCACTCTGATTAGGGTTCCCACACTTGGGATATAATATAGTAAACAGTGGAGTATATGGGATTTCTTTTGGGTCTACTTTCAGTTCTGCTTACTTGCCTGTGTGGCCTTAGCTAAGTTATTTAACCTCACTGTGCTTCAGTGTTCTCATCTGTGAAAAGAGGGTATTAATACCTGTTATTATTTAAAGTATTGATTAATTTGTGGTAAGTATTTATCATAGGGGCTGGCACATAGTAGGTAATTAATAAACATTATTATCACCATTATTTAAGCAGAAGACATTTACATCTTTTAGAAGTGCTAAGACTGGAGATTATATGTGAAATACTTCAATTATACATGCCATTGCTAACATAGAGCTCTATGTCTCTATAAATCTTAGTGTGAACATGGGCTTTATTGATATTATTTCACACATTTAAGCAATGTTTCCAAGTAGAGTGGTTCATCTAATTATCCAAGTCCTTTCACTCTAAGCAGGATTAATTCACTTTTGAAGTATGCCTTGGGGATCTGTGAAATCCAAAGGATGGAGCAATCTCAACAGAAAGCAGCCAAAACTTTCTAAAACTGGAGCTAAAAATACTCTGCAAAGTCCTCAGAAGAATAAAGACTAATTCTGATGAGGTCTACCATGCACTATTAACTAAATAGGAATGTCTCTTCATCTGTACATTTGGCCAAACATACTCATTTAAGGAGAGTAAGGAAATTGTCCTTCCGTGGACTTTTTATGGTCCAGTTTTTTATTGTCTCACCCTGACCACTTGCTTTTAACCCTTTTATCTTCTTCTCCTGAAAAACAGTTTTTCTTGTCAGATTAAGGAAGGGTAGCAGTATAGATTGGTAAACTATTCTTTGTCTTGTAATATGAGGATTACTATAATAATGATTGAAATCAGTAACCAAAATTTAGTTCTACTGACTAAGCATTCTATACAGATGCCATGCTAGGGCCTGCAGGGGATTCAAGGATCGCCAAGTGTTGGTTTCCAGCCTCAAAGCAATTAAAAGCAAAGAGAGACAATTTTAGGAGAAATTGCCTGAGCAAGATGTGGGGGAGGCAGTGAGGATTTGTAAGATGCTCAGAGAATAGTGCTGGAGGCAATGATTTGTTTTGGGATGAAGGAAGTTGGAAAAGGAAGGTGAGGGCCTGACTGTGAGGGCTTGACTGTAATTATTTTGTACGCTATTTTCTATTTGATAATTGATCTAATATACCAAGTGTCAGTTTTCATTTCACAAAACACTGAAATAGTGGCACTCAAATCAGATAGAGTCAGTTAAATAGCTTTTGGTATGTGCATCTGTTAGTTTTCTCAATATTAAATTTGCGTGTCTGACATTACTATTTATTAATTTGGGATGAAAGCACGCTAAAACTTATAGAGAAAAGTTTCACAGACAGACAACTCAAAAATGAATCATGTCCTCATCTCTAAATTTTAAGCGCTTTTCTCCTCTGTACCATTTGATTCACATCGGAAAATCTTCAACAAACTCAAATGGCTGTATTATGTCACATTATTTCAGTTGAATGGGATCTAGAAGAAGTGATTGAAACCATAGAAAGTATATAAAGGTAACATTGAGCCCTGACTTTTAGGACTAATATTTTGCCTTTGGTAGTTACTAAAATTTTCAGATATGGCCATCTCATCTCTGAGAAAGGCATCCCAACTGTAGAATCGGTATGTCACCTACCATCTTCTATCTAGAAGTTTAACATTTATGTTGCATTATCTAGCTCATGCTACTGACACAATCCTCTTTAGGAGTAGATTAGCTGTTATAGATTTTTTATAGTGGAGCATATAAAATATATAAAAGAAACACCTTTCACCAACTCTGATTTTAAAGAAACTTATGATGTCTTCATCTCTTTCCTTGATCTTTCAAAAATCTCTTTTTCTCTGAGCAACTGTGGATGAAAAGAAAAGAAGAGATTGAGATTTTTGTCACAATAGGTCTTGGGACCAGTAGTCTCCATTTTTTTCACAGCTTCATATTTTTCAAATGATCCATACATAACAAACACCTGTACTTTATTTCTCTTTTTTAAAAAGTCATTCAATTATTTCAAGATTGAAATGTCAGGAATTACAATGATCCAAGAGCAAAAAGAAAGATAGCATTTTTTTCTGCAAATTTTCAAGGAGCTCAAAAGGAAGATAAACAATCCAACAACAACAACAAAAACGGGCAAAGGACCTAAGTAGACAGACACTTTTTGAAAGAGGACACACAGAAGGCTAAAAGACATATGAAAACATGCTCAAAGTCACTAAGCATCCAAGAAATGCAAATCAAAACAACAATGAGGTACCATCTCACACCTGTCAGAATGGCTATCATCAACAAATCCACAAATGACAAATGCTGGAGAGGATGTGGAGAAAAAGGAACCCTGGTGCACTGCTGGTGGGAATGCAGACTGGTGCAGCCAATGTGGAAAACAGTATGGAGATTCCTCAAAAAATTAAAAATAGAACTCCCATTTGACCCAGTAATCCAACTTCTAGGAATATATCCCAAGAAATCAGAAATACCAATCAGAAAGGATATATGCACCCCTATGTTCATAGCAGCATGATTTACAATAGCTAAGATTTGGAAACAGCCTAAGTGCCCAGATAAGTGGATTAAAAAACAGTGGTACATCTACCCAATGGAATACCACACTGCTGTAAAAAAGAAGGAACTCTTACCATTTGCAACAGCATGGATGGAACTGGAGAGCATTATGCTAAGTGAAATAAGCCAGTTGGAGAAAGATAAATATCATATGATCTCACGCATTTGTGGAATATAATGAACAACATAAACTAATGAACAAAAATAGAACCGAAGTCATAGAAGCTTTGAGCAGACCATCCAACCTTAGAGGGAAGGCAGGGGAGAGGGAGGGTAAGAGATCAACAAAAGGACTTGTGTGCATGCATATAAGCATAACCAATGGACACAGACAGTAGGGGGTGAGGGCATGTCCTGGGGGGGTGGGACTGGCTGGGGAGAGGTCAATGGGGGAAAAAGGAGACTTATATAATACTTTAAACAGTAAATAGTTTAAATAAAAATATATGGACAATCAAAAAAAAAGAAAAGAAAAAATATAGTATTTTTTTTTTTTTCATACCAATGTGGTTGCTCCATGTTAAACAGAAATTTCATGTCTTGCACAGGCACATGCTCATTTTATTTAAGCTTATAAAGTTGTTAGTGGTGGCCTACTATGTACAAGGGACATTGCTAATTATAATCAGTGATAAGTGCTGTGGATAAAAATTGCAGGCTAATAGAAAGGTATATATCAGCGAGAACCAATCTATTGAGGAAGGTGTTCTTAAGGAAACAACATTTGCGTTGAGAGCTGAAAGATGAGTTGCAGTTGGCCAGAATAATGATGGGAAAAGGTTGGGAGCCAAGAGTTTCTGCAGAGTAAATATTGCTAGATTTGCAAGGAATCTGAGGTTGGAGGAAGCTTGACATGTTAGAGAAAGAAAAAGAAGGCTTGTGAAAGCTGGAGCACAGAAGTTAGCAGATGGTATATGATGAGACTAAACAAACAGCCAGGGCCAGACTTAATAGGATTTTGTAGGCCAAGTTGAAGATTTGGTTATTATTTTAAGAGTTATGGACATCCACTGAAAGATGGATACTTTAGGCTGGCTATTGGTACCACATATTTTGGTTCATGACTAGATTTAAGTTCATTCATTCATTCAGTGTTCACATGGGAGTTACATAATAGGGTATTGCATTAGCCAGGGTTACCTTTACAAAAGTCATAGGCAGGGAAATTTTCTAAAACAGAAATAATTGTAGCTTGCTTTGTTGTGGCAGCCAAAGTATAGGGCTTGGGGGAGGGTGGGACTATCTAACTTTATTGGATAAAAGCTAGGACAGTCTATAGTAGGCCTGTCTTTTTAATATATTCCCCCAGGGACAAGGTGCATCTTGAAATACAGGTTCAATAAACCAGAATAAGGCAGGGATTTATAACACACACACATACACACACACACAGACACACACACACACACACACACACACACACACACTCTTCAAGTTTTTACTAGCCTAAAGCCAATTGCAAGCAGAAAATATGTTTAGATGTGTATAGGTAGTACAGTTAAAAGATGAAGACCAACAGTTTATTTATTCCAGTTTCATTGAGATATAAGTGATATATAGCATTGTAAACTTTAAGGTGTACAATACAATGATTTGATATATGTAGATATTGCGAAATGATTACCACAATAAGTGCAGTTAACATTTATCACCCAACATAGCTACAATTTATTATTTTACTTCTGATGAGATCTTTTAAGATCTACTCTCTTGGCAACTTTCAAATATGCAATATGGTATTGTTAAGTGTAGTCAAGCCACCAGTTTATATTGAAATATATTGCCCAGGACTCATACAAGAGCTTCTTGACATTCGGTCACAGCTGAATCATATTTTAAAATAGTCTGGACTCACCCTCTGAGGTTTTATGGTAGGAAGCAATTCCACATTGGCAGGAAGCTGAATTGAATGCCCTATAGATCATTTCCACATATGCGTTTCCATTGTACAAAACTAATCCGTTTTCATTCCAATGATTTCTCCTTCATTTTTTTCATGCTCTGAAAACAGAAAAACATAAACATTTTCTCTCATAAATTACATAGTTTTAACTCAATAAATTTGCATAAGCACCAAACACCAAACTTCCTAAAAATAGTTGAAAACATATAGCATTTATATATCACATCTATTAATAGATTTTCAAGTGATAAATTATGTAGCTTTTATAGAATGTAACTATGAGAAAGGTGAGCTTTAATCCCCACAGCAAAGGCAAAGCTAGAGGAGTTGTGCACCTTAATGATACTGAGAGCCATGAATTAGAGCTCAGAAAGGATCAGGGGAGCTGGGGAATAAAATAGAATCCCAGAGGAGCCAAATTTGGAGCAAAACAACTCTTTGGAGTAGTGTCTTCACATGAAGGCTTGTGTTAAGCACAAGATCCAAGCCATCAGCCCATGTTCACTTTATACTAAGCCTGCTATTTGATACTCTGAATTGGTGATAAATGCTTCTAAGGGACTCTAGGGAGACTGGGCCTGGCAGAGTGAAGACATGTTTATGGTTCCCATTCTCTTACCTTTATTTTATTGCCCTTCACTCCATTGCTTCTGCCCATCAAGTGTTCTCATCTCTCTCCTCCTTGTGCTCTCATTTCCTCCATCAAATTTAAAGTAATGGCCTTATTGCCTTTATTCATTCAATTTCCATCTTCTGAAATGATGTCTCTCCTGCTCTTCTAACCAGACTGTAAGTCTCCTAGGAATATAGCAAACACCTTCTAAATTTTATAGATCACCAGTTTCCTGAGTATTCATGGTCCTTATGTAAAATTGCATGAGTTACTAAAATAATAATAACAATATATTTTTCAGGGTACAGGTGATTTTCATGTCTATTTTAACAGTGCTGGTTAAGAGGGTTGATATGATTTATTATAAGTAGAGAAATATTCTACATTAAAAAATTGTACCTTATAAAAGAAATTGAAAGAAGATAAAGTCTTAGTTCTATGCCATATTTAGGTTTTAAAATATTAAGGTATACTTATCATGAATACTGAATTTATAAATGATTTTTACTGTTTCAACATGTACTATAATATTTTCTAGTTTATATTGATATGTTTCATGAAATTATTGACTTATGTTAAGCAAAATATTGGTCTGTTGACCATTCCCAGAAAAATTAGATTTTCCTAAAATTCCTGATGGTACGAATTTGGGGATGTGAAAATATGAAATTAATGTATTCCTTTTAAATAAGATGACAAATATTTGGTTACTTCAAATGTCCTAAAACATATTTTTAAAATAATATAGGTTCATGTAGAAAATTAAAAAAACACTAAAAAGTATGTAAAAGTGTAAAATAAAAATCATCAATGACTAATCTCTAAGATAGCTACTGCTAATATTTTAGTGTTTCTAGTTTTTAAAAACTCAGTATTTGACCATTGACATGAAATATATTTGAGATTTTGTCCTTAAATACATGGAAATAAAGGTAAATGGAAAAATTTATACAATTTTTAAAGTTGTGAAAATGTGAGTACATTTTAAATATAAATTTTTGGTCTGATGAGTTACAGTAAAAAGTCAAGCTTCTAGCTTGAGTTGTAAAGTTTTAATTTTTAGCATTCTATTTAGATGCAAAGCCACTGACCTTGAGGATGATTGTTTTAAAAAATATTTTGAAGCCTTCTGGATAAATGGCTTAGCATAGGCTAGAACATATGCTCTAGTTAGAATTAGGGATGCAGTAATTTTTCCCTTCAAATTTTCAGTGAATTTTAAATGTTAGAAAAACATGCCAGATTGACAGATGATATTAATTTAGAAAACAGCATAAACACTGATAAGTACAAAGAAATCTATCTGCTTTAAGCACACTCAGAAATACACATACAAGAATTATAAAGCTCAAAACACATATGGGGGAAGTATATCAGGAAAAGATATTCAGCAAACAACAGAGATTATAGCTAGTCAATTATATAAAAATTGTGCTATATTAGATTGTTAGCAACTGTATATACATTGGCAATAAACCACAGAAATCATTCTCACTTTTGGAATTTTGGAATGCTCTACTTGTGTAGTTTTGAGTAATTAGCCCTGTTTTTTTGAAATATATACACATGTTGGAGGTGATTTAGAAACAAATGTCAAATATTAACATCACCAGAAGAATTATCATCAGTGTCCAAGTACAAATTCATTTAGAATCATATATATATATAGCATTTCATCATTTAAATGAATTGCATCTGCTCTTCTTGTAATAAGAAGTATAAGTTAAGGCAACTCAAAATCCAAACCATGTTGATATTATAAAGTGAGTCTCCAGAATAATATTTGTTGAATACCTCCTTAAACTAGGTGGAGCTAATGTATTATAAAAATACATTTTGCAGAAGTATGTTTCCAAGTTTCATGTTTCTTTGATGCTAGTCTTGTCTGGTAGACCCTGAATCCATGTTGGTTCCAGAACTAAGGGGAGAGATTCACTCTATCATTCGCTACACAATCACAAAATATTTTTTTTAACAAATGTGGTTGAATGAATGAATAAATGAGGAGAGTAAACTCTTTAGATTATAGTAGAGTCATGCATATGAAGGGAAATACTGTGCACAACCAGAAATAAAGCTTTGGTTGTGAAGGCCATGGATCTGTTCAAGAAACATCCAAAAGTAGGTCTTGAGAAAATGTTAAAGGCAACTGGACAAATTAGTAAGCAACACAATACAGAGTGCAATTGTCTATGGGGAAGTGGGCAGGATGATTTGATAAGTGTTAATTATAACCCAGCCCAGAGAAAAAAGTCTTTTAGAAATTCAGATTACAAGAAGAGCAGATGCAGAAAGTAGGGGTTTATTTTTGCAACCCTACTGCAATTCACCCTTCATTTGGATCAAGCTTGGCTTGGACTCTTCATGTAGCCCAGCTGTGTCTCCACCCACTGGGGGAAGAAGGGAGTCAAGATGATTATCCTGCTAATTTGTCTAAAATAGACAAAATTGCAGAAACAGTGTTCTCATTTCCCCCTGAATTACCCAGGTAGGGGGGCCAGCATGATTACGTTTCTGAGGGAATCTTCCCTCCTAGCCATTTTGCATCTGTGTGCGCAGACTCCTCCATCTTGCAGCTAAAATTGGCCTGCTGCTACCTACTTTGAATTCTGTACCTTTACAATTTGGCCATAAAGTCACTAGATATGGATATGAGAAATCCTGTATCTCAAACACCTGAACATGAATCCCCACAAAATGGAGATCCATTCCCACAACAATTCTGCTTTGATAAACTCCATATTTTATAAGAGTTCATAAGAGCAGAGTTTCTATAAGCTGGCCCAAGATATTAATTTAATCTTGTTTTGCTAAGTAGACTCTGTGTTCTTTGATGGGAAGAACCATGCCATACATTTCTCATTATAACCTCCATAACACTTCACATGGTACTAGTCACATAGCTGTTTTCAAAAAAGTACTTTTGAAATGGAAATCTAGTTTAGTTCTTATTTAATGTGGTATAAGCCTTTTAAGCAGAGTTTTGTAGAGTGCCTAACATGGGAAAATGACACAGGGATGGCGGCATGTTGGTCTTAGTTCATTCAGGCTGCTATAACAAACTATCACAGACTGGGTGGCTTATACACAACAGGCATTCATTTCTCACAGTTCTAGAGGCTTATACACAATGGGCATTCATTTCTCACAGTTCTAGAGGCTGGGCATCCAAGATCAGGGTGCGAGCAGGGTTGGGTTCTGGCTAAAGCCCTCTGCTGGATTGTAGACTGCCAACATCTTGCTGTGTCCTCATATGGTGAAAGGGTCCCTGGAGCTCCATGGGGTTTCTTTCCTAAGGGTTCCACCCTCATGACCGAAGTACTGAATTTGGGGGGGAGGGGCCAGAAACATTCAATCGATACCACATGTTTTATAGGGAACTACTTTTCTCATCCTAATCTCTTCATGTTGTATTGAGGACAGCAAAGGTAGAGCCAGGCCAGGAATGGGCTTCTTGGATAGCTATAATAATTTAATGATTCTTCATATTGCTGTTGTTTAAATATTTCTTCAATATTTACTTTGAGGGGTTACTGAATAAGATGCAAGAGAAGGATAAAGAAGGAGAACCAGTTGTGGCAATACCCAGCTTTTGAGAATAATCACTAGAAAGTCAGTGTTGGCCTAAAACTTGCACTCCCCTCTTCTAAACACACACATGCACACGCGCGCGCACACACACACACACACACACACATACACACACACACACACCGATCTGAGATCAATTAGATGTAGCTTCATTAGAAGGAAGGGGGTGCCAGCAGACCATTACCATGTCTGACCTCCTCTAACCTCCCACCTTCTGAGTTTATTCCTTCTGCCTAAAACCAGCCTTTTCTGAGAAGAGTTCAAGTATGAACAAGTTTCTTCACCTCATTCCTGTCCGGGGATGACATAGAGTGACTCTTTAAAAATGATCACTATGTGCAGCTGGCCAGCCACCCTGTGATCTAGTTTAGGGATTTGTGATGTGAAAAGTTTGGATAAACTGCTTTGCTTCGGGGCATGGCTGACCCAGGTACTACAACATACTCGACATATCCTGGGCTGCAGTTAAAGTCTCCCCTCAACGTTGGAGATGACCTTGTGGAGGTTCCCAATGTAGAGATGAAAATAGGAACACCTTGAATTGTATATATTTTTTCTTCCAGAGCTCTGCTGGGAAAGACTGGTTTATTGAGGAGGATGGATTCTAGTCCCCTCTCCATGATGAACGTGGCTGGGGAAGCTGTGGCATGTGCATGGAGTCCTTGGGCTTCTAGAGGCTAAATGCTCAGCAACGTGTAATCAGAAGCCACAAAGTTGCACTCGGCTTCCTTTATAAAAATTTACATTGTTAATGCTCAATCATAATTATGGTATTAAAATGTATTGGTCTAAATCTACATTGGTGTCCTCTGGGATTTAGAAGCAATTACATTTAAAAATAGAATTGTGGTCCACACATAAACAGGAATGATCTTTAAAGTAAATTAAACAAAGCCTCTAATTATAAATTCATTTAATTTTCAGATGGAGAAAATTAACCTTTGGTTCATTGGTAAATAAATATGCAGAGAAACAATAATCCACAATTTAATAACATGAACAAAATATTTCTTATAACCTTCAGGGTTGATGTTTGATCATAGCTTCCATATCACTTCATCTTTTGAATTTTAAAATGTTTGAGAAGAAATTAGTTTGTGGAGAGAAGAGAATGAGTTCTAAGTTAGACTCTGATTAATCTTCCTTATTTATTATTTCTGGAAATTATTATCTTACAGGGGGATTGATGGTATAAAAAGAGAATTTAGGAGCAATTTATAGAAAACGGATTTATTAAATGAGGGTGTTGAGACTTGGGTATGAGAATTCAGTATACTATAAAACCTGGCTCCCACATTTTACTGAAGTCATTCCCTTTATTCCTAAACTAAATATTATACTGTAGTTAGATTGTACTGAATAAGCTGAAATTAACCATTTCACTAGCTAATAACTCATTAAATAATGGAAATGCATTTTGATCAAATAGGATAAAAAGAAACACTATTCCTTTTTCATACCATGGAATAGTAGGGAAAGCAAAAGGAGTGCTACAGAGATAAACTCAAGTACTTCCCTTTTCTTAATATTTTCACTATGTCTGTATGGAATGAATGTACAAATACACACTTGTGCATTGATAGATTTTGTTTAAAGCTGTCCACAAAAATGCTTTGCTACATGTCAGTGGGATGAAAATGCCATCAGTTATTTTTTCAATGAGTATCAGAGGTTCTCTTAAAATTTGGGGATGAGTCCAATATTGGAAGAGTCCAATATTGTTTTGATTATTTATGGCTGCAGAATAAACAATAGCCATTTTGTTGTCTCTGCATACTTAGTAGATTTAACTGGGCAGTTCTTTCTCTCTGTGTGATCTTGCCTAGAACTGCAGTCATCTGGGGACTTAATTGAACTGGAACATCCAGTAGGGTGCTCTGACAGCAGAGGCACCATAGTGGTGCTGGCTGGAAGGCTGCTGTCAGCTGGGATGTTGGGATGACTGAGCATCTCTTTCTCCAGGTAGAGTCAGAGTCTCTTCTTCTCCATGTGCTCTCTGTGTATGGGCCCTCTAAGTGGCAGGTCCAACAGGATAGCTGGACTTACTCAGAGGCTTATGGCTCCTAAATATTTAAAAGTAGAAATTGCTTAGTATTCTTAAGGCTATATCATTCTGCTGTATATTTCGGTTAAAAGGAACCTGAGAACCAGTCCATTTTTAATGTGGAAGGGGACTACACAAGGGAAGAAATATAATGAAGCATGATTCATTGAGAACTATTATTAGAGACTAGTTACCACATTAATTAAAAAATAGCACAACCCTATATGACCATAATATGCTTGCTTTAGACCACCAATCTTGACTTGCAGCATTCATTCCATCTGTTCACATAAAATAGTTTATGAATATGGACAACTATTTCAACAATGTATCAATCCGAATGTAGACAGGAAAACAGAGTGACCAAAAACAGTGTTATGAGTCAATTGTACCCCTCCCGAAGTCACATGTTGAAGTCCTAACCCCTCATACCTTGCAAAGTGACTGTTTTTAGAGATAGAGCTTTTAAAGAGGTGATTAAGTTAAAATGAGGCCATTCTGGCGGGCCCTAATCCAACATGGCTGGTATCCTGATAAGAAGATAAATTTGGACACACTAGAGAGATACCAAGGATGCTCATCCCCAGAGAAGAGACCATGGGAAGAGTCAGCAACAGGGCAGCCATCTACAAGTCAAGGAGGGAGGCCTCAATGGAAACCAATCCTGCTGGCACCTTGATCTTGGATTTTTAGCCTCCAGAACTGGGGAGCAAAAATTCTGTTTTTAAGCCACCCAGTCTGTGATATTTTGTTATGGGAGCCTATAAAACTAATAGAAGTATCAAGGGAACAAGAGTGTTTCTATAGAAATTAGAACTCACACAAATGTGAGATAGGTAGAGAAATGAATAGATGGAAGAGAAGAATCAAAATATCAGAAAAAGTTACAAATCAAAACAGCCTGAAATAGGGGTTCTCAAAGTGGTGTCTGGGGACTCATAAGCATCCTTGAGACCTTTTCAGGGATCTCAAAGACCCTTTTGGGAAGTCTACAAGGTCAAACATGTTTTAATAAGGATATCAAGACATATTTTCTCTTTTCTCTTTTAGTCTCTCATGAGTAAAATTTCAGAGGTTACATGACTTGAGATCATACATTGAAATGGAATGTGTGTGTATATTTTGTTAAAAAATTTGTCAGTTTTAATTAATAATATTAATAGACATAATCCATATATACTAAAACTCTTCGGGGTCTTCCATAAGAGTGCTAAGGGGTTCAAAGACCAAATAGTTTAGAGCAAGTTTGATTTTGTTTTTTTGTTAATCCTCACTTGAGGATATTTTTTCCATTGATTTTTTAAAGAGAGAATGGAAGGGAGGGGGAAAGACACAGAGAGAGAAACATCTATGCGAGAGAGACACATCGATTGGTCGCTTCCCGCATGTGCCCTGATTGGGGCTGGGGACTGAGCCTGTAACCCAGGTATGTGCCCTTGACTGGAATCAAACCCCTGACCCTTCAGTCTGCAGGCCGATGCTCTAACCACTGAGAAAATCCAGCCAGGGCCCAAGTTTGATTTTGTAGGAGAATCCTAAATGCTGTCTGGTCCCTGGAATGGAATTGTGAAAGGGTAGCTCATGGAGACATCTGTGAAAGCTGCTCCTTCCAATGGAACTGCAGTGAAGCGTTTGGTGGTTGTGTTGGGGCCCCCAGTAAGGCACAGGCCAGGAGTCAGGAGCCCAGAGCTCTCTAGACCTCTGTACATCTGCCACTGTGTCTGACTGCTTTGTTTCATTTCTGTCTACCAAAATTCCTGTAAATTTCTTTGCAAATAAGTGCCTTTCTCAATTACTCTGCCCTTTAGAAAACAGTAATACACATCCAATCTGTTGTCCAAACCAAGAAGGTTACTGTTTCAAATAGATTTCTTAGAAATTTCACATTTGTTTGCTCCATACTAACTTAAGAAAATTTTGATGGGTTTTCATAACCTTTGGAACACTTTTAAAAATTGAATTTATTGGGGTGACATTGGTTCACAAAATGACACAGGTTTTAAGTGCACGACTCAATAAAACATTATCTGTACACTGCATCATGTGCCCATCGTCCCAAGCAAAGTCTCTTTCTGTCCTCATTTCCTCCCCCACCTTTGCCCACCTCCACATACCCTCACCCCCCTTTCCTTCTGGCTATCCCCACACGGTTGTCTGTGTCTATGTGTTATATATATATATATATATATATATATATATATATATATATATATATACTGATATGAGTATATATGTATGTATATGTTGTTTAATCTCTTCACCTTCTTTCATCCTGCTCCCAAACCTCCTCTCCTCTGATAGCTGCCAGTCTGTACATTTGCAACACTTTTAAAGGATGTAGGTAAGGGGAAGAGATCAACCAAAGACTTGTATGCATGCATATAAGCATAACCAATGGACACAGACACCAGGGGGTTGAGGGCATGAGTGGGGGTGGGGGGTGGGGGGCAATGGGGGGATAAGGACACATATGTAATACCTTAATCAATAAAGAAAATAAAAAAATAAAAACATTTTAAAATAAATAAAATAAAATAAAAAAAGGATGTAGGAAAAAGCTTTATGATTGGTCTCTGAGGATGACTTTTCAAATGAGTTTATGTTTGTAATTTGAAATGAATTTCAGAGATATTTGTTCTTCAGATAAGTATTACAGAATTAATTGATTGTATTGAGAAGATGTGATTGTACAGAACTACTAATTTTGGACCTTGCAATCTTATAGGCTCTGTTTTGCTTTGGAAGGTGCTATGCATGTAAGCATGTGCGTGTGTGCCTGTGTGAGTGTGTGTATTTACCTTCGTGTTTACTCATATCAGCATTAGGGAAATGACCTGTTATGAAACAGCACTATATCTCTTCCTCATACTCTGGTCTGCCACAATCTTGCATTTTGTCCTTATTACTACACAAGAGACTCCAGATTAGATTTCACTGTTAGGGAGTTTTGTATCCTCAGGGTCTGAACAAAATGATAAATAAAAGAAAAGAATGACAGATGGCGGACAACATATTACCTTCAGTATTGACAGTGACTTAGAGGACGTGGGTTTAGTTCTGTCAGCAAAGTGAGCTTGCTAGCACTGAACCCAGAATCAGGCAGGCTTACGCCGACAGGCACATGCAGTGTTAGACCAAGGCCAACAGACTGCCTCCACCCCCACTGCTGGGAATCTCTGCTGCCTCTGGGCAAGCTGCTTCCTAAAAAGGAAGAAAGGCAGAGTTGGGCTAAGCACGCCCAGTTTATTATTCCCCAGTTCACCCACATGATGACTCTTTCTAGCTCCCTTGAGGAGGAGTGATTAAAAGAGTGAAGAAAGGGCAGGAGTAATACTGAGGGAGCTGTCCTCTTAAAACAGAAACCTAAGGATAGGGCAATAAATTTTGTCCCCAATACTGTCAGACTAAGAAGATTATAAAGCAGCTATGACTAAACAAACACATTGCTTTAGCAGATACTTCAGTCTGATTCCTTTGGTCCCTGCGACTTTATTGGCTGCTAATCTGTGATAAAAACTCAGTGGGGGTTGGGGTAGTAGGCCTGTGTATTTTAAAAAGGGTTCCTAAATCTAAAACATCCCCTTGTTTGCTTATTACTCTCTGTTGGGAACCCCTGGCTTAGACTCCAAATGTGTGAACACGTGCTCTCCTTGGCACTCCTGCATCTTTGAGTTCTACCGCTCATCTGGTTCTGACTCAGTGCTTCATGGACCTGCTGGTTTGCATATGCTCTACTTTTCTGGTCCTGCAGTTTCATCCAGGCTCCAAGAATGGTGCCCTCGATATGACCACCAAGCCCAGAGTGAATGGAAAGGAAGCAAGAACCTGCTTGTAAGAGTGTAACCATCCTTGTGGCTGGCCCTGATTGGGAACAGAGTGGTTGGCAACTAGAACATTCCAGGTTTAGGTCAGTCGCTTGAAGCCCTGGGCTGCCACCAAATCAAAGGACTTATCTGGACAGGATTGGAGAAAAGCAAGGAGAAACAGGACGAATGTCACGGGCATATGGGGAGGACATCTGCTTAGAAAACATTTTTGTGTGAATCGTGATGGGGTTCCTCAGTGTCTAGTTCAGGGCTCATACACTGTTTGATGCATTTGAAATAAATTGAGTTTGATGATCTTTTTAACATACACTCTCCAGTTTGCTGCTGTCCCTCTCCTCCATTTTCCCTTTCTTTTTTATGAGGCTGCAGCCCATATTGATGTTATCTGTTAGGACTGGAAAGCCTTTGAGTTGTTTGTTGCCCTAGGTCTAGTTTGAACTTCAGATGCATTAAAAAACAAAACAAAACTATAATCCAAACTCTTGATCCTCAGTCTGCAACCTTCTCTACCCTCCTTGGGGAATGATCCTTAAGTTTCTCATTGTTCTGCTCAGTTCTTCCCTTCATCTCAGTATCACCTTAAAATACCTTAGCAGAAGAAGTACAGCCAGTTACTGATTAGAATGGCAGAATGGCTTTTACATACATTTATTTATTTATTTATTTAGATATTGTTTTTATTGATTTCAGAGAGAAAGGGAGAGGGAGAGAGAGAGAGATAGAAACATTAATGATGAGAGAGAATCATTGATTGGCTGTGTCCTGCATGCCCCCCACTGGGGATTGAACCTGCAACCCAGGCATGTGCCTTTGACCAGAATCAATCCCAGTACCCTTTAGTCGGCAGGCTGACACTCTATCCACTGAGACAAACCGGCTAGGGCATGGCTTTTAAATTTAAAGAATAAATTGCTCTCACGTTATGGGCTGAATTGTCCCTTAAAAAAACCCACACAAACAAGAAAAAAAGAGTTGTGTTAACCCCCAGTAACTTAGAATGTGACTCTGTTTGATGGAGAACTTTTAAAGAGGTGATTAAGTTAAAATGGGGCTGTTAGAGTAGTTTCTCCTCTAATCTGATTGGTGTCCCTGTAAGAAGAGGAAATTTATGCCCAGCTGGCATCGACCTATGAATGAGGAGGTCACGGTTCAATTCCCAGTCAGGGTACATGCACGTGTTGTGGGCTTGATCCCCAGAATGGGGTGTGCAGGAGGCAGCTGATCAATGATTCTCTCCCATCATTGATGTTTCTATCTCTCCCTCTCCCTCTCCCTTCCTCTCTGAAATCAATAAAAATTTATATATCCTATCTAATAAAAGACAAATAGGGTAATTGACCATACCTTCACTACACTTCCCATTGGCTAATCAGGGAGATATGCAAATTAACTGCCAACCAAGATGGCGTCAGGCAGCCATGCAGCTGAAGCGAGCAGGAGGCTTGCTTGCTCCAGTGATGGAGGAAGCCAAGGTTCCCTGCCTGCCACGACCCAGCTCTGAGCTCCGAAAGCAACAAAGTTTCAATTATAGAAGCTAAACAAACCCCAGATACCTGCTTTCAGCAGGCTGTGGCCTCAGAGCTGGAGCGAGCAGTACAGCAACAAAGTTTCAATTATAGAAGGTAAGTAAATCCCAGAATAAAAAAAAGAAAAGAAAAATAGGAGAGGCTGGGAGCTTCAGTTGCCGGCCAGCCTGAAAATGGCCCTCAGCCCCTCACCCATACTGACCAGGCACCCCAGTGAGGACCCCACCCTAAAGGGGGTGTGGCAAGTCTGAAAACGGCCACCAGCCCCTCATCCAGGCTGGTCAGGCACCCCAGTGGGAACCCCCACCCTGATGGGGGTGTGACCAACTGCAAACAGCCATCAGCCTCTCACTCTGGCTGGCCAGGCACCCAAGCGGGACCCCCACCCTGATCCAGGACACCCTTCAGGGCAAGCCAGCCAGCCCCAACCCATGCACCAGGCCTCTATTCTATATAGTAAAAGGGTAATATGCAAACTGACCCTAACAGCAGAACGACTAGGAATGATTGGTCACTATGACACACACTGACCACCAGGGGGCAGACGCTCAATGAAGGAGCTGCCCTCTGGTGGTCAGTATGCTCCCACAGGGGAGCTCTGCTCAGCCACAAGCCAGGCTGATGGCTGCCAGTACAGTGGTGGTGGTGGGAGCCTCTCCTGCCTCCTCAGCAGCGCTAAGGATGTCTGACTGCAGTTTAGGCCTGCTCCTCGCTGGCAAGTGGACATCCCCCGAGGGCTGCCGGGCTGCCAGAGGGATGTCTGATTGCCAGCTTAGGCCCAATCCCCCAGGGAGCAGACCTAAGCCAGCAGGTGGTCATCCCCCAAGGGATCCCAGACTGTGAGATGGCACAGGCCGGGCTGAGGGCCCGCCCCCCAAGTGCACAAATTTTTGTGCACTGGGCCTCTAGTATATATATATATATAAAAGCCTAAGGGACCAGCTGACCACCAGGGGGCAGATGCTAAATGCAGGAGCTGCCAAGTGACAGCAACTTTGCAGAGTGCCCTCTCACACTCTGGGACCCCTCAGGGGATGTCAGACTGCTGGTTTTGGCCCAATCCTCCCAGGCCAAGCGAGGGATCCTAGTTAAAAAAATAAAAGAAGAGGAAATTTGGACACACAGAGAGAGATACAAGGGGTGTGTACAGAGTAAAGACTGTGCAAGGACACAGTGAGAAGGCCACTGTCTGCAAATCAAGGGGAGAAGCCTCTGAAGAAACCAACCCTGCTGGCACCTTGATGGTGAACTTTCAGCACCCAGAACAGTGACAAGAGGATTTCCTCGGGTTGCAGCCCTGGGTATTTGTTATGGAAGCCCTAGCTAAGTAATACAGACCACTCACGTAGGAACTTGTCTCTGCATGTACACAGGGGGAAGGGAAAGAAGATTCTACCACCTTTTATGTTTTTGTCCACACAAAGCCTTATGCAACAGCATCTCCATTTATAGCAAACACCTGTTTTTTTTGTTGTATGTGTTTTTTTAGTACATGTCATTAAGCAGACTATATTCTAAATCCCCCTTCTCCAGAGCCTCTTTTTTTTTTAAAAGACAGATTTATTGTGATATACACCCACTAATTAAAAACAATCTAGTACCATTCATTGGCATACTTGTCACTCAAACCAAGTGGTCCAGATATAGTGCAGGCCCTGAGGGACCCGAATTTATAATCTAGGTAAAAAGTAATCTAGGTCACTCTGCCTTGTGCTTTAATTTCTTCTTTCCCTATAGGCTCCTGTGCCTGTATTGTATCCAAAATGAAGCGGAGGGTTAAATACCTTCACATGGAAACCGTGGAAGCTAAGTCTGTACAGAGAAAACACAGAGGAAAGCTGAACAAACAGGTCACAACTTTGATTGACATATACGTTCATGTGGACACGTTGGGTATCACAGCCCTGTCTTCTGTTTACTGCTCCCAGCTGATTTCTAGGCAAAAATGATATAATTCTTGATTTGAAAAAGTTATTTCTTATTTCAGCACAGCATTTCAGTTCCTTCATCTCCAGACATTCCTTGTGATTAGTTACTTAGCAAACACTTTTCAAGCCTTGTATGGCTCTTGGCATTGAAGGCAGAAAATTCTGTGAGACACATGACCTGCCCTCATGAAATTACAGTCTAGGAAGAGGGGCCAGACAGAGAGCACATACTTGCAGGAAGGTGTGGAGGTGCTCCGCAGATGCCCACAGGACCTCTGTGAGCAACAGCCCAGGGGAACCACATGGCCTTCTTTGCGGGGCATGTTGTTGGTCTCCTCTGTAGGAAGGCGACTCTAAATGAAGTCCTAGGAGAGCCTCCCTCTGAGGAACCACAGTGATTTCTCCCCCGTTTTATGCTTTGATGGAAAGGAATCCCAGAACAAAATTTGTGACACAATTTTAGTAAATGGGGAGTAGGGATTGGTATCCGAGAATTTCTCCCCTTGCGCCCCTCTACCCGTCACAGGCTAGGCTTTCTACATCGTCAGTCAGACCTGTGTAAGAAGACAGGTGTGTCTGTGTTTGGAAGGAGGTAGGGTGGGAGGATGTAGTGGGGAACACTCAATCGGGGCAGGGTTGTTGGGAGGGAGAGTTAAGGGGCCGAGACCTTGAAAGGCCTGGTTCCTCACGTAGGATGAGAGAACCAGCAAAATGAGCCAAGGGCTTAGTGTCTGACTCAGGGCTCTTCCCTCACTTCCTCTTACCCCACCCAAACATTCTCAGAAGCTTTGAAATCTTTGCAGGAGCCCCATTGGTAAAGGACTGCTTGAATCATAGAGGCCAGCATATATTTCCTTCAGGCAAATGCAGTGGCATCCTTGCCGACGGCGAAGGGACATCTCCCTCATTCCCTGATGAGTGGCAGCTTCCACTGGTGGGCTCCCAGGCAATGAGGCACATCTTCCCACAGTCCACGGGCAGCGGAGGAAACAAGGTCCATACGCCCATAAAAATACTCAGGGAAAATTTAGTGGGACAGGAAAACCAAGGAGCATCTTTCATGGCCAGAACCCTGTGACTTGCCTAGAAATGGACAAGTCTCCTCATGATATTAGCTTCTTATTAGCACTTCCCAAACCTCTCCCATGTGTACCAACCTCACACTTTTGCCGCTTACGTTAAACACTTGTCCTACTACTTACTTCCTGTTTCTGTGAATAAACTCATTTAGAAATTCTAGATAAATTTCAGCTCGTTCTAAACAATTAGAACTGGGGACAACATAGGTTCTATGTGCTGTATTTAAGAAATATACATGTAAAATTTCCAAAGAAGTTAATTTGTGTCGGACTTGAAATCTCCTCATATACCAGTTTGGGTAGCACTATCCTAATGTACTTAGGACATTTGTTGTTTGTTTGTGTGCCAATTGAAGAAATGTTTTTTTTTTTTTTTTTTTTTTATTGCTTAAAGTATTACAAAGGGTATTACATATGTGTCCATTTTATCCCCCCCGCCCTAGACAGTCCCCTAGCCTCCCCTATCCCCCAATGTCTTATGTCCACTGGTTATGCTTATATGCATGCATACAAGTCCTTTAGTTGATCTCTTACCCCCCTACCTTCTGCCCCGCAACCCTCCCCGGCCTTCCTGCTGCAGTTTGACAATCTGTTTGAGGCAGCTCTGCCTCTGTATCTATTATTGTTCAAAAGTTTATAATGGTCTCTATTATCCATGAATGAGTGAGATCATGTGGTATTTTTCCTTCAATGACTGGCTTATTTCACTTAGCATAATGCTCTCCAGTTCCATCCATGACGTTGCAAATGGTAAGAGTTCCTTCCTTTTTAGAGCAGCATAGTATTCCATCGTGTAGATGTACCACAGTTTTCTAATCCATTCATCTACTGATGGGCACTTAGGCTGTTTCCAGATCTTAGCTATGGTGAATTGTGCTGCTATGAACATAGGGGTGCATATATCCTTTCTGATTGGTGTTTCTGGTTTCTTGGGATATATTCCTAGAAGTGGGATCACAGGGTCAAATGGGAGTTCCATTTTCAGTTTTTTAAGGAAACTCCATACTGTCTTCCATAGTGGCTGCACCAGTCTGCATTCCCACCAGCAGTGCACAAGTGTTCCTTTTTCTCCACATCCTCTCCAGCACTTGTCGTTTGTTGATTTGTTGATGATAGCCATTCTGACAGGTGTGAGATGGTACCTCATTGTTGTTTTGATTTGCATCTCTCGGATGATTAGTGACTTTGAGCATGTTTTCATATGTCTCTTGGCTTTCTGAATGTCCTCCTTTGAAAGGTGTCTATTTAGGTCCTTTGCCCAATTTTTGATTGGATTGTTTATCTTCCTTTTGTTAAGTTGTATGAGTTCCCTATAAATTTTGGAGATTAGGCCCTTATCAGATATGACATTGGCAAATATGTTTTCCCACACAGTGGGTTTTCTCGTTGTTTTGTTGATGGTTTCTTTTGCTGTGCAGAAGCTTTTTATTTTGATGTAGTCCCATTTGTTCATTTTCTCTTTCGTTTCAAGTGCCCTAGGAGCTGTATCAGTGAAGAAATTGCTTCGGCATATGTCTGAGATTTTGTTGCCTTTGGATTCTTCTAGAATTTTTATGGTTTCCTGTCGTACATTTAAGTCCTTTATCCATTTTGAGTTTATTTTTGTGTATGGTGTAAGTTGGTGGTCTAGTTTCATTTTCTTGCATATATCCGTCCAATTTTCCCAACACCATTTATTGAAGAGACTATCTTGGCTCCATTGTATGTTCTTGCCTCCTTTGTCAAATATTAATTGAGCATATTGGTTCGGGCCGATTTTGAAGAAATGTTTTTTTCCTGAACTGCCTTGGTTACTTTGTGGCACATGATGGTGGGAACACATGTAAGAGGGAAATGTGGGGACCAATGTGATGCTGTTGGGGGGCACTTGGCTGTCCACCCAGTGAATCCCTTCCGGAGTTGGAGGTCTCCTTTCATAGGATGATGACTCTTACTGATTCTCGTGGCCACCTCCTGGGTTATTCCTGTAACTGGGGGATTCTGCCACAGCAGAACTTGCCCAAGGAGATCATCCTTAATTTGTATTTCTCTGAAACTGACTTAAAAAACTGCAAATTTGTCACCTTATCTGGAAGAACACACAAATTGGCATTTCTAGGCACCGGGGCTGCCAGATAGCCAGTTTTACATTGTCTATATTTTTGTGAAGTTTTCGTCTATTTTTGACTAACAGTACAGGCCTGCTTAGCAGAAATCATGCATAAATAGACAGCAATGCTTGTTTTTGCCTGGATCACTATGGTGATTGCAAAACCTTTCCTCAGCTTTGGCTGGCGAGGCTGAGAGGATTGGGGAAGGGGGTGGGGGGAGAGGTTGGAGACAGCCCTGAGTTAATCCATGGGTTCCTTTTTATCCCTCAAACTACCTCTGGCATGGGCCTCACCTTCAGTTGCCTTTACCTGTGCCAGCCAACTGGCTTAGGAAGCAACAGAACAGCTTCTAGAAGTGAAGTTTTTATTTTATTTTTTAAAAAGCTTTTAGAAGCAAAAAATAGCCTGTTTCTTTCTTATGTGGACTCAGATGAGAGTTGATCTCTCTCCATTTTTCCATTTGCAAAGTTCAATTGCACCTTTTTCAACAAATGTGGTCTGAACGAAGGCAGCTTGTGGTGGCCTAGAATTGTCACATTATGGAAAATAAACTGGAAAGGAAGTTTGCTTAAGAAATGGAGAAGGAGCAGTGGGCAGCTCGTTTGAGGGCCATAATTGGCCAATGTTCCCTCCTGATAGGCGGCGGCAAGTTTTACTGTTGTGCAGCGAAACCCACTGATCCATTTCCCAGGCAATTTCATAGAAATGTTCCACGGCCACCTTTGCAGCTTCGATCCGCATTGAGAGTTAGCTGTTTAAGAAAGCCACAGATTTTGTATAGAAAGATTAAGTACAGAACTGTGACATTTTCTGTGAGCCAAACAATGGGAGACTTTCCTTTCGGAGGAAGCACACTTTAATGGCTGGAGAGGGAGAATAACCTTGTGGCTTGTTTTTTTCAACAGCAACACTGAAAAAAATTCCAATCAGCTGGAAAGAGTTTGCCTTCCATTTGCATTTAGCCTGGTCTGAGCTGCTCTGTGAAGGGGCCAGACCCCCTGCATCACTTTCTTACACTGCTTTTCTAGCCTGATGCTCTGTGATCACAGATGCTTTCAGAGAAATATAGAAACTGAGCTTTTTGTTATGAGTACAACAGTAGCCCAGCTGAGCAGGGCATGGGAGCTGTCCCTTCGCACCTTGACCTGCTGGAAGGAAGCCGACTGTCTTTGTGGTTCCTGTGTTAGAATTCTGGCCTCACCCTTCTCATGCTGCAGATTCTGAATCATCACATCATTGAATATAATCCTTTGAACAATCCGAAACAGTGAGTGCTCCTCTCCTTGTTTTAATAAGAAAACCAAAGAACAGAGATGTTAAGCGACTTGCTCAAAGTATAACAGCTCAGAAATACCTGCCACTGAAACCCGTTTGCCTTCCACATGGCTGCACTTATTGGGGGTACTAGCTGGCACTTTCATACAAGAAGTTGAAGTACCATTGGCCCCCAAATATCTCTCTTGACATGATAATTGACCAGAAACTCTCCTTGAATCAGGAAAAAAGGCTTTGCCTTTAGCTGGTTTCTGAATGCTGCCGGAGACTCTTGTCCATGCCCATTAACAGAGGTTAGATTTCTGATGGTTCGTAAAATTGTTCTGGATGCAAATACCTCAAAGTTAAGTGCTTTTTTGTGTGCAATACAATGAAACATGGATATAACCTTCCACTTCTGAAATCTCATTTTTTGAGTATCAAATAGAAATGATGGAACTATAAATCAAATATTGCCAATGAAGGAAGGAAGGAATAGTTAGGGAGACAAGGATGAACTTCTCTGAACTTGCTTTATGATTTTTTTTGGGGGGGAAACATTCTTTTTTCAGTGTTAAGATACTTTTGTCTGTATTTTAAAAACATGGTTATCACAATATATCAGTTATTATAGGAAACTTACAAACTTTCATTAACAAATATTCTTGGTTAGTAGGCAGCTCTAGGTATGTTTCCACTATTAAATTAAGAAACAGGTCAGTACACCTTCAGTCAGACTGCCATTAATCATTAAATCCCAGCAAGTTTAAGAGAAATCCTGATACTCATTTTGCCAAGTTCTCAAGTCACATAGTCTGTGTTGAAAAAGAGGATCTTCATCCTTTATATATACTTTTAAACAGCCTTGTTAAGATATAATTCCCATACTATACAATTTACCCATTTAAAGGGTACAATTTAATGGTTTTTAACATGTTCACAGAGCTTTGCAGCTATCACCACAACATCTGTGTTATTTAACTATGTACAACATATATAAGATCATTTTTCTTGTTCATAAAGCACATATTTTAAAAGTTCCTTTAGTGAAGGTCTATTGGTGGAAAAATCCTATTACTTTTTGTTCATCTGAAAATCTCTTCATTTTACTCTCATCTTGAAATGATAGTTTTGTTGGATTTACAATTCTAGATTGACAGTTACATTCTCTCAGGGCTTTGAAGATAGTAATGCTCACTCAGTCTTTGGCTTCCATTGTTGCCATTAAGAGGTTGGTTATCAGTGTAATTACCATTATTGGGAAATGACCGGTCTGTTCTCTCTTTCTACTTCAGAGTGTCTTTTCTCATCTTCAATATTTTGTAGCCTATTTTTAAAAAAAAGCTCACATGTGAACCTCACCTATTTTTCCTGCTTGGTTTATGTGGAAATCCTAATTTTATATGTACATCTTTTATCAATTCTGATTTTTTTTTAGTGATTGTCTCTTTAAACCTATCCCTTCTGCATTTTAAAATTTTATCTCCTTCTGGCACTCAATTGGATATGTGCTACAATCTCTCACTTTCTCTGTTCTTTCCTACAGCCCTTATTTTCTCTCTGTGCTGCACTCTAGGTAATGTTCTCCAACTTGTCTCCCAGTTTACTAACTCTCTCTGTTCTGGTGTCTCATTCATTCATTGAGAATCCATCTTTACCCAATTTTATTTTATTTTTATTTTTTTAAATATTTTTATTGATTTCAGAGAGGAAGGGAGAGGGGGAGAGAGATAGAAACATCAATGATGAGAGAGACTCATTGATTGATTGTCTCTTGCACACCCCTACTGGGAATCAAGCCTGCAACCCAGGCATGTGCCCTGACTGGGAATCGAACCCAGGACCTCTTGGTCCATGGGATGATGCTTAATCCACTGAGCCACCACAGCTGGGCCCAATTTTATTTTTAAATGTTGATTCTTCCTTAATTATTCATGAAGATTTCTGACTGTTCCTTCTTCTTTGATCATATATTAAAACAGATTGTAATATATTATACATATTCTTTTATACAGGTATACCTCAGAGATATTACAATTTTAGTTCTAGGCCACTGCAATAAAGCAAGTATTGCAAAAAAGTGAGTCACACAACTTTTTTGGTTTCCCAGTGCATATAAAAGTTATGTTTACATTATACTGAGTCTATTAAGTGTACAATAGCATTATGTCTAAAAATATAATGTATATACCTTGATTAAAAAATACTGTATTGCTGTCCTGGCCAGCATGGTGGTATCTTATGTACTGAAATGTTGTTGGTTGGATTCCTGGTCAGGGCACATGTGTGGGTTGTGGGCTTGATCCCAGGTAAGGGGCGTGAAGAAGGCAGCCCATTGGCATTTGGCTTTCATCTCTCTCTTTCTCTCTCTCTCTCTCTCTCTCTCTCTCTCTCTCTCTCTCTCTCTCTCTCTTCCTATCCCTATTTCTCTAAAAAAATCAATAGAAAATCTTTAAAAAAACTGTATTGCTAAAAAAATGTTAACTACCATCCAAGCCTTAAGTGAGTTGTAATATTTTGGCTGGTGGAGGGTCTTGCCTTGATGTTGATGGCTGTTGACTAATCAGGGTGGTGGTTGCTGAAGGTTGGCGTGACTGTGGCAATTTCTTAAAATAAGACAACAAAGTTTGCTGACTTGATTAACTCTTTGTTTAAACTGGACATTTACAGGCAATTGTAGAGTTATTTATTAGTCTGATTTCAATATTGTTGTGTCTTGGAAAATAGGGAGGCCTGATAAGAGGGAGAGAGATGGGGGAATGGCTGGTCTGTGAAGCAGTCAGAATACACATATTTATGGATGAATTTTGCCGCCTTATATGGATGCAGTTTGTGATGCTCCCAAATAAGTACAATAGTAACATCACAGTTCACTGACCACAGATCACCATAACAAATATAATAAGAATAAAAAAGTTTAAAATTTTGAGGGAGTTATTAAAATGGGACACAAGGACACAAAATGATCAACGGCACTGAGATACTTGCTTGACACAGGGTTGCCACAACCTTCAGTTTTTAAAAAATGCAGTATCTTCAAAGTGCAATAAAGCAAAGTACAGTAAAATGAGGGATGCCTGTATATTGAATCTAATCATTCTAGAAGCTGAGGTTTTAGTGTCCTAAAACTGTGGTCTCTCTTTACTGCTCACCCAGTGGTCTGCATGGTTTGTTTTTGGCCATCTCTGATTTTGAGGCCTTATTTTTTTGAACTTAAATTGTGGGAATCCTATATTTTAAATGTGGGATATATTTCTGAAATTTATTTGTGTATATGTTTTACTACCTATATTCCTTGACAAGAATATAAGCTACTTGAGGCCAGAAATCCCTGTCTTATTCACATTATATTTCCAGTGCCTTGATCGTGGTCTGACATATAGAAATTACTCACTATACAGGTGTTTTTTAATATTTTTCTTCCTCTACTCAACACATACACAGTCTCATACTTTGTTGTGCAATTTCAGAGCTTCCATTGATTCTGAATTAATAACTTCTTTAAATTTATTTAATTGTTCATATATGTATAGCACACTCAGCCTTCAAGAAAGGAAAAAATATGTGTCAAGTATTTTCAGGTCATATTTCCTTAAACTTTTAAAATTTATGCCTCTGAGATGCATACTTTTTAAAGATGTCACTATTGATTTTGGATCAATAGGGTCTCAAAACTTCAAGATAAATGCTTTTGTCATCCTGGTTACAAGGGAGAATATAGTTGGGGATTCCTTACTTAATCCTGAAAATAATTGCATATGTCTCTTGAAGAGACCTTTCTAAGTCACCATAAGTTGTTACAATCTTCAGTATAAATGAGGCAAATGCACAAACATTGCCTTTATTGAACTTGGCATTTCTTAAAATATTAAAAATTATACCTTCTTTAAAAAGTGAAGACCTATTTTATGATTAAGTAGCATACCTCAGGAACACAGAGAAAATATAACCAAATTAATAATGTATTTATGAAGCTACCCAGGAATTTTTATATTTTACCTCTAAGACAAAATATTTTGTATTTTAAAACCACAGTCTTATTAGGCTCGTGCTTAACTTGGCATAAACAATTATAAACTATTTCTCATTCTCAAAGTCTGAGTTTTTCAGACTAGAATCTTCTTTAGGCATTTATTAAATATCCATTGCAGGGTAGTAAGTAGAGCCTCCAAAATGAAACATTTATCTCAATTTAGGGGCTAGAGTACATAAGGCATTTTACAATAGCCACCATACTATCAGTAGACATTGATGTTCGTTAAGGTCATAAAAGAGAATGATAACGAGAACCATGGAATCACTTAAGAAAAATCCTTATGCCACGAGGGAAATGGTCTTAGGAACTGAGTGCTATGTACATTATTGATGGATGGTATGGCTTACCATCAAAGTATCACTCATGGACATCTAATCAGCTATCAGAAGCAACATTTTCATGTAGCTAAAGTAGTTTCATAAAAAATTTGAAGATCTTATGGGAATCACAGAAGATTTAGTGTTTCTACACTTTTCTTCCCAGACAAATGTAAAGCTGTCAGACATTCTACTTCTTCACCACCAGCGTGCTTTGCCTGCAGTTCATCGTGTGAGAATGATTTTATTAGACCACTTTTAAGATAGGAATTCTCAAGCCTGTAGAGAGCTTCTAGATCCTGTGGGTACGCAACAGGGAAGGGAGGCAGTGACTCAATTATCTATGTCGCTGCTTCAGTTCTCTCATTTTGTAGTCCCAGATTTCAACACCGTTTCTGTTATTTATTCTCTTGTGCTTTATTCATTCTGACACTCAGAGTATGGGTGATGGAGATTGATTGAAAGTTTCTTCAACTCACACCAGGGGAACGATGCTTGACGTAGTTGGCAAGAAGACATTATGCATTTCTGAAAATATCAAGACTCTCAGGAAAGACTTTAGCCTTGGAATAGTAGGATAGGGGTCATATTATGCTTGATTTCATGAATAATGGCACGCATAAGACACTAGATGATATTCAGGAAATGTGTGTTGAATGAGAGACTTATTGAATGAGGTAATTACACATTGAAAACAGGATGCCAATATAGCTGGCTCTATCGATGCCAGATAAAAGTAAGGCATTTTTTTTTTTCTGTCAGAGCATCTGAACTGTCTTCCAGAATTATACTCAGAGGTTAAATCTTCAAACCAGAAGTTGAAAACACACTACAAAAATTTGCAAAGTAAAGCAAAAAGCCAGTGCAGGTTGGTTTAAAAAATAAATGTACACTGAGTAAGTATCAGGTTTGTAGTTGTACAAATGACTAATGAAATCACTACCACAATAACACAGAACTTAGCCTGGAAAATATCCAGGTGGACTTGATTATATTACAGTTCCTTTATATCCTTCTCCAAAGCCCAGTGTGGCCTCTTTTATATTCAGGTATTTCCTTCTGGATGAGATTGGTGTGCTATTTGGACTTGTCCTCAGATTGCCTGTTAGATTTCCTTAAAGGACCAAGGTCTCCTTCTTCAACACATTAAGGCAAATGAATCTTTTATAAGATATTAGGAAGCTAATAAAGTCTTCTTTACCTTTTCTTTCCTTTGGGTTGAATGTATTGAAATCCTTCACCCTGTATGTCCCTTCTCTAAGGCACACAGAAATATAATATAAACCTATTATCCAACCAAATGTACTGGAAGAAATTGTTCAAAGCAAAAGGTGCATGAAAAAAAAAAGAGTCATTATGAATACTGACATCTATGGACTGTGCTTGATGGTTAACAAAGAAACTGAATTCATAAGCAAAAAGAAATTTTTGTGATGCAGCATTTCAGTGGAGGCTTTCGTTATGGGACATTAAAGTTTAATAATCATTACCATTATTAAGAATAATGCCACCTGCACAACCAGTCACTCTAACCCAGTCATCTGGAAAAATCACGGCAGCCTCTTTTCTAATTAGTACTTTGAGCTTTTTATTCACAATACAAATTAATCTGAATTTATCAACTTTTTAGGTTTTAGGGCATCCTAGGTGGCAACTGCAACATCACAAGTTCTTCTAAAGATGAAAACTGCTACACTTTCTTCCCACAACTAAAATAAAATTATTTTGGAATCAATGCTTTATCTCTTTCTTAGTAAAAAAATTCTCAGAATTTGGGGGTGATAAAATAATAATAATAATGACAGCAGCTCCTACTTAATGAATGCTTCAGATGTATCAGGCACTAGGGTAAGTGATTTACAAATAAATTTTCTCATTTGTTTTTCTAACTCTCAGACCTCAAAGTAGGTATTATCCCCATTTTACAAGTAAAAATGGAAGCTTAGCAAGTTTAACTTGCCCAAAGACACTTTGCTAATGAGCAGAAGAATGATGAACCTTAGGCTGGGTCTGATATCCAAACCTTTTCTTTTGTGGTCATGTTGCTCTTTTGATTGTGTGGAATATAATAAAAAAGGTTTTACTGCTGGGAAACTTGGTATGGCTAGAGCAGGGTCAAATTTAAGAGACGGCTCTTGACACTTTAGTTTTTTATGGGTACTCTGTCTATGCCTGGGAAGGTGTCATTAACCAGTTGATGATGCCAGCGGGGAGAACTAGTAGTCACTAATTAGGACCTTTCCCTAGGCATCTGTATTTGAGACTTTCAGACACACACACATATAATTCAGTAATTATGTTAGGCAGTTATGTAGAAATTTAACTGTTCCATCCATATATTTATGGCTTATTGAATGTTTTCTACTCGCCTGGTATTGTTTAAATTTCTAAGAACTGTTATTTTCTCTGTTTTCCTGATGAAAAATCTGATGCACAAAGAGTTTAAGCAGGTTGCTCTAAAGAGCACAGATTGTACCTGGCAGAGCTAGGAGTGTAATCAGACCACCCAAGCACAGAGCCCATCACCTAAGCCATGACAGACATTGCTAGGTACTGGGGATTCAGTGACGAAAAGCTCTTTAACCTCCAAAAAAGGTAGAAGAGAGAGATACAAACAAGCAGTTCTCTGCTTTAGTCCATAAATACCAATGAGTTTTCCAAATCTATTGTCAATAGACAACAGAAACTCCCAAGAGGTTGTGAAGAAACTTTCCTCCTTGAGATGAATTTATTTATTAATAGAGTCTTGAACTAATAAAGGTAAGGGTGACAATTAAGATTAACCTGGCTTGAAATTCCACACCTGTATTATTCATGTCAAAACAAGTACTTTTTAAACCAGAATTTCCTAGATATTTAGAATAGTGGCCAATAAATAATCTACTTGTGTTGATATTTTTCCAAACCTATTCTGCACTTATGTGAATTTAGATAAAGAAGACTTGTATAACCCTGATAAAATGAAGCTTGTCTTAATGATATATTTTTTTATGATGGTGGCATAGATATTTTTTTATGTTATTTCTTCCAATATTGTCTAGTGTAGCAACTGGTTAGAATTAACCTCCAGAAATAAAACCTAAAAACATTACAAATATAAGCCATTAGTTAGCTTCTTGAGATTGTCTCGAGTAGTTTAAGTCAATGAAATTTTCAGAAATATAATTTTGTATCAAATACAATACAGAATAACAATAATGCCAATAAACAAATGTGGTGATTTTTAGCACTTATCTCTTACTAATGTATTATCCTTTGATCTTTAAAAATATTTTTAAATAAAAAACTCTTATGAGGTATCTTAGTCAGTTAGGGCTGCTATAACAAAATACATCAGACTAGGTGGCTTATAAACAACATAAATTTATTTCTCACAGCTCTGGAGGCTGGGAATTCCAAGATCAAGGCTCTTTGAGATTCAGTAACTTGTGAGAGCTCTCTTCCTGGTTCACATGTGCTTACATACCAAAAGAAGGGAAGGGAGCTCTCTGGAGTATCCTATCTAATAAAAGAGAAACATGGTAATTAGCGTACGACTGCTACCCTTCCCATTGGCTAATCAGGGCGATATGCAAATTAACTGCCAGCCAAGATGGCGGCCGGCAGCCAGGCAGCTTGAAACTAACATGAGGCTTGCTTGCTTCAGTGACGGAGGACTCCAACGTTCCCCGCCTGCCGCTGCTGGCCTCTGAGCTTGCAGTTTGAAACATTGTAACAAATATAGAAGCTAAACAAAACCCCAGAAACCTGCTTTCAGCCCGCCAGGATCTCAGAGCTGGAGTTGATACAGAGTTTTGATTATAGAACCCAAACAAACCAGATACCTGCTTTCAGCAGCAGAGGCCTCAGAGCTGGAGCCAGAGCTAAAGCTGGCCCAGAATAAAAAAAAGAAAAAAGAATAAAAGGAGCGGTTGGGAGCTTCAGTCACCTGCCAGCCTGAAAACAGCCCTCAGCCCCTCACCCAGACTGGCCAGGCACCCCAGTGGGGACCCCCACCCTGATCCAGGACACCCTTCAGGGCAAACCAGCCAGTCCCCACCCATGCACCAGGCCTCTATCCTATATAGTAAAAGGGTAATATGCCTCCCACCACTGGGATCAGCGGAGCCGAGAGGCCTCCCGGCACCAGGATCAGCATGACAGGGGGCAGCGTCCAAACCCCCTGATTGCCCTGAGGCTCTGTGTGTGACAGGGGGTGGGGCCACAACCTCCCTATCCGCCCTGCTCTGTTCGTGACAGGGGAAGGCACCCCAACCCCCTGATCAGCCCTGCTCTGTGCCTGATAGGGGGGAGCTCCCCAACCCCCTGATTGCCCTGCAGCTCTGTATGTGACAGGGTGCATCACCCCAACCCCTTGATTGGCCCTGCTCTGTGGGTGACGGGGTAGAGCCATAACCTCCCCATGGGCCCTGCCCTGCCCTGAGTGTGAGAGTGGTGGCGCCCCAACCCCCTGATCCGCCCTGCTCTGTGTGTGACAAGGGCGGTGTCCCAACTCCCCTATCGGCCCTACTCTGTGAGTGACAGGGGGGAGCTCCCCAACCCCCTGATTGGCCCTGCTCTGTGTGTGACAGGGGGGAGCTCCCCAACCCCCTGATGGGCCCTGCTCTGTGCGTGACAGGGGGGAGCTCCCCAACCCCCTGATGGGCCCTGCTCTGTGTGTGACAGGGTACAGAGCCCCAACCCCCCTGATGGGCCCCGCTCTGTGCTTGACAGGGGGGAGCTCTCCAACCCCCTGATCGAGCCTGCTCTGTGGGTGATTGAGGGCGGCGCCCCAACTGCCCCCCACGAGCCCTGCTCTGTGTGTGAAGGGGTAGAGGCATAATCTCCCCATCGGCCCTGCCCTGAGGGTTACAGGTTGCAGCGCCCCAACCCCCTGATAGGCCCTGCTCTGATCCCGACCAGGGGCTGCACCTAGGGATTGGGCCTGCCCTCTGTCACCCGGGAGCAGGCCTAAGCCAGCAGGTCGTTATCTCCCGAGGGGTCCCAGACTGCGAGAGGGCACAGGTCGGGCTGAGGGCACAAATTTTTGTGCACCGGGCCTCTAGTCCTATATAATAAAAGCCTAATATGCAGATTGTCCCCTTGACTGGGAGTTCGACTGCTCACTATGATGTGCAATAACCACCAGGGGGTGGTGTGGAACATGGCAGATGTTGGCGACATGGCGCTGGAATCGGGTGACAGTGGAGGTGCTGCTGGCACCAAAGGGCCCCGACTGAAAGTGGGACTGTGGTGGGGTGGTGGAGCAGGTGAATGGGTGGTCCCAGGCCAAGGCAGGTGTGAACGGGACCTGATTGCTCTGCTGATCACCCCGCAGATGGCGACCAGTGGCAGCGGTGGAGGTGGGGGGGAGTGGAGGGGGAGTGGGGGGGCGCCGCCTGGCTCCCAGGTACTGAGGGGCTGGGATGGGGCCTGATGTCTCAGGTGGAGAGGGGTGCATGGGGGACCGGGGTCCCAGGTGCTGCCCAGGGCCCAGAGGTCAGCTGGGACCTGCCCTCTCACACCAGATGCTTGCGCTTTGACCGCCGGCCAGGCCTAGGGACTGCACCCATGCACGAATTGCACTGGGTCTCTAGTCTTTTATAAGAGCACTAATCTCATTGTAAGGGTTCCACCCAAATGGCCTAATTACCTCTTAAGGACCCCTCGCCTCCAAATAACATCACATTGGAGAGTAGGTGTCAATGTATGAATTCTGGTAAGACACCAATTTTGGGAGTCTATAACATGAGGTCAAATTATAAATGAGGCAGTAAAAATGAAAAACAAAACAAAAACAAAAACAAAAAAACCCAGCACCACACCACTTTATAAGCTAAAAAATCAGAATAGAGATCAAGACTTATGGTTTAGATGGCTTGGTAAAGACAGAATTTACTCCTTTATTTATTTGTTTGTTTTTAAACTCATATTGTTCCACAAAGGATTTGAAGTGGTTTACACCAAAACACATATACAATTATGTTAAGAACAGTAGAATTTTTAAATAAAAATATCAAGTAAGTATAACCTAGAAGATCAAGGCAAAATTATGGGCAGAATTAAGTAAAGAGTTTGAGGTAATTATGCATCTGAGTCAGTTCTTAAATTGCTATATATGAAAAGGTAAAAACTTATACTCCTGAATTAACTGCATGGGGCACCTCTACCAGATAATTTGCCTGGGTAGATGCATGATTCACTGGGCATTTCAATATAATTTTTTAGCATGTGTGTAAGTTACAAGATTGCTCTGAAAAGCACAGGCCTATTCATTCATAGAACAAAAGCAGGGCAGACATAAAATCAAGAGGTGATGTCACAGTATTAGTTAAAATATCAAGTCAGTCTCATTTATTTTTTACATCCATAGACTTGATTTGGGAATTTTCCATTGGAAACGGCATTGTGATTGACTTGGAGTACTTTAGCAACACAGACTTAATGAACTACAATATATTTGCCTGCATTAGACATTTCATTGTCAGAAGGATTGGCAGTAGAACGATTCTGGGCTGCTTGTTGGGTACCACCCACACTCCCACCTGCCTCACCATGACCCAACCATTCAGCCACCAGGCTGTGGGACTTGGGAAGCCACCTGTGATCCCTAATGGAAAGCACTCCATGTTCCTGCAGTGAAATCAGCAGGCAACTGCTTATTACTGTTATCACTATCATTCTTTTTGAATGGAACGGGGAAGAAGGAGATGAGGGGGAGAATAGGGATGGGATGGAGATAGCAGATGCCACAAGGGAGAAAAAAAGAGAAGGAAAATACCAGATAGAGGGGAAAAGTGTTTAACAAAGGAGAACTGAGAGGAAAAGAGAAAGAATGAGAGAGAAACTGATAGGAAAGAAACAAGTTTAAGGAGTAGAAACCAGAGATAGAATCAATATGACATCTTTACTTGTCCTGATTGGACCCAACTAATTCCCTGGGGATGTCAACTTGTTCTGGGATGTTGGAGGAGGACAAGCAACAAGATATTAGAGGGCATTGTGGCGGTCACTCTTCAGTAACTCTCTAACCTCTAAGAACTGAAGGCAGCTGTGGCCACAGTGGGAACAAAGCGTGGGGGAGGAGGAAGAGCCTCTGAATGTTGTGATTCATTCTGGCACTGACTTGGCCTTATGAAAGTAATTTAGCTCCACTGGGCTGAACCCAGTCATAATTAATAGCAGGACACCTACTTATATAGTAGTTCATTATTACTAACAAAGAGCTGCCTGGGGCAGAGGCAGGAAGAAACAAAGGCAGAAAGAGAAAAGGAAAGCAAGATAAAGGAATGGAGAGAAGACACTGACTTCCAATATTCTTTAGGTTGAGTCCTGGAAGCGTTTTTAATGCAATTTATGTAATCTGCCCAGCAGTCCTGGGAAGCGGCTGTTATAATCCTCCTTGAACTGACACGAAGAGAAGATAATAGTTTGCTTGGCATGACAGGTTTAAACTTAGGTCTTCAGAGCTTGAATCCTGTTAAATGTTTTTAACTACCAAATAATTGTAAAAATCTAGGTTATTCTTAAAAGAGACAGCTTGCTTATGTATTTAAAAAACAAGTAAGTTTCTACTGGAGTCATTACCTCTCTTTTCCAGTGTCTAACTTTGTCTTACATTCTTAATGTATCAATCTAGCTTTACAAAATATTCGATGATTTTGTGAGGGAAGAAAATGGAAGGAAATGGACTTTGAAGGCAGAGAAATCTGGCCTCAAATTCCATTTTCACAGTTTATTAGCTACAGGATCTTAGGTATCTGTAAAATAGTATTAAGTATATTTTTGAGGATTAAATGAGTATGTGAACATACCTAGCTAGCATAGTGCTTTCCACTTAGGGGGCACTGAATTATTGGTTCCTTTTTTCTTGAAATGTTAGATAGAATTCACTGGTTCCAGAATTTTCCAAATTATGCTCTGAACATTAGGGGCTCTGAAAGATATAATTAAAGTTCTTCATAAAAATATTTTTTAATGGTCAGATATGTATATTTCTGTTTCCTCTTCATTCTTACCTCCCCTATCCCCTAAGTATCCCATGACCTATAGCTCATTGATCAGTTCCAGACAGATTAAACCACTAAATGTGAAAAATAAAAGTAATTTAGGAGAAAATGTAGAAAAATATTTATATGATCTTTTGATAGTGAAAATTTCTTTATTTTTTATTTTAATTTTTTCTTTATTGATTAAGGTATTACATATGTGTCCTTACCCCTCCCTTGCCCCCCACGCCCCCTCATGCCCTCACCCCCCTGGTGTCTGTGTCCATTGGTTAGGCTTATATGCATGCATACAAGTCCTTTGGTTGCTCTGAAAATTTCTTTTAAAAGACACAAAATTCAAAACACGGAGAGAATTTGATTACATTAAACTTCTGTATGACAAAAGATACGATTAAAATTATATACAGGCCATAGACTATAAGAAAGTATTCAAATACATTTAACCAACAAAAGATTAGTATCTAAATATATAAGCACTTATATATTAGTACAAAAAGGCAAACAGTGCAATAAGAAAAATAAGCAAAGGGTGTGAATTCACAAAAGGGTAAGTTGCTTGGCCAAGAACACCCTCCCCCAATTCAACCTCATAGTAATTGAGGAAATGCCAACTAATACAAAAATGAGATGCTTCCAACATACTAAATTTGCAAAAATTAGAAGGGCGAACAATATACACATTTTTATTCAGTTATTATTTCTTCAACATTTTATTAGACGTTCTAGCCAGCACAGCAACATACCTTAACACACTAACACACTAACAGACATAACACCTGAGATAAATCATATAAAGATTGGGAAAAAAAGACACAAACTGTCATTATTTGTAAACAGTGGAATATTTACAAAGAAAGCCAACAGAAACTACAGATAAACTATTAAAACTAATAAGATCATTTATCAAGCTGATAGGATTTAAGATTAAGATTTTTAAAAATTCAATTTTTGTAAACTGTGATCAAACAAATAATAACTGTGAGAGCCATTCATGTTGTTCACTAAATGTTTTTGG
Organism: Myotis myotis; assembly: GCF_014108235.1. NCBI lineage: Eukaryota > Metazoa > Chordata > Mammalia > Chiroptera > Vespertilionidae > Myotis > Myotis myotis. The sequence goes on from NW_023416335.1 coordinate 184,077,748, forward strand.
TTTTGTCTTAGTACATGGCGGGATTTTACTTTCTTCTCCCTTGAAGTTAGGTTTGACCAGATGGCTTGCTCTGACCAATGACATGTAAGCAGAAGTGATGCCTATCACTTTCAAGTGAAAGCTTTAAGAGCTACAACATGACTTGTAATATTTTTTCACTGTTCCTCAGAATGTGGCAATCTTCTATATGATAACTGTTCTATCAGTTTGAGCCCTGGGTGAGAAGTATCCCAACTGATGCAAGCCAGACATGCAGCATAAACAAAAAGGAAGCTTTGTTGGTCTCAGTCACTGAGATTTTAGGGTTACTTGTTAATGTAGCTTCTTCTAGCTCATTCTGAGTCAACAAATAAACATTTGTTAAGCATTTACCATGTGCCAGAACTGTTCTAAGTATTTCTCTCTTTCTGCTCATTTATCACAATAATTCTTTGATGCAGGAATTTTTAGAATCCTTGGTCTTATAGGTGAATGAATTATCTCCCAGAAGTACAAAGAGGGTAAATTATTTGCTTGAGGTAATACCCTTTCTAAATGGCAAAGCCAGGATTTGAACTCAAGCATTTTGGTTTCAAAATCCGAACTTGTGCTATTAATCACCTGGTAGACGGTCTCCCTTAGAAAATGTACTATAAAGTTTATATATCATTTATAATGGAAAACAAAACTAAACTATAGATATAAAAAAACTTATAAAAAGGTTATTAAGACCCTTATAAAGAAAATGACAAAACTTCATTAAAAGAAAAACTAACTGGGAAGATATAGCATGATCGTGATACCATGATTTGTGGACGGGAAGAACCAAAGTCATAAAGTTGGAAACTTATTCCAAATTAATCTATAGATTCAATGCACTTTGAATAAAAAAATCACCAGTTTCTTTTTAATGGGATTTGACAAGCTAATCAAACTTTTATTGTAGAGATACAGAGGACCAAGAATATTCAATACAATCTTGAAAAAAGAGAATAATGGTGAATTTTCCTGTCTAGATATTAAGATTTCTGTAAATTCATAGGAATAAAATCTGTGAGGGATGACACAAGAATAGGTAAACCAATGGAAAAGAAAATAGAATTTAAAATCAAACCTATTTATTTGGTAACAGTATAATTTGGGAGAAACAAGATAGATTATTAAATAAATGATACTGGGACAATTATTGGTATGAAAAGGTTTATATCTGTACATATATACAAGTTGAATTTCAGGTGGACTAAAAGGCTAAATTTTAAAAAACAAAATAGTAAAATGTTTACAGAAAAACATGGGAAAATAACATTTTAATTATATCAGGTCTAGGTTTCTTATACCTGATGGAAAAGCACAAACTAATAAGGAAAATATTAACAAATCTGACTGCATAATAAAATTTTAAAGATATCATAAAAATGTGAAAAAAGGAGATAAAAAATATTGGAAATTTGTAATGCATGCAACCATCAAAATACGGTATCTAGAATATATAAAGAGCTTCTACAAATTAATGATAAGAAAACAACCTAACCCAATAGAAAAATAGGCAAAGGCCCTGATAGGTAATTAATAAAGAAGAAACTGAATGCCAATAAAAATTTGAAAAGATTTTCAACATGTTTAATATTTAGGGAAATACAAATTAGAAGTCATGACATACCATATCAAGTGTATGAATAAAACAATTCTGATGACACCTACTGGAGAGGTTATGTATTACTAATGGTGTTAGAAGATGATTGTCTGCTGTACTCCAGCAATTATGTTTTTAGGAAGAAATTTATAAGGAAACACAAATATAGTTGTTTTTGACATCATGTTACAGAGCTGTCCAAATAAACTAAATCTGCAGACAACACACAGATAAACCTCAGAAACATTTTTAAGAGGAAAGAGGTTAAAGGGGTGGGTATGTATGTGAAGATTGAAAATATATAAATAGTAGTTAGTATATTTTCTTCATATAAGTAAATTTGCCAAAACTTACGTGGGAATGATTCATAGCAATTTCAGAAAGTGGTTGTTTGAGAGGAAGGAAAGAAGAAAACAAAGGCGGTAGGACTTTAAATTTAGCTGTAACATTTTATTTCTTCAACAAAAGGGGAAGATCTAAAACATATGATGGGAAATGTTCACATGTTTAATATTAACATTTTACTAAATGGGAAATGTTAACATGGTGTGTTAATAAGTAAATGTTACAGTATTTTCTATACTTTTTATGTTTGAAATATTTCATGATTAAGATTTGAATTTAAATATGCTTTGATGGTATATCTTCACATATATACTGTAGTACAATTATTCTTAAATATTACAGCTAAGCCTTAAAATTGTTCTTTGTTTACTATAAATAAGGTAGACATTTTCTTTTTTTAAAGTCTTTTAAGTAGGAGGTCTAATTATTTCTAGGCCCTCATCACTAATCATGGATGTCCTTAAAACATTTTAAAGCCTATAGATTTATTTCAGAGAATTAGCTTTATTGTCACACACCCCAGGAGGTACATGTTGCGATCTTATATGAAAAAAGCGAGAAGACCAGGTCAGATTACCTACAGTCATCAATTAAAATGTAGCAAGACTATTTTTTGGTCTAGATTTTATCCTCTAAAACAAATGATGACCTGACTTTTTTTCTGCCTCCAGTTGTCTTTTTGTTTTGTTTTGGTACAGGATTGCCGGGAGCCGCTCCATCCTTGCTGTTTCAAAGGACCTGGCATATATGGCATACTGTTCTTAAAATGTTTGCTCACCTTCTTGGCACTATGTGTTTTAACCAAGGTCTCCTCTCTGAGAAAGGTTGTTTCCCCAGGTAGGGATTTTCCCCTGAATCCTAAGCAGAACCTCTCTGGAGATCCAGACCAGAACTTGGCTGGAGATCCTGGCTGGAGATCCTGGCTAGGCTGCTGATCAACTGAACACTGTCTCCGTGTCCTTCCTTCTTTGCCGACTCCGTCTACACCTTTGGGATCCCCTGGACCTGCTGGGGTTGGACCCCGGCATCTGGCGCCCAAACAGGGACCCCTAGGTAAGCCCCACTCTCGGGATGGATAGGACTCCACTGTAGGAAGAGGGTGGATAGTCTTCGCCGACTCCGTCCACACCTTTGGGAACCCCTGGAACAGGATTCCCCTGGGTAAGCCCCCCCCCCCCTCATTGAGAACCCCACACTCGGGACGGATAGGACTCCACCAGGGTACTGCAGACCCCCCTATAGAGGATAAGTAGGGTAAGTAGGTGGATAGTACAGAACTTAGATTGAGAAGATGTGCCATACTGAGTCTAAAGAAATAAGACTCTGTATTGATCTTTTAACACATATGCTTGCTAGCAGAGGAATTAAGGTTACTCCCAGTCAGATGGAACATTTTATACAAGAAATACGTCCATGCTTTTCTGAGGAAGGAAAGGTGCCCGAAAGGTAAATGTAGAGGCATGGGAGAAGGTAGGCCCAAGGAGCCTTATTCTTAACCCCACTGCAGCCTTTCCACCCCGGGAACTTGCAGGATTGGCAAGTTCTCCCTGGGGTGATAGATCAGGACTCAGGTAATAGCGGAAAGCGCCAATCCTACTCTTAAAATGGATACAAGAGAGCATTTCAGGTTTTTCTTTTTAATGCCTGGCTTTTAAAAAATAAAAAAGGGGGAATTTGCCGGGAGCCGCTCCATCCTTGCTGTTTCAAAGGACCTGGCATATATGGCATACTGTTCTTAAAATGTTTGCTCACCTTCTTGGAACTAAGTGTTTTAACCAAGGTCTCCTCTCTGAGAAAGATTGTTTCCCCAGGTAGGGATTTTCCCCTGAAGTTAGGGAGGGAATAAAACCCCTCAACTAAGTGCCAGGCGGGTAATTAATCACTTTAACTATGAACAATCATGCTTAAGCTACATAATCTTTACTCCCTGGAATGGAGATAAGAAACGCCCTAACCTTTGTAATAGAGATTGATAGGATTGAATCAACTGGTATAAATACAGATGTAACAAGACAGCAAGAGACAGAACTTAGAAGACAGAACCAAGAAGACAGAACCTACACAGAACCTAGAGACAGAAGAACTTCGCTGGAGAGAACATGGCAAAAGATCCTGGACAGAAACTGGCAACAGAACCTAGAGACAGAACCTAGCGAGAGAACATGGCTGAAGAACCTAGAGACAGAACCTAGCGAGAGAACATGGCAAAAAATCCTGGACTGAACCTGATTACAGAAATTGGCAAGAGAACCTGACTAGAACCTGGTGACTGAACCTGGCTGGAGAACCTGGTGACTGAACCTGGCTGGAGAACCTAGTGAGGGATCATGGCTACAGAACCTGGCTACAGAACCTGGCTACAGAACCTGACTGGAGAACCTACAGAACCTGGCAAGAGAACCCAACCATGCTGATCAACTGAACGCTGCCTCTGTGTCATTCTTTCCTTCTTTGCCGACTCCGTCCACCCTGGACCCACTGGGGTTGGACCCCAGCACAGGATGGGGTCCATATTAGAGCAAAGGTGATTTAGATTTACAGCTCTTTGGCCCCAGCTTCAATGATCTCCTTCCTCATAGCATGCAAATTTGCCTCCAATGGAGGGGAATGCTATGCTAATTATTTTAAGCTTCGCTATAAAAAAATGTGGGGTTTGGGGGAATGAGAGGAGATAAACCAAAGAATTTACATGCTTATAGGCATAGCCCTTGGATACAGGCCAGGGGTGGGCAAACTTTTTGACTCGAGGGCCACAATGGGTTCTTAAACTGGACCGGAGGGCTGGAACAAAAGCATGGATGGAGTGTTTGTGTGAACTAATATAAATTCAAAGTAAACATCATTACATTAAAGGGTACGGTCTTTTATTTTTTTAGTTTTATTCATTTCAAACGGGCCGGATCTGGCCCGTGGGCCATAGTTTGCCCACGGCTGATATAGGCATTATCCAATTACAGGATATTGAAGACATGGGGTGGGTGGGTAGGGGGTGGGAGGGTGGAGGTAAAGGAGGGGAAAAGAGGAGATTTCTGTAGTACTATCAACAATAAAAAAGTATATTTAAAAAAGACAGTCTATAAAAAATTTAAAGGACCTACTTTTAACAAGCATTATAAATTCAGCTGAGAATAAGATGTCCTTCAGGTAACAACTATCTGCGGAAGGAAGGAAGAAGTGAGCAAGGCATGGTGAAATGAACAGGGAGCAGGATGATGGACTGCATACTCATGTGAAAAGGTTAGAGCAGACTCACTTATTTCATCTTAGGTAGGAAGAGAAGGACTGAGGGTTGGGGAGAGAGAGAGAGAGAAGAGGTGCAAGGACCTGGATGATCCAGTGTTGCTGACAACTGCCTCATGGGCTCCTCAGTGGGTTAGGGTTAGGGTTAGGGTTATTATAATCTATTCTCTCCTGTCATGTAGGGCTTTAGGGTGGGATCCTGACTTTAGGAACCCGACACATAACCCAATCTGTTGCAGTCTATGAGCTGACTGTGTGTAGAGCTTGCAATTGGCATTATTAAAAGTGGAATTAGATAAGATATTGGAAGGGCAAGGAAGGAGGAAAAACTTGGCCTTGTGGGAGCTGCAGGAGAAGGGAGTCACTGAAGTGTGTGACGTGTAGGTCTTCTGTCTGCCAAGCGAAGTTCATTAAGTGGCAAGAGTCTACTGTTTTTAGCTCACAAACAGAAAGACGGCAATGACAGCTTGGTTGTCAGTACTAGAAAAAACAACTCTTTCTTGACACTGTTTCTGCAATTATAAGAGGTATCAACTCAAACATTGGAATGATTGTAATTAAAATATATGGCATGATGACTTTCTATATAAATTTTATTTAAAGCATTAGAAGTGAAGACATTTTAGCTAAGTTCCAGCTGAAATTTTATATGAAAAGGAGGAGACAAGTTTAGTAGAGATGGTTTTCATAAATATAATAATAATAAAAGGCCAGAGTCATCATGACCGAAATGACCAAATAACCGGTAACCATGAAGTGCATGGAGCACCTCTCGGTCCCTCCCCTGTGGCCCACAGGCTCTGATTGAAGCGGGCGCAATGAGGCGAGGCGAGGAGAGCGTGGCGAGGTGCTCTCGGGTGGGTGAGGCTATGCAATTTTGCACACTGGGCCTCTAGTATAAGTATAAATGAAAGTTTTAATTACAGATAGATTTGAAAATACTGCACTATTAAGAAAAGCAGATTCTAAGAAGAGAAAAGTAGGGAGATGTGGGAAGCATGGTTGGAATGTCTGTAAGGAGGATTCTCCGAAAGGTGGGGGCCTCTGGGGGACCTTGCCGAAGGCAGCAGCCCCTACTTTGACTTTTCCAAACAAGTTCGATTCCCCAGGTGTTTTGCTGGAATCTCTATGTTTAGTCTTTAAAGACCCGACCTTGTAGAAGCATGAGCTTTCTCAAGGATGCTTACCCTGCTGATTGTATCTAGAGGTTAATTTTAGTTCAAGCTGTTGTTAAAATAAAAGTCCAAGGAGGCAGGCAAATAGGGCAGCTTGCTCCTAAAGCAAAACAGCCCCTTAGCCTCTCTTTCACAGAAACATGTGTCAGAGTAATCTACTCATCCATTGCTCAGGGTCTGCCGATCAGCCCCGGCAGGCAGAACAATAAATATATATATACATAGAAAAATCTCCAATTGCATTTATTTTGGAAAATATCCATCTTGCTGTATGAGACAGATGCATTTAGTAATTGAACTATTTTATTTATTAACTTATAAATTTATATATTAAACCCATATTTATTGAAGGCCTATTATTGTGCCAGGTGTTGTTCTATGTGTTTGGGTTGTGTAACTAAAGCAAAGACACACAAATACCTGATTTTGTGAGTTTTACATTCTAGTGGGGGGAGAAATAAACATAATACCAATAAACAAGCTAATTATTTCATACATTAGAAAGTGATAAGCACTTTAAAAATCAAGCTGAGGAGGGGACAGGGAGTGTCCCCTGGGGAGAGGCAGGCTGAAGAGAACAATATTATGTTTGCAAGGCCTCATGAGGAGTTAATAATTGAGCAAAGACCTGAAGGAGGGGAAAGACCATTTCAGGCAGAGACAACAGCCAGGGGGAAGCCCTCACGTTGCAGCATGCTCCCTGTGTTAATGGATAGCATGGAGGCCAGTGTGGCTGGAGCAGAGTGAGCAAGATGGAGCGTAGAAGATGATATCCAAGGTAACAGGGGCCAGAACCTAAAGGCTACGGTAGGATTTTACCTTCGGGGAGCCATTGGAGCATTTTTGAGAAGAGGGTGACATGATCTAACTTAGATTTTAAAAGAACCACTCTGTTGAGACTAGGTTGTGGGATGGCCAGTGTGGAAGCATGTAGACTGGTAAGGATGGTACTGCAGTAACTCAGGTAAAAGATGATGGTTGGAGCAGGTGACAGCAGGGGAGGTGGTGAGAAGCACTTGGCTTCTGGATATATTTTAGAGGCAAAGCCAATGAGTTTCTCTGATGGAATAGAAGGAAAGGACATGAAGTGAAAAAGAATGACAGAAACCCAGGGTGACCTTAAGGTTTTGACAAGAGCATGTGTAAGGATAGAATTGCTGTCAACTGAGGTGGAAATTCTGCAGGTTTAGATGGAAAGATAAGGAGCTTAATTTTGAACACGTTAAGTTTGAAGTGGCTATTAGATATGCAAATAGAGATGTTGTATAGGAAGTTGGATGAAAGAACCTGAAATCAGAAGAGAAGTCTGGTTGGAGATATGGAAATCATCTTCTGACCCAAGGTGATGGACTGGATAGGACTACCTGGTAAATAAATGTAGATGAATAAAAAGAGAGGTCCAAGGACTAAGCCCCAAGGTCCTCCAATATTAAGAGGTTGAGAGAAGAAGAAAAACCAGCAGCGGAGATTGAGAAGGAAAGCTTGATGAGGCAGGAGGAAAACCAAGAAAATATAATATCACAATAGACCAATGAAGTGAATGTATTAAAAAGGAGTGAGTGATCGAATGCGGGTAATGGGATTCAGTGATGGGGAGGTTATTGGTGACATCAAAAGTACCAGTATGAAGTGGTCAGAGCAAAAGCCTTGCTGGAGCAGATTTTTAACAGCTCTTATATTTTACAAAACATTTTTACAGCTCTGTTAAAAAATTACTTACAAGCCTGTCATTTAGAGTGGACTTTAAAATGTAAACTTGCATTAATTTATCCAAATTATATCTTTGTCTCTTACCACTTTTATTTGTTTTGCAATGTAATTAAGACTACACAATACCCATATCATGTCAAAATGATATTGCTTGTAGTTGCACTGTGTTATTGCGTTAATTATTTTCTCATTTGCCTTTATTTTTCTTCATGGCAGTAACTGTGATAATTTGGGGCCAATTATGTAATATGTACTTACTCATAACTTTTCAAAATATGATAATGTAGTAATTGAAAAAATCTTTGCTTTAATTACACCAAGCACCTTGGCTGGAAGCTTGTTCCCAGTATGAGCACGTTATTTTTAAAGACACAAATGTTGAAATATTTCATCCTGAGTTGTGGGTTTACGGTGATGAAACAGCATATGTTCCTCACTTTGTTCATGCACCAGGCAAGAGTTCAATGGTAGTGGTCAATTTTTCACCCCTCTCTTTAGCCACATTTTTGCAGTGCTCTTTCACCATGGGTGGGGTGACTGGTCCCCGTCCTTGACAGTGGGTTCAACCATGTGACTTGCTTTGTCCATTGTAATATTCACAGACATAATACAAGAAGGGGCTTGAAATGGGGTTGAGTTTGCTCTCTCGTGCCTCTGTAATCAGCCTGGGAACATACTCAAACTGTCCTGCTAGAGATGAGAGATGTGGAACAGAATCATGTCACTCGAGTTTTCCAGTCAAGACTAGTCTATATCTGTCAACTGCCAGCTAACTCCCGAATATGAACAATAAACACTCCTGAAAGCCACTGCAGCTTTGTGGCAATAAATAGCGAGTACTGTACCCTTTTCTGGTCAGGTATGTTCCAGTCAAATATACTTTCAGTACAGTCATGCCATGAGGAGTAGGTAATTGATTTACAAGAATGCAGCTTAGAAACTTTTGTATTTTTCTACCATTGACACATTTCCAATTTTAATCCACTTACCTGTCCACAAGCCTATAGTTGAAATACTGCCCCCATCCCAAGCAGGTGGCTTCATATTCTACTTGTCTGAAAAGATTACATTAAGTAACTATAAGCTCTCTTAACTTTCTCCCTGATAGTGCTCTAATTTGCCTTACAATTATTACTTTATTTCCTTCTTTCAAACTCAAAAGCAGGTACATATCTTCTTAGCTAACCCTGCGGCATTTTTTCTCTTGATTCATCCTTTTTAATGCTCTCCCTGAATTTGCTTCATCGAATATTCTTTTTATTTTCTGTCTTCACTCATTTTTTCTCTACTTAATCTTTCTCCTCAGCATGTAGATTAACTTAGGTTCATTTTGAGAAGAGAACCCCACCTTTTTTTTCAATGTTTCTCTGTCCTCAAGTTATCATTAAAGCTCTTTCCATAGTTTTACTTTTATTGTGTCTGCTTTCTCATTTCTTTTCTATCTTCTTAATGGAGCTATCTAAATCCTGCCAATTGGAACTGCTCTCTTAGACTGCCAATGATCCTCTCCAGCCTTCTAGTAGGCAACCTCTTAAATTTAACAAACTGTTTTACTTACTTTTTTATGAAACTCTCTGTCCTCATTCTTGAGGTACAATACCCAGCCATTTCCGGCTTCCCCTTGCTTCTTGTTTTTGTTTCTTCTCCTAATCTCTCAAATTTAGTTACTCTCCATTGGCTCTTTCCTCCTCTCTCTCTCTGTTAGTATCTTGGCAATTTTGCAGGCTCACATGGCTGCAACTATAATGTCTATGCAGAGGACTCATAAAACTACCTCTTTTGAACCTATCTGACTCCAAATATGTAATTCCAATTGCTCACAGAATATCTTCAGTACTTCATACTCATGTGTACAGAATAATAAGTTATTTTCATGCACTTGTGCTGCATTATTACAAACAGCATGCTCCTCCTCCTGCCATGATAATGTTGGGTTGAGGGTGGGAGAATAACAAGATAGAAAGATATGAGGTACATAATACTGCCCAACTGCAATATAATTCTCTGGACCATCTATTCAGATTTTTAATTATGAGGGAAAACCCCTCTATCTATCTTCTCTACCTAGTTATATTTTTTTCATTGTGTTTGGACTTGAATCTGTTAAAGGCACCTGTTTTATAATAAATTAAAACAAATTTTATGTCTACCAGGTAAATCTGAAACCAAGGAGACTAAAGCTTTCTGATGAGCAAAAGAAACTACCCTTATATATAGGGTGTTGAGATAATAATGATGAGTTGTATAAGGACATTGTAGCTCAGATGGCCAAATTAAAATTTGTATTGAAAATATTGCTTGGAAGAGAAATAAAATTTCCTAAGACAAGATTTGTAGTTATCATATGCTTCAGGGTTAAAGGCCACATTCTTTGATGTGTAACACAAAACTTTGTTAAATGATTTGGGGATCTTTGTTCTCCTCAGTAAACACCGAAAAGGGGCATTTACTTTAATGAAAATAGTAAAACAAACTTACATAGACTTAGATTTAAATAATATCATCTTCTCTCTTAGAAAATACCTGATTTCATAGGTATTTTTTTATTTTACTTCAGTGGTTGGTGAAATATTAGTATTTTTAAATCATTTCCTTCTCTTCCTGAGACAAATAGTGGTCAGGACAACACTTTGACTTCTCACCCAATTTGTTCAACCCAAGGTTTCTTCCAAATATCACTATGACATACATTTTCTATCAATTTTACCCAATGCTGCGTTAAAATTTTTAGATTTATTATTAATATTTCCACTGTAATAAAGAATAAAACCGGCATGACAATGACACACACTGACTCCGGCAGTGACAACCTCTGGGAATAGTAAGATATTAATACCTGCCTAATCTCTGTGGAGGCTACATATATATTGAATTATTTTCTATTTGAAATGCTTTATGATTAGACATTTAAAATGGAGGGATTGGAAGAACAAAAATTGCTCTCAAGTAGGATAATCTTGGAATGTCCTGACCACCTTGGGTTAAACACATAGTCAATCCAAGATCTATTGGTGATTTTTAAAAGCTTTTAATAGATAAATGAATGGAGCTTTTATCCTGTTAAGCTTCCCTACCAATGGACAGGTTATCTGCGGTCTGACTGCCTTAGCACTGTGGTCCTGCATTTTACAGTCACCTGGATCAATACATGTGTAGATCCCGATCTTGCTCTTGACCAAGCTCTTGCCTCAGTTCCTGCCTCTGTTCACCTTCAATCAGTTTTATTACCCCTTGCTCATGACGTTCAACTGCTTGACACTGACACTATCTTGGGGCTTTAGGGTCTCTGAGTTGGATCGATCTACTCAGTCACTAGCTTTCTGTTTCCTGGGCTAATGCCACTGGTTCTCATTATGTCTCATATACTGGGTCTATCTAATCTGAGGCAGTTCTATCAGAGCACTTTTCCCAACTGTTCCCAGATTTTATTTGAGCAGTTCCACTTACTGCTTTTTTTGCTACTCCTCTCTCAAATCTACTTAATCCTTGAAGGCATCTATTGGTGAGCACTGGAGGTTAATGGCCACAGTTAAAAAAAGACCCAGGATTGGAAATAGAGACTTGAGAATGATAAAAATATAATCCATGGAAAAAGAAATGGAATAAATGAAATTATCCCCCAAAACAGCTTAGAAATAACAAAGGAAAAACAAGGACTGAACTCTGGGAAAACCACAAATGTATGGGCAAAGCAGTGGAAGAGGATCCAGCAAAGTGAGTAGGAACTTAACCTGGAGTGAAGCCAGGAAGTAGAAAGTCCCAAGAAAGGGAAGGGGGGGGGGTGTGTGGCGGGAAATGTTCGCTGTTTTGGAAGAGTTAATAAAAATAATGCCATTGGAGCTGAAAATTAAGAGTCATGAAATATTTCAGCAAGAGAAGATCCAAGTGGGGCAGTAGCAGCTGGATCAAATTGCATAGAAGTATGAAGTGAGGAAGTGGAAGTGAGTCCAGCCCACACCAAAGATTCTCTAATGCACCTGAAAAACATTTGGATGGAGCGGTGAAGCAATTAAAAAATATAGATTTTCGAGTCTCACTCTCAGAAGTTTGAATTTAGTCTTAGTAAGGGCCCAACATTTACAGTTTTAAAAGCATCCTACTTTTAATAAAATTTGGATTGTATTAAAAGTGACAATGGCCCTGACCTGTTAGGCTCAGTGGATAGCGCTTCGGTCTGGGGACTGAAGGGTCCCAGGTTCGATTCCGGTCGAGGGCATGTACCTTGGTTGCGGGCACATCCCCAGTGGGGGGTGTGCAGGAGGCAGCTGATCGATGTTTCTCTCTCATCGATGTTTCTGACTCTATCCCTCTCCCTTCCTCTCTGTAAAAAATCAATAAAATATATTTTTTTAAAAAAGTGACAATGAAAAAGATGGAAGGCATGAGGGACAACCTTTCTGTTGGGCAGTGTGTGTGTGTGTGTGTGGGGGGGGGGGTGGGGGGTGGGGGTGAGGGTTTGACACACAAATACCTTGTAATTTTCAACTTGTTTCACTGGGAAAGCTTCTCCCCTGGAGCAATAACATATGTTGGGCGGTCAATACCAAGAGCAGTCTGCTCAACAGTTGTGCTTTTTATTGTAAGTTATTTAATTGCTTTTTTGGTATAAGTCAGTTTGGCCACCATGACTTAATATATCCCAGGGCCTGATGACCCTTGGATAAACTGAATGTTAACATTTTAGCCTTCAATAATTATTTGTTGTTTGATTCTAGCAGAGCCTAGAAACCAAGTACTTGAGAATTAAAAATAAAATTTTGAATCCTTTCCCAATCATCATTTTATTAGCTTCCTTCTGCATTTGCCAAGAACAAAGATGATTAGTGATAAAATTCTAGACAGTCTTTTTTTTAAAAAAAAGCCTTTCACTGTTTCCAATCTTCGACCTTTTACGATTTTCAAGTCCTTTAAAGCGCTTTCTCTTTTTAACCCTTGCCATTTGAATTCTGTGCCTCCTATTCTATTTAATCAAACTATTCAAAGTCACCCAATGCTGCCAAGATCCATATTTAGTTACCTTTTTCTTTACATTTTTGACTACTCTAAAATATTAGAGATTGTTAATGCTACTGTCCTAAAATTATTCTTTGGATGTTCCTTCATTGTGGATGGTCTCAAAGTACCACAATTTCCCAAGTTCATGGTGCCAACAGAAAAACATTAACAGTCGTGATAGTGATTTTCAATCACACCAACATTTGGTGGTTTTCTATTCCATTAGACTTATTAGTCATACGTCATTTATTAGATAACTTTACTTATTAGATTATGTTACTAGATAAACATTAAACCATTTGCATTTGCATTATAGGCTTCCAAGATTTATCTCAATATACCTTTTCAGGTATATTACTCACCCATTATTCATTTTGTGCTCAACTATGCTCCCGGATTATTTACCATACCCAGCATGACTTGCACTTCAATTTATTAATATTTATTTAATGCTTTATGATTAATTACTTACCATGTAGATGAGAGATGTAATATGAAGTGGCTATTAGATATGTAACACCTCATTGAAAAAGCACAGAAACCTAGGAAAGTGAAAGTTTGAATACTTCCGGCCTCTGTTTATACCATCAATTTAAGTAGAATTTAGCCAAGTAAACATTTATTGATTACCTACCATGTAAAAATTACAATTCTTTGTAGATACAAGTGTTTCTTGCTGATCAAGTCCTTTTGGTTTCTGAATTTCTGTGAGCAAATAGTGAGACTCCAGCTAATGAGAGATACTGGCTCTACTTAATTAATTAATTTTTATTTATTTATTTTTCTTTATTGATTAAGGTATTACATAAGTGTCCTTATCCCCCCATTGCCGCCACACCTCCGCACTCATGCCCTCACCCCCCTGTTGTCTGTGTCCATTGGTTAGGCTTATATTCATGCACACAAGTCCTTTGGTTGATCTCTTCCCCTTACTCCCACCCTCCCCTACCTTCCCTCTGAGGTTTGACGGTCTGATTATTTATTTATTTTTAAATACATTTGTATTTATTTCAGAAAGAAAGGGAGAGGGAGAGAGAAAATCATTGATCGGCTGCCTCCTGTACACCCCCTACTGGAGATTCAGCCCATAACCCGGAAGCTGACCAGTCACCAAACACTCAACCAGCCACACCAGGCGGGGCAATACTGGCCCTATTTAAATATTTCTTTGCGTCTTTTTGAACTCAGATAGTGACAGGAGAATTTCTAGTTCCACATAAGTGTCTTATAGATAATGTTTGCTTAATAAGTGCATGTTTAAATAAATGTAATTGATATCAATTACATGAGCATTGGGGTAGTTTTCAGGTAAGTATGGTGAGTTTATTTTTAGGCATACTGGAATAGAGGCATCATATAATGTAAGAGGGGAATTAAAGAGAGATCACATTGGAAGACATAGCTTGAAGCAGCAATTACATAGCCAGGGTAGTTGATGCCAAGGAAGTGAATAAGGTCCCTTAGGGAGAAAGTAAAGAATGGGGAGAGGCAGAACTGGGAAAGCATTGGGGAATGCGTACATTTCATATGTGCTTGCTAGAGCAGGACTGAGATAATTAAAGCATGAATGGAGCAAAAGCAGTAGGAGGTATGAGAATATGCAGGCAGTGTCCAAGGTAATGGAGAGGGAGAGGATGGTAAAAGGCTTGCACATTTATTGAATGACTATTATATGTCTGATAGAAATTAATTGGCAATTGACATAATTTGCCTCATTTAATCTTTATACTATTTCCCATGAAATAGGCAATATTCTTCTTCTTTTATAGGTGAGAAAGCTTATGCTCAGACAATTGAATATATTTTCTTATGATCCTATGGCTGGGAAGTAGTGTAGCTGAGTTAATTAATATTAAGCATGGTGAGGTCATGTTGTTTCATGTCTGCCTTGTATACATACCATTGATCTGCAGAGCCTACTTTAGTCACTCACACATTCTGTGCATTCTATAAATACTTATTGATTGCATTAAATCAAATTTAGGTTCGTTTGGCTTCACAGCTCACAGTCTGTGCATAATGCCTCATTGAAGGATCACAGAAACCTAGGAAAGTGAAAGTTTGAATACAAAGGCAGACACTAAAACACTGAGAGATGCTGCTTTAGAAGAGTGCATTGACTTTTTCAGTATGGAAGGTAGTTATTGGCAACTTTTAAATGAAAATTTTCCATAGACTAGGCTTAGAAGTCAGAATGTAATAGGTTGAAGATTGGCTTGCCCCAGAAAATGCTGGGATCGTATATTAGTTCTTACATAGAGCAGCAACACTCCACGGTGCAGAGACAACTGCAGCTTATCAGTCCATTTCTATGGCCTGATTATGGGTGCACCTCACAACTTCAGGGCTCACATGCTAAGCTTCAACAGCAGACTCCCTGAGGCTCCCTTATGAGCTCTGAGAGCATCCCCACTGCCACGGAGGATGGGACAGTCTTAGAAAGAAACTCACTTAGAAATTCCTTTCCCTACCTCCACTTTCGTTTAACAATTTATTTTCTATGTGGATGAGGGATTCAGGCATGATTTCGAATGAACTATTTTAAAAATTCTATAAATGGCCTAGTAGCTTCTTTGGCATGCAACAGCTATTGTGTTGGTGCCTCCATTGAAACTTAGATTTTTTTTTAACATGCTCTCATTTGCATTTTTAATTAAAAATGGGACAAAATAAGTAAACCTTGTTGTTTTTTTTAAATCAAGCTTTACTCTGTAATTACTACATTTTGAAAAACATAAATTTACCATTAACTTATAATTTAACATGCTGTTACATTAGTAAATATTTGCAAAACAGTGTAATGCGTGTTATATAAGTAGTACAAAAAGATATGGAGTAAGGGAAAGGGGATCACCTGGGGTGGGGATGGGGACGGGGTCAGGCAGGACTTCAGAGGAAATGTGATGGTTGGCTTGGGTTTTGAAAGATGGCAGCATGGGGGTGGCACGGGGTTTCGACAGTGAATGGCTCATACTGTTCTTCCTGCAGCTATGTCTTTCCCTTATTGCCCTCTTTCCAAATTCCTCCAGTATAAGCAGCAAAGTACGAGTGCACAGCACTGGCTTTGTCATTAGTTGAAATGATCTTTCCTATTTTTTCTTTCAGTTTATGTAAAAACCAGTTCTGCTGCTGCCACTGGCTTGCTTCAAGGTTTGCTCCGATGCAGTCGATAGAAAAGAAAAAGCATTGTTTTATATAAGCAAGTTGAGTCATAGACATAATTTAATGTGTTAAAATCAATTCTCACAGATTTAACCAAACCAGGTAACATTAATATAAATGCGGTAATGAAATAACTTTTAAGTTGAATTTCAGACCAGGTCGGTAAAACGAAAGAATGTTGAGGATGCTTGTCAGGAGATGATTTAAGAAGACTGTTTGGAGGTGGAGAGAATCTGGGTCTTAGAGTGGAGACCTGGGCTCAAAATCCAATTGTGCTCATTTCTTTGTTTTGACTTTGGGAAAACTGCTCCCTCTAAGCCTCCATGTTCTCATGGCTAACATGAAAATGAGGATCCCTTTGTTATGTTTAGTTATGCAAATTAAATGAGTTTAGGTATCGAGTGCCTGGACCAAAGCAGTTGCTCAATAAATATTGGTTATTTTCTCACTTCTCTTGTTTTCTTTTCAATCCCCTCTTGATCTTCCCATCTATTCCTTTTCACTTCTCCTCCCATCGAAAGATGGGAAAAATAATATCCTATCTAACAAAAGAGAAACATGGTAATTAGCGTACGACCGCTACCCTTCCCATTGGCTAATCAGGGTGATATGCAAATTAACTGCCAGCCAAGATGGCAGCCGGCAGCCAGGCAGCTTAAACTGAACATGAGGCTTGCTTGCTTCAGTGACAAAGGACTGCAACGTTCCCTGCCTGACTTGCTGGCCTCTGAGCTTGCAGTTTAAGAAACATTGTAACAAATATAGAAGCTAAACAAAACCCCAGAAACCAGCTTTCAGCTGGCTGGGATCTCAGAGCTGGAGTTGATACAGAGTTTCGATTATAAACCTGAAACAAATCAGATACCTGCTTTCAGCAGCGGAGGCCTAAGAGCTGGAGCCTCAGAGCTAAAGCTGGCCCAGAATAAAAAAAAAAAAAAAAAAAAGAAAAAAAGGAGCAGTTGGGAGCTTCAGTCCCAGCCTGAAAACAGCCCTCAGCCCCTCACCCAGACTGGCCAGGCACCCCAGTGGGGACCCCCACCCTGAAAGGTGTGTGACCAGCTGCAAACAGCCATCATCCCCTCACCCAGGCTGGCCAGGCACCCCAGTGGGGACCCCCATCCTGATCCAGGACACCCTTCAGGGCAAACCAGCCAGTCCCCACCCATGCACCAGGCCTCTATTCTATATAGTAAAAGGGTAATATGCCTCCCAGCACCGGGATCAGCAGAGCCTCGAGGCCTCCCAGCACCGGGATCAGCGTGACAGGGGGCAGTGCCCCAACCCCCTGATCGGCCCTGCTCTGTGCCTGATAGGGGGGAGCTCCCTAACCCCCTGATCGCCCTGCGGCTCTGTGTGTGACAGGGTGCGGCGCCCCAACCCCTCACCCCACGGGCCCTGCTCTGTGTGTGATGGGGTAGAGCCATAACCTCCCATTCGGCCCTGCCCTGAGTGTGACAGTGGCAGGGCCCCAACCCCCTGATCGGCCCTGCTCTGTGGGTGATAGAGGGCGGCGCCCCAACCCCCTTATCTGCCCTGCTCTGTGTGTGACAGGGGGCGGTGCCCCAACTCCCGTATCGGCCCTACTCTGTGAGTGACAGGGGGGAGCTCCCCAACCCCCTGATGGGCCCTGCTCTGTGCATGACAGGGGGGAGCTCCCCAACCCCCTGATGGGCCCTGCTCTGTGCGTGACAGGGCAGAGCTCCCCAATCCCCTGATGGGCCCTGCTCTGTGCATGACAGGGGGGAGCTCCCCAACCCCCTGATGGGCCCTGCTCTGTGCGTGACAGGGCAGAGCTCCCCAATCCCCTGATGGGCCCTGCTCTGTGCATGACAGGGGGGAGCTCCCCAACCCCCTGATGGGCCCTGCTCTGTGCGTGACAGGGGAGAGCTCCCCAACCCCCTGACTGGCCCTACTCTGTGCATGACAGGGGGTGGCGCCGCAACCTCCCCATCGACCCTGCCTTGAGTGTGACAGGGGGTGGTGCCCCAACCCCCCAATTGGCCCTACCCTGAGCGTGACTGAGGGTGGCATTGCAACCTCCCAATCCGCCCTGCTCTGTGCATGACAGGGGGCGGTGCCCCAACTCCCCAATTGGCCCTGCTCTGAGCCTGACCAGGGGCTGCCCCTAGGGATTGGGCCTTCCCTCTGCCACCCGGGAGCAGGCCTAAGCCAGCAGGTCATTATCTCCTGAGGGTCCCAGACTGCGAGAGGGCACAGGCCGGGCTGAAGGACCCCCCTCGACCCCCCCCTCCCCGAGCTCACAAATTTTTGTGCACCGGGCCTCTAGTATGGTATATTTAAGGAAAATCTCAGTCATCATCAAAATTCAAGAATTAAGGATCAGCTCTTCCATAAAAACATAACATAATCAGATATCATGTTGAAGATTTTAATATTTTTGCTCTCATTATCCATATTAAGAAAATTAATGGAGAGATCAAATAGTTTGTCAATCTTTATCCCTAATAAGAGTCAGATCCAGAATTTGAACCTCCCATCTTTTTGACTCTAAAGAGCAAGCCTCTAAACACAATTCACACTATTGACTAACAGTGACCTTGCTGTGAACTCAACTAAATTCCTCATTTCACCTTCTGCCCTGCAGCCGCAGCTCCCTCAGCCTTTACTTGAAGAGCAGGGATCTTTTCTTTTTCTTGTCGTTGTACTGACCTCACATTTATCCTTATTAAACTCCATCTTGTCAGGTTTGGCCCATCACTCAAGCCTGTTAAGATCTTTTTGGCTCACAATACTGGCATACTGTCATCCAACATATTCCTTATCCTTCCAAGCTTTGTATTATCTACAAATGTAACACGCATATATTTTCCATCTTCATTCAAGTCATTGATAAAATTGTTGAACAAGACAGGCTGAAAGCAAAGTCCACAGACTGTGATATCGTTTCATTAATCAACATCCTCAAGAAATGGCTTTTCAATTAATTGCAAATCCATCCAATTGTATTAGCATGCAACCTCTTACTCTCTCTTTCACAAGGGCATTAAAAAAATGTTGTCAAGCCTTTGAGCCTTGATGAAGTCTAGTTACCTGATATCTACTGCATTTCTGATGTACATTGCCCTGTCAAAAAGGGGCCTCTTCAGTTCTCAACCAGATTGTATTATTCCATGTTATTTTCTAAAATATTTCCATTCAAGAAAGGATGAAGTCCCACTCAGTATTTTCATGCACAACTACCTAGTTAAAATGAAACTTAACTACACAGATATTAGAGCTCTTGATTGTAGCTGTTATTTTGAACAAAGGTTTTCACATATGCCTCCTTCTAAATACCTAAGACTCACAACTCATTCCCATAGGCATGTTAATTTTTATAATTTTTATAATTCACAAATTCTCAAGGGAGTATGGTTAAAGCTTCTAATTTTCCCTAGATGAGGAATCTGAAGATTAATTCCAGGAAGTTGACATTATTTAGAACTATATGAAACTGCCCCTTTTCAAAGTCAAACAATTGTATATTGATAATTTCATATGGCTTAGCACAATAATTATTTGAACTTTGAGAGATAACTTTATTAAAGCAATTTCTCTATAACTGGTTGATAGCAGCAAGAAACTATTTTGTGTATGATTTCTGATGTAATAGAGCCATTACCATCTTTCCATTTATTGTAATTGTCACTGAATAAAATTTCCCATATTATGAAAAGGAATGAGTGCTCCATATGATGCCAAAGAAGAAAATATACAGCATTTGGATGTCAAAATAGAATCTTCATAGTGATGAAACAAACAATACATGCAATGCTTGCCAAAGTGAATATCGTGGTTGGAAACAAGTTAAGACAGAGCAGTGTTTAGCTTTTGAGGACAATGAACAGATGGCCTGTTCTCACCATCAGAATGATGCTGGGTCACTTTGCGTCAGTTACTGTGAATCAGAGATCTTACATCATATGTTGGAGAAGAGGATTAGGAATGTTTGGATGGCTTTGCTGTTAACCTCTTTTAACCACACTTAAAAGATTTAAAAACCTGAAATGAAAGAAGTGAGATGGAAATATTGGGTGAATTATATCTCATTCATTTATAGAATCGGGTATTGATCCCAATGGCATTTTATAAACAATACGGAGTGAGAAAAGCCCCATGGTTGTAAACCTCAGCACAGGTTTATATTATGAAAGTCTGTGCCTTTTCCAAAGTTCCACTTTGTCCTTGGAAGCTCTTCCTATACTTCCTTTATCTTAACTTGTTAAGTGGACCCTTTCTGTCGGTTAAATACATCCTGAAATCTCATCTCTTTCTCAAAGCCTTTCAGCACGGATCATACCGTAGAACCATGTGCTCCTGGGGCTTTGTTTCATCTTTCTTCAGTTTTGAATTGCATTGGATGCATGCCTTGCTGTTCATGTGTGTCTCAGTTAGAAGTTCTTATTTTGTATGTTTTCATAAGCATTTTGTCATTTTAGAATATCTCTATGTGGGTAACTATAGCAGTACATCAAGTGAAATATTGTGTGAAGTACTTTTTGAATTGTAAAATAGCATGTAAATATAAAGAATTATTATTGGTCTATTTCTATTGAGTTTTAAACCCCATACGATAGTGGCTAGGTTATGTTTCTGAAGTTCTTAGTTATATCAGTATGCAAGGCCAACTATGGTGTTGATGTGTGTTAGAAAGGGTGTGCTGGCGGTCTTTAGAAAGGGCAAAGAATCAGAACCAACAAAACTTTGTATTCCTGGCCCAGTTTGAGACCTAAGTAAAAAGGTTATCAGTTAGTGTACCGTTCTAAAAATTAAGTACCATTGTGTTAAGAGCTTTGTGATCTTTGCTAGGATCTCCCAGTGCTTAGTGCAATAGGAGCTGAATAAAATTTGTTGATGAATGAATAAAATGATTAAGGTTATTTTTAAAGTGTATACATATTCTGTCTAATTTAGCTATTTAGAGCCTAAATATTTACTAAGTTTTATTTTCTGGTATGATCTATTTTAATTAGTGGCCAATGAACATGATGCATGAGGAATTAACTATTGACTAATTAGAGGAAGATAATGAGTGAGTTAATTTATCCCAAATTATATTCATATCTGTGGGATTATAAGCCTTTCTTTAATTCTCTCTCTTTCCTTTATCCTGCTAATATTGGCA
Organism: Myotis myotis; assembly: GCF_014108235.1. Classification (NCBI taxonomy): domain Eukaryota; kingdom Metazoa; phylum Chordata; class Mammalia; order Chiroptera; family Vespertilionidae; genus Myotis; species Myotis myotis. The sequence continues at coordinate 184,099,112 of NW_023416335.1, forward strand.
TATACACACACACACACATATATGGCATCTATATGTATACATGTACACTCTCATGTATACATGCACACGCATATATCATTTACATGTATGCAAATAAGAGAACTAGAAATTGTTATTACTTTATGGTGTTCAGACCATATTCATTCTTATTAACAACTAACATAAACTGGATTTATCTAGTATTTGGCATTCAAAGGAATAACTGCATCTTGAAACTGTATGTTTCAAGAATTTAGCTGTGAATATTTCTCAGGATAGACCATATGTAAATGGTAATCTTTAGTTAAAATATTATAGATATTTAAGGTAGTCATTGACAATGATAGAGTAAAAATGATAATTTACATATTACATCAATGTAAAATGAAAGCCAATAATTTCTTAAGCAATTTGAAATGGCTCAGATGAATAATTTTTCACAATAGTACTATCATTCATATTCTAGGATGAAATTCACTTATTTTTATACTAAACTTTAACAATCTCTTTCCCCTACATTTTATTTTTAAATGCTTTCTTACAATAAATTCTCACAAATTATAGAAATAAAATGCAAACTACAGTATAATCACACATCAAACCAAAATAGCCCATCATGCTTTATTTATAACTAGGTACTAAACATAATGCAGAGGATAAAAATAAAGACAAAACTCATGTGTACCAAGCTCTGTAGCTACTGCGTGCAAAAATCCTGGATCTTTGCCCCAGATGATGGAAGACACCTTTAATTTAACTGCAGTAGACTTAGAACTTTGTTCTTTCCTCTGCCAAAGATAATTTAGAAATACCTAATGACAAAACCTAATTTCTCCTGAATTCAATCCTGAAAACATTTCACCTTGACCAGTTAGAAACAGGGGCATATTTGCTTTAGCCTTAGGAATAAAACCAATTTATGCACACTCTGGCAACTCCAGTACTAGTCATTAGAAATTTGCATAAGATATTTGCATATACTAGTCTGCCTGTCCTCCTTTTTTCTTTTTTAAAATATATTTTATTGATTTTTTACAGAGAGGAAGGAAGAGGGATAGAGAGCCAGAAACATCGATGAGAGAGAAACATTGATCAGCTGCCTCCTGCACACCCCCACTGGGGATGTGCCTGCAACCAAGGCACATGCCCCTGACCGGAATCGAACCTGGGACCCCTCAGCCCGCAGGCCGACACTCTATCCACTGAGCCAAACCGGTTAGGGCTGTCCTCCTTTTGGACCTGGGTAACTCATAGTTATCCTTCCAATTTCAATACAAGTGTCACTTTCTTGGGAAAGCTTTTCCTGAATTTTTTTTTCTGAAAGTTTTCCAAATTCCAGTATAAGCTTTCATATTATTTCCATGACCTTCTCATTTCATAGCAGTTATCAGTTCCATACTTTTGTGTGATTTGATTATCTTTCCTGCCCCTTTCCCTCCAAGGTAATCTTTGAGAATAAGGAATATTTTTTGTTTTGCTGCTCGTTTTTCCTGTCACTGAGTGTGGTGGTTGGTTCATCACAGGCACTAAATGCGTAACAGCTGAATGAATGAATGAGCATGATGAATTGTACTCAGCAAATTTATAGGAGGCAATCTAAAGGACAAAGAGAAAGAAAATAAAGGAAATAAAAATGTGTTTTAAAATGGTGGGATGAGTAATAAAATATTATCCTCAAATAGAGGGTTGGTGCAAATAAATCATTATGTCCTAACACAGTTCACTGCATCGCTTAATATGAAGTTACCTGAATAGGAAATGTAATGGATGTAACAGTCACATTCTAGCCAGGGTTTTATAGCCATTGTGGGCCTAATTACAGCACATAATAGTCCTTGTTATGGTTTTATAGAGCCCCATTAAAGAAAGTTATCAGAATGACAACCATTACTAAATTTTGGCCACTCTTTAATTCCTTTAATCCAGTATTTCTTCAGCCAAGGAACATGTAGGACATGAAGGAAAAAACTTGTATAAGAAATTAGTTATTATACAGTTCTATAATAAGTTCTCAGATCATTTAGCAAGCAATGGACAATCATTCTCATGATTTACCAAAGAATTTTTAAACACTCTTGCTAATATTGGCAAGAAATTGGAAAATAAGAAAATTTAAATTTGGTATCTTAACTCTGCTGCATATGCCCAATCTTTATTTTGGCTCTTCAATTAGAGGTCTTTGAAATGGTCAAGCTTGACATAAAGACTGATCCATGTTACAGGATGACACATTTCTGATTCAAGCCTAATTTCACTCTCATGCAGGTTTCAGGTATAGGAAACCCCATTCTTTTTCTCTCTCCTGGAAGTTAGTAAGAAAACATTTGGAATGATGAATGACACCAGTAATTCTGATGTAAAAATCTATGCTATGAAATATACAAGTATCCCCAAACAAATACTCTTGGTGGCTTATGCTGTTGGTTTTATTGCCTCCTGTGTTTCCAACCTTAAACAATTTTTTTTTTTAATGAAGCAGGCTTACAGGCCAACTCCCTGGTGTTTTTTACAACTATGGATAATGCAGACAGAATTATCTCTCTCTAGAGAACTCTCAGAATCTGCTAAGGTGCTGCTGACAGCTTGCGTTGTCTTTTAAAAAAAGTTTCTGCTTATACCTAAGTTAGCTCAATTGGCTAGGTTACTAATGAGAGCAAGCTCAGGGTGCTAAACCTTAATAGAGCCAGTCAGCTTTCTACCATTCTATAGTAACCCACTATCCTTCAGTCCTACAGTTGTTTTATAAATGCAAGCTGTCATTCATAACAGGATCTGGGCAAGAGAGAAAATGGATCAAGACAAGTTTATCACTACTGGTAAATAAGCAGCCAAAATAAACAGGAAAGTTTATATCAGTTTTGCATATGAAATACAATATATCATTGCATAGTAAATTATTTTCCCCAAAACTTGTGATTCTTCTCATAGATTAATTAGCTATTGACCTCTCCCACTCTCTGATTCTCTCTTTTACACACAAATGCTCAAACTTTATTCAGGAATGATTGTTACACTAATGAATGCAGAAGACTGCTCCATTAAAATAGGTTAATATACGTTTATGAAATGACTTTGAAATTTTGAGTGTAAGAAAGCACTAAAAAGGACTTTTCTTTGCATATTAACTTGCACTATCTTTCAGTTTTCAAAGCAGTTATTATGTAAATAATTTCAAATATGCCATTAATCTTAGACAGTCACATAAACAGTTTTCTCTGACTTTTGACTTGTCTTCCGAGCACTCATGCCTTACTTTCAACTACCTGTGGAATGTATCCATCTAGATGTCCTAGTCATCAATGAGAACAGTGTTGGAGAAATATGATATCAATCCTGGCTACAGGATCATAATATGAAAAATCATGTCTGGCCACAATAGGATCTTGTAATGTCTCCAGAGGAAATATATACATTAAGAAAAGTGCCAGGAAGAAGCCATACTCCTATTAATAGCTGGGACTCGATATGAAACCACAATGTAGACCCCTGTCGAAAGTAAAGGATGCCTTTTACTTTTACAATAGCAGAGCTGGCCAGATTCCCATTTTGACCCAAGGTATGCATTGGTAGGTAGGCAAGATTCATCTTCCAGATGGTCCAGAAATGTGGCGCTAAGAGAGAGTCATAGAAACTGTTCTAAAGCCAGTGAACCTTAAAGGACTTCAGCAGAAGTAATGTGAATTTGATCCCTAGGGGTAAGCTTCTATAACCTTGGACACATGGAATTTTGTAAATGATAATTCCCACTGCATATGAAAAACATTATAAATCATGCAATGAGACAGAGTAAGCAGATGAAAGATATGGGAGTGTTTATACCTGAGGAGTATATGGTCTGTCTAAGAAAAGCTCTGAAATGAGTATGCCTAAAATGCTCAAAGTTCTCTCTTGAGAAATGAGGTGATCCATAAAACAAGAACACAGCATTGAAGAAAACAACAGGCAGATTAAAAATCACCCAAGTAAACATTACAGAAATAGAAAATATAGTTATTGAAATAAAATTCTTAATAGGTAAGTTAACAATATACTAGTGGAGGTTAAAGAGGTTGATGACAGCTCTGAGGAAATTATGTGCAGCATATAACATAGTGAGATAGAAATAGGAAATATTTAAGGGATGTTTAAAGATGTCAAAGATCTAAATCTCCAATGTGTGTCTAATATTCATTGCAGAAGAGAAAATAGAGATGAGGTGAATTAAGGGACATATGGTTGAGAATTTTCAGAATTGAAGAACGATTTGAGAGCTCAGGAAAAGCACAGAGTCCTGGGAAATAGAAATAAAAATAAAATTATACTTAGATATAGTTTATTCATTTACTCATTCAGCAAAAAAAAATTTTTTTTAATACCTATTATGTGCTAGTTATTGTTCTAGACACAGAGGATTGATCAAAACAGGAGAACTTCCTGCCCCCCTGGAGATTACATTGTATTGTATGGGTGGGGGAGAGAGAAAATAAATAAATAATACCTCAGATAGTAATGGATGATAAGGAGAAATTAAACAGAACATAAGAAGTAGGAAATACTAGTGGGAGGGCAGGGTAGATTAGGGTTTTATTTTATACTAGAGGCCCAGTGCATGAAAATTCATGCACTACAGGAGGGGGGACCTTCAACTTGGCCTGCCCCTCTCACAGTCCCAGAGCCCTCAAGGGCGGGAGGTGACCCGGCAGTTAGGGGAAGGTGACACTCCCATCACACCTCTGCTGCTGCCACTGCCGGCAGCATAAGCCTCAGCTGGCCCTGGTTACCTGAGCCTCGGGTGGCCCTGGGCGGCTAAGCAGCTGCTATCCAAGATGTGCCTGCACCTTGGCCGGCCCTGCTTGCCTAAGCCTCAGTCAGTGGGGGGTGCAGGAGGACCTGAGGCCTCCAGAGGGGCTGAGGGGACTCCGGCAGTAGGTGCGCAGAGCGGCCAACCCCAGATGAGAAATGGAGGATACTCTCAACAACATGAGTTATAACTTCGAATTTGTTGGACACCATAGTCAGCCTTCAGCTCTGGGAAGGGAGGAAGAAAGGGATTGGTAGCTCTTTGGAGGAGCCTGGGCTAGCTGTCAGTCAGTGGGGGGTTCAGGAGGACCTGAGGCCCTCGGGGGTGCTGAGGAGACTCCGGTGGCAAGGAGTGTGGAGCAGCCGGCCCTGCCCCCACTGTGGGCGCTGCCGTCATGTGAGGGCATGATGGTCAATTTGCATATTACCTCTTTATTAAATAGGATAGATGGGCCAGCAAAGACCTGGTTCAGCCCTGTGCTCTGACAGGGCGCATTTGAAGGAAGTGAGCCAAGTAGCAAGAGAAGAAGTGGAAAGATTCCTGGCTTGATTGAAGAACAGCAAGGGTCTAGTGTCGCTAAAGTGGAATGCTGAGCATAAAGGGAAAGATTGATAAATTGAACTATGTTAATAGTAAGATGTTTTGTTCCACAAAAGATGTCTTGTGGTGAATGAAAAGGCAAGGTGCAGAGTAGGGAACATATATGCAATATGTATTTCTAATAAAAGGTCTGGTGGCCACAATATATAAAAACAACACAGTTGTAAGAAAAAGAAAACAACAGGAAAATGGGCACGATATATGAATGTCTTCAGAAAGTAAATATTCAAAAGACTTATGAACATATGAAAAGATGCTCAATCTCATTAGTCGTTAGAGAAATGCAACTTAAAACCACATTATGATGCCATGCCATACCTAGAAGATGGTTTTTTGTTTTTTTCTGCTACCAACCCTTGTGTCGAGGGCTGACTTTCAATAGATCACAGCGAGGGAGCTGCTCTGCTACGTTTGAAACCCCGACCCAGAAGCAGGTCGTCTACGAATGGTTTAGCGTGGTTCCCCACGAACATACGTTCGGTGAAGGGCGTGGGGGCAGCCCCCTATTTGGCTGCAGCCTGTTTCCCAGGACTAAGGGCTCTCTGCACTGGACCCAGTCCCGACGCTCAGCGGGGCACCTGCGCCGCAGCCCGCCGGTGGGACAGTGGGGGACCGGCTACCTGAGGCCAATCGAGGCTCCATGGTGCTGCCGTATCGTTTGGCCTGGGCAAGATTTTTTTTTTCAAGTACAATATCAAGTAGTGACAAAGATATTGAGCAACTAGAATTCTCATACATTGCAGGTGGGAGTGTAAATTGATAAAACAACTCTGCAAAATTGGGGTATCTAATCAAGTTGAACATAATCATATTCCATGACCCCATAATTTCAGTTGTAGCTATTTACCTAACTAAAATGTTGTCTTAGTCCTTTTGAGCTGCTATAACAAAATACCACAGACTGTTATTAGCTTATAAACAACATATACTTATTTCTCCTAGTTCTGGAGGCTAAGAGCCTGAGATGCAGGTGCCAGCACGGTCCACTGAAGGCCCATTCCAGCTATCAAGCTTCTTACTGAATCCTCATGTGGTGCAAGGGGAACGGGAGTTCAGTAAGATCTTATTCATAAAAGCACTAATCCCATTTATGAGGGTTCCAACCTAATGACCTAAGCACCATACAAGTCACCCTCCTAAAACACATTCAGTGTTAGGATTTCAACATATGAATTTTGAGGGAACACAAACATTCAGACCATAGCAAACGTATACATTTGATTACCATACAAGAATCTTCATTGTACCACTATTTGTAAAAACGAAAACCTAAGACTAACCAAAATGTAGTAGAGTAGATGCAAATTTATGGTCTAGCCATATAATAATACTATACAACAATGGAAATGACCGAATTCATGCTGCATGAAATAACATGGATGACTCTCACGACAATACTATCTAACAAAGCTAGATAGAAAAGGGCACATAAGGTATGATTCCATTAATATGAAGTTTAAAAACAGGTAAAAATATTTTGTGTGGTGGTTATCTTTTGGGGAGGGGGTAATGATTGGCAAAAGGAGGCTTCCTGTATGCTGATAATGTGTTACTGCTTATTGTGGGTAAGATTACACAGGTGTGTTTATTTTGAGAATATTCAATGAGTTTATAATTAGGATTTGTGCATTTTTCATATATGTTGTTAAACCTTTCAGGAATGACCAAGATCACTAGTTCTCAACCTTTTTGCTTTATGAATCTTTGTAAAAGAAACTGTGTTAAATAACCCAATTTTTGTTAAAGAGCTTGAGTCATTTAGATTTTTTTCCTATTCTAGGGAAAAAGTTCTTACTTTAGCTGAAGACATCTGTACATTTATAAACATTCTTCTAAATGTCTTAGTAATTATTATAAAAAACTTCATTTCTCAGTTCTTTGGATCTACTGTACATATAGCAGCACTGAAAGTCACTAATTGTTTCCTTTCTAGCTAAATATCAAAGCCTTGGTGCTCATTATGTTTTCAAGGAGACTTAAACATTAATTTCTCATTCATTGAGTTAGACTTAGAAAGATCACAATTAACTGAAGTGCTTTAGTTGCTTCTTCAGATAATGCAATTGTTGATCGATATTTTATTTCAAAAACGGGCAAAATTTTGGACTTACTTAGCCTTGTACTTTAATCTCAATATTTAGAAATAAGTTTAGAAATGAGTAGGCAAGTAACTAGGACAGTAGACACTATGTAGAATATATTCCTAATTATGTGGTTCAGCAAAAAATTATGTTTTTTGAATCACTCTGACAAGATTCATGAAGACAGATATAAGGGAAAGGGCAAGCTTCTCATTTCCCATACTCAGTCTGCTGCAGAGGACTCTCATCTAACTAAAGTGAAAAGTCAACTTACTTTTTGTTGACTCTGAAATTTTAAATTCTCCCAATACCAAAACTTTAAAAAATCAATTTTAAATTTTTCTTAATTTAGTTATCAGGTCACCTGAAATAAGAGATCTTATAGGGGAAATAGTAATACTTGATATATAAATGTGGTAGACTCATTTTGGGATGAGAACTTTGGTTTTTTTAGATAGCAGAGATTCGTGGAACTTAGGGAAAATTAGCTTTCTAATTTTCTCTATTTCCCTTCCTATCATATGTATGAGCTCTGTTCAGGGTTGATATAGGAAACGGAGAGTGAGATTTGCAGTTTGGTAACAAACAAGTTAGGATGTTTTCCTTCACAAGGGAGAGAAACAAACTTAATGAGCCAGGAAATGACTTAATACTGAGCTGTAAACCAAGGAAATCCCGAGGCCTGTCCATGGATACTCATAGACTCATAGACTCAAACAGCTGTGGAGAGTCTAAAGATATTTGAGTGGTGCTAGTTATTCTGGAAACTATCAGAGATTTTGGGAGATTTTTAAACTGACTTTTTGTCTAAATTTTAAAAGACAATTTTATTAAAAAAAGTAGCACCTCCTGTGGAAAGCCACTGCTCGCCAATACTATCATGAGAGTGCACTAAGGAACGCAGAAGGCTGATGGACCTTGAGCATTAGCAGGACTGACGCTAAGCACCGATTGTTCGTGTTGAGATAGTGGTGGCTCAAAGCAATCTCCTGACCTGATAATCTCCAAGTAAATGTTTACTGGACCTTACTGATATTTACTGACCTTAGAGAAGGTCTGTCTGCTACCTGTTTGCTGTGCTTTACTGAGGGCAAGATGTGTATCTAAAACTGAATAAAAAGCGGATAAGGCCAGGTTTCAGTGTGTCTCTTCAAGAAAGAAGTTCCACCTGGCCCCCTCACCTTAATAATTCATATTTGTGTCTAGTATTTTCATTTGTGCGTTGGCCCCTCCTTCAGATTCTGAACACAGCCGTGCAGGTTGCGGCAACTTACCCTTATATACAGAGTTGTATATATAGCACTTAAAAGTGCTATAGAAACCAACTGGGCAACAATAGTTTGTATTTCAATTTATTGACTTTAATTCTTTCCCAAATACTTTTGCTTGTTTGGGGGGAGAAGTTGAGTGGGAATGAGATGGGAGGGGAATATATGATAAACTGTCTCATTTTATTCTTTGCTTTTTTGTAACTTATGATCTGCAGGCTAGAGTTTTCAGTCTCCATAAAATGAAAGGTAGGCTTAGTAGTAATATTACTAGAATATGAAATGGAGAAATGACCTGGAATCCACCTTAATTTGGTTTATGATAACAGAGACAGCTGTTTTTTTTTTTTCCCCCTGTAAACCTTTAATGAATGAATTCACAAGAGGTACAAAGATAGATTGCTCTTCTGAGAGTCTTATCATCTTTAGTCTGTGCCTTCATGATGACAGTCAATGTTTAGTTATTTCAGCTCAACTGAGTACAGTGCTTATCAGTTCCAGATCATTAATTTAGTTCTCACATGGGCCACTTGGCTGTGTTCAGTTCCGTGGCCACAGGTTAACTCTGGACAAATAGGTACTATTGATCACTGAAGACAGAACCAGTGATTGTGAAGGCATAAGCTCAAATCCATCCCCACTGTCAGAATGTATCTCAAAACAGGCCACACCGTGGCAAATTAGTGTCATCTTTTATGTATACAAAAGAAAATAATGACTTTTATTTATGTTAGTATTCAAGGTCTATACAAGCATGTTTAAATTAACTCATTTAATTCTCTCAACAACTCATTGAAAGATGTATTTTATTTCATTTATACTTATGAGAAAATAAGATTAAGTCAGGTTAAATATGACAACATGAGAAAGATGACATGCTTTGGACTTAAATACACTTGAGTTTGAAGTCTAGCTTTGTGGGAAAACTTACCTAGTTTCTTAATGAAATAGGATTAAAAATATTTGCCTTACTTGTAAAGGTGGAAAGAAGTAATGCCTATAAATCACTTAGCACTAAGCCTGGAATATAATAAATATTGTTATGAAATGATCTGCTGGAGAACACACAATTAGTGGCAAAACTAGAACTTGCCCATGGGTCCTCTGCCTCTAAGTTGAGTGATGGTTGATAAATGTGAAATGAAGAGTAAGAGAGAAAGTCATCATTACATTTCTCTATATAGTGGCTCCTAAGTCTGCCTGTGCATTAGTGGCACTTGAGGAATATGGTTGGGTACTTGGGTTCCCCCCAGATTGTTCACCATGCCTTCCTGGGCACATGGCTGTCCAGTTACAGACTTGTTTCCAAGTCAAATGTAAACCCTCACCAAGAGAATGGAGTGGGAGTGGTGTGGGCAACTTCTGCCCCACTTGCTGATAAAAATATTGCTTGGCTTGAACTTCTGCTCTTTATTTTTCTAAGAGCTGGAAAGTGAATATGACAGTGACCTCACTTTGACCAAAAGGTCAAGGGCAAAACCCTAAGCACTAGGTTTGTAAAAGTGCTTCTTGGTTGTTGAAACTGGTTGTCAGGATGGACAAGAAGGAAGGATATTGGGATCTTTAATGGCTAGATGGAGCCCAGCTAATCTGCCCATCTGGGTGGCATATGTTAGGACTGTTAAGTGAGAAAGAAATACATTTTTATCTTATTTACATTGTCATATTCTTTGAGAGGGGGCGGCGGGGGAAGGTGTTCTTTGCTTCAGGAGTTTAACCTTTGCTGTAAGCCACTTAGGGAACTTAAACATATACATTTTCAAGCCCTACCAGACTTCTAAATAATCTTTGTGAGTGAGACTCGGGAATCTATGTCAGTAAAATGTACTGATGTACAGCTAGACTTGAAAACCACTGGTTTATATAATAAAAATCATTTTCTTCTTTCAAGAAAGATGTTGAGGAGAGAGAGAGAGAGAGAGAGAATAGTATGGAGAGAAGAATACATCAAATGAACAGAGAAAACCTGAAACAAGACTGAAGTTTCCTAATGCAGTGTTTCTATTTTTGGATCTAGTCCCTTTTCAAAGTCGACTTAGCATTCCTGCTCTTGAGACACTTACATATACTTAAAACAGTAAAAAGAGAAAATGTTTATTATTTACATTTTTTTTCTTCTGTCCAAGTAGGTGGGCGCTTAGTCTCAAGACTGAAGCATATGAGGCTGGGGGGTGGGGGGGATGCAAGTTAGAGACCTCAATGGCTTTGCATACTGGAAAAGCTGGAAGAGTAGGAATTAAAGAAGAGATAGAGGCTGCTGCACTGAGAGAGAATTGAAGGGAAATGACAGAAGTTTGGCCATAGTTAAAAAATATAACCCTCTTTGCCATCTCCCCACGAAAACTTCAGTAAAATATCTTTTTGTGTGCAGGTAGTATGTTGAAACATCTACATGCCTGGGATATTTCAAAGTACTAAGTCCAGCTTGCAGTTTGGTGTTAAATGAGATAAGCAATTGTCCATGGGAGCCAACCAATATATCTTACAATAGTTTCTGTAATTAGCAACCAAAAATCAACCAACCAAACAAAAAGCCCCCAACACACATGCACACACGCACACAAAACAAAAACCAAAAACCACCAACTAGGACTTTTTCTATTGAATAGCTACAAACTTTAGACTTTTAGTATAATCCTCACGCTAACTTCTATATACCTATTCTATATTTGATAGCTAGTTCTGTGCTTTTCAATAATGGCCCTTGAATGTTTATTCCCTCCATACCTGATACTTATACTTTAGATATCAACTTGAGTCTAGGAAGAGAAAAATAATGACGGTGTTTTCAACTGGGCATAGTAGTCATCTCATCTTCCTGTTTTAAGCTGCTACTCTTATTATGATGAACAACCACACTTCATTTTGCAACAGCTGCATTTTATTGATGTAGCTTATGTTGGTAAAAAGCCCATAGGTTACAGGTCGGCTCGACTGCAAAGTGCTCTGATTAATGACCACCCTCAAGGTGACAAGTGATAAAGCTCTTGAGGAGTCGATGGATGAAGAGACAACCTTGTAGCATTATTAGAGGCTCCTGAATTTCAAGTTACTTAAGAATATATTTTAAAAGATGGACTAATACCAACAATGTCCAAGAGGTTAGAATTCAGGGTAAGCACCTCCATCTCTTGTCAAGAGCTGTTGCCAAGTTCTATTACTCTTCAGTTAGACAAGGGTCAGAATGTGCGCATGGTATTGGAAAACTGGAGAAGACTTTCCAGTGTAACACATTATTGTTTTTACTTTTTGTGTTTAGGTTACAGACTAATAAATTCCAGGATTTCCTTTTATAATCAAGAGACACTATACCCAGGATCACAGGAATATCCCAGAAGTATTCATGAAGAAAACTGCTAGGAGAGTTGATTTGCTTGTGTCCTTTTTTGCTGTTGCTATTTTCTTTGATTTTGCTTTTCTAACTTCTCAGAATAAGAGAGTAATTGCTTCTGCTGCTATAGCCTTTCCTCAAGACACCCATATGGGGCATATTTTAGATGAAGTAGAGTCTCTCAGTGACAGCAATTCCCTTTCATTTCATTCTATTATTAAGAATCTCTTCCTTCTAACCACTTCTTAAAATTTACATCTGGAGTAGGAAATAGAAGATTCTAAATATGTCTTTGAAAATTAATATTACAGTCAGCCTCCTTGCCATCTAGGGGATTGAACCGTAGCTGCAGGTTCCCTTTAAGTGGGCTCTGTGGATGCAGAGCAGGGCCCAGTTAGTGAGCAAGAGGAAGTGTGTATTGAAAACAAGGGGACGTTAGGGATGGCCATCAGCAAGCATTACACAGCTCCTGTTTTTAAAAATGAGCTCTGAACCAGAAGTCATAATTACCCAGTCACCTGCTGGGTTCATTTACCCTTCAGAAATGAGGACATCTCAAAGTGCAGAATATTGTAATAGAATAGCTCCAGACAAGGTAGTTATATAAAATTGTATTTGACAGGCTAGGGCTTGTTTCCAATATTCCTTTCCTGAATTACATGAAAAACTGTGTTCTAGGGTTACATTGTGAAAGGACGCATTGTAGATGATATACAAATAAGATGATACCTTTCTCCATTTCTTTACCCAGATTATCTTCCCAGGGCTGTGACTACTAGATCTCTCAATAAGGCAACTAAATAGTCAGTTGGTTTAATGAGGTTACTCCAATGACAGACTGGGAAAAATGACACCAATAGATGCACTGTTTAAGCATGCAGTTCAGTAAAGTAAACCTGATAGAGGCATTGTTGGGAAAATGGTAAGGCATTGCAACCAATTATTATATTTCCTTTGTAAAGTCTTTGTAAGGACCTGTATATAAAGTGACATTCCAACCTTGTCTTTTAAGAGAATAGCAGCATTAAGTTAATAATTAATAGTAATTTTTTTTTACCTTTCTTGAAAATTTTGGACACATTCACTATTTCTGATAAGAGAAGGTGTTGAGGGCCTTGCTGACTTGCAATCTATGTTCAGGAATAGATAAAATTCCACAAATTGTGATCTGCAGTTCACAAGTGCATAGTGGATTGAACTGAATGGGAAATGAGGATCACTCTCCCATAATCTATTTTTTCTCAGACTGGGAACAGGTTGTATCAGAATGGCATCTGAATAGCCCATTTTAGGCTGCCTAGGAACTTCAAAACACCATCCAGCCTTGTTGCTCTCTAGCTACACATTTCCAACAGCATTTTCTCCATCCTTTCTTTTCTTCTTCTTTTCAATCATTTTTTTCAATCAAAGTTTACATTCAATAGCATTGTGTGCCAGTTTCAAATGTACAGAAAAATGGCCACAAAACCATGCACTCTACAGAGTGGTCCCCCGATGCCTCAAGCACCCACCACCTGGTCCTTTACCCCATTATCTCGACATTATTGACTATATATATTCTCCATGGTACAATCTGCATTTCTGTGGCTATTACAGTTAATCCCTTCATCTTTTTCACTCAGCACCCCTAAACCCTCCTCCCTCTCTGACAGTTTTCAGTCTGTTTTCTGTATCTATGAGTCTGGCTCTATTTTGTTTTGGTTTTTTTTGTTTTTTTTTTCATTAGATTCCACATATAAGTGAAATCATATGGCATTTGTCTTTCTCTGATTCCACTTAGCATAATGTCCTCTAGGTCCATCCATGCTGTCACTAATGGTAAGATTCCTTCTTTTTTATGGTCGAGTAGTATTCCATTGTGTAGCTGTGGTACATTTACACAATAGAATACTATTCATGCATCCTTTTGAAGAGCCTCATAAATCAGAAAATCTTACACTTTATTTCAAACTTCTTATCATATTACTATGTTCATAGTAGAAAATTCAGAAATGATAAATAAAAAATTCTATTTCCAGACATAACTGATATTAACATTTTGGTGTTTTTTCTTTCTTCCTTCTTCCACACTCTTTCCTTACCCCTGTGTCACTCTTTCCCACCTTTTATTTCAGATTACATTGAATTGTAAATAAAGGGGACAGTCCTCCATATAACACATAAGAGAATTCATCATTGGGAAGCAGAATCTCTACCAGGCAATTTTGGTCCATCAGTTCCTCAGGTATACAATGAATGTACACATACAAAGATATTTTCCCAATATTTAGGATGCTGCTTATATGTTACTTAGCTATGTCTCCTGGAGTCTTTTCATAGACACTTATCTCTAACTTCTAACATAGGTATTAGAGACTGTATTGAATGGAGAGTATTGAATAGAGACTGTATTGAATATAGAGACTTATGAGAGAGTGTCTAATCCTGGCGTAAGCATAAACTCAGCTCATGGAGAGCATATGGGAAGGGATAGCAGACATGTTTATTCTTATTTTTTTCATTTCTAGCCTAGCAAAGAGCCATACAAGGGGAATGTGAAATTTATGAATAATTTAGTAGGAAAATCAGGTTCTTAAGTCAGACAGACTTAGTCATGATGAGTGATCTTAGAGAAATCTCTCCAATTATTTAAGCTCTCATGTCCTCATCTATAAAACATAGATAATACCGTCTACCTTATAAGGTCTTGTGAGCATTACTCTCCCTTTTATCTACTCCGTTGTTATAACACCTTCCTTCAAAATAAGCTCTTATATTCATTTTGGTTGAAGTTACAGTGTCTTGGGTTGAGTTTTTAGAAAAATACCCCGGGACAGGTTTCTGCGCAGGAAGTTTACTGAGGTAGCGTCCCCACTCAGGACAATGCCTGAAAGGAAGCTGGGAGGCAGAAATAGGCAGGGGGAAAGGCTGATGGCCTGTGATGCAGTTTTAATAAAGGCCTTCATTTGGCACATTAATTTTTTGTTGTTGTTGTTAATTCTCACCCTAGGATATTTAGCCATTGATTTTTAGGGAGAGTGGAAGAGAGAGGGAAAGACAGAGAGAAATATTGATGTGAGAGAAACACATCAATTAGTTGCCTCCTGCACTTGCTCTGACCAGGGCCTGGGTTGGGGATGAGCCTGCAACAGAGATATGTGCCCTTGACTGGAATTGAACCTGGGATCCTTCAGTCCACAAGCCGAGGCTCTATCCCAGTGGTCGGCAAACTCACTAGTCAACAGAGCTAAATATCAACAGTACAACGATTGAAATTTCTTCTGAGAGCCAAATTTTTTAAATTTAAACTATATAGGTAGGTACATTGTTATTAACTTAATTAGGGTACTCCTAAGCTGGCCTCTGCTAAAAACGTCCTCAATCTGATTGAGGTACATTCCCTGAGGTCGACCCCTTCCAACTCTCCCATCCACACTCGTCTTGTATACTTGTTTCGTCTATCTCCTTTCCGAAAACCGACTTCTGCGCATGGGCCACGAAGTTTCAATTGCACGGTACGTGTGCACCCGCAAGTGGTATTTTGTGGAAGAGCCACACTCAAGGGGCCAAAGAGCCACATGTGGCTCGTGAGCTGTGGCTTGCCAACCACTGCTCTATCCCCTGAGCAAAACTGGCTAGGGCTGGCACATGAATCCTGAAGTGATTGGGTAATAGTCAAAGCTCCCTGTGTTCCCTGGGGAAGCATTCACCATCTTGGAACCAGAGCCTCCACACTAGCAGAGTCCAGATGTGTAGGGGTTAGGAACACAAATTCTCTAGGTAGATCACTGGGCGCATGGTAAACAGAGCCCATCTTCCTGCTCTTTAGCTCTTGGGCCCATGTATTTTATTCACTAGGGGCCCAATACCATGCAATAGTAATTATTTTAAGGCACATGCTGTGTTTTCACTGATGGTGCCCCATCCTCACAAGTCTCTTCAAGCTGATACCTCAACTGTGCCTTCAACCTGGTAGCTTCTAGTGATGTGGTTTGTAATGGTATTAATGGATCCCATGGTCATGTTCCTATTGATACACTTACATTGCTGTAAAATGTGTCTATGAGTCCAATGCAATGTTAAGAGGAATTTCCATGTGAGTTGATCAAATACTCTTTGAATTCTTGTAGAGGTACTGGCCAAGGCCTGGAGGTCAGGAAAAACAATGCATTTTTGGAAGAAGAGCTGCCACCACTTTGAGAATTGAAAGGGTCCAATGAAATCAAATCGTCATCAAGTAATTGACTGGGTCTTCTCTGGAAATGGAGACATATCAAGGGCTGTCTCCAAGGGAAGGAACAAAGCATCTCCCTACGTCGAAGGTAAATTTTGGATGAAATGCTTCTTTGCTCCTGCCAACTGGAAGAATAAGAATTTCAGTCCTGAAGGGTATTATGGGGTGGCACTCTACTGCATCCACTGCACATAGAAAATAAATTTAGTAAGCTTAAGTTAAAAAAAAAAAAAGGAGACTATATTGGAAGAATTTTGGGCTTGGGGGTAACTCATGTTGAATATCAGGAAAAGGCAGAAAGCAGATTGGCCCTAGGGACTTCAGGTGAAAGAGTACTGCTGTCAATTTGATTGAGCTCCCATAACTCCTAATCTTGGTTTGAATTTCCCACTTTCAAATTTCAAATTTCTAGACTAGAAAAGGTCATTTGTTCAGCTTAGACCAAGAGTCCTACTGTTTACCAGTAATCCTCCTGTCTACTGGTAAACAGCCAGGTAGAATCATGTTTCAAACATCTGGCCTGCAGGAACCCATCCTGTATAGGAAGGCTAAATCCAGACTGGGGAGGGAGGTGCTCACTGTGAATTTAGCAGCTGGCCTAACTAGTATTTAGTCATTTCTCCCACTTTTTTTCTTACCAAGATACTAATTTTTTGTTTGTATAATCATATTTTTTCAGAACTAAAATTTATTACACACTGCAATCATTCTGATAAACATGTAGCCTAACTCGACATTATGCAACCTATATAATGCTGGGTTCTCATAGCCCAGTCTTGCATGACTTGCAATTCAAGAAATATTTTCTGTAGTCAAGGATTTGTTTCTAATTAGATAATTAGAAGTATCTCTATCTTTGCTGTTGGCGATGTTGAAAGTTAAATATATTATATTTTACAACAACATTCACTGACACTCCTTTAAGAAAGCTTTTAAAAAATATATTATTATTCTTGAAAATGCAAAGGGAAATGTAGTCACAGTACTACATTAGTTTCCTTAAATTTTTCTTTCAACATCTCTCGATGGTAGATGGCACCATTATTTTGATTACCTCTCTGTATCCACACTTGTAGCTGTTTGTTACGTGAAGAGTCCCCAATAATCATAGCTCCCTGTATCCATGCCTTTGTGTAATCTCTTGAACTGACCCTGGACTTGGCTCTGTGATTTTCTTTGACTGTGGAAATTGGTTTGATTAATGGGACATTAGCAATCATGACACAAAGCACTGGTCTATTAGGCCTTGCTCTCTTTTGCTTTTGTAAACCAGCTACCATCAGGAATTCTGGGTTAGCCTATTAACGATACATGGTCCAAATGACAGCTAACACCAACTGTCAGACTCGTGTGTGAGGACATCTTTGATTATTCATCCTCAGCTAAATTGTTGATTAAGCCCAGAAAAGATCTGCAGAACAATCCCCCTCAAAAGTAAGAAAATTCAATGGTGACTTTTGTTGCTAGGTTTGGGGTGGTTTTTAATGGAGTGACAGGTAACTGACACAGCACCCTTTGCCTTATTGCTTTGTATTTTCTCTTACTAAAGAGGCAGAGTCCATCTGACCATCTTCTTGGTTCCGAGTTTGGTCACAGCACTTGCTTTGGACAATGGGATATTAGAGGAATCTAGTATGAAGCAAGCAGAGGCTTGAAAAAGCACTTGTGTGTTTTTGTTCTCTCACTTGTCCCTCTGCCTTTGCATTAAGCAAGCCTAGCTTGGTGGAGAAGAGAGTCATTAGCTTGCCAGTTCAAAATTACTCCAGCTTCATCTGAGACTTTTCAAGATCAGGTGACTTGCAGCTGATTGCCAGACAAGTGAGTAAGCCCAGCTAAGGCCAGAATTGCCAGCTTAATTCAATGACTCACAGGCCTGTGACTAAGTAAATGTCTATTGTTTTAAGCTTTGATTTTGCAGGTAATTTGTTATGCAGCATTATTATGAATAGATAACTAATGCATCACCCTTGCCTAAATGTTATGTGCTCACAGCAGCCACTAAGATAGTCTCATCTATCCAAATCTTTCCATATGGTTCTCAGTGCTCTAATTTTCTCAGGGTATATTTCATCCTCTTCTCCCCTGCCCAACTCCATCTTGGTGACTCAGGTTGAAACTCTGTTTTTTGGTCCTACTCTCAAAGGCCCTCTAGCATCACCTCAGACCTGATGATCCTCATAACTCAGAATTCTGCAGCCCTCACTTTTATGATAAAACTCAGGATTTTTGAAGAGTTGATTAGTAAAAGTCACATTTGTTGGGAGTGACTCAATAAATTCTGAAGCTCAAGGGTTAGCTTTACTATTATTCCTGGAGAGCTTGTCACTACAGCAGTGCCTCCAATAGAAACACAAAAATGGAACATTTCTCCCCATTTTGATGTTTGGTTATGAATTTCACATACAAATCCTTGCTAATTTTACGCTTTCTCCCACAGGGAAACAGTCTACCAGGGATATGGAGACTCTGGAGTTTTGAATTTTTGAAATAAACTCAGATGCTGTGTCCTGTACATTCTCACGTAATCCTCTGGTCTTATAAACTGCCAAAACCTGTTGCCCTTCCAGCATGTCTAGTGCTGTGTGCTAATCATGATGCAAATGACTCCTGATGAGATGATGCTGTCTGGGAATTTTACTGTTTCTGGTGTTATATGACCTATATCAGTATAAGAGAATGCTTGGACCAATTGAAAGACCCATCAAGTCTCCATTCACAGAATCCAGTTATTAAAACAGGAATATAAATGTGAACTAGTCCAAGTCTGTCTGATCAATCTTTCTCTTGCAAAAAAATAGCAAGCATATGGGATAAAACAAAACCCATTGTTTATAAGAAGTCGTTCATTAGGAGACAAATATACATTATTAAAAGTAATCATAATTAGTCTTCATTTTACTGAGTAATATTCCATTTTAATTGCCTCAATAAAATGTAAGATAGGTGGTATCATTAACAGTATTGAATGGAACTGTAAGTTTAATATATAAAATCTGCTGCAGTGTCCTAAGATATTTTTTAAAGGGTTTTTTTTCTGATTCTTGCCAACAAACTGCACTTTATGCATGATGTTTAATGAACCAGACATAGCAGGATTCTTTTATACCTATAGCTAGTGTTCCTTTCATCATTTAAGTTGAACTGGACTATGTTATCCTACAAAAGAATATTTTGTTTTGCCAAAATGATGAGTGCTAAGTGCAATGTAATAATCAGTTTTCCACCGATTACCCTGTATTGTCTTAGCTGCCTTATCGCTTATGATTGACCTTCATTTGGCAATAGCTACTTAACCCACTTCCCTTATAAGAGGTCTTACAAATCAGTAAACAAACACTCACAGGCACCAAGGGAGTGATTTTTAAAGAAGTCCTTGTAATTCAAATAATCACCCCCTAAGGCTTTATAAGTTTTTGTTTTGTTTTGTTTTGTTTTGTTTTTTATAGAAGCTTGCTCTTGCATTGTACATTATCCCATGGGAAATGAGCACTTTCTCCAAAGGTAACATGAACATATCTTTTTAAGTAGATTACACAGTTAGAAGTAAATAATAAACAGTCTCTACAGAGGAAGATAATAAAATCTAAAGAAGCAAACACAGGGACTTCAATAACATTGAAGGATTTCTAGTGAGAATTGATATCTAAAGGATTCATAGCAAGTCTGTTGAACAAGAAAAAGCACAAGTGTATGGGGAAAAAGAATCAAATTGACATAAACAAGAATAAAGAGCAAGGGGCTCCCCAAACAAGATGAGTCAAATATTAAAAAAAATAAAATAAAATAAAAGCAAGAGGGTAGGTTTTATAAAGTATCGTTGAGTCTCTTAATAACTTCTCCTCTCCTCTCCCAAGGGGCCTGCATCTTATACAATCATATTAAATGTCAAGTGTTGCGAAAACCGGTGATGCCCTTTCATTGCTGTCATCACTTATATGCTGAGCATACAGAAGGCTTCTCTGATTAGAAATCACTGACAGAGAAGCTCAGCATGGCTTCTTTTGAACAGACATAAGTAGCTGAAGCCTTGTTGTATGCATCCAATTAGAATTCTTAATCGTTTCCAAGTGGAGAAAATATCAACTTCTATAATTTAAAAATATCTTTGGTCATGTGTTCAAATAACATTCAGAGCCTGAGCAATCAGACCAAAACCTCTTTTAAGTAATATTGAATTTAATGTTTAGAATCATCGGATCTGATTCTTACAGGATCAAGTGTCCTTTCAGGTTCATATCTTTGGAGATTACATTACTTTCTTTGAGAAGAACAATCACATCCTAACAGCTGGACAGGCCTCAAGTTTAGTTTTTCTTTGTCTAAATTCATGGCAGAGCCACTGCTAGAACCCAGTCTCCAACTTTCATCTCCCATGGTCCTTCTATAGCAACACCACTCCATGTCCAAGGATACCACATTGTAATACAATTATCCTTCAGTGGAGATGTAGGCTGTCTTTTATTTATTACTAGAGGCCCAGTGCACGAATTCATGCATGAGTGGGGTCCCTCGGCCTGGCCTGCAGGATCTGGCCAAAACCGGCTCTCCAACATCCCCTGAGGGGTCCTGGGTTGTGAGAGGGTGCAGGCCAGGCCGAGGGACCCCATTGGTGCATGATTGGGATCAGGGAGGGACACAGGAGGTTGGCCAGCTGGGAAGGAACTGTGGGAGGGCCCCAGGGTGTGTCCAGCCTGTCTCGCTCAGTCCTGATCGGCCAGACCCCAGCAGCAAGCTAATCTACTGGTTGGAGTGTCTGCTCCCTGGTGGTCAGTGCATGTCATAGCAAGTGGTTGAGTGGCTTTAGCATATGATTAGCATATTATGCTTTGACTGGTTGAACAGACGACTGGACGACCAGCCACTTAGCATATTAGGCTTTTATTGTATAGGATTTTCTCAATGGGCAGAAGGATTGAGTTCTTCAGTCCTTTTACTAGCTGTAAAATTTAATCAAATTACTAAGCTTCTCTGAGCTTCAGTTTCTCATCAGTAAAATGATCAGGAAGTGAGATTATTCTGTAAGATCTCTTCAAACACCCAGATTCGGACTTTATCCTATGCTTTTCACTTTTGAACATGTTACATTTAACATCTGAGAAGGACTTATCAGACATCTTCCTATTGGCATGTGACAAAGAAATCAACCTTCACAGCTAACAGAGCTGGTGAAACTCTCAAATACTAAAAAGATCCATAATGTTTGATCCTGCAGGACAAAAACTCTGGGCTTTCATAGATGTTTAATATCTTCATGGACAATTATGGAAACCTCTCCTTAGTATTTGTCAACTTGTGACTTGTCTTTTCTCTCCTGTTTAGCAGCATTAGAATTCTACACCCTACTTGAGTGTCCAAGCTTCTGTTCAGCCCTAGTGACATCAGGATAAGGGGGGAAAGTCTGCAATCCTAATGCATTAAGGAATTGGGTTGAGGTGTTCCTCAGCTGTAGTAGGGTATACATTTTTGTTCTCATTCCCTCACATCTATTTTTTAAATATATTTTATTGATTTTTTATAGAAAGGAAGGGAGAGGGATAGAGAGCTAGAAATATTGATGAGAGAGAAATACCGATCAGCAGCCTCCTGCACACCCCCTATTGGGGATGTGCCTGCAACCAAGGTACATGTATGCCCTTGACCGGAATCGAATCTGGGACCCTTGAGTCCGCAGGCCGACGCTCTATCCACTGAGCCAAACCGGTTAGGGCTCACATCTATTTTTTATATGTGTCTGAGTTTGAACTTTGGCTGGGTAGCTCAATTGGTTAGAGTGCCAAGGTAGCTCAGCTGGTTAGAGTGTCCCATTATGTCAAGGTTACAGGCTCAATTTCTAGTCAAGGCACATACAAGAATCAACCAATGAATGCATAAATAAATGACACAACAAATCAATGTCTCTCTCCCTCTCTCCTCTTCTCTCTTTCTCTCTCTCCCATTCCTCTCTCTGTCAAATCAATGAAAAGACTTTACATTAAAAAAATAAAGTTCAGAGTCTGTGGTCTCTCTCTACTTGTACAAGTGCTTCCAGAAAAGGAAAAATGTGATTCTGTCCTTGAGGACCACAAAACCTACATTATTATAGTTCACAGAAAAGTGTTGTGTTACAGTTTAGTTCTATTAGATATTGTAAATATCCAAACCAAAGGAGGAGGACATGAGCAACATTTGGACACTGTGAAGAGGAGGATCTCCAAGCAAGCCATCACGTTCTGATATTCGGTGAGGGCAGGGGCAGACAGAGAAGAGTGAATCAATTTGAAAAAGTGGTTCTCCAGGTAGGTGAGCACCTTCCAAGCATTTGTCACTCTAGTTGATTTCCCCATTCTTATAAATAAAGAACCAGGTTCTGGGAAGTTAAGTAATTTATGCAGTCACATAATTAGTAATTAGCAGCAAATCCTGCTTTTAAATTCATGCCCGGGTAATTTCACAAGACACTGTTTTCCTATCCCTTATCCAAATCCCTCGGTGCCAGATGTATTTTGAATATCAGAATTTAGAAGGCAATACAGTGCAAATATCATGTATTATATAAACAATCCCAGCAAGGTCTGGTGCTCCCTGTAATCAAACAGATTCATCTTTGGCGGAGAAACATGAATATTCACCTCAAGTGGCATAAATGTAGTCTATAAATAGCCTCATACCAGTTCAGGTTAGGTTTTGCAGCCAAATGATTCATGTCAATTCAGTTTTGCTACCAAAAAAACTTTAAAACTTTATGGATTTCCAGATTTTGGATGTAAGGACTGTGTACTTGATTACCAGCCTGCCTGGATCTATTCAGGGAGTTTTGAGTGGACCCTGGGTTTTCTGAGAGAGGAGGCTGTGTCTCTATCTTCGGCCTTCGCCTAGTCCTATAAGAACTGGCGCAAAGGTTCAGGGGCCTGGGCTCTCCCTGTGGGGCATAGAAGTCACTGAACAGTAGGGCCCAGGGTAGTCAGAGATGTGCAGGGGTCTATGCCAAGGAGAGCCTCTAGGGACCATGGTTTTACTGCCCCTTGAACGTCCTTCATGTCAAAAGTTTAGAGTGAACCATTTCAATGCTAACATATATTCTATTATATTTGGTAGGTCGCTGAAAAATATAGGACTTACTTTGTATAAATTTACATTGCATTGAATTAAATGAAGCATATCTAATTTGAAAAGTGATGGATATCTATTGTTAATGAGCCAAAACTGTATTATGCTAAGGTTATTTGAAAATAGCCCTCTATTAGAAGTAGAAGTGACAGGGTTGTTGTTTTTTTCCCACAGGCAAGGCTACTGAGACAAGGAAAAGTTAACATGTACCTGAAATACTTTAAAAACTAATGTATAATCATTTTTAAAGTAGTATTTGAAATATAACTAGTTGATGGCCTTTTAAAATCTATAGCCCCTATTGGTTCTACATCTTAACATGGGATAAGCATTAATAATTTCTAAATTGTGATTGCATATAAAGTTGATGTTATGAGGACATTAAGAATTCATGCCATGGCAGTAGCCTGAAATATGGAGGTGCATTCTGCTGTACCCAAAATAAATTTGACCTTGGTGCTTCATATGTATTAATCCCTTTATTCTGGGCACAATAATAGAACACTAACTGGCTATGTATCATGAATGCAAAATTTTTAGATTCATTTTTAGCATTTTAGTCTTTGTCTGAACACCAAATGAAATTAAATTAGGATTCTGGTTCTCTTTCAACTGTTCAAATTGCCAGATATTTTTAATTTATTAGGCTCAGAGGGTTTTTTCTCTCTAGCATTAAGCAAACTAAATAACTGCTACTGTGAAGACAGTGTCCTATAGATGTATTGTCTTTCCCTTATCTCTATCATGAAATCCACGTTGATGAGCTTAGATGATAAAAACTGAGCATGCTAGATTCCAACAAAGCACCAAGGATCAAGCAGTGCATCTATGCAGTGATAGGTGAGAGTGAATTTACATAAATAAGAATCATCAAAGACATATCTGGTGATGGAGCTAATCTGATAATAAAATTTTAAAATAAAATTAAGTCTTTTCCATAAATTGACTAAAGAGTGTATATGCTGAGTTTATACCACCAGTTGGATAAAGATCTTTAACCTAAGAACTAGCACATAGGACACTGGTCTTCTTTTTTTTTAAATTGGGGTGACATTGGTTAATAAAATTATATGTTTCATGTATACAATTATATAATATACCATCTGTATATTGTATTGTGTATTTACCACCCCAGGTCACATCTCCTTCTATCACTATTTATCTCCACTTTACCATCTCCTACCTCCCTCCAGTCCCCTTTCCCTCTGGTAATTACTATATGGTAACATACTGATCTTTACCCATTATATTCCAAGAATTAGAACATAACTTGAACTTAAGTTTGATGGACTCACGATTACTAGATTAATTTTGTTTAATAAATATTCTCAAATACAGAACCTAAAACACTTTAATATGTTGTGCTTTTAAATATAGAAATTTCAAAATCTGTCTTAACATTGCAGAATGAGGTAAAGAGGGGTAAATATAAATAAATGAATGAAAATAAAAGAACTAAGTCAGTCTCTATGATTGTGAAATAATACATCCACAATTCTTTTGCATTTAGAAAAGTAATGTTCAGCAGTTTGGCTATTATTGGGTGATTATTTTTCCTACTAAAGAAAAGTTTGATTGTACAGAGATGTCCAAAGGATGTTTACACATAAATTATATTTTCCTTCCTGCTACTAAGATATTTATTTTCAACTTTTCCTTAAAAGGCGCGTATGGCTGCATCTTCATTCTTTATGGGGATTATTTCCACTAAAATAAAATCAGCATGAGACAAATCTTCAATCATATATAAGTGACTGAAGTGTGTATTTTGCATTAAGATTAGAGCCTCAAGCTAGCTAAGAATTGTTTCATAATTAGATGATGTTTCAGTTTTCTCAGAAACATTCTTTCCTGAAGGAATGTAGGATGATAATCCCTGAAGATGGTTATAGTATCATGCTGGTAGCTACTGTTTATATAGGTCTAAATAGAAAATATTTTTCCTTAATCAGTGTGGAATGACGGTGGCACATGTTTCAGCGTTGTTTTCAGTTTGGGACTACACATCATGATTATTATGACATGTATTAAATTCTATATAATAAACTAAATATTGATATCTCCTAATCAAATTATTCAAAAATAAAAAATAATGTAGTACATGCTATACTTTCCTAGGGAGGAATAGTTGCAGTTATTTGTTGTGCATTTTATTAATATCATCCTCAGATGAAACACAATTATAATCCATTCTGTGAGATAATACACCATGCAGAATGTGAAAATTAATCTAGCTGCAGAGGCTGGCAATGAAAATCAATTAATAAATGGTTGTCTTGGTCTGTGTGGCTCAGTTCCTTGGAACATCATCCTATACACAGAAGGGTCACAGGTTCACTTCCTGGTCAGGGCACATACCCAGATTGCAGGTTAGATGCTCTGAGCCCATATGGGAGGCAACTGATTGATGTTTCTCTCTCTCTCCCTTCCTCTTTTTGGAATGAATGAAAAAACATATCCTTGGGTGAGGATTAAAAAATTTAAACTCTTAAAAGCAATTAATAAATGTTTGTTTTCAATAAAGATAGTTTTAAATAGATAAAATGTCAAATACTTTTAACATGTACATTGATTGTGAAGTCTCTCTTGAAGAATGGGCCTTTTCTCTGAGACTTGAGCCATTCAGTAACCAGTAGTAGGATCGTGGCCATGAGTAGATCACTACTCTCTAGGGGACGGGTCTTATAAATTATTTAAATGACACTATGAAACATTTTTATGAGCCCTAACACTGACTGTAAAGCTGGACACATTACAGTGGAATAAGATTTTCGAAGCCTTTTTTAAAATGTCCATTTGGGGATATAGATGATACTTGTTCAGACCTTGCCTCCTGTGAGAGTAAAATACTATAAGTTTATGTAAGAAAACAAATGAAAAAGAAGGGAAACATTTCCAAGTGAAAAGACTACTTTCATTCTCTAGCTGGTTTATTCTTTCTTGCACACCATTGTAATCAGAAACTTTTAGTAACATATACTCATAATTAATGATATCAGTCTAAGATTGCTTCAGGCATTTGTTTCCCCAGTGAATGGATTATATGTGTCTCTGGAACAAAACGGATTCAGTCACTGGGCTGAGGTTTCCTCTGTGAGGAGTGCAGTGTTAACTGTTGTAACCTTCCTTGTTCCCTGCTTCCATAGCTGACAGGTCCCTGTTTTATATATACATATTCTTTCTGGAGTAATATTATGTTTTTCTATTTACAACATTTTAGGAGTCTTCATCATATCCCCTACAAACAATAACAGGACCATAATGTTATAACTAACATTATAATTTTGGAAAATGGATCACCTTTTAAAACATAAAGTATACTCTAGTCTAGATCCATCCGGATGAGACCAGAATACTAGAATTTACAAGGGTAGGTAAATTGGTATTGCCAAGTGGGCCATATATAGCTCTGCAGGGAGAATCAAAGAACAAATACAAAAATATTTATTTAATGCAAACTTTTCCATCAACTGTGTTTTAAAAGGCATTGTCTGTGGTCCACTAGAAAGGAATATAGGGTGGACAGAGTTCAGGGAAATATTCCTTAAATTATTAAATTGAGAAAAATAGGTCTCTACGATTCCAATTGGGAATTCTTCCTTGAACTCAGTGCTGACAATCACGCTCTGAGTAATTATATCTGAGAATGGTCTTATTCCCTATTTTAATTGTCAAGCCCAGATCATCACACTAGAATATTAAGGAGATTTTAGTGTGATTTAAATCACATAAGATTTTAGGTACTTTCTGAATTCTTAGATGATGATGACTGCTTTCCATTGTCCCTATCAAACAGCAATTAGCAGGATGAACCTCATTAAAACTCAAACATAAAATATATCTTTATTTTTCATTCAATACATGCTTTGTAAGCACATGTGCTCAGTTCTGTCACAGAAAAAGTTCCTTACTCTTAAGGATCTTAAATGGTCGGGAAGGACATATAAATAAGTAAAGAAGTATATAATATCTTAGATGCTGATAAGTCCTATGGGATAGGCAGGCAGGGAGTTCTTAGGTAAGGTGGGGGTGGGTTTCTGTCTTATAGAAAGTGGTCAAGAAAGGTCTTACTAATACGATGAAATCTGCACAGAGATGAGAATGGAGTGACCCCCGTGGCTTTCTGGGGGACCAGTGGTCAGGCGGCAGAAGTACTGAAGTGAGGAGGCATGTTTGTAGTATTTGTGACAAGTGGCCAGTGTGGCCCACTGATAATGGGGAAGAATGATAGGGTCAGAGTTCAGAGAGGTAACAGAAAGCCAGATTATGAAGGGCATTTTAAGGATTTAGGAAGTTATTATTAGTATTTTCTAATCCTCACCTGTAATTATGTTTTTCATTGATTCTAGAAAGAGAGTAAGGGAGAGAGAGAGAGAAGCATCGATGTGAAAAACATCAACTGTTGTCTTCCCTATGCATCCCAACTGGGAATCAAACCCACAACTCTTTGGTGCACTGGACGATGCTCTAACCAACTGAGCCACACTGGCCAGGGCTAGGACGTTAATTTAAAGGATTTGGGAAACTACTGAAAGATTTTGGGTAAATGAGTACCAAATCTAATTTTTTATCTTCAAAGATCAATTGGATATCTATGAGAAGCCTACAGCCAGCATCATATTTAATTGTGAAAGACTGTAAACTACTCACCCCATGATCAGTAACAGGGTAGAGATATCTATCTGCTCTAATTATTTCTATTCAACATTTTACTGGAAGGCCTAACTAGTACAATAAAGCTAAAAAAGGAAATAAAGGGTTCAAGGTTGGAAACAGAGAATCAAAATTATTGTTATCAGATGACATTTTTTTTAAAAATGGAGAAAATCCTAAAAAATCTAACAGACAAGTAATAGAATAGATAAGTGAATCTAACAAAGCTATAGTTTACTAGGTAAATATATGTAAATGCAGTGTATTTCTATACACTAGCAACAAACAATTGGGAAATGAAATAAATAAAAGCCTAATATGCTAAGTGTCCGGTCATCGGGTGGGCCGTTCAACCAATCAAAGTGTAATATGCTAATGATATACTAAGGCTGGTCAACCACTCGCTATGACGTGCACTGACCACCAGAGGGTAGATGCTCCAACTAGTAGGTTAGCTTGCTGCTGGGGTCTGGCCATGGAGCCCTTCCGCGGTCCCTCCCCTGCTGGCCAACTTCCCACGTCCCTCTCTGGCCCTGATCATGCGCCAGTGGGCTCCCTCGGCCTGGCCTGCACCCTCTCACAATCCAGGATCCCTCAGGGGATGTTTTGGCCTAATCCCACAGGCCAGGCTGAGGGAACCCACCAGTGCATGAATTCGTGCACCAGGCCTCTAGTAATTCATAATAACATATTAAAACAAAATACATTGGGATAAATTTTTTTTAATATATTTTTTATTGATTAAGATATTACGTATGTGTCCTTGTCCCCACGTTACCCTCTACCCTCCCCCCCCCCCCGCTCATGCCCTCACCCCCCCGTTGTCCGTGTCCATTGGTTAGGCCTATATGCTTGCATATAAGTCCTTTGGTTGATCTTTCCCCCTTACCCTTACCCCTCCCCTCCCCTACCTTCCCTCCAAGGCCCAACAGTCCAATCAATGCCTCTCCATCTCTGGATCAGTCCTTGTTCATCAGTTTATGTTGTTCATTATATTCCACAAATGAGTGAGATCCTGTGGTATTTATCCGCTCTCCAGTTCCATCCATGCTGTGGCAAATGGTAAGAGTGCCTTTTTCTTCTTCCTCTTCTTAAAGAATACCTTTCAGCATTTCATATAATGCTGGTTTGGTGGTGATGAACTCCTTTAGCTTTTTCTTATCCGTGAAGCTCTTTATCTGACCTTCTATTCTGAATGATAGCTTTGCTGGATAAAGTAATCTTGGTTGCAGGTTCTTGCTATTCATCACTTTGAATATTTCTTGCCAGTCTCTTCTGGCCTGCATGGTTTCTGTTGAGAAATCAGCTGACAGTCGTATGGGTACTCCCTTGTAGGTAACTGACTGTCTTTCTCTTGCTGCTTTTAAGATTCTCTCTTTATCTTTTGCTCTTGGCATTTTAATTATGATGTGTCTTGGTGTGGTCCTCTTTGAATTCCTTTTGTTTGGGGTTCTCTGTGCTTCCTGGACTTGTAAGTCCATTTCTTTCACCAGGTAGGGGAAGTTTTCTGTCATTATTTCTTCAAAAAGGTTTTCAATATCTTGCCCTCTCTCTCCTTCTGGTACCCCTATAATTCTGATGTTGGTACGCTTGAAGTTGTCCCAGAGGTTCCTTACACTATCTTCATATTTTTGGAATCTCTTTTCTTTTTTCTTTTTCGGTTGGGTATTTTTTGTCTCTTTGTATTTCAAATCTTTGACTTGATTCTTGGGATCCTCTTGTCTGCTGTTGGACCTCTGTAAATTATTCTTTATTTCAGTCAGTGTATGCTTAATTTCTAGTTGGTCCTTTTTCATGTCCTCCATGGTCTCACTATACTTATTGAGGGATTCATTAAATTTATTGGCGGTTTCCATAAAATTCTTGAAAAACCTTATAAATGTGGCCTTGAACTCTATATCCAGTCGTTTGCTTTCCTCCATTTCTGTCATTTGTGACCTGTTTCTTTGTCTCCGCATTTTGGCTGCTTCCCTGTGTTGATAGAGTGGCCCTGAGCTCCAGGTGTCCTGTAGGGCCCAGTGGCTCAGCCTCCCCAGTTACCTGAGGTGGACACTCTTGGTGCACTCTTGGTGCCTTGGTTGTTGTAGGATCACTGGGAGGAATTGACCTCCAGGCCAATTGGCTGTGAGAATCAGCTGTGTCTGAAGTGGGAGAACTTCTGTGCTGAAGACACCCTTCTGGGGCAAGACTTGCTTCAGTGGGGCTTTGGTGCTCACTGAGTCTGCTCCCTGAGTGTGTCCCTTATGGATCTGAGGAGTTGCAATCTGGATGGTCCCCCTCTGACCACTGGGTACAGTGGCTTCTGGATCTAAGGAGGTGCTAATTCAGCCTCTGCCTGAGGGCACACAGTAGGAGCCACGAAGAGGCTCAGCTGTGAAGCAATGCAAGCCGCTGCGGGGCCTTGGGCCTTCTCTTGGAAGTTCCGGGTCTGCCTGGCTCGGCTGCAGTTAGGTACATTCACATGCAAAAGCCTCTGCCGAAGCCTGGGTGGGGCAGGGTCTCAGGGAATCAAAGGGCGGAGAAAGCAGCTATGGCTAATTCTCCGCCCGGAGTCGCACGTCTCAGTGTCCCGGTAACGGCTGCAAGCACCTCTGAGGGAAAGCTGCCCTCAAGTTCACCCGCTGCCCGACAGACCAGCTTCTCCCCGTATGAGTCCTGGGTCCCCAGAGACATCCCGGAACCGGAGTTCAGAGCAGTCGGGAGCTTGTGATTCAAAAAAAACAGCCGCGTCCTCAGGTGCCACCCCCTTTCCGCGCTCGCACGCGCGAGCCGCCGTACCTCTGCCACATTGGGATAAATTTAACAAGAGATTTGCAAAACTTAAATACAGACAACTACAAAGCATTGAGTGGCATTAAAGAAGACAAATACATTGGGTAGATGCATCATGTTCATGGATTAGAGGACACGATATTAAGATGGCAAGTCTCCGTGAAATAACAGCCAGCTTAGTGACTTGAACTTGGAGAAACAAATCCCTATTTAGGAAGCCATGGCATTTGGGATATTTCCCCGAGATTTATGGATATCTGTGTGACTAGCCATTAGTCAAAGAGTTTTTTTTCTTTCTGAAAAGAAAAACAAAAGGCTTACAATTGTTTATATAAAGTGATGAGTTTTATAAAACTCTGCTCTTCAACAAACATACAATATTAAACTCTATTACAAAGGCCAGTGCCTAGGAAGGCTTATCTTTTGAAACTCAATCAGCATATTTGAAGTAAAAACAAACAAAATCTCCTACTGAAGCCAGACTTTAGAGTATCTTATATTTAAAAAGGCAATTTGCTAGTTACTTCAAATTATAGTTATATTAATTTGTGGTATATTTCTTCCGAGTCTTTTACTTACTTAAAAGCCTGTGATTCTCAGGCCAATATTTTATGTAAAGGTCAGGTTTTATATATGGCTACTCCACACCTAGTAAATCAAGGATAATATTAGATAATTTGTGACTTTTATGGATACTCATTCAGAATCATTAGACTTCTGTGGGATTTAGAAGCCGTCAATGGCCACTCCCAGAAAGAGGAATTTGCTAACAACATGTGGTTATGTTTTACTTGCTTCTCCTACTATACTCCCTTCCTGTTTTAAATTTATACCTTCATCTTCTTGTGCCACTTTTGAATGAGCTGGGTGCATATGCTTATTATAAAAGACAAAAAGATAAGTTTTGTTTAATGTGCTACAGCATGACCTTGCTAGTTAGTAATTGCCAGAAAAGGGCTTCCAATCCTCTTTCTGAAACTAAATTTTTAAAAATCTTTATTCAAAAATTTTGTTACCTATTTCTTAAATGTTAACTGGGCAAAGAATAGCAATCTCCTATAAAACAGAGTGATTATGTTTTTGGCTAATAGTTTATCCTGGAAGGAATATGAAGAAACCACTAAGCACACTGAGGTTGCTTGATGGAGAGTTTGTTTTGTCAAGGCAGAATTCTGGTTTCACCTGCCCTCAAAGTTTTCTAGGCTAAAATGATTTTGACCACACTCTTTAGAAGAGAACCTTTAAACTTGGCTTCTGTGTTTGTCTTTGTCCTGGAGGAGACGCAGAATAATTTTCTGAGAAGAGCCCTGGCTCAACTCATAGCAAAGGTGATGTAAATCAGACTTGTTGGTTCTTATCTTGCTTTTTTCTTTGCAAGGAACAGAAGCCTGTTCAAATGAGCTCTAATGGAAATAGGGCTGATTGCGAAGTTAGAGGGGTTATGTCAGTTTGGCAGGGCTGCCATAACAAAGTGCCACAAACTGAATGGCTTACACAACAGGAATTTATTGTCGCACCGTTCTGGAGGATAGAAGTCTGCACAGTTGGTGCTAAGTGAAATAAGCCAGTCAGAGAAAGACAAATACCATATGATCTCACTTATATGTGGAACCTAATGGACAAAATAAACTGACAAAACAGAAGCAGAGGCATGGAGGCATGGAACAGACTGACAGCTGTCAGAGGGGAGTGGGGGACTGGATGAAAGAAGGTGAAGGGATTAGCCAAAAAACATATACACATAACCCGTAGACACAGACGATAGTGTGGTGATAGCCAGAGGTGGGGTGGAGGTGGAGGTGGGCAAAGGGCAGAAGTGTCGGGGGAGGAGGGTGGGAATGGAAAGAAACTTGGCTTGTGGCAATGGGCGCATAATGCAGCCTGCAGATAATGTTTTCTTGACTTGTACACTTGAAACCTGTATGGTTTTGTGAGCCAATGTCACCCCAATATAGGGTAGAAGCCTGGTGCATGCGTGGGGGCCGGCTGGTTTGCCCTGAAGGGTGTCCTGGATCAGGGTGGGGGTCCCCACTGGGGTGCCTGGCCAGCCTGGGTGAGGGGATGATGGCTGTTTGCAGCTGGTCACACACCCTTCAGGGTGGGGGTCCCCACTGGGGTGCCTGGCCAGTCTGGGTGAGGGGCTGAGGGTTGTTTTCAGGCTGTGGGTGACTGAAGCTCCCAACTACTCCTTTTTTTCTTTTATTCTGGGCCAGCTTTAGCTTGAGGCTTGGCTCCAGCTCTTAGGCCTCCGCTGCTGAAAGTAGATTTCTGGCCTTTGCTTACAATGTTGCGAATCTGCTGGCTGAAGTCCAGCGGTATTTGTTACAGAGTTTCTTAAACTGCCTGCTCAGAGGCCTGCAGCCGCAGGCGGGGAACGTTGGCTTCCCCCGTCACTGAGGCAAGCAAGCCTCATGTTAGTTTCAAGCTGCCTGGCTGCCGGCCGCCATCTTGGCTGACAGTTAATTTGCATATCTCGCTGATTAGCCAATGAAAAGGGTAGCGGTCGTACGCCAATTACCATGTTTCTCTTTTATTAGTGTAGATATTAGAACAGGAGCCCGCCCTACTTCAGTATGACAGCTTAACCAATTACATCTAGGATTCTGGTAAAATTATGCATTGAAAGTTAGATTATAATATAAGGTCAAATCTGCATAAACCAGAATACATGGGAAAACACTTTTTAGACCCATAAGATGAAAGAGCCTAAAGAAAAGAAAGAAAAGAACATGGAATATTATTATTCATTTTAACGAAACACATAGAGCTTCTAGTAGAGTATTGGAAGTTGAAAATGTCTTCTCTAGGTTTCCCCTCCCGCCATCCTGAATATTGAGGCTCAGTGTTCCCATTTTAACGAAACACATAGAGCTTCTAGTAGAGTATTGGAAGTTGAAAATGTCTTCTCTAGGTTTCCCCTCCCGCCATCCTGAATATTGAGGCTCAGTGTTCCCAGAGAGGAGAACGCAGCTGGGCCTGCTCCTGGCCTCTTTCGTGGGCCTGTGCCCTGCACTGTGGGCACACCCATGAGACCCAGTGGCTCTGCCAGTTAGAAATCGTGGGCAATGTGGCGTGAACCAGGCTCAGTGCCCAGAGTACTTTAGATAGTTGGCAGAAACCCATACTTTGATTACATGCTAACAAATTACTTCTACATTTTAACTTTTTAATCAAACACACCATTTGTATCTAGCCACAAAAAATACAAATGTGTAATTATCACTTTGAGTCTTTAAAAAGTCTGGTATACTAAGTTCATTATTATTATCTCTTTAAGGGGAAAATGTGCTATTTTTGCCGATTCTTTTCTGTAAGGTTCACTAACAATTTTTCAATTGGTATGAAGTTTCCTGTGTCATCATTTGAGCTCAACCTTTGTCCCTTGCTAACTATTGATTGTAGATAAATACTTGATTTCTGTTATCCTCCATTTCCTGGTCTGTAGAGAGATTAGAATAGAATTTATCTCATAGGATTAGTCATTAAATAGAAAATGCAAAAAAGAAAAATGAAATGAAAACCTTTCCATAAATTACTGCCATATAGTAAGCCTTAAATGCTATTATTAACATTAATGTTTATGTATAACAACTCTTGAAATATTGACATCTGTTCTACACTTAACATTCCCAACTGGAATTCTAACATATTGCTACCACTATTCATGTCTTTTTCGGTTATGCCATTAAAAATCCCCAAACCTTTATGACCTAAATGAAATTAATATTCTAGCATATAAATATGTTGACCTCTATTATCAGTGAAATTAATTCTGTTTCTGAATTATTCTAGTCAGCTATCATTTTTATAAAGATATGCAATTAAATTTGACGGATTTATTTTACAGGCTGGAGTCTTGCTGGATTATTGTCTCTAGTAATAGTTTCAATATTTTTTCCTTTTGCCTTCCCAGACACATATTCATGCTATTTGCAAATATTGACAATTTATATCTTCAGTCTTATGTTTATGCTCTTATTTCTTTTCCTGTTGAATAGTAATTGCCCATAATAATACACAAATTGAAAGTATTATTATCTTAAAATAATATATATAGAAGTACTAAAAGGGGGCTATTGCCTTTTTAAAAAATATATATTTTTATTAATTTCAGAGAGGGATGGAGAGGGAGAGAGAGATGGAAACATCAATGATGAAAGAGAATCATTGATCAGGTGCCTCCTGCATTCCCCCTATTGGGGAATGAGCCTGCAACCCATTGACAGGAATCAAACTGGGACCCTTCAGGCCACAGGCCGATGCTCTATCCACTGAGCCAAACCAGCCAGGGCTTTATTGTCTTTTTTTTTTAAAAAAAGAACGACTCCAGTGAATTTGTATTAAATATATCAACACATGGCTTGAAATAGGCATTGGCTTTGATAATCACTTAAGAGATTCTCAATACCTTTAGTTTTAGATACAAAATTTAGAACACTTGTGTCAAATGTGTTTTGGGCATTTATTGAGAAGCTTCGAAGATTTCAGTTTTTTTCTTCTTGTTAATGTTATGATATGTTGATTTTTTTTGTGTGCTATATCAATTTGAAATGTCAGGATAAATCCCTGGCAATTTTTATAATATTTGGATATTCATAGATATTTTATATTTGAGATTGGCCTATCTTACTTTTTTTGGTACTTCCTTTTTAGATTTTGGAATCAAAATAGTTTTTGCATTATAGACATGTTTGGGCTATGTTTTAATTTTAAATATTTCTGTACAGCTGTTATTATCGATGTGTCATCCTTTGAAATTTTTACAAAGTTTTATAAGAATCTGTGACATGAAATACTGTTATTATGTAGTGACTTTTTTACTGTTTTGTCTAGTTGATTTTATTAATGTGGGTTTTTTTTATGTTACATTTGTTTGAATATTCTATTTTTGTGAGTATAAATGCTGCTTTGTTCTTTAGTTGAATAAACGTTATAGATGAGAATATTTGTTATAATTTAAACATTCTTTTAAAATATAATGTCTTAAGTAAAAAATATTGAGCCAATGATTGATCAACAATAGTTTTTTCTGTTGGTTAATGAGCTCTGAGCACCCAGGATTGGATTGAAAAGCCAAACACACATAGAACACGAGTCTGGCCTTGTTCCAAACTTGACTAAAAATAAGGTGAAGGACACAGGCAGTCAAAAAGTTCAGATGCAACAGAGTGAAGTTCTACCTGTTTTGAGTATGCTGCTCTGGTCCTGAATGGATAGTTTGTATGTGAGGTCGATGAGAGTATTTCAGTGGAAGCATCTCTGTTTTATACCCTGTGTGAATAGCCAGTGTGACATTCTCCAAGGAGCCATGCCCTATACATCTTGGATTCTATTTAGAGTAGGTAATCTTTAGCCAGAGACCTCCTGTTGAAATTGGTTTTCTTTTTCCTAACAGATAGGACTAATCTATTCAGCTGGATATCTTGTTGACAAGGAAGTCACTTGTTCTTCTTGGGGGTCCCTCCATCCCATGAAGGGAGTGAATGAAAGGAAAGCCAGCTGCTTTGACTCCTTTCTCCTATTTATTTATTGTTTCTGGTGATCAATTGTTACTGACTTTTGTCTCCCTTTCTTAAACATTCTTGTTTCTGCTCTTAGTTGCCTCATTTTTATTTTCCAGTTTTATTTGGATTCATACTTTGTTTTTCCTCCCAAGTCTTAGGATGGTGTCAGTTAACATATATGTTTACAAATATATATATATTTAAATGTTATTTTTAAGTATTACTTTGGCAATATCTTATGAATTTTGACATATTACATTTTTACATTCAAATATTTTGATACCTTATTTCTCCCTTAAATAACATTTTTATGTTGGATTTTTAATTTCTTTTTTATTGGATAACTGTTTTTGTCTACTATTGTTATAAATATTGCAAATATAGCATAAGTTTCTGCTTTTGGAATCTTTCAAGTAAATACTTGAGCTTCAGAATAGCATCTATTTACAGTGTCTTCAAAGATTCACCAAGTTCCTAAAATGTGCCAAGTACTGCTATTTCCTCTCATTTCTTATGGATTTTGTTATTACACCATCTTTCACTGGCATTATCACTTTTCCCTTTCTACCAGATTATTATAATTAACATATTCTCATGTCTCCAATTTCAAATGGGACAGAAGGACTTTGGGGGAATCAGTGTATGTCGTAATCTCCAAAACTTATGGCTCTGTTTCCTTATATAGCAAAAAGGACTTTTCAGATATTATTAAATATCTTAAAATAGGGACATTATTCTGGATTATCCTGGTGGGCCTAATAAAAGGGAAGGAGGAGGATCAGGGCTAGAGAAGGAGATGTGATAAGAAGCAGAGTGGTGCATGATCTCACTCATTCATGGATAATAGAGACCATTATAAACCTTTGAACAATAATAGATACAGAGGCAGAGCTGCCTCAAACAGATTGTCAAACTGCAGTGGGAAGGCCAGGGAGGGTTGGGGCAGGAGGGAGGGGAGTAAGAGATCAAGTGAAGGACTTGTATGCATGCATATAAGCATAACCAATGGATATAAGACACTGGGGGGTAGGGGAGGCCAGGGGATTGTCAAGGGCGGGGAAAAAAAAAAGGACACATATGTAATATCCTTTGTAATACTTTAAGCAATAAAAAAAAATAAAAAATAAAATAAAATAAAATGCTGTTCATAAAAAAAAAAATTCACAAAGGACAGCCATTCAGCCCCCCCCCCCCCCAAAAAAAAAGAAGCAGAGTGGTGAAGCCATGACCCAAGGAATGCAGGTAGCCTCTAGAAATTGGGAAGTCAAAGACACAGATCTTCCAGAGAGCCTCTAAAAGGAACACAGCCCTGCCAACCCATTTTAGATTTTGACCTCCAGAACTATAAGATAATAAATGTATGTCATTTTAGGGCACTAAGTTTGTGGTAAATTTTTACGGCAGCAATAGCAAACTAATACACTCTGAAAATTATTCTCCCAACTGAGAGTGCTACCTTATGTCCTATTTTGGTACCATCTTTGTGCAATCAAGTTTCAATATTTTTGCTACGTAGGCACCTGATACAAGGTTAACAGTGTCTTTTGTTGCCTTTCTGTAACAGCCAGTTTTGGTAAAGTGATAATAAACTGATCTGTATTCACAAAGGAGTGATACAGAGACTATGTAGTAATTTTTAGGTTTGTAATATCTTTGGATTTAGGTGTAACTCTTATAAGCAACAGCTTGTTAAATTTTAAAAATTTAATTAAGGTCGATTGCATTTTATGGGAAAATGTAGCTTCCTTACTTAATAGTTAATTTTTTACTTCATTCAATTGCATTATTCATTATCTGCTTATAAATTAAAATTCAATGGTGTCATTCTTTGCTTTCTCTTTTCATTTACATGATATCTTAATGGAAATCAAACTTTTCAAACACTGCATTTTGTTTCATGCCATTTTTAGGAGATTCCTAAGTAATATATTGATATATATATTACTCTCCTGGGGGATTGGGCCTAAGCTGGCAATCAGACATACCTCTGGCAGCCTGGGAGCCCTCGGGGGATGTCCACTTGCCAGCGGGGAGCAGGCCTAAGTTGCAGTTGGACATCCTTAGCGCTGCTGAGGAGGCAGGAGAGGCTCCCACCACCACCGCTGTACTGGCAGCCATCAGCCTGGCTTGTGGCTGAGCAGAGCTCCCCCTGTGGGAGCACACTGACCACCAGGGGGCAGCTCCTGCATTGAACACCTGCCCTTGGTGGTCAGTGTGTGTCATAGTGACCAGTCATTCCCAGTCGTTCTGCTGTTAGGGTCAGTTTGCATATTCCCCTTTTATTATATAGGATAGAGGCCTGGTGCATGGGTGGGGGCTGGCTGGTTTGCCCTGAAGGGTGTCCTGGATCAGGGTAGGGGTCCCGCTTGGGTGCCTGGCCAACTTGGGTGAGGGGCTGATGGCTGTTTGCAGGGTGGTCACACCCCCTTCAGGGTGGGGGTCCCCACTGGGGTGTATGGCCAGTCTGGGTGAGGGGCTGAGGGCTGTTTTCAGGTTGGCCAAGCCCGTCGGCAACAGAAGCTCCCAGCCTCTCCTTTTTCTCTTTTTTTTTTTTTCTTTTTTATTCTGGGACTTATTTACTTTCTATAATTGAAACTTTGTTGCTTTCAGTGGAGCTAAGAGCCGGCTCCTGCTCGCTCCAGCTCCATGGCCATGGCCGGCTGAAAGCAGGTATCTGGGGTTTATTTACCTATTTCTATAATTGAAACTTTGTTGCTTTCAGTGTAGCTCAGAGCCGGGCCACGACAGGTGGGAACCCTTCATCACTGGAACAAGCAAGCCTCCTGCTCACTTCGGCTCCGTGGCTGCTGGCCGCCATCTTGGTTGGGTTAATTTGCATACAGTCACTCTGATTGGCTGGTGGGTGTGGCTTAAGGCATAGCGAAGGTACAGTCAATTTGCATGTTTCTCTTTTATTATATATATATACACATCCCTATCTTCAAAATTTCCATTGAAATAAGTAATTAAAAGAAAATCTTAGATTATGTATAAGGGCTAAAAGTCAAAGTGTTCTCAAAATTTTTTTGTGTGCCAGTGAATATTATTAGACAATGGAGGAAAGTTATAAAATTCTGGGGGGAAATTGTTAGAAATAAATAATGCTGTAACCAGGCAATTTTTTATTGTGAGTGAAGATACTGGAAGTTCTCAGTTATGCAAGAATACTCGAGTCAAAGACAAGAATTAAAAATTAAATTAGATAGGAAGTATCAAGTTTATTAAAATGTCTGTACTATCCAAAGCAATCTATAGATTTAATGCAATTCCTATCAAAATACCAATGATGTATTTCACAGAACTAGAATAAATAGTCCAAACATTTATCTGGAATCACAAAAGACCCTGATTAGCCACAGAAATCTTGATAAAGAACAAAGTTGGTGAGTTATCATGCTGCTAGATATTAAACTATACTATAAGGTCATAGTAATCAAAATAGCATGGTACTGGCATAAAAAAAAGACATATAGATCAATGGAAAAGCATAGAGCCCAGAAATCAATCCACACCTATATGGTCATTGCTATTTGACAAGTGAGACAAAAACATGAAATGGGGAAAAGACAGTCTATTCAATAAATGGTGTTGGGAAGATTGGGCAGATATGTGTAAAAATATAAAACTAGACCACCTTCTTATACCATATATAAAAATAAACTCAAAATGGATTAAAGTCTTAAATGTAAGACTTAATACTGTAAAAAATAGGCAATAAAATCTTGTACCTTTCTCATAGCAATATTTTTCCTGATATATCTCTTTAGGCAAGGGAAACAAACAAAAAAAGTAAACGAACAGGACTATATCAAACTAAAAAGGTTTTACACAACAAAGGAAACCATAAACAAAATGAAAAGACACTCATTGAATAAATGAACATCTTTGCCAATGATACATCTGATAAGGGGTTAATATAAAAATTTATAGACTCATACAACTCAGCATGAAAAATACCCAAACAATCTAATTAAAAATGGGCAAAGGACCTAACTAGTAGATACTTCTCCTAAGAGCACATACAGATGGCCAATAGACATAGGAAAAGATGGTCAATGTCACTAATGCAAATTGAATCCATAATGAGATATCACTTCACATCTGTCAAGATGGCTATTACCAATAAATCAGCAAACAATGTGTTGGCATGGATGTGGAGAAAAGGGAACCCTTTTTTGGTGGAAATGCAGATTGGTGCAACCAATGTGGAAGATAGTATGGCGTTACCTCAAAAAATTAAAAATGGAACTGTCTTATGAACTATCAATTCCACCTCTGAAGAAATCCAAAACACTAATTCAAAAGAATATATGCACCCTTATGTTCATTGCAGTGTTATTTCTAATAGCCAAGTTATGGAAGCAACACAAGTGCCCATCAATAGGTAACTAGATAAAAAAGTACTGGTATATATATATACAATGGAATGTTACTTTGTCATAAAATGAATATTACTTTGTCATAAAAGGAATGAAATCTTACCATTTGTGACAGCATGGATGGACCTAGAGGGTATTATGCCAAGTGAAATAAACCAGTCAGATAAAGACAAATACTCTATGATTTCATTTATATATAGAATCTAAAGAACAATATAAACAAACAAACAAAGACAAAATAGACTCATAGTACAGAGAACAGATTGATGGTTCCAGAGGGGAGGGAGGTTGGGGTACTGGGTGAAAAGGGTGAAGGGATTTAGAAGTATAGATTGGTGTACTGAAGCCAAAGCAAACTTAACAATGATGCATGAGCTGTGGATTATATATGAAACATAAAGTTCTATAGCAGTTCAAACAACCTATAATTATACTAGAGGTCCGGTGCATGAAAATTCATTCACTGGATGGGGGGGACCCTCAGCTCAGGCTGCCTCCTCTCACAGTTCAGGAGCGCTCAGAGGTGGGAGGTGACCCAGTGATCAGGGGAAGGTGACGCTTCATTACACCTCAGCTGCTGCCACTGCAGGCAGCACAAGCCTCAGCTGGCCCTGGTTACCTGAGCCTCAGGTGGCCCTGGGCGGCTGGACAGCCGACATCCGAGGCTTGCCTGCACCTCAAGCATCAGCTGGGCAACTGCCATCTGAGGCTTGCCTGTGCCTCGGGCTGGTCCTGGGCAGCTGGGGGGCTGAGGGGACTGGGGGACTCTGGAGGCCTTGCCGCGTGCCTGCCACCCCAGCGGGGCTAGCGGGACTGGGCACAGCCATCTTGTGGCTGTGGGTGCTGCCATCTTTGAGGGCGTGGCAATCAATTAGCATATTCCCTCCTTATTGGCTGTGGGCGCCACAATTTTTGCAATGGTGTGAGGGTCAATTAGCATATTTCCTCTTTATTAGATAGGATACAACCATGGATGGATCTAATATATAGAAAATTTAGCCAAAAGAGAGCAAGTTTCAAAAAGATATTGAATGGGACCATTTAAATAAATATAAAAACAAATAACTATATTTGGTTAATGGACATACTGTATGTACACTATTAAATTTTAAAAAATAGAAATTATAAATATTAGATGCAGTATAATTGTTACCTTCTGGAAGGTAGGGACTATATAGACCATATTCTTTAGTTATCTAAAATAAAAATTGAATTAATAATACAATTTTAATAAAAATTCTTCAATCACTTGGATATTTAAAACATCCCAGCAATAACTATAAGATTAAAGAGAAAATAAAAATTATACAGCTTAGTAAAGAAAAAATAAATATGTCATATAAAAACTTATGTAATTTGTCTAAAAACATATTCTGAAGTAAACACTTTCACATGTTTTAAAATTTTAAAAATTGAAACAATAATACAAAAAGATAGAAATAAAAGAAAAAATGTAAATTAAAGGAATCCAAGAGGAAGATTATACATGTTAGAAAATAAAAAATAACATAGATAATTACAAATAAGATAGAATTAAAAGATTAAAAATCACAATTGAATTAATAAATATATACAAGAAGTAGTTCTTAAAAATAAGCCAAACCAATGGAAAATGTAAAAAAGATTATACAAATTCAGTTTGAAATGAGAGAGGATTTAACAATAAATGAAGAGTAGATAAAAGTCATGAGATTTTATGCTTATTAAAGCATACAACTTGAACATTTCAAGGTCAGAAATTACTTTCTGAAAAGTATCATTTATTCAAGATGTTGAAAACCTTTCTAATGTAATTGTTGGGAAAGAAATTTTAAAACAGGCCAATTATCTAAAAATATACTATGCTCCAGAGTTACAAAGTCTTTGAAAATTGTTCATTTAAATGTTGAAGGAGTAGCTCATTTCAAGTCTATGCTTTGCTTCATAGTTTTGAAAACCTGTGTGTGCTGTGTGTACTTCATGTGCCTCCCTGGATTCACTCCCCTCCTCCACCCCGCCCTCTGCACCAGAGGCACTACATCAAAAGACTCCCTGTTCTCTGCTCTTGGACTGGGCCCAGCCAAATGGGAAACCCAGCAGGAGACAGGGAGGAGGGAGGAAAGGAAGGAAGGGCACAGTATTTCTTCCCTTGGCTCCCTTCCTGAGCAGTTACCTGTTTGAGATCCCAAATGACAATCACAGGTTCTCTCTTGGTGGCCATTTTCAAGTCATTCTCTCATTCTAGGTACTGGGAACCATTCATCAGCATCTTCTATAAATTGTGGGTATTGGATGTGTTCAGCTTTGCATTTTTCATTTCACTATCTTTTTTTTAATACTGGAATATATCTATGGCTTTTAAAACAGTTTTTTAGAAATGTGGATTAAAAAAAATCAATGTTTACTGGGAACCTCATTATATAAAACAAAGCAAAACAAAATAACAAACAACAAAAAACACAGCTTGTCTGGTTGAATCAATGACAAAGTATTAGAACCCTACCCATAAGGTTTTCTCACCTCATGGTACTAGTCCCTGCCATGTCACTTG
Source organism: Myotis myotis (assembly GCF_014108235.1). Taxonomy (NCBI): domain Eukaryota; kingdom Metazoa; phylum Chordata; class Mammalia; order Chiroptera; family Vespertilionidae; genus Myotis; species Myotis myotis. The sequence continues at coordinate 184,142,288 of NW_023416335.1, forward strand.
AGTAGCAACGTCAACATTTCAACGGGCACTCTCTGCGAAGAGCAGTCTAAAAACCACAGAAAAACTGGGTTTAAACATGGACATTGACTTCAGAGGCTGAACTATATGAAATCGCAAATTCTGCGTCTCCACAGCAGCCAAATATCAATGATTTGATGTGGTTCATCCTCATACAGAGGTTGGGTGGACTTAGTCTCCCTCTTTCTGCCCTTCATATCTGTCCTTGAATGAAGTTAGGAATTGAGACCCACATAGTTGATTGTTGTGGAAAGCTTTCTACCTTTCATCAAAATATATTACTTCCAATTAAGGTGCGAAAAATTCACCTTAATATAGCAGTGGGAAATTGTATATTAATAGTAGTGAGTCTGTGTAACTGTTTATAATTTTAATAGTTTTCTTTAATTGCCTTGTAATAAATTAAGTGAGAAATTTTCATAATAGAAAATATTTTAAACCCTTAAGGAATTTTTTATGGTTTTCTGAAAGAGAAATAGATCTTAAGAATTTTAAGTATGAATAAAAATATCTGTACATATTCATTTTACTTTGTAGATAATTTAATCAATTTCCTAGGAGAACATTTATAATTACAAAATATCCCAAGTATCTTCAAAAAGACTGGTATTTGTACCAATAATTGGGTTCTTTAAATCTGTCTTAAACAGATTAAAGAATAAAAAGCAAACTCCAGAGGGTGCATAGCATCTTATTTCACGAAGACTCTACGGATTAGAACAGTTAATGTTGTTGATGTGACTTCAAACCTACCTCCTGATGGAGAGGAAAATGTTGACAAAAGTTACAATATGCTTAAATAAAAACGAACGTCAAATAGAATCTTAATTATTAAAGTAACTGGACTGGAAAAGACTATGCTAGCTGAAACAGTAGTTAATTTTTCAGAAAGAAACATGGAATAAATTTACATTCACAAGTTATGCAGAAAAAATAATAGCACCAAATATGAAGCCCTCTTGGTTTTAACATATTACTTTCTCAGTGTAGATAGATGAACAGGAAGGTGACTTTAATATAGATGCACTTGAGACTTGACTTCATTAGCAATCCAAGAAGGAATAACAAATACTTCAAATAAGCTCTGCTTTTCATATCTGCTCACTAATGAAATTTTAATTATCTATAGAACCAATTATAAAATTTTATAGGAAATGTTGCAAGATTAATTTTTAAAATGTAAATTAAAGCACTCAAGCAGTTCTTTTTAAAACTAGACTTTCTTTAGAAGGACTTTTCTTTTATATTCTTTTATTTTTTATCACAATAAACACGAAAAATCCAGAAGTGTTTAGGTTTCAAAGACCAAACCCCTTCCTTTTATACACACACACACACACATACATACACAACAATTTTGAAAATATAAAGTTATATATTCCCTAGTTTAGATAATTGCTAGCCAAAGAGGGGCTCTATTCTACTTTCTAGATCCTAAGTGAATTAACGGTCCCATTATATGACAGTGAAAGACTCAGAAGTCTAGGAAGTAGACATCAGCCTAAAGGATTTTTCAATGAAATCCCTTTTACTTTCCTGTAAAAATACTAATAAACAGATATTGCTTGTACTGCTCTACCAGCTCTACAATGGGAAAGTTTACTTTCTTGCAGTCATTTCAAAGGATTGAACAGTAAAGATGCCCCCCACCCCCGCTTTGGACCAATAGACCTACCCCCATTGCCCCCTCTAGCCTCCACCCAATCTCATTCCTGTCTTAACAGGCAAACTCTGTAGAACAGATTGGTCCCTGCTCATCTGAGGATGAGGTGATTTTTTTTATACCTGAGGTGATTGGGGGTAATAACCCATAATCACAACTTTCCCTTTTTTGTTTGTGACATAAAGGGGTAGACTTCCTTCCTTTAATGGGATTATTATAAGGAAGCAAGTATGCAAAATCTCTGTGACACTGAGTGAAGCAAAAACTTTGCCAGATATCTCATACTTTGTTCATTTTCTTATTATTAGCTAGAATTAATAGGATTATTAATAGACTGTCTAGCAGTCTAGCACTAGATAACACAATCCTCATGATGGCAGTTTTCCAACTGGACTATGAGTATCTTTGGGAATTTGCAAAGAAAGTTAAGGAAATTATTTTTTAGATTCTCAATTTTCACATGTACTTTTTATAAAATATTAGTAGCCCGGTGCACAAAATTCATGCACATTAAAAGGGAATTAATTGCCCTAACCGGTCTGGCTCAATGGATAGAGCATCGGCCTGCAGATTCAAGGGTCCCAGGTTCGATTCTGGTCAAGGGCATGTACCTTGGTTGCAGGCACATCCCCAGTGGGGAGTGTGCAGGAGGCAGCTGATCAATGTTTCCCTCTCATCGATGTTTCTAACTCTCTTATCCCTCTCCCTTCCTCTCTGTAAAAAATCAATAAAATATATTTTTTCAAAAAAGGGAATTAATTAGCAGAGATATTTTAATATTGCTATTTGCCCTTTCTCTATAATAGAAGTGTGAGAGATGAAAGGAAATTAGTAAAATGTATAGGAAAATAATATATAAATGTATTAATAAATAAACAGTAACAAAAGGATATAACAACAACAGAGGCATGATATAAAAATGACAAAAACATGATATGAAAACAACAAAAACATGATATAAAAACAACAGTGATGCAAACAATGACTGATAAAGTGATTAAACTTATTCTAATATCTCCCTGTACACCACATTAAGAGTGAAAACACTTTCAGAGTGCTTGACTAATTTCCCTTGTGATGAAGTATTTAGAACTTTAACTGTAACATCACATGCTCTTCAAACTCGAGAGAAAGCAACATATAACTGACCATGTGCAAAAATGGGTTTAGGTAGGAATATGCCTACTTTGTCTAGAGTTTGTCTTTGTGATTTATTAATAGTCATCACAAATGCTGGCATCGCGGGAAACTGTCATTGAATCAATTTAAATGGGAGGCCAGTGTCAGATGGGGACAAATTAATTCTTGGAATCAGAACAGCCTCTCCCTCTGCAGATCCTGTTAATACTTCAGCTTCGATAATGTTAGGTTGTAATCTTTTGATAATGAATCTGGTACCATTACAAAGATCCCATTTACTATTAGGATTTCTCAATAGCATGATGATTGCACCCACTTTCAATTCTTGGCTGCACATTACAATCACCTGGGAATCTTTTTAAAATCCTGATTCCTGGGCCTCATCCTCTGGAAATTGTTTCTTTGTTATGGGGTGGGGCCACAACATTAGTAACAAAGAAACAGAATTAAAACTTTATTGTGGGGAGCCGCTACACTGTTTTGGACAGGTTCAAGCCTTGGACTGATGAGAGGGCACAGTCCTCTCATTGCCACGTGCAAGTCCCAGCTTGGAGGGCAGGGCCCTCCCAGCACAATTATAGCCAACAGCTGTAGTTGTAAGCTTGAACCTATGATCTGAACCAGCCGTGGGCAAACTATGGCCCGCGGGCTGGATCAGGCCCGTTTGAAATGAATAAAACTAAAAAAAAACAAAACGTACCCTTTTATGTAATGATGTTTACTTTGAATTTATATTAGTTCACACAAACACTCCATCCATGCTTTTGTTCCGGGCCTCTGGTCCAGTTTAAGAACTCATTGTGGTCCTCGAGTCAAAAAGTTTGCCCACCCCTGATCCGAACACATGGCCCCAGGTGCCTGAGTGATGTAGGCTTGATAGAGTTCAGGTGCATGTAGTTGAGTAGGATTGAAACCCAGGAGAATGTTGTAAACAACTTGGTCACACTCTTACTTTGCCTTGTAGCATCTGCTATAAAATAAAAGCATGGCCCTAACTGGCTTTGCTCAGTGGATAGAGCGTCAGCCTGTGGACTCAAGGGTCACAGGTTCGATTCTGATCAAAGGCATGTACCTTGGTTGTGGGCACATCCCCAATAGGGAGTGTGTAGGAGGCAGCTGATAGATGTTTCTCTCTCATCAATGTTTCTAACTCTCTATCCCACTCCCTTCCTCTCTGTAAAATATCAATAAAATATATTTTAATAAAATAAAATAAAATAAAATAAAAGCATGGCTGTGGGCATGGTCGCTGTCTCTCAGAGAAGCAGCATCCCACCGAGACCCGGCTTTCATTCTCTTGTCTGTCTTTTCTAAGCCTTTCAGCCGTCCCCACTCAGGTTCACCCCTGGCCGTGCTGGTGCAGCACACTCCCAGGGAACCATGCACCCAGGGCAAGTTCCTGCCTCAAACCCCGCCCTAGCCGGAAACAGCTCCAGGAAACAGGTTGGGGAGGGCACAGCCCTTTGCAAAGCGACAAAGGATTCAGTGGGGCCACTCTCCGAGGGTGGGTTCCTGCCTCAAACCCTGCCCTTACAGGAAAGAGCTCTGGGCAACAGTTGGGGGGAGGGTGCAGCCGTTGCCAAGACAACCCCTGCAGGACTGACTTCCTTCTGGTTGGTTGCCAGCCAGACCCGGGTCATGATGAACACCACCCATGGTTTTTATATAGGTAGATATCTGCTGAGAGTTCTCCTGCATGTTTAAGTAGATTCTCTTTTACCACCTTCCTTTTCATATCATAATAGCTTTCCTTCCATACTATAAAGCAAAGGCAGATCCCTTACCCCAAACTATAGCATATTTCCCCAGATTATAAAAAGTTCTAGGGAGCTAATCAAAAGGATGTGTTTTTTAAAAATCAGTTTTTATTTTTCAATTACAGTTGACATACAATATTGTATTAGTAGTTTCAGGTGTACACCCCAGTGATTAGATATTACATAACTTAATAAGTGATCATTCTGATAAATCTTGTACGCATCTGGCACCCTATATAATTTTTACCATCTTATTATCTCTATTCCCTACACTGTATTTATATCCCCATGACTATTCTGAAACTATGAATTTTTGCTTCTCCTTCATTTTTAAAAAATCCTCACTCAAGGATATTTCTCCATTGCCTTTAGAGAGGGTGGAAGGGAAGGAAGAAATGGGAGAGAGAAACATTGATGTGAGGGAGACATATTGACTGGTTGCCTCCCACATGCACCCTGACTGGGGCTGGGGAATGAATTTGCAACCCAGGCATGTGCCCTTGACAGGGAATCAAATCTGCTACCCTTTGTTTCACAGGCTGATGCTCTAACCATTGAGAATGCTGACCAGGGCCAATTTGTGCTTAATCTCTTCAGCTTTTTCACCTACCCCCCCAACCCACTTCCCTTCTGGAAGATGTTCTCTCTATCTATGAGTCTGTTTCTGTTCTGCTTGTTTAGTTTTTTTTTTAGATTCAATTGTTAATAGATATGTAGATAGATGCCCCTAAGTTCATCGAACATCCTTATAACCAGTAGACTCTGCATCTAGTAGATTGTCTCCATTTTGTTTAGTTCTTTTTTCTGGAGTTTTGATCTGTTCTTCATTTGGGACATGTTTCTTTGTCTCCTCATTTTGGCAGCTTTCCTGTGTTTGTTTTTATGCGTTAGGCAGAACTGCTATGTCTCCTGGGCTTGGTAGAGTAGCATAATGTAGTAGGTGTTCTGTAGGGTCCAGTGGCACAGTCTCCCCATTCAACAAAGTTGGGCACTTCAAGTGGGCCCTCCACCCCTCTCCTCCTCCACATCCTGTGTCTTTCGAGCTGCTGCCCCAGTGCTAGAACTCAGAGGGAGAGAGTCAGAGTAAGTTCATACCCAGGCCCTTTAAGAGGAACTGCTTGGGACTCCAGTAGCCCTCCATCTCACTCAGCCAAACTCCCCACTGGTTTTTACAGTCAGAAGTTATGGGGACTTCTCCTCCTGGCTCTTGAACCTTGGGCTGGGGGGCCTGGTGTGAGGCTGGAGTCCCTCACTCCTTAGGGAGAACCTCTGCAACCAAGATCTTCCTCCCGATTTTTATCTGCCACTCATGGCTGTGGGAGCAGCTTGTTTTGCCTCTCCACCCCTCCTACCAGTCTTGATGTGGCTTCTTCTTTATATTCATAGTTGTAGAACTTTTGTTCAGCTAGGTTTCAGGCAGTTTTGAATAATGGTTGTTCTGTAGTTCAGTTGTAATTTGATGTGGCTGTAGGAGGATTTGAGTACCATGTTTACCTACGCCACCATCTTGACCAGAAATCTCCCATCACAAAAGATGTTTAAGTGTTGGCTGAGTGTTGTTATGCTCTGAACTGAGATCCATAGCGGAGTAGAATTATGCCTCTTCACCTCTTCTGTTGCCTTGAGTGTTGGAGAAGAATGCATTATTCCTGAGTGCCTGAAGAACAAGGTTTTCCATTTTAGAGTAAGTGATGCTTTTCAGTTTTTCCAACTGTTATCCTCAATTCATGCTATTAGCTTGAAATGAAGAGTCAAAGTATTAAAAATTAGGTTGTCCAGGTATGAAACTGGAAAATATTCTGACACTATTAAATTTTTTAAGATATTGGATGAAAATTGTAAGTGAACATTTTATGTGATTTTCTTAAGAGTGGAATTCATTATTTGCTAATGTAGTTACTTAATTTCTCAACTCATTTTATAAAACATTTATTTCAATTTGCATCCACTTAATCATTTTCAGCAATAAAATATTTAATATTTTCTATTTCCTATTAGCAAAAAATATAACTGTATGTTAATTTTGGACTAAGATATTTTTAGCAGTGTACGTCATTTATTTCACAAAATACAGAGAATTTTGATTTGGGATTTATTATACTTTATACATAGTTCTTATTAAATTATATAGAAAAGCTGAAGAAAGGATTTAATACATGCATGTATACATTTACCAAAGGAATACTATGCTTGATATTATATTTCTCACTTCATAAATAATTCATAATTTTACACATAACAGTCTTGTAAATTAAAATATAACATGGCATTCTGTAATGCTTTCAGCTGAGAATATGAACAAATTAAATTATATTAGACATTAAAAATTTTAGTCTTAATGGCTACACTTAGTAATCTAGTTTACAAGGTCAGAGTCCTAATTTATTTCACAGTGATTTTTATATTTCTAAAAATATGTGTTAATATTTTCATTGGAAATGAGATTTGAAGTCCATTTTTATTATTTGACCTGGCTGATTGGTTTGACAATGAGGGTTGGTTTTGTTAATCAGGTTATATGCTGGGTATTTTCGACTCATTAAATGAGTTAATTTTGCAAGTCCTGAAAACAGCTATTAAAAAATTATTATTGCATATACAAAGGTATATTGAATTTAATATTCAATGTTTTCCTCCTTGTCTGAGTGGATCAGATTAAATAAAATGCCTTTAAGTCAGAGTTGCAGGCATAAGGCTAGTTGCTGGATAAGATTTGGCAAGGCCTTTGTTCTCTTCCTAGAAGCTGAAACCATCAATGGCTCTAACAAAGAGCCCTTTGCAAATAAGTTGCTTTTCAATTCTTTGCTTTCAATGCAGTAGGAGGACTACCTAACAAGTTATGAATTGATATAGCATTAGAAATAATTTCTGATAATATATGACTATGTGAGTTTTGGTACAGAACTCAGAACTAATTATGGTACATTTAAATTCAGAAAAATTTAAGGGCTAGAGTGACAGTACTGTAAGAAAACTCTTGTCATTTCTGTCTACATATGTAGCTGATCAAGTTTGCTCCTTGCTTAAATCTATGCCATAAAAATAAAGGCAGATTTGATGCGAAACACTCTTTCTTTATATAAATAAGTAAAATCCTTTCATAGATATATAGGTTAATGGGAAATAAATGAGCTCCATCCATAACATGATGAGGTGCATTTCCAATAAATTTTATTTTTTATCTTTAATAACCAGGTATCGAATTTGTAATGTATTTTTGTTGTTTTAAACAATTGTTTATAGAAGAAAGAAATTGTTAAAAACTCTTAGATTCTATGGGCATGGGGAAAAATTATATACATATTTTTGTAGAAAAGATGTATTATACCTTCTAGCATAAAAGTCTCTTACTTCTAGTAAAAGCCTTTCCAGCATAAAATTATATTACATTAGCACAACATTTGTTGGTGAAATGAAATGGAAACGTTCAAGCAGATAAAGGAACTTTATAACATTAGGAAAATGTTTGTTCACTAATTTTTAAAATAGATAAATCTACAGTATTTAAATTGTACAGGATGCTTTTAAAACTTGATATATTCCACATATGAGTGAGATCAAACATCACTCATGATCTCACTCATATGTGGAATCTAATGAACAACATAAACTAATGAACAAAAATAGACCCAGAGACATAAAGACATCGGTCAGACTGTCAAACCTCAGAGGGAATGCAGGGGAGTGGGGGGGGGGGATTGAAGAGTTCAACAGACGAACTCATGTGCATATGTGCATAACCCATGGACACAGATCGTAGGGTGGTGAGAACTTGGAGAAGACAATGGGGGCAAAAAGGGACATATGTAATACTTTGAACAATAAAGATTTATTTAGAAAAGAAAAAAAAAGAATGGTAGGAGGGGCACAGACGCAGGTGATCTGGTCTTACACCCACATGTGGCAGTTAAAAATCAGGTCAGATATCTAGGCTCTGGGAGGTTACCCTGGGGGGTAAGAGGTCCCAGCCCCACACCAGGCCTCCCAGCTCAGGGTTTAGTGCCAGGAAGAGAAGTCCCCATTACCTCTGGCTGTGAAAAACCACTGGCTATTTTGACTGAGTGAGATGGAGAGCTGCTGGAGTCCCAGGTGTTCCTCTTAAAGGGCTCGCAAATGGACTTACTTGGACTCACTCACTTTGAGCTCCAGCACTAGGGCAGCACCTCAAAAGGCACCAAGGACGTACAGGCAGGAACTGAATTGTCGGGTCAGAAAGAGAGCTGGAGGGGAAGCTTTTTCCCAGGCAGAAGTGCTGGCAGAGGCCATTGTTCCTTTTCTGAGTCCTCCCCAAACAGAGCTGTCAGGGGCGCACCATATCTGAGTCTCAGTCAATCTACATGTTCACCCTGCCCTGGTGATTCCCTGAGACCCTGTGTCCCACCCAACTTGCAGGCCCACCCAAGCCATTTCCAGTGGCTTTTTCATTCAAACAGTCCCTCGTGGCTGAGGTTTTGGACTTCCCTAAAATCTTTTAAACAAGCAGTATCTGGTCTCTGCATACCCTGTTTCTCTTGCTAAGTGCCCCCAGGCCTGGCACTAGCTGCAGCCAGCCTTGATTCACATATTGGCTTCTCCTGGGCACCTCCAAGCCCAGCACAAGTAGGAGCCAAATGCAGATCACTCATGTCCGTGTCCACAGTCAGGGCACAGGCAGTGACTGACCTTGGACCTCCCAAAGAGCCCAGAGCCACTACAACTGATAGATAACTTCAGACAAGGCCATACAACAAACCAACAACAACAGCAAAACTTGATATAAATATTTTATTTCAAAATGTCACTACTTATAATATGTCTCAAATTATAGGCAATCATTTAAACTTTTTAATAAGTAGTCTTAAGTGTAACTTATGAATGTGCAAGTGGACATGTAGTTTTTCAAAATTCTTTTGAGAATTTTAAGGATTGGTCAGCGGACAACCTCTGCCTTAGAGAGCATGCTCTCTTGGTGACAACTTTTAAAGTCTGTTTTTTTTTTGTTCATTGCTGGAAATATTCTACCCGGGTTAGTGGCCAAACCTCTTGATCTCTAAGAGGAGATTGCACAGAGGCCTCAGGAATTTCCCCACATTCAGGATCAAATGCTTGGTTTACTATGCGAGGCCCTTCGATTTAGCCCAGCTTATTGCTGCAGCCTCTTCCACTGCCCCAACCGTAACTCTACATTCCCACCACATCAAGCTTCCCAGTGACTCCTTGACAATGCCAGGTCCTTTAGTACTTTGGTGTCGCTGTGCATTACATTTCTACTGCTGGCAGTCACATTCTCACTGTCAAAGGCAAAAAACCCAGAACAACCAAAGAGATTAATTTTATTCAGAATATTGCAATAGGCAAAACATTCCACATGTGAGGATCAGAAAGTCTTTGCAGGGTGGTTTTCCCCTGGATTTCATTTGCTTTGGTTTTGCCTAAGTTATAGGTAGAGTGAGTTTATGCTTGGGGTTGTTTTTTGTAATTAGAGTCTGAGTCAGCCAGATGAACAAGAAATGTTTACCTCTCTTTCAAGCTAGTTTGGGGGGATGAACAGTTCTGCCAGTCATATATTAGATAGGTGGTTCTTTGAAGTAAGCCCCTTTTAGAATACAATAGGGTAAGGGTTTTTAGAAAACAAAAGATTGGGAGGCTTAACCATTACTATTTTCTAAGACCAACCACATAGCTTAGCTAAAATCAACAGTCACAACCATTGTCTAGTGAATTTTTTTTAAAAACTGATTTCAGAGAGGAAGGAAGAGGGACAGAGGGAGAGAGAAACATCAGCGATGAGAGAGAATCATTGATCTGCTGCCTCATGCATGCCCCCTACTGTGGATTGAGCCCACAACCTGGACTGGAATGTGCCCTTGACTGGAATTGAACCTGGGATCCTCCAGTCCACAGGCAGACACTCTCTAGCCACTGAGCCAAACCGGCTAGCGCTAATAAAATAAACTCTTGTTAAACCTTTCAGTCTGTTACTTCCTTTACCAAGCCGTCCCAGTCAGGTTCCCCAAGAAGGCAACCCTAAGACAGAGATTTGCTGGTCCTTTTGGAATGAATACCTGTGGGGAACAGGTGAAGAAAGCGATTTTGGTTGAAGAAGGGCTCAGCAAACCAAATCTGGCCCACAGTCTGTTTGTATGGAAAAAAGAACAAAAAAGAAATAAAAAGGAGACATATGCACTACTATTTGTAATACTTTAAACAATAAAATAAAAAAATGGAATGTTTTTTACATTTTTTAACGGCTGGAGGGGAAAAGAATACCTACCTGACAGAGGTTGACCTTATGCGGCTGGCCAAAGTTAAAACATTTATTCTCCAGCCTTTTCAGAAAGAGTTTGCCTCCTCTCAGGTTAGAAAAGGGGAAGGTGAACAGATGATGCAGTCACAACAAAGGTGCTCGCCAATCAGAAGCCAGCATAACCACTCAGAGTTGTCCTGAATTAGTGCAAGGGGGCGGGGCCTCCCAGCATCAACAGGGCTCCAGTCCTGGTGGGGTGAGCATGCCCTGGTTGAGGGGATGGGGATGGCAGCATCCACAGTGTAAGTCTTCCTACCGTCCCTAAGGAGGGTTTGTTGCTCTTCTCTTTTTTTTCCCCTTGCAGTATACAGTTTATGACTCTACTTATGTAATTAGTCCCTTGCATGCAGGATCTGGCTCAAAGAATGGGCTCAGTAAATATTAGCTGAATGAAGAAATATTATAGCTTTTCACAAGCCTGAAAAATAGAGAATAAGCTATCCAGGATTTCATAGAATAAGTCTTTGGAAGTATCTTTTAAAATTCATGTTTCTTGTAAAGCAGATCTTAATTTGTTTCCACGAAATGGATATGAATGGATTCATGACACTTAGAGGCAAGAAGAGTAGAATGTCCAATTTCAGTCATGTAGTTGGGGTTGGGAGTAATTCTTCCTCTGGTTGCGTGAGCAGCCCTATCAGTGTTCTTGACACTTTCTGGCATTTGGTGGGGATAGTATGCTGCCTCTGCCAGACTTTTATTAGCCTCATTTATCTCTGCCTTTAAAACTCCAAACCCGCCATCTCCTGCCACTTGAGGGTAAGCCAACTTAATTCACTTTCTTTGGACTTGAATCAGAAAAAACCATTCATTCTAGGACAAGGGAATCGAGAATAGAAAACTCGGCTTCCCATGAAGGGGAATATTACTTTTTAAAATTCTTTGTATTTGGATCAAGAGGAACAAGAGTAAAGGTACTAATGTCTCAATAATGCGTTCTTAAAATTACTATCTTCAAGTGGTAGGAAGCTTGAGATAGCACCTGAAGTTTCATTATTAAATTGTAATAACTATCACTCTTTATAAGGACACTAATTATTTGACATGCAATTCTTCCTGTTTCTGTAGTATTGCAGCATTAAGACTTTGATCTCCTGGGGAGCAAGGATCATCACTCACATTACTTTTCAAATTCCACAGTTCCCGGCCCAGCAGTGTTTCAGGCAATCACTTACAGAATGAATCGATGGAAAGTAAATTCTTTAAGTCATAAGTCCAAGGTTATAAAACATTGCAGGTTATGGTTTATGCTTTACTCCATCGATGGTAGATGAATTCAGTTTGATTTAGAGATTCCCGTGTTCTGTAGGCCTTTGGAAAGAGTTTACTGTTGGTATCATTTAAAGTTTCTCCACAATCACTTTCCCAGGAGTAAGCTAATAAGGTGGGAATGCAGAAGAGGGGTATAGTTTTATTTGATGGACAGCTTACATTGCTTTCTAACTCTGGATTTGATGAATGGCGATGGCAAAGGGGTTGGGCAGGAATCTTGCATTCTACTATTTCCATATTTTCCTATGTTAGCCATTCTAAACACCTTTTGGCTGCAGGGCATAAGAGCTGTATTTTAATAATATGCTTAAACATTATTGTATATATTTTGAGTTTGGCTATAAAAATGCCCATAATATTTTTTGCTGCTGCGATATGCACTGTAGAAATGCACTGTATTTCCCTGACTCACAACTCTTGATGTAAATTGGCTATCTAATATCAAGTCTAGTGCTGTCTCTTTTTTGTGCAAGAAATTCCATGGCATCCTGAGAGTACATGTGATTGCGCGGCAAGGGCACAAAAGCATCTCCAATACCTATTTGAAAAATGTCAACTGATCTTTTGTTATACTGTCATTCCCCAGAAAAATATCACTAATCATTTTACAGCTAAATTCCTTTGAATGCAGCACTCTGCTTAAAGATAAATGAATTTTATCTTTGTGGTTTTATTTTTTCTGACATTCTCATTGAAATATAAGAAGTAAAATTTTTCAAATGAATAGCTCAGCAACTTCTTTCTGCTTATTTTCTTTATCATCAGCAAACTAGGTGAGGCAACAAAATAGAGAACAAAACTGAGGACCAGAATGAGGGAACCTGCAGAAGCAGGTAATTGATGCCACAAAGCAGTTTTATTAAAAAACTAGAGGCCCGGTGCATGGATTCGTGCACTGGTGGGGTCCCTCGGCCTGGCCTGCAGGGATCAGATTGCAAGAGGATGCAGGCCAGGCCAAGGGACCCCACTGGTACATGATCGGGGAAGGCTCCAGGGCGTGTCCAGCCCATCTCACCCAGTCCCCATCAGCCAGACCCAGCAGCAAGCTAATCTACCAGTTGGAGCATCTGCCCCCTGGTGGTCAGTGCATGTCATAGTGACTGGTCGAACGGTTGAATGATTGGTCACTTAGCATATTAGGCTTTTATTATATAGGATGATTACAATTTTGTGCAAGTCACAGTAAAGTTATGCTGCATCTTTATGGTCAGACTTTCATAATCTACTGACCTGGTAAGAAATACACTAACTTTCCAATTTCAGTTAGAATGCTACCCTCCTCACAAGTCCTGGCCTCTGGATCTCTCTTAGACAATGCATTGGCACCGACGGCAGCCTATGAAGCCAAACCTATCTATTCCAATCACCCCCCAGATAAGAAACAGAAATTTCCTTTCCCAATTCCAGGTTGTATTTATCTTGAGGAATTCAACCTCAGACACGAGTAGCATATCTGGCCGGCTTTGTTCACAGCACAGCCTTCCCTAGGCCTCGACCTCTGTCTTTCCACTGCAGGTCTTCCACAGCTGCATGAGTGGGCGATAGAGGGTGGTGCTCTCTCCCTGATGAGTGAGGAGAGGGAACATCTGGGGGGCATATCACTTCATCTTTAGGAGCTTTAAGTTCATCTGCTTCTGAATAAAACAATTTTTAGTTCTAGTTACTTTTTCTTTAATTTCCTCTTTTTTTGCTTGTTGTTATTTATTTTGGTTTGTTTAATTTTTAAAATTTGTTTCCTTGTTCTCTTGTTTCAGCTTTTTTTTTTTTTTACATTCACCCATATATCTATTTTTTCTTTCATTACTCATAGCCCATTTCTTTTCACCCATCCCGCAGAGGCAACTATTCTAATAGTTTCATGTATATTAAAAACATGTATTATTTTTAAAATTTATCTTTATTGTTGAGAATATTACAGCTGTCCCTTCCCCAGGCCTTCTCTGCAGTATTAACCATGTCCATGAGTTATGCATATAAGTTCTTTGGCTAATCTCTTCCTGAACCCCCTTCCCCTTCCCTTGAAATACAGAGTCTGTTGCATGTGTCAATGTCTCTGAACCTAAAATTATGTATTCTTGAGAAATGGTTATAGTAGTGAGCATCTGTTTTTAATTTCTGCATTTGTCATTGTGATGTAATTGCACCATGCCTTACTCTTTGTTAATCTAGCAGTGTGTTTTTAAGATCCACTCATATTGCTCTGTGAGCATTACTTCCAGCTGTCCACGGTCTTCCTTGGTGTACATCGACCACCTTTATCTTCTAACACACCAGTGGTGGACTTCCAAATTGCTGTTAACTTCCTGCCACAACAAGCAACACTGCCATGACAATCCTTGTACATGTTTCCTACTAGACAAATGTGAGAATTTTGGAAGAAAACACATCCAGGAACAACTGCTAAGTCGTAGGGTATGCATATATTAATTTGACTAAATAATGCCAGGTTGCTCCTGAAAGCAGCATCTTTTGTCTGACTTCCCACCTGAAATGTTTGAGAGTTGCTACACGTACACACATGCACACATGTACACACACAAATACACATCTTTACCATAATTTTCTTAAACAAGCTTTTAATTTTTGCTTTTTAAAATAGATGTAACAAAAAATATTAGCTGTTTTAATTTGCATTTCTTTGATTCTATCATATGTGTTTTTTGTAGGGTTTTGGATTTTCTGTAAATTGTCTGTTTATGTACTTTGCCCATTTTCCTAGTAGGAGTGCTGTCTTCCACTTGACTTAAGCAACTTTTTGTGTCAAACTGTATATGTATAAGATTTACTTCTCCTTTTTTACAGTTTTTCACTCAAGACCTGTGTAATTTTATCATTCACCAACCACATGATGATAATTTTAAAAGATCTGCTAAAAGATATGAGCATTATTATTAATTTGTTTTATAAAGAAGTTATATATTATTTCTTTTTTGAAAGATCCATTTGTAGGCAACGTGGCAACATAAATGGCAATGTCTTTGTTAGGATAAGATGCTCCAATTATCAGAAGATAAAAGAGAAATAAATTTGGCATCTAATCCCACTTTTCTCATAATGAACAGGTAACCAAACTTCACCACTATAAAGGAAATGGGACTGGGTCTTTTTAGGCATCCTCTCTAAAATTAGGTGTTGCTCAAGCTCATCCTTTGGATCCAGCCCCTCATATATATTTCTAATATCTGCCTTGTGAACTTCAGAATGATAGGGAAAATAGAACAAAATGCGAAAATAACATTTGACCAGGACTATAGCATTAAAGTTGCATGATGTTGAAAAAAGCACTCAAATGCTCAGTTTCCCAGTATGTAAATGAAGAGATAAATCTGGATGATGATTACAATCAATTTCTTAGTAAAAAACTAAAACCAAATTCAAAAGACTTTTGAAACTTTCTCCAAGCTTAGAAGGGCTTGCAGAAGCTTTGAAGATGGATTTTTTTAAAGACAGAATGGAATCAGTTGTTAGGTATACCTGAAGAAAAGTAGAATTTTTTGTAGAAATTAGAACATACAATGGCTAATGAAAATATAACATGGTTGATATATAATCTTTACCTAATAAGCTTTATATATACATAGTAATGGACTTTTTAACACATGTGTAGTATTTTTATGTAAGGATTATAAATCTTATTATATAGGAACTAGAGGCCTGGTGCACGAATTTGTGCACAGGGAGTGGGGCACCGTTGGCCAGCTGGGGGGGTGGGGAGGGACTGTGAGAGGTTGGCCGCTGGCCCCAAGGAGGGAGCCAGTCCTGGGCCTCCCTAGGAAAGGAGCCACATCTACTGCCACCCACCCCCAGTTCCCCATCCCAGCCTGAAGGTCCTGGTGGGGTTGAGAGAGGAGGCGATGGTCACTGGGCCGGGCACGGAAGGAATGGACACCGGCCCCTGTCGGCGCCCTACCACCACATGGTTTCCCAACTCCCCTCCTTCTTTCCTCGTGCCGCACCACTACCACGGTGGGCAGGCGGCCCCTGGGGAAGGGAGAGAACGGGAGCCAGACAAACTCTTGTGTGGAGGGCTGACTTTCAATAGATCACAGTGAGGAAGCTGCTCTGCTACGTATGAAACCCCAACCCAGAAGCAGGTCTCTACAAATAGTTTAGCACCAGGGGCCGATGGGGGCCAGCCAGCCAGGGGGAGAGGCCAGGGATGGTTGGCTGTGGGAATGCACTGACCACCAGGGGGCAGCTCCTGCATTGAGCGTCTGCCCGCTGGTGGTCAGTGTGCATCATAGCGACTGGTCAACAGGTTGTCCAGTTGTTCGGTCGTAACGGTCGCTTAGGCATATATATAAGAATATATAAAAATTCTTAACTCCCTGAAGATATACATGGACATTTTATGAAAAAATGGTAAGTCTTCAGTCCACACTAGACTTCCCCAAAATGCATTCTGTGGAATATTAGTAAGTTTTATTTGAAAGTGGGTCCCATGAATAAACATATTTATTCAGCAAATATTGATTTCCTATCATGTGTCAGGCATTATTTAGGCTCTGAGGATATTTTGATAAACAAGATAAAGTTGCTGACCTGTAGGCATTTGTATTCTCATGCAGTTAACCAAACTTTTAAGAAGTTAAAATGGCCCTAGCTGGTTTGGCTCGGTGGGTAGAGCATCGGCTTGCGGACTGAAAGGTCCCAGGTTCGATTCCAGTCAAGGGCATGTACCTTGGTTGCAGGCACATCCCCAGTAGGGGGTGTGCAGGAGGCAGCTGATCGATGTTTGTCTCTCATCGATGTTTCTAACTCTCTATCTCTCTCCCTTCCTCTCTGTAAAAAAATCAATAAAATATATTAAAAAGAAAGAAGTTAAAATGATGATGAGTGCCATGAAGGAAATAAATATGGGGATGCAGTGAGAAGTAATTAGGAAGGGTTAGTTCTTGAGAGGTGAGGCTTGAAGGATGCAGAGGAGTTAATGATGAGAAGAGCTGAAGGACATACATTTTCAGGCAGAGGGAACCAAGAACAGAGGCCTCATGTAGGAAAAGGCTTGGCATGGAAAAGGCAGAGAAGGGAGCCTCATGGACAAAAAAGTGGTCAGCAAGAAGGAGAGAGGTGGGTGATGAGGTTTGAAAGTAAGGCTTGGGCCAGAGGTCCTCAGGGCTTCTAGACCACATATGAAGATTTTACTTCAAGCAAATTAAACCTATTAGTATGCCTTAGGAATAAGCAGGGGATCAATATACATTTTTAAAGCTCATTCTGGAGACTAAAAGTGGAAGCAGAGATACAAATTAGGAAGATGTTGCAATATTCCTGTAAGAAAGGCCGGTGCCATAGCAACTGTGATGGTGGGAAGTGGACAGATATTTCTTTGGAGTTCAAACTCAGAGCCCTTGCAAATAGATTAGATATGGAAGATGAGGGCGAAAAGGAAGAATCAAAAATGACTTTCAGGTGATACTCACCTAAATTTTATTTTTTTTTGAGGTAGACTATCTCAGAGCCTTTAATGTATATGAGACTCTCCCAGTGGGGGCTTATGTAACATTTTTGAACTTGTTTGTTTACTGAATCCCAGGCACTTCCTTTAAACCTTAGAACATCTTTTGTGTCTGTATTTTCAGATTGACATTCACCTCTTGATGCCTTAAAAATTAAAATATTTAGTGCAAAAGGTATCTGTATTTAAAGGAAACTGCAATAGAGTTTATTTTCTTCCTTCAATGTATTCATCCATTTAATCATCCATCTGTCTATTCAACAAATATCTTCTAAACACACATTATGTTCCAGATTCTGTGAACCTAAGTAAATAAAAATAAGATCACTTTCTTTAAGGCATGCATCTTTAAAAAACTATTTTTTGAGAATTAATTTAAAAGAAGGAATTCAGTGATGGGAAGAAAAAATGGAAACAGAGTTAGTAATAAGCCAGTGAAAATGTCTTACAAAATAATTTTACAGAGAGTTAAATAATTTGCAGTAATATAAGGGTATTGCAGTCCCTTAGAAAGAAGGAAGCTGAGATACATATTTGGACCAGTTGGGTAGCCATGTCAAATTGTTCTTGAGGTTCTGAAGGGTTTGATATGAGGTATTCCCAGGTAAAATGAATACAGTATGACAATGGATATTGGCGGGTGGGTTAGAAGTACATCCTGGACCCAGCTAAGTAAATTAATGCAGCTTAACTCAAATTATCAGTCACATTTTCTGTGAATAGATGTATGCTGGGAGTTCAAGAAAATGCACTGCATGGTGCTATGTAACTATAAACAGCCACAGTCACAGATTTTCTTCTCCTATTCTTGAAGCTTTGCCATTAGAGATTATGACATTCTGCAAGGATTTCTAGAAATTCTGAAGAGATCAGTTTGACATAAGATTACTACAGCTAGACATGGTTAATTTAATTCCAAACAAACACTGAAGACCCATCTTGAACTTTAGGACTTTGTTATACTATAGTAATAGTTTGGCAAAAGAGCCCTGATTTTTCTTTATAATTATTTTTTATGCGTTCAGAAGAATTTCAGCTGTTGGATTAAAGACTGCTTATATAAGAATGAGATATAAAAACAAGTACTGAAGTGAATGTGGGAAATACTCATTAAGAATCATTGGGATACTGCTCATGTATCTTTACTAAAAAACATTTAATGTTTATGAAAATTTTCTCTTTCTTTACCCTCTCATTCCATGACTGTTTTTGAACTGAAGACTGCATTTGCAGCTTTTAGGGTCACAGATCAAATTCCTAGGGAATAAAAAAACAAACCTGTCCAATTAGTAAATCCTACTCACACCATAATTTTTTTAAATATTATTCATATGAGTTGGGAGCATGAACATGGTGCTTGCAAAGTGAAAGCATTTTACATATTAAAAAGTAAGGCTAAAATAGTGCCTAGGGAGAGAAGAACAATGTGATAAGCATTATACTTATGTAATAAAATTATTTCAGGAAAGTGTTGCATTTATAACCTAGATGAGGTTGTTTTTCTCAAGTTAAAATTAACTAAGACACACAGAAGAATTACTTGAAATCCTTACAAACACATTCCTAATTAGTGCTACAAACTATTGGTTATTTAAACTAATGACATTTCTAAATGAACAAATGGTTGAAATATACTTAGGGAATCCCAGGTATTCTAAAAACAAACCCTGTACTGTGTCAGAAATCACATTCAGGTGAATGAATGTGTGTGTGGTATCTTCTGATTTCCCTTCCAAATTCACTATCTTCTCTTCACCATGCTATGACTGGCCTTGGGAGGCTCCTGTGCATGGACTGAATTAATGGACCCTCTTGCCTCTAGTCTTTTATTGGATTTGCCAGTGGGGCACTCTGGCAGAAGCTGGAGGAAGAAGAACATTTATGACCTTGGGTCTTTGGCTAAGGCAGTGGTTCTCAACCTGTGGGTCGCGACCCCTTTGGGAGTCGAACGACCCTTTCACAGGGGTCGCCTAAGACCATCGGAAAACACATATATAATTACATATTGTTTTTGTGATTAATCACTATGCTTTAATTACGTTCAATTTGTAACAATGAAATTGGGGGTCACCACAACATGAGGAACTGTATTAAAGGGTCGCGGCATTAGGAAGGTTGAGAACCACTGGGCTAAGGGGTGGTCTCCTCAGGCCAGCAGTACCCCTCCACAGAAGGTTTTAGTGGCCACTCCCTAATCTTGTACTAAAGATGTGAACTGCTCTTATGCTATTCTACTGTCCCTTATCTTCCCAGATCTTTGTAGATAATCTCTTCATTATACCTTCTTTCAACTATCCGATTTGTCTTTGCATCTGTTTCCTATTGGGACGTATTCATTAAATTTGGAAGGCAAATCTTGCTCCTTAAGGGATCTGTATGCCCATGTGGCATATAATAAGGCATCAAGAATGAGTTCTCAGGGAAATATAGTGTGGGACTTACATTCTTATCATGTTCCAGACACTGTGAAAGATCTCTACAATGCAAAGCTGTACCTCTAATTCTGAGGCATTTGTAAATAAGATTTTCTGGAAGGCAGAGAGTTTGGTTGGATTGAGGATTGATGCACCCAGAAACTTTCTCTTATCTTTGGAAAACACTGTGTGTGAAGCTCTGGCCAACCTGAGCCTGATGGAAACTCTCTTCTCTTGAACATTTGTTTATTCACCAACCGTTTATTGCTCATATAACATATGTGAAACATCATGGTAAGAGTGCATTTAACGCATATTTAATAAATAAAACAAATATCAAAGAAGCTCTATATTTGAACTTTGCCCAATGTCACTAGCAAAGTAGTAATTGCTAGAATCAGAACATGAACTTAGATATTCTGACTCAAAGTTTCATAGATTTCCACTACATTGTACTAGTAGATGAATGAAACAAAAATTTCATAAGGGAAACAGACAAATACATATATCTAATATTGAAATTAAGGTTGAAATCAAAGCAGAATTAGAGATAAAATGTGTTCACATTTAGGAAATGTAGGAAGCGCTTCTGGTGAAGCTTTCTTGGGAAAGATGGTTAAGTCCAGTTTAACTGTATTAGATCCATGGAAGAGGTGGGGGCATTCAGATCACAGATGACCTGGGAATGCTAAGCCAGGGAATTTGAAATGTAGCCCCTAGTCAGTAGGTATTTTTTAAACATGCTTGATCAAGATTGTGAGTGATAAGAGTAACCATTTGAGGTTTATGAAAATTAATATGGCAGGACTTCATAGAATAGGTTGGTTATTTAAAAAAATGAAGGCAAACCAGTCATAAAACTTGATAAGTGAAAAGTTATGAATATTATTGATAAGGTACCAAAGGGAATAAATAAGAAAAATACTTGCAGAGACAGAAATCAACATACCCAATGACCAATTGAATTTTAGGAAATACGAAAGAAGTTAAGGAGGCCTGATGTTTTGTCCTTGCATTAAAGGCAAGATAATACTTCTAAGAGTAGAAAAGAAGAAAGAGTAATTTGCTTGAGGAAGGGAGAGGTGGAAAAGAATAAAAGCTTAGTTCTGGAAATGTTGATTTTGACACTGTAAGGTAGAATTTGTATGTAATATTGGAAACGAAGCCCAAAGCCAAGTTGATTGGAGTCATCTGTTTAATTATTTAGCAGATGTCTTGTATTCACTTATAGAACATGGGAGAAACAGGTCGGAGGGATGGCAGAAGGGAATGTGGACCAAGGGGAAACAGTGTCAAGGTAGGATATTCTTGGAGTTCAAGTATAACTGAGAGAGGTGTTTATGCAAAGCTGCTCTGGCCGAGTGTGTTCAAGGTTGTATCTGAGAATATACTGCTTAGTGACACATTCTTTACTAAAGTAAAAAAAGTAGAAAAATAGGAAACAAAAATAAGCCAAGAGGGAAGAAAAAAAGATACACTATTCTATTAAAAAGTTCTGTTTAGAAGAGCTACTTAGTAATAGGCCATAGATAATGAGTACTGGAGTTTAATTAGTGCTGTCATATCTGATGAATGCTGTGAAAAATGGGCTCGTTGCTGAAAAACTTGGTGAATGAAGGTGAAAATATAAAAAGAAGAGGACAGAGAATTAAAGTTTGGAGGATGGCAATGTTTAAGTGTGGGGTATAGGTTGGAAGAGAAGTGAAAGGGATTAGAGAAAGGGAGACTAAGAAGCAGTTACAACTGAGGAAAAAAAAGTTTTTCAGGATAAAGTAATAGTCAAGTTCCCAAGGTGATAACTGAGGGAAGGTCAAAGGAATAAACAATTGTGATACTGAAAACTGTTGAGATAGGTTTTTATTAGACTGTTGCACTGGAAGCTAGAAGGTTCAGAGTTAAGACAGCATGAGGTGGTATAAAGAGTAGTAGTTTTAAAGTTTGACAGACCTGAATTGGAATCCCAGTCGTGTCACTTACCAGCTGTGTCAGTTTGGCAAAGTTCCTTAAGGATACTCTTAGTTTGCTAAGCTGTAAAAAATAATTCCCAGTTGTATGATTCTTATAAGGATTCAATGAGGCAGATGAAATTGCTTGGTAGAATGCCTAGAATAAAAGTCTCTTAATTAAAGCCATTCCTTTAAAAAAATCAGGTGGTAAGGTAGAAAAAAAAATAGGATGATTATTTTGAAAAGTTTTATGGTGAAAGGACCTGAGGAATTTGTAGGGAGTTTTTTTAGGATAGTTGGAACTGAGGATGTTTGCTGATAGGAGAGAAGAGCCAAGATGGGAGAGAGGAAGTGAGGAGACAAGAATGAAGAAGGTGGGGAGGGTTGGGAGGTGGGCCAAAAAGGTGAAGGGGATCAAGAAGTACAAACTGCCATTTATAGAATTAGTCATGGGGATGCAAAGTATAGCATAGGGAACATAGTCAGTAATATTGTTATAACTATGTATAGTGCCAGGTGGGTATTATACTTAATCATGATAATCACTTCATAAGGTATATAAATGTTGTATACCTGAAACAAATGTAATTTTCTATGTCAAATATAATTAAAAATAATTTTTTAAAAAGTGAGAAAATCAACAAGTACCACAACCAAAGGAATGAAAAAGGTCACTGATGAATCAAGAGCCTGGAGGACAAAAGATCAAGGATTTAGGGTCAAGTGCAGAAGAGAAAGAGTTAATTTTAGAAAAACACGTAATTTATTTAGAGACTATTTGGAAGGAGAAGAAATAGTGAAGGAATGATGAATTAAGTGAAGGAGTGATGAACAAGGAGACTGTAAGTTGAATAGAAAAGTTTGAAAGCCTATCATGATGAAGGCTATAGGAGTCAATAAAAAATAATAAATTAACTGCTCATCAGTGACTTATGTGGAGTTGAGATGGATGTCACTAGAATTTAGGAAGCAGTAGCCTGAGAACCATTCTTTCAGAATAGTAGTATATCCTGAGAAGGCTGCTGAAATTATCTAAGTACAAGAGCCAGAACCTAAGAGGTGTGTCATGATGAGAAAGTTGAGGAGAAGGTGCGATAAATCAGCAACATGGCCAAAAATTGGCCGAGTGGCAGTGATCTGAAAATACTTTTTATACTGATTCACTAAAATCTAATCAAGTACTAGTAAGAGTACTTCATAAATATCCTGATAGTCTAACAGGAGCTTTATTTGTCATCCAAGACCTGCATGATGTGTAGAGGGGGTAGTTGGGTATTGTACATTGTGCCAAAGGTGCAAAGAAAGAAGGAAAGCTTAAGCCTGCTTTAATCTCAAGGCAACCTGAGGCTAGGGCATGTCCTGGACAGCAGGGACTCACCCTGATGTGGGAGCAAGTATAAGGATGTATGCCCCTTCATGGATCTCTTGCTTGAGTAAACCATGATATAGTCATTCGACTGGCTCCCTAAAGGAAAGGGCAGAAAATCTTTGACAGAAGATTATGTAAAATTGAAAGAAATATATGACTTTTGAAGAACCTGATTTTCTTAAACTTGGAGTGGGAAATAAAACCAAAGGATTGCTTCAGAGCAGGAGGCAGTCAATGACAACTTCAGAGTGTAATGAACTGCCTTAGAATGAGGGATCACAACATCAGTCTTGGGGACCTGCAGAGGAATACATGATTTCTAAAGGAATAACAAGTACTAACAGTTTACAAAACCCTAAGACCAATTAAACCTACCATGCTTCATATCTTTATTATCTTTGTTATTCATTCATTCATTCATTCATTCATTCATTCATTCCTCCCCATATGACAGACAATAATGGGCTACATACTTGGAATAGACAAAATTCCCATTTTGATGGAGCATACGTAGTTGGAAGTGGGCTTAGGGTGGGGAGGACACTGGAATATTAAAAAAATACTACACTGAGTCTTCAGGATCTGAAGCATTTTGTGTATTTGTGTACATGCCTGGGTTTGTGTTTATTTTTGTGTTCATAGTGTAGGTTTAGATGTACTAGTAGGTGTGTATGTGTGATAAAGGTAGACAAAAGGTGGTAACTATAGATTTCCTGGCTATGCCAGCCTCCATATAAAGAAAAAACTACCAAATAATATCATCATGGAAATGCTATTGGTATAACATAAGTTAGTGAAATGCCTTTTTATTTGCTTTATATTGTTTTAAGGTTTGTTGCCTATCAAAGAAAAAAATTGATTTTCAGTATTTCCAAGATTACTATTATGAGTTAGGCATTCTCTTTTGCTCTTGATGAGGTTATAAATTGTTAAATCTTTCTGGAAAGCAGTTTGGAATATGTATTAAGAGCATTGATATGTTCATATCTTTTCAATATACAATTTTAGGGAATTTATCTTAAGGGAAATAATCCACAATAGGGCAAAGCTTTATGCACAGAGATAGTCACTATAGCCTAATTAATAACAGAAATAAAATGCCAAAAATTCAAGTTATGTATGAATAATGGTTGTCTTACTATGGTTCATGAACAGTATGAATATCTTGTAAATAGTTAAAGTTATGTCCTCAAGGAGTTTTAATGACATGGGAAAATATTTATGACGTAGGAAGTTATGGTTAAAAATCAAGATACAATTTTTTATATGCTGCATAGTTTTAATATTTAAAACAATTCAATAAAATTGGGTGGAAAGAAATAGGCCAACATGCTTTATACTTTAATCATTTTCTGTGATTTGTACATGGGACTTTTATATCCAGGAATACCAATAAATATTATCTTTAAAACCCTGTGTTAGAGTAGAAGCTAAATGGCTCTGTGATTGTCCCATAAACCACTGAGTCCTATTCTGAAATGATGTGGGAAATGAACATTTACATATATAACCATAATATCAATTCAAGCTTTTGCTAAAGAATTTGTCAGGTGGGTATATTTTAATGCAAAGAGGGCGATTCTTTTTTTATTTTCCTGTGTGTGTGTGTGTGTTTCAGAAAGTTTTTTTTCTTAACTTTTTATCATGATAGATAAAAGTTTATCCTTGGTCTCAGGCATTGTGAATCCAGTGAAAGAGTAGAAATGATTTTATGGGACAACACTTTTACAGACTATTATTTTAATTAAGTAAATAGAAAACAGAGATATGTTAAAGATTAGGACAATATTTCTTCTCATTTTTTCCTAATCATCACCTGATAAAATGTTTTATTGATTTTAGAGAGGAAGGGAGAGAGAGAGAGGGAAACATTGATATGAGAAACATTGAGATTAAAAAGAAAAAAAAGAAAAAAAAAGAGAGAAACATTCAGATTGGTTGCCTCCCATAAGCACCCCTACCGGGGATCCAGCTGCAACCTAGTTATGTGCTCTGAGAGGGAATCGAACCCACAACCTTTTGCTGTATGGGTGATACTACAACCGACTGAGCCAACTGGCCAGGGCAAGGCAATACTTTTTAAAATGTAGTTCTGGGATGCGGGGCGCGGTTACAGTGTTTTGGCCAGGTTCAAGCCTCGGACTAATGGAAGGACAGGGTCCTCTCATTGCCACGTGCAAGTCCCAGCTGGAGGGCAGGGCCCTCCCAGCACAATCATAGCCAACAGCTATGGTTGTAAGCTTGAACCTATGGTCCAAACACGTGGCCCCACCTGCCTTGTGCTAGAGTTCAGGTGCATGTAGTTGAGTAGGGCTGGAACTCACGAGAATGCTGTAAACAACTTGATCACGCCCCTACTTTGCCTCGTGGCACCTGCTATAAAATAAAGACATGGCTTGTGGGCACTGGCGTTGTCTCCTCATCAGGGAGCAGTGTCCCACTGAGACCCAGCTTTCGTTCTCTTGTCTGTCTTTTCTCAATCCTTTCAGCCCCCCCGCCCCCCCCCCTCAGGATCACCTTTGGCCGTAACACTGGGACCCCCTGTTTGAAATGTAAACTTCCCTGACCTACTCAATCAGAAGATGGGTACTGGGGAGCTGTATTTTTAAAGACAGACCTGGGTAATTTTTTCTGAGATTCTCTAAGAACTACCAGTTGGGGAAGAGAGGCTTGAGATTTAGACATTCTTGCATAGGATCTTCTCTGCTCCAACACTTGGTAGAATTAGACATTTTCTCAATTGCATGGATCCAAAATATACTTTGCTTCCTGGATAAGTCAGAATTGGGGAATGGGATCTGTCTATGGCTCTACTGCAATCTTATTTGAAAAGTTTAAATTTGGAATTCTCTGAGAGCAGACACAAGTGGTTGGTAACATTGCTGGGAATGGTGATAGGGTGACCATGTAGGTAATTTGTCTTGGCTAGGAAATAGCAGCCCACCAGTTCCAGTTCCTTTGAGGGTGTTCTTTGGGTGGAGTGCTTGCCTACATCATTATTTACAACTCTTGATGAGACAGGTGTCCATGAAGAATTCTAATACCCTATGGGTTAAAGGTGCAAGTGCTAGGGTCAGACACACCTGTCACATTCCACATGCCTGGAGGAAATTAAATAACTCAAAATCTTAGATTCTTCTTCTGTAAAATTGGGTTACTACCAGTGACAGCCTAATGATGAAAAATTGTGTGCAAATCATTTAACACAGGGCCTGACATAAAGATCTGTGTGTGTGTGTGTGTGTGTGTGTGTGTGTGTGTGTGTGTTGGCAGTGGATCCAAGTATACTAATAATTCTTCATCTGAGCTAGATTTTTGATCTCTGTTCATTTAATGGAACATCTAACCTTATTGATATTCACCCGCTCAGGGTTGGTGTAGGACTTAATTGAAAAATATGAAGTATCATTTGCATACCTTCTCCAGATCCAAAGAAAGTCAAAAGTCATTCACACACACACACACACACACACACACACACACACACACAGAGCCTTAACACTGACCAGCTCTATAATACTTCTGGGGCGCCACATTCCATAAAGCTATTTTAGATTCTAATAAATGTGACTTCATCATGATCAATATCATGAAGCACATTTACTAACGCCTTTCTTGCCTCACTGGTGAATATTTCCTGAGTAAACGTACTCGTTACACTTTTCCCTAATTTAAACTTGCGTTTGCCAAGTTACAGGTTTCTCCAGTGGCTTCTTAACATTAGGAAAATAACCATCCCCCAGACCCATGACTAAATCAGGTCGAGACAATTACCAGGAGCAATCATTTATATTATCCAGTTGCATAGCACACTTCGTGAATAAATGACGTATCCCAGCTTAGGGTACATCACCAGATTCAGGTCGGAGAGTATCCTCTGCCAGTCGATAAGAGTGCGGGTCACTGGGAGATCCCTTCGGAGAATTTTTCTCAGGGCTTCATTCGATAACTCCTGTAATTCTTCTAAGACCGAAGCTTGAAATTTATTCTCTTGCTCTTCCACAAGCCTCGCAAAACTTAGAGCCAGCTGAGCTTGGTTCACTATTTCCAAGCTTTCCTTCAGGTCCTTGGAGATTTCAATATGAAGGTTGACATTCTTGAAGAAGTGAGCTTGCACAAAAATTCTCCCTGTTACTTGGGTTAGAAATGGATGCACCTGGAAAATCCATTTAGATTTCCAAAGGCCATTCCAGAAATTTCCTGTTACATAGCTGTGATCTTCAATGCACGCTATCAAGAACTCCTTTTTTTTCACAGTTTTTCTCAGCACGTTGCAGTTTCCTGTTGGATAGTGGTCATTCACATACAGCTTCAAGGCACACAGAACAACATTTCGCAGGTATTCTGTCTCATTCCGAATGATGCCATGAGTTTTGATGTCTTTCAACTGGTTTTGAAGCAGGTCGAATTTGAAAGACAGTTTGCTGTGACAGTCAAAAAACCGGAAGTCACCCACTACATTGTGGTGAGACAAGAGGACTGGATTTCCATCGATGCAGAGTGGAACATAGTATTTTTGGCAGTGTTGATGGCCTGCACACTCACCTTGATAGTGCATAAGTTTTTCATCACGGATAAGCAGACAGAGATCATCAAAGGCATTGACGAATTCCCCTGGAGGAGCCTGTATCAACAGTCTACGAATTGCTCTTTCTTTCTCTTTCCTACTCAGAACAGTAAGTGACATGTTTGGTTACAGCAGAAGCAAAGCTTCTGAAATTAAGTGTGTTCAAAGGATGAGAAAACATTCCATGAGTCACCTTTCCCGTCAAGGTGTTCAACATTCAAGCTTAAGATTACTGTGTCTAACCATGAAAACAGGTAGCCTGGCAAGCTCTGAGTCTCCTGATGAAGTCATAAAGAATCTTTTTCTCTGAAGCGTGGAACTTTTGATGACATCACAATGGGTGCTCAAACCAAAAAAATAAAAATGACAGTCACTTGACAGCATGGTGCCCAGCCAACCAGTTATCTGTATTTTGGAGGTATTATGAACTTAGCCTTCTGAACAGCCTTCTTCAAAAGTGGTGTGTCTCCACATACATTAGATATTGTCAGGGATCTAGAGAAGCATCCCAGAGTTGCTAGAGAGTGTTTTGCAGAACTTTGCACCTTCTGGGACCACAATGGCGCTGACTTATACTCAGACTATCAGAATAGCTGTCTTAAACCTGCTGGAAGCATGGTATGCTGAAAGGGTTGAGGGCTTTGAACAAGATAGCAAAAGTAAAATGAGATTTGGTTGCAGTTCATGGAAAAATGCCAGACAGCAGGAGATGCAGCATTTATAAACATTGTGGGTTTGGAGACGGTCAGAACATAAGCAATAGCCTGAAAGTTTCCAGGGTAGTGAGGTGCAAGGAGCACATCTTGCGAATTGTTTCTATGGGAATTAAGTGTGAGTCGTCTCCAAAGAACGAAGACAATAAATCACTTTTCCTTCTCTTCTTTCTCTCTAGAAAGGGGCAGTGACAACAGCTGAGGAGTATCAAGAGATTCATTTCTTGCAAAGGGGCAGAAATAATTATATCCGGAACCGTTGACAACACCTAATGTGGAGAGACTTCTAAGCAAGGAGAAAGGGAAGGCCATGTCATGAAAATATGGAGAAATATCCATTCAAAAGTCCTTTCTATTCCTCTTTCCTGGTCTTCCTCTTGTTTTAACCCCTTTATTCTTTTCTCATTCTTCTTTGAGGACTCCTGAACTTAAATCTCTCTCATTTACATATAGACGTATTCCTTCCATATCTGTTCTGAGCTTTTTCTGAGTTTCCCTAGCTTCCGGTATCTTTTTCTTATAAGAGCATGAATTTTACCATAGTAAGTATTAGCCATTAAATTGAAGGGCTTCTCAGTAGTTCCAACAATCTGAAATTGAGTGGATTATTGAACAATATTCTTTACCAATGCCTTTCATGATTTTATAGACTGTCATGTTCTTTTCAATCTTAGTTTTTCAAAAACTAATTTTTGTAGTGTATCTATAGATAATAAATAAGCTTGATTATTTTCATACCAAATATACACTTACTATGCCATTTTAAACCCTTTTTGATGATACTGCATATGTTTATTTTTTGGGCATGTGTGTAGGTGGACATTTGGCTAATGCAGAAACAATATCAGATATGGTTACTATTTTTATTGAACACTCAGTAGCAGAAACTGTGTTCAGTAATGTATTGTGAACTCATTTATTGTCCCCACCTTCTCTAAATATTAAATTGAACACTTTTCAGATGAGGGAACTGATGCTGAAAGAGGTCAGGTGACAGAGATAGCTTGAAGTCCAGCTGCCTCCCAAATCCATATCTTTAAGGAATAGACTGTATTTCCCGAGTAATAACTCATTTCATAAATGTTTATTTTTATTTTCCTGTAATTTTTATTGTGTTATGCCCTTTCATACCTTTATGAAGAATAATACCTACTTAGTTTTGTTTAAATATTATTTATCATAAGAATTACCTTGTAATTTAAGCACAGAATAGACTATTCTTTAAAAACAAAAATAAACTGAAGAGAGATCAAATATTTCTTTAGGCATTTTAAGTACGTCATGACTTTCTGTGAGAATTTCCTTAACTTCCTTCTTTGTGTTTCATACGTGGTTTTTGTCAATTGTTCGAGAAGACTTTAGAGGTGGAAAAATTAACCTAGAAAAAGCTCTGAAATTACTTGAAAAATTTAATATTCACTGTAATTATATTCATGTGAAGTATATTTTTAAGGTGAGATGCTATCTGCCCCTGCCGACCCTACTCTAGAAAGGACTTAACCCAATATAGCAAAATGTCAATAGCTACTTGGATGCTTTCTGCAGAAAATAACATATGAAAAATTAGTTTCTTAAGAATTAAAGCAATTAATTATGCTAAATATACTTAGAATCAAGATAGAATCTAGGTAAGATGTAAAACCAGGTGCTGATAAAATTTGAAATAATTCCAGGTTATCAGTTTAGAATAATCTACTGAAAATGCAGGGATGTTGACATTAGATTAGGATCAGCTATATGATTAGATTAAATCATATACATGATGAAACAATATATTAATTGTATGTTAGTGACTAATAGAAAAGTGAGTAATCTTGAAAATAATTTGTATTTACTCATCTCAAAGTAGAAAATCATGCCCAAAGTTCTCCGTTTAAGGAAGATCTGGTAGAAAGAGAACCTGGCTCAGCCGTCTTCCCACTAGAGGACAGAGGGAAGATCATGAATAAAATGAGAAGTCGAGTGTTTAGCCAAGTTTTGCAAAGATTGCAAATGGCACATTTCTTGGTGAATCAGGAATGACGACTAGACTGGCCAATCTAGATAGTTAGGAAGTTAGATATCCTAACTTTGATTTTGTTTTTTGGACATGAGTAGCCAGAAACACAATCTATATTGAAATTGCTACCACTAGCACAAACTGGGAAGCTTATGTTCCCTTACTTGCAAGCGAACCAGCTAGTCTGATATAGTTTCACAGGTGCTGACAGAGGCAGGCTTCCTCTTCAGAGAAACACGACAGCTTGTTACTCACAAAAATAGCAGTTGCCAGAGTATCAGCATTTTGATGCCATTTTTCTAAGCCCCAGTTCCCAAAGTGTGATGATGTAAGGAAGGCCAGGTGACAGGTACAACACATGCAATGGGCTGCATTACTAGAGAGCAACCTCAAGCTTGAGGAACCCAGATCTTTTATTATAGGCAGTAAGTGAGTCTGACCTTTTTGCTCAGGAGGGCATCAGCATTTTCATTGTGGGCAGTAAGCACACCTGTTTATTTCTCAGAGGGATACACTATATCTTCATTATGCAAACATCCTTCAAAAGCTAGTCCTGAAGAAAGAATGTTGGTTTCTCTGCTCCAAAAATGTGCAGAAGCACAAGACCTATGGAGAATTGCCTCCTAACAAACACTTCTCCCAATAAGATGTAGCCCCCATATTTACAAACCACAAAGAGGAGGTTCAAACAGAAAAGCTGTAGTGCTCAGGAGACTGCAGCAAAAGACAAATGCTTCAGAGTCGTTTCAATGAATCTATGTAGCGTGTGCTGCAATAAGCTATCTGAATTTTAATCAGGTTGTGTCTAATACTACATCTGAAGGACACAAGTTTTTGTGAAAGACCTTTACACACAGAAATTTCCCCGTGGTATTGCTCAAGGGGAGAAATAGCTACATCCTTTCAGGTTTAATAAAATTTCACATTCAACACAATATAGAGGTGGCAATTAAATCTCTTTCAAATGTGAAATACTGCCGGTTTTATTCAGTGATTTATCAGGTTGCTTTGAATTTTCTTCGAGACAGAGATATCTGTTTGAAATGCACATGAGTGAAATGCATGCCATATTCAAAAGCATTATGTAGAAGGCTCAACATTTGAAAAAAGTAAAGAAATAGTTCATTAATTGAAATTTATGATTATTCAGATAGGACAGAGCTGAGGGTCTATTTTGTTTAGCAAAACCTTTTTGGAGTGGCTATGAAAACAATGTTAATTATAAAAATTAGAGAGGCGGAGAGTGCCTAATATACTTCAAAAACCTCTTTAAACTGACCCCAAATACTTTAGAAGCATAAATTACATATAATTGAGGTTGATGGCCATGACAAACTATTTTATCTATTCAAATAATTCCCCTAGGCCCTCTAATAAATAATACTCGTTGCCTTAAGCTAAACTGCCATATGTTTATTAAAATGTTGATTAAATGGAATTCTTAAGGAAGGTGTATTGGCTAACTGAATTTTCTGGATAGCTGAAGATTCAGTTTCTTAAATATCCCAATCTTCTGCTTCAACTTTTGCTGCTATTCTTTCCTCACTTTATGGGTACACCTTTTAGCCATAGTAAATAAAGTGAATCATTATGAATCTTATTTTGGTGACCCAAGTCTTCTAGTGTCTCAAGGCTACTGTTATTAACAAGCTCAGTAGGCATGGAGATTCTTCACTCTATTAGATATGAGCTGTGTGATACTTGCGAGGCAAGTCAGCAGTCTCTCTGAGCAAAAGTCTTAATCTGCAGAGTGGGGATACTAATATAGCTATCTTGCAAGGTTGTTCTGAATGTCAAATAAGGTGTTATTTGTAATGTACCTAGCACCAGGCTTGGCAAAATGTAGGCACTAGTAAATTAGTTGAAGGTATGTCCATAATGATTTAAAAATAAATATACAAAGTTGTATTACATTTATTGATTTCCTAAGAAGCTGACATCAATTCTGACATGAATTTATTTCCTCACAATGTAAAAGTTTATTATAAAATTTGAGTGAAAAATATACAGTGGTGGGCAAAAGTAGGTCAAATTGTCAGCCAGCATTATCTAAAAGATAAACCATAAGATAATGAAATAATAATGATGATAATAATAAGGTAAATGATAAAATAAATAATATAAGAATAAGCTCTGTTTCATGTACTCACAACTGTAAACTTAATTTTGTCTACCCCTTTATAATACTATGGCCATAGCAAAATATTCTAAATTTTTTTTTTAAAAAAAATGATTGAGTCATGGCTTGAGCAGCAACTCCCTAATTTAAAAAAATCCCTTTATTAGATTTCTTCCCTTCCTTTAAATTTTTTTTTGTTAATCCTCACCTGAGAATATTTTTCCATTGATTTTTTTTTTCTTGTAGAGAGAGTAGAAGGATTGGGGGATAAGGAACAGGCAGGAATGGGGGCAGAAACATTGATATGAGAGAAACACATTGATTGATTGCCTCCTGCAGGGGCCCTAACCAGGGCCAGGGATCAAGCCTGCAGCTGAGCTATGTGCCCTTGACCAGAATCAAACCTGGGACCCTTCAGTCCATGGGCCGATGCTCTATCCACTGAGCCAAGCTGGCTAGGTCTTCCTTGCTTTTATCATTGACTTGTAGCATGTAAGATATTCTATAGGAAATCTGTATAATTTTAATGCACATAACCAATCATAGATTATACTCTGAATTGTTGGTTGAATATAAAATAGTATCCTCTTAATTTCAAAATTTTATATTATTATAGGACTTACCTTAAGTTTTCAAATTCTCTAAACAGATAACAACCATTATTAAATCATAGTATGTACATACCACTCAGTTAGAAACTTAGAAACTATAAAACATAAAGTATTATCTTTCATAAGGAAGAAAAGAAAGACAGAAATTATTATTTTATAAGTAGATTATAATAAATATCATAGGTAATACTAACAGGGAATCTGAGAAGACAGAGACTCCAACTTGGGCTTTTGTAAAAATGCCATGGTGGAGGTGGCCTTCTCCTTGGAGGATGAAGAATGAGAGGCAACATGTATAGAGTAGAGTACAAGAAGTCCTTGGGGGATAAAAGGTGATCAAACATGATATGAGTATAAGATGCATGAAGGGGAGTGATGAGAAATAACTATAAATGCCAGTTCTGGCCAGGTAAGAAATCCTGAATGGTAGGCCTTGAAATTTGGATTTACTTTTGTAGGAAATGGATAACCATTGAAGTTTTTGAGTAGAGACATAGTGTGTATTTTAGGATACATATGGCAGCACTGTAGAATGGATTAGACCAGTGGTTCTCAACCTGTGGGTTGCGACCCTTTTGGGGGTCGAACGACCCTTTCACAGGGGTCGCTTAAGACCATCGGAAAACACATATATAATTACATATTGTTTTTGTGATGAATCACTATGCTTTAATTATGTTCAATTTGTAACAATGAAAATACATTCTGCATATCAGATATTTACATTACAACTCATAACAGTAGCAAAATTACAGTTATGAAGTAGCAACATGAGGAACTGTATTAAAGGGTCGCGGCATTAGGAAGGTTGAGAACCACTGGATTAGCTGATAGCAGGCAGAGAGACAAGGTAGAGAATTCCCTGTTGCTTTGGCCCTACAAATCTGCAACTTGGGTTGATTCAGCCACTTATATTTTTGTTTGATTTCACTTAACGTTTATGAGTTCCTACCACAGTTCAACCAAGTTTATGTTTAATCTTATCTGAAAAATATGTAGCACCATATCCTTTTTTAAATGTTACATTCCCTCTTTTAGTAGATGAGTTGAAAGAATTCCTTACTGTACATTTCTCTCTCCACTTCTTCAATCATCTATTCCAATACAATTTGCTTCCACACCAATTTTGGAAACATATTTATTTCTAAAATGCTATTTCCCATGGTGAAGCGTCTGTGTGCATTTTATTTATTACTCTTAAAGTTCTTTCTATTCTGATTTCTGTGACATCATTGTCACCTAGTTTTTGCTTAAAATTTTTGATCATTCCTTCTCACCTGTCCTTCTGCTCTCTTCTTAAAATTCAGTTCTTATTTTTTTTTTTTCTTTTTACTTACAAACCTTCCGGAGGAATCTACTGACTTTCTTACCCTCCCCTCTAGTTTTATTGAGATATAATTGGCATATAGCATTTTATTAGTTTTAGATGTACAACATGATTTGAGATATATATATATATATATATATAGTGAAATGATCACCATAATAAGTTTAGTAAATATCCATCACCTCACATAGTTAGAAATTTTTTTTTCTTGTGATAAGAATTTTTAAGATTACTCTCTTAGCTACTTTTAAATATATGATACAGTATTGTTGACTTTAGTCACCAGACTATACATTAAATCCACATAACTTATTTATCTCATAACTGGAAGTTTATACCTTTTAACCACCTTCAACTGCCCTCTCTCATCTCCGCCTCCAGCAACCACCAATCTGTTCTCTGTATCTTAATTTTTTAAGATATTAAATTTTTTTTTGGTCCACATAAAAGGAGATTATACAGTATTTGTTTTTTCTCTTTCTGACCTATTTCACATTACATGATGCCCTCAAAGTCCATCAATAATGTCACAAATTACATAATCATCTTCCTTTTTATGACTGATATACATATCACATTTTCTTCATCTATTCATCTGATGGACACTTCGGTTGTTGCCATAGCTGGGCTATTGTAAATAATGCTGCAATAAACGTGAGGGTGCACATATCTTTTCAAAATAGTGATTTTACTTCCTTTGGAGAAATACCAAGAAGTGTAATTGCTGGACATATTTAGGTCTATTCGTAATTTTCTGAGGAAACTCCATTATATTTATGACCATTATTTGAACTCTTTGACAGATAAGTCACTTATCTCTGTTTCATTAAAGTCTGTATGTGGGGTTTTATCTTGTTCTTTTGTTTGGAATATTTTCCTTTGTTCTTCTAACTTTTTTTTTAAACTGTTGGTTTCTGTGCCTTAGATGGAGCATTCACCTCTGCTAGTCTTAAGGAAGCTGTCTCATTTAGTAGATAAACCTCATTGTTTAGCTCAGCCTGAGCTCTTATTTTTCTCAACCTCTGTGATTTCCCAAAGCTACTTTATTCTTAGTGGCTCCTAGTTCTGGGAGGCTGTGTGCCAAGACCTGCCAGTGTCCCAAAGGGAGGATCTCAGCACCTGGCTGCAGGCTAATTGGAAGCTGGACCCTCAGGCAAAGTATGCAAACAGATCTCTTTCAGGGAAGGACTGGGAGATGGGTGGAGGCATCAGTCCACTCTCTTTGCTCCGAGGCCCAGGGAACAGCCAACCAAGGACTTTTCCTTTGTTTGCCACAGTTCTTAACCCGTGAACACAAGCCTCGCTGCCAACCAGAGCCAGGCCATATGTTCCCTCCAGTGGGACACCTCCAACCCGGAGCAGAGCAGGAGGACAACACAAAGTCTCTGGAGAACTGCAGCTGTGTTAAACCTTGTTGTGTTCAACCTGGCCTCCCTTAGAGATAGCCTGGGAATTGGGTGCCTCTGACCCTGACTGTGTCTGTGCTGAGCCCTGGAGAAACAGCCAATCAAGAACGGTTCCCTTGTGTGTTACAGACCTGTAGCACCCCCAACTGCGAGCCCCACTGGCCACCAGAGCTGGGCCACCAAGGAGCCCATCCCCTGACTAGCAGCTGCAGAAGCCCAGGTGCCAAATGTGTGCACAGCTTTGTTCAGGGAGACACTGGTGATCTGAAGTGAGGCAGAAAGGAGCATGAAGATGGCACACTCGGCCCCTAGA
Source organism: Myotis myotis (assembly GCF_014108235.1). Classification (NCBI taxonomy): domain Eukaryota; kingdom Metazoa; phylum Chordata; class Mammalia; order Chiroptera; family Vespertilionidae; genus Myotis; species Myotis myotis. The sequence continues at coordinate 184,178,666 of NW_023416335.1, forward strand.
TGTGTATTCGATCAGAAGCATGACTCTCAGGGGCCTCTTGCAGGGGGACACTAGGTGCTTCCCTGTCCTGCCTCGGTGCGGAGGCCTGAGAGTGTGTGTAGGGGCAGGCCTCCAGCTCTCAGGAGCCACGAAGAACTGTTTACTGTGGTCTTTTGGGTCTTGTGGACACCAGCCCCAGTTGGCTTTCAGAGCTAGGTATTTTGGGAGCCTGTCTCTCAGGTGGGAATCTTAAAAGTTGAGGCACTAGATATTGGATCCAAACCCTTCATTCCTCAGGGAGAAACTGGGAGTTGGGAGTTGCATCCAGATTATAGGTTGCCCTGCTGGGGCTGGAGATGATGGAGAGATTATGTTTCCGCCACTCCTACCCTTTTTGATGTGGGTTTTCCCCTTATCCACCCCATGTGTAGGATTTGCTCAACTAGTTTCTAGATTTCTTTCAGAGAAAATTGTACCATATGCAGCTGTAGATTTGGTGTATCTGTGGGAGGAGGTGAGTTCTGTAGCCTCCTATGCACTACCTTATTGACTTCAATGGCTTGAATTACTACTCTCATGGGAACAAAATTTCAGTTTTCCATCATGAATAACAAAGCCATATACAGAGACATGATAAAATGTGTTTGTCATCTGCCATGTTCTAGGCACTGTATTAGGTTTTTGCACACATTATTTTTTAACAAACAGTCAAAGAGGTTATTATTAGCATCTTTTAATACAGAAGGATATCGAGGATAAAGACAGTGATGTAATCTGTTCATATCTCATATAACTGTGGGAACTCACATCTGGGTATGTCTGACTCCAAAATCCTTATTGTCATGTCTTCTCCTCTAACACACCAATCCTCTCTTTCCACTCCAACCAAGTGCCTATTGGCAGTCTCTGCTTGGATGCCCAGATACTTTAATGTTTAAAATGAAACAGCTTTTTCTGCAAAACTTCCTATTTGATTCCCAGCTCAGATTGCTTCTTGAATTCCTCATATCAAACTCTCTGGTAATCACCATTGAACTTTTCCTCATGAAAGGGAGAGTTCATTTCCAGCATGTTTGTCCCCTATTGTACCCAAAGGTTCACTGTATAGGCCAAGTTGTCAAAAGATGAGACACTAGGGTGGATGAGGTAAGGGAAGCAGATATAGATAAGACATCCAATACATTTACATCTAGAACTTCCCATCTTGTACACCCCCAATCTACTGGGTGATATAGGTAGTATTATCTATCCCCATTTTGCAGATGAAGAATATAAAGCTCAGAGAGTTTAATTCATATGTCCAAAGTCTCACATATTGTGGAGCCACAAATATGTTTGTCCATTTTTTCTACCAATTGTTAGCTTTTCACCAAAATACAATGGCCTAATGTTCCTTGCATTTAATCTGTTTACAGTGTAATGAGAAAGTTCAAATATAAATGCGTAGCCTCTTTTGAAATTAAAGGCCCAAATGTGCACTTTCTGTGCTCAGTTTGTTATTTGTGTTACTATTATTCCACTAGTTATTCTAACTCTTTCCAACTCCAGACATTTCTGACTTCTCTCTCCCTTATGTGTCTAAAATTTTAATATTTAAGTTCTTCTGACTTCTTCCTTCATACTTTCACTGACACCTGTTCTTTAATTGCTTTTTAAAATTAAATTGATTGGTGTGACATTGGTCAACATGAACTTATAGGCTTCAGGTGTGGGTTTCTATGTTACAAGTTCTGTATATTGCACTGTGTGCCCACCACCCAAAGTCAAATCTTTTCCTGTCACCTTATATTAGGACCCCCTTCTCCCCTCACCTTCTTCCCTCTGGCAACCACCACACTGCTGTTTGTGTTCACGACTTTCAGCTTTATATCTCACATATGAGGGATATCATATGGTTGTTAGCTTTTTCTGACTGACTTATTTCACTTAGCATAGTGTTCTCAAGGTCCATCCATGTTGCTGCAAACAGCACTATTTCATCTTTTCTTACAACCGAGTAGCATTCCATTGTGTGTATGTACCACATTTTCTTTATCCAGTCCTCTATTGCAGGACACTGGTTGTTTCCATGTCTTGGCCACTATGAATAATGTTGCAATGAACATAGGTGTGCATATATCTCTGCAAATACATGATTTTGAGTTCTTCGGGTATATACCAGGAGCGGAATTGCTAAACAAACACTGTGTGCTCCCTTGCCACTTGTTCTGCTGTTGCGCCCTCACCCCTCCACTGTGCATGCCCAAAGAAGCGCCTGCTACTGGCCCAACCATGAGCTCCCCAATGTAGGGCTGCACTTCTTCCCATTTGGTCTCCCCGTTTATTCCTGGTTGCCCACCTTTAGATGTTTCAATGCGTGGGTCTCTCAGGCATGCATCTGAGTTGAGCAGGGCTTCCTTTGTTGAATTATAGTTCGTTAACTTGTTGAAAATGTCAGGGGGAGAGGACAAGGGGCTCTCTCACACTGCCATTCTTTGGACGTCACTTCTTCTTTAGTTTTTACTGACCATATTCTCTTGGATTATATCCTCTCTGTTCCCTTAGATGCTGTTCTGCATCTCTTCCAATTAGTATTGCAGATAATGATACTGAACTTCTGCTTTTGCTAGTCATTTTCTTACTCAGCCTCCCAGTGATTCTGTAGCTTTTAATAACTGGACCCAGCCCAATTTTTTCTCTTATGTCATAAAGTTCAAAAATGAAAATTCCAGAACAGCCAAGTGAATCCATGTTTTCTTATTGGAACCTACCTTGTTTGTCACTATCCCAAATCCTTCATGATATGCAGATACTACCTCCTTCAGGCACTACCTAGTTTCTGCAGCACCTGTAGTTTACAGTGATCTTGCATGCCTCTGATTTTCTCTGACATTTATGGTGCAGGCTGCGTATTAGTAGCATGGGGTACACACTGTCTAACATGGTTTCAAGAAGGCCCTGGCAGAGACTGGAATAGGAAAAGAAAATGTGTATTTCAAAAACATACTAGAATACTCATCTTTTCCCAAACCTTATTCTACTTCTGCTATAGCTATGTTTTAAGTGGTGGTGATCTATTAACCTTTTCCCAACTTTGGCACCACTTCCTGCAGTTTTACATATTTTATCTGAGATACTAATCTAATCTAAGATTCATCTTCTTTCAAGTATAAGTTTCTCTGTATGTTACCAAATATTCTAATTTATTGTTTGTGTATTTTTTTTTTATATTCACAATGTGAGCCCACTAGTGATTTTTATTTAGTAGGATAATGACAGGCTGAAGCAAGGAAGAATCACCATAGAAGAATTTAGATCAATTTATCGAAGTATTGTACACAGAGAAGAAATTATGGAGATTTTCAATGCGTATGCTGAAAACCGGAAATTTCTTTTTGAAAAAAATCTGGATGACTTTTTGACACAAGAGCAGTATATATTTAGCATGAGTAAAAGTTTTGCTTCTGAGATCATTGAAAAATATGAGCCTATTGAAGAAGGTAGGCTTGCATTTCAAAGTTTTATCAAATATTTACATTCTTAGCATTTTTTAATGAACTACGGTTATCAAATTCAAATTTAGGGATGGGTCAAATTTCTTCTGGATAATATAAAATATTTGTAGTTTTATTCTTGCATTTTATAGCATATATATATATATATATGTATATATATATATATCTTTAGAAAGCTACATGGTATTTCTTTCCTATTTCATTTTCCAGCTCCTTTCTTTTAACTGCTTTTATGTCTCTGTTAAATGTTCAGAGATAAGCTTAGGGGTAAAAAGCAAGATGAAGATTCTGTTATGTGTACTATAATAGAAGAAAGTGCCTGTATAGTCATTAATAAGATAAAAATTCAGTTATGAGTAGTCTTCAATCTTTATACATTATATTATTGAAAAAACACATGAATAATAAATTAGCTAAATAAAACAATTATAGGAAAGAGATAAAGTACTATAAACTCACTAATTTCTCCACTGTCTACATACATAATTGACTACAATATTTTAGAAACATTTTCAAAATTTTGCTTTTTCTTTATTTTTGAATATAGTCATCTGGTTTAAATTAAATGACCACTTAGGTCAGCGATTTTCAACCGGTGTGCCACAAGAATTTTTAAAACATGCAATACCTGACTATTTAGTCAGGGGCACTGACTTCTTTTCCTTTAGATTGTAAAAATAAGTAAAAAATAAATGACAAAAGCAAACACAAAAATAGCTGTCCAGTGTGAATGTATCGAAATTATACTTATCTTTCTTTGTCAGATCGGGGAAAAAATATACTTTTTGGTATGTTGCAAAATTTTAGTAATTACTTTAGGTGTACCATGAGATGAAAAAGGTTGAAAATTGCTGCCTTAGGCTAATGAGCTATCATATATTTTTTATTTTTGTTCCATCTTTCAGTGGATAAGAAAAACTTCAAAATTTTTTTATTTATGCTCATTTTTAAATAAAAGAATGGAGACATTATATAATAAATTATTTTTATATTTGCCTAAGTAACAATTACGTTAAACCATGGTGTTTAATCCTACAAAAATTAATTTGTAGCTCAAAATATTTATTTAACAAGGAGGTATGAAAGTCCAAATTCTGCCTTTGAAAGTTGGTTTATGGCAACCAGTGTTTAACATATAGCATGTGAACCAAACTGATTCCTTCATTGAGTCACCCATTCATAATTTATTCAAATATTTATTTGTGGCAACCAAGTATGTTTCTAGGGGAGGAAATACAGTGGGAAATAAGGCAAACTAGATCTTATTATATTCCTGATGGGGGTTGGAGGGATTTTGACAATGAAGAATCAGAGATACAAAAGTATAATTTCAAAGATTGCTATGTACTGTGAAAAATTAAACAGAAAATCAGAGAGAGTAAACACCCCAGGAAGTCTAGCTTAGGTTGGGTGTTTAGGCGATTCCTCTATGAGGCTGTGACATTTGAGCCGAGGCTTTGACGAAAAAATAACTAGTCATGTCACAAAAATGTCTGAGCAGTGTCTGAGTTGAGGGAAGAAAAGTGTTGGACCTGAGTTGGAAAATCCAAGGTACAAGGGGATAGTGTGGTTGGGACTTGGAGAATGAGGGCGAGATGAATTAGGAGGGATAGTCAGGGATCAAATCATCTGGTCTTGTAGGTCCTTGTTAAGATTTTGGGGCGTTTTAAACACAATAGGACTAAATGCAGTGCCAGCAAATGGGAATTTGATCAGATCACCATTAAAACTTTTGTAGGTTTGCAACAAGATAGTTTGCACCAGAATGTAAAACAACTACAATATTAGCAGCCCTTATTAATTCAGTTAACTTCTCTTTTTCAGTAGCAAAGACTTTCTCTAAGGAAGCAGTGAATTGATTTATATTCTGGCTCAAGCTCTTTATATCATCAATGACTAGAAATTCACTGATAAGCACTTTCAGTAGAGCTGATTTAGTGAATATTCAAAAAGAAATATTTTGGCTTTGCTACCTGCAGGTGGTAAAAGATACAACACAATTATGAGATGGTGGCAGTGACATCTTGGAATTGTGTTTGCATTTTAACTATAATATTGCACTGTTCTGTTTGTCCATGTCATCTTTCGGAATGTCCTCTGCTTCACTTGGTTTCAGACACAGCCAAGTCTTTACATTTCATCTACATGCTTATTGATCACTTTAGAGGCATATTAAGGCCAATTTTAAATATGATTTTAGAGCCCCAAATATTGCCAAGATTCTCAACTCATTCCATATTGGTATATGACATGTGCCAAATGAGGTTATTAAAAGCCGCGAGGTTCTCATCACAATCTTGTAGATTTAAAGGGAACAAAATGAGTTTGTTTTCTATTCCATTACCAAAGAACTTTATTTAATTATTTATTAGTTCAAAAGGGCTATAAGCCGATTACTGCTAATTGCACTGGGAAAAAGAATCAATTTATGCAATCATTACTATTACAATATAGGATGCATTTGCCCCACAAGTTCCCATAAATTTGCATGGCTTTGACACAGAAAGCTTGCATGCCTACAGTGTCCTCTATGCATTTTTTTCTAGCTTTTATTTTTTATACTAAAATGGTAATAGTATTTTTGAATGCTAGGTTTTTCACTGTTATGATATGATAAACATTTACTTTTGTCACTATATATTTTTTTCTGATACATTATTTTTTAAAGGCTGCTTAGTATTGTATTATATCTTGAGCTTTAATTTGTTTCCTCCTCTTATTAAGCATTTACAAATAATGCTAGTGTGAGCATTCTTGCACACTGATCTTTGTTTGACTCTATTTCTATAGTATAAATTCCTGGCAATAAAATTCTTTGCTAAGGATCACTCTCTAGACTAAAGCAAATATTCACACCAGCTCTTATTTTGAGATGAACTGAATTATTAACAACAAAAACAACAGCAACCAACCTAGAGCTCATATATAGGATAAGTACTCTCATTACCATCATTCCAAACATAAGAAGAAGTTAAATAACATTCTCATTACATAACAAGTGAATAGGTTGAACCCAAGCTGTCTGATTCCAGAGCTAGTGTTCTGCTTAAGTAGATAATTTTGGTATAGACCATACTGTGTATAAAAGTTTAGAGATAACTTACTGAAGATGGTAATGTACAAATGACCCAACAATTCAATTCTAAGCATTTATATCAAACGACAGGTACTGATTGTTTATAACAGCACTCTTTGCAATGGCCCCAAACTGGAAATTATCTAAATGCTCATCAAAAATAGAATTGATAAATAAATTGTGGTGTAATCGCTCAATGGAATACTATACAGTATGGGAACAAACAATGCCTAACTGAAAGAATAAATCTTAGAAACAATTTGAGTAAAATAAACCAGTCACAAAAATACAAACTGTATGAGATCATAGAAAGCACAAAACCAAAAGACAACAAAGATATGCTGTTAGAAGCCAGACCATTGAATACCCTTGGGTGGGTGGGGGGAGAGATTGAATGTTAGCAGGAGGCAAGCTTTTGGGGTGCTTTGATGTTCTGATCTGTGACCTGGGTGCTTGTTAGCTAGATGTTTAGCTTGTGAAAATTTATTGACCTATGACATTTGTAATTGTGTATATTTTTAATACATTAAGAAAAACCAGAGATAATTGAATAATACATTCTTTACTTAAATATTGATACAGAAGAATTAAGGGTATTGCTTAGAAAAATTTGTTTCCAAAGACAAATTAAAAATAGTATTAATGTTAATTCTAAATGAATATTTTAGAAATATGCTCTATTACTGAATACATTTTAAAGTGAGATATAATGTTTATACTGCTAATGATATTACTATACCTTTTTACTTCTTTTTTTTTTATATATAGTTAAGCAAGCAGGCCAGATGTCATTTGAAGGCTTTTCAAGATTCCTGTGCTCATCTGAATGCCTACTATTTAGTAAAGAATTTAATAATGTTTATCAAGATATGCACCATCCATTAAGTGATTACTTTATCTCAAGTTCACATAATACATACTTGATATCTAACCAATTATTGGGGCCAAGTGACATTTGGGGATATGAAAGGTATTTATTTAGATCTTTAAATTTATTACCTTTTAAAACCCCTGGAAGTTCCCACTGGTGTCTGCCTCCATTGGTAGGAATTCCCAGTAAAAGCAGGCTGTGCATATTAGGCAATCACATAGGGAAGAGCCATTTTGATTTGCACATATCTTGGAGATCCAGCCTTTCAGTGACTATGTAATCTTTCACTTTCCTCCTAATTCTGTGTGCTGACCTCCTTTTCCCAGTTAAATGGTTTTTCCAATTTAAAATCTAAGCAAATACATAACTTTACAAACTCAGAAGTGTATCCACTTAGAATTCTGTAAGAATAGCCCAACTCATAGCCATACACTCATTATAGAAATTTCTATTCATACTTTATTTTAATTAAAATATATAAATTTTAAACAGGTTGATTTAGAAATATAGTTACTTTTGAATTCTAAGAATATGTTCCACCCAACTGAATATTTAAATTTAATTGTATTTCCTCCTCTATTTCTCTACCCACTTGTGGAAGATATCATTTTAGATCATTTTAGAAGACAATTCTTTTAAAATTTCTCTACTCATGAGAGGTGGTATAACGTAATGCTTATCTATTAATGTTTAAGTTTCTGGTACTGATCTTTCCTCACTTTTTCTCATTTGTTAATTATGTGACAAACATAAACTCCTTGTGTCTAATTGCCTCATCGTTAAAAGAGAAAAACTAATATAAACTGTCCTAATAGCATTAAATATTTTAATCCTTATAAAGTCCCTCAAACTTATTTAAGTGGAGCATTTCTATACAGAGACAGTAATTTTCATTATTCATTCCGCAAAAAGGGGTCAATGTGAAATAGTAGAAAATGGCTTCACCACTGAAGGAGATTTTCTCTTACATACTTTCTTGTACATTCCTCTGAGTAACTCAAATCACTTTTGCTGGGAAGCATATCATGGAGTCAATATATGTAGTTTGGTAAAGGTTGTTTGGATCCAAGGATGAAATCAGAACTTTCTAGAGAAGTATATAGCAAGAATCAATATTAGGTAGGTTGTCATTAATGAAAAGCTTTCTTCCACAACTGAATTTTTGGTAGTTTTTTTTGTCTTTTGTTTTCCCAATACTGTAGAGAGTTCAAGATTATGCTCTGCTAGCAATCCCAAGCAACTGATATCTGTGTTGATAAAAAGGGCAAGACAATATACTTTGACAATCAACTGAGAGGAGAGCAAAGCAAACATTCTTTCATGGCAATTACCAAACTTTACAGATATTGATTATTCTACAATTTAAAATCCAAATAAATAAATACACAAGCTGAGAAATAGATTCAGTTTGATTTCTGCACATATAGCCCATTTTAGAACTTGTACTTAAAATTAGGTAGCCACCTATTTGCCCATGGAACTACCAGTGGGTCAAACAAGATTTCCTTAGAAGAGGGTTCTCAGGACATCCCTCCAACACTGGGACAAGTGGACTAAGACACTCTGAGATTTTACATTACAGTGAATCTGTATATGCCTGAATAAAGCAGTGTGCACTTAAAAAGTAAGACAAAATGGTCTTAAAAAGCAAACCACCCCCAAACCTCAATAATTTGCTAAATAGTTTATGAACCATTTAGCTTTATATTGCTTTAGTGAAGCCTCCAATATAAATAAAATCTATTAATTCTCTTCCCCTTTAAGGCCCTACCTCCTCAGGTCACTTCCATCTTTTATCTATGTTATTCCTAAGGGAACATAAGTTCCTTTTTTTTTTTCTTTTGTTTCCCCCCTGAATTCAGCACCTCAACTTCTGTGTCATAATTGCTTTATCTTTTCTCAGTTACACTCCTACCTAAATACTGCTGGAGTCATCTCCCTGAAAAGTTGACTAAAATGATCACCAAAGAAATACTAGATCTAAAATGTCTTTTTTTGTGAGTGGTTTATTAGGTACTCTGCATTTCTGTTGAAAGAATCATTGATTCTACATCAAATACTTTGTGCTGGGACCACTCTCTTCTGCAGGTTTTTATATCTCAGGGAAATGTTTCTCAAATTTTTCACACTTTATGTCAGATAATTCTTTGTTTACCAGCATTTCTGGCCTCTACCCACTAGATGCCAGCCACAAACCTCTCCTCCATCCCCAGTTATGGTAACAAAAAATGTCTCCACACATTGTCAAATGTTGCCTACGAGGCAAAATTGTCTTGACTGAGAACCACTGGCCTGGACACAGTGGGCTAAATTAAAATTTGTTTTGGAAAAAAAAATGCTAACTTGGTTTTCTATGGGAAAAATATCTCCATGTATGACAGAGACCCCTTTTTTAAACCTTCTCACTGATACATGAGTATCACATCTACAATTCTAATGTTTCAAATCAGCTTCTTTTCATTCATTTGTCTGTCTTCCAAGACTGTGTTTAGAGGATTACTTTTGTTTGCCTTCCATTTTCTTCTTACATACCTATAGCTCTCAGTTTTTTCTACTATAAACACAGTAAATATTTACTTATTTATTTAATGTATTTTTATTGATTTCAGAGAGGAAGGGAGAAAGAGAGAGAGATAGAAACATCAATGATGAGAGAGAATCATTGATTGGCTGCCTCCTGCATGCCCCTCACTGGGGATGAGCCCACAACCCGGGCATGTGCCCTTAACCAGAATCAAACCTGGGATGTTTAAGTCTGCAGGCCAACGCTCTATCCACTGAGCCAAACAAGCTAGGGTGACAATAAATACTTATTGATAGTGAACTATATATCAAATGTTTTGTATGAGACGTATTGAACTTAAAACATAAGTAACAGGTAGAAATTGCAGGAGTCAGAGTCAATAGCCCTACCCATCGCACCCTCTTGGCGGCGCTGGAGCTGTGGTTGGCCCATAGTAGCTCCATGTTAGGCCATGCTCACAGAAAAGAAGAAGGAAAGTGTGTTCAGTTCAACACAACTTACCTTTGTTATGGATTCATTTACAAATTTATTGCGAAATTGCAAGTAGTCTTTGGAATACTTTAACATTTTTAATGATCCAGGAATGACAATTTATTTTGTTTACATTTTGCTAGTGCCCTTGTGAAAGGATGCCGGTGTCTGGAAATTGATTGCTGGGATGGATCACAAAATGAACCTGTTGTGTACCATGGTTATACACTCACCAGCAAACTCTTGTTTAAAACTGTTATTCAAGCCATACACAAATATGCATTCATAGTACGTGCGTATCTTTATTAAATTATATTTAAACACAATATAATTTACATGTTTCCGTATCCTATGATCCTTGGCGTTGGTTTGGATTAGTGATATTTCAAATTATGGGTTATGATCCATTAGTAGGCAGTGAAGTTCATGCAGTATATAGTTAATGATAGATTTATCAAAGTTAATCTCAAGTAGTAAGGTACATGTTTCATGGAACTTTTTGTTTAATTATATAATAATGTGTGTTTATGTCCTTGTAAATATATTTCTTAATGTATGAAAAAAGTTTGAGAAATATTTTTTCTATATAATAGTAGTTCTATATACTAATAAATATTTTATCAATATTCAGCTATTTTACTTTCTAGATACAAAAATAAAACATGTCTAAAATGTATTATCTCAATTGTTGACTTTTTAAAATGACTATAGTGGCAACTATTTTTTAAAATGTCTTTTTATTGATTTTAAACTGAGAAGAAGGGAGAGAGAGAGAGAAAGAGAGAGAGAGAGAGAGAGAGAAACATCAATGAGAGAGAAACATCGATTGGATGCCTCCAGCATGTGCCATACTGGGGAATGAGCCTGCAACCCAGGAATGCACTGACCAGGAATCAAATTGGTGACCTCCTGGTGCATGGGTCTACGCTCAACCACTGAGGCACAATGGCCAGGCAAGTGGCAACTATTTCAACAGCAAAAATGTTTAGAAGGTTATTTTGGATTTTAAAATTACTATTCAATGGTTAAAGCTACAGATTCAAAGACCCAGTTCTTTCTAGAGCTTCTAAAGTAACTTACAAATCCTATTCTATAAACTGGGTAGGTTTTAACAATCACTCAGTTTTGAATACTTGGTCCCATTTACAAACTTGGCTAATTAAGCACCTTTACATATTTTAAATTATTTCTGTTAATGTAGTATATTTGATTTCTTTCTTAAGTACATCAATTGTAAAATTGAAGAGATTTAATCTAATCTTACTGAATACTTAATGTATATCTAATAAATTAATGCATATCTATTAAACATAAAGTTGATAAACTTCAAGTTCTCCTAAATAGATCAGTGTATTACCTATAAAAATAAACATAACCTGCCCTGGCTGGTTTGGCTCAGTGGATAGAGCGTTGGCCTGTGGACTGTAGGGTCCTGAGTTTGATTCCAGTCAGGAGCACATGCCCGGATTGCAGGCTCGATCCCCAGTAGGGAGCATGTAGGAGGCAGCCAATCAATGATTCTTTCTCATCATTGATGTTTCTCTCTCTCTCCCTCTCCCTTCCTCTCTGAAATTAATAAAAATAAATAAAAAGTATTTAAAAATAAAAAATAAACACAACTTAAATTTAAATAAATTGCTGTATCATTTATTAGAAATATACAGTGGGGCCTTGACTTACGAGTTTAATTCTTTCCGAGACAGAGCTCGTTAAGGAGCTCATTAATTCAAATTACTCTGTCAACTCAATGCAAAATATCGGCGAGAGACAGCTGGTATCTCAAAAAACTAGTTAGTCGGGACACTCGTAAGTCAAGGCCCCAATGTAGTATAAAATAAGTAAATATTCACAAAATATAAAATATGAAAAATTTCTTAATTTAAAACGTTGATGAATGGCATTGATCTTCTTAAATATACCATTTCTAATAATTTTAAATTTTTATCTTTATCCTAACTTCCTGCTTGAACTCCACACCAACACAGAAAACTACACACACATTCTACTTGAATATTTAAGAGGCATATTTAACATAAGGCATTTAGATTGGAGCTCCAGATAGTCCTCTTTCTGCCAGTCCCACTCATTGAATGGTAACTCCTATGTATTTAGGCCTAAAATAAATCATTGTTGTCAACTTTAACTCTCTCCTCCTTCTCTCCAACCTCTCAGTAAGTATTTTAGCAAGTCCCATTGGCTCTACTTTCTTTAATCCCTTCTTCCCATTCTCATTGTCACTGTCCTGGTCAACCACCATCCCCTCTCACATGGATTATTGCGATGACTTCATAACCAATGTTTCTGCTTTTCTTCTTCCTTCCCTATAGTTTCATCTCAATGTATCAGCCAGAGTGAGTTTTTGGTAAGTCAGATCATGTCATTCCCCTTCTCAAAACTTTCAATCCCACTCAGAATAAAAGCTACAACCCATACTGGGACTCCCCAAACCCTACACCCCCTGTTTTCTGTTACCTCTCTTATCCTTTGGCCTTTCTCCCTTGTTTGCTTGTCTATTCTGTCCTTCTTACTCTTTTTCAGACACAACTCAAAGCTTTTGAACTGGCCATATTAACCCTTAACCTGAAATACTTTTTCCAAATATTTGTATAGCAAACTCTCTCACTTAATCCAGGATGGGTAACCAAAGAAAGAAAAGAAAATAAAGACAATCTTAAAATTCAAAGGTCTTGCATGGATGGAAATCCCTACCGCTTCTAAGGTTCCAAAGAGAAGGAGACAAAATGAAAAAAAAGGTTTGAGCAGCAAGACTCAATGAACTTTCTCAATTGAACAGCATGACTCAATTTTGTGGCAATGATGAGGTTGAAGGTTGAATTTTCTACCATTAATTTGGGAGAGATAGCAATGAAATAAAGTAGATTTGGTAACTTGATTGAGGACGTAATTTTGGGCATAGATACTGGCATATGTAACTTATTAGAAGCAAATACATAAGAAAAATAAGTTTTAAAATTAATTATATTTTCAAAACCAAAACAAAACATGTGTGTGACTCAGGTGAGCATTAGAACAACCCTGGGTCAGGAAGTGAGCTACAAGGAAAGCAAACTCCGCAATACTTACTTTAGACTTGGCCAAGAAGGATAAAAGTCAAGAAGACTTTCCAGAGGTTGGAGCCAAGGATCACCACAGAAGCCAATAAATAAATAAATAAATAAATAAATAAATAAAATAAAATAAAAAATAAAAAGAAAGAGCTCTCCCCATCTACTAGCTAGGCTATCACTTTGCCTAGTTTCAAAATCACTTTTTATTTTTGGAAAACTTTTTTTACATGTTCTCTCAATATTAGACAGAGTCTATATATATGTATGTATATGGTCATGTATACTCGTAAGAATGTATACTAGTATTGTAGTAGGCTGAATATGGGTCCCTGGAGAAATTAGGTTCTCATTTTTGGAACTTCTAAATGCTACTCTATTTACAAAAAGGAGTATTTACTAATGTGATAAAGCTAAAGAATTTGAATGAGAGGATTTCTTTAATCCTGGATTATCTGTTTGGGCCCTAAATGCCATCATATGTATCCTTAATGAGGGAGACTGAGGAAGATTTCAAGCACACAGGGGAGGAGGCAATGTGAAGACACGGGGGAGGAGGGACAGAGATTGGAGTGATATGGCCACAAGCCAAGGAATGTTGGCAACACCTGAAGCTAAAAGAGACAAAGAACAGATTTGCCCTAGAGCCTGTTGATACTTTGAAATAATTTTTTAGCCAGTGAAACTGATTTTAAACTTTTGGCCTCCAGAATTGTGAGAGAATAAATTTCTGTTGTTTCAAGCAACCAAGTTTGTAGTAGTCTGTTACAGCAGCCACAAGAAAGTAAGATTCTAATCCATTAGAAAGGTATAATATATCTCCTACTTAAGTGTCTGGGATAATGCAGCAGACCCTGTAATTCCCTGGTTTGCTTATAAAGTTGGTAAATTTGTGTCCTGATGATCATATATGGAGACAAAATAATTTTGAATAAGACCCAAAAATGAGTGATGCTCTCTATTTTGTAGGAAATTTCAAATTTACAGTGGTGAGAAAGGGCAGAAACTGTCTTTGTAGAGTCACCCTTCTTTAATATATCTCCTATATTATTAAAAAACAGAAATATCTTTATCATTGTTTTAAATGATAAACCAATAAGTTTTGATTTTAGAATTTAAAATAGAAAAAATAGAAAATTAACCTTTTTCTTAACTTATCAGTGTTAAAAGTCCCCCCCCCCCCTCACATTTAAACACATATAAGTAAGCACATACATATGTGCTTTGAAAAGTAAAAGTGTAGCCTCATATTCTCTGGCAACTGCTTTTCTTCATGAGACTATAGACACATTTCTACAGCAGTGTATATAGCTGCACCTCCTCCTCCTCTTTTTTTTTTTTTTTTTGCACCTCCTTCTTAACTGATGAATATTATTCCTTTAAGTGGATATGCCATTATTGATTTAAATAAGTACCCGTTGTTGGATGTTTCAGTTGTTTCCTATACTTTTAGTGCAAATAGTAACCACTTTTCTTTTCCTATAGATTTAATGTTCTCTGTCTGTCAAACTTAAAAGTGCTTTCAGTTTAAAAAATAATTATTTTGCAAAGGTACTGTACATTAGAAGTAAGTGTTAAAATAGAGTAAGTGCTTCTTTTAATTGTAATAAATTATTAAGGAGTTCTGAGAAATAACTGTAGTAATGGTTAATTTTTTAGACATCTGACTACCCAGTGGTGCTCTCTTTAGAAAATCACTGCTCTCCTCCCCAACAAGAAGTGATAGCAGACATTTTGCAGTCTATTTTGGGAGATTCCTTGCTGTCTGATATACTTGATGATTTTCTAGACAAACTACCTTCACCAGAGGTAACATTTTATCTGAGAAGCCCAGGTTAAGACCAAAAGAAAAACTGTGTCACTGTGCTATTGGTTTATGAAACTGGGTTAGGGATGGTTGAAAATGCTTACATTTGATTATTTGTAGAGGTGTATCTTTGCAATGCATTGCTTAGAAATGTTTCTATGAACATTTAGGTGAATATATTGTGTATGTTAAGAATTGTGTACAAATTGAAATGTCTATGTATTTATCCTCAGAACCTCAGCCCAATATCTCAACACCTGGGTGGCAGGTTCCTTATTTTAATCTGCTCAATGTAACTGTCTCCATGGGTCCCTTTCCATATTCAGTTGAGCATATGCCAGTATTTGGTTTAAAAAAGGTACCCCCCACCCTACCCTCAAAACTTCAGTTTGATTTCCAGCTACCTCTGTATTTTATTATTCTTGGTCTTCACCAAAATTTTCACTTTCTCATCTCCTCACAATCTACCTAATCAGGCTTCCTCTTCCAACTGCACCATAATAAATATTTCATTTTGATCATCAAATACTTTCCTGCTGATAAATTCTAATGGCCCTACTTCAGTCTTTATCTGTCTTATTCCCTTGACAGCGTTAAACACTGGGGATGCCTCCTTCCTTTCCTTCCTCAAGCACTTTCTGTGTTAACTCCACGTTTTTGAGGCGTTCTTCATTATTCTCTGGCCCGTCCTTCTTGGTTTCCTCTGCTGGCCCCAATTTTTACCAGATGATAAATAATTTTTTTTTTGCATGATAGTATTGTTTAACAACAAAGAGTTTAATTTTGGTGCAGAACAGTATTTTTGTAATATTTGAATATGTCCCTTTATATTTTTTACTCATTTTATTCAATTGAGTGAAAAATTTAAAGATGAAGGTGTTTGAACAGTAGTGACAAGAGCACAGGATTCATGAAAGAATTGAGACAGACAAAATAAACTGAACATATGGAAAAACTTTCACCTCATAATAATGCCCACAGGCTAAATTTGTCCAATTGTGATAGAAAATAAACATTAAATAACTTGTGCAAAGTGCTGGAAACACCATGAAATATTTAGTCTAAGAATCTATACTAATAAAAGAGTAATATGCTAATTAGACCAGGAGACTGGCCAGGGAGGGCAGTTGGGGGCGAGCAGGCTGGCAGGCAGGTGAGTGGTTAGGAGCCAGCGGTCCCAGATTGCGAGAGGGATGTCCGACTGCTGGTTTAGGCCCGGTCTCACAGCGGTCCCAGATTGGAGAGGGTGCAGGCCAGGCTGAGGGACGCCCCCCTCCCACCGTGCATAAATTTTGTGCAGTGGGCCACTAGTCATAATTCAGTAAATTATAATAATTTTAGCTTTCTAGGAATAGAATCCCTTCTCCTGTTATTTATAAATCTATTTTTAGCATTGGGATATATAGTCTTCATTAAAGTTTTTGCTTCCATAGTAAAGTAAGGAAATGCTTTCCAAAGAGAAAATAAGGAATTAGAGATAAAGTCATTTTCTCATACCGCACTCAGTATTCAATGTACCAAAAAAAAAAAAAAAAAAAAATGCCTGGAGACTTGTTAAAGAGGCACATTCCAGTCTCACAACTCAGGATTCTGATTCTCTAATTTTGAAGTCATAAATGAACCTGCAACAAGTCCCAATCATAACAGGCTTATTTTTTGGTGAATTTTGGTCAATACTATAATATTACTGGTGTCTATTAGGGTACCTATAGCAGTATGGAAAAGATGGAGCTCTTCCATGTGTTACTACTGTGAGCTAATTGAAAATACGATGAAAGACTTTCTAATAACTGTTACAAATGCAAACTTACCTGTAAATGTGTAATTGCATCTGTCTTTCAAATTGTCTCTGCAGGCATTAAAATTCAAAATATTAGTTAGAAACAAGAAAATAGGAACTTTATTAGAAACCCATTCAAGGAAAGGTTTGGATAAGCATGGTAAAGTAGAGGAATATGAAGAATATGAAGATATAGATCAAGAAGAGGAAGCAGACAAAGCCAAAAGTTCAAGACTAACAATTAATTTAACAGACAGTTCAGAAAAGGAAACAGAGTCAAAGACTTCAGCTGGATTACCGTTTTTCAGGAAAAAGAAGGTGAGATCATGATTTGAGAAAATCTTACAAGTGATTGAAAAGTTGTCTTATTTTCTTATTGGTAGAGAATTAAAATTTTTTTTGGAGAGAAATATTTTTCTCCTTATAAAAACTTTAGTTTATTATTCAATTTTTTTTGGGAGGCGAAGAAATTAGGAGTAGAGAATAATTTTTAAAAGTTATCTCTTTTCCTGTTTGTTTTAATCTCTTCCTCTAGTGACAAATATGTGGTCTTATGTGCTAGGCATTGTGCAGTGTACAAAAGATACAAACAATATAATGTCTGCCTTCAAGGAGATCAGACTGTCAGAGAAAAGAAAAACACTGTTTGTAAAATATTCTATATAATAAAAGCCTAATATGCAAATCAACTGAATGGTGGAGCAACCAGTGGAACGACCAGTCGCTATGATCTGCACTGACCACCAAGGGGCAGATGCTCAATGCAGGAGCTGCCCCAAGCCCGCAGGCCCCAGGCCAGCCAAGGCGGGTGCTTGTTGGGGGTTCGGGGGGAGGGCTGATTACCCTGCCAGTCACCCTGGTGAGCAGGTGGCGATGGGGGGCGGGGGCAGGGCCGGCCAGTAAGTGGCCAGCACCAGGCCAGCCAATGCGGGTGCCAGCAGGGCCCCTGATTGCCCCACCAGTTGCCCCACAGATGGGCCCTTATTGCTGGCCAGGCCTAGGGACCCTACCTGGGTATGAATTTCATGCACTGGGCCTCTAGTAGTATTATAAGTATACAAATTAACATGACATAAGAAGGCATATCAGCTTGCAAGTGACAGAAACAAATTTGTCTGTTTTAAGTAAAAGTTATTAATTTTTGGTGCGATTAATTAATTGCCCTACATAAATGAAAAGTTTAAGGAAAGGGATGCTACTTTCAGGAATGATTTGGTATCATTTCTCCAGCAAAGTAAACAGAACTTTGTTTGTTTCTCCAACTTTAGACTCACTTTCCCTATATTGGTGCAAGACTGTATATACTTTCAGGTTCCAATCCAGTGGAAGGTCCATCTCTCAGATGTTCAAACAAATTCTTTTTGTACATTGGCTCTGACCCAGTTATTTGCACATCCTTGAGCCAATTAGAGTTGCTACAGGAAGACAAAGCTTTGATTAGTCAGGCCCAGTTCATATTATCGATTCTTAATCACATAGATTGAGCATGAGCACAAAATGTTTTCCCTAAACAAAACTTGGGAAGAGGCTAATAGAAATTCAGTGCATATAGATGCAGGGCTGTAAAAGAACCATGTACACTCTACAATAGAAGTTACTCCAAAATGTTATAGCATCCTGGAAATATGACTTACTCAGGACTAAAATTCCTAAATTTGCAAATTCATGACAGCAAACTGAAGTCTTTGGGAAAAAGAAAATAACAGTAATTGCCATTTTTAATACTTGTTACATTAATTGGGATTTTTAGGTTTGAGCTATTTCATCTTAACGTTAAGTACAGTCATAGAGTATAATCACATTGACCCAATTCAAGTAGTTTTTGAGGAGATAATCTTATGAAAAGACCCAAATTGTTGATTTGAATGCATATTTTCTTTGTTGGAAAAAATTCAAATTATTAGTGCAAAAATGTGAAATTACTGCTTTATTTTTACACCTTAAAGGTAAAAGTGGCTTTGGCCCTATCTGATCTTGTCATTTATACTAAAGCTGAGAAGTTCAGAAGCTTTAGCTATTCAAGAGAGTATCAACAATTCTTTGAAAGTAATTCTATTGACGAGTCAACAGCTCGAAAACTTTCCAAGTTAAAAGGTAAATTCCTATGGTTCCAACAGATGAAATGTTTAAATGTTATAGTCACTGCTAAGGTGTCAAGCTAGGTCAATGGAATTTCTAAAAATTACATTCTCATAAAATTTCAACATATTTAGTGTATTTTAAAAAGGTTGTATGCCTTAAGTACATTGTTTTATTTTACAGAACTCAACCAATAATCAACTTCTTTAAATCATGAAATTTTGATTGAGACTGTCTAGTGTGGACACTTTGGTGGCTGGGGCTGTGGTGAGTGGTTTACATGGGAGGGCAGGGAGTGACAAGTCTGCACAGAAAGGCGGAGCCAAATTACAAGTCACATGAACTTTGTCCTGAAATCAAAGGGGAGCAAGAGAAGATTGAAATCTCAGGAATTACATGATTTCTGGTGTGTTTTTGAAAGAGGCCTCTGATAGTCACATAAGGGTGAGACTGTCTACAGGGATGAGATGATGAAGGCCTCAGTGAGAGTGGAGCCAGGGTGAACTCTTTGGACTCAGTAGGATCTAAGAGGTAGAGTTAAGTAGACCTGGAGGCTGTATGTCTGAGGTGAAGGAGAGGGAGGAAATCGCACCCAGGCCAGACTAGCAGCTGCTGTGCTGAGCGAGCATTGCCACAGCACACCTGTAGAGGGACAATTGTCTCTGTATCTCCTTTTACCTGTGTTCTGATTCTAAATCTGAGGTGGGTTATTCTGTTTGGTAGAGCCCAGATGCAACAAAGCCTGGGAAACACAATGGGAAGCAGACCCTGCCATCTTCTCAGGCTTATATGGTAGGGGATATCCTCAATTTAAAAAGGAATGGGTCGCCAAATCAATAGTCAGGTGACTCTCCAAGTGTTTCTAAGAAATTGCAACCTATCATCTTGTGTAAAAATCAGCACCTGCAACTGACTTGAGAAAGGCTGTTGGCAGTTTGGAAATGTGGATTTTGATATATTTGTTGGTTAACCTCATTGGGCTGGCCACTGGTACTATGTGTTTGGAGGTATATTTTAGCTCATCTCCTTAAACTTCCTATTAGAAAGACCCTGAATATTTTAGACCTTGGATGTTTTTGTTTTTAAATTGAATATAGTGACCAAAATCACTTCAATAGACATGGACCAAAGTTAAAATAATGTAATTTAATATAATGTGAGTATATTTATGCAGTGAGAATATTTTATTTATAAATTATAATTGTGTGTGTGTTGGGTTGTGATACAAATATATTTTTCACTGTAAAGTCTCCTCAATAGAGTTTGAATTTGAATGATCTACTTTATTATTCCCTGTCCTTTCAAAAAATTGAATGTTCTCTGTTGTTCATGGGGACAGGACCTTTAGGTACAGCAAAAGTAGTAATAATTCTCTCACTCTCATTATATTAAACACTTGCTCAAATACTGAAAAGGGACTGGGTAATTCTGAGTAGAGTTATAAAGTGTAGGATCACCATTTCTTTGGATAGAGTATAGAGTATTTTTCTTGAACCCAAAGTCAATAGTAAATAATTAGTGATATAGGCAAAGGTCTACTGCAAGGAAGTTCATCATTATTAAAAACATAATAAACATTAAGTTTATAATAAGGAAAAATAAGAAACAGAAATGTTCATAAATATATTTTTTTAGTCATCTACATATATAAAAGCCTAAGTGACCATTGCAACTGAAACAGCCAAACGGATGGACCAAACAGGCTGCATGGGGCAACCAGTCTAGCAGGGGTGTTAGTGAGGCACAACCAAATGACTGGGCAACGGGCTGCATGGGCAACCAGGCCGACAGGGGGTTAGTGAGGGCTGACCAAACGACTGAGCAGCAGGTTGCATGGGGTGACCAGGATGGCAGGGGGGCCATTGGGGATGAGCAGGCTGGTAGAGGGGGGCAGTGAGGAGTGACCAGGCTGGCAGGGGGGCAGTGAGGGGTGACAAAATGTCTGAGCAGCAGGCTGCGTGGGGTGACCAGGCTGACAGAGGGGGGCATTTTGTGGTGACCAGGCTGGCAGGGGGGGGGTCAGTTGGGGGTGACCAGGAAGCAGGGGAGGCAGTTAGGAGCGATAAGGCAGGCAGGCAAGGGAGCAGTTAGGAGCCAGTGGTCCCGGATTGTGAGAGGGATGTCTGGCTGCTGGGGATCAGGCCTAAATTGGCAGTCGGACATCACCCAAGGGGTCCCAGATTGGAGAGGGTGCAGGCTGGGCAGAGGGGACACCACAAAGCTCCATGCACAAATTTTGTGCACCTGGCCTCTAGTTAAAAATAATGTGGTAGGTGAATATTATTGAAGTGGAACGATTTTCATGTTATTTTAGTAAATAAAAATAAGTTCATAAAAGGCAATAAATAATATGATTCAATTAAAATTAAATATGTACATGTGGCAAAAGAATAGAAATATTTATACCAACATGTTATCAGTGGTTATTATTTTAGTGAAAAGATTATATGTGGTTTTATTTCTTATTTTTAAAATTTGATTTTTTCATTTATCTGATATGAAGATGTATTTGGAATAACAGCATATTTTTATTTCTAATGGTTAATCTCAGATATAACAAAAGCATATTATGTTAAGAGTCCTTAGCGATTATTCATGCTTATTGTTTTGTAGATGAGAAAAATTAAGGCCCAGAAGAACACATTTTACCTAAAGATAAACATCTGGCTTAGGACTGAATAAGGGATCATGATACTGGGATACACATGCATTTATACATGAGTAGCTTCAAAATACACTTTTATCTCAGAGAGTGTATAACTTCTAAAAAAGAGAGCTGATGAAGTTAAGTGTAATTAATGTTAACTTTAGTAACTAACTTTTTACTTGATAATGCTTCCTAAAGAATAATATTCAGGATGAGTATGGCAATGGTTCTGTTCTAGTTTGACTGGCAAATACAGTGGGCCATAGGCATTAATCATTTATCCCATAACTGGTCACCATATTAGCAAGACTAGGTGTCTCAGAGAAACATAAAATTTGTGTTAAAAAATTTGAAGGAATCTACACGAATAAAAGAGAAACATGGTAATTGGCGTACGACCGCTACCCTTTTCATTGGCTAATCAGCGAGATATGCAAATTAACTGTCAGCCAAGATGGCGGCCGGCAGCCAGGCAGCTTGAAACTAACATGAGGCTTGCTTGCCTCAGTGACGGAGGAAACCAACGTTCCCTGCCTGCCGCTGCAGGCCTCTGAGTCTGCAGTTTAAGAAACATTGTAACAAATACCACCGGGCTTCAGCCAGCAGATTCGCAACATTGTAAGCAAAGGCCAGAAACCTACTTTCAGGAGCGGAGGCCTAAGAGCTGGAGCCAAGCCTCAAGCTAAAGCTGGCCCAGAATAAAAAAAAAAAAAGGAAAAAGAGGAGCAGTTGGGAGTTCAGTCACCCCCCAGCCTGAAAACAGCCCTCAGCCCTCACCCAGACTGGACAGGAACCCCAGTGGGGACCCCCACCCTGATCCAGGACACCCTTCAGGGCAAACGAGCTGGCACCCACCCATGCACCAGGCCTCTACCCTATATAGTAAAAGGGTAATATGCCTCCCAGCACCGGGATCGGCGGAGCCACGAGGCCTCCCGGCACCGGGATCAGCATGACAGGGGGCAGCGCCCAAACACCCTGATCGGCCCTGCTCTGTGTGTGCGGCACCCCAACCCCCTCCACCCCCCCTTCCCCCGGCCCTGCTCTGTGTGTGACGGGGTAGAGCCATAACCTCCCCATCGGCCCTGCCCTGAGTGTGACAGTGGCGGCGCCCCAACCCCCTGATCGGCCCTGCTCTGTGTGTGACAGGGGACAGTGCCCCAACTCCCTTATCGGACCTACTCTGTGAGTGACAGGGGGGAGCTCCTCAACGCCCTGATGGGCCCTGCTCTGTGTGTGACAGGGGGTGGCACCGCAACCTCCCCATCGACCCTGCCTTGAGTGTGACAGGGGGTGGCGCCCCAACCCCCCCCAATCAGCCCTGCTCTGAGCCCGACCAGGGGCTGCACCTAGGGATTGGGCCTGCCCTCTGCCACCTGGGAGCAGGCCTAAGCTAGCAGGTTATCTCCTGAGGGGTCGCAGACTGTGAGAGGGCACAGGCCGGGCTGAGGGACCCCCCTTCCCCCCGAGTGCACAAATTTTTGTGCAACGGGCCTCCAGTGTCCAATATTAGAGCATGAAAATTAGTTTTGCATCTCAAGTGATTTAAATAGAGTATATGAAGATGAAGTGATTAAGAAGTACAAATTGATTATTATAGGCTAGTCATGAAGATGTAAAATACAGTATAAGAAATACAGCCAATAAAATTCTAATAACTATGATGTCAGGTAGCTATAAGATTTATTGGGATGATCACTTAGTAAGTTATATAATCTCCAATCATTGGAGTATATACTGAAACTAATATAATATAGTATGTCAACTAAAATTGAAAAATTAAAAAAAAAATGATTGCAATAAAAAATAGTGTCAAGAAATAAAAATAAAAATGTAAAGAATATATAAGTAGAAACAAAAAATATATTAAATCAAATAAACAGTGTGTGTGTGTGTATGTTAATGTGCACTACAAATATAAACCTTATCTCAGTAAGAAAAACAATTGAAATCATCAGAAACATTGGGAGGTAGCAAGTTCTTTTTCAGTGGAAGGATGCAAACAGAAATGGAATGAATTTGGGGAGAAGATGTAGTGGTGGCTAGGGTTGGCAGCTGAATTGGATAACTTTAAGGTCCCATTCAACCATGGGAATCTATTAAATATCCAACTGAGTTAATAATAGCATCATAGAGTTATATGACATATATGATTATGTTCTAGTGTGAAAACCAAAGTAAGGCAAAATCTGGAATGATACTACTTTTATTTTTTAAAAATAAATGCATTTTATTTTGGAATTTTATTTATCCTTATGTCAAAGTGAAATTAATTTAGATATAAAAAAATTCCCCCCCCCCCCCAAGAAGTCCCTCAAACATGTTATGGGACTTAACATTCATTTCTCAAGTGAATGATTAGTGTGCATAAAATTGTGTGATAAATTATTATTACCTTCTTAATAATGGTGAATTACACTGTCAAATATAAAGGCATAAATTTATTTTGATTTACATGAATAGCAAATATTTTTGTGAAGATAACACATATAGAAATTATTGAATTATTGTAGAATTATATAATATATATAAAGTAGTGAATTTAATTTATTTGAAAAAAATTCACAATGTTTTAATAATTTATTTTTTAGCCCATGATTTTATTCTTCACACCACGAAGTTCCTTACCAGAATATATCCCAAAGCACTAAGAGCAGACTCTTCTAATTTTAATCCTCAAGAATTTTGGAATATAGGTTGTCAAATGGGTATGTTATAAAGGATATTGAGTTTTTTGCAAAGATAAGGTAAAATGAATTTTATAAATTAATAAAAGATTCTTGGAAAGAGCTTCTTTTGAAGATTTTGTTTTGGCCCTGGGTGTTTTGCATTCAAGCAATAATGATGAATCATTGGTTTCAAGAGTTGAAGTTATTCCTAAACATGTTGGAGAGGGTAAGTCTAGGTGAAAGTTGGGGGCATGGAATAAATTAATGAAGAGTTAGCAAGGGAAGTGTAGGAAGGGAAAAAGAAAACCAAAATTGCTGTAAGAGGAGAGTGAAGATCAAGTCTTTTGCTTGAAAGATTTGCTAAGGGCCTCTTCAAATTAAGTAACCTCTACCTTTTACACATTACACTAACTGTTGCATTCATAGTTGAAAAGTGAATGAGATTGCATAGCTTTGTTATTTTTCCTTACTAGACTCTCCCTGTTCCAAATTGGTCAGCTGGTATAGCACTGGCACTAATAGTGCCAAGTTTTAACCCTTTTGCTACTGGACTGTGGCAAGGCCTATAGGTTTGAAGAGATGGGGAGAGAAGGGTCAGGATGGTGGGGGTGGGGTTTTGGGAATGGTGGAAGGTGATAATGCATATAGTGGCTATTTACCAGCTTATATGGATGTATTCCTATATTTTAACAACACTACTGCTCTGTCTCTTTTTCATTTTATCCAAAGAGATAGCTGTATCTCTTTGGACCTGAAAGTTTATGATAGAGCTGGTATCTTTCCTTCCTGCATTTAATGTACTGATTTTCTTTTTTTTCTTTTTTAACTATATTTTTTATTGATTTCAGAGAGGAAGGAAGAGGGAGAGAGAGAGATAGAAACATCAATGACAATAATCATAGATTGGTTGCCTCCTGCACACCCCCTACTGGGGATTGAGCCAGCAACCTGGGCATGTGCCCTTGACCAGAATTAAACCCTGGCTCCTTCAATCCACAGGTCGACTCTCTATCCACTGAGCCAAACCAGCTTGGGCAGTGTACTGATTTTCTTTATTCTCATATTCACTGGCTGTTATCTGACATGTACATGGTTGTTCTATAATATATATTGTGTGTCATTTTGATTCTTTGAATCAAAACTATAAAATAATTTACAGATTAAACTTCGAAAATCACCATGTTGATATAGACATGGCAAGAGAAAATGTTTATGAATCATGAGTTATTTGACTAATGAGGCTTGCTCTTAAAATGTTTGAAGATATATAATCCATGATTAGGTTTCCGTGATTCTATTAACTTGTTTTTTGTTGTTGTTTTTTTTTAGCTATTCTATTCCCTGACCATGTCAAAATACTTTTTTTCTCACAGTGGCCTTAAATTTCCAGACCCCTGGTCTGCCTATGGACCTTCAAAATGGGAAATTTTTGGATAATGGTCGCTCTGGATATATTTTGAAACCACGATTCCTAAGAGATACTGAAACAGAGTTTAATCCACAGAAAACACCAGAATACAGCAAGCCAGTTACACTTACAATAAAGGTAGGTGAACTTTTTCTTTTCCTTTTCTGGTTATTGTGTGTTAGATAGTATGCATTAATATTTTGAGTTCCATTGATTTCCTTTAATGCTTTTTAAGTTTCTGTTGATGTGTTCAGCTATTACAGGTGGCTGGTATTTTAGCATCCTTCCATATCCAAAAAATGTCTTTCTGTTGACTTTTTTGCATGAATGATGTGAATAGAAGAAATATTGAGGCTAAAACTTTCTTCTCTCTGAAGTTCATTTATATTATTCCATGGTCTTTAGGCATTTTATATTGTGATAGAGAAGTCTGAGTTCAGCCTACTTATTCCCTGTGGATATGCTGTCCCCCACCCGACCCCCTTAAGTTTAAGGACTTTTACTAGACAATGCTAGGAGTTATTTGCTTTTCATTAATCCCAGAATTAGACTTTTGCAGTTCAGAATCCCTCCCCTCTTATATTTCTGAATATTCCTGATTACTTAGAAACTAAAAGTATTAGTAGAACTTCTTTGAGTATCTTCTCTTCCTATTTACTAATTTGTGTCAACTTCATAATTTTTCCTGTTCCCTTGGCATTTGATTTTCCTCTCTATTTGATTTTATTCTTTACTGATTATAATGTTGATGTGAATTTTCACCTGCATTATTAGTTTCCCCCTAATTTTTATTTACCTCATATTGCTTACTTTATATTTCTCCCAGCTTCTACCTTATTATCCCGCCTCTCATCTTTTGTTTTGTTACATCCTGTGTAATTCTGGAGAGCATAAGCAGCCGTTTAAAATGTATTGTTCCCCGCAAAGTCTTTTCAAAAACGTTGTTATTCTTCTATAACTTAAGTGCTATTTTTTGTTTCCTTTTTAAAAATGTCACCAAATCTTAAAAAAATCCCAAGCTTCCTCTTGGCACTTAATTATAAACAATTCTATTTTAGATTGTATCTATACCTATTGTTTGCAAATAAATGGGGTGAGTGTGGTCTCCTTGGTCCCCCTCTCTATTTATGTAGTTGCTCATAGAACCATATGAATCATCTCAGATTCTATGCTGGAATTTTGGTACTTTGGTCAATTTTATTGTGTTTCATGTTAAGACTGAGGGTAGCTCTCTGCTGGCTCTGCTGGCCGAGGAGAAAGTTCTCCAGCCACTGTTACTGGATGTCACGGGGGCAGGAAATACTAGAACCTCCAGACTGCGCATCTCCCTCTATTCTTTCCATCTCAGCCCTCTCCTTTCCTGACGTAAAGTTGCAGGATTTGGGGGACCACTTCCATCCACTATAGGCCCAGCCAATTTGTCCCATCTGAGAATGGGAAGAAGTTTAAGAGCTGTTTACCAGAGATTAATGTGGGAAGAGAGTACATCAAAGATGAATGGGACAAAAATGATCCTGGCCACAGCAGAAAATGGTGCCAGTGAAACATATAGCTGACTTTTCTCCTGGTTCTTAGGGATTTTGTGCCTCTAGAATAGTCACATCTAGACATTGCCTACAGCCCCAGGTCAATTAGTTGGCATTCTTTCTAGAATCTGTCCAAGTATTATACATTAAGCTTACTTTACAATGTTATTATAACTTTGGTATCCCTTTTGTAATTTTAATACAAAATAAGAAATATTAATAATTTTTTCTTTTCCTTTTTTTGGTTATTATATAAGCTCAATAGTATACATTAATATTTTGAGTGCCATTGAATTCATTTAATACCTTTTAAATTTCTGTTAATCTTTATAGATAATATAGGTGGATGTTACTTCAGCATCCTTCCATATCTGAAAATACTCTTTCTGTTGCTTTTTGGCATGAATGAAAAATACAAATAGTTGTATTATTCTGGTTGTTTTAAGCAACTAGTCTATTTGTTCTAGTCCTAGTGAGAATAGATGAATCAGCCACCCTTTAAGATCCTTTCTTACTGCACATAAAACTTGCTGGGCTTCTGTGGCTTTTCTGTCTCCTTTTTTTTTCTTCCCTGCTAAACAATTCTTTCTCACTTTCATTTGTGGGTTCTTCTTTCTGTACCTCCACTAAAATATTTATGTCACCTAAGGCTTTATCTTAATCCTTCCCTCAAACTAAATATTCTTCTTGTGTCCTTTTATATACATTCATGGTTTCAACCACTGACAATACTCAAATCCTTAATCTGGCCTCATTTTGGAAATATAAAAGTATATTTTTAATAGACTACTTAACATCCATACCTATTTTATCACTGTTCTGTCAAACTTAAAATAGTAAAGCCTAAACATTACTTTCTAGTCAAATATACTTTTATGTAAAGCTCAGTGAATTCAGTTGAACTTGTTCACTCCATTAACTCAGGTTGAAAAATTGGGAGGCATTTTTCTCTTCCACATCTCCTTCACTTCCTATGTCCAACCATCTCTAAATTCTATGGATCCAACTCCTAAATGTCTTCCTTATCCAGTCAGCTGACCTGATGTTATTTGCTGCTGTCCTATTTTAGGAATTTGTTACCTCTATCACCTCTATACTTTTGGCTTCCTAAGGAGTTTTCAGATAACCTTAGTTCTCTTGATGCATCTTTCACAAGTTGAAAAGAGAGATTTTGCTACAATGCTAACCGTATCTTGCCTACCTAGTATTTATTTGTGTCTCCTGATTGCTTTCTTAGTCAGGCTGTGGCATACTTCTCTAGCCCCATCCATCTCCCACTACTTCTAGCCTTTCACTTTGTTTTTTAACCACAGGGAAGCCCCCTTTTCTGTCCATGATGACTCTTCCATGTATCGCTTATGCTATTTTCTTTGACTGAACTATTGTTCCATCTTTCACATGCTTATTGTGTGCTGCCTCATTTTTTAGACATAAGAGTCACTTCTTTTTGGCAGCTTTTCCCTACACTTAATTGTGTTTCGTTTTCATTTTGTAATTTACTTCTGTTTTTTCATAACACCCTATGCATGCATATATTAGACACTTACTATGCTGTATTATAATTGTTAATTTGCTTATAGTACTTGTCTTTCTCTCCCACTTGACTGAGGGTCTTTTAAAGACAAGGACTGTTTTCAATCCTTATCCACAGTACCTGACACAAAGTGCATGCTCAGGACATGCAGGTTAATTGAATGGATGATTTCTTTTTCATGCTTAATGAAGAGACTACACATGCTCTTTTATTGAGAAAGCAAAGATGGACAATAGCTAGTATGCACAGATGTTTACAAAAGCCATCTGTTTGTATTATAAGAGGTCTCATGTAGGGGAATGAGTGACATGTTGTGAAACAGACAGAGTTAATAATTTTTCCACAAAGCTGCTGCCCTGGCCATGTGGGTCTTCCCTCCTGCTTTGGTTATTCTAAGGAGATTTGTGATTACATTATAACTTGTACAAATTGTGGAGGGCATGATTTGGGAAAAGACCTTAGTTTATTAGCTTTCTGATGCCCTTGATAATGTTATTCAACATTTTTGGTTTAGTCTTTGTCATCTGCAAACTAAGAGTTTTGAATTAGGTAAGTTATTTTGGGGCTTATAAAAACTATGAAGCCATTATTTTAAGTTCCAAATCTTATGCATAAGCCCAAGAGATGAAAGCAGAGCTACTGAGGGCTTCTGTTTGACATCCATACTCTGCAATTGTCCCTTTAAGGGTTTTGTGAGTCAGAGTGCATAAACTATTTGAACAATAATCTCTAAATTCTTTTTCAGTTCTTATATTCAATCATTATTATTTAGTTAGCCAGACAATTTTCTTTTGGACAGGAGGTGTACCAATAGAGAACCTTCTCCATATTGGTAAGGGCCTATTATCTGCAGATCTGATATTCAGCTGGTAGGCTCTGAGATTGGTGTACTAGCTGCTTATGATCAATTTTCTTTCTAATTACATTCATGTCTAATTATGCTGACTGATCACTGTCCATTCCATACTGGTTGCTAAATATTTGCACCATCACTCTGATTTCTAGGTAATGCCATAACATATGGATGAAGAAAAGGAAAAATTTTGGGGCTTCTTTTTCTTTCTCTTCCTTCCTCTTTATTTTTCTTTTCAAACTTAAATTTTTATTTGTATCTCTTTAGTATAATCTTCAAAAATTGAAGTCATACCTAAATTTTTACATTATCACATTTTATTAATTAAGAACACTTCAAATATTGATTTTTGTTCAAACTTTATTCCTTAAAATAAAATAAGTTTTTGCTTCCACAATTAACTTGATAAAAGGCTAAGTAAAACTAATTAATAGTTTTTTAAGCATTTTTAGGATACCTGGTTCCTAATATGCATGTGAAATACTGAATTTAGTCAGACTTACGTTATGTATGATAATATAGACAACAGATAATATAAATTTGTGATAAATTATCTAAATATATAAATTATACTACCATAAAATGCTATCTAAGAAATCGTGATGCTTTTTCTTACATTTCAGAAGTAATAATGATAATGCTTCTAATTTTTGCTATATATATATATATATATATATATATATATATATATATATATATATAATGAATTTGAAAATAATCCATGCTGCTGATTATCTCAGCCTGAATTACAGTTGAGGGTGGTCATACAATGCTTTTAAGATTGCTTTTTAACAATCATAACAAACACTTTTAAAATAAAAACACATGTTGAACCATAAGCCTTGGACAATGTGGATTCTATTATAATCACATATTACTAAAACGGAATAATTTAGACATGTTTCTGGTATTCACCTATTGGTACTTGAGGATAAAAGTAAATTTTAAATTTTACATTATTTTACACTTATAATGTTTTTAGGGAAACTGACTTAAAATTGGTCAATTTTTTTTACAATACCTATTTTATTTATTTATTTATTTATTACTTTTTTAATTGTTTTATTGCTTAAAGTATTACAAAGAGTATTATATATGTCTCCTTTTTTATTCCCCCCTTGACCTTCCACTAGCCTCTCCTCCCCCCCCCCCCAGTGTCTTGTGTCCATTGGTTATGCTTATATGCATGCATACAAGTCCTTCAATTGATCTCTTACCCCCCCCCCCACCCCCGAACCCTCCCCAGCCTTCCCACTGTAGTTTGAAAGTCTGTTTGATGCTGCTCTGCCTCTGTATCAATTTTTGCTCATCAGTTTATATTGTTCTTAATTATCCATAAATGAGTGAGATCATGTGGTATTTTTCTTTCATTGACTGGCTTGTTTCATTTAGCATAATGCTCATATTTTGTTTTGAAATTAAATGGTGATGCAGTTTGTTATTGTGTTAAATTCTTGTATTCAAATATTTTTGCACAGGTTATCAGTGGTATCCAGTTGCCTCCCAGTATTCATTCATCATCTAACAAAGCTGACACGTTAGTGATTATAGAAATTTTTGGTGTTCCAAATGATCAAGTGAAACAGCAGACTCATGTAGTTAAAAAAAATGGTGAGCTCCTAACATATTTCGTGGAACTTCTATTAGACTTCTTGCTGCAAAGCTTAAAAATTATATATTGACAGAGTTTTGATATCTAATATTCATAAGGCAAAGGTTTTGCATTATGTTTAAGACGATAGAAGTGTTATATGTAGCAAAAGCAATTTGATAATAATGTTATTTAGATACATTTTCAGATTACAGATACAAAATTTTATCTGAAAAAATTATACTGTTTTCACTTTTACCCCCTTTTTATTTTTTCCCCACTATCACTGAAGTAAGGGAGACATTTTGAGGGCTGAAAATCTACTTAGCTTCCAGCCTCCATGTAAAATGAAGGACTCGTGATTATTCTGATAGAGCATGTTACACATTTGTACTTCACTGCTTGAATTATTTTAAAAGTCTGTGGCTTCTGACTCAGGCTAAGGCTTCCATAGAAACCTACTCATACAGTATTTGGATTCATAATCCAGTCATTTTTGCCAGAAGGGAAATGTAGGAATGGATGAAATGACTTTGGTAAGATTTTCAGTGTTCCAGGGTCTCATGATATTTTGTGTAGTACAGTACTGACATTGTCATTTCTTCCCTGAGGTTGAAGTCATTCAGGAAGTTAGACAAGTATAGAGTCCTGGGATTGACTCTTAGTCAGATCACCTTGGAAGAAACCTTGGAACTGATATTTGAGTCTAGAATCTTCTTTGAGTTGATATCCCCAAAGTATAGTGGACTTCACTTCAGAGTCTGGAAATATGCTATAGGCTTAATGACACTGACAGAAAAGCAGGTGAAGTTATATTAGTTTTTTTCTTCTTGGGTGATAATCCCCTTTGATGCCTACTATCTGCCCATTATGTTAAAAGCCTAATGCTAAGTATGAGGAAACTTAAAATCTTGGTTTATTAAGTGTGTTATTTTGTCAGTCCCAACTAACTATGTTACAAATAGTTCACAATCCAGTATGAGGATTGAAATACAAGTAAAACAATTGAAGTAAAGAATTATTAGTGCTTTAAGAAAAGTACAAAGAATTGTAGTGGAAAAGGCAAATTTGGAGATAGTTCTTGGAGATCAGAATTTTTTAAAAAAATATATTTTATTGATTTTTTACAGAGAGAGGAAGGGAGAGGGATAGAGAGTTAGAAACATCGATCAGCTGCCTCCTGCACACCCCCTACTGGGGATGTGCCCGCAACCAAGGTACATGCCCTTGACCGAATCGAACCTGGAACCTTTCAGTCATCAGGCTGACGCTCTATCCACTGAGCCAAACTGGTTAGGGCAAGAGAGTCAGAATTTTTTACAGAGATCAAGGACAAGAGCATTTAAGGCAAAAGGAATAATATGAGTGATAAAACATGGAGAAAAAATTCAAACATACTGAGGAAAAGTAAAGAAGTTCAAGATGAGTGGAATACAGGTTACTTAAGACAGATTAGTATGAAATAAAATAAGAAAGTTCTATTGGAGATGGTCATGTGATTGTGTGTATGAGAGACAGAGAGAAAGAGAGAGGGAGAGAGAGAGTTTACATTAAAGTAGGGTTGGAGGAGATAGAATCAATCAGTATTAGAATTTTGTGCTGACATTAACAATATCTATAAAGAACTGATTCTTAAACTAGTCCCTTTATGGGATTATTTCCCCTTAGGAAAAGGTGATACAATCATTATTCCAACATGAGTCACTTAGTTCAATATTTTTGTGGGAACCCTGTATGACTGTCTAGTAAATTCACATTTGTGACCACAGACAATGTATAATTAGCCACAAATTCTTCAATGCTTCTGGAGATGTAATTCAAAGAACAAAAGCTATTGACATAGCAGGCATAGCATTGCCTTTGTCCATGAAAAACAATGCATATTTTTCTCTGAACCTCTGAGTATTTATTGATTTCTTTATTATATTTGATCTGCATGTGAATTTCTTGATTCCATTAAATTAAGCTTAAATATTGGATGATTTGAGTCATGTTGTAATACAATTGGATTTCTTTTTTGACAAGAGATTGTTGTTTGGGATGATCTATTTTGCTAGAAACATACATTATTCATCAACTTTGTACTTTAAAAATGAGCACTTGGCCCTATCTGGTTTGGTTCAGTGGATAGAGCATCAGCCTGTGGACTGAAGAGTTCCAGGTTCGATTCCAGTCAAGAGCATGCACCTTGGTTGCGGGCACATCCCTAGTAGGGGGTGTGCAGGAGGCAGCTGATCGATGTTTCTCTCTCGTCGATGTTTCTAGCTCTCTATCCCTCTCCCTTCCTCTCTGTAAAAAAAAATCAATAAAATATATTTAAAAAAATAAATAAAAATGAGCACTTAGTCAAACCAAAGATCAAAAGCTGGTTTTAGAGCACCTACTATCTAGCTTCCATTCCCCAACTCTCCACGGTGCTCTGCCCATGATATGATCTGGTATAGAAAAGCAATGTTACTTCTTCATGTCTCAATTCTTTGTTAAAGAAAGGCCTAAACACTGAAGTCATATTGCATAATGATTAAACATTTCTGCTCTGAAATCAGACTCCATTTACTTGAGATCTTAACCTGTCATTTAATGGCTGTGAATCTGAACCCTTAGGAAATTATGTAGCATCTTTCTGGATCAGTGTTTTCATCTATGAATGTGAGTAACAGTTACCCTGATTCAGTTGTGAGGATTAAATGACAGTATCTATTTAAAGCTCTTGCCCTAACTGGTTTGGCTCAGTAGATCGAGCATCAGCCTGTGGACTGAAAGGTCCCAGGTTCAATTCCAGTCAAGGGCATGTATCTTGGTTGTGGGCACATCCCCAGTAGGAGGTGTGCAGGAGGCAGCTGATTGATGTTTCTCTTTCATTGATGTTTCTAACTTTCTATCCCTCTCCCTTCCTCTCTGTAAAAAAATCAATAAAATATATTTAAAAAATAAAGCTCTTAGAATATTGCTCAGCAATAATAAATACTCAAAAATGTTGTTACTGTCATTATTTTCTCAGTGAGTGAGTTAAAAATTAAAATGATCTAAAACACAAGCTACTGTTATTAAAGTATTGAAGAGAAAAATTTTGGGAGAACAGATGTTACAAAATTTTCCCTATAAATATTGTCTATGATTTTTTGATTCTATCTATTCCTTTATGTTTCAGCTTTTAGTCCAAGATGGAATGAAACGTTCACATTTATTATTCAGGTGCCAGAATTGGCATTGGTACGTTTTGTTGTGGAAAGTCAAAATACAATAGCCGAAAATGAATTTCTTGGGCAATATACTTTACCACTTTTATGCATGGGCAAAGGTAATATGCCTAAAAGTAAGATGATTGTGCTGACAATTATAACTTTTTACCAAAGACAGACTTTGATATACCAAATAGCTCTATCCATGACATCCAGATATAAAGGAGATTTTACATATTGACACATGTTTTCTCTTGGTGAAATGACAGAAATGTGTGCTCATATGGAATATGGGATGGGGGTGTGGGATCAGTTGGCAGACTAATTAGACAAACTTGGCATGTATGAGCACTTCTGTACATGGATCATAGCTTTGTGTTTCAGCTAGGAATAGTCACGGCTACCATAAAAAATGAAGGATGGGAATCCAAGAGAAGGGAGAAGCAGTGGCTCCTTCTTCCCGCCTCAGGAGAAGAGACTGGGAGCTCAAGATGATCCTTTCTTGACTCTTTTCAGGGCTGCCTGTTTATTGCATCACCTTACGGGCTGATTCACATTGTACTCCCAATGACCTCACCTCAATATGCTTACTTTTCTAACACCATGTGAGATATACCCAGGAGACAGAGTCTGAAGCAGAAGGGTGGTGGCTAATTTTGGAGACCTTGCACTTTGAAGGGAGTTGCTGAGCTGTGTCCTCAGTGTAATTCAGTAGAAAACCAGAATAGAAACTTATTTTATTTTGTTGAAAATTAATATGCAAGATGAATAAAACTATGTAGCCAGAGTTTTTATGGTATGCTTAGTAAAGATATATTCTTTCTCAGTAGCACTATCGGGGCCATTGCTGGTTAATTTCTTTTTATTGTTCTAATTAGATATGATTTTTTTTTTTTTTTTGCAGGTTACCGTCGCGTTCCTCTGTTTTCCAAATCTGGGGAGGATCTCGAGCCTGCTTCACTGTTTGTTTATGTTTGGCACATCAGATAGCAACTAATAGTATCTGACCCATTGTTAGCTACATATCACAATAAAATGGCCAAAATAAATGTTCATATACATTTTCCCTTTTTTTCCAACACACACACACACATAATTATTTACGAAAACAGAAAATTCACTTGTAAATATGCACAACAGTGCACAACAGAGCAGTGGGGGAAAGGACATAGACAGTTCAGCGGCTCCTGACTCAGTGTGGTGTTCTTGTCAGGCAGTTTCTCCTGCCCCTTTTCTGTGGAGGCTGTGCTTTTAACTGGCTTGTATCATGTTAATTAGTAGAATTTACAACCTATAAAAATATGTCTGAGTGTACAAGATTTGTTGGCAAATATTTGGCAGTATAAAAAGAATGTGAAATCAAAGAGTGCTTTAACTTCTAGACACCCGCTACTGCATATTGCACTGGGAAATAAAATTTCCAGGTAGTATTTTGTGTTCTTGAGCAATTAGCCCCTGCAGTCTCAAGCTGGTGATTAAATGCTGTGCACTGGTTTTGGCACCTAGTAATCACACAGACATATTTATGAGTGTTTATGAAATTGATTTGGGTTCCAACTGTATTCAGGTTCTATATCTATACAAGAGATCTGTTACGTGGATTTACATTTTGGATCTCTGAATGAATTTTCAAGGATTCTGAGTCTGTACTAAATGTACTTTGGAGATTGTTTCTTTAAAAAAATATATATTTTTATTGATTTCAGAGAGGAAGGGAGAAGGAGAAATAGAAACATCAATGATGAGAGAGAATCATTGATCGGCTGCCTCCTGCATGACCCACACCTAGGATTGAGCTAGAAACCTGGGCATATGCCCTGCCCAGGTATCGAACCATGACCTCTGGTTTGTAGATCGATGCTCAACCACTGAGCCATGCCAGTCAGGCCGAAGACTGTTTCTTGATCTCAGATGAGGTTCCTGTGCTGTTTCATATGCTGAACCTACTACCGTTAGTAGGACTTTATATGTGGAAGAATATGGTTTTCTATTAACTGTTCTTAAAATAAAAGAAATAGGCTTATTAATATTTATGCCACCACATTGTTGCATGGCAGTGAGGTGAAAGCACTCAACAAAATTTCTGACAAATTATGGAGTCCTCATAGGTATTTGTTGATTTTAAATCTGAACTTATAACTAAAATAACAAAAATGACTACTTGAGATGTACACTGATGCCAGAAAAATACAAAATAACTCATCTGTCATGTTTTACTATTGCCATAGTTTACTCTTGAAAGTAAATATTCAAAATAAAAGTGCCACTGGGAGTTCAAATATCCAAACTAAGTAGTAAGAAATGTCTCAGATCACTCAGTGCATAGTCATCCAGATTCTCCCTCGTGGGCTCTCTGCCTCAAAGATCAGGGTGCGCTCTTCCCCGTGGCGATGCATAGCCAGAGGGGTGCTTCAGTTTTGCTAGATTATGGAAGGCTTTGACTTACATCATCTATTGTGCAGCCTAACAGTAGGTGGGATGTTCACCCCACTGGCCCACGGCTTTAATTTTCTCTAACTTTCTAAAGTCTTTTGAAGACATGGAATTGTATGAGATTTAAAGATTTTGATCAGATGAGTTTGTAGGAAGGTTCAATTAATTCAGCAGGATACACTTTTTAAACATCATTTACACTAACAAGATTTGAAATAAGGGAGGAAAAAGGATATATTTTCTTTCTCACTTTTTCTTGGGTATCAATGAAATTCAAGTCACTAACTTTGAAGACCAAATCTTTCTTCTTTTTTTTTTTTTTAGCATTACACTCTACTTGAGAAACACAGCTTTGAAAGGAAATATTGGATTATTTTATTTTCTGTCCAATAACCTGTGATGTTTAAATATATCTTTTTTTGGTGTGTATTACTTACCACTGACTTTACCCTTTAAATTGAACAGGCATCATCATCATCATCATCAACATTATCATTATTATTTTCTCACAAGAACTTTTAGCAGTTACTACCTATAGAAACTCCACAGTCATGGGATGTTCTTACATTAGAGGAGATTTGGAATGGTGTAAGAAGCCAGCTTTGGTATGTGCTTTCTATGCATAATTCACCTGTAGGAAAAAATAGTGTTGGTGAGTGGAAGGAAACAGAAGAAAAGGCTAAGTGAACCACTGGGCTGTGACAACAGAAGATCTTTTAACTTTTATTTTTAAAAAATTACTATTATTTTTTAATCCTCACCCGAGGATATTTTTTATTTTTAGAGAGAGTGGAAGAGAGAGGGAAAGAGACAGAGAAATATTGATGTGAGAGAAACACATTGATTGGTTTTCTTGGAGGAGCCTGCAACCAAGGTAAGTGTCCTTGACCAGAATCAAACCTGGGACCCTTTGATCAGCAGGCTGAGGCTCTGTCTACTGAGCCAAACTGGCTAGGGTGACCTTTTAACTTTTATACTCTCAGTTTAAATGTCAGTTCCTCAGGGAAGCCATCATAATTTTCAGGATTAGGTTATATTCCTTGGTTGATGTTTCCATATAACTAAGAACTGATTTTGCAGGATCAGAGAGGCTTTGATGTTGCTAGGAGCAGGCCTGCCACTCATGGTTAGGCCATGCTGTTCTCCTGTTGAACATAAACAGTTTCACAAAGCAGCAACACCAGCCACAATCACTCTGTGACCTTAATGGATCAAGAAAAAAGCAAAATCACTCTGTAATCCTGCTTCAACACATGAAGTTGTTCAAGTTGATAAAATATAAACCCTATAAAATGGTACAGTCTCAGCTCTCTTTTGGGCATTCTGGCCAATAACTTGCATCAGTTGTACATTAAAGGTTTTTAGTTGATTCAGGTATAACAATATGTGTTCTAAGACCAGGATTAGCCAACCCTTTAAGCAGATTTGGTTATATGAGTCTCTTTAAATTGAAGGACACACAGATTGAATGGAGTGCTAGGCATAAGATGTTATTCTAGACTGTGCAGGCTTCTGAGCTTGTTAGAAACTTTTATGGAATTGCTTGTACAATCAAAAGTATCATCTTAATTCAGGGCAATTTTTCACTAGATGTGCAATGAAGATTGAGCCTGGGATATTGGGACTGGGTTGTTGCAGAAGAGATAGTAAATCACAGTTGCTGAGAATTAAGTTAGAATGAGGAGACAGCTGTATTTTCTCATTAAAAACCAATAACATCAAACAGTTTCCTGAAATAATATATGCTAATTTTTCAAACCCAGGAAGTATCAAAAACTATAAAGCTATAAATCACGGTCAACCATGAAATAAAACAATCTCTCTTAATTGTTTCGGTTCTTTGGAAAAACATCTAATCTCCTCTTTCCTACATCATTTCTTTAAGGCTGTGCATACCATATAGAATTGTCTGCAATGGTGGACTTGTCATATATCTTCTCTGTCCAATTAGCTACATGTAATTATTTACCACTTGTGATATGACTAATGTGTACAGTAGCTAGTGCCACTGAGGAATTGAATTTTAAGTCATGTTTTATTTCAATTAATTTAAATTCAAGTAGCCACATGGGTCTGGTGCCTACCCTATAGATGGGATAGCTCTGGAGTGCTGGCCTCTCTTCTGCTCCTGAATATTAAGCTTTCTCCATTATGCTGGCTCACTCACACATCATCCTTATTATCCACAGATGCGATGATCATATTCTATTTCTCTGATCTGTGGGTATTTCTCCTCAACCCTCTCACTCTATTAGCGATTCAATCCAATAAAATATATGGTATCTTACTTGTATAGCACTTAACAGTTTATCAAATACTTTCATATACATTATTTAGTTTCTCATATTAAATATAACTATAAGCTATGTTTTTCCTAAGTGATTTTCCCAAATGAAAGTTTCTTAGCTGCTGTGATCAAATAAAGGAACTCATTTGAAAAAACTCTTTGACAATATAAACATTGGTGATTTTGGTGATTGGCTAGAAAAAATATTATTAAAATGGGTCAGAGTGATAATGTGAAAGGAACACTGAATTGGTCATCAGGAGACCTCTGTCTGCCACCAGTGACAATAATGATAATATTAATAGGAATAAAATCATGTGTTATTTACTAACCATATTCCAAGTGGGACCTAGTGCTAAGTGCTTTATATGCACTAACCAGTTTAACCATCATAGCAATTAAAGGAGAATTTGCAGAGGGAGACACTAAAGATTAAAGAGCTAAGTAATGTGTTCAAAATAATATATTGAAGATATCCTGGGTGGGCCCTTCACCTCTCATTGCTTACTGAATTCTCTTTAAAAGTGAGGTTTCTGAACTAGATAATGTTTTTCGCTTCCCTTTCTCTATGACACAGACAACTGGGATGTCTAATTAATAATCTGATTTTCGGCAGTGTTCATTCTGATATTGATGTGTGTATAATTTTTGTGATTGTGGAGAAATGTAGCAATCAGAGATAGAAAAACTCTTGAAATATTTATTTCCTAAAAACTTTGATTTTATATTAATCTTGTTTCATGGTAGCATATTTCTATTTTACTTTTTTATATTTGTTATGGACTGAATGTCTGTGTTCCTCCCAAATTCATATATTAAAGCTTTCACCCCTAATGTAATTGTATTAAGAGGTGGGTCTCTGGGAGCTAATTAGTTTAGATGAGGTCATGAAGATGAGTCCTCAGGATGGAATTAGTACTTTTATAGTAAGAGAAAAAGACACCAGAGTGTCTTCTCATGTGAGGATGCAGTGAGAAGGCAGCTGTCTGCAAGTCTGGGAGAGAGCTCTCACCAGGGGCGTCATCTGCTGGCACCTTGATCTTGGACTTCCTAGTCTCCAGAACTGTGAGAAGTAAATGTCTGTTGTTTAAGCCATCAAGTCTATGGTGTTTTGTTGTAGCAGTCTGAGCTGATTAAGACAATACCTTCTAGAATCTCACTGACAATATGAATTAGATTTAAAATAAAGTTATTATACCTCCCAAACAGATGTATTATAAAGATTAAATAAAATAATGTATGTATGTAAAATGCTTGCTACTGTGCCTATCACATAATAAATATGCAAAAAAATGTCCATAAGTCTAATTGAAAGGGAATATAGCCCAGGGGTTAAGAGAATGGATGCTAGCACTTGTCCCAGGCTTATATCCTCTGCTCCCTACTAAGTGTGGGACCTTGGGCAAAATACTCATCTTTCCTTTTTTCAGTTTTCACATCAATGGAATCAATAATCATTGTTACAAGGATTAAATTTTTAAAATGTACATAAATAATTTGGAATAGTGCCTGAAACTTGAATCCCATATACATATTAACTATCATCACTAATATGATTCTCATCATTTTATTGCATTAGACTTTTCAGTGGGGGAAGTGACTCTGAGAACTCACCAGGAGCTTCTCTTTTATTCTCTTATTTTTCTCACATATCAACTGATATTTTGGGTTTCTGCTCACATTTATAATTGGAAATCAGAATTTTTGCCTGAATGAGCTCCTTCTACATGAGTGGGCAGATGCGCATCAGAGAGCAGAGCAGGCCTGTAATACGCCTGTGGGCACATCCCTGAGCAATAAGTGTAGCTATGAGCACTTCTACTCAGAGAGTAATAAATGGTGGTGAGTTGGCCTGTGGTGAGCAACACCTTACAGAAGGGAAATGAGT
This sequence comes from Myotis myotis, assembly GCF_014108235.1. Lineage (NCBI taxonomy): Eukaryota > Metazoa > Chordata > Mammalia > Chiroptera > Vespertilionidae > Myotis > Myotis myotis. The sequence continues at coordinate 184,219,830 of NW_023416335.1, forward strand.
CACACCAGGATCTGCGAACTTCCCCCGGATGTTGGTCCTATCGTCCCTGTGTCAGATGATGACTCAGCAGCAGGCATAGTCTCCTTGGGGAAGGCCAGGGGCTGTAGGGCTGTAGCCCTGGTGCTTCAGTGAGAATAGATGGTGGGTGTATTAATACTGCATTTCAGTTCCTGTCTCAAATGAAGAATTTGGATGCTGCATGTGTAGGTTGCATTCTACCTGATTTTCAATAGACAAGCAAGGCTTTCCTTTCAAAAAAAAAATTCTTTGATCATCTCAGTAGGAGACTAGCAAACTGGTAATCTGGTAAAATGCTAAAGATGTATTAGATCCTTCATCTTTTCAAAGAATAAGTTCTGTCTCATCAGTATGGAACTTCCTGGTGAATGTGAACCTGTTTTATAAAACCGATGTATTTCTACTTAAGAAATACCATATTTAATGTGATATTATATAAAGGACATTATTGTGGGTATAGATGGACTTCTTTTTCTCTTAAATTCATTCCACTATTAGTCCCTGAGAGAGCCAAGATAGCATAATAAAGAGGTGGAAGAGGTGGGGGAGCTTCTGATAATATAGGTTGAGCCTAAGAGATTCTTTAAGCATAACTATCAGTAAGAGATGCTAACTGGATATTAATTTTGACTACATCAAAAGTCTGATTATATTTTCAGTATTATCTTTTGAGGTTGCCTTCAAGTGAAAATTTTCCCATTTCTTCTATTCCTCCTCTGGATCCATAGTTTGCCCCAGGCTTTCACCCCACCCTCTACGCTGTTTTGTTCACTGGGAGAAGAATCTGGTGGAGTCCTGGGCTGAGTCCTCCTCTACGGCAGAAGGGTGTGGTAGAAATTGCATGGACTTGGTGGTCAAGCCAGACTGGGTTTGACTACTGGGCTCAAAGACATTTCTTAGCCTTTCTGAAATTTTGCTTTCTGCCCTCTTCATTGGACTTTGCTGTTGCTTCTCATTATAGTAGTTGTTTGTTTAGTGAATTTTCCGAACTAGTTTTTAAGAGTCTGTGTCCTTTATTGTGTATAGCCACTGAATTCTCTGTGGTCAACAAGTGATTTCACAAAAATTTTCTTAACTCCCGGAACAAAACACACACCCACAAACAAACAATAAAACATGAAAACTAAAAATCTTCCAGTTTTGTATACGGCCTCAGTTCAGTGTGTTGGGGAATGCCTTTAACATTCAGCATGGAAGCTTGCCCCTCTATCTTAACCTTCACTTCTTGTTTGAATAAAGCCTGAAGGTCAGCCAGAGATAACAGCTTTTTGCCTTCTGGGGTCTTTTCTGAACATGCTCCTGCCATGGGCATGTGTGCGTGCTTACCATTCCTAGGAATATGTGAAAGCTTATCCATGCCCTTTTCTGCAGAACTTCTCATTCCCTAGCCTTTCCTCTTAGACTTTTCAATTAGTACATTTTTTTACCCAACTTATTATCCGTTATCCTAGCAGCAGTGGCTAATACAGTTGACCTTAAATGTTTTTCTTTTAAAAGAAATATTTTAATTTATGAGGGAGAAAGAGAGAGAGAGAGAGAGAGAGAGAGAGAGAGAGAGAGAGAGAGAGAGAGAGAAACATCAATGATGAGAGAAAATCATTGATCAGCTGCCCCACACTGGGGATTGAACTCTGACCTCCTGGTTCATAGGTTGATGCTCACACTGGCTGGGCACCTTACATACTTTGAATAAATGCTCCCTGAGGAGCCACCTCAACAATGGGAGAGCTCTGAGTTAAGTGAAATAAACACAAGCCCTTTGAGTTTGTCCTTCAGGAAACAGCAGACAAGTCAAAACAAACAACCAACATTCTCTTAGAATAAGGTCTATTCTACTTCCTTCCATATTAGGAATCTATGCCAGGCAGATGGGCTATTGCCTTTAAGGGTGTCACCAAACTGGGGAGCAGGGGATGGGGCCAGGGTCAGTTAAATGCCACAAGGCTCTGTTATTAAAATTCACCTGTTTTCTTGATTAAGCATTATTTTGTTGCTGTAAAATTTAATTCTTTTTTATAGTTACAATAAAGTTCTGACAGTTTATTTTTTGTGGCGGAATGGGCCTTTGGAGTTTCCTATTCCACCATTTTTGCAGATGTCATGCTCCACAAATATTAACATCTAATATTAGTATGCTGCGTTTGTTACAATTAATGAACCAATCTTGAGACATTATTTTTAACTAAAGTCCATACTTTATTCAAATTTTCTCCAATTTCCCTTTTTCTGTTCCAGTTCCCATCTAGAACACACATTTAATAGTCATGTCTCCTGAGGCTCTTCCTTGCTGTGACAGTTCCCTTCAGATACTCTTTGTTTTTTGATGAGTTTGACAGTTTTGAGAAGATCTAGACAAGCATTTGGTAGAATTTAAGTCAACTTGGGATTTGAGTGATGTTTTCTTCATGATTAAACTGGAGCTATGAGTTTTTGAAAGAAAGACCTTAGTGGTAAAATGCCATTTTCATCAAATCTTATCAAAGGCACATACTAGCAACATGACTTCACTTTTGATATTGACTTTCATTACTTGACTGACATAGTATTTGTCAAGTTTCTACATGTAAAGTAACTCTTCCCGCCCTCCACCCCCCAATTTCCATAGCATACTCTTTGGAATGAAGTCACTATGTCCAGTCTACACCTAAAGAGCAAATAGCTATGTTCCATCTTCTAGATGCCCAACATCTATGTAAATTATTTGGAATTCTTCTGCATTGGAGATTTGTGTCTTTCCCCCATTGATTTATTTATCTACCCAATTATTTGCATCAATATGAACTTATAGATAACTATTTTGTAGTTTAGATGGTAGTTTAATACTACTAGCCCAACTTGTCCCAGCCTTGGTCATTGGGAGCTCTTCCACTTGTCTCCTTTGTCCCAAGGTGTAGTTTTCACCCCTATCACCACATTTGTTTCAGCTGGAGGATCACTGGCAGCAGGTTTCTTACCTGAAGCTCCAGTTGATGTCTGTGAACATTAGGAGTCTGGTGAAGATTAGTATTCTTGCCATCTGGTCTTCAAAACACTTTCTTGCCCTAACTGGTTTGGCTCAGTGGATAGAGCCTCAGCCTGCGGACTGCAAGGTCCCAGGATCGATCCCGGTCAAGGGCATGTACCTTGGTTGCGGGCACATCCCCAGTGCGGGGTGTGCAGGAGGCAGCTGATCTAAGTTTCTCTCTCATCAATATTTCTAATTCTCTATCCCTCTTCCTTCCTCTCTGTGAAAAATCAATAAAGCATGTTTTTTTTTAAAGAAAAAAACAAAAACAAAAAAAACACACACTTTCTTTTCCCAGTTCTTAAATTTCAGAAATCGTTAATAGTATTTTATTTAGTTAAAGTCTTTTTCTGAAGATGTGGGGAACACCTTTGTTATTCCTCGCCTTTTATTGTTTCTATTTTCTTTTTTTAATATTGTATTGATTTTTTACAGAGAGGAAGGGAGAGAGTTAGAAACATCGATGAGAGAGAAACATCGATCAGCTGCCTCCTGCACACCCCCTATTGGGGATGTGCCCGCAACCCAGGTACATGCCCCTGACCGGAATCGAACCTGGGACCCTTCAGTCCGCAGGCCGATGCTCCATCCACTGAGCCAAGCCGGTTTCGGCTCTATTTTCTTTTCAGATAATTTCAGCTGGGTCTATAACCTTTTATTTAGCTTTTTATAGTCATCTTTTCTCTAGCTCACATAGGAATAACATAGTTTCTTGGACCTGGGTACCTTTTTTACTTTTCCCTTTGCTCCCTGGCGCAGACAATTGTTATTCTAACTTTCTTCTCTGAGTTTTGTTTGAGAGAGATAAAGTCAGTGAGTTCCATGTTTGTTACACATTTCTTGTTTAAACAAGTCTTGACTATCTTGATCCTCTTGAGTAGGATATTTCCACCTAAAATATAATGTTCCAATCAAACCAACACCTGATCCAAACCAAGCCTTAATCTCTAATCACCTTGTCTGATTTCCCTTTAATAAGTCCCCTCTTTGCTTTATTTCCTCATAGAATATCAGTTCCATAAATTTTCTAGATATAGTTCTTCAGAGCATCCCCTTGGCAGTAATTCTGTCCCTTTGAAACACATGCAATAATTCTTTGAGTCCTTTACACTTATCTCCCTGGATTTTCCTCTTGAATCTGACTTGATTTTCTTAACCACTTAATCACTCTTTTCCAGTTTTTAAGGGATGATTCTTAAGACTGCTACTGTTTTAAGAAGGATCATTTTTAAAATTTCTGATCTTAGGTCTCTCTGAGATATCACTATATTTGCTTTCCAACGCATTTACTCTTTTTATTTGATAGATTTTTTTTTTAGATACCAGTCTTCCTTTGTGAACCATTAACAACTGAAATGTACTATTCTTTTCTATTACCTTCTCCAAGAGAAGTTGGACTTGAGTGTATCAACTTTTAAATCTTGTGGTTTTCTCTCTTAGCTCTTCGCATATTACTTCCCCTTCAGATCTGCCCAGCCTATGTTTTAAGATATCAATATTTCTTCTAAGGAAATGTCGTTCTCATTGCTACTCAGTTTGACATATTCTATTTTAATTTCCTGCTTCCACTATCCTTGTTCAGATAGTAGGGAATTAGCTCCTTTTCAAACTAATCCAGTTTCTTCTTGATTCCTGGGGTAAGCCAGGAACTCAGAGCCAGAGCCTGATGGTCACAAGCCTTTAAAACTGTTTTCTCAGATTGGGGAATTTAATAATCTCAGCCAGTTACTTTTTGACCTCAGCCTAGGAAGAAGACATAGTCTCTTTACAGAAAGAGTCTCTATTTCTTTTGACTTAAATATTAATCAAATCTACCTTTCTCCTAGGGTAGCAGTCATGATTTAAGTCTCTGAGCTCCAATAATCAGAATTTCTTTAGTTATCACATGCAGAGCCTCCTTGAGACTGTTGTTGAGGTGACTTCAATCTATGGGCATGACACATGAATTCAGGTTTGGTCTTGTCTTTTCTAGTACTCTCTCACTGTAAAGTCCTTCAAAACGGTGTGTGTGCATGCGCGCACACACGAACACAAGTTTGGGAAGTTGATATAGTAGGCAGGTATACCTGTGTCTGGAGCTAAGAATTTTAAGCTACCACTTCACTAGAGTTTGTAGCACAATCTGAATTCAGCTGCTGTTTTAATTTCTGGCCTAGTAGTTTGAGATCTGGCTGAGAAATTCATTAAAGAAAGCAGCCAGTGTTCTTTTATCACCCAATTCTTAAAAAGCTTATTTAAGAAAAAAAGTTTGTCTTTTCCTTAGAGTCTACTTTTTTCCAAGGACTATATCCTATGTTACCAGTACTCACTCATGCCTAAGGTTTTTAAACCTTTAATGATGAAAATCAGTCGTTTGATTCAATATAGGCCATTACAGACCACCAAGGTCAATAAATCCACATGGCCATGCTTACTAAAGCTTAAAGTCTATAGCGTGTGTCTTGGCTCATTGAAACTTCTGTGTCGATGTTATATTGCCCCTAACATTCTTTCTGATGAAAAAGCTTTGGTTAGGTTTAATCTGTTTAACTAAAATGTATTGAAAGCATACAGGATTCTGTGCTAGGAAATAAAAGATATCCTAATTTGTGACAGTTATGTTATAGCTGGGTGATTGCTTTAGGCACTGGAATTTCTCCCATATGTTATCAAGTCCTCACTTGTGGTCTAAAATGAGGGTCTTGGGTGTGGCTTAGAGTCACAACTGGGGGAGGCAGGATTCCCTGTGGTGAGGGCACCAGGAAAGGATCTTTTGGTTGTATTTTTAGGTGGTACTTTCCCTATAACCTTGGGATCTATGGTCTAGTGAAAAGAGATAAAACTTAAATAATAAACCAAATTAATAAGTGAGTTTATAAAATTTTCAAACTTGATAAATGCCTTTTAAAAAGGGGGAGAGCAGAATGTATCTGAGGCAGGTTAAAATACTATATAAAGTGGTCATGGTAGGCCTAAGAGCAATCGAAATATTTAATCAAGACTTGAAAGAGATGAAAGAATTAGGCAAGTGAATATATGGGGCAAAAGCACATTTTTTTGAAAGCAAGAGGATATAATAGGAGTTCAAATCAGAGAGGTAGCTGATGGAAGGCCAAATCACATTGGACCTTTCAGGTTATTTTAAAGGTTTGGGATTTTACTTTGAGATTAGAAGCTCCTGCAGAGTTTTGAGAAGAAGAATGACATGATCGTTCCAGTTGCTGTGTTGAGAATAGACTACGAGGGGCGGCAGGGTAAACACAGAAACAAAGAGACTGTAGAAGGCAGTTGTGGTATACAGAGAGGTTACTAGTATACAGAAAGGTTGCAATGGAGAGTGATAAGTGGTTGGAATTGGGATGTATTTGGAAGGTAGAGCCAACAAGAGTTCTTGCTGGATTGAATTATACTGAAGGGGGTGTAGGGAATCAAGGATGACTTCAATATTTTTGCTCTTTAGAACCGGTTTTGGGGAAAAATCAGTTTCATTTTGGACATTCTGAGTTTGAGATATTAGATATCCAAGTGGGCTCTTAAGTTTCTTTATTGAGTAAGGTATTACATATGTGTCCTTATCCCCCATTCGCCCCGCTCCCCACCCCCCGTTCATGCCCTCACCCCATGGTGTTTGTGTCCATTGGTTAGGCTTATATACATGCAATATAAGTCCTTTGGTTGATCCCTCCCCCTTACCCCCACCTTGTCCTACCTTCCCTCTGAGGTTTGATGGTCTGATCAATGCTTCTGTGTCTCTGGATCTGTTTTTGTTCATCAGTTTATGTTCATTATATTCCACAAATGAGTAAGATCATGTGCTATTTATCTTTCTCTGACTGACTTATTTCACTTAGCATAATGCTCTCCAGGTCCATCCATGCTGTTGCAAATGGTAAGAGTTCCTTCCTTTTTATAGTAGTGTAGTATTCCATTGTGTAGATGTACCACAGTTTTTTAATTTATTCATCTGCTGATGGGCACTTAGGCTGTTTCCAAATCTTAGCTGTGGTGAATTGTCTTTGCCGGTATTTTAATTGGGTTGTTTATCTTCCTTTCATTAAGTTGTATGAGTTCCCTGCAAATGTTGGAGATTATACCCTTATCGGAGATAACATTGGCAAATATGTTCTCCCATGTAGTGGGCTTTCTTGTTGTTTTGTTGATGGTTTCTTTTGCTGTGCAGAAGCTTTTTATTTTGATGTAGTCCCATTTGTTTATTTTCTCTTTAGTTTCCATTGCCCTAGGAGCTGTATCGGTGTAGATATTGTTTCGGCATATGTCTGAGATTTTGCTGCCTGTGGATTCCGCTAAGATTTTTATGGTTTTCCGTCTTAAGTTTAAGTCTTTTATCCATTTTGAGTTTATTTTTGTGTATGGTGTAAGTTGGTGGCCTAGTTTCTCTTTTACATGTTTATATGGTTATGTAGATGATCAGTAAAAGCTTAAGTTACTTTTTAAATTCAAACACACTAAAACACTGAATAAAGCAAGGGTTTAAGATCTTTTTTAGTAATCTAAATAACATGGATTTTTTAAAAGTCATATTTAATTCTCATAAAGAATGTGGCATAGTGCTTTGAATTATACATTGAACTTGTAAGTTAAATCAGTAGGGTTGTTTATTCAGATCATAGTATAAAGGTAGTAGGTTCAGAAGAAAGGAAAATAATGGATGTGCAAAGAAAATAGGTTTGATCAAGGGGAGAGTTTCAGAGTTTGAGATCTTGGATTTAGGGGATAATGAAGTTTAAAATGTGATTATGCCTCTGGGTGGGTGAAGTCCAGTGATGATGAATTGACTGCTGTGGAAAAGGGTAAAAAACGACAAAGAAGTTTTTGCCAAGAATTGTATTTAAGTAGATCCAGCATTTATGCTTTGTTTTCCTAATAGAAAATAATATAACATTCTGCTGGAGTCTATCAATACCTATGATCATGAGTGGTTAGGTAGGTATACATATATTGAATTCAAATGTGAGAAATTTATTGCAGACATAATTATGTCTTGATTAATTGATGAGATTTATTTGGCTGTGTTTCTTAAAAAATACTATATTACTTTTAACTGTAAGTGCACAATTAAAAGAAAGCGTGAATGTACATTTGATTTAAAAAATGTATTTAAATTAAATGTCTTTTTATTATTTTACATATTGAATTTTATACAAGCAATTGACTTTCTCTTTAATGAGAAAGGATTCTAAGAAAAGAGTGAACTGCAGTTAGAGAATAACTAACTATAAAGGACTGATTCTGATTTCTTTTTCTTGTGTCCTTAGTACGCTACACTATTCTTGACAACAAAAATATCCTACTCATGTGATAGAAATACAAGCAATTAATGAATAATGCATATGGTCACAGCAATGGTCAAATTATACTGTTTCCTAGTGGGTACCATTTTTCTTCATTGAGTGGGACATTACAAAGTTGGATGTTAATTGCTCCCACAAATGTGGCTTTGCTCTTCACAATTAGCATTAAGACATGTCCTTGGAGCTCTGTGACTTCATCATATACCACCTGAAAAGGTAGAAGAGTAATGAAAATATAACTCAGATATGCGAAATGAATCTTTAAAAAATATTGCTTTTAATAAAAACATTTAGATCCTAATATTTTGTACCTTGGCATGGATAGGTTTATGTTGTTAGAATCCTTCATTTCTAACTCTAATTTTGAAAAGCTAAAGGTTTGGCTAACATAATGAAGTTTAATGAAAGAATATTTTTAGAAGAAGAAGCTTAGACTATACTCTGATTTTATTAATAATGGTCCATTCCAAATTTAATAAAACAGTAAATTATTCTCTGGAAAGAAATTTAAATACACTTCACCTTTAACTGTCCTTGAATTTTCTGTGCAACATGGGAATTTGAACACTACCTTTCTTTGTCGAAGGCTAATGAGGAAAGCAGACCAGTTTCCATGATTTCTTTGTGTTACTTTAATGCAGTGCAGCAACATTTCTTTCTACATGTGAAGAAGTCACTCTGTGGTTACTATCATTTATTTAAAATTGCTTTATTTTTAATTATGAAAATATGTGCTCATTAAATAAAATATCAACAAAACAAAAAAAGAACAAAGAAAGAAAGGAAATACTTATATTTTTGCCATTGGGAGATAATTGCAGTCAACATTTACCTGCTCTTTTTGTTTTCTATAAATAATCACTTTTTATGAATCTGAACTGTATTTAAGTTGTATATACAGTTTTCTGTCTTGCTCTTGTTCCCTTACTAGAAATGTAACCATTTTCTGAAAGGAATATGTTTAACTGTGTTTTATAATATCCAGGAAGTAAGTAAGTCATAGGCATTACCACTGGGTGCCTGCAGTGGCAAAGCAGCTAAAAGTGTAGTACTCTCATTTTTAAGAAATTAATTATGCATCATGTGATGGGGGGTGGGGGAGAGAGCTGTGTGTAAATCCAACGTGGTTCCCAGGGAAACTCCTTAGAATACACTTAGAAAATCAGTTTTGTATGCTGCTTCAAACTTGCTTGCTTTTATAAACAAGCTACAAGATAGAAAAAAGTGTTCTCTATATATGCAAAAAAGAAGCAGAGGAAACAACTTTGGGGAAGTCCTTTGAGTCAATTGGGAAGCTTCCTCGGTATGTGTGGATGTAGTTTCTGGTCCGTCATACTGGAATTTGCCTACAATTTATGAAACTGTTAAGTTATCAATGAAATTCAGTTCAAAATTTGCTAACTGCTCTGAACAATGATTCACTTGTCAAGTAAATAATAATTCAATGAAGAATGTGAGATTCAACATGATATGTTAGCCGTCTACCCTGCTTCATGTGACAGACAGCTCCTGCCTACGTCTTCTTCTAGAATCGTACTCACTTTCCAGACAGGAGAGTGTCTTTTCAGTTTGCCTTGGACTGCTTATTCAAATAATTCCATTTTGTTCATTGAGCTCCCTGGGATAATAAAGAATTTTATAGGCTGCCTTAAAAAAATCCCCAAACCGCACCACTGTAATTAATCTTTTTTAACTGCAATGGATGCCCAACATGGACTCTCAGAACCACTCTCTCCTCCTGGATTTGTTCTTTTCCAGGACTTCAGAGTAAGTTCCTTCACCCTCTCTCTGTAGTGGCTATTTTGAATTGTCTAAACTGGTGTCCATTTTCCTTCCACAACACTTTCAGCAGATGAACCTGTGGGGAAGCAAAGGACTTGGCTGGAAAGTCTGTAAGGAGGATTCTCTGAAAGGTGGGAGGCCTCTAGGGGGACCTTGATAAACACAGTAGACCCTGCCTTGACTTTTCCAAACAAGTCCAAGCCCTTAGGTGTTTTTCTAGAATCTTTATATTTATTCCTTAAACATCCTTGTTTTAAAGACACTACAGATACCTGTGTCTTCTCAAGGACGCTTACCTTATGGAAAGTATCTAATAGTTAATTTTAGTTCAAGTTATTACTGCAATAAAAGGTTAAGGAGGCCCCCTGACCGGTTTGGCTCAGTGAATAGAGCACTGGCCTGTGGACTGAAGGGGCCCGGGTTTGAGTCTGGTCAAGGGCATGTGCCTTGGCTGTGGGCATATCCCCAGTGGTGGGTGTGCAGAAGGCAGCTGATCGATGTTTCTCTCTCATTGATGTTTCTAACTCTCTATCTCTCTCCCTTCCTCTCTATAAAAAAAAAATCAATAAAATATATTTTTAAAAAAAGGCTAAGGAGGCAGGTGAATGGGGCTGTGTGGTTCCTTTAGCCAGGCAGTCCCTTAGCCCTCTCTTTCATAGAAACCTGTGTCAGAGTAATCATTCATCCTTAGCTCAGGGTCTGCTGTCAGCCCCTGCATGAACCCATCTCTTCTCTCATAGAGAAATAGATGAAGGGGCCCTCAAGATATATGAAGTCAAAAAATAGAATAACTAAGCCTTAGGCCTTTAGAAAAGTCTGGCTTAAGAACTCCGTGAATGATATAAATAGGCTCTAATGATGTAACTGTAAAAGAAGCATATATATTATTCATATTTACATGAATCTGTTGTCAATTATGTTTTCTTATTTGCATAATGGTGATAATAATATTTACCTTTTAACATTGTGGGGAAGAATAAATGAGATAATTAACACAAAACCTGGTAACTATTAAACACAAATTATAGCTGAAAAAGATCCATCAAATACACAAGAAAGAACAGTATTCTTGGAATTTTGCATTAGTTGACTGAAGAAAACACTTCAAGAGAGATTTGAGTCTCCCAGGCATTTAGCAAGCTGAAATTCTCAAGATGTGACCCTCGAAATTAATTGCCTTCCTAGTTAAAATACAAACATTTAAACTCCAACATTTATATTATTTTATGGATTTTCCCTCTTTGCTTTATTATGCATAATTTTTTTAAAAAGTGCCTGGAGTTTTATAGGCATGCAATCATTGCACAGCCTAAATGACATATGTCTGTTAATTTTTTAACTGCACCCACAACATTGTTTAAAAAAAATCAAGCATTCTTTTCATGCAATGAGTAATTAGTGAGTAATGCTAGAGAAGTAAACAAATGATTATATTCTTTGAAGCATTTTCATCAAATGATTTTATATGTATTCTGCCATCACATAAACAGACCCAAATTGCACAGCTCTTTTGATTTCACTTTCTGGTACTTTTTTACCCATAGGCATGAGCCAAATCTTCATTGCCTGCTGACAAATATTGAATTTGTGGGTTTGAAATTGTTATACCAAGTAGAAAAATGATGTTTGAGATAATTAATGTCTATTGATTTATATACAAGCATTCACTGTGTCATATTTGACACCAGGGTCTAGTGAATAGTTCTAAAGTGAATTTTAATTGCAATGGGAGAACAATAATATGGAAACGGAAGTGTATCTAGTACTGGTGGGAAGAGGAGTGAGGAGGCAGGATGATGAAAGAGGGAGTTCAAAACCACTGAGAACAGAACTCTGTGGGTGGAGAGAGGGAGGGATAACAAAGCATAGTTCAGTGGACAATATGGACTTTGGAATCAAGAAGTTTGGTACCTAAAATCTAGTTGTGTGGCTTTGGTCAAATGTTTGACCTCAGGGCCTCAACGTCTGTATTTACAAGGAAAATTTCCATCATGTTCTGAATAGCAAGTTTGCAGACCATACAGGTTAACAATAGCCATTGCTATTGCTTATTGAGTGTACCATGTACCCAGTGTTATGCTAGGTATTCATACATGTTCTAAAAGATACTTTAAGGTATGTAAACCACAGATTGTTTCTGCTCTGTCCTTTCTAATTCCCCCTTTTGCTTTACAATAGGATAATATCAAAGAAAGGAACACAATGTAAAAAATACATGGATTATAATAAGATAAATTCATTGTAAGATAGAATCTGTATTTCTATTGAATCATTAAAAAACAGTGATGACTTTAACCGGATGCCAAAGGTAATAGAGTGAAAAGAGCAAAGCCTTTGAGCCAGAATCCCAGCTCTGCTTCTTAAAAGCTGCAATGCAGTTCTGAGCATTCCTACCACTGGTCCTCCCCCACCTTGAACGCAGTCATGTCTACCATTGGGATTTGTGTAAGATGGGGCTTTTCAGGGACACTGCTGGCAAAGCCTATTAAGACCCACTCTGGGAAGTGTCAAGTAGACAAGCATGGCTCTGTGTGCAAGCTTTGGTATCTGATGGGTGGGTACTAAAGAGACACTTGGCAATGTCCCTGACCCAGCCTCTCTCAGGGTTGGGTCTTAGGAAGGGAGAGGGCTATGAATAAAAGTGGAAAGAGAGATATTTTCATGAAAAAACTTTGTAAGACATTGGTGATGCGATGTAATAAACGCTTTGTATTCCTCATAAGAGATTTATACAAAAAGGAGAGCGAGGTCATTCTCTTCCACTTCCCAGAACAGTGCACGGCTTTGGCAGTTTGAGAAATCCCAGCCGTGACTGAGTGGCTAATGTAATAGCACTCAGGAAGCAAAGCAAGGGAGAAGTTAAAACATTTGGAGTAAGTCTCAAAGGCAGCAGTGAAAGATAGAGGGGGGTGAATGCTGCAGGAGCTTCATCCCGAAGTCTTAGGGACCATTTAGGGAATACAAGCTGCCTGATGTGACTGGAGAATATGGCTAACTATGGGACAATAAAGGGCATCAGCACACGATTATTGACAAAGGTGCAAAAGACATTCAATAAAGGAAGCACTGCCTCCCCGACAAAAGGTGCCAGAGGTATTGGCATTCATAGACAAAAAAACAGAAATCCCAACCTAATTCGCACTTTATTTAAAAAATTAACTCAAAATAGATAATGTACTTAATATAAAATGTAAAACTATAAAACATTAGAAAAATATATAGAAGAAAATCTGTAAGAGTTATTGCCAAGTGAGAAATTCTTAGACTTGATATTAAATGCACAATCTATAAAAAGAAACATGGATAAATTGGACCTTATTTTTTCAAAAAGCTTTTACTCTATGAAAGACCATGTGAAAAGGATGGAAAGACCAGCTCCAGAATAGGGGAAATATTTGTAAACCAAATATCTGATGGAGAACTAGTATCAGGAATGTATGAAGAACTCTCAAAACTTCACAGTAAAATGCAAGCTATCTAGTTAAAAATGAGCAAAGACTTTTCCCCAAAGAGGATATACAGATGGTAAATAAGCACATGAGTAGAACTTGAACATCATTTGTCATTGTGTAAATGAAAATTAGGACCACAAGGACATATCACTCTATACCCATTAAACTCAAATAAAAAATAGTGATAACACCAGATGCTGGCATAGATGAAGTTTCTACTGGATCACTCATGCACTATTGGTGGGAGTGTAAAATGGTACAGATAAAGAGTATGGCGGCTTCCTAGAAAACTAAATATGACATTACTAGATACCCCATTAACAACTTATGCTCACACAAAAACCTATCCACTAATACACAGCAGCTTTGTTTGCAATAGCCCCAAGCTGGAAAAGACCCAGATGTCCTTTCACGTGTGAACAGTTAAAAAACTGTCCTACCTCTGCACTGTGACTACCACTCAGCAGTGAAAATGAATGAACTAGTGATACATGCAGCTGCTTGGGATGCATCTCTATGAAATAAAAGTGAATAAAAAAAGCGCATCTCAAAATGTTCCAAGCTGAATGATCCCATTTATAGAATGTTATAAACAACAGGTTTATAACCTGGAGAACAGGGTAGTACATAGTTGCCAGTGGTTTGAGAGATTGTATTGGAGGGAGGGAATACAATCCGGACACAATAGGGTAGCACCAGGAATTTTGTAATGGAACTGTTCTGTACCTTGCCTGTACTGGTGGTCACACAAATCTATACATGTGATAAAAATGTGTAGAACTGAGCACACACACACACATACACAAGAGCACATGTAAAACTGGTGAAATCTGAATAAGATCAGCGGATTGAGTTAATGTCAATTTCCTGGCTGTGATACTATACTATAGTTAGGAAAGATGTTACCATTTGGGGGTTAGTGGTTAAAGAGTATTTGAATTCTTTCTGTATTATTTCTTCCAACTGCCCATAAATCTATAAGTATCCCAAAATAAAATTTAAAAAGCTTATGAGGATGATATTGCTCCAAGAGACAACTAAGGAAAATTACCGAGGCAAGTTTTAAGGGCTATGAAAGTCATGTTTAGAATTTTTGACATTATACAGTAGGCAGTAAGGGATCTTTGAAAAAATGTAAACAGGAGATTAATAAATATGACCAGTTTTTGAAAGACATTTTAGGTAGAAATATGAAAGATTCAATAAAAAAACACAAGATAGGAGTCCGATAGAAGGCTATATAGTAGCCAAAGTTATAAGAACCTCAAACAAAGAAAGGTAATGGTACAGAGAGGAGGTGATAGACTTAAGAGGCAGGAAGCTGCACAAGTAGAACTGACAAAACTTGGTGACTTTTTGGACATGTGAGTGAGACAGGGAGATGTCAAGATGTCATTAGAAGGTATCTTTTGAGATGGTAAACAGAGGAGGTAAGCCAGATTTAAAAGTGGCTAGGAGGCCTAGGTAGTTTGGCTCAGTGGATAGAGTCTGATCAAGGACACATGCCTGGGTTCCGGGCTCGATCCCGGTGTGGGGCATGCAGGAGACAGCTGGTCAATTATTCTCTCTATCACTGATATTCCTGTCTCTCTCTCCCTCTTCCTTCCTCCCTGAAATCAATAAAAATATATTTAAAAAAAAAATGAAAAAAAAATTGGCTAGGAGGCATTGAAATGGAGCTCCCCAGTGAAGTGCAGGTCAAATGGTTAGGAGAGAAGCCAGGGCTTGAAGAATAGATTCAGATGCAATCTAAATATAGGTGATAAATGAAACTTTGTGGAATGCAACATAATCTGAGAAAATAAATATTCAGAAGAGATAAGGGTAGACAGATGATAGAACTCCAACAAACAACACTACTTTAAGAGGAAGAATGTAAATGAATAAAAATGAGGGAGTGGTTACAGAAGATAGAAGGGAATTAAGAAAAGGTTAAACTCAAGAAACAAAAGGGAGGTGGCAGGAAGGGGGGCATAGCCAACAGGGTTGCTGTGTAACTTCAGGAGAAGAGAGCCTGAGGGCTCAATGGATTAAGTAGCATCAATTAAAGTCAGAATCCGAATTGCAAAGGATTAAAGGGTGAAAAGGAAGTGATGAAGTGAGTGCAGGCAATGTAAGTTAATTCTGTAAAAGTTTGGAGATGACATGGAGGAAAGGAAAAATGGGATGCTTTAGAAACATTGAGTTGAGTTTGTTTTGTTTTCTAATGATTTCTGAACAAGGATTTAATGGATGAGACAGTTTAAGAAGAACAAATGATCAACTGAGCGAGGTACAAAGAAATGGGAAAGATGGAATCAAGAGAAAAAATGTAGGATTTGCCTTAGATAAAAGTAGGGCTTTGGATGTTCAAATTGTATAATACAGATGAAATAGTTATATCTAGTATAAATTAACTGTAATTTAATTTGTATTTTGCACTTACATATTTTTTGTTTTGTTTTTTTTCAAATGTGATTTTTTGAAATGTGTCTTTATATATAGGTTAGACTATGATAAGACCATTAGGTACAATTAGATGGAGTGAGGGATAATATTAGTATATGCAATAAATATTACATAGTCTTAGGCTCTTACCGGAGTCTAGCCACAGTTTGAAAATTGGTGCATGAGCACTTTGAAAGCAGTATCAGTATTTGACTGTTCCCATAAGCTCTAGAACAGTGATCAGCACACAGTGGCTATATTTGGGGAAACGTCTACTGTTCATGTAATAATGCTGCCAATTACTGCAAGTTTTCCATATTTGGTTGTTAGGCTGAAAAATGGTAAGAAATATACAAAAGGACAGAACAAGAGATGAATCATACTTACAATTTCATTGTAAGTGGGGTCGGTACATTTTGGAACAGATTTTGTTTTCCTCCTACGGACTTCACTGGGATATGGTAAAAGATAAAATTCAACATGTGCGCTGGGCGTGGAGCCATCTGGGAGATGCTGCAAAGGAAAATGGTCATAAATATTAATGCATGTTGCTATCAAAGAAAACAAACACATAGCTACTAAATATCTAGACCAAAGGCAGGGTCGAGATTTATTACCATCCCTCTGTTTATCAGAAAATAAGGAAACAATAAAAAAGAAATATATTATTGTTCAGAAATAATTCCAGGTGCAGTTTAAAAGAGTAAAATTGTCCATCTTAAATTAAGTGTTGTGTCAGGGAACTATATTTAAAAGCCCACTAAATATAACTCATTTTTTGCAGTAAAAACTAAATTTGCATTTTGACATAAATGGTCAAGAAATGAATATAAGCCCCAGGCTTAGACAATAACTAAGTGCCTCAGGATACTGTATACCACTTGAAAATCAATAAATTCAAGTTTAACACATAAAATAAGATGTAGTATTTTATGACATGTATATTATGATATTAAATTTTAAAGTAGAATTTAATTATAATATCTATTAGACCTATAACTTTAATATACTTATAAGATGGTTATGATAATTTTATTCTCTAAACTCTCCTAAAATATATTGGATAATCCTTTTTAAATTGTGTTGTATGGAGCCCCCAAAGTAGCCTAAGTTGTAGCCTGAGCAACGATGGCAAATGGGTGGATCTCTGGATCCTTTCTTCCCATTATTTCTAACCACTGCCCCCTACCCTACTCCCTCCCTCATACTGGCTGCAGAATTTCTCCCTTTCTTATTTTCCATATTTCCTTTCTTTAATTTTTAACTAGAGACCAAAATTCATGCACGTGGAGTCCCTCAACCCAGCCTGTGCCCTCTTGCAGTCCAGGAGCCCTCAGGGGATGTCCACCTGCCAGAGGTGGGAGAGGCTCCCACCACTGCCGCTGCGCTTGCCAGCCGTGAACCCAGCTCAGGGCTTCTGACTGAGCCATGCTTTCCCTTGTGGGAGCACATTGACCACCAGGGGGCAGCTCCTGTGGTGAGCGTCTGCCCCCTGGTGCTGAGTGCACGTCATAGCGACCGGTCATTCTGCCGTTAGGTCAATTTGCATATTAGCCTTTAATGATATAGGATATATCATTTAAGGAGTGAGTCCACTATTTATAAATGTTAGAAACTACCATGTTTCAAAAAAATGGGTACTATCTTTGTAATCTTGACCAAATGGAGAGTCAATAGTACTAAAACTCTGAAAGTATGGTTTAATAAAATAAGAAATACTCATGTAATTTAAAAAGGAGGATTTAAACATCAACCTTGAGAAATTAAGTGCTTATTTTGACTACATTCTATAAAACTGATAAAATTCAACAGTACGTTTTATTGCTCTGAATCACAGACATTTACATGTGAACATTCAGTGCCACCTCCAAACTCTTTAGTTTTAATTCTGTATCTTTCTTTGTCACTTGAAAAAGCATATTGGGAAGTAAGAAAATATGATATATGTTATTACAGCGCTAACTTTTATTTAGTTCTAATTTACAAGGTAAAATTATATTATTGGAAAAGTTCGGACCTTCATTATTCACAAATTATATAAAATACATCTGGACCTATAAGGCAAAATATGAAGACTATCAAAACTGGTGCTTTAGATGGAGCTCAAGGTATCTTTCCCCAGTTAAAACATTCTCCTCAGAGGAGGCACTCTGAAATGTATCAGTGACACAGGAAGAGGTTGCTAATATTTGAGAGGATTGATGTGTGTGTGTGTGTGTGTGTGTGTGTGTGTGTGTGTGTGTGTGTGTGTGAAAAATGAATGGAGTAAAGTGTTTTGCTCTATGTATTTCTTTTAAAAAATATTTTTGGTTTCAGAGAGGAAGGGAGAAGGAGAGGGAGAGATAGAAACATCAATGATGAGAGAGAATCATTGATTGACTGCCTCCTGCACACCACTACTGTGAATCAAGCCCGCAACCTGGGCATGTGCCCTTGACCAGAATAAAATCTGGGACCCTTCAGTTCACAGGCCAACTCTCTATCCATTGAGCAAAACCAGCTAGATCCTTTATACATATCTTTCTTATGTGCAGTGGGGCTTGTTTTTTACTATATCTATAATCACTGTATGCTCCAACTTAGTGATTAGAATCATGGTTCTGGAAATGACTTATTGATTTCAGTCTGGGCCCCCCAACTTGCCAACTATGTGACTTTTGACGGTTTCTTAACTTTTTAGTGGGTCAGTTTCCTAACCTGTTAAATGAGGATAAAGATGATACCTATCTTATATTTAAAACATTAAATAAAATAAACCATGCAATGTAAGGACAGTGCCTAAATTAGAGTAAGACAATAAATATTTGATACTACTTTTGTTTTCTATAAATTAAACATAAATATACAATATGTACTGATTGGACAAGATATCCCTAAAGTACTATGATGTTTATGAGAGGGTGTGAAAGCGTTCAACTTTGACACTACTGATATTTGGGGCTAGATAATTCTTTTTATTTTTAAATATATTTTTATTCATTTCAGGGAGGAAGGGAGAGGGAGAGAAAGTTAGAAACATCAATGATGAGAGAGAATCATTGATTGGCAGCTTCCTGCACACCCCCTAATGGGGATAGAGTCCACAACCCGGGCATGTGCCCCGACCGGGAATTGAACGGTGACCTCTTCCTTCATAGGTCGATACTCAAGCATTGAGCACACTATCCAGGGATAGATCATGCTTTTAAGTCTCTGTGATGGGGGTTGTTCTGCTACTGGCATCTAGTAGGTAGCATTCCAGGTGTTTTAACAACACCCTGAAACATTTACTAGAATCCATCCATACTATTCTCCCAGTTAGGATAACCAAAAATGTCTCCAGACAGTCAGTGCTGTCATCTGGGGGGCAAAACTGACTCCAATTGAGAACCGCCAAATGCAGATGATTCCCCCAAAGAAATCTCTCATTCATGCTTAGCATCCCAGCATAGTGAACTGTGAATGTTTCCTCCTGAATGTCTTCTTGGTACTCTTATATAAGCTCTAGTCAAAATCTATTTTCTATTCTTCCTCACCCCTCCAAAGCAGATTTTTTCCAACTTGTTAAAATTTTATTAAAGGATATTATTTCTCTTTGCTGGGGCCTCCCTTTGATTTTCAAATCCAAGTATGTATCAAGATCAATATCTTCCCTTTGTGCCCAGTTCACCTGCCACCACAGACCTTTACTCCCTAGCTTATTATAACTGGATTTTAAATACTTTTGATGCCCTAGTTTTCCTTCATTCATTTTGTTCGTCACTGTTGCATTTAACCTTCCTGTAAAGCTGGTTTGATCATGTCACTTTCCTGCTCAAAACAATGAAGGATTCCCAACTGTTTGAAGAATAAACTCCCAATTACAGAAGGAGAAAAATCTTTTGTGTATGAACCTTTCCCAAGCATTTAACAACTCAAGGTTTTGGCTTCTATTTCTAAGTTAGTGTCCTTGACAAGATTCTTGAATATCCTGAAGTTTATAGAATAATAGAACAGTGCAGGTTTCAATTAAAGACATGGGTGCATTAGATCTGAACAGTGGGATTAGTCCAGTGATGGCGAACCTTTTGAGCTCAGTGTGTCAGCATTTTGAAAAACCCTAACTTTGGTGCCGTGTCACATATAGAAATTTTTTGATATTTGCAACCATAGTAAAACAAAGATTTATATTTTTGATATTTATTTTATATATTTTAATGCCATTTAACAAAGAAAAATCAACCAAAAAAATGAGTTCGCGTGTCACCTCTGACACCCGTGTCAGAGGTTCGCCATCACTGGATTAGTCTGTCATTAGCAGATTTAAATGCAGGCATTGATTTCTCAAGTCTCTAAAAGACTCTTTTTTCAAAGCAGTTGTCTTATCAACACTATTATTTTTTTTTTCTCTTTTTAGTGGTACCAATATTCTGTTCCTTAAAGATCTCAGATAATTCATTTTAAATATCACTATCTCCTCATTAATACTTCTTATTTCTTCCTTTACTGTTATGTTTATGTAAATTAAATTTTACTTTAAAATGATTAAATAACCCCCCTTGTCTAAATGATTAAATAACCCCCCTTGTCTCACCCTAGGATGTTTTACTGTTGCTTTTTGAGACCTTCACAAAGACTTAGCACTTTGATTTCAAGAGTCATAAGGCTTAGGGATACAGAGTTCTTAGTTTGACCCTCAGTCTAAACAATGAGAACTTGCTGTGTCACTCAGAGGACTTCCTTACCCATGGTGGATTGGAGTCAAGCAACACCGCTACTTTCTCCCAGAACTCTGGCTAGTGTTTTTACTGTGCTCAGAAGAGAGTGTAAGGTCCTGTAAACTTTATTTTATTGTTTGTAATAACTTTGAATTCTATACGTTCTAGATTTTATGTTAAAATATTTATCATTTTATATGTTTTAAGAATAGTTCTATGTGTGTTATCTTCCTTATGAGATTAGGTATTCTTGCCTCCCTCCCCCACATTTTTCTTGAACTTTGCCCCATTGGTTACACTCTACCCTAATTTCACCCTCAGTGAATGAAAGCATGTTGAAAGCATGGTTAAATTTATCAAAATAGGGAAAAATAAAAGTAAACAGTAGCATGTTGGTATAAAAGCAAAACCCTATATGAACTTTATTTAGAAGGCAAATAAAACCATCTCCCATTGTAAGGTATGAGAGCAACCCTTCAGTATTTTTATATGACTGTATGAGGAAGATAGTTTTTCATCCATAGTAATAATAATAGCTACCACATAATGAATATATACTTAATTTAAAACATTCCCTTTAAATATTGCTTAAGCTAGTATTACTATCTTTATTTTATTGAAAAGGTTTTTCTTATAAGACCTCCATGCTCTTCACCACTACCTTATATTGACTCTACAAAAAGATGCTAAAGGAAACTGTCAGATTCAGATAGAAAGGCCTTCTAGATCAAATTTTATCAGGAATGTGATAAAGATACTGATTTAAAAATAACAGACACTTTGGAAATTTCTATAGATTAATTCAAAACTTAATTGTATTAAATATGTTATCTTTTTTTTAAATCCTCACCTGAGGATATTTTTTTCCCCATTGATTTTTAGAGAGAGTGGAAGAGAGAGAGAAAGACAGAGAGAAACATCGATGTGAGAGAAACATCGATGTGAGAGGAACACATCGATTGGTTGATTGGTTGCCTCTGCAAGCACCTGTCCAGTGCCATGGCCTGCAACTGTGGTATATGCCCTTGATCAGAATTGAACCTGGGACCCTTTAGTCGACAGGCCGACACTCTATTCACTGAGCCAAACCAGCTAGGGCAAGTTATCTTTTTGATGAATAATTTATGAGAGTTTTCCATCAAGTTTTTTTTTTTTAACGTAAACGTTTTCAGTCATAGGATAATATAAGCTTTGGTAGAAATCAACTAATGATGATTAAAATATGATAGGCTATAAAAACCTAAGGTCTATGCCAAAAACAAAACAACACAATAAAAAACATTTTCCTCTTCTATGTGCCTGCCAAATTGTAATTTCTAAACTCAGACTTTCCATCATGAAGAGGGTTTTTAAAAAAATAAAATGCCAATGTACGATAAAAGTACACCTGTAAAATAAAAGTCCTTGTGATACATGGTTTGTTGTGTGCTTTCCTTAAAGAAATCTCATCTTTCACTAAGTGTTACTTAATATAGAGTGGGATAATTTTAAGTCCTCATGGATTAAATTGGGGTAGCCTTCTGCTTCATTTCACACCAATTTAAGTCTTTAACAGAACTCTAGTCCTCATTAGGTGATTTCTAATAATTTTAAATAATCAATTTAAAAATAAAAATACCACGTGACTAGCACTTTGGAGGGCAGCAAGAAGACATGGAAAAGTAACTGAAATAGTTTCTGCCCTCAAAGAACTAGCAAACATATTGTCACGATCATCTTGACATATGTAAATCATCTTGATATAGATATATATATTAAATAACAATATAGTTAACAACTGGACAGAAATCAGTATAGTAGATAGAATTCCATTTCTGACTCAATACATACATATTGAATGGCTTCTAGAAATTCTGAATTCTAATTGGAACTCCAGACTTTGTTATTAAGTATTTTGTGAAATTTGGTGTTTCCACTTCATAGTCTTAATAGCATGTAAGAAGTAAGGCTTTAAACCTCATTTATTTTTTTTACAACCTATTCAATAGGCAATCTGAAGAGTTGTTTATGAGTTAGCTGGTAATTAAAGTTTTTCACAGTTGCACTGAACTGCTTTAAATGATTTCAAATCTACTAACTCACCTTCTATCCTCAAGTGCTGAGAAAATTGTAGAAACAAAAGAGACAGATTATGTTTTGTTAGTCATTACTGAGGAACTGCAAATAACAGATGACATACGGAAAGATTTGATGTTATCCTTGATATTAGGGGAAGAAAATGGATTGTAATAAAAGCAGAAACTAGTAATTTAGAATTAAAATATGAGGATTTTTTTTTAAAATATATTTTATTGATTTTTTACAGAGAGGAAGGGAGAGAGATAGTTAGAAACATCGATGAAAGAGAAACATCGATCAGCTGCCTCCTGCACATCTCCTACTGGGGATGTGCCTGCAACCCAGGTACATGCCCTTGACCGGAATCGAACCTGGGACCTTTCTGTACGCAGGCCAACGCTCTATCCACTGAGCCAAACCGGTTTCGGCAATATATGAGTTTTATGTGCCTCAAATATATGCCTTGATATTTCCTTCCTAACCAGGGATATCATGATTTAAATAAAGATATAGGTACATGGTGTACAGGTTTCAAAAACCTGAGTATCAGATAATCAGGACTGAGTTATGAGGGCCTGGAATGATAAAATGTATCTAACAAGTTTAAAAACAATTGAAAAACCTGAAACAATAAAACACAAAGAAGATAAAACTTAGGGAAAAAACAACAACACGCAATGCCAAGTTCTTCTTTTGTGTCTGGAAAACTGACTCTGCAAATCCAGAATATTAAAAACTTAATTATAGCACCTGGGAAAACTTTTAAAAAGTTATATATTACTAGGGGCCTGGTGCACGGATTTGTGCACTGGTGGCGTTTCTCGGCCTGGCCTGCCCCCTCTCGCAATCCGGGACCTCCTGGGGGATGTTGGAGAGCCGGTTTCAACCTGATCCCTCAGGCCAGGCCGAGGGACCCCACTGGTGTGCACCAGGCCTCTAGTATGCATATAAGATCTTTGATTAATCTCTTCCATGCCTGTGCATTGAGAATATATATATATATATATATATATATATATATATATATATATATATTCAATATATCCATGTGCCAGAGATTGCTAGCTACAACCTACTATACAGTTACCTATCTCTCTATCATCTATCTATTATCTATCTATCCATATGCATAAGAAACTTACTTTAATATAAAGAGAAAAAAGGTTAAAAGTAAAGGAATGAAAGTGGTATACCATGCTAAAAATAATAATAAAAACCACCTGGATTATTTATATGAATATCCAACAAATATATTTAAGAGCAAAAATACTATCATGAATAGAAAGGTTCATTTTATAACAGTAAAAGGGCCAATTAATCGAGTACATAATAATCATAAATGTTCATACAATATTATAGAAATTCACAATTACAGTTGAATATCTTAACACCTCTCTCTTAATAATCTGTAGGACTAACTAGAATACAGTAAATTGTAAGGCTATAAAAAATTTGACCAACATAATCAACCAACATGACCTAATTGACACCCATAGGACACTCCACTCCCCCAAAATTGAAACTACAGGATGAACCAAGATAATAAAAGTTTCAATAGTTGAGATAAGGCAGTGAATATCAAATGGATGTACATTAAATGTGATGATAGAGGCCAAAGGGAGGAAAGAATCATCAGGAGCAAGAGTGACCCAGGAACTTCAGAGAGGATGAGAGGTTTAAGCTGAGCCCGAAAGTTGAGTTGCATGTAGAAGGTAAATGGAAGGTAAGTAGAAGTATGACATGGTCAGCTAGAATAACATGTGTTTGAGAGGGGGATATAAAAGTTAGGTTATAGGTAGATTGTATAGTACCTTAAATATTAAGCTAAGGACTCTGAAATTCAAGAAGAGCCTTAAAGTTTATTTCTGATAAATTAGATGAAAATGTTGATGAAAATAGAGTTTTAGGATATCTTATGCAGAATAAAATAGTAAAAGTAGAAAATAAGGAAAGGAATACAATGGAAACCAATAAAAAGAATTCATAGACAAAGAACTAGAGAATACAGAATAGAATTTTGACAATAATAACAATAACAGGAAAACAAAAGGAATAATGATGAAGTAAGTCAAAGTATAGAAAATAATGGCCTTTTGGCTAAGATCAAGTGCAGAAAATAATTATAGAAAAATTTTGACTAGGGGTTGTTGAGGATGATGCAATAACTTTTGAAATAATTAATAGTTCAGAGTGAGAGCTGGCTTCAGTGTAAAGTAGCAGACTACAATTTAGAATTGTTGAGTTTGAGAAGATTGCAAGATATGAGAGTCTGAATGGTCACCAGGGAATTGGAAATATGTAAACTGAGTTCAAAGAATTATGAAAAGTAGAGATATAAATTTAGGAGTAATTCATATAATATTTGAAGTCTCAAGATGGAATGAAATTTGTAGGAAATTAGTTTGAAGAGTTAAAGTCCTGAATACTAGAAAAAGCTTCACGTTTAAGGGCTAAGTGTGAAGCCAAAATTTATTTAGTCATTATGTACATTATCCTGTTTAAATTTGTAAGAGCTAAGGAAGACTCCCGTCAAGGAGGTTTAGGGAATATACTAGTATAAATGGTGAAGTTTCATGGAGATCCTGAGAGTTGAAAAATTCAAGAAGAAAAGACTAGTTAAAGATGTTGGCTCTTGGTAAAAGATCAAGTATCATGTTCATATCAATAATCAGATGTTTATAGGACAATTTAAGAAACAATTGGTAAATTTTGAGAGGCAATGTTTCCTTGGTAAAACCAAAACAAAAACCAAAACATTAAACAGAACAAGATATCCATATCTGGCCTGGATATGCTTCACTACCACCCTGCTTTGCATCATATTCTTTTCTTTTTTTATTTTTTGAATCATATTCTTTGAAATGAGAAATAAATATCATAATGGGCTTACTCTGGAAGAACACCTTTTAAAAAAATTCTTAGAATACATGGTATAATTGTTATTGCCCTTAAAAATAACCATTCAGCAATAAATTAATATTTATTTAGATTGAAGTGCATCTAGGTGGAACAATAATTGAAAAGAACTGGGATAGAAAATTTAGCCAAGTTAGTTTTAAAAGGATACACAAAACATTGTTATTTTATTATGTCAAAATTCATATATTGCCCTAACTGGTTTGGCTCAGTGGATAGAGTGTCGGCCTGTGGACTCAAGGGTCCCAGGTTCGATTCTGGCCAAGGGCATATACCTTGGTTGCGGGCACATCCATGGTAGGGGGTGTGCAGGAGGCAGCTGATCGATGTTTCTCTCTCATTGATGTTTCTAACTCTCTATCCCTCTCCCTTCTTCTCTGTAAAAAAAAAAAAAATCAATAAAATATATTAAAAAAATTCATATATTGCCATCATTGGGGCTTTATTTTCATCAAATCTAAATTGTATCACTGTTTTACTTCAACAAGCACCACAATTGACTTGGTGCCAAATCCAGAACCCACACTGCCTGGAGGGCACTATTTTTGGAGTAAAGAGCCATTTGGTAAATGTTTCTTCAAGTGTGGTTCATGGAACTAACCCCCGACTACACATAGACAGCAAAATTGTAAGAAATTGTCTAAGTAAAAAATGAAATGTGATAAATTTTTAATATGAGTCTGTGTTTAGCCTGAGGTTCTCTGGTTGTGTTTCACTCTACTTTTCCTTCTCTCTCTCCTGTTAATTTCCTACAGTAACTGTTTTCTCCCATTTTGTGTCTTATGAAAGATTTAACAGCACCCAATTTGAAGTGTTATCTTTTTTCCTTGACATTACTTGCTCTTCATTTAAAATAACTTACTCTTTTGTTACAGAGTAAGAAACTCTAACAGTGTGAGCATTTTCAATACCTGAAGAGAGTCCAGTATCCTTATTGATAACTTTTAGAGCCTTCTGGAACAGGTAGAAGAAAACAGTCTAGCATTAACACAGACTGTGAGAGAAAATCGGAGAGACATTGCCAGCAGTGTAATGCAGAGACAGACATGGTGAGTGAGTCCATGCAAGAGAGCATTTTAAAGTGGGCTACGTGGGAAAATACTAGAGAGATTTAAAAATATTTCAAATCTAAATGATTTTTATATTTTTGTTATATAAACGAAAATATTAGTTTAAAAAACCTTGACCAAGCTTCTAAATAACTGCATTAGTCAGCTTCTGTTCACTGGAACAAATCATATTTTGCTGCTTTGAAAGGAAAAACATTTCAGCAATCTTGTTTCAGCTTGTGATCTTTCAGGAGGGAAGTAATTCTTAGAGCAAAGCTTCAAAGATTTCATAGAAGATAATTCTTTTCATCAAACTTAATATCAAATGCGACAAAACTGCAGGCTTAATACTTCATTTTACTATTAAAGTAAAATTAAGCACAACTCTTTAGTCTGATTACTTTGGCATGTGAAAATACTAAAGGCTCAAAAAATAAATAAGAATTGGTTAAAATTTGAAATGAGCCAAGAAACTATGTTGAGAAGTTATAGATTTTTCTGTCATTTTGACATTATAATGTTATCTCTGTCTTCAGATAAGCAGAAGGAATAAGCTGTGAAAATGCAAGGCATGAGAACGTTTGTGGTGATTTTTGGAGGGTGAGAAAGATCTTGGTTTTAGCCCTCGTTCACATCAGAAGTAATTTGACATTCTTTTTTTTAAAAAATATATTTTATTGATTTTTTACAGAGAGGAAGGGAGAGAGATAGAGAGTTAGAAACATCGATGAGAGAGAAACATTGATCAGCTGCCTCCTGCACATCTCCTACTGGGGATATACCCACAACCCAGGTACATGCCCTTGACCGGAATCAAACCTGGGACCTTTCAGTCCGCAGGCCGATGCTCTATCCACTGAGCCAAACCGGTTTCGGCTGACATTCTTTCTTTTAACCAAGTATACATTGAGCACCTACTATGTCCTTGGCCCTGTTTTAGCCCCTGGGATTACAGTGTGACCCAGGGCAGTGGAAAAAGTAAAGTAAGAAAGGAGGTTTGGAAGTGGCAACAAAGAGGGTGGTTTTGCAATTCTACCTACGGGAGTGAGTCCTCACTCACTGAAAAGGTGACAGTCAAGTATGATCGCTCAGGGCCCATGAAACTGAGCCATGGAGAATTTGAGTCACAAGCCCAGGGAAGAGCATTCCAGATAAACTGAGCAGGAGGAACAGTTATCCTAGGGCAAAAGCATGTTTGCAATATCCAAGGAAGAGCAAGGAAGTCACTGAAGATGAAGTGGAGTGCTTGAAGGTGTCTATACTAGAGGAGGTTGGAGAGGTCAAGGGGCCAGATTGGTAGCCTCACAGATTATTATTAATAAGTATTTTGTCTTTCATGGAATGTGATATGAGACTCCTTCCCCAAAACAATAAGAAGAGAGAAATGACAGGGTTTGATTTATAAACAAACAAGGGTAGACAGAGAGAGACCTGGTAAGAGGTTACAGCAGTAATTGGGTTGAGAGATGATGGTGACTTGAACCAATGGTGATAGCAGTGGACATGAAAAGTGCTGGGATTCTGGATTTATTTTGAATGCAGAGCTGACATGATTTGCCGGCAAATTGGATGTTGTTTATGAAAGAAGTCAAAATGACTCTAAGGATTTTAACCTGAGCAACTAGTAGGATGAAGGTGCTATTTACTGAGATAAGAAAGATTGCAAAAGAAGCAAGGTTAGAAGGGCAATGATAGTAAGTTTTATTTGGTGTATGTTAAGTTTGTGGTGCCTATTGAATTTCTATTACAGCTGTTGAGTAATCAGTTGTACATACAACTCTGGATTTTAGGGACATATTCAAGCTGGAGTATTAAATACAGAAGAGAAGGTCATGTGGGTGGTATTTAAAGCCACAAGGCTGAAGATAGAAAAGAGAGAGGTCTAGAAATAAATACCAGGGCAATGATAAGAGACAGGGGAGAAGAGCGGAGCCAGCAGGCACTGAGGATTCAGACTTCAGGAACTATTGCTTTATTATTAAGGTCCTTCAGAGGGCATTGACAATGCATAGGTTCTAATGGCCCTAAGTGTTTGTTTGCTTTTACTTTTTGTGGTATTCACCTGATCATTTTCCATTTCTTATAGCTTGATCGGAATCTTAAACTCTTGCTCACTGTCTCTCCTCCCTTCATGCCTGCATCACATTCATTTTGAATATACGTATTGGTAGTGCAGCTTCATCTGAACGTAAAATGCATTTTTGAAAACTGTTAAATGTAATTTGGGGATTCATCTGGTGAATAAAAACAGGTGACCAAGTTGGCTAATATTGCTTTTGATCAAATATTAGGCATGACTATTCAGTGACACCACCAAGTTTGCTGTGGTTTCTATGCCAGCTCTAAAAGGAATGTCAATAGGCATATTCTAAAATGTTTTGAGCAATGACAACATTACTGAAATAAAAATTTAGTTTCCAATAAGACTATTTTCAATTAACAATTATATATCATATACATATATGAGTTCTGTCAAGTCAATTAACACCATTTCTCATTACTCTATTATTTCATTGTATGAATTTATACAGATACTTGGGTAAATCTTCATTTCCCAGCCTAAGAATTTCTTAAACAATTGCTATTCTCATTTAAGATGATTATCATATCAAAAGTAATTGAAAATACTTATTTCAATGGCTAAAAGTTCTACAAAAACATAACACATTTAATAATGTTGGTTCAGCTATTACAAAAAATGCTGGTTATAAACACCACAGATTTACAAACAAACATCCTTGGATATCTGGCTAATATTAAGTTTGTAACAGATGTATCCCGTGCAAATCATGCCAACTATTTGTTCACTGAAAAAAAATATTTATTAAGTTCTAGCATGCTCCAGATGCATGTCATGTTGAGAAGGGTTTGCCCCTTTAAATCCTTCCAAGTGCATCGTGAGAGGTTTATACTAATAAAGGAGAAAGCCAAAACAGTGCTACTGACTTTCTCTGCACCTGTGGAATCTCCTGGGGAGTTCCACCCATTTTGACGAGACTAGAGAAAAACCAGAGAAGCTGGCGAGGCTTAGAGTTACCCTTTTCTGTTCACTGCTCCCAGACTACGATCATGAATAACCTACCCCGTGTGATAGAAAGCTCCCTGTCTTGCTTAATGACATGGCCCAATTGCTGCTCTTGCCTCTGACTTGACCCAGCCTTAGGGATAGTGCGGTGTAACAGAGACACCAGCTTTTAGTTTTCTTTAGAGGCTAACTGCAATTATACGTTCTGGGGTTGCAAAGATGGGGGTCCTGTCCTCAAACAATTTATTGCCTTTTTTTAAAAAAATTGTTTAATTGCTTAAAGTATTACAAAGAGTATTATATATGTCTCTTTTTTTTTCCCCTCCTTGACCTTCCCCTAGCCTCCCATACCCCACAGTGTCTTATGTCCATTGGTTATGCTTATATGCATGCATACAAGTCCTTTGGTTGATCTCTTACCTCCCCCCCCCTCCCCCACAACCCTCCCCGGCCTTCCCGCTATAGTTAGACTGTCTGTTCGATGTTGCTCTGCCTCTGTATCTATTTTTGCCTTTTGAGGAAAAAGAAGTATCTGTGAGCAATTACATCAGAATCTGATAACTATTGTGGTGGTAAAAACTCAAGGTACAGTGGGAATTTGAAAGGAAACCCTACAGTGGTTCTCAACCTTCTGTCCCTTTAAATGCAGTTCTCACGTTGTGACCCAACCATAAAATTATTTTCATTGCCGTAACCAGTTTGGCTCAGTGGATAGAGCATCGGCCGGCAGACTGACAGGTCCCAGGTTCGATTCCGGTCAAGGGCATGTGCCTTGGTTGCGGGCAAATCCCCAGTAGGGGGTGTGCAGGAGGCAGCTGATCGATGTTTCTCTCTCATTGATGTTTCTAGCTCTCTATCTCTCTCCCTTCCTCTCTGTAAAAAAACAATGAAATATATTAAAAAAAATTATTTTCGTTGCTACTTCATAACTGTAATGTTGCTACTGTTATGAATCGTAATGTAAATATCTGACATGCAGGATGGTCTTAGGCGACCCCTGTGAAAGGGTCATTCGACCACCAAAGGGGTCGCGACCCACAGGTTGAGAACCACTGCTCTAAGATAAGACATCCTGGCTTCCCAGACAAGGTACCGGCACTACCCAATCAGTTCTCTGGCAAGCTCAGCATGATGGGGTAGGTGTCAGTTCTTGGGACTGAGCTGTTTTTCCTTTAGCTCTTAGTGCTCCAGCTTGTTCTGCTTTCTCAAAGCTTTTTCACTCGCATTTTCTGACACTTCATTTGGAATTCAATCTGATTTTCCTTCCAGGACTTACCCTGTGAAATATTTTAGAATCCTCTAGGATCACAGTCAGACTGAGAAGAACATTGTAATTGGTTCATTGTTCCTCACTTAAGCTTGGTGGCTGGCGCCATTTCTCTCACTGATATTGACATTAATTGCTCAACAGAGGCAAGCAATTTTTAAATATAGGTTTCCATGTTTCTCATTAGATATGACAAACTTACGATGTTTTTCATGTGTTTCACTAGTATAGTTAGCTTCACATCTTCATATGTGATGACTAACTGCACCTTAGGCACCTTGTCAGGAAACATCTCACCTGATAAAACAATAGAATTTTAGTGGGTTAAAATGGAAATGGCTTATCACAGGATAAATTAAACATTTAAAGACTAAAATAGGACTAATGGATAATATGCAAAAGAAACTTTCTTCAGGTCATGTTGAAAACATAATGCTTTTCAGAAAACTGGGTAGATTAAAGATGAAATTTGTATCTAATTTCCTGAACCAACTCTTCCTCCTTATATGCCATGGTTTTTTTTGTTTGTTTGTTTATTTCTAAATTTTTCTTAAAATATTTTTTATTGTTTTCAGAGAAGGAAGAATAAGAGAGAGAGAAAGAAACATCAATGATGAGAGAGACTCATTGATTGGCTACCTCCTGCACACCCCACACTGGCGGGTGTGTCCGGAACCCAGGCATGTGTCTTGACCGGGAATTGAACCATGACCTCCTAGTTCATAGGTTGAAGCTCAACCACTGAGCCACACCTGCTGAGTCATGTTTTGTTTTGATTGATACCATTATTTTCCCAATTGTTTAAGCTTGAAACTTCAGTGTCATTTTTTGGCTCCAGTTTTCTCCTCAATATTAAGTACGATGAGCTCTAATAATTAGAAAGTATAGAGGTTGATAGTGTTGGTATTAGAAGTCAGTGAGTCTGGGGTTTGGGTCCCAACACTATACTTAGACTATATTAATAAATTAACCCACTTCTGTAAAATGGAGATGATAGTTATATATAGCAGAGGGTTAAGATGATTAACTGATAAAACTCAAAAGTTTTCATAATATAATCTCTCAATAAGTGTCTATTCTTACTAATAGTCTTTCACCATATATTTACAGTCATCTCTTCCTTTTTAGTTCCACAACATCTAGTTCAGACCCATATGTATCTTATGCTGAACTTCTAGAACATTCTCTTCGCCTCCTCCAGACCCCAGTTCTATTTGTACCCAAATACCAGTATACTCTTTCTATGGAAACTTTTATAAAACTATTCTTTTGATCAAAGTACTGTTCATAGCTTTCCATTACTTATGGAAAATTATGAATTTCTCAGCCTTGTATTGTAGCTTCTTCTTGAATCTGTTTTATTCCCCACTATCATTATTCTATACTGTAGTCTCTGTGTTCAGTTCTACAAAATCTCTGTGCTATTTTCTTCCGGTCATTACTCAGATTACTCCCCTTTTTTCTTGAAGTGGTCTCTTCCACCACATTTGGCTATTGAACATTTGCCTTTCTATAAGACCTATTTAAAATGCAAAATAGTTTCTGTGGTCACCTCCTTATGAACCCCCTTAGGTCAGCCAATCACTTAATATTTGTATCGTAGTTATCTTACACGTCTCAATTTGCTTTGTGGATTACAATTTGCCTCAGGGCTTACATTTTTTTTTTCTTACATCTCCAAGAGATATATAAATCAGTACTTGACCCATAATGTCACAAAAATTTATTTAATCACAAAATTAACCTCATTTTTACTTTCAAGTTACATCATTCCATTATTAATATGAAGGCTTTAGTTTTTTAATTAAAAATTTCCAGTTTATAGCCCAATGATTAAGCATAATTTACAGTTTTTATAGTATTTCCCTTGATAATCTCTGATAGTATATTTTCTAAAGAAATTTAGAAAGAAGAAATTTATTAATAACAAGGAATTGGCAATGTTCTGTATGGGCTCATTGTGGTCCCCAGTGAATTTTCTGATAGCCAATTTCAGTCTCTAAGCCAGCCGTGGGCAAACTACGGCCCACGGGCCGGATCTGACCCATTTGAAATGAATAAAACTATTGAAAAAAAAGACCGTACCCTTTTATGTAATGATGTTTACTTTGAATTTATATTAGTTCACACAAACACTCCATCCATGCTTTTGTTCCGGCCCTCTGGTCCAGTTTAAGAACCCATTGTGGCCCTCGAGTCAAAAAGTTTGCCCACCCCTGCCTAATCCTTTCTAACATTTGAAAATTAAACCTCAACTGTATGTTTCCTCTTCCAAAGCCTTTTACATACTTATTAGAATAGTTTACACACTGTAAGGAGGTCATATAAATTACTTTTATTAATGTGAATTATTGACATTGAAGTAATTGAAATTGGCATTGAGTGTTTCTTACAGCTGAAATGGTAATTACATAAATATAACAAAAACTTTCTCCCTTAAAAAACTTGATTACAATGACTGAGAGGCTTTGTTAGTTATAGAAATATAAAATAAATCTGAGTGTAGTAGTGAATTTGATTTTGTAGATAAATTGAGTTTTGTAATAAAAATTTAGAGTGTTGAACTTTTGGTATGAGCATGCTAAAATGCTGATAATTTATTGATGTACAATGAAAATTATTTTTGAATTAAAGAGTGAAAAGGTTATTAGATAGAAACTTAATGTGTTTACACTGAGGAATTTTAATTCAAAGGTAGGAAATTACATAAATTTATGATTGAGTGTCTAAATGGTAACCAATTTAAGTAAACTGTTACTTGACCTGACTGGAGATGATATCGCAGGCTAAACCTCTCATGCCAGATGTATAACCAGAGTGTCCATCAAAAGCATGCCAGAGTTCAGAATCCAGTGAAAATTCAGGCCCAGAGAACAATGCAGTAATGTAGAGATACTTAGTATTTCTAGAACTGTTACTGTGAGCCAAACATCGGGCTAAGAACTTTAAGTACATGAACTCACTAAATCCTCACAGCAATTCTATAAAGTTTAGTTACCTCCATTTTGCACATGAGGAAATTGAGGCATCAGGTCCAAGGCTGTGCAGACAACAAATGGTGCAGAGTTAAATGATCTCTAAAGCCTGTGTTTTTAAACATCATGCTCTAAAGGGCAGACAAGAGGGCAATACCCTAGGGAAAAAGTTTTAATAAAAAATCCAGAGAGGGAGACTTTTGAGAATAACTTTATATGAATAAGAATATGCTAGAATATTTTGATTTTTTGCTTCCAGTTAGTCTGGGGGGAATCTGGTCATACTTGATCTAACCAGTTATGGTAACACAAGAATTGTTAAAATATTACTGACCCTATGGATGATTGTATTGAAATATTTGAATGCTTGGCTCTACAGCAGTTAATACAGTGCTCCTTATACATCATGTGTCCACTAATGCTAAAAATAGAATTTCAAAATTTTACTTTTTACAGATGGTAATATATCCACATGATTAAAAAATGAAAATGCTCTCCCATGCAGTGGATGAAACTGGAGAGCATTATGCTAGGCGAAAAAGCCAGTTGGAGAAAGATAAATATCACATGATCTCACTCATATGTGGGATATAATGGTCAACATAATTTGATAAACAAGAATAGATCCAGAGACAAATGGCAGGGGTCGAGGGGCGGGGGCTAGAGAGCAACCAAAGGACTTGTATGCATGCATATCAGCATACCCAATGGACACAGACACTGGTGCAGTGGGGGCTTGCCCGGGGTGGGAATGGCTGGGGTGGGGGTGGGGGTGTCAATTGGGGAAAAAGAAGACATATGTAAAACTTTAGACAATAAAAAAAAGAAAATACATTTTAAAAGTATACAGTAAATAGTCTCCTTCCCATTTTTAACATCTGTCTACCCAGTTTCCCCACGTATTTACTATTCTACACAAAGATCTTGGAAGTGTTTTCATATCAATAATACAAATCTTAAATACTTTAAATAATATAGTTTCATATTATTCTATTATGTGGAAATACCATAATTTATTTAACCAGTTCCCCATTGATGGGCAGGTGAATTGTTTCCAGTCGTTAGGAGCCATGCTGAGGTGACTAGCTTTGCGTGAGTGTCATTTTGTTTTTTTGCACAAGTATCACCGGAGAAGTTTCCAACAGGAGAATTTCTGGTCAAGGGTATTTGCATTTGTAATTTTGATAAATGTTGCAAATTGGCTTCCATAGAGGTTGTACCAATTTGCATTACCACCAGCAGTGTATGAGAGTGCCTGCTGGTTTGTATCCAAGCTTGTTAATTAAATTTTTAAATTTTTGCCAACGTTGATGAATTAAAAATGGTATCAGAGTAATTTTAATTTTTCTTATAAGTGAAATTGAGGGTCCTTTCATTTGGTTAAGAGCCACTTGAATTTTCTTTTATTTGGTGAATTATCTTTTTGTAGTTTTCTGTTTGATTGTTCTTTTTCTTACCAATTTCTAGAAGATGGTTATAAGTTAGATAATCAATTCCTTGTCTGTGATAAATTGCAAATATTTCATCCATTTTGCATTTAATTTGTATTTTTATGGATTATACTATGGAATTTTATATCACACAAAATGTTTGTAGCTTCTGGATTTATAGTCACAGCTTTAACAGCTCATCCCAAGATTATAAGGGATTTTTTCCATGTTTTCTTTGTCACATATATGGTTTCATTATTTACATTTAAAATCTCTCATTCATTTGGCATTCGTCCTAGCATATGTGGGGAGTATGGTAACCCAAAAATATTTATTAAATTTTCCCTTTCTGGTTTTGCCACATATTAAATTCTGGAGTGTATTTGACTCTATCGACGTTCTATTATGTTCCATTTATTCTTCACTTTATGCACTGACACCACACGGTTTTAATTGTTGATACTTTGTAATGTGTTTTTAATATTTGGTAGCGTTAGTCTCACCTCTTTTCTCTCCTCCTGCCAAGTTTTCCTGGCTTTTGTTTATTTATGAACTGTAGAAGTAGCTTATCTAGTTAAACATATTTTTAACATATTTTATGTCTTCCCCTTTATTCAAGGCATCTTTCAAATCACTCAGTGGTGTTTTTAAAGTTTTATTCATTTGGCCTTGCACATTTTCCATTACATTTCTTTCCTTCCTTCCTTCCTTCCTTCCTTCCTTCCTTCCTTCCTTCCTTCCTTCCTTCCTTTCTTTTCCTTTTTTTTTGCTGCTATTATTGTGTGATCTATATATATGTATATATATGTATGTATATATATAATTTGTGATAGATTTTCAGTTGATTCTTATTTTTATAGGTATTTGATCATATTACTGGCAAACTATTAATTTTTTCTTCTCCTTGCTAAAGTTTATGCTTTATTTTTCCATTTCATTTAGTCATTTCACAAATATTTATTGGGCTATTATGAAAAAAGGTACTGTTCTAGGTCTTTGGAACAAATTAGACAAAATTTCTCTTGGCATTTTTACAGTAGCGGGGGAGATATAAAAAAGCAAGAAATGTTATAAATAAAAACTTATAATATCCTGAATGTGATTGCTGGGGTCCAACCCCAGCAGGTCCAGGGGTCCCCAAAGGTGTGGACGGAGTTGGCGAAGAAGGAATGACATGGAGATAGCGTTCAGTTGATCAGCAGCCTAGCAAGGATCTCTAGCCAGGATCTCCAGCCAAGTTCTGGTCTGGATCTCCAGCGAAGTTCTGGTCTGGATCTCCAGCCAGACTCAGTCACCAGGTTCTAGTCAGGTTCTCTTGCCATGTTCTATAGTCAGTTTCAGTCCAGGATCTTTTGCCATGTTCTCTCGCTAGGTTCTGTCTCTAGGTTCTGTTGCCAGTTTCTGTCCAGGATCTTTTGCCATGTTCTCTCCAGCGAAGTTCTTCTGTCTCTAGGTTCTGTGTAGGTTCTGTCTTCTGTTGTCTTGTTACATCTGTATTTATACCAGTTGACTCTCAATCTCTATTCCAAAGGTTAGGGCGTTTCTTATCTCCATTCCAGGAAGTAAAGATTATGTAGCTTAAGCATGATTGTTCATAGTTAAAGTGATTAATTACCAGCCTGGCATTAGTTAAGGGGTTTTATTCCCTCCCTAACTTCAGGGGGAAATCCCTACCTGGGGAAACAACCTTTCTCGGAGAGGTGACCTTGGTTAAAACACATAGTGCCAAGAAGGTGAGCAAACATATTAAGAACAGTATGCCATATATGCCAGGTCCCTTGAAACAGCAAGGATGGACCGGCTCCCGGCATGTGATAAATGGTAAAAGAAAAGAGAAGAAAATGAAAAAGGTACTACTAGAAAAAGGAAGGTGCCCTTTCAGAAGGGATGATTAGGGTACTTCTCATTGAGAAGGTAAATTTGAGCAAAGACCTGAAGGAGGTCAAGGAATGAGCCCCATGTTGGCTAGTGTTTTGAGCACAATGTGATGTTATTATGAAGATCATGGGCATAGGCCTTATTTTATAATGTAGTGGAAATGTTTTTACATTGTTTCTCTGTCATGTCCAATGTAGGCTTTGGTTAGACAAGATAGATTCAGTTTCTCATGTTAAGGAATTACCCATTTATTTTTATCTCAGTGTTTTGTCTGGAAAGTTTATTGAAATTTATTAAATGCCTTGTCAGGGTCTATAAAAATAACCATATGATTTTCTCCTTAATCTATTAACATGATAACATGAATTATATACTATGTACAGTAAACTATATTGAACCATTCTTGCATTTCTGGTCAAAATAAACTATATTCTTTTAGTGCTATTGAATTATTTTGGCTAACATTTCATTTAGAATTTCTCAATAATATTTAGTGAGATTAGCCTGTGATTTCTTTCTTTTTTCTTTTTATTTTCTTCTTCTTCTCCACCTTCCTCTTTCTTCTTCTTCTTCTTCTTCTTCTTCTTCTTCTTCTTCGTCTTCTTCTTCTTCTCCTTCTTCTTCTTCTTCTTCTTCTTTCTTCTTTTTCTCTTCGTCTTTCTCCTTCTTCTTCCTCTCGTCTTCTTCTTCTCTCTTCTTTCTCTTCTTCTTCTTTCTTTTCTTCTTCTTCCTTCGTCTTCTTCTTCTTCTTCTTCTTCTTCTTCTTTTCTTCTGTCTCTCTTTCTTCTTCTTCTTCTTCTTCTTCTCCTATCTCTTCTTCTTCTTCTTCTCTTCTTCTTCTTCTTCTTCTTCCTCTTCTTCCTTCTTTCTTCTTCTCTTTCTTCTTCTTTCTTCCTTCTTTCTTCTTCTTCCTATTCTTCCTTCTTCTTCTTCTTTCTTCTTCGTCTTATTCTTAGTCTCTTATTCTTCTTCTTTCTTCTGCTTCTTCTTCTTCTTCTTCTTCTTCTTCTTTCTATGCTTCTTCGTATTTCTTCTTTTTCTCCTTCTTCTTCTTCTCTTCTTTCTTCTTCTTCTTCTTCTTCTTCTTCTTCTTCTTCTTCTCTTCTTCTTCTTCTTTCTCTTCTTCTTCTTCTTCTTCTTCTTCTTCTTCTTCTTCTTCTTCTTCTTCTTCTTCTTCTTCTTCTTCTTCTTTTTCTTCTTCTTCTTCTTTTTTTAAACAATCTTTGTAATCTTTGCAGCTACTGGCTACCAGAGAAAGTAGCTAGAACATGGCTTCAAGTTCCCTTTTAAATGAACAATTCAAATTGGAGGTAGTGATGTGAAGTAATGATTGAAAGCTCCTGTTTGCAATCATTTGTAATTATCTGTGGCATCTAAACAAGTTCATTAGTTTATTCTCTTAACCTTGGCAACTGTTGTCTTTGATCATGTTCTACTCCATTACTTATGCTATTGTTTCTATACTTTGACAAAAATCTATCTTCTGTGTGTCAGAGTTGTGTAGTGATGAAGGATGAATAATTTTATTTTGTTATGGAGGTATTATTATTTAACATGGACTATATTAATCTGGGGAAAGTATAGAAGATCATGTCATTAGAAAGTTAAAGACCTATAAGATAAAATCCAGAAACATTTTGATTAGTGTCTGGTATCCATCATATTTAATGTGATAATTTGTAGAAGATTTTTTTCCAAGTGATATTTCAGGGGGATTCTAGTGGTTGGGAGGCATTGAATTTCTTGTGCAAGGGCATTTCCACCTGAAGTGGTTGAGTGTGGGAAGAGTAGCATGATTTTGGATTTTGGTTTCTTCTCTCATGTCCTTTTAATATGAACAACAAGCTACGTTGGTAGAGAATACCCATGTGTCTTCCACTATTATTATTTCTATCATCAAACATTTACTTAATTATTTATTGAACATCTATATAGTAGGCCAGACACTGTGCTAAGCTTGAGGATACAATGGTGAGTCATACAAATGTGGATTATGCCTTTGTAGATATCTAGTCTACAAAATAAAAGTATAGAGCAAGGACAATTGAAATGATATCTGGAAGATGCACAAAAGGATGGAGAAGGTGAAATAGGACTCAAGTTGTCCAGGCAGAGAAATTGCATCTGTAAGCTATCTAGGTACAAAAAATAGACAAGAATCAGGGAAGGACCTGATATTGGACTGGGAAGGGAAATTTGTGGGTGCCAGATTCTGCCTGGATGCTATCAAGAAGATTTTGGTCTTTATTCAAGGGCAGGATCAGCTACCTACTTTGTGAAGCTCAGTCACATAAAAATGCAAAATAAAAATGTTGGGTCTCTTTTACAAAAATTATTAAGAATTTCAAGACAGTGATAACAGTGATAAAACAAGTACAGGACAAGTTCGAAGCCCTGTGCCCCGTGTCACTGCACAGATTACAGGCCCATGACCTAGGCACTGCCTAAGGGCTCTGGGAAATCAAGGAAAAGTGTTAATCAAAGCAGAGAGATGATTGGGTGGGCACTTGAGATAAATAAATTCTTTTATTATCTACTAAGGCATGTTTAGTTAGGAAGGACAAAGGATTATTACTATCTTTCAGACCCAGGATTATAAATGATTACTAATATGATATTTATAGGCTATATGCCTACATTCTCTCAATTTATTAGCCAGAATTCATTCTCTCAATTTATTAGCAGGGATAGTAAAATGGTGAGGTCTGGGATTTTGGCTTAATATCATCCTATATTAATATTTTAATATGCTTGAATAATTTTATCCTGTAATCATTTAACAACATAAACTCAAAGTTTCAACTAACTGAAAGAATGGTGCTTAAAAAATATTGTGCATCTTGTTTAGAATCAGCTGATATCTTATAAGAAAAGTATTAAGAATTTAGAAATATTAAAGGAAATAATTTTAAAAATATAAGGAACAACTTTCTGTGAATCCTTGTTTGTTGTAAAGATTTGCACAGTTTGCTAAGATAGTTCTGTTCTTTTAAGATAATAGACTGAGTTTCATATGCAACCTATTATCTAAAAAGATTGAGATTCTAATATTGTGTCGATCATAACTGCAAAAGCAAATCATGAGTATTGTATAATGTAGTTAGAAATAAACAAACCAGAAAGAATTATTAAAAAGCCACTTTAGTTTTTATGATAATAATCCCAATTTTTGTGTGTGCAGATATATTTCAGAATATGTTACAGAGAAGTAATACTATCAGCAACATTAAAAATTTGACAGTGATGCAAAATTTAATTTTTTGAAGCACAGAGACAATTTTCTTTAAGCACTTTAGTGACAGAATAGACGTCAACCTAGCACTTTCTAGAAGGCTTCCATCTCTAGAGATCTGCAACCTTATGTTGTTTTTTAAATTTGTTTTTTGAATTTATAAATTTTGATTGTAAAAAACCTCCCTAGTAATAGTGTTTTTAAAAAGACATTTGTAAAAAAAATAAATAAATAAAAATAAAAAGAAGACATTTGCTAGATATTTGTCAATTGTGACAATAAGAACAAGAAATATTATATATTGTGGGAACCATTATTTATTGGATATGTGCTATAAAATGTAAGAAATTGCTTTATTTACTTAATATTGAACATGGTTTGGCTATACAAGAAAAGTATCTCAGTGATGTCAAATGAGTAAAATATGGGGGGATGAGAGAGTAAAAATTCTCCTATATAAATTTAGGATTTTTGAGCACAGAGCAATGTGTAGTAGGGGATTAGTGACCTTCGTTTAAAGTTATTTTCAGTCTATCAGATGCAAGGCAGACATAAGCATAAATATACAACTTAATACACAATTACACGATACAATCAGGTCTGGTTGTACAGAACTGTACACCCCTATGGAGTAAGTAACTAGGGTGTCAGATGCAAGAAGAGGTGATAAACAAACAGGCCTAATCTTAAAGGTAGAGAATCAGAAGGTGGATTGGATAAAATGAAGATGGAAGGTTGCAAACTATGGGCTTGTAAATCTTGTGTGACACAAAAACCAGAATTAGTATTGGATGGCCACTGACAATGGATCTATATTACAAATTGATAGGACATTCAAAAAGAGTCTCTGGCAATCTAAAAGAAATGGTAGAAAAGTTAATTAGAATTTATCCACATTTGGCAGAATGGGGTGAATAATTGTGCTGGGCTATTCTGGGATCCTGGTAATAGGAGAAGACTTTATAAAGAAGGTAGAGTAATTATTGGGCTTTAAAGGATAGGAATGAAACCACTAGATAATTCATGATCATTACTAATGCCTATTTTGTGTTGCTTCCTAAGATGTTGAATAAACTGCAATATTTACCTACACAGGGAAGCAGGAACTCTGTCTCTGACATGCTATCCCATCTCAACACACAATTAATTGAAATAAGTTAATAATACAATGTCATGTAGTTATTGTAATTGGACAAACACAACTGGGTTTAATATAAATTGAGGGACATATTTTAAAGGGTTAAGAAGCTTTGGAAATGATTAGAAAAGACTCTTAAAGCCTCACTCTTAAAAAGAAATTTTAATTTGCAAATTGAAAAAATTATAGTTGTGACTTT
Organism: Myotis myotis; assembly: GCF_014108235.1. NCBI lineage: Eukaryota > Metazoa > Chordata > Mammalia > Chiroptera > Vespertilionidae > Myotis > Myotis myotis. Next base: position 184,261,647 of record NW_023416335.1, read on the forward strand.
TTGCACAATTATATTGAAACTCGATAATTGTGCATAGTAATAATGATAAAATTACTTGCCGAGGAACAAAGGTGATGATTCTTCAAGTGTTTGTTGCACAGGCTCAGAGAGGAAAAATTCAAGAACACAATCACTCTGAAAAATAAGACAAAATGTGATATTTCTTAATATGTTATATTTATGTATTGTTCTTTTATACTGGTATATGAAAACATTGACATAATAGGTATCTGCTATAGATTCCATAAAGGGAATAATACATTAGTAAGTTTATTAAGTCAATGCTATAATTTTACCATACATTAAGCTAATTTTTTATATGTTTGGGATCTGATTACATTTCTTCAAGAAGCTCAGGTGTGCTCTGCTCCTGGAGCTTACTATGTTTACATTATTTTAAAATATATATATTTTATTGATTTCAGAGAGGAAAGGAGAGATAGAAACATCAAAGATGAGAGAATCATTGATTGGCTGCCTCCTGGTTCATTGGTAGATGCTCCGCCACTGAGCAACACTGGCCAGGTAACATTTACATTCTTGAATTTTACAATTTTGCGTGAATCTCACACCTTACTTTTCTAAAAAATGTGTACCCTTGGACAGGTCTTCAGAGAAAAATTCCATCTGAGTAGGACACTGATGTTCACTTAGTGAGTAACCATTATTCCTCAAGGTTCAATGCTAGGAATGCTCACTGAGTATTGACCACACCAGTGGTATCAACGAATGCTAGGGGTATTTAAAACAAAGATGCATAAGGTGATACCCCTTTTCAGAACACAATTTAGTGGAGGAAACAGATTATATTAAATGCTTTAATACAAATTCAAGTTATGTGTGCTTTTCCATTAAACTGGAATGATCACAAACAGACTGAAATCTGATCTGGTCTCCAAATGAATGGGCTAACTGGTAAACCTGACAATAGCTTTTCCTTAGTTAATTGGCACACATTTTATTTTAAGCCATTAGAAAACCAAAGCAGACCTCCCAATGGGAGATTACATTATTATCCGAAGGACTTCACTCAATAATTGATTATTTGCACTAATTATCATAGACTGATGTCAAAGCTGCCTGACATTTACCCTGGCCAGCCTTCTCTCTCATTTTGTGCAAAGGCTCTTTCAAACCTCCCCCAGGGAACATAAACTTCCAAGTCTGACTCCTTTCCCACTGATGATTTTGTTTCCATGTTAGAGAAAATAAAAGGCAGATGGCAACTCCTAAATCTTGTCACCAAGTCTATAGACTCACAAAGACATCTTTTCTCTTTCCTTTTCTGTAATACTGAAAGAAGTGTTTCTCTTTCCACGTGTTATAAGTTGATTTAAGTTCTCCCCAAATTTATATGTTGAAGTACTAACTCACAGTATCTCAGAATGTGACCCTATTTGGAAATATGTAGGGTAATTGCAGATGTAATTAGTTAAGTTAGGATAAGTTCATCCTGGTGGAAGATGGACCCCTAATCCAATATGACCAATGCCTATTGGAAAAGGGGAAATTTGAACATAGCCATTCATAAAGGGAAGATATGAAGAGACATAGGGAGAAGACAGCCATTTACAAGCCCAGGAAAGAGGCCTGGAATATATTCTTCCCTCACAGCCATTGGAAGAAGACACTTTGATTTTTGGACTTCCTGCTTCCAGAACTATGAGATAATATATTTCTGTTGTTTAAAGGCACCCAGTTGGTGGTGCTTTGTTATGGCACCCTTAGCAAAATAAGATACCATCCAATGCTGATCCCCTCATCTATGACCTGGATTCTATTCCTTCTTCCTCAAGCACCTTGTAAATTATTTTAATCTACAGTTTAGTTAATGTTCTCCTTCCTCCCTTCCTTCCTTCCTTCCTTCCTTCCTTCCTTCCTTCCTTCCTTCCTTCCTTCCTTCCTTCCTTCCTTCCTTCCTTCCTCATCAGAATAAAGTAGGGTTAACTCTTTCCATTTTAACAACTAAGAGACAAGTCAAATCAAACAAAATATAATTGTGTGGAAATTATATCTTGTCAAGTAATGCAGTTTTTAAATTCTGTTATTTTTCTCCTTGATGCAAACAAACTTATTGGAAGACTTCTCAGCACTCACATTGGTGCCATTTCTTCAACTATTACTCACTTTATGATCCACCACATTCAAGTTTGTGCCACTAATTGTCTTCTAAAAATGCTTTTACCCTCATTTCTAACACACTTTCTCTTTTTCCAAATCCCATGGGGATTTTCTTGGTTTATTACAGGGGTGGGGAACATCTAGTCCATGGGCCTTATAAGGCCCTCAAAATCATTTGGTCTGGCCCTGCCAAGGCAACTGCAGGTGGTACTCAAAATTCAATAAATCTAGGAGCTTTTTTCATAGCAACATAAATTTAAATTAAGTGAATTATATTAAGGGAATGATGTTATAACTATCCAAATGGCCTTTGGCAGAAAAAAGGTTCCCATTTCTGGCTTATATGGAAATTCCATTTTTAGTGAAATGCTCTCTTTATTTTGCCTATGACACTAAGTCCTTCCAGTTTTTCTTCCATTTTTTTTCTACCATCTTTTATTAGGTTTCCTTTCAGGATCTTTTCTTTTTGTTTATGATTTCAGTTCTCGTGTTCCTCACGTCTAGGCCAATCTCCCTCATTTCCACATTCCTTCTGGGCGATCTTTTGCCTTTTGGTGGCTTCTATAATGATGCACAAATTGAAACCTTTATCCAAGATCTACCTCCAGATCCTCAGCCTTCTATATCAAAATACTTGTTTATTGGCTCCTTTGACTGTTCTAAAGACAAGTGCACCACTAAATGCATTTTCTTTCCCCGCAATTTGATACTTCTGTATCCACGTACAATAGTGTGTATCTTTTTGGACTCTCCATTCCTACTCACCTCACATGTAAAATTGTTTAGTCCTATGACTTTCATCTCATAAATAGGCCACCTATTCACTTCTTCCAGGTATACTGCCATCTTCCTAGCTCTCTAGCATCATTACTTCTCACTAGCTTATAGCAGAGATGCCCAACTCTTATCCTGCTGCCCTTTAATCCAATCTACTCTCTACACAATTGCCAAATGAACCTTTCAAAACAAAATTCTAATAACTAACATCTTAAAGCCTGGCAATGGCTCCCCATTGCTCTTAAGAAAAAGATCAACAGCTTAACAAAGCTTAGAAGACCTTCCTTAATTGGGATCTTGTTAATTTCCCTATCTTCACCTATCACCATTTCTCTTCTAGTACTTTATCCTGGACTATGCTGAATTATATTATTTCCTGAAGTATATCATGCTCTCTTACCTCTTTGTCTTCCTTTCTCCATCCTTTCTGCCCTTATCCACCCATGTGCCCAAGTTTTATCACATGCTCTCTACTCTTATTAGTTTAATCAATATGATATCAAGTACAGAGATTATAATTTTTTCACTCATTCCTTATACAGTATTTCTCTCAGTAAATATTTGTTAACAGAACCAGAGATCTGTCATCAGATATAGAATACATTGGCTTTCTAATGCAATTATTTTTTTTATCTAGGTAGCAGTTTTAGGCATTATTATAAATTAGTTAATTACCAATTTTGATCTCTACCTATAGATCTGTTTTGACCTTGTTTAGTAAGAATATATCTTCAAAAATATATCTATAATCATAATCATTGAGTTGACCAAATCAAGGTGTGTTTTTTTTTTGGTTTTGTTATTTATCTTTATTTTTTAGTTTAAAGTTAAACTTCAGCCTGTGCAGAATTTGGTGAAGGAAATTTGATCTTCTTTGGTCTTTTGAAAACTAGTCAATTATTCTTCTCTGGTGACATTTTGACCTCACCACCCAATGGTTATTAAACTTCAACAGTAGGCAGAAAATCTTCCCAATTAGTCTCTGAAATGTCACCACTAGCTAATTATTCCCTTGAAGCTCTCATAATTCTTGGTGTGGGTAACACAGTAAAAACTAATTCCTTAATGTAATAACATTTCAATAAAAGAAATGAAGAGGGTAGAAAAGCAATATTGCTGGATCTCAAAATAATCGATTTAAAAATTTTCTCAGATTGAGCTTTACTTACGTGCATGCATTCCAGAGCATTTTTAACACATTGCACTGCTGGATATTTTGGAGAATTATAGGAATGTTAGTAATACAATTGCTCTGACTAATAACCTGTGTTCTCAACTGGATTTGTATTGACACCCAAGCATTGTGGCTACATTTAACTGTGTAGGTTATATATTGAGCAACTCTAGGGGTGCCATGTTTACATTGATGGACTACAAACATAATTCTACCCAGCTGCACTCACCATAAGTAGAGCTGTCAGTTTTAACTAATAAAAACAAAAGATGCCCTTGCAATATTTCTAACATACAAAAATATTAGTTTGTTATGCTACAATATGAGGTGTTTAGAAAATCCATGGGCATACTTTTAATTGCCTCGATTACTGAAGGGTACAACTGGCATTTGCTAGGCAAAACCACTTGTCCAAATGTTCTAAAATACCTAGGAGATTCTTACATTCTGAAGAATGTTATTCTGATTAATTCTTCAAATGATCATAGTTTCTCAGGAAAAAACCCCCTCTAAATTTAACTATTTTATTCTATAAATGAGAAAATGGAACAGCAGACAGCCTAAGTGGCTAACTAATTGAAATTAGTATACACACAAAATACAGTGTGGTCAGTACGCCCAGGCCCACCTGTGTTACCAATGACAAAGGCCTATAGGTGTGAAGAGGAACTATGGCTAGAGAAATCTTTATAGGAGTCCTATAACATGTAGTCTTCTGCATAAGCTTAAGGCTACTGTGACCTAGTGATGACTTTTAAGCAGAAAAGGACTATTACCAGATTTTTTTTTTTTAAGAAAGATGACAGCATTCTTGGAGAATGTCATTAGCAAAATTTCTTATATGCTCAATTTACTATGTTCTCTGAGCATTCCATTATGCTTTCTCTTTAAGTCTCTGAAATGGTGGCTATACACTCTCTGGTTCCCTTTATAACCCTGATCCTGGTGGTGGGGTAGGTATCCTCATTGTTCTTCTTACCTTCACTTTCTCTTCTTTTATAAAAAGGCTCTGCATTGAATTATCATGTCTACTGACTACACAGCCCTCCCCCTTGTTGTTGGACTTGTGTATTGATTTCTAGGTCATTGGCATTGATTTCTTGAACACTTTTAACTCTGGAACATTGTCATTTTCTCTAATAGTACTGATCATAATTCACACTTATTTTAATATTCATACAAATCATCCTTGTTGTGGTAGATTCTTTGTTTTTAAACTCCTCTTGTCTAACTATCTTATTCTGCATCCTACTCAGCCACTCACTTCTTCCCTTGATTTTGTCTTAAAGGATTTTGACTTCAAGATTTTTACTGAAGACTGTTCATTATTTTGATTTCTAACCTCCCTGTCTACAACTACCATCTCCCTCCATTCCAGCTCATTCCCTCTAGTGACAAAACTCAATCTGTTGACTTTTCACTGACCCTAACCCCTTTCATATTTTCACATCCCTCCTTGGCCAATGTAGATCTCATGGTTGAAACTTTCAATAACTCCCTTGCATGCTCTTTTCACTCCTTTGGTCCCCTCTCCCTTTATTTTATTATCACCTGGCAAAATATCCAAGTCTGGTTGCTCTCTGCCAAGTCTGCAACTATAACAGGCCTACTGACTATTGCTGGAGGAAATCCCTCAACCAGGCTTACTGGCCTTACTATTACTTCATGCCCACAACCCTCAATTTGGTATTCGGGATTTTCTGGAAATTCTACACCCATCACTAGTCCATTTATTCTTCTTACCTATAGAACTACTTAATACCTTCGATTCATTCCTCAAAATGCCAGCACACTTTTCCTCTCTTTCAGTCTGCTCAAAGCTGCTCTTCTTGTTGATAAAACAACAACAACCAGAAACAGAAAAAGAATTTCTATAAGCTTTTGGCAACACATATGTTATCTTACCTCACCTCTGCCCTTTCTTCCCTTACATGGGTGCACTGTCTGTGTTTTAATTGAGACTGATTTGAGCACTAGCTGCCATGCTCTCTTCTTTACTCAAGGTCATTACTTTGGTCTCTGACTAAGCTCTCATTTCTCCCTTGCATCATCAAGATTTGTTTCTTCAATGGGTCTTCCTACCAGCATACAAATATGCTATAATTTATTTCAATAAACAAAATTCTTGACCTACATTTCCCTGCACATTATTTTCTCCTATTCATCCTTAGAGCAAGATTTGTTTTCTACATTTAATCCAAATTTCTCTCGTCATATTCTCTTTTGAACCCATTCTAGGACTTTTTTGTTTCTAATGCTCCCATTAAATTGTTCTTGTTAAATTCACCAATGATACCCTTTTTTCTAACTCCAGGGGTGAATTCTTTATATTTGACCCATTTGTAGCATTTGAAACAGCTGATCATTCCGCCCTCTTCAATATCATTTCCTATTTTGGATACCAGGCAGCACATTCTTGTGGTTTTCAACAGGTTGCCCCTTCTCCTTTGTTGATTCTCCTCTACCTTCTCAAACTTTAACTTGGCGTGCTACATGGTCTAGTTCTCAGACTCTGTTATATTTACATTTTCACCCAAATAATATCATCCAGTCGCATGGCTTTGGAAAATAGTTATTTGTTGACAACTCCAATATTTATATTTCCAGTTTCACTTTTTCCCTCAACTCATGATGTCAACTTTCCACTTGATCTCTCTACTTAAAGTATCACAGGCAATGCAGACTTAGTGTGTTTAGGTTTAAACTCCTGATTGCCTCTGTTCCTTCATGCTCCTCCTACAGTTTTCTCCAACACAGAAATATTCAATCAATGCGAGCTTGTACGGCCATAAAGGCGGATTAGTAACTGGCACTCATCCTGGTTTTTTAGTGCCTGTGTCCTAACAGTTGTTAAATATTTGGAACATCTGTCTTATGTAGAACATTATATATTTGAAAAAATTAGTAAATGTTTAAGATTTTTCATGGAGACTCTACAGTTATTGATTTCTTATATCAATGGTTTAGGTAAATGCATAGGCTATATTAACTACTCTATGAGGTTATATATACCATTCTTTGCTAGATTAGATGTTTATCTAACTAATATGAGATTTTAATGTCTAATAATGCTTTCAACTTAAAAATTCATTCACTAAAGAGAGACTTGAAAGTCAATTGAACAAATTAAAATTAAAATATACATCAGCTTATATTTTGTTAATTTAAAGGCTCTTATTAATATTTTGTTTAGCAATTATACTAATTCATTTATAATTTAAAATGATTGATATTTTGAGAGTTTATCAGTTCAAAGTTGTTGAAAACTTGTGGTTTTCCTATTTCATATGCATGAATTCTTGTTCTCAAAGACTACAAAGTACTTGCAAAGATCAGAAGTAATGCAATACAATACTGAGATCATTTTTTCCCTCTCTTTAAAATAACACATTAATAATTCCCATTTATTAACTGGCCAGCCAATATCTAGAATTGGCTGCAAGATATTCAGTTTTAGTGAGTTAAAACAATAAGCTAAATCTATCTCTCACACACCAAGAAGTGCTATAAAATGTGAATTTAAAAATGAATTCCCAGAAGTGTTTTAAATCAAAGTTGAACAGTAATTATATTTTATTGCCTTTTTCATAAAGTAGCTTGTCAGAATGTCCAGTCTTTAATGTGGTTCAACTCATTATATTCGTATTGGAGTTACATGGAAGAATGACACTATGAAAAATAGCAAAGTTCTAAAGAATCTTTTATAATTCCTGTTCTAACATGTCATCAACATTTTACCAGACTCTGAAAAATACTCTTGGTTTTACTGATGGTACACACATGACATTTATCCTGCCTGCAACATAATCTCAACGAGCTCCAAAGAGGAAAAGAGCAATGTAGTGACAAATGTAGTAATTAACATCTGGGTTTAGCAAGCAGGGAACTAGAAACATATGTTCACTATTAAGATAGGATTTACCCATTTGGATTTATTTTGACATTTGATTTCTGCTTTAAAAGCATAACATTGCTTAAGCCTTAAGTGATATTATTTCTTATTTTAGGGGACTTCTAGAAATTAACAACAATATGAGAGGAGCTAAAAATCACAATGAATATGGCTTAAAATTTTTAAAAACAACAACTGCTGTTTGCATATTTCAACTAAATTCAAATGTTCACATTTGTTTAAGTACTACGATCATTTTCTATAGTTTTTATTATATGTTTATATTACTCTCTATACAGATCTTATTCAGGTCACAACACAATTCCACCGAAACAGAGAAGAATTTAAAGAAGCAAAAGGAATTCTTGTTATCACAACTATAATTTGTTAGTAGAATGAAACTGCAAACATTGAAAGAAGAAAAGAAGTTTCTATCAGTTTGAGAGTAGAGTGTAAAACTAAACAAACCCAAGCCAAATAGGTACGGCACTAGGATGTCTAAACAGATGCTTGCAATCTCATTAAGAGAGATATCAGGATAGTGTATTACTGTGGTCTTCATTTATGCCTATTTTCTTTTATTGATAGGTGTGTGTGTGTGTGTGTGTGTGTGTGTGTGTGTGTGTGTGTGTGTGTGAGAGAGAGAGAGAGAGAGAGAGAGAGAGAGAGAGAGAGAGAGAGAGAGAGAGAAAGTCTCAGAGATTCATAGTCATCCCTCTACCTGGGCTGCTTCTGTGTCTTTAGTCCAACCCCCAGAGAGCTCCTTCCCATCTAACTTGACTGATACCAGATACTGGACTTTAAAGCAACCTCTTTATCTAATTTCCTTGACAAAAAGCAAGGCTTATTATAATTGAGAATGCCCTAGAAGGGCTCATAATAATATATTTTTCAATTTAACTTTTTGTTTTTATTTATTATTTATTTTTAAAAATCTTTATTTTTGTAAGTATTCCATATGTCCCCTTTCTTCCCCACTGACCTCTTCTAGCCCACCACCACCCCCAGCAATGACTATGATGGGCAACAATATTCACTAAGCCTTGCTGTGCTAAACTGCCCCTTTGCAAGTTTTCCTTACCTGTATATACATGACTCCTTTGCTTTCCTTTCTCATAGCAGTAGTCTACTACCATTTCTATATGAACCCCTTCTGTGGGTGCCGGGAGCCGGTCCATCCTTGCTGTTTCAAGGGACCTGTCATATATGGCATATTGTTCTTAATATGTTTGCTCACCTTCTTGGCACTATGTGTTTTAACCAAGGTCTCCTCTCTGAGAAAGGTTGTTTCCACAGGTAGGGATTTTCCCCTGAAGTTAGGGAGGGAATAAAACCTCTTAACTAAGTGCCAGGTGAGTAATTAATCACTTTAACTACGAACAATCGTGCTTAAGCCACATAATCTTTACTCCCTGGAATGAAGATAAGAAACGCCCTAACCTTTGTAATAGAGATTGATAGGATTGAATCAACTGGTATAAATACAGATGCAACAAGACAGCAAGAGACAGAACTTAGAACACAGAACTTAGAAGACAGAACCAGGAGGCACAGAACCTACACAGAACGTTCTCTAGAGACAGAAGAATTTCGCTGGAGAGAACATGGCAAAAGATCCTGGACAGAAACTGGCCTCAGAACCTAGAGACAGAACCTAGGGAGAGAACATGGCAAAAGATCCTGGACTGAACCTGACTACAGAAATTGGCAAGAGAACCTGACTAGAACTTGGTGACTGAACCTGGCTGGAGAACCTGGACAGAACCTGGCTGGAGAACCTAGCGAGGGAACATGGCTACAGAACCTGGCTGGAGAACCTGGAGAACCTAGCAAGAGAACATAGACACAGAACCTGGCTGGAGATCCTAACCAGAACTTCGCTGGAGATCCAGAGCAGAACCTCTCTGGAGATCCGGACCAGAACTTGGCTAGAGATCCTGGCTAGGCTGCTGATCAACTGAACGCTGTCTCCATGTCATTCCTTCTTCGCTGACTCCGTCCACACCTTTGGGGACCCCTGGACCTGCTGGGGCTGGACCCTGGCATGTGGGCAGATACATGTAGGAGTTCCCTATTGATGGCCTGCTGCCATGTCAAGACAAGAATCAAGCCTGGATAGTGTTGCTCAGTGTTTGAGCGCTGACCTATAAACCAGAAGGTCAAGGTTCAATTCCCGGTCAGGGCATATGCCTGAGTTGCAGGCTCAATCCCAGTTAGGGGGTGTGAAGAAGGCAGCCAATCAATAATTCTCTCTCATCATTGATGTTTCTATTTCTCTCTCTTCCTGTTTCTTTCTGAAATCAAATCTATAATAATAAAAGCATAATATGCTAATGAGACTGGACACCTTCTGGATGTCCTTCCTTCCAGACAAAGTTGCAGCGGGCAGGGGCCGAGGCAGAAGTGACAGAGGTCCTCAGCTGTGGTGGCGGTGGGCTGGGGCTGCTGCGATGGAGGACAGGGGCCGGGGCCAAGGCCCTTGCATGAATTTCGTGCATTGGGCCTCTAGTATATATATAAAAGACAGATCTCAACATGCATCCTAGTTACACTAGGATGAAATCAGAAGCCTATCCCAGTGTGCACTTACTTGCCTCTGTCTAAATAGGACAAATCCCAACACTTTAATGGGTACTTGATATTTTGTCCATTTCCTTGAAAGGCATAGTTTTAAAAACAGCTTATTATTATTATCAGTAAGGCAGCCTGCAGCATGCAAAGATGGCAATCCCATCCACTATCCCCTCAGCTCTTTCCCTTACAGACAACTGCCATATTCATGTGGTCCTTGACTATAGTGTAAGTTAATGGACATGACCTTCAGAGAATGTCAGAATTAATAAAGACCATTAAGATGTCAATATTCAATATTCTTGAACATGCAAAAGGGATTTGAAACTCAATGAAATAAAGTTGCCTTGGTCGTTCTTTACGAGTATGAGCAGCCAAGGCTCTTAGCTAACCAGAAGAGCCTGTTCCGAGCTGGCAGCTGGCAGGATTCTCAAGATTGCTTTTATCAACCTGGAGGTCTCTGTCAGGGGGTTCATGTGGGGGACTAGACACTGGAGTGAGGAAAAAATCAAAATCACATTACTATTTATTTAGTAACATTATCTAAGCTTTCCCCCAAAATGTTTTGTTTTCTACACATTTTAAAATCTCATTTATCACTATTAGTGTAGTAGGTTATGTATATAAGTAAATGAATTGTATGTTTTAGAAGCATGAACTAACTTCTTTAAAAGAAAAAACTGGTAAGCTATAAGAATAAATAAGAGACAACTAAATACTTTTCAGATGCAAACTCAATCTCTTAGGTTTTAAAATCTCATAAGTTAGTATATGCTAATGATTCTGTTATTTTTATTTAAAATATTTATTTAGTATTGATGAGTTTATAACTGTGCTATCCATGGGTAAACAATGAATGAATATAGTTACTGAGTTGTTTAAACTACAGAACAAGAGGAACGCATATAACCATAATGGATGCTTTGTCCTTATAGTTCCCTTTGTCTAGCACAACTTTCCCCAATTTCTGTTTACCAACTTCTACTTGCCCTTTCATAACAGTTTGAGTGCCATACTGTCTGGGATGCCGCTCTGCCTCACGCAGAATTGAGTTAAGTACTGTATATCCCTTTAAGTGCTCAGGCACTTGTCTTTTGATACATAATGGCATTCCAGCTGAGTCTCCAAACTGGAAGTAATATTGGAGCACAATGTTCCCGAGTCTATATTTGCTAAAAATCAATAAAATAGTAGGATATCTGTGTATCTACTATATTGAAGGCCAAATGTCTACGTTAAAAATAAACAAGTAACTATCTGAGGATGGTATACATAGAAGAGCAAAATAGAACCAAAGGAAGCAGAGGAAGGAAACAATAAACATAAAAATAAAGTATTAAAATAATATACTTAAGAGGGCCAATAAATTCCACATTTCATTCTTGGCAAGGATTAGTAAAATTCATAGTCCTCTGACAAGACTGATTAGGAAATGACATATGTGAATAATGAAAGAGTGGGCATCTCTTCAGATCTTATAAATGTTACAAATATGAGGGAACACTGTGAATGACTTCATGCCAATAAAGTAGCAAAAATTCCCAGAGAACTATAACTTATACATAGACCCTTCCTTCAAAAAACCAGAAAATGTGAATTGCCCTAGAACTCTTAAGTAAATGAAATCTCAAGACCTCCATGGCTTTACAAATTAAAGTTATAAAACCAATTTTATAGAAACTCTTCTACAGAGTAGGAAAAAAAGCAAGAATTTTTTGCAAATAATAGTATTATGAGTACAGCATATTCTTGATTCTTATTCCTGGTAAGGACATTATAACACAAAACAACTTCAGGCCGTTTCTGTCATAAACAAATTTGAAAACAAATATGAAAGAAAATGTTAAATCAAATACAGCAATACATAAAAAGAATAATACATGACAATCATGTGGAGTTTATCCTAGTAATGCAATTCTGTTTAAAATTAGATTATCCATTAATGTGATTTACCACATTAACAGAATAAAGGAGAACAATTATTGGTATTGGCTCATTGGTGACCAGCCCAATAGATTCAGGAGAAAACATTTCATACACTCAACCTTTATTGTAAAAATTATTGGCAATCTAGGAATAAAATTTTCTTAAAATAGCAAAGGTACCTACAAAACCCACATACTTAATGAGGAAATATTAGATACTTCTAAATATTAGGTGATGGAATAACACAAACACATCCACCATCACCTCTTCAATATATATTGGAGGCTCTTGAGAGTACTAAATAGCAAGAAACAAAAATAAGATTATATAAATATGGAAAAGAAATAACAAGACTTTTGTTATTAGTAGATAATATGATTGTAAGTGGAAAATTAAAAAAAATACAGCTAAATTTTTATAATTAAAGGCGAAGTTTGTAAGGTTGTTGGATAAAATGTCAACATACAAAATCAGTTGTATCTAAATTCTAATGAAAAATAGAGAAACAATATTTAATAGGTATTGTAAGACATCTGGATTAAGAAAATATTTTTAAGATCTGTGCACAGAACAATAAATCTATTATTGAGAAAACAATTTTAAAGCTTTAAATAAGTACAATATAATGGATTGGAAACTATAAGGATGAAATTTCAACAAAAATCCCAGTTGGTTTTTGCATGAAGTTAACAAGATAATTTAAATTGTACATGGAAATGTGAAAGTTCCGGAAGAGCTAAAATACTAAGTACTTAAGAATAAGAATAAAATAGAAGGACTTACTTTGCTAGATATCAAGACTTATTATAAAGCTACAGTAATTAAGACTGCTGGCACAAGAATAGACAAAGATCATTGGTGCAGAATATACAGCTCTGAAGTGGACACATAGGTAAATATCTAAATTATTACAAAGATAGCACTGCAGAACAGTAAGAAAAGGGAAGTCTTTCAACAGTGCTGGAACAATTAAAAATCTACCTGGAAAAAATAAGGTGATTCGTATCTTATACCATGCACTAAAGTCTACTTCAGATAGATGTAGTTTTAAATGTGAAAGAAAAACAACAACAAGGCTTCTAGAAAATAATATAGGAAGCTGTGCTTATGACACAGAGGTACGGTATATTCTTCTAACTCTAAGGAAGAATACTGACACATTTTATTAAATTAAAATTAAGAGTTTCTGTTCACCAGAAAACATAATAAAGAGAATGAAGGCACACGACACAGAGTGAAAGAAAATTGTTGCAACATATTTAACTAATGTAAGGCATCTATCCAGAATATATAATGAAATACTATAACTAAAACAAAATAATATCAAGTGATTCAATAGAAAAATTGAATGCTAAAAATTAAAAATAAAAAGAAGATCATCCCAGTCCAATGAGGAGGCCCAGAATCTCCCAGAGTCATGAGGGACACTGCTATTTTTCTTATTGTTTTTAGTCCCTCACTACTCTCTAAGGCTTAGCTTTATGTTCTGACAACCTGGCTTTGACCTCCTTATTGGTTTTAACCTTCCTCTCACAGCTTCCTCGCGAGAATGCTGAGGTCTGGCTGAATTGTATCCTTGCCCTTTTTCCTATGTCCCTGTGAGAGAATAATGGCCCCCCAAAGATGCCCACATTCGAATCTCCAGAACCTGTGAACATGTTACCTTACATGGCAAAAGGCACGTTGCAGTTAAAATGAAATTAAGCAGATCAAAATGGTGAGGTTATCCTGGATGACCACAAGGAGGGCCATAGGAAGTCAAAGGAGAAATGGTGACAGAAGCAGCGGTCAGAAGGTGCCATGGCTGGAAAGGGTACAAGTCAAGGAATGAGGCAGTCTCTGGAAGCTGAAAAGCCAAGGAAATGGATGTTTTTCCTAGTGTCTGAAGAAAGAACCAGTCCTCTAACATGAGTTTAGTCCTATAAGACCCATTTTTTTGGACTTTGACCTAAGAATTGAAAAATAAAGATATGTGTTGTTTTAAGCTACCAAATTTGTGGTAATTTATCATAGCAGCAATAGAATCGAATACAATCCCTTTTTTTCTCCCCCCTCACACATGACCTTTCCTATTTTTTAGGGTAACACTTCTCTATGCCAACTCCTTTATTTATTTATTTTTATTTTTTAAATATATTTTTTATTGATTTCAGAGAGGAAAGGAGAGGGAGAGAGAGAGAAACATCAATGATGAGAGAGAATTATTGATCGGCTGCCTTCTGTACATCCCCCACTGGGGATTGAGCCCGCAACCCAGGCATGTACCCTGACCCCCTGACTGGGAATGTAACTGTGACCTCCTCGTTCATAGGTCCATGCTCAACCACTGAGCCACACCGTCCTGGCCCCTAAGTCAGCTCTTTTAAACACTATCTCCTGTTAAAGGCATCAGTCAGATGCTCTCTTCTCCCTGAAACCTCATCTTCTCCCTGAAACCTCAGTCAGAGCGGAGCGGGGAGGAAGGCTGGGTGAAAAAGGTGGTTAAAAAAAGCCTCATAGACAGACAACAGTGTGGTGATTAGCAGAGGGAAAGAGAGGTGGGTGGAGGTAGGAGAGGGTGAAGGGGGGATGAACGGTGACAGGAGGAGACTAGACTTTGGATGGTGAGCTCACAGTGCAATGTGCAGATGATGCATTATAGAATTGTACAGTTGAAACCTGTATACTTTTATTGACCATTGTTACCCGCAGTAAATTCAATAAAAAGTCAAGAAGAGAAAATAAAGCAATTCTTAAAATTCTCTACAGTGCTAGGGCACCTAGCAGCACTGATATTTCACTAATCACATATTACTTCAAGTTATTTGAGGCCAACGTGCTATACCTTTTTTGCTGTTCCACAGTTTACTGTTTCAGAGATTTTCCACATATAAGACATGAATGTTTGTTGAAGGACTAACAGAATATTATCATAATGCATAATAAAATATTTCCAGTAATAGTTGATATTTTATGCAAAAGTATAAAATTAAATTGTAACATACGTTCGCAATCTCATATGATCTTGTTAATATCTGTTCCATGTAGTGATTTAGATCTCTGAATCTTTTATGATCTGAATCTGTAAAAGGTAAATGCCACCAATGAGGAAACCTGTTTTAAAAGAAAAAAAATTGTGCATTCATTAGTTCGAAAATTGGCCTCTTCATTTTAGGATTGTTTGTGAAACTATAGCTACATCAGATGAGATTATGGCCAATGAAAATATTTTTCTTTAAATCACATGATTGACACTGAGAGTTTCATTAACATGGCTGTGGTCACTTGTGGTATTTTAATTGTCACTAATATTAATAATAATTTAATTTAGCATACTGAACTAATATATCTGTTCCTTCTGACTGTATTTATGGTAGACCACACATTTTGTCCCTAAAACACATGTGGGGGCTTAATAAATATTTTCTAAAGCTAATGATTCATAATTTTTCAAGAAGGTCAGATTGCAATGTTTCTTCTGGGTTCACTGGAGACACTGCTACAGGAACTAAATTAAACTCTTAGCAAGTGACATATGCTTCCATCTGGCCTGAGCCTTTTGGAACAAAGTATCACTTTCCCCAGGAGTCTGACTTGCAGAATTTCCTTCCTACTATCTGATGATTTACCTCCATGGGTTAGATAGGATCAAGCCCAACTATTGGACGGGATGACCTGTTAATGGTTAGCATTTGGCAATGAATTTTGAGGATTAAATATAATCATTTTAGGAACTATCTAGCAGCTTCCTCCAATTGCAGTCTTGCTCTGCCTCCTTCTTAATTCTGCTTCTTTGCTATGACCTTTTCCTGGGGAAAGGAGACTGGGGATAGTGAAGCACTGTCAGCAAACACACAGAAGTATGTGACAACTTCAGGCATCCCATCCACTGCCTCCTGTGGAAATGTCAGGGAAGCCCAAAACAACATGTTTGTGTAGTTAAGTAATTTTCCTATTTCTTAAAGGTCACTTGCAGTTTGAAAGCTTAAAGTATTAAACATGTTTGTCCTGATTTGTTATGAAAATTAGTGCCATACACAAGTAACCAAGATATAGATATGCATTTGATAGACATATTGGGTTGGTTTTAAATAGTAATTTGTATATCGGAGGACAAATTTTCCTTATTGCTAGAATAAAATGGAGTTCAACATCAATTCTATGCCTTTGTTGATGTTTTGATAGATATATGTACTAAAAAAAATCTGTGTACAAAGAAATACATGAGAATTGAGGAATTCAGCTATAGTAATATTCACTTGAGCTACTTTTCAGTTATATGCTAAATATAACATATAATTTCATTCTTAAAATTATTTTTTATGATCTTTTATCTGACAGTGACCTAATTTCCTCCCTTAATTTTGTTCAGACCAAAGATCAGAAAACACTACACTTGCAAACAGATTGGATACCTGGTTATTAGGATAATTTATTTTCTCACTACCAACACCAGTATTTTGATTTGCTCTGTATTTGACCCCAGAGATTTATTTTACTGCCCAGAATAATGTACCCAAATAAGATGTTGGATGATTGGTGAAGGTAGAAGAGGGAGAAGGAATCAGCCCTTCTCCAGCAGATTAATTTTAAAGAAGACTGTTTACTTTTGAGAAAGATTTCCAAGCCCTTGTACTCTTAGAAAGAGCCCAGAGGTACACATAGCCCAATGTGAAGATCCCCATTGCATGCTGTGAGCGATTTGAATTTTATTCCTCACAAATTTAAATTTCTCATTATACTTTCCAGGTCAGGTTTACTCCATTCTCATATGGTTTCTCTGAGTGAATTTAGAAGTCAGAGGACAGCTTGCCCTCATCCTTAATTTATATGCATTGCTGTAACCCTTAGCTCCTTTGGGGCTGTTAGCATACAGATACAGTTCAGGGCACAAAGGACTAAATCTCCCTCTCCTCCACACAGTGCTTGAATAGTTTCAACATCAATTTAAGTACCATTGTCAGGCAGTAGTTGTTGAGCAAAGCCAGATCCTAACTAAAGCTGAAAACTGAGAAGAGGTGCACATAGATTATTACCACTTTTAAGGTTTTACAAGTTATGCTAATATGTATTAGAAAGATACGAAAGTAGAATAGAGAAGCGTTGAGACCAAAAAGGAAAGCTCTTCAACATGAATTAACTTATCACTTCTTAGTAGGGTATGATGGCAGCTACTGATGTTGAATTTAATATGTGCAGCCAATCGGAAATGTTGCCAGCATCTCTTCTTTCTCAGTTATTTTATTAGATTATTTTTTGGGAGGGGGGAGTCATTCTTAAAGCTGATGTCACTTTGAGAAGTTTCCACAGCCACATTCCTTTCCTCCCAGTCTCTTGAATGTGCTCTAACTCTAATTTTGTTGACTTCCTGATATTTAAAGCATCTGTATTTCAAAATTTCTGTGACATCTACAAGTATGTGAACTGCCGGAAGCCGGTCCATCCTTGCTGCTTGACACAGTTGCTGCAGGGAAGGAACATCTGCACAGCATATGTTTCAAAGGACCTGGTGTATATGGCATACTGTTCTTAATATGTTTGCTCCCCTTCTTAGCGCTATGTGTTTTAACCAAGGTCACCTCTCCAAGAAAGGTTGTTTCCTCAGGTGGGGATTTTTCCCTGGAGTTAGGGATTAACAGGACTAAGGAAGGGAATAAATCAGTAAAACCCCTTAACTAAGTGCCAGGCGAGTAGTTAATCACCTTAACTACGAACAATAACGCTTAAGCTACATAATCTTTACTTAGGATACTTTCCTTCAGTTACTTCCTTGTAGTTTAATAGAACAATAGAGTAGTGACCTTGGAATGGAGATAACAAACGCCCTAATCTTTGGAATAGAATGGATAGGATTAAAATCAAATGGTATAAATACAGATGTAACGGGACAATAAATAGAGAACCTGGCTGGAGAACCTGGCTAGACTGCTGATCAACTGAACGCTGTCTCCGTGTCATTCCTTCTTCACCGGCTCTGTCCACACCTTTGGGAACCCCTGGACCTGCTGGGGCTGGACCTCAACAGTGAACTACTCAGTTGTCAATAGTGCACACTATCTGTCCACCCACTGGTATCTCTGCTTACCTTTATATTTTGAAAATGAATTCAACCTTGAAAGTCTACTAAAAATACATATGCACAAAGTATGTCAGGGCAGGTAAGACCATTCACATTATTAAAGGACCATTTAGTTAAAAATTTGAGTCTAGATGAAATTGCATTTGGTTTACCAAAGTGCCAATATCATACTTTCTGGAAGTCCACCCTTTAAAAGTCAAGATACACTTTTGTTGTACACTGAAGTCTATGACCTAAGTTTGGCTAGTTATGTTAAATTTTAGAAAGTTTTTTGGGACAGAAGTTATTTTCATTATATTTTTAGTTTGCTTACATTTAATGTTTTTTTCCAATAAAACATGAATGGAAGCAATAGTTTTCACAGTTGCATCAAAATGAGCATAGCAACAAATTAAATTTAGATAGTGCAAATTGAAGCCAACAATGATAACAAAGTGAGTTGATTTTAATAAATTCTATGATATTAAAATTTACTATATTAAATTTTCTATGAAAGATTTTACTATATTAAAATTTTAATTTCTTCTGGAACAGCAAGTAAATATATCAGAGCTATATATTGCAGTTACTTATTGTAAGAGTAGACCAATTTAGTTCTAAATTTTTAATTTTAATTTTAGAGAAAAACCCCAGAAGATAAAATTCAAAAAAAAACCCGATTATCTTAATAACTGATAAAAAAAAGTAATTAGTTCTCAATTTTTCTGTCTACAAAATCAATGGCTGGAAGCAGACAGAAAATTGAAAACCTTGTTCTGTTTTATGAGACATACTTTTTTGACTCAGAGCAATACAGACTTTGCTGCTGTGTTGCTTACAAATAGGAACTCCCATAACCATCGTTTTCCCGTATTTTCAAAGACAAGTACTGAAGGCACACACTGTGGACGACAGTGCCTTACTCTGGGAGAGTCAGTGATGCAAACTGCTTCTGAAGTTGGCTGTGAAGTTTTGAAAACTGTTCAAATGATTTTTCTGTCAGGCTTGTTTCGTTGTTACTGTGTGTCACCTGGATTAGATACAGCTGCAAAAAAATAGACAAAAATCAAAAGACAGCAATATCAACCTGTGATACCTTCTACATCTGACTGCATGTCACTAAACAAAGCAGGAGTCTTTGTGCATAAAAAATCATCACAAAAGTTGAGAGATGCAATTTGTAATGGCAAAATTACATATAAACACAGCGTATAATAATAATCTAATGTGCTGGGAACAGACGCCCAATTTCTGCTCTTCTTGCAGACACTTCAATCAGCTCTTGTTTCATATTCTACCACGGGCAGGATCTGTTCTCTTTGATGGTTCTCTTCTAATAGCTCTGGTTGTTATGATTTGTCCTTAGAACATCCTCTTTAGTGGCACTTCTGCTCAAAATGAAACTGATTTTTCATTTGCATAGTAAAAGCAAAAATCATGGCTTAAGGAAGGATGTGTAGCATAGAGAAGGGAGTCTGAAGGCAAATGATATTTAAGTTAAGATGACAGACTTGAGACTTACAGGACTAGTCATGTTGCTGAACCTTAAAATTGTTGCTCTTTGAATTGACCTGGTTGCACTCAACATACAGGATTCCTGGGGAAAGTTCTGTGAAGTACACTTGGCAGGGCTTATGGCTGTCATTTGTACCAGCGTGTGGATCAAGTTATTCAACTTAACAGGGAAACACTCCAGACTTTCCTTTATTTTCCTAGAGAAACGAAAAAGAAAAGATAATGGGTTACAGTCCCTTGAATGGACTCATTTCACTTAAGATTTGTTTCCTTGTGTTTGTTAGATGTGGAGGAAAAAGTCAAGAATCAGCAATTTTTATTTGGAGCCCAGCTATTAAACCTTATTTTTTTTGTAAACTTCAAGTTTACAGTTTGAGTTGTTAGCAGATATAAAATAAACTCTCATAGTGAAATATAAAACTGTGATTATAAACTTGTATTTTGACTTATTTTAGATTTTTTTTCTATTTTAAAGATGATAATTTAAAATTTAATTTTACTTTAGAATTATTTAAAATATTTACATAGCTCCAGAAGTTAATATATATATATATAGTTAATATATAATCTACAAAGAATATATATTTCAAGAAGCCAGCATCTATCCTGCACTCTCTCTTTTTCCTTCCTTCCCCTTATATTTAAAAAAAATATAAAAATTACAGTTTAACTTGTATCATTTGAATTTTGTATGTATTTGTGAATTTTTTTCAACCATCTTACAAAAAAGTTGCATACAATTATACTATACCTAATATACAAGTATTTTATATGAAATTTTTTTCATTCTCTGGTCTTTTTGGTTTGTTTTGGAGTGTTTCTGCTTCTTAATGTTAATTGTGTTGTTGTTTTAATTTAAGAAACTTTGCAACTGCCTTCTAATGGTATAACAAATACTTTTATGTAATATTCTTTATCTCCTTTGTACCCCTCTCCAGTATCTAATTTGCAGTGTTGTCCTGTTTATCCCAGGTAATACTATAAAGCAAACATTATGCTTATTCTACTTTTCTATTTTTTCTTATTCTACATTTCATATGTGCTTCCTATTCCACTTTCATTTTTTTAGTGCTATTGTGTTTACATCATACAGTAGTATTTCTACTATACATATTATGCAGTCTCTCTTCTAAATAGCATTAAATCTTAAACTCTCTACCAGTCCATATCTCTCAGTCATTTTGACTATCTGAAGCTAATTCTCATAAATCCTTCAGGAATGCCCAAGGTTACAAGTTTCTGAGTTTTGGGTGTTGATAATCATTTGTCTCTGGGCCTTTATACTTGAAAATCAATTTGGCTAAATACAACATTTTTGGCTTACACTTTATTGTTTTGAGTGTCATCAAAATATTATTCCATTTTCTTCTGGAATAAAGAATTGCTATCCAAAACTCCGATGACATGCTGAGCTTTTTTCTCTTATAAAGAACTCCCTCTTTTTGCCTAGAGGCTTAAAAAGGTTTCTTTTTCTTTGAAGTCCAGTAGTTTTTCTAAGATATCTTTTAGTTTGGTTATTATAGGTAATTTTTCTGAATATGCACTGTGTCTTTCAATATGTAATTTTGTCTTTTGATTTTTCAGAATTTTCTTAAATTTTAAAATTTTATTTTAACTAATATTTGATACTATGAGTAAAATTTTAACTCATTAATTCTAACAATATATCTTTTTATTCTTTTGAAATTTGAATGAACGCAGTCATGTAACCTGCAAGTAATGAAGGAGGTGTTTTGTCACCCTTTGTACTGCTAAAACATCTAGTTCAATGGTAAATAGAAGTGGTGGCACCTAAGTTTGTTCCTGATTATGAAGGAAACATTTTCAATGTTGTACCATTAAATATAATGTTTTTTGTAAGTTTTTAGTTGTAGGTTATGGACATTCCTTTCTATTTCTAGACAGCTTTTCAAAATGAGTGATTCTAAATTTTATTAATTGCATTTTTCTGAATCTATTGAGATGATCATATAATGTTTTTCCTTTAATTTTTTATTTTCACTACTGAGTCTTGAATATTTACCTTGTAACCACTTATTTCACTGAACTCTTGTTATCCTTTTTTTTTTGGTTAATTCTTTGGAATTGCTATATTTGTTGTGTTATTCAAATGGAAAATAACAATATAACAAAGCCTAAATATAGAACTTTACTATCAATATAGAAGGCATTATTTTTTTCCTGACATTAATGGGAATGCCTACAATTTTTCACTTTTAAAAGTATGATGTCTAAGTTTCTTTATATTCTATGTTTGCTAAGATTTTCTAAGAGAAATGGGTGTTACCTGTAGTCAAGCACTACTTTTCTGGGTAGGCTTCTATCAAAGTTGCAATACCTGTTTTACAACTAATCTGCCATGTCCTCAATGTTAGCAGTGTAGTTCACTAATGTTTAATAATTGTCCCCTCACTTTTATAAAACTTCAAGCCCATTTATCTTGTTCTAGTATTGGACTTTTTTGAGTAAATTCCAAACTTTTCCCATTTTCATCAATCGAGGTCAAAGTTTGCTAAGGAAGTTAAAATATGACTCTGATCATTATTCATTTCCACAGTGTTCATTGTTTCTAAAAATGTTCTTTGAATTTATGGAAATATAGTACAGTATATAACATTTGTTTTTTTCTTTATTGGCAAAGACATGAAGATAATAAAGTAGAAGTATACTATTAATCATGACTTATGGAGACTCTACCTTTCATTCATTCAACAAATACTTACTGAACATATATATATTTTATGTGTTAGGGTGAAAAGCTCTCAGGTGATAGCATGTGCTCCTTTCTTAAGTTCTGGTATATTCACCCTCGCAAAATCTCAACTGTGTTCATGCCGTATTCACACACTGCCCAACAGTTAAGACATAGGAAGAATGGAGATGAAGGATAAACCTTTATGATAAACCTATAGAGTTTTAGGACAGACTCTCACCTAAATCCATCTCCCATCTCTCAGGTGGCAGATTAATAGGTCAAATCAAACAGTTTTATTACACATGACTCAAGTTGGTACCAGTGCTCTGAGAGCAATAGGTTTTAGGCCTCTGTGAGGTGACAGCTTTTTGATTTATTTTGTTTAACTGCAGCATCAACAGGCTTATGCTTTGGATTACCCATGTATTGCAGATCCAAAGCAACAGCTGGAGGGATCCAATTCTTAAATTCCTAGGGGAAAGCTCTAGGCAGTCTTGAGAAATGCTTCTATATCCCTGCTAGGCACTATGTTCTGTGCTGGGGCATAGATGTGAAGAAAAGAATTCAGATTTCTGCCCTGAGGGAGTGTATATCCTTTGGCAGGGCTGCACACAATGCCTTATGTTAATCTTTCATTCTTAGAGGAAAGTGTAATTATTTTAATAATAGATAAGAAAGACCAAGAGAGGTGAAATGCATACCAAAGGTGACATCATCCAGGAAGTAGTAACCAAAAATTCCAACTGATGTTTATCTGATTCATAACATATGCACCTTTTTATATGATATAAATATCTTAAATTTACCATTAGAAGCACCTGCTGTAGCAGGTTTCCATAGCTATGTGAGTGTCAATGGGTAATGGATTTGATCAATCTCAGTGTAGTTCAATAATTATCCCTCAATTCAGAAAACTGGGTTGAATCCTGCAGCTTTGATCTTCCATGTCTAGTTCAGCATCTAGGCAGACTTCATTTTTTGTAGATGAAATATTATAATATTTTTGAATTCACATTTCTGTTAATATGTTACTAGAAATGCCAAAAGTTTTTTACTGCTTCCTGAATCAGTCAGAATAACCATTGAGAAAAAATGCCCTTAGTGGCTATTGAACAGCGATTGAGTGAAGGTTCTCAGGCAGTTTGATGAATACCTGTTTTACTGGTCAGTCTCTGTAATAGTTTCAGGGAAATATTGCTCAAAAGGTTTTTTTTTTGTGAAGAAATTTGCTTAAGAATATTCCTATTTTACCATATTGCTTTCATATATAAATGGAAGTGACTCACTCCCCATGAGCAAATTTTTTTTCATCTAATTCTCAAACTTCATTTTCATTGCAGAGATTTTGTCATGTGTGATAAACACATTACTTTTTTTTTCTTTTTTGGGCATTACTGACTGAGTATCTGGCTCTGTTAGTTATTCAGAGGTAACAATGAATTAAAAAGCTTCATCACAATTTCTTTTATTTAATGAAGAAAAGTCATAGTTTAATGTTGAATTTATAATCTATAAAATGTTAGAACAGTACTTTCTCCCTCTTAAGCCTAAAAGTATGCAGTCAAGATAATTCCTATTTGCCTGGCCTGTGTGGGTCAGTGGTTGAACATTGACCAGGAGGTCACAGTTAGATTCCCAGTTAGGGCACATGCCTGGGTAGGGTGTGCAGGAGGTAGCTGATCCATGATTCTCTCTCATCATTGATGCTTCTCTCTCTCTCTCTCTCTCTCTCTCTCTCTCTCTCTCTCTCTCTCTCTCTCCCTTCTGCTCTGATATATACATATATATATATATATATATAATCTTTTTAAAGGTAATTCCTATGTTGTTACAAATTTATTGCAGGGGTCAGAAGGAGCCACCTGAAGATGTGCCCCAGTGTTACACAGATGATTGTGAATTGAAGGCAACTAAGACTCTGTGGGCTCAAAAGTAACTTCTGCTCCCCTCTTAACTAGAATAATTTAAATTAGGAGCCTGGCACATGATAAGAGTTAAAACCAGAAATGACTTTTTAACCTATTTATATTGGAGGGTAAACTAATAAGTACTGACCATGTGCTCTTCTGGCAATTACCTCTGCCTCAAGGTGCATTACCTCATCCTTAGCTCAGAATGCCACATGTACCTCAATTTCCCTTTCTGTCTCTGACT
The DNA here is from genome assembly GCF_014108235.1 of Myotis myotis. Classification (NCBI taxonomy): domain Eukaryota; kingdom Metazoa; phylum Chordata; class Mammalia; order Chiroptera; family Vespertilionidae; genus Myotis; species Myotis myotis. The sequence continues at coordinate 184,286,509 of NW_023416335.1, forward strand.
CTCTCATGCATGTGATTAAATTTAGTTATTTTCTCTTGTCAATCCATCACGCTTATTTGATTATTAGACCAGCCAAAAGAACCTTGAGAGTAGAGGAAAGTTTCTTCTTTGCCTTCTGGACCAATAAGTAGTCAAACCCATATTTTTTAACCAAAAAAACTACCATTCCACAATGAACTCAATGAATGATCAATTCTGATGCATTTTGGGTACATAATTTTAAAAAATGTTCTTCTCTATGCACCTTTATTTTTAAAAATTCAAGATTACCATGGAAAAGAAAGCAATTAATAATTTTGGTTGCATATGTAATGTGTATGTACACATATGCGAACACAAAATTTGATATTCTAGTGAAAGGTTAAAACAAAAAGGTTAAAAGAAAATAAATACAAAAACAGGATATGTCATGTTAATCCTTGTGCTTTGATGGCAGGGAGCCCTAATTTAAGAAACATAGCTATAAGCACTTAGACATTTTCTTACCACATTCCTTCAACTAGTCTAAGGACACTAAAGTTAATGAACACGTATATTTATCTGAGATTACCAGAGCATTCAGAGTTACATATGCAGGATTTTTCTTTTTTCTGTCTGAGTTAGCTGGGTCCAGGGAGGAACATCCATTATGCAAGAAATCAATTTTGTTCCCTCTGAGCTCACTTATTAGTTCTGCTTGTGATATCAAGAAACTCATTTAGCCTTCAGGAGAATCAATTGTTTCACCTATAAAACACCATTGATGACTAAACCATGCCATCCGCCAGGATTGTTGATAGGATCAAATGAAGTAACACAGGAAAAGCATTGGAAATAGAATAATAATATGCAAATATTATTTCAGAAATGTTACTACCACTTAAGTAAAGAAATAAAGATGTGAGAACCCCAAAGATAGCAAACTACATGTAGAGGGATAGAGGGAAAACAAATGTACAAATTATGGTTCTGTGAAAACTGAAATGAGGTAAACTCTCCTGAAATCCTACAAAAGAGATATTAGATAGGGATTAAAAAGAAGCAACTTTAGAATTATTTTTCTTTCTTTCCTTTTTTTTTTCTTTCCTCTTGTTTCATAGTTAGCACTTGCCTTCAAAAAACACACAATCTTTCCTGTTTTCCCAGTTACCTTTTAAGTCTTCAGAATTCATCTAGAGGTCAGCAAATCTCATGTAAATGTCATCACAGGTGCCTAACTCTGCTGACAAATAAGAGTTTCAGGCTCCAAATCTTAACTAAGTGAAATAAGCCAGTCAGAGAAAGATAAATATCACATGATCTCACTCATTTATGGAATATAATGAACAACATAAACTAATGACCAAAAACAGATGCAGAGACAGAGAAGCATCGATCAGATGGTCAAACCTCAGAGGGAAGGTAGGGGAGGGTGGGGTTAAGGGGGAGAGATCAACCAAAGGATTTGTATGCATGCATATAAGCCTAACCAATGGACACAGACAACAGGGGGGTGAGGGCATGAGTGGGGGGTGGGGGGGCAATGGGGGGATAAGGGCACATATGTAATACCTTAATCAATAAAGACATTAAATAAAAAAAGGGTTCCAGGCTCCATGGCCTTGACTATGAATAAGTAATTCCAAACTATTTCTTACGGAGATTCCTTATAAAACGTGGCCAAATCAAAGCAACTGTAATAAATGAACTAAGCAAAGGCTGATGGACTGGACTTATTATGCATAAGTAATGTGTCAGTGATGTGATATTCCAGGTTACTATCCTCCCCTCCCAAAGCCAGTTTATTTTATGGGTGATATTAAAATAAAATTGTATGCAAAGCAAGAAAAAATCTTAACATGCAATAATATAGAAAAATCAGTACTGGTAAATCGTGCTATCATTAAGCTAATAAAAACCTTCAACATATAAAAATGTATTTTAAAGTAGTAAATTATTGCCCTGACTGGTTTGGCTCAGTGGATAGAGCATCGGCCTGCGGACTGAAGGGTCCCAGGTTCGATTCCAGTCAAGGGCATGTACCTTGGTTGCAGGCACATCCCCTGTAGCGGGTATGCAGGAGGCAGCTGATTGATGCTTCTCTCTCATCGATGTTTCTAACTCTCTTTCCCTCTCCCTTTCTCTCTGTAAAAAAAAAAAAAAATCAATAAAATATATTTTAAAAAAATAGTAAGTTATTGTAATCTCATTTCTTGTTAAATTGGGAGATAGCACTTTGGCGCACTGAACAGGATCAGGCATACCAGTGAGGACTGAGTGATGCACATAGCTGTTGGGGGATAACAGCTGTTGTGAAACAGTACTATTTGGACTATTTATCTCTTAAAATGATGATTTCTGATACTCTTGATGGGTACATTAAACTTTTCAAATGCTTTTAACCTTAGACTGGTAGTCTTCCAAAGAGTTCAAAATATACATATTTTGCAGTTAAGGTGTATCCTGACTTGATATTTAGGCAAATTAGGCAAATTCTCAGTTTAACTTACAGAATTCAAAAATAGAGATTCTCTTACTGCAGAAATTTAGAATAGCAACTAAGTTTTCAAACATGGTAGTGATTGTGACTGGTCCACACAATTTAGGAAGTACAGGCCTATAAAAGCTCTTATACCTGAAAAAAATTACTTTATCAAGTCAGTTTAGTTCAGATTAGTTTTTATAATTACATTTAAAAAATAGGAGACTTTCACAATGAAAGGAGAAATTTCACTTTGCATTTTTCTTTGAATCTTCTTTTCTAATTTGGGCCAAGGTGGACAACATGATTGCTAATTCCGCTAGGTTCTGCTTTTGATTTTCTTTCTTTCTTTTTTTTTTTTCTTGTAAGCCTTTATTTCTATAGGTATCAATGGTTACAATAGGACAAAGGAAAATTCTGACCTTTATTTGTGGAAATACAATAACCCATGAGATGACAATTTGCAAAGTACTAAAAAAGCATCAAGAACATTTAATGATAAAAGAACCTTGGGAACTGCATCTCGGTCCCATACTCTCTCAGTCTTGAAGAGAAACCAGATAGGAAGGCAGTGAACTATGTTTTGAGACATTGGAGCATAGTCTTGTCTCACTCTGTATCCATGCCGAATACATAAGGAGGAATAAGGGAACACTGGGGATTTCTGGTATTCTGTCTGCATATCCTAGCTTTGGCTCCTTTGTTTGTGATGTGGAGACTGGGGACACTCGCTCTGACTGTCCCTGACATTTCCAATGGCTTCACAGTTGTACCTGTTGGGACAGTCACTGTGTCTGCTCTGCCCAGTGGCCCCTTATAACTAAGACTATTCTCTCTAAAGCTCAAAGTTCAGAGAAGAAGCTCTTGGTTGTTGGCGTTTTCTTTGTGTGTGAAGGAATGACCCTTGATAGGAGTATAGATAAGAAAGAGAATCCATGATAGCTTTTCATGAAGGACCTTGTCCAATAGGGACAAAAGTAACTAGTTAAGTCAATGACATTGTCTCTCTTTCTTGAATTTATACTAGAGAATGTTGGCCAATAGGTCGAGAGTTAGTATATGATAGGCAGAGATAAGTAGAGTGAAAGATCTCTTTTTCCATTAGATACTAGCCAGACGCTACTGGTTTCTGGGGTTTATTAGATTACAGTTTGAAAATCTCTCTCTCTCTCTCTCTCTCTCTCTCTCTCTCTCTCTCTCTCTCTCTCTCTCTCTCTCTCTCTTCCCAGGGATACCAGATAAATCCCTGCTTCTTGCTAACAAAACACCTCACTAATGCAAGCTATTTATTTTTTGAGGATTGGAGTTTTGTTTTGCTTCAGATTACTTTCAATTTCAGCTGAAGAACAAAAGTTATTATACTTACTAAACCACAAAATCTGTGTGGCAGACCAAATGGAATACTGGGAAAACATGCAAAATTTCCCCTCACATTTTTGGAGGAGGAAATGGATGATGTGAAAAGCATGATCTGTATGTGGGAGGGGGGGTAGGCAGAGAAGCTTATGCTTAATGATCCCAGTCTGGGCTGTGAAATAGGTTATCTGTTTCTAAGGACAAGTAACCCGAGGTTTGAGATGATTGAAAATTCTGAAATACCCCATTTGGACATCATTTTAATGGATGGCTGCCTTTGTTGCCTAGCACTGGGCCCAGCAGAGATATTACATGAGAGTATCAATTTGCAGGGACTGAGTCATGAGAATTTCTTGGTTCTAATCAATAGCATCCAGCTGAAAGGGGAGTAGAAAAAAGCAAGAGAACCAAATAGAAGAGTTGGCAATGATGTGAAAAACCTTTGTGGCCAGGAAAACAATTTTATATTAATTTTTTTCTAAATGCCATTAATTGTGATACAGTTCTTTTTTAATTTTATATTTTGTTTTAGAGAGAGAGGAAGGGAGAGGGAAGAAGGGAGGGAGGGAAGAAAAAGAAGAAGAAGAAGAAGAAGAAGAAGAAGAAGAAGAAGAAGAAGAAGAAGAAGAAGAAGAGGAGGAGGAGGAGGAGGAGGAGGAGGAGGAGGAGGAGGAGGAGGAGGAGGAGGAGGAGGAGGAGGAGGAGGAGGAGGAGGAGGAGAAGAGATCAGATCAATGGGCTGCCTCCTACACGCCCCCATGGGGATCGAGCCCAAAACTTGGGCATGTACTCTTGGGCATGGACTGACGGAATCGAACCTGCAACCTTTTGGTGCACAGGATAATGCCCAACCAAACTAAGCCACACCGGCCAGAGCTGTGATACAGTTCTTAATGCCACACAGAGTACAGCATCCTTTGAAACTCTTATAATGAGCTCTTAACCCAGAATGTGAATATCCAGGAGTGAGGTAGGATCCTGTATTTTTCATAAGTAGAGTACGCCCTTTGAGAGGCAGGAAAAAACCTTCTTTCTTTCAAGTTTCAAACAGGGTCAAGGATGGCAGCCTCTTAGTGGTAATACTGTAGCCTGGACTAAGACACTCCAGGTAGCCACACATGTTGTCTCAGATGGCTTAGTCCTCATTCAAGACCCAGGTATGTGAGCTTGGTGGTAGGGGGGAGGGTGTGTTTTCTTGTCTTATTTTTATCTTCTTAGTAGTGATGTCAGAATAAACAGGGACATAAAACACGTTTAGCTCTGCAGAACACAAAGGAGAGGAGTTTAAATATACAGGGGCTCTCAAAAGTAGGCAGAGTTAATGACACGCCTTGAAGCACCAGGACCGGTGCTGGATACATTACAGAATGCTGTTTCTTTTTTGGTAAATTATGTGCACTGATGTCTACACTTCAAGTTTCTCCATAAATTTAGAAATCTATGTGCTCTCAGAGAATGCAACTTAAAATAATATTATTTACATAGAAAAGTAAACACCTGTACATAGTTTTTAACATTTATTTGTATCTTGTCATTTAAAGCCCCCATTATTGTTTTTAATTTTTTTTAAATTGAATTTACTGGGGGTGACATTGGTTCACAGAACCATATACATTTCAAGTGTACAACTCAATAAAACATCATATGCACACTGTGTTGTGAGGCCATTGCCCCAAGCAAAGTCTTTATCCTTCCCTTTTGCCTCCCCCCACCCAACATTGCCCAGCTCCACATACTCCCAAACCCCCTTTCCCTCTGGCTATTAGCTACCACCACACTGTTGTCTATGTCTATGTAATATATATATACATAGTTTATATACATAGTATATATATATATATATATATATATATATATATAGTTTATATATAATGTTTTATATATAATATTTATATATATAATGTTTTCCTATTGTAATGTTTTACACACACACACATATAATATTAGAGACCCGATGCATGAAATTCATGCAAGGGACTCGGCCTTCACAGCCCTGGCTGCCTCGGCCCTCGCAGCCCCTGCTTCATCCAGAAGGCTGTCCAGATAGTCATTCTGCTGTTCAGTCTAATTAGCATATTAACTCTTTATTATATAGGATTTTTTGCTTAATCCCTTCACCTTCTTTCATCCAATTCCTGAGCCCTCTCCTCTCTGATGAGGCCATAAATGTGAGTTAAATATGCAAAGCAGGCATGAATGTATATTGAAAAAGTAATCTACTGGGAAGAAGATTAATGTGGTAATAATAGAGTTGGGGTGGATAAACCTTCATGAAGACAGTTACATTATAAGGTCATCAAAAATATGAGAAGTAGGACATGACAAGTCAAAGACAATAAATGAACAAAGAAATCATATGCCCTAATTTAGATGACTAGACTTCTTTTAAGTATTCAATGGAGAAAAGTGCTTCATCATAAATTTCTCAAAAGAAGTTTAATTAACAGAACATAATACATAACATCTGAAAGCGAGAAAATTAGCCTGGCAGAAGATATGCAGGAGCTGATATACTGGCTCACTGCCAGGAGGCTATTGGCTTCAGATCTACTTTCCATATTGGTTCAAGTCCTCTTGAATGGAAAGGGGAGGTGAGTGAACCTAGGCAAGCTCACCCATATCTAAGATCCTGCTCTTTACAGATCTGGTGGGTCAGATGAAATGGGGGGATGTGGAAGGACAGGATTCTGGCTGACACATAAAGCACATTTACATTTTTGCTTTAATCATGGCCTGAAAGAGCTTTATTTCCATCCAATATACAGTTTATTTCCTTTTTTTAATGATAGGAGGTACTATTTGTAAGTTGTAACACTATACTTGCTCTGTCCAAGCAATGATACATCCCTCTATTGTCTAAAGATGAAAGTAGTGAGTCCATATCTCACCATAAATCTTTTTCCAAATTGTTTTTCTGGACATAGTTCAAGTAGAACAACCAATTTATTTATGCCAGTCTTTGCTCTTTTTAGTGACCTCTTATTGAGTAATGTGTCAGATAAAGAGTTTGGTTAGCAAACAATAGCGTGCTAAGGAAACTCCACCAGGGCTTTCTGCTAGACATTCACATTGTTCTTTTCTCCCCCTTGGGAAAGAAGTCACAAGCTAGTTCCAGAGATGACAGCTTCATTCCAATGACTGTTCACCCCAAATTCATCTCCAATGTGAAATGTGTGTGTACGCATAAATGCACACTTATGCATTCACAGCTAGCCTTACTTGGTAAAATGGCTTGTTGCTTCCAGATCTGTGTCTTGTGGACGAAGATTATTGTACACATATTTCAAGTCTTGGATTCCACTTAGCTCTGGCAGTCCTGCATGTAGCATCTTGGCAAAACAAACACACAGACAAAACAAAAGCAAAAAACAAATCTCAGAATAAATGTAAACAAAATCTTACTTGGTTAAGTTTAGTTAAGCTTACTGCTTGGTTAATTCTACAAATACACACAAACAACTTTACATAGCAATGCATTTCAGTTTGTACCCATGAATAAGTATAAGTTCCTGTTTTTTCACCTCTAGTTAATTGTAGAAACAATAACAATAATAAAAATCAATAAAATTGTGAAAGTGCTTGCAAATTAATAATTTAACTATCATAAACCATTGAAATAAGCATGATAGTATCAGTTATCACTACTTATCTTCTTGTAGAGAGGCATATTTAGCCTGGTACGGTAGAAATAATAAGAGGTCTAATGGCAGAAATTCTGGACCCACCATTTAAAATCTGAATGATCTTGAGAAAGTCTCTTAATCTCTTTGAATCTTCATTTTCTCATTTTAAAAGTATATATAAATATACCCAACATATTCTGGGAGAATCAACGAGCTAATGAATAAAAAAGAGCTTTAACCCTAGCTGGTTTGGCTCAGTGCATAGAGCATCAGCCTGCAGACCAAAGGGTCCCAGGTACAATTCCAGTCAAGAGCATGAACCTTGGTTGCAGGCTCCTTCCCAGCCCTGGGGCTCATGCAGGAGGCAACCAATTGATTCTCTGTCCTTCACTCTCTCTTCCATTCTCCCTAAAAATCAGTGAAAAAATATCATGGAGCAAGGATTAACAACAACAACAAAAGCTTTATACATTATACATTGTTACAAAAATCCCCCCAAACCATAATTGAAGTGTCCAGGTCAAATGGCTGTAAACACACAGTGTGAAACTCATCACTCTGGTTCTTATTTTTGCTCTTCCACAACTCTATGACTCAGGCTACCAGAGCTCCATTTTCTCTAGTTAAGTGGTAATTGTATTTATTAAAGATTATTAAAGCACTGAAATAATCAAAGGCATAATTGTTCAAAGGCTCAGGCGTTTTTCTGCCAACCTTAGGAAAAGGTTGTTTTACTTTGTTTATGTTATAGTGTAGACTGAAGGGATAATATTCTCTAGAGTCATAGGCAAAACTCTTTGAGAAAAGAAAATAGATCTTTGTGAAATAAATGTGAACTTTGCAAAAAAATAAAAAAAGAGGAATGATGTCATCAGTACCTCTATGAATAAGATGAGGAATTATTTCCTGCTCTGGAATAGAGGCACTTTTACAGTTGTGGGAAGTTAAGAGCAATGCTGTTAATCCTAAAAATAAAGGGAACAGCATATATAGATGTGCAGAGAAGAGCAAGATATCTTCCATTTGTTTACAGAAAGAAATCCATTATAGCTTTCTGGAACAGAGAGTGTCCTGGGGGTGAGTGACAAGAGATTGGACTGAAAAGGCAAGTAGGGTAGGATGTTTTAGCAATATAAAAGATTTTGTGCTTTATCCTAAAGACAAGAGATAACTCTTTTACATGGGCAATAAAATACTTGAATTGTATTTTGGAGAGATCATTGTTGTTATTTTTGAAAAATAGATTTAATGAGGCCAAATAAGAAGCTGGATTAGAAGATTGTTTAGCCATGAAGAGAAGTTATTGGATTTTAAATATAAGTAGAATTGAGAAAACTGGGTGATTGATTGGATATATTTGAAGGGCTGGATGAGGCCTAAACCATATAGCGCTAAATATAGATTTGGGAGTCAGTAACATGTATATAGTAATTGGAACCATGAAAATGGATTAGGGGGTCCTGCAAAGTTCTCAATGTCTCTTCTCATGGATGATCAAACATCTCAAATACATGATTAAATTTGAACAAATTCTCATCTCCTATAGACTCTTCCTCCTCTTCCTGTTTTATATCTCCATTTTTACTTCCACCACTGTCCAACTAACAAAAAATTCATATTTGCTTTGATTCCTTCTTCCTCCCAATTTCCAGTATCAATTACTTAATTCTATAAAAACTGCCTCAACAGTCTCTTGTATTCATCTGCCTTTCCATTGCAATTACTGCCCTAGTTCAGCTCCTCATCTTCATTTGCTTAGAGAACTTTAATACCCTTTTTCTAGTTCGCCAACCCCTCTCTCTAATTACATAACTTCCCAGTTATCACCCTGAAATATGAGCTAGATGATGGTGTTCCCTTCATTAAAAACAAAGAAACTTCCAGGTTCTTGGGTGTTTATATATTAGAGTCCAAAATACATTTCTTGCTGTAAATGTCTTTCATAATCTCACTGTGATATGTCACTTCACTCTTCTTGTCCACATAACTCTTCATCTGTATCACAGATGGTACACTTGATTTCTTCCTTTTCCAACACATGTTATGCCCATGATCTTTAAGCCTTCACATGTACTTATATTTTTACTAGAGGCCCTGTGCATGAAATTCATGCACCGGGAGGGGGGAAGGTCCCTCAGACCGGCCTGCAACGACACCAGCGTACCTCGCCCCGGGGGCCCCTCCCTTCCCCTTCCTCCACATGGCTGTGGCGCAGACACTAGGCTTGCATTGCCGGGGCGATGCCACCAGTGTCCCGCCCTGGCCACTATGGGCGCTGCCATATTTGTCATGGAGTGATGGTTAATTTACATATTACTCTTTTATTAGATAAGATTTCAGTCAGAATTCCTTTCCTCTTCCTCCTTGTCTATTGGAATTCTTTCTAAAGACTCAGATAAATGTTTCTTCATCCTTGAAGCCCCATAGATCCTCTTGATAAGATTTAATTGCTGCTTTCTTTGTACTATAGTCATATCTTAGTCCTACCTCTTCCACAGTACTTATGGCTGCCAAGATTTTACTATATTTTGTTCATGTATATGTTTTTCATATTAGATTTTAAGTTCATTGAGAACAGGCACTGGATTTTTATTCAATGTTGAATCATCTATGCCTAGTATGCTGCTTTGTAAATAGTTAGAACTTAATGAATGTCTGTGAAATAATGAATGCATATATAAGTGAATGAATTAATAAAAAATACCTGACCCTGTTAGCATTGAAAACCTATAAGAAGTCCAACATTCAACTACTAAGCTTAAAATCACCCCTAGGGAGATATGTTCTCAAAAGCAACAAGAGTCTAGATTAGGCTTTATCTTATCAGTTCTGTACTTTGAGTTCTAGAGACATCTGTGTACTTACTGAGGCACTTTTCCCCCTTATCACACTGTGATTGTCCATTTGCTGAGAAAATACTTCTTTCCTAGATCTGAATAGCTTTCTAGTTTCCATAGATACCGTGAATTCACACCTGCTTGCTTAGGACTCTGTCAAACATTTCCTTGGGAAGTAGACCCTATGCTTACTCCTTCTTCTTCCAACACACACACACACACACACACACACACACACACACACACACACACACCACATGAGTGTGAACTACAGCCAGCTTAAAATCAAAACCCCAGCTCTCTCCTTGTCATGTAGCTGATTAAAGGTAGCAAGTGCTGATTTAGGCTTTGTTGATGGTCTCCATTCCTTAGAAGGGAAGCTTCAACTGCTATGAATCAGTACGTCTGAGTAAGGATTGCCTCAGACCTGAGCCCATTTAGCCATGTCTGTTCTCTGGCCCTCAGAGATGTTGTTCAAGTGTCTCCTAGCATAGATTACAAGGGGAATGACTTCAATTGCAACTGTAGGAAAGGGAAAGGGTGGCTCATACAAGTAATGAACAGATAAGTTCCTTTTTAAAGGATAGAGACCTTAAAAACATTTCTACTTCTATTCTCCTACTAAATCCAAATCTATTTTGATAGCTGTGCTTCAGAAAGCCAGCAGTCTTACCACCACAAAGAGAAGTCAGACAGATTTCTGCTGGGAAATATCTGACATAATAATGGGTGTGAAAAACATCTTAAAATGGGTGAATGGTCCCTATGTTCTTTGGGAACCTTCCAAATAGCTGGTATTGATTTTTTAATGAGAGGAAAGCTGATGAAATACAGGATTTTATGCTAGTGAATTCAGCCAGCGACACTCTTGAGTCTCCTGCAGATGTTGTGCTTTTCAGCAAGATGGGGATTTCATGGATTATTTCCCCCCCAATTTTCTCAGGAGTAAATATGAAGGACTGTGGATATCTGGATACATGCTGCTTCTTACCGAGTATGAGCCATTAACTCTATAGTGGACTTACCACATGCTTGTGTTCATAGTTCTGGCTATTGATCATTCATGAAAGATAGAATTTATGACTCATATCAAATATTTCTCCAATTATATCTGTGTCCTGGTGTGGTACATTGAGTTCTTTTTAGAGAAGTTTACACATCAAGAGTCAGTTTGAGCCAAAACCTGTTTGGCTCAGTGGATAGAGCGTCGGCCTGCGGACTGAAAGGTCCCAGGTTCGATTCCAGCCAAGGGCATGTACCTGGGTTGCGGGGCACATCCCCAGTGGGAGATGTACAGGAGGCAGCTGATCGATGTTTCTCTCTCATCGATGTTTCTAACTCTCTCTCTCCCTTCCTCTCTGTGAAAAATCAATAAAATATATTTTTTTTAAAAAAGAGTCAGTTTGAGAGAGAATTGAGGGAACTGTAGATTATCCACATAGGTAGAAAATAGTCTTTCATAAATTTAAATTTAGTTTTTATTATAAGAAGCTATAGTATGGAAAGTGTGATCCTGAAACCTTTACTAACGCTTTGATTATCTACAGAATGCCATGTGAAACCTGAAAAGAAGAAAATTGAGAGGTAAATGACCAGAGCAGAGGGAATAACACACTGTAGTTTTACATATATATATTTGTTCATTGGTCTAATTGGTTCACATTGCCTCTGATCTCTGTTCCAATTACTGTGACAGCCTAAATCTAACATTATATGCTTTATCTGAATCAGTATTTTTCACTGAAAATTTTCTTCCTTAGTCTCAAAGTCAAGACTTGAGTAATTAAAACATGGAGAGATTTTCTTGGATATGTTATATACCAGAAACCTTCAACATCTGATTTTAATAGCATGTTATGAGAATTTTTTAAATACTTGGTTAAAATAACACACATCTACATTTTAAATGAAATAAGGTTACATTAATTCTATAATTTAATGATTGTTTAATGTATTATGACTCATGTTAGCAGTTTTCTTTTTAGGTAGGCAGAAAAGCTTACTAAATAAGAGAAAAAAGTTCACTGATAGTTTTCTGAATCGATTTTTTTTTAAAAAGCCGTTCTTTCACATTAGTGTGCTCACTTATTATCATTCAGCATAATTTTAGTGTCTCCTGAGAAACAGCATAAACTCTATTTATGCTTTTCTGCTTTGGGTTTGCTTTGAAATGTCTGTGACTGGTTCAAATAGTAGTTAGTATGCTACTTACTCTTGTATGTAGTTATTGACAGCATTATGGACACTTAGAAAAGCTCAGTTACTGTGTACATGAACTTTTTCTTCCTTAACAAATTGAAAATTTTAAGTCTAACTGGGTTTCATATGATAACGTATCCTCCCCAATTTCTGGCATATAGTAAATACTCAAGAGCTCATGGATTCATGAGTTAGAGCCTGCCAGAGCCCAGGTAGATATTAGAGTAGATCCTACCTGAATATTTTTTATGAAAGTAGAGTCAAGGTCACAGACTCAGTCCTTGTATAATTTCTTTTGTGGTATAAACACAGATTATGAACCATAGGCATCTCATGATTACAATATGGCCTAATAGAATTGGGAGATAAAATACAGCCTACCCCTATGAGTCACTGATTACTATTGGAAAGCCAACTTGAAGATTCTGGAGATGGACAGAACCTTATATATATCCAATTTACATATGAAGGAACCAATGTCTGTTTGTAGGGCTACATGTTTATAATATTTTTAGAAATTCTCAATTTTTCAAGACAAAAGAGAAGTAAGGTACATATATTATTTTAAAGTTAAAACAAGGATCCAAGTAAAATATTCATTATAATAAGGTCAACATTTGTTCAGTATTACCTAACAACTTTTCTGCAGTGATGGGAATGTTTTATAGCTGTGCTGTTCAATGTGGTGCTACTAATCATGTGTGTCCACTGGAGTGCTATTGAGCACTTGAAATGTGGCTAGTGAGACTAAGGAGCTGAATTTAAAATTTATTCAATACAAATTAAATTTAAATAACCACATGTGACTAGAAGATACTGTATTGGATAGTACTCTTATAGATTAACAAGGCTCTAGTATAATAAATTAACTGAACCCTACTATATGGCAGATGCTGTGTTAAATGCTTTATATTAATAATCTATTAGGGTTATTATGAAATGTAATCAATTAATACACATAAAGATCTTAGCATGGTGTTCATGCAAAGCATTTGCTATTAGGTGTGCATTCATCAATCCTACATCTAAAAGGTAGATGCTCTATTATTTTCATTAATAGATAGAAAAACAGAGTTTTACCGAAGTTAAGTAATATACTCCGAAGAACGTAGCCAGTAAAATGCCAAACTAGGATTCAAACACAGGAAGACCTGATTACCAAGTTTTTGCTTTTAATAACATCAAGTACAATTATTGTCAACTGAAGCCTCTAAACCAGTTTTTGTTTTAACATGTTTTTTTTTTTTTTTAAAATTGATTTTAGAGAGGGAGGAAGGGAGAGGGATAAAGAGATAGTAACATCAATGAAAAACCTTGATGGGCTGCCTCCAGCACACCCCCAACTGGAGATGGAGCTAGCAACCTGGGCATGTGCCCCATAAGGGAACCAAACTGGTGAACTCCTGGTTCATGGGTCCACACTCAAGCAGTTGGGCTAAACCAGTTATCTATATAATAAAAGCCTAAGCGACCATTATGGCAGAACAACCAGAACAACCGGTCACTATGATGCACATTGACCACCAGGGAACAGATGCTCAATGCAGGATCTGCCCCCTGGTGGTCAGTGCGCTCCCACAGGGGAAGCCCCGCTCTGCCAGAAACCAGGCTCATGGCTGGTGAGGGCAGCGGCAGTGGTGGCAGGAGCCTCTCCCACCTCTGCGGCAGCACTAAGGAGCAGTGAGCCGAGTGGTAAGGAGCAGCAAGCAGGAGGGCAGTAAGGAGTGAGGGGTCCTGGACTGCAAGAGGGTGCAGGCTGGGCTGAGGGACCCCTCTCCACTGCCCAGTGCACGAATTTCATGCACCGGGCCTCTATTTTTTTGATAATCTCACTGACTCCGAACATCATACTGATTTCCAAAGGTGTATTTCTCTTACATCTAGTGTGTATGTATGTGACCAAATGAATCACTACATTCTTTTCCAAGAAGATATTTTAATAGATCTCTCCCCTCTCACCCTGCATACATGATCATCATCTCTTTGTATTGGATAGTGGGATGAAACATTAAATTTTCCCCTTTGGTCAGCAGAGAGCATATAGGACCATGACTCAGCAGACCCAATATATACTACTAAATGTAGCATGCTCTAGTTGAATTGCTAGCAAGTCACCCCACATTTTTGACCCTCACTTTCTAATCTGAAAAATAGGCAAGTGATCAAAGGCAGTGATTAAGAGAGAGCCAGGAAAAATCCTTGCCTCGTTTACATCACTGGATTGCCGTAATGTGTGAATGTGATTGTTTTTAAAGCACTTTTGAAAAAATTCTGAAAACAATACAACTGATACAATATTTTAAATTACTGTCCTTGATTTAATAAAAATATACTGAGATAACCCCTGATTATATCAATATTATTGAATAGAAATGTTTGCAACAATAACTGTGAACTAATGTAATGACTCATTAAGAAATGTGTTTATAAGTTATACAATGGTACTTTTAGTTTGTTCATTTCTTTCTATTTTGAATAGCTCTTTGGGGAACTCCAAGCTATTAGCAAAAATGGACTGCCCAAAGACAGACATAAATGAAGCTTATTATTTTTGTTATTGCCACAAGGGACTTACCATTTCTAGGAGGTTCAAAAGTAGTTGACTATGCCTTCTGACAATATTATAAGCTCGACAACAAAGCTCCACAAAATCTTGGAAATGCTGTGGGTTTTTCCCACCCTCTGTAATAAAGTATTCCATCTCTGAAGTAAAAATAAAAGGGGCTCGGTCCCTATAAACCAAAAACAATAGCAACCTTAAGCAGGAGAAGTGGTTTGTAGGATTAAATTAGGCAGTTACAACAACTTATTTCCATTAATTTTTTGTAGTTATTTTCTCTCTGTTCTAATGGATGAACCTCATTCATTGTAGGACAACTGGAGAAACTAATTGTAGACTTTGGGTAATATAGCAGGCCTGCAACAGAGAGGGAAGGACAAGTTATTTTACAATGTCAACCTATATTGTTTCAAATGTTTAATTCCAAGTTATATGCGATGGGAATACTATCCATTAAAATTAATGTAAGGACAAATTAATAATGAAGGTGATTTTACAGAAAACACATTTACTACTAAATTTTGAAATGATCAGAAAGATCATGTTTTTTTTTTGTTTGTTTGTTTTTTCTTTGAAAATATGCTGACCCTTTAGAAAAGAGTTTCAGGTAAAAGCTGAAATATGTAATGACAAGGTCTTTCAGAAGGCAGTCTATGAAAAAAGCAGATATTATTAATTCACTATCATATGCTTATTAAGGAAAAAAAGACGTAGCCATATTTCATTTCACACTAGGCCCAATAAAATTACTTATCAGAAAGGAGGAAATATAAGCTGACCATGTTGGTATATAAGAAATATCACCCCCTATAGTCCCATGGTTGGAAAAAAGTAAGCAAAGGACCAGAGAGATGGTTCCTTTAATGTTTTGTCTTTTTTTTTTTTCATGTTATTTGAGACACAAAGATACCTGAGATGAAGGGTTAGCACTTCTAATAGAAACTATCAAAGAAAAGATTGGAAACCTCTCTGTGATTAAGCCTAACTCACCGAATAAGAAAAATACAAAAAATTTTTTATGCTGATTTGGCCTAACTAAGGGTTATTGAATGGAATTTCTGAAATAATTTTAAGAGTCTTAAAATTACAACTTCCTGAATTACTTTTTGCTTTTCTCTTCAATAGAGAAAAATGTTTCACCAAATTGATTTTTCTTGGAAAGTTCTTGTAGTTATGTTCAAATTTGTGTGATAACACATTTCCTTCTTTAATGGCAACCAACATTATAAATCAGATGAAGAAACACCATAGTGCAAGTCAAATACAAAAGAAATATCCAAGTTAGAGAAATGTAAACTAATCATAATAATGAACATAATTTTAGCTGTATTTAAATATCATAGTCTAAATTTTCAGTGTACTCAACAATATAAATCTTGCATCATTCCTATATGATTTACATGGCTAACTTCTTCTTTTAAAAAGTATATTTTTATTGATTTCAGAGAGGAAGAGAGAGATAGAAACATCAATGATGAGAAAGAATCATCCATCAGCTGCCTCCTGCATACCCCCCACTGGGAACTGAGCCTGCAACTCGGGCATGTGCCCTGACCAGGAATCAAATCCTGGTTCATAGGTTAATGCTCAACCATGCTACATGGCTAACTTCTGAGCAATTTTTAAAATAACAAAATTAGACTAAAGTTTTTCTATAAATGGAAAGAAGCCTCACAGGTGAAATAAAACCCTACCCCGTTTCTACAGACTGTAGGAGTCATAGCTGGGAATTGGTTTATCAGTCTACTCAAATGTGAACCTAATCCCAGATTGCAGAATCCATGTACTAGAATCCATATCTCAAGTTTAAGTAATACTTATGAATCTGAGAAATAAATTGGTTGTTGCAAGGAGGAAGATTGGAAACTATTTGATCTCTTACAGTCTATACAATTACTGAATTCTGAATCATATGTAGAAAATATCTCATTTATAGTTGTGCGAATACACCAAAAACTTTTTGTTGTGACTATACTACATTTGTTCAGATTACTGTTTTAACCATTACTTGTCCAAGACCCACCTGTTCCTGCTTCTATAGCTTTGATCTTCTACCTGTTTTGCTTCCTATTTCTAGGAAACACCCAATAACTTAGATAATTGATCAAAAATTTTTTTCTTATAAGAAGTCTTCTGTAAGTAACCTACCCCTTGCTGATTTCTCTTTTACTTTACCTTACCTTTTTATCTAGCCCTATAGCTAATATATTCTATTCTTTATAATCTCTAGTAGTCTTATAAATTTTTTCCTCACAAATGATCTGTGTGATTTTCAAGAGTAGAAAAAATATTTTATCTTCTTTTGTGTTCTTAATGTCTCAAACTACATTTTGTTGATATTCTGTTATATGAAATGAATGAAACAGTAAATAAACATAGTTTACACAGTGAAGAGTTTGTGATAATTTAACATTTATGTGGGAAGGGCATGTGAATAAACTTATTTGTTATGGTTTTGCCATTTTGTTGTCAAAGTTAATCTTTTTATTAACATGATCAGTCTTTTGTTCAAATCACTATTCTTTAAAATTGCTGAGAGTATTTTATATATTTCCAATATTAGTGAGAAATGAGTAGTAGTTTCAAAATATACATGTTTTGGTGAAATTTAAGAATATTTCTATTACAAATACTACTTATTAAGGAGGTAAATAAATTGATATGGGAAATATCAGGACAATTAATAATTTGTTGTTTGTTATTACTTATGCATAAACTTCCATTTTAACCATACTGTAGATATCATCCCTTTATATAAAGTCACAAGAATACCAAGATCACTATCATTAAGAATTTACATTTGTTAAAGGTAAGAAAAAAATTACATGCCCTAACTGGCTTGGCTCAGTGGATAGAGTATCATCCTGCAGACTGAAGGGCCCAGGGTTCGATTCCAGTCAAGGGCACATGCCGGGGTTGCAGACTTGATCCCCAGTGGGGGGCTTGCAGGAGGCAGCCAATGAATGATTCTCTTTCATCATTGATGTTT
This sequence comes from Myotis myotis, assembly GCF_014108235.1. Lineage (NCBI taxonomy): Eukaryota > Metazoa > Chordata > Mammalia > Chiroptera > Vespertilionidae > Myotis > Myotis myotis. The sequence goes on from NW_023416335.1 coordinate 184,304,513, forward strand.
CTATCTCTCTCTTCCTCTCCCTTCCTCTCTAAAGTCAATAAAAAAATATATCTAAAAAAAATTAAAAGAGAATAAGCAATTATGCCTGCCTTTTCACACATAACCAAGTATATTGCCCATGGATGAGAAAATGGCTCTGCTACTTTAACACTTGGTCTTAGGTTTTGAATGCTTCTCACAGTACAATCATCTTACAACATATTTGATTGTAGTTGTTAAAGATTTGAATTTACTATATATCATGGTCATAAATTCAGGAACTATGTCATCTGGACCTAACTAATGAAGCAGCCATTTTGTGCCAATGCTGGAGAGTAAACAGGATGTGTTGGGGTTATTGAGAAATGGGAATTTCAGTCTCCTACATGACATCTTCCCAAGGGTCATACGAGCTACTGCCGAATAGTCTGGACAAGTTCTAACAACTGAGTTAGTTCTTGATTTGTGAATTAGAGAAAATAACAGTAGTTACTTCAAAGAGTTACTCTGAGGATTAATGAAACTAATGCATTTCAAGTAATTATGATGATTTAAGTGGTAATTTTGACTATTTCCTTTAGAATATGGTTCCCTACCCTAGATGATACAGCACCATACTAAGGAGAACTTTCTTTCACCTCTCCCAGTGATAATCCACAGCAATTTGAGAACTACATATTTCAATATTGGTGATATGGAGAGTGGCATAGAAAGGCAGACAACTCTATTAAGGACTCGTGACAGTAGAATCAGTCTTCTGGGCTCTGTGAACATACTTATCTCTTCCTTTTGTAAGACAGTTCATCTAGCATTCATTTGAGTAACTAAAAAGTCTGTAAATGGATGTACACAAATTTTAGTCCCAGGTTTGAAAGATTTGAGTATTTGAATATGTTTTCATACCTGGAACCAAAATGGGGTACATTTCAGTAATGAGGTACATTTTATTACTGAAATTACTATTTTTTTCATAAAATTCATATATTATTGTCCCCTGGAAATATCATAGTAATATTATACTATCTTGTTTTAAAATTTCTAAAACTTGCAGACTCTCATCATAGTGGTTGGTGAAATTAGAGTACAAATAAATGACTAGAGAGCACTTTGAGAAATGTTTAAGTATACACTTTTCCTGATGTCACAAATGACCTACATTTCAGAGAGCACATTTTGCTGTCCAACACAAGTCTCCTTTTTAATATCCATGAGTTAATTGAGAAGGCAATTTGGAATCTCTATTGGATAGGATAGAGACTTCTATAATTATAAAACACAGGAAGCCTCATAGGTGCAATATAATGAGAACATAAGGGTTTATGTACTATTACAGAAACAACTTGTGACACTGAGATCTCCAAGCTTTTGGCAATTATTAACTGAAGAAATCCTCACAAATAATATCTTATACCTAAAACATGTTTTTCTCCCAAAGTCTAGCCTCTTTTATAAATGCACTGTGAGTCCCAAGTTAGACTCTGGGAGGTCACTCATCTTTAACTGCTGAGTAACTTTAGATCATGATGTGAGTTTCTTGTAGCCTCATACACTATCTCCCTTATTTAAAATGGGAATTAAAACAGCTACCTCTTCAAAATTATTAGTCCTACTTTCCGAAGTCAGATATTTTGGGTGTGAGTTTATAGTAGATCAGGATTTTATGAGGACAGGAAGAGACTGGCCAGCTCCTCCAAATTCCCATGATTTCCCCCCTTGAGCTTGAATTCAAGAGAAAATATACAGTTATGCTTTCAATGGAATTTCAGCAATTGTTTGGAATAGAATTTAACATGGATATGAAGAAAAAGTTATCAAAACTATAATGCTTGGGTAAAATTGGATAATGGTATCACATTTTAGGTTCTAGGATGAAGGTAAAATCAAAAATAGTTCCAGGTTACCTCTGAGACATTTAAATCACCCCCAAAATTTGCCATGTGCATGATCAAAATTTATGTATCAAACTTGAAATGAACATTTTATCTTTTACAAGTTTAACATCAGTTTTTCCCCTGGCATAGGATCAGGTACTCTTTCTTCAGTTGAACACCAGATGAAGTTCTTACTACTATACTAGACTCTTGCTCAGAAGACATTTGCAGTCTTTCTTTAATCACTAGATTCAGACTCAGGGCTATGAAATGCTAATACTGACAGGCACATTGTATCTTAGACCAACTCAGGAGTCAGCACTTGAGCCTTCCATTTTAAGCAAACTTTGTTCACAATGGGGCATAGGCAAGAAGGCAGAGTCCTTATACTATTATCTAAGTTGTTCTCTTCCTCCCTCTATCATTTCTTTAATTTTATTTCCTTTCTCTCTCAAAAATTTCTTCCTTTCTAAATCATCCCCAACTCTCTTCATCTGAAAACCTACAAGTCTTCCTTTGAATAAATTTTTTTTTCAACTAGAGAAACTGTTGGTTTTATTTGTTCTTTTGGTTTTGGTTTTTTATTTCTAATGAGAAGGGGCAGATAGATATAAAGAAAATTACTCAAAAGAATCCAGGTGATAAAACACAGTGGAATAATGAGGTGAAGTAGAAGAAGAATAAATAATAGGAAGTAAATGGCAATGGCAACCTTTATTTCTTGAAATAGTCTATGTGAGAGCACTTTGAAAACCCAAAGCACTATTCAAATTCTAGGAGGAATTTGCCTAGAACTGACTTTGTGATTAGCAGAGCCTTTGTGATACTTATCGTATGCCATTTTTAAAAAATGATTTCATTGTTGTAGAAAAAATATAATGTAAAATTTACCATCTTAACCATTTGTAAGTGTACAGTTCAGTGGAATCAACCATTGCTGCCAGCCATCTCCACAATTCTTTTCATCTTATAAAACTGAAACTCTATACTCATTGAACAATAACTCCTCATTTTTCTTTCCTCCTAACTCCTGGCCACCACCATTTAACTTTCTGTCTCCATGATTCTGACTACTCTAAGTAGCTTCTATAAGTGGAAGTATGCAGTATTCTCCTTTTTGTGACTGAATTTATTTTGTTTAGCATAATGTCCTTAAGATTTATCCATGTTGTAGTATGCATTAGAATTTTCTTCTTCTAAGGCTGAATAATATACTGTTGTATGTATATAACACATACTGCTTACTCATTCATCTGTTGTTGGACACTTGGGTTGCTTCTACATTTTAGTTATTGTGAATAATGATGCTAAGAACTTGGATGTATAAATACTGTTTTAGTCCTTGCTTTTAATTCTTTGGGATATATATGCAGAAGTGAAATTGCTGGAACATATGGTAATTCTATTTTTATTTTTTTAAGGAATAGAGATACCATTTTCCACAGCAGCAGTAACATTTTATATTCCCATTAACATTGCACAAGTGTGTCACTATATCTACATTCTTGCTGACACTTGTTTCCTGTTGTTTGATAGTAGCCATCCTCATGGTATGAGGTAGTGTGTCTCAAAGTTTGAGTCTTATCCCCCAGACTCCCAAAAGTAGAGTGACCACTACGTAAAAATCCCTTGGTAAGTTTCCAGTTATAAAACAGAATATGCCAAGTTATTAATAATTTTATATTTAGAAAAATTATACTTTTCAGGTCAAAAGAAATAAAGTTTATGGCATTTTTGTAGTCATCAACCAAGACTGAGCCTCTGTTAAGTGTCAGGTGCTAGCTAGGTGCTTAAGATACAAAGATGCATTTAAGACACTCACAGTTGAAGAGTTATTAGAAGGTGTATGTTTCTTATAGAAAATTTAGATGAGGCCTTCTTTGAGTAAAAAGAATTGCAATGTTTCTTATTAAACAATTGTGTGAATAACAAATTAAACAATTGTGTGAATAACAAACCAGTAAGACTCATAGAATTTCTTTTTTTTTTTTAATCCTCACCCGAGGATATTTTTCCATTTTTTTTTTTTTTAGGGAGAGGGGAAGAGAGAGGGAAAGACAGAGAGGAACATCGATGTGAGAGAAACACGTCGATTGGTTGCCTCTTGCATAAGCCCTGGCCAGGGCCCAGGCTGGGGAGGAGCTTGCAACTGAGATATGTGCCCTGGACCAGAATCAAACCCAGGACCCTTTGGTCCACAGGCCGACGCTCTCTCCACTGAGACAATCTGGCTAAGGCTGACTCAGAGAATTTCAGAGAAAACTAAGATAGTAAAGAAAGCATGTGGAAGATCATTAATACTTGTATAGCATTTGGATTATTATGAATATTGCACCAAACCAGGATGATTGGATCAAGACAAAAATTAATATTTTAATCTGCTAAGGGAGTTTTGTTTTCCAAAGATGGTTTTAAATTGAGAATATTTAGAATATAAACATTTTAATACTCAAATTAGAAATCATCAAAAATCTTTAAATCAGTGGTAATTAACCATTGAAGATAATGTCAAAATGATCATGGATACTTGAAAAGAATATAAACCATGTTGTAAGAAGACAGCTATATAATATTTAGACCACCCTGGCTATAAATAATTTAACAAGAAAAGAACAGAGTTTGCATTTTATTTTGTTGAGTTCTGGAATGATTTTTTCATATGTTTTAAATGGATGATGTGTGGTGATATATATTTAATCACTAGCTCACATTTTTTATAGAAAAAGCTGTGATTTTTGACATTTGCCAATTTTCATCATGTATACATTCCCACTATGGCTGATTTTAGTCTACCAATGTGATGTCATTGAATGTGGAGTTGAGAAGTAATAGACACAACAGGCTCTTGGAAGCTGGTCCAACACATCTCTGCTTATGTCTAAAGTTATTTCTGAAGTCAAGCATGATTTGGTGAAATACGTTACAATCTAACTAAACCTGACAGAGAGTACAATCCAGTCTGTTAGTCAACAAGCCTCAAAGTCAGAGAACTTAAAGGACTAATAGTTCAATTTTTGACTTTCAAAGCACATAGTTTCAAAAAGGAGTGGGCTATAGGGGTCAATGGGAGAAAAAAGGGACACATGTAATGCTTTCAATAATAAAGATTTTTCAAAAAGCACCAAAAATATATTTTGATAATTTAAAATGAAAGAAATAATTGTCACCTAGAGATGCATTCTCTTTTCTTGTCACTTCATTTGGAATACTTAGTTATAATTAATTACAATAAACATGTATAGACCCCTTAATGCTAGACACTTTTCTAAGCTCTTTACATATATCAATTAATTTAATCTTCAAAACAATCTGTTTATAGATGACTAAGCTGAGGCACAGAGAAGCCATTTGTCCAAGGTCATATCATTGGCACATGTTAGTATCAGATTAAAAAACACACCACACAATCTATCTCCGGGGTACCTGACCTTAACCACTGCTCATACACTCTCTAAAAGTATCTAAAAAGAAAGCTATAAGAAATACTTCATCAAGTTTAGTATTAAGAAAGTGAAAGATGAGATAGACTATGGAAATATGCTCTGAAAGACTAAAAAGAATGACTCAATGAGTTAGGAGAGCAATGGACATCACCAATAAAGACCTGTCTTAATTTTTCCTCTAAAAGAGAGTCATCAAAAAACTGAGCTGAAATTTAGAATTTATTACAAGAGTATCTTTTAGGCAATGAAAAATGACTATATAGAAATCATTGTTACAGTGGAACTTTGAGTGAAAAATTGTGTATGCATAATTGAACCACTTTAATTTGAATCTTTGTGAGAGAAAATAGAGCAATGAAGATAATAATTAAGCAATACTTTAGAAGAAAAACTATTATGTTTCAGAAAGTTGGTGAAATTTGTCAGTATTTTCATTATAGGGATTAGCCAAATGTTCCCAGAATCATTTATCTAATCCCATAATTAAATCCCATAATTAAAACCAATAAGGAAGGATTGCTTGTTTACGTACAGGATGTGAAAACCTTTATATTCATTACTGATATTTGATTTCTTTCTTTCTTCAAAGTTAGAAAGTCTACAAGAGCCTCAGATTTGGTCTAAGCATGAAGATGGGCTTTCCAGATTTCTGGAAAATGGAATTCAGAGGAATGGTTCAGGGACGCCTGGGCAAGGAATCCAAATGAGAGTGTTGCTGGGCTGACTCATGAGGAGAGCCTGATGTTTGCAAACCTTTCCTAAACAGAGTCACACAGATGGTTAGTGTGAGATGTTCTGAAATGGTGATGTAAGCATGAGTATGAAAGGGCAATAGTCCAGCAAGAAATCAATTTTATTCTCAAAGGTTCATATTAGGTAGTTTATGTTGGCAATTTAATACCAAAGTATGGCCATCTGGAGAAAGTTCATCACATTATATTGTAGGAGACATTATTATTTTTTTCTATGGAGGAGCTGTTTTTAGCTAAATGACTGATTAGTCTTTGGAATGGTTTGATCCCATTTCTACTTTTATATGAAGTATCCTTTTTAAAGCAAGGGACATTGGCCTTATACTTCTGGTTTCCTTGGCTTCAGCTTAAATAAGATTTAAAAAAATCTATTCAACCAACAGCTTTTTCCTTCTTAGTAAATGATATAATTATTTGCTAAAACCAAAAACCCAGGAGCCAATCTAGAACATTTTCTTTTCTTCTTCTAACACACTGGGCCTCCACCTCAGCCCAAACATTTAGCAGGTTCTGTGGCTCATTCTAAAAATATATCCTAAATCTGTCAGTTTGCATCACTTTTTTACCATTAAGGTCTTGCCTTAACTATTGCAATAGCCTCCTAACTAGTCCCCTGGACTTAAAATAAAAGTCAACCTCCATACCATGTCTTCAGTGGCCTACTTGTTTTGGCCTCCACCAGACTCCTCACCTTTACCTCCTACTGCCTGCCCCTCTCTATCTCACCTTCAGGCCTCAGGCTTTCTTGTCACTGGAACATGTCGTGCTTATTTCAATGCTAATGGTAGATAGTTTTGCTTTTCTTTCTTCTCATGGATTTCCACAGTTACCACTCATTACACAGCTGCTTCTCATCTCTTCCAAAAGGCTTCTTTAAAACAGCATCCCTGCCTCAGTCACTGTCTATCCCATTTCTCTGCTTCAGTGTCTTAATAAAAAAATTAAATACCTTATTTCCTCATATTATTTCTTTGCATGTTAACTTGTTTAATGCCTGTCATCTCTACTAGAAGGAGATCAGGGTTTGTATATGTCTTGTTTAATGTTGTAGCCCCAGACTCTTGATCTAGATGCTCACTAACTATATTTACAATGATTTAAGACTGATTGGGTTCAGGAAGTGTGCTAGTTTTATGATATGTGGACCAGGGGTGGTGAATGCTATGGGCAATATATCAGAAGCATTGAGACCATAAATATATGCCTCATTGTCCACTCAAGGTTTATTAAAACCCCCCAAAATATTGTATTTCAGATAATTCAGACTAGAACAGGATTCGTATCACATAGGAGAGGACCAATTTAGTCCACTAACTGTTTTAGGAAACTAATTTTTCCATTAACCATCTATTGAAAAAAAATTTCTTTTAGTGTATTAGATTTTTTAATTGTTTGTTTTCTTCAGGGTTTTGAGAGATTGGGAGCAAGTCAAATGCTGGATATTTATGCCATTATATATCACTATAAGATATTACTTAATTACTGTAATAAAAATTATTTGTGCACTGACCTCTTTATCCCTCCAAATGTTTGTGCATGACCTAAAATTTTTCCAAAGTCAATATGAAACATGTGGCCTGACTTTGTCAGCATGATATTGTCGTTGTGACGGTCACAGACTCCCAGGATGAACGTTACCACACACCAGCCAGCACAGGAATAGAAAAAGTTGCTCAAGGCCTAATAAATTGAAAAACAATAACACAAGAATAACACACACATAAAAATGAGCAAATGCATTCACATCAGAGTTAATGGTAAAAAGTATGATGAAAGCAAAATTACCTAATCAAGAACCACTTCTAGATTTCAGCTGAGAGAAAGGTATAATTAAATTACTAGTTCTTGATATGTGACAGAAGAATATGAAGTGATATCTTCTTTAGCCTAATAGATACATGTTTTCATTGAAATGAGGAAAATATATCTCTTTCATTCAAATGGAGCTAAATTTCAGAATTTCTAGAGAGGATTCTTGGTATGATTTTTTTTGATGAAATTGTTTCATGTCTCAAATACACATTACTGAATGATTTTTTTCAAGGTAAAAGAAGAAACAATATGATTTAATATTGCCTATCCCAGAGAAATTTAAAATATCAGCTGTTTAATATTTGAATTTTTAACACAGAAAAAGCTATGTTGAAATATCTGTAATATTTTATGTTTATAGTTGTTTATGCAAATGGATCATCTAGTCGACGTCTAAAAGTGTCTTGGTACAGTATATATGAATGAATGCTTGTGTGGGTAGAAACAGATTACTGTTAAGTCAATTGTGGCTTATGCTTCTTTAATGAACAGAGGTATCTTGCCAAAATTACTCTATGTTTTCAACATGGTATCCTGGTTGTGCATCATTTTCATCAATGATGCAACCATGAGTACCCTTGGTGTAACCATGCGTGATTGGTTGGGCTACAGTTATGAGTCTCCTCGAATGGTGTGGCTGACTTGCTGGACAGGAAGTCTATGTCACTGGACTACATGCTGGGACACCTTCATTCAGGTACCCTAGGTGTCTGGGCAAGCCACATAATCTATCTGTCTAGACGCCTTCACTTATAAATTGAAGATAAAATATGTTCTTCACATCATGGCTGTGAAGAGCAAATGTATGTGGAATCATCTAAAACAGTAAAATGGAGATTTGTGTAAAACTCAAATTACAATGTGGGGAATAACTAAAAATAGATTTCAAGATAACTTCTAATTCTGTTATTTGGCCTCCCAACAGTCACCATGGTTTGCAAGGACTGAAGGGTTGCCTAGAGTGAGGAGACTTCAGTGCTCAGAACAGTCTGAGCAAGTTTAATGCCAGCTCATATTGTGTCTTTGTGTGAATTAGCATAAAAGTGCCCCTGCCTCTGGGTGGACCCAGATCTACTAGTTCCTGTCTTGGTAGGCAGAATGAGGCTGCGCTCTAAGCAAATCCTCTCCTTAACCCGGAGCCCTGGTATAGAACCCAATAACTGTACACTGCTGGCCAGATGCCAAGAAGAAGTAAAGTGGGGGGAAATGTTTGCAGTCAATAAAACAGTATGTTTTGTCAAGTACTGAGATATAAAAAAAATTAAAACTCTATTATGCATTTTGCAAACATTGAAAGAATAAGGCATGAAAAAGTAGAGCTTGGCAGAAGAAATGTATTGCAAAGGAAGGAGGGAGATTTCTAGAAATGGGAGATTGTGTATAAATTGGCAGAGGTAACTTGAAGGGCGTAGTTGAAGGAGCATCATTTTAGGTGAGATAAGGGAGGCAATTGAGCAAAGAGAGTCTTTATTAATAGCCTGGAATTTGACCCAGAAAAAAAACAAAACAGAAATTTTTATCTGGTTAATTTATCATTTAAACTGGGTCATTGTTACTAGGCTGATGACTGAGTGCATTAGAACTCGGAGTTACTTTTTCATAAATCAGAATTTCTAATGAACCAGAGCATATTCGTATTCAAGCGCATTATGTAAAATTAGCTCCAGCTGGACAAACCTTTTCATAATCTGCCTTTAAGTGGTTGTGCTGACTGAACCACTTCTTGATGGTGTTTTCCTTCAGTGGTCCCATCAGTCCAGCGTGGCGGTGGATCTTTGCTAGGGTCACGGCATCGGGCACCATCTGCACCAATCCTGCGTGAGAAAAAAATAATTCTTTCCTCCCATGATAAGGGCTGCGTAGGAAATACATCTTCATCTAGGTAGCAAGAGTTACTAGCACGACTTAGAGAACCCTTTTCCTTTCCAGATCTTTCCTGAAGGAGCCTTCTCTAGATGGCCTCCTCCCTAATTTTTCCTAAATCCTGGTGAACAATGAGGCTACTTGCTGTGTTTGGATCAAACGTGTCAGAAAGAGCTTTAATGTTTTATTCTAAACTGACAATAGAGAGCCAATTTAGATGGCTCAATTGAGTTGTAGGTTCATTAATATATGGCTTGTGTGGTCATTTACAATTTAAGGGAGGACATTCAAACTTGTGTAACAAGTTTGGTAAGCAGTTTGCAATCTCCATAACAAATACTTGAAATATATTATAAAAATCAATGTTCAGGTTCATCAAAGCTTCATTGTTAAATGGTCATTTTCTAGGTGTGAGCACAATAACTCTGCAGTAAACAGGTCAAGAGTCACCTGCCCTTCCTTCTCAGTTAGCATGAAAGAGAAAATATGATAATCATTTTTTAAAAATATATTTTTATTGATTTCAGAGAGGAAGGGAGAAGAAAAGAGAGACAGAAACATCAACGATGAGAGAGAATCATTGATCGGCTGCTTCCTGCATGCCCCCTATTGGGGATCAGGTCTCAACTGTGACCTACTGGCTCACAGGTTGATGCTCAACTACTGAGTTATGCTGGCTGAGTGATAATCATTTTTTAAAAGGGAGCATATACGGATTTAACTTCAATAGACCTTTGCTCCATTGACCATATATATCTATCAAGGCTTCTTTTTCATTGTTTTCATAAGGTTATTGAAATGCATATATTTTCAAACCCACTGATTTTTATTCTGTTCAGAATAGCAGTTTAAACCCTGTATTTAAGACTTTCCTGGGACTAATGTCCCCAAAACAACCTGCAATGTACAGTTCTGTAAATAAAGTCATGGAAAGAAATTAAAGTACAGAATGATTTATACCATCTTGACAATTGCAAGAGTTGCAAACCCAAATTCCCAAAGGGACCAGGGACACAAATGTAATTATATGAAAAGAGAGATGGTGGAGTTTTTAAAATTGACTGTTTCATGGTCTACCTTAAAAAATTCAATTCAACAACAACAAACAAGTAGATCACAGTGCTGGTAAATGAAACACTTCCCTGGGCTGGTTTTGGCCCGTGGCTGCTGCTTGCAGCTTAATCTCTCTTAATATCCAATAGCCCAGCTGTGACCATTAGGCATCTACATTGCAGGATTAGAAAGAAACTTAAACATGGGGAGTGGGAATTGAATGTTGCAAATATAACCTATGAAACCTATATGCCAAAATAAATAAATAAATAAAAATAAAGAGAAACAACATCCCAGAGATAAATCCTGGATCCGGGGCACATTCTTAATATAACACCTCTATTTCCTCCTTCAACAATAATCGGCTCATGTATAGGTCTTCTCATGTGTATTTACAGTAAGTGAGAAAGCAAATATAAAGCATTACATTTAGTGGTGACAAAATTACTCTGGAAAGAGGCGATTTCTCTTTCTCATCCTGAAAATTTCCCTCCTAATTTTCCCAATTCCTCCATGTAACACTTCCTAAAGGAAAGTTACCTCTACCTGGTTCCCAAGTGTTTTGTTGCAGCCTCACATCTGATCATGCCCGAAATTAGGTCTTAGATCATTGCACCCTTAGGATATGGGCTATAGCAATATCAGTTACTTTTCAGGCCACATTTGTCTTCAGGGAGTTAATCTTTGCCAAATCCCAAGTCATTTATCATAAGCCTTGCTTTGCTAACTATTCAGAAAACCTTGTACCCAATTTATAACAATCATGATGGCTAAATTCTGCCTATTAATTAAAACCATAAATTACATTTTACACATTTTAAGTTAGTACATATCATATACCTTTTAAATACTTCTAACATAATTCTGTGCGAATTGAGTAATATGCATGGTTTTATTCTTACAGCCCTTTAATGCAGCGTTGCTCAAATTTTAATGCACATATATATAACACTCGGGGATCTTGCAAAAATGTAAGTTCTGATTCAGTAGAAAGGGGTGGAGCCTGAGATTCTGCATTTCTAACAAGGCCCCAGGTGATGTCAATGCTGCTGGTCCATGGGTCATACTTTAAGTAGCAAGGTTCTTAAGAACAAAACTTTTCAAGGTGATATCATAAAAGGCAGTGGCTCTCAAAAAGGGGTGAGTAAGAAACATTAGAGCAGCTTTTCAATCACCAAAACTTGAGTACCCCGGCCCTCACCCCAAGTGGTGAGCCTGACTTAAAACCCTGGTTGGGGCTTTGTTATATTTGCTACTCCAATTCCCCTAAGGAATTTTTATGCCAATGAAATTTGTAGAGCCAGAATTAACATAAATCTATAAAGAATTTTTATTTGCCTTGATAGTCTCTTCCAAAGCTATTAGGAGATTATATACAAACTAGAGGCTCGGTGCACAAATTCGTGGACCAGTGGGGTCTCTTGCCCTGGCCTGTGGGATTGGGCTGAAACTGGCTATCCAACATCCTCTGAGGGGGTCCCGGATTGCAAGAAGGTGTAGGCCAGGTCGAGGGACCCCACTGGTGCACAATTGGGGCCTGGGAGGGACGCAGGAGGGTGGCCAGCCAGAGAGGGAATGCTGGAGGGCTCCAGGGCATGTCTCACTCATCTCGCTCAGTCCCGATCAGCCGAACCCCAGCAGCAAGCTCGCCTACCAGTCAGTGCGTCTGCCCCCTGGTGGTCAGTGTATGTCATAGTGAGCAGTTGAATGGCCTTAGCATATCATTAGCATATTACACTTTGATTGGTTGAACGGCCAACCAGTCGACCAGACACTTAGCATATTAAGCTTTTATTATATAGTACTAGAGGCCCGGTGCACAAAAATTTGTGCACTCGGGGGGGAGGAGGGGTCCCTCAGGCTGGACTGTGCCCTCTCGCAGTCTGGGACCCCTCGGGAGATAATGACCTGCTGGCTTAGGCCTGCTCCCGGGTGGCAGAGGGCAGGCCCAATCCCTAGATGCAGCTCCTGGTCGGGCTCAGAGCAGGGCCGATTGGGGAGTTGGGGCGCCTTCCCCTGTCATGCACAGAGCAGGGCAGATTGGGAGGTTGCGATGCCACCCTCAGTCACGCTCAGGGTAGGGCCGATTCGGGGGTTGGGGCACCGCCCCCTGTCACACTCAAGGCAGGGTCGATGGGGAGGTTGCGGCGCCACCGCCTGTTATGCACAGAGCAGGGCCCATCAGGGGGTTGGGGCTCCATACCCTGTCACGCACAGAGCAGGGTCAATCAGGGGGTTGGGGAGCTCCCCGCTGTCACTCACAGAGTAGGGCTGATAGGAGAGTTGGGGCGCCGCCATCTATCACCCACAGAGCAGGGCCGAACAGGGGGTTGGGGCGCCGCCACTCTCACACTCAGGGCAGGGCCAATGGGGAGGTTATGGCTCTACCCCATCACACAATGAGCAGGGCCTGTGGGGGGGGGGTGTTGGGGCACCGCACCCTGTCACACACAGAGCCGCAGGGTGATCAGGGGGTTTGGGCACTGCCCCCTGTCATGCTGATCCCGGTGCTGGGAGGCCTCTCGGCTCCACTGATCCCGGTGCTGGGAGGCATATTACCCTTTTACTATATACGATAGAGGCCTGGTGCATGGGTGGGGCCGGCTGGTTTTCCCTGAAGTGTGTCCTGGATCAGGGTGGGGGTCACCACTGGGGTGCCTGGCCAGCCTAGGTGAGGGGATGATGGCTGTTTGCAGCTGGTCACACACCGTTCAGGGTGGGGGTCCCCACTGGAGTGCCTGACCAGTCTGGGTGAGGGGCTGAGGGCTGTTTTCAGGCTGACTGAAGCTCCCAACTGCTCCTTTTTTTCTTTTATTCTGGGCCAGCTTTAGCTCTGGCTCCAGTTCTGAGGCCTCTGCTGCTGAAAGCAGGTATCTGGTTTGTTTGGGTTCTATAATCGAAACTCTGTATCAACTCCAGCTCTGAGATCCCGGGCTCACTGAAAGCAGGTTTCTGGGGTTTTGTTTAGCTTCTATATTTGTTACAATGTTTCTTAAACTGCAAGCTCAGAGGCCGGCAAGGCAGGCGGGGAACGTTGGAGTCCTCTGTCACTGAAGCAAGCAAGCCTCATGTTAGTTTCAAGCTGCCTGGCTGCCGGCCGCCATCTTGGCTGGCAGTTAATTTGCATATCACCCTGATTAGCCAATGGGAAGGGTAGCGGTCTTACACCAATTACCATGTTTCTCTTTCATTAGATAGGATTAGTCATGAGAATACAATCAACAATAATGTTGATAAAATCTTGTAAGCTTCTAGCCTGGAGTATATTCTCCTTAAGTGCTACAATTCTGTTTATATCATTTTAGTATTCTCTACCTTACTCTGTGACATTCCTTGAGAACAGTAAATATTTATTAAGCCTTGGAACATGATTAAAAATACAATCTAAAAAAATGACATTTGTTTTAATGATCTCTATTTTTCTTGAAGAAATAATTTGCTAGCATAATGCTGTTTGAAATTTTACAACTATAGAAGATTGCTGTTAGATGGGGGAAGAATGACTTGTTTGATTTATGACATCTGCAACTTTGAGCAAGTCTACAGTTATTTTTTCCCGAATCATTTCATTAACCTCAAAAGATTTAGCCTCTATTACATTCTATGATTATAAACTGAGAAATGAGTAGATCGAACTGAAGAATTCCATGGAAGTCAGTGATGTATTCAATTTCTGAAGAAAAGGTGATCCATGTGACATCATAAAGCTCAGCTTGGCTCATCTAGTTTTATTCTTACACTTTCAACACATTAGGCTATGAAAGAATTAGGTCACATGCGAAAAGGGAGAGTAAAACTCAAAGAATAAAAGGATATCAGAGTAGCAATGATAAAAAGACTCTTTTAGGAACTAGAGCTTGAGAAAGGGTCCAGGGGTGGGACAGTTAGCATGGAAACAATAGCCCTATTGGGCAGTATGACAATAGAGTCATACTGTAATTCAAGTTTCAAGTTAAGCTAACTAGAAGGTACTTCCATGCCTGGCTTCTAAAATCTCAAATAACAATTATTTGGGGTACTGAGACTAGTGGTGGGATGTCAGGAACTGGAGAGGCAGGCAGTGAAAGGTCTTCTTTTGTGATGATGGGTTTAAATTATATCTCTGCTTGAATAAAAAAAAATGACTACATGGTTCTAGGTCCCTTTTCTAATTCTATGATATTTTTATACTTTTGTTCATGCAGAGGTATCTGCTATAACTCATACCAATTATTTTAATGAAATTCTAAATGGCAATGACCACTTGTCAAAAAGATATCATATATATATATATATATATATATATATATATATATATATATATTTCAGCATGATTGTAATTAAATACAACTTTTATCTCTTATGTTTTGGTAATAATTTGAGCGGACTGCTAACATTATTTTCATTGGTAATATGTATAAATGTAGCTCTATTTCCACAAAAATGGCTTAGGTTTTTATAAAGGAAAAGAAATGCTGAAGTATGTTAAAAGTTTGCATGTATGGTCATCTTTGACTGTTGATATTTAAATTTTACTTGAAAGTCTTTTAGAAATTAAGTGCAGGTTTACAACGTATTTAGAATTTTTAGAACTCCTTTAAGCATTTGCAACTTTTCAAATTTTGCATCAATAGGTGACAATTTTATTTTTTTGAATTAATAGGCTTTTCTATTATCTTGGAAAAAGAGAAAAGATAGGAATTAGCTATTAATGAACTAATCTTAAAGACACACAAAAGAAGATCACTGTTAACATTTGGGTTGTCAAGGTTCTCATTAATATCTAAAAGGTCATTATGCTTTATGTAAATTATTTTGGCTTATAATTATTTTTAATAATTCTTGTTTAAAAAGAAGAACGAGAATGTATAGTTCTTTGGATTTTAAAATTTATAGCCTAAAATGAGTGCTGTGGAAAGTTTGGTGGCATTTTACCAGTAAGTGCATGACAGAAATGATGTAAGTCTTCTCATTATCTAGTCTATACTGACCTTGGCCTTTTCCTGTGGATAGACATCTATAAATGATCATTTGCATATCCAAGCCCTCCTGCAGCCAAATATTGTCCATCATTTGGACAATCTGCAGAACAAGCATATCCTGGCGAAGATCATCTCCAGCCTGTTCAAAACAAAATTATAGACTCTGGGTTTCTCTATGACTGCCATTAAAAGCTTTCAGATATAATACATGTCATTTCTTTCTTTGAATACATTTTTAGCTAATTTAGAGTGATTTCAATTATTTCATTAGCTCTCCCAGTACCTTGTGTTTCTGATGGAAGATCAAAGAGAATGATAACGTTCCTTTAAGTGATTACAGAAGCTTCAGCCATCAAATTACTAGTAGAAGCTACTTGGAATGTTGTTCTCTGATAATCTTTCAATTTATTATCCATGTGCAATGTCTTAGACTCAACGTGTAGTGAAGAAAGGCTGAATAAATGTTTATCAAAATTTCAGACTCAGCCAGGAGAGAGTTAATTGAAACATTATTTGGTATGTCATAAACGTATGCACTGATAAACAGAATACCAAGAGCTTCTCAACTATGAGGATAAACATACACATATGATTCATCAGACTCTGAGTCATTGGCTTCTCTTATGAGGGCAGTTGACAACTTTTCAGAGTAAATGGTCTCTGATAACAATTAGATATGATAAATGGGAGATTTTCTAGCATTGGTGAAAGAAATGAAATATGTCCAAAGGGAAACAATAGTTCTATGCCTTTAAACTATTAAGAATTTTTATTTTGAAAATGCTTTCTAAATTACATGCAGAAAGTTATGCCAAGATGAGATTGCAGGTTGTTTTTTTTCTTCAGCAAATATGCAGTGTCATTGAACCATTATTGCTTGAGGTTACAGAGTTCAAAGGAAAAAACTGGATGTCTTATTATCCTCAAAAATAGTCAGAAGCCACCAAAAATATCACTCGAAGACCTTGTTGTCTGGTTTGGTTGAATAATTGATTAAACTAGCTGGATGATTGGCGAATTCTTTAGTTTCTTCTTTAGTCCCTTTTCCCTACTTGTTTATAACCATTGGCTCTGTTTTCCTATGGGATTCATGAGAAAGACTGCTGTGGCCCATATATTTTGTTTTATTTCAAAAGAAAAAAAAAAACCCAGCCCAAATTACTAAAATAAGCAAATGCTTGCAGATAATAATTTTATGTTAAATTAATTTATATTATTTGAGTTATAGGTAATTTTGAATCTAATTTAGTATTTAGGCCAAAAGAAAGCTCTCGTTCTCGGGGCTCACCACACATTCCAGTTTCTGTGCTACTCAAAAGTGATTGTATAATTTTGCTTATTGAAACATATTTTCTTAAATTTTGCACTGAAGGTTCACTGACTTTAAGCCAGTAATGTTTGACTTAGTGCCAATCATAGTTTGGCATGTACTATAATTCTGTAAAAAATGCAAAATCAAAAATAACTGGAATCTTTTGTGTTGTTGCCAGCAGCAAATAGCACCAGTGATTTTCTTGTGAGCAATAAATCAATATTTCTACCAATGTAATCAATTTGATGCTTTAGGAGTTACTATACCTTAAAAATGATGCTGATATTTTTGCCCATTGGATTAGCATTGATGAAAGTAATCTTCAATGGTAAAGCATTAGATGTGAAATATGAACATGCCTGCAAGAGCAGAAGAGAAAAACCGTTACCAAAATAAAGCAAAAAGAACACATTCCTGGAAATCATGGCACCTTGCAGAATTTATTTGAACAAATAGAACACATATGAATAATTTTTACACTTTGGAACAAAGAAACTTATTTATTTTTTAAAAAACACAAGCAACTTTAGTTTTACCAACCAAAGCCTTACTTGGAAAATGAAAAGCCAGCTTTTTGGCAGGTCATAAATCTTCAACTACATTTTTTTTTCTATCTGAACAGTGGTGTTATGTTGGGGATTTAAATAAACGAAGTAGTATAGTATGTAGGTATTGTGTTTATGCTAGTTGGTTAATATCAAAAAAATATATAATTGCTATTTTAAAAAATTTATTTCATTTTAACTATATCTACTCTGCAGCATATTAAGAAAATGAATATAGAGCTATAGAGTTCAAATTTGGACTCTATGGTTTATTAGCTGTAAGACTTTGGGCAAGTTACTAAAATGTTTGTATCCCACTATAAAATGGTGATAACAATGCCTACCTCATCATGTTTACAATAGATATATGAGCTAATGAATATAAAATACCTTTTACTGAGCCTGACACTAATTATGTAGTTAAAAAAATTAATGCATCTTTTTTCCCTTTTTATTAATGAACTAGAGGCCTGGTGCATGAATTTGTGCATGGGTGGGGTCCCTCAGCCTGGACGGTGATCAGGGCAGATCAAGCCCTGGGAGGTTTGCTTGGGGGAGGGGCCATCAGGGCCATTGGGGCCAGGATTGGCTGCCGTGGGAAGTTGGCTGTGGGAGCGCACTGACCACCAGGGGGCAGCTCCTGCATTGAGCGTCTGCCGCCTGGTGGTCAGTGTGCGTCATAGCAACCAGTTGACCAGTTGTTCTGTCACTTAGGCTTTTATATATATAGATAGATATTTTCTTACAATTACAAATAAGAGTACAACATATATTTTCTTTTTGCATTTCCTTCAATTGCATTTTGCATTTCTATATTCAACTTTATTATATTGACTACTTTCCATTGTGCTTTCCTTATTGCTTATTCTCCTTGTATATTCTCACAATTGAGTGTTAAAAGGCGGTATGTGTTTAGGCTATTAGAGAGTTCATGTTCACAGTGAAGAGTACAATCAATACTAAAGAAAGGAAAATAACTTGATATGTTCAATTTTCAACTCAGTTAAAATATGACATCAATACATGCTGAAGGGACCAGCCAGCATAGCTCAGTGATTGGGCATCAACCCATGAACCAGGAGGTCACAGTTCAATTCCCCATCAGGGCACATGCCTGGTTTTGCAGGCTTGATCCCCAGTGGGGGGTGTGCAGGAGGCATCCAATCAATGATTCTCTCTCATCATTGATGTTTCTATCTCTCTCCATGTCCCCTTTTCTCTGAAATCAATAAAAATATATTTTAAAAAAATTTAGAAAATACATGCTGAAGGGTCTGTTTTGAATATCATTATTTCTGAGAACTCTGAGACTGGTAGGAGCAGAGAGGAAAGGATCTATTTCTTAACCTATGAACATAAATCTCACCTAATCCTAGAGCAAACAGAAACGCTTGCTTGCTAAATCAGTTTGATTTTACAGTGATGGAGGTGGGTTGCTGTTTGGTAGGTAACGAATTCTTGCTGCAAAAATAAGTCAATCAGGAAACATATGATCTTCTGTCATGGTATTGAATTAGGAAAGCCTATGCTAGGCCAGAAATGAGTCTAGATCAATGGATTTCTAATACCACTCATTCAATTCTTGGGCATCCCAAGTCCATGGAAGAGAGACAATGGGCAAAGGGAGGCTGAAGGCAAGGCTTTGTGCTTGTTTGAGGTCTGTGGCATAAAATGAGACATCTACTCAGACTGGATGCCTTGCCAGACTGCATTTGTTTTTTTTTCTCTCTGCTATGAATTTGCTCATAGTCAACAAGTTGAGAGTTCTGATTGAAGGCTTTCCTACACTGCCTACATTTATGTGCTTGTTCCCCAGTGTGGAGGCTCTGATGCCAAATAAGATATTTATTCTCACTGAAGGCCTTACTATGTTCATTAAACTCATAAGCTTCTTCCAAGTGTGGATTCTGTAATGGTTGATAAGGTTTCCATTGGAATAGAAACTTTCCCCACCACTCATTTCAACTGCAAAGTTTCTCACTTGAGAAGTGCCTGATGTTGGAAAAGGCTTTTACTTTGAATAGAGGCCTCCTGCACTCATTACATTCAGAAGGTTGTTCTCCATTATGGGTTCCTGATAGTCAATGGTAGGGGGCTCGAAGTGAAGGCTTTTACACATTCATCATGTTTATGAGGCTTCTCGTAAGCATGGAGTCTCTGATATTTAATGAGATGGGAACAGGGATGGCACGCTCTGTATTCATACAGCTTGCTCTATCAGTGGATTCTCAGATGAACCACTGTCTGACAGGTCTGTTTGAAGGTTTTACCATACTCATAGAGACTCCTTCCAGTATGGATCCTCTGATAGCCAACCAGATGTGGGCTCTGATTATTTGCCACATTTATTGCACCTCTGGATGTGATGCATGTCCCTTCAGACCCTCTTATTGTTCAGCAAGATCAAAGGGCAGACTAAAATGCTCTGTGGGTGACAGCATCACCTGGCACATTTGTCCTGTTCACTGCTGAATGCACAGGTGCAGCAGCCTTATACAAGTCACAGCTGGTCAGAACAAATGAGACAAAGGAATGGTTCTACTTGGGCCACTTCCCAGTCTCAGGGAAAGTAGTGATGGTTGCAGGTTGCTGCAGGGGAGTGTGGTACTAATCACAGCACTAGATGTGGTGACTCCGGGGCTGGTGACCCCAGGTCGGGCCAGCTGACCTGGATACTCACAGCAGGCACCTATTAGAACTAGCACCCCACATTCCCAAATGCATAAGCCCAAACTCATATGTAATTTTAAATGAAAAATTGTCTACTCCTTAATAACAACAAACAAAGAAAGCATAAACAAAACACCAACATCTGAAATCAGTGATCCATATTGTTCTTTTGAATATAACATATGATGTCTTTGAAATGCTGAGTTTCCATTTTCTCAGAATTAATCAGATTCACTGCTAATGCTTAAAAAGTTACACAATTGAGAGGGAAGGAAAAGGAGGGGGGAAATGGAGACATATGTAATAGTGTCAACAATAAAAATAAATGGAAAAACAAAAATAAATAAAAATAAAAAGTTACACAATTTTTTAAAAAATTGGCGATGATTTAGATTTTAGTTCAATTATACATATCTCAATTTATGGAATTGATGTGTAATTTTATTTTTAAAAATATGTGTATGAAGCATATTAGGAAAGTTTTCAGGGTGTCTTTGTAACAGCAAAGTTATAAAGGTGAGAATATCAAGCTTTCAGCAAACTTTATTATATTTATGCTAATAATGATCTAATTTCCCCCCTACTTATTGGGTATGTTTTCTTGATCTTATAACTTAAGTAACATTGATTGTTCATGCATGATGGTTTGACTACTTCACTTCTAAATCTCACTTATCTATCCTCCTCTCTATTAGTGTCTTCTACTCTTGGGCTTTGAGAAGGAGAATAATAAAGCTCTTGGAGAACAGAGGAGAAAGGATGACTCCAAGGAGAGAAGGGTGGCTGGCAGAGGTTTGGGAAGAGCAGGGGTTTGTGAGTGTGAAAACACCAAGAAGGACTTTCCAGGCATTGGTAAAATCACAAAATACATTATATGGCACACTGACTCATGCGCACCAATGAATTTTAAATTGAATTAAAATGGAGATGTTGTAGCTAATGATATATTAGTGTACTAGACATGGGTATGCACGTAATCTAAATAAGCATGAAATTAAACTCGGCCTGTGTGGAGTCACCAAATGAACAATTTTGAATACATTGAGAAATCAATTCCATGAGAAATATCTTTATTTACACACTGAGGAAAAATAACTGCAATGAGATTTTTTTTTTATTATTTTACTGATTTTTTACAGAGAGGAAGGGAGAGAGATAGAGAGCTAGAAACATCGATGAGAGAGAAACATCGATCAGCTGCCTCCTGCACATTCCCCACTGGGAATATGCCCGCAACCCAGGCACATGCCCCTGACTGGAATTGAACCCGGGACCCTTCAGTCCGCAGGCCGACGCTCTATCCACTGAACCAAACCGGTTTCGGCATGCAATGAGATTTTATAAATTATATTTTCCATTTCAAAAACATACAGTGAACTAGACAATACAGAACAAAAATACTCAACTTACCTTGTGATCAATCCCCTTCATACAGACAGCAGGGTTCAGAGGAAGGTGACAGGTATGTATAGACTGAAAGAATTCTTCTAGTCTGCCAATCTCTTTCTTCAGTACATCCTGTGAAAAATCATAAGGAAAAGCAGTTTAGAAACTGTAAAGAACGTGACTTTTTCTTCAAGTTAGAATTTTCTTGTATTGATTAAATAAACTGTTTAATTCAGAGGTTGCACACTTGGATGCTTTAGGGTCAGGTAGGTGATGTAGCCACATTTGAGAAAGCAGCAGGTTAAAGACAATAGGGAGTGGGGAATTAATGAGTGCATGTGCCCTTTAAAGGACTGTACATTCAATTAAAAGCAAAAACAAAACGAAGTACTATTCTGTTCAAACAAAACACAATGGATTGGCCTTGACCTGTGGCCCACTAATTTCCAGTCCCAGCTTTAAGTAATTATTCATATAGTTCCTTTCTGACAATTTTCTAAAATCTTAGTTTGCATCTCTCAAGATTTACACTTAATAATAAGAGTACATCTTAAGAATAAGTTCACATATATTACCAGCAATAATGACATAAAATTATAGTTGCCGACAATTGATAATTATCAGAAACAGCAATATGTCTACTTTACTAAATGGCAATGAGTATATTTCTGGTACTTGATTTACCCCCTTGCATAGTGCTCTTCCGTAGTACCTGTGGAAGATCCGACACCACAAACCACACTTTTAGAACTGGGTATCCCTTGATCAAAAGAGGGGGGAAACAACAATTATTTAAAACAAAACAATAATAATAATTCAAAATTAAGAAAGTACCTTTTAGGCTACTTTTGAAAACTTTTTAAGCACAATTCTAAAAATGAGGATATCATATTAATTACTCTGAATTAACTTTCAAGAGTTTCTTGGCTCTTTCTCCTGGCTCATTGGCAAATAATAGAATCTACTACTCCCAGAATCCAGAAGAGCAAGGTGGAGAAATGAGGCAAAATTCCACCACAGCACTCTTTCTGTCTGTCATCGTTGTCTTATCTATGCCTAGATTTGCCGAAAGAATATCATGGAAGGAAATCTCTGCTCTCTTCATTTAATTAAAGTATCATCATTTCATATAGTTAGGTTTAATGA
The DNA here is from genome assembly GCF_014108235.1 of Myotis myotis. Classification (NCBI taxonomy): domain Eukaryota; kingdom Metazoa; phylum Chordata; class Mammalia; order Chiroptera; family Vespertilionidae; genus Myotis; species Myotis myotis. The sequence goes on from NW_023416335.1 coordinate 184,327,306, forward strand.
GTGCTTTTAAAAAACTAACAAACAGCCCTAGCTGAAGGGTCCCAGGTTTATTACAGTCAAGGCCACATACCTTGGTTGCAGGTTCCCTGGCTCTGGTCAGGGTGCGTGCAAGAGGCAACCAATCAATGTGTTTCTCTCACATGATGTTTCTCTCTGTCTCTCCCTCTCCCTTCCACACTCTCTAAAAATCAATGAAAAAATTTCCTCGGGTGAAGATAAATAAATAAATAAAATACTAACAAATATTAACTTAAATTGTGAAAAATTATAAATGTTTCTCCCACCTTTCTTTTTCTTTTCCTATTTTTGTGGGAAAAGGTGTTATCACAAAATCAACCAGACAAGAGGAAATAAATACATTTATTTGAGAGAATAATGCCAATATCACTCTAGAACATGATGCAAATGGTCAAAAAAAAGACACTGGAATCATTCAACTATAGTGTGCATCTTAAATTTGTGAGGGATTTAAAAATATAATAATGACCAAACCTACATAGAAATTTTATAAAATTTAATAACAATTTATTTTACTTCTTTCCACTTTTTGTCTGTCTCTAGAAAATAATTAATGAATCTGCTGTAATATGGATGAATCATTTCTTTTCATTGCCCATCATATTATGTGCCTTAAGGCTCTTCTGTGTAAGCAAAATTTATAGGTCTCCCATTTAAAAATAAATTCCATGTGCATGCTTTTTATTTTCTACTAGAGGCCCGGTGCACAAAAATTTGTGCACTCGTGGGGCCATCCCTCAGCCCAGCCTGTGCCCTCTTGCAGTCTAAGATCCCTTGGGGGATGTCCACCTGCTGGCTTAGGCCCGGTCCCTGGGGGGATTGGGCCTAAGCTGGCAGTCAGACATCCTTCTGGCAGCCCGGGAGCCCTCGGGGGATGTCCACTTGCCAGCGGGGAGTAGGCCTAAGCTGCAGTTGGACATCCTTAGCGCTGCTGAGGAGGCAGGAGAGGCTCCCACCACCACCGCTGTACTGGCAGCAATCAGCATGGCTTGTGGCTGAGCAGAGCTCCCCCTGTGGGAGTGCATTGACCACCAGGGGACAGCTCCTGCATTGAGTGTCTGCCCTCTGGTGGTCAGTGTGTGTCATAGTGACCAGTGATTCCCAGTTGTTCTGCCGTTAGGGCCAATTTGCATATTATCCTTTTATTATATAGGATTATCTCCTAGGTAGGTAAAGTTGCATAGTTTCTGTTATTTCTACCAAATTAGTGAATTCCAGCAAAAAACAAACAAACAAACAACACACACACACACACACACACACACACACACACAAAACAACACAAATAAACCTCAGGCTGGGAAAAAATTCTGGGACATTGTACCTAGTATTATTTTCATATCATTTTGTTGAAAATTCTTGTTGATTTTAAACCTGGGGTAGAGAGAAATTATGATCTTCCTTGAGGACAACATTTGTGTTTATTTCATCTTTCTATCCTTAACTCCTATTCTGTAGTAAGTACTTAATTTTTATTGAATGATGTTTTATTACAATGAATTTCATTACTTAAATTTTATTGAATGATGTTCTCATTACAATTACTATCTCCCTGAATCTAGAATGTTGAACTTAGGAGAACCTACTTAATGGTCTATGTCACTGAAGGGAACTAGTGATGCAGATAATTAAAAAGAGCAAGTGTTTCTCCATTAGATTAAGAAAAAGAATAGCCAAGTCCATTATTATAATCAGTTTTAAAACAGGCACAATATTTTGACTACCATGGATCTTACTGTAAAGTATTACATTCCACACCACTATTGATTTATCATTTAAATAATTGTATTTGTTTTGGTAAAAGTCTTTAAAAATGCGACCTTGATTGGTGCAATTTTAGAAAGATCTAGATCTAGATTTAATACCTTACCAGTGGTTCTCAACCTTCTGGCCCTTTAAATACAGTTTTTCATGTTGTGACCCAACCATAAAATTATTTTCATTGTTACTTCATCATTGTAATGTTGCTACGGTTATGAATCATAATGTAAATATCTGAAATGCAGGATGGTCTTAGGCGACCCCTGTGAAAGGGTCGTTCAACCGCCAAAGGGGTTCCAACCCACAGGTTGAGAACCGCTGCCTTAGACAAAGGTACCCTAAAAAGTCCCCTCATGTAATTTCCCACAAGTCCAAGTTGTGTTGCCATTTTAAGGAAGTTGCTTCATTTGGTCTCTTTTTAGTTAAGCTGCCTTTATTTATTTATTTATTTATTTATTTAAATTTTTATTGTTGAGAGTATTACAGATGTCCTCCCTTTGTTTCCCTTGACTCCCACCACCTGGTTTCCACCCCGCCCCAGGCCTTCACCACCCTATTGTCTGTGTTCATGGGCAATGCATATCCTATATAATAATCCTATATAATAAAAGGGTAATACGCAAATTGTCCCCTCGGGAGTTCGATCGGGAGACCAGGAGTTTGATTGCTCGCTATGACATGTGCTGACCACCAGGGGGCAGCACAGAACATGGTGGTTGACCAGTGGCCGCAGCGGGGCCCTGAGGGAGTGAGAGAAGAAGGAGGCAGGGAAGCCGGGAGATGGGGAACCTGATGGGCCCTGATTGTGGGCCAGGCCTAGCACCCTACCCATGCACAACTTTCATGCACCAGGCCTCTAGTATGCATATAAATTCCTTGGTAATCTCTTCCTACCCCCACCCACTTCCCTCTGAGATTTGTCAGTCCATTCCATGTTTCCATGCCTCTGGTTCTATTTTATTCATCAGTGTATTGTGTTCATTAAATTCCACATATAAGTGAGATCATGTGCTATATGACCTGGAGATTATGCTAAATGAAATAAGCCAGTCAGAAGAGAAAGACAAACTGCCTTTAAATTGGCCTCTTCTTATCAGGTACTCTGTATGCTACATGGCCACTTAGATAAAAAAGCCACATCCTAGACCTGGCTGGGTAGCAGTGGTTCTCAACCTTCTTAATGCCGTGACTCTTTAATACAGTTCCTCATGTTGTGGTGACCCCCAACCATAAAATTAGTTTCATTGCTACTTCATAACTGTAATTTTGCTACTGTTATGAATCGTAATGTAAATATAAGATATGCTATATGTGTTTTCCGATGGTCGTGACCCACAGGTTGAGAACCGCTGGTAGAGCATCATCCTGATACTCCAAGGTTGTGGGTTTGATCCCTGGTCAGAGCACATACAAGAATTAATCAATGAATGCATAAATAAGTGGAACAACAAATCAATGTTTCTCTCTTTCTCCTTTCCTCTCTCTCTAAAATCAATCAATAAAAAAGTTTAAAAAGCCATTTTCTGGTGATAGACATTACCATTAACTTTAGCATAGTAAAATGAAAGAAGAAAAAAATCACACGTACAAAAAAACAACTTGATTAAAGCAATTGATTTGTAGGTCTTGGCCATGTAGCTCAGTTGGTTAGAACATCATTCTGATACACCAAGATTTGACCTCCAGTAAGTGCACAAACAAGAATCTCTCTCTTTCTCTCTCTCTCTCTCTCTCTCTCTCTCTCTCTCAAACAAAAAAACAACTAAAAAAACAACAACAATAAATCCATCAGACAAAAAAAACAGTTGATTTGTGTCTTATGTCTAAGTATAGTCAAGGTATTTGTTTTCCAAGCTATGAAATTAAAACTTAATTGAACTAAAGATTAAAAAAAATACTTCACTACATGAAGATTGATTTCTCAACAAACCTGTCTTTGAAGTTCACTGGCAGACTTGACTTTTTCCCCAATGCCTCCCAGAATTTCGATAAGTTTCATCTCCTTGGAAAACTCATCACTCAAGGCTTTTCCTGCACAGAATTGGAGAGCTGCCAACAGCTTCTGATACCAGCTTTTAAAATAAGCTTCATTCTGTGCATCCTTTAGCAGCCTGAAGGAAAGAGAGAAAAAGAATTCTTGTATCTAAAGTTGATTTTTTAATCACCTCCAGAAGGAAAAACAAGTGCATTTCAGACGAATCTGTATTTGCTGGCTTTGGGCAGTTTAAGAACCCAGAATGGGAGAAATGTTGTTTATTTGTTGGCAGTCATCAAGGTCCACCTGAAAGCTAATGAGATTCCAGAAGAGAAGAATTAATGAGACCTGCATTTTCTCATTTCAATTCACAATGCACTTTTTCTTCTTTCAGGGTTCGTAATTCTATAACAAATAGTTATCTTAAGAACATATTTTTTGACTTATTCAAATATGAATAAATAATTTTAGAAATAATATTTATAAGTGACTGTATTATACTGCAACTTAACTATCAATCCCCAACCTTTTCTGCTTTCCTTCAAGAGATAATGTCTCCTTCCATTACCATTAAAAACCCCCTTACCCTCTTGTATCTCCCTCCACCCCATCCTTCCCTCTAGGAATTACCATACTGTTGTCTGTGTCTAAGGGTTTGTTTTTTTTTTTCTTTGCTTAATCCCTTCGCCTTTTTCACCCAGTCCCCAAACCCTCTTCCCCGCTGACAGCTGTCAGTCTGTTCTCTATCTATGAGTCTGTTCCTATTTTGTTTGTTAGTTTATTTTGACTTGGGGTGGTGAACACAAAATGCAGTATACAGATGATGTATTATAGAATTGTACACCTGAGACCTACATAATTTGATTAACCGATGTCACCCCGATAAATTCAATGAAAATTTAAACAATAAGATAAAATGGCACTAACTAAAATAGAATTTTAAAAATAAAAAAAAGATAATGCCTCTATACTGTCATATTGATTACTTGGAAGAAGATACTATAAAGGCAAGAGCATGGTTTTTGTTTTCTGGCATTTCTGGATTCAAGTCCCAGACCTACAACTTAAAGGTAACATCGAAAAAAAAAGTAATATTGAACAGACTGTCAAACCTCAGAGGGAAAGCAGGGGTGGGTAGGAGGGGGGAGTAAGAGATCAACCAAAGGACTCGTATGCATGCATATAAGCATAACCAATGGACACAGAGAGTAGGGGGTTGAGAGCATGTGCTGGGGGTCGGGGGTGGGGTGGGAGTGGCTGGGGAGAGGTCAACGGGGGGAAAAAGGAGACACATGTAATACTTTCAACAATGAATTTAAATTTTAAAAATGTAACTTAGGCCAATTATTTAAAAAGGCTGAGATTTTATTTTTAAATGTAAAATAAAGCAATAACTCCTCCTCTATAGAGCTGTCTCTAGACCATAGACTGAGCCAATGCATTTGAATAAGCTTAGCACAATGTATAACTATTCAGAGAAAAAAAAACATTAATTCATCTGTATCTCACAGCATCCCCAAGCCAGCTTCTGTCACTACCTGGTATTCTGCTCACACCACAGACTCAGGAGGCACAGGACACAAAAAAAGTTAAGAATACCTTGCTAGATAATAGAGCAGTGACAAATATTTGAATACTCTGTCTTCCATGTGACAATTTTTATTACCTTGAACCAATTTTAATATGCTTAAAGTTTACTTTCTATCATGCTCTAAAACACAGAAATAGAATAAAAAAGACTCATTCCTTTAAATATTAATTTCTCTCTGATTTTTTTCATCTTAACTAGTCTCTAGTCTTCTCCTCCCCTGAAAAATAATTAGCATTCAAGAAACTAGAAGAAAATTATTGTGAGAATGGAATACTGAAAATAAAAAGGATTAATGCATAGCAGCAAAAACATTCATAGGTGAGTTTTATTCTGCATTCCTAATTTTGTACCTCTGCCCATGATACAGAGACTCTAACAAATATATTACTTTTATTTGTTCTGCATTTTCTGTTACTAACATTTATGTTGAAAAAATTAATTGAATGAGTCTGCTTTTTTTTTTTAAATCCTCAACCAAGGACATGCCCTTATTAATTTTTAGAGAGAGAAACAGAGAGAGAGAGAGAGAGAGAGAGAGAAACATCAATGTGAGATAATTTTCAATCAGTTGCTTCCCATTCGTGCCCTGCTGCCTAGGTATGTGCCTTGACCAGGAATCGAACCCATCCCCTTAGATGTACTAGACTGTTTACCAACCAACTGAGCCACTCAGACAGGGCTGCACAGTTTTATTTATTTATTTGTTTGTTTGTTTGTTTATTTATTTATTTATTTATTTATTTATTTTATTTAATTTAGGTAAGTCTTGCTTCCTTGTCATTGTTATGAATCCAATTTATCTTCTAACATCTTTTTTACTCTCCCAAAGGAAATATAAACTTTGAGTGGAATAAAAGTTCTTATTTACTTCTGGAAAGCATTAAAGAAAATATTCAGGGGCTAAAGATTATTTTCTTTTGTTGTTTTTTTAAAATCTTTATTGTTGAAAGAATTACATATGTCCCTGTTTACCCCTTCTAGCCCAAATCAGGCCTTCACCACTCTATTGTCTGTGTCCATGGGTTATGCATATGTGCATACAAGTTCTTTGGTTGATCTCTTCCCACCCATCCACCCACTCACTCCTGCCTTCTCTCTGAGATTTGACAGTCTGTTCCATGCTTCTATGTCTCTGGATTTATGTTTTTCAACAGTTTATTTTGTTTACTAGATTCCACAAATGAGTGAGACCACGTGATACTTGCTTTTCTCTGACTGGCTTATTTTGCTTAGCATAATACCTTCTAGGCCCCTTCATGCTGTCTCAAAGGGTAAGATAGCCTTCTTTTTTACTGCTGCATAGTATTCCATGGTATAAATGAACTACAGTTGTTGTTTTTTATCCTTATCTACTGATAGGCACTTGGTTGTTTTCAGATCTTAGCTATTGTAAATTGTGCCACTATGAACATAGAGGTGCATATACTCTTTCTGATTGGTGTTTTAGTTTTCTTAGGATAAATTCCCAGAAGTGGGATCACTGGGTCAAATGGAAGTTCCATATTTAATTTCTTGAGGAAACTCCAAACTGTTTTCTACAATGGCTTCACCAGTCTGCATTCCCACCTGCAATACACTAGGGTTCCTTTTTCTCTACATCCTCACCAGCACTTGTCATTTGTTGATGTGTTGATGATAGCCATTCTGACAGGTGTAAGGTGATATCTCATTGTCATTTTAATTTGCATCTCTCTGATGATCAGTGACTTTGAGCAGTTTCTCATATGTATCATGGCCATGTGTATATCCCTTTTGCCCATTTTTTAATTGGATTGTTTGTCTTGCTTTTGTTAAGTTGTATGAATTTTTATATATCTTGGATATAACCTTTTATCAGATTTAGCATTGTCCAATATGTTCTCCCTTACAGTGGGCTCCCTTTTCATGTTGTAGATGGTTTCTTTTGCTGTGAAGAAGCTTTTTATTTTGATGTAGTCCCATTTGTTTATTTTCTCCTTAGTTTCCTTTGCCCTTGGAGATGTATCCACAAACATATTGCTATGAAAGATGCCTGAGATTTTGCTGCCTATAGTTTCTTCTAGGATGTTTATAGTTCCACATCTTATATTTAAGTCTTTCGTACATTTTGAGTTTATTCTTGTGTATGGTGTAAGATGGTGGCCTGATTTCATTGTTTTTGCACGTATCTAATTTTCCCAACACCATTCATTGAAGAGACTGTCTTGACTCCATATATGCTCTCCACTACTTTGTCAAATATTAATTGAACATAATGGCTTGGGTTGATTTCTGGGGTATCTGATCTGTTCTGTTCCATTGATCTATAAGCCTGTTCTTGTGCCAGTACTAGGCTGTTTTGATTATAATGGCTTTGTAGTATAACTTGATATCTGTTATTGTGATACCTCTTTGTCTTCTTTTTCAAATTGCTGCAGCTATTTAGGGTCTTTTTTGGTTCCATATAAATTTTTGGAGTATTTGTTCTAGATCTGTGAAATATGCCATTGGTAATTGAATAGGAATCGCATTGAATCTATAGATTGCATTGGGTAGTATGGACATTTTAACGATGTTAATTCTACCAATACATAAACGTGGTGTATTTTTCTACTTGTTTATATCTTTCTCTACCTCTTTTTTCATCATCCTGTACTTTTTCCTCCTTGGTTAAGTTTATTCCTAAGTATCTTAATGTTTTTGTTGTTGTTGCAAGAGTAAATGGGATTGTCTTTTTAGTTTCTCTTTCTGAGAATTCATTATTGGTATATAAAAATGACATGGGTTTCTGTGTGTTAATTTTGTATTCTGCTACAATATCAAATTCACTTATTAAATCTAGTAGCTTTTTGGTGGAGTCTTTAGGGTGTCTTATGTACAATATCATGTCATCTGAGAATCCTATATAATAAAGAGGTAATATGCAAATTAACCCTCACACCCTCACAAGATGGCTGCCTACAACCAGGCCAGCAGGGGGGGTTAGTGAGGGACGACCAAACAACTGAACAAACAGGCTGTGTGGGGAGATCAGGCCTGCGGGGGTGCTGTTGGGGATACCCAGGGTAGCAGAGGGGGGCAGTTGTGGGGCAACCAGGCTGGTGGGGGGGCACTTGGGGGCAATTAGTCTAGCAAGGGGGGCAGTGAGGAGCAACTAGGCCGGCGGGGGGAGCAGTTAGGAGTGACCAGGCAGGCAGACAGGTAAGTGATTAGGAGTCAGTGGTCCAGGATTGTGAGAGGGATGTCTGACTGCCAGTCGGACATCTCCCAAGGGGTCTCCCAATGGAATGGTTGCAGGCTGGGCTGAGGGGACTCCTTCCTCACCCCCACCTCCTGTGTACAAATTTCATGCACAGGGCCTCTAGTTTAAGAATAATAGTAGACAATACAAAAGCTTGCCTGCCCACCCCTTTAGTGAGATTTTGAACTGTCAGAAATATAATTGAATCATGTTATTTTTTGGAGGCTCTAAGAAAATGAGTGTTGTTTGAGTGTGAATTGGAAAGCTGTAAATGCAAGCTTGCACAAGTAAAACTTCAAACATTGTATGTAGAATTGTCTACCTCTCAGGTTCACATAGTATTTTGAGGACTCTGGTAATATATAATTTTACAGTTTACTTGAGTGTCAGTGAGTGTTCAAAGATATTTTTAACTTGTTCTAATAAATAAATATAACTCTATCACCATCCAACTGCTATATATGTGCTTAAAAGGATAAGTTATTCTGCATAGAAGTCAACTTTTTACTAAAATAATTAAAGAAAAGGTATTTATTTAGGTTAGGATCATAGGAACTGCCAGAACTTTATAATTCTTACTAGTATTGATAATACTGTTAATTCTTATTGTATTTGAAATGCATTTGCTTCTCTCACAAGCAGCTCATTCAAGGAGGAAAATATCAGTTTGATTCCTTGTTCAAAGTAAAACAAAGCAGGGAGATTTGCAGAAAGAATATGTGACTGTGTTCTAAAAAAATATAAAAGTGAAGAAAACTCAGTGTATGCCCTTGTGATTATTTTTCTAGTAGAATATGTCTGTTCAAACCCTGCATCCCCATGAGATGGCATGCTCCCCTAGTGAGATCTGGTTCGAGCTCCTCAGCTTTTTACCCGAGTTTGTGAAGAGTCTGTTTTCACACATTGCAGAATTGAAATCATAGAGTTTTGAAGATGATAAGAGAGGCGCAGTCACTTTTACTGGCAAGATAAATTAACACGTCCTTTAATTTTAAACAACTGCAGAGAAAGCTGACAATACAGTTTTGGATGGAGGGTCACGCCGTTCCATGTCAGTTACTTTCACAATAGGAAGTGGTAGACCCCTCGGGGTGAGGTTTTTACCCATAGCCTCTGTTTATAAGACTGTAAAACACAGCTGGCCCCTCCCCTTGGAGCATTAAAAAAAATCCTTTTCAAAATATATTGACACCTGGAGAGGCAGTATTGCTTATATCAAGTAAAAAAAAAAGAAAAGCTAAGATCAATGGACTGAAAAATATCAAATAAGAGTTGATGTTGAGCCTGTTGGGCCTGACCGGTATGACTCAGTGGATGAGCGTTGACCTATAAACCAGGAGGTCACGGTTCAATTCCGTGGTCAGACCACAGGCCCCGGTTGCATGCCTGATCCCCATTAGGGAACATGCAAGAGGCAGCCGATTATTGATTCTCTCTCAACATCTTCGAGGTTTCTTTCTCTCTCTCCTTCTCCCTTCCTCTCTGAAATCAATAAAAATATATTTTAAAAAAGATTTGATGTTGACAAATTGGGCTTTTTAGATGCAGACATTGCAATAGTTTATAAACTGGGAGGTAAATCTCATAAGGCCAGAGGCCTGTTTATCCCACTGTCTGCAAGATCCAGGGATGATTCAATTTGATACTGTTTTGTACATGCCATGTAGACTGTAAGTAATAACAACATTAAAATGAGGGTAAAAATGAGGGTAAATGCATAAAATCTAGTTGATTAAAGGTTTTGACAGTTAGGCATAAGAGGCAGCAAACAAGAAGAGAAGGAATTACAACCCAGGTGACTAAGCACATTTGTTTTAGGATATCGTGAAAGTATTCGTCTAAATTAAAGGGATCGTGGTGGGCCCAAGAGAGATCCAAGATGGTTACAAATCTCTGCTAGCATGAAATGGAGATTTTTCTCAGAAATTACAGTTTTTCTCCATTTCTCATTCGCAAAGCTGCTTCTGGTCTCATGCTGAGTGGCTTGCTAGAGCTACAGGAAAAGTATGGATAGCTCTCATTTCATCAGTCTACCAGCAGGGCAGGAGGGAGTAACCACATCATCCCGGCCCTCCTTGCCACATAACTCCCTTCCGTATGGGTCTTAATTTCAATTCTCAGCAGCACGATATCCCACATCTTAAGGGCTGCCCTAAATTTTTACCTACATGTGTATTTCCCTGTGAGTGAAGAGGGATAACAGCATCCAGGAGCAGAAGAAAGCTGAGCTCCACAATAAGATGAGTGATTTCAGGGCACACCAGGACCTCCCTTCCCATTTCCCGTGTTTGTTGCTACTGCGGGGCACTGTGAGGGGCTCAGTAGGCCCGTTTTTAAACTCAGGTAGATTTTAGAATGGGACTTCAGGTTTGCTCATAACCCTGGGACACATAAAGGCTGAAAACCAATATTTGATAAGGAATTATTAATTTTAAGATTTCAATAGTGTGAAAAGCTTGTATTTCTTTAGCCTTTACAACTCTTATTGCTCAGTAGTTGTGATGGATTTAATATTTCTCTAAATGTAATACATTTTATAGTCCACGCAAACATAACTGTTTCCTATGACTAGTTTATTCTCAGAATATTGATTTGGCCTTTCAGCTATATAGCACTAAAATCCTGTTAAATGCACTGCATTACATGGGCCAAGCCTGCAGAAATGTAATTTACAATCAATAGTTATTTTGCAATATATATTTGTCAATAAGCCATTTTATAATAACTTTAAATATAAAACCATTAAAAGGAAATACATTCAGAAAGTAATGATATTCATTACTAGATATTATATGCATTTTTACAACACAAATATATGAGAGGAACCCATAAGGTATGTAACTGACTTAATTTTATCTCTATGCCATAATTTATATCTCTAATATTTATGTATTATAGCATTATTTATTACCACCTTGACAGTAGTGTCTTGTGTTCAAACTTAGGATGTTTCCCCTGTTCTCAGACTGTTTTAGGTTTAATTATTATTCCCAAGTCCATGCTTTCTTCTCTGAAAAGGACTACACATCCCCATTCTTTGCTGGGTGACTTCCAATGCCTTCCCATCCACAGAGTCTACTTCTCCCTGCCTTGTTGGAGTTAGTTGGTCAGGTGATTTGCTTTGGCCAATGGGGTGTGACTGGATGAAATGTACACCCCTGTCTGCTCAGATGCTTTGAATGTGCTATCATGTACTGGCTTGGCCTCTGGTACTTCTGCTTTCTGCCCTGAGAACAGCATGCTCCAGCTGGGGGCTGTTCCCTCCGTCCTGGAATGAGAAGACAATGTGGAGCAGGGCTGAGCATTGTTGTGTGGGGTCCAGCGGAGCCAGGCAAGTCTGCAAGCCATGTGCTGCCTCAGAGAGAAAGAAATCTTTGTTGTTATAATCCACTGAAACTTTGGGGCTGTTTGTTGCTATGGTAAAAATTAATAAGTATGCCAAGTTTCCTATTCTTTCTTTTTTCCTTTTGTTTGTTTTTGTTTTCATTCATTTGCATTGCCTTTAGAATATGGAGCGTATTTTTAAAACATCCCCAATGTTGTTCCTGAGGATATTTGGGGGCAAATCTAGTTACTGAAAATAAACAAAAGTCATCTGGATGCAAGTCTGGTGAATTAGATGAGTGATCAGTCTGAGTATACTATTTCAGATTAAAAAGAAAAAACCCAACAGCTATAAAAGTAATAAAATGGCTTTCTTTCATGGGTCATAAAAATCCCCAAAGGGTATTTTAAAATGATTTGATACAGCTCATTTTGGAATGATATATTCTGTTATACTGCTGAAATTTATTGTTATTTTATTACTACTAACATACTTTTTGACTCATTTAAACATGTGAATAGGCCTATGTACCATCTGTTGTTTTGTCCAGCCAAGTGTTTGAGTATCTAATAGAGATTCTCCCTGAGAAAAACTGTTGTGCTAATGAGTGCTGTAGGGCAATGACAAGATTTTTTTAGGGCTTACATAACACTGCACTAGACAAAGGGCCTGATGGCTGAGGGCAGTAAGGGAGGCATTACCTGTAGCTGTTCTGGAAAACTAAGAACTTTCCTGTAAGAGTAGCAGCTGGAAGACTGAAGTGGATGAATTGGAGAGGACAGTGGCTTTAGATGAGGAAGCATTTATATCAGCATGTTGAGAGGAACTTCCCTTGTTGTCCTGGAATTGGCTACCAAAACTCAAGATTATAGTCAAGAAACAACAGGTATCCTCTATTTTAAGAAACAACTGTTGGTCAAACAACTCTTCAAGGCTTGTTGGGAGATGGTCTAACTGGACGTGGTACACCAAGCATTATTTCTCCTACTTGACCTTAGTATAAATTTGCAGGTGGGGTGGAATGAAAAGGGTGTTTGAGAATCCTGAGTCATCAGCCTAGTGAGGAATAGAGTGGTTCCACACTTGCCTACTTCTCCAGGTCAAGTTCAGTGAAGACAGAGACTCAAATAGAGCCATTGGTTTGAGTATGTGCCAGAATGGGAAACTAGTGCTTCATTCCCAGGTTGGATTTCTGCTCTGAACAAGGGTTTGTTGATTTTCCCCAGGCCTTATGTGAATAAGATGGAGAGAAGGGATAACAGAGGAGCAGCCTGCATTCCTGAACCCAACTGTTTGTCAAAGCAAGAATGTGCAAGTTTCTCAAGGTTCCAATAAACACATGGAAGGAGATGTTCAAATAAACTCTTTGTGTAGGAAGGGGTTGAGTCAAAGTCAGATCTCCTGGTAGGAAGATCCTACAAGGCCCCCCCCCCAAAAAAAAAAAAAGTTACCCACGTAATACAACCAGATTTGACAGTGAACCCACAGTACTCCTTGATGGAAAATCAGAGATCATGTATAGAGAACACAATTGCTTGCCACATTAAGTGTGAGGGTCATCGTTCTCTCTTTTCTCCTTATTTCAAATTTAAAAGAAGTTAGAACTAGAACATCTGTAATACTTCCAACAATAAAGATAAATTAAAAAAATAAGTTAGAATTAGAAAAGAAAAGGAGGAGTAAAGCAGCAACCCCTATCCTCTACCCACTGCAATTCTCCCAAGCTGAAGCTTGGCTGGAGCTGGAGAATAGGGAGGAGGTATTTGTCCAAATAGGAGAAGAAAATGAAGCTTTCAGAGCTTTCAGTTGGACAAAACTGGTGGGAGTTGTATGATATCTAAGAGTAGCCAATAACTATGGAATTGACTTTGGTTTTAATTAGGAAATGTGAATAGCAAAGGTAGTATTTTAAAACTAATGAAAACTCTTCTTGGAGGTCTACCAAGCTCAGTCAGTTTAAAGAAAACTAGTTGAGACAGATAGAAATCGAAAAGCCATGCACGAAGAAATACAGCTTCAGGAAACGTACCAACTGCACCACATGAAAGGAAATGTGGAATGAGGACTGGAGGATCGTGCACCAAAATTCATAGGGGAGTTGGCTGAGATTTTATTCTTTGCCTTCCTTACTCCCTTGCCGCCACTCACTGCTCTTACAGAGCAGTGTCCATTTTGGCTTCATTTATGGATGATCATTGCTAAGAAATTGAACTTGTTTCTTTAGCAATAGGTTATCAACACTACATATATGTGAATATACAGTTATTTATTTACTATTATAACTAACAGTGTCTCATATTTAAATATAATATTTAATAGATATGACCAGTCACTTATTTAGTTTGTAAGCTTCAATGGTATTTTTTCTGAAGGAAAATTAGCCATAGATGATACCGAGTTTGTATAAACACTTATAATAAGGATTACTGGTGTACAACATTGATGATCTCCTAGGATCAGTTGGGAGCTATGAAGAAAAACAAAAACAAAAACTATGTAGATCAGGTAAATTCCCCTGAATAGATTCCCGAATCTATAATAATTAATCAGAGCCCTTTCCACTCATCTTGCTGAAGGGCATGGTCAACTTGGGAGCTACAGGTAAATCAATAAAACTCCTTCCAGTCCACTCACATGTTCATATGTTCTCTGTTAAAAACACCGAATAATGTGATATAAGAGCAGAAATGCTGTCTTCTTCCTCCCATTCCAAAACATACTCACCACTTTATATGTTATTTTATTTAAAGTATTTCCCCCAATTAAACACCAAGCTGTGCATAGCTGTTAGTAACCCTGCTCAAACCCACTATCCTATTCCGTAGGTGCTCATTCACCCCAAAGCAAAGCAAGGCAAAACAGGTGGAATTTTAACCCCAGGCAGACTTTGGTAGAGGTGGTGAATTGTGAGACCCTCTGCATGGTATGTCCCTTCTCTCACATTCTGGTTTTCCTCTTACCTGATCCCTAAGAATACTTCTGCTCCTTTTGTTCTTCCTTTGCTAAAAGCTCCTCTTAGCACTGCTATGTTCTGGGGTCCCCATTGGTGCCTGTCCTTCTTACTCCAAACATGTATCCTGCTGTAAAGTAGAGCCGTATTCTCAGAGAATAATATTACATGAGCACGGAGCTGAATGCCATGAGATAATCTCTCCCACGTTTATTAGGAGATGAAACTGAAAGATTAAGGGACTTGCTTAAGGTCCTATGATTAGAACCCAGAGTTCTTAACCACTGCTCCAGGCTCTTCTCACTGCACCGTATGTCTGTCATGGGCTGAATGTGTCCCCCCAGAATGTATATGTTAGGCCCTGAGCTCAATATGATGATATTTGGAGATGGGACCTTTGGGATGTGATTAAATTTAGGTGAGGTCCTGAGTGCAGGGCCCTGAGAAGGGATTAATGCCATAATAAGAAGAGACCGGAGCTCTCTGCTCTCTTGGGCCATGTGAGGACACAGGAGAAGGCATCTAGTGTCTGTCTACACGCCAGGGAGAGGGCCCTCAGGAGGAAATGGAATTGGCAGCTCCTCAATCTTGGACTTTCCAGCATCCAGCACTGGGAGAAATAAATTCCTGCTGTTTAGGGCACACAGTTCATGTTATTCTCTATTGCAGCCCGAGCTTATTAACAGTGTCCTAAATACCATTAAAGCCCCATTTAGACTGTAATTTTCTAGTTGTGTCACTTCTGACAAGGAATTTAAGGCTTTAGCTCTTCATTTTCCTCGTCTGTAAAATGTTGCAGTTTGTGAGGTTTGGTAAGCTACTTTCCAAGACAAGGGTTCTGGAATTTTAATCCTTAATGAATGTATCAAGCATTTCCTCTGTGCCAGGCATTTTGAAAGGGTTCGACATAGCGGAGTTAGGTAATCCTCACATCCGCTCCAGATAGTGTGATTTCTCCCATTTTCCAGATGAGGATATGATGGTTTGTAGAGATTGAGTAACTTGTGCAAAGTCACCCAATCAGTGGGCCAGGGATTCAAATTTAAGTTCTCTGACTCCAGAGCCCTTGCTCTTCATCATCATGCTGTTCCACCTCCTGATATCCTAACGCAGGTACAGCTGATGAGACTAATATACAATCTAGGAATCGTTTGTTGCCACTTTCTTACCGTGTTTTTCTTTGAGCTCTTGCTCTGGCTTCCTGTTTCCTAACCCTTAGAAGTCTCATGCTCACTGGATTGCCTTCTTTCTTTCCAAGTTTGTCATTTCATTTTGTCCTGCTACCTAGAGACTCCCTGTCAAAACCCCATCAAGATGTGCCAATAATAGTTCTTTCCTTCTTCCGATTCCTTCCTTCCTTCCTTCCTTCCTTCCTTCCTTCCTTCCTTCCTTCCTCCCTCCTTCCCTCCCTCCCTCCCTCCCTCCCTCCCTCCCTCCCTCCCTCCCTCCCTCCCTCCCTCCCTCCCTTCCTTCCTTCCTTCCTTCCTTCCTTCCTTCCTTCCTTCCTTCCTTCTTTCTGTTGTTCTTTCTTGTTATTAATCCTCATTGGATGATATTTTTTCCCATTGATTTTTTTTTTAAGAGAGACAGCAAGGGATGGGGAGGGGGAGAGAGGAGATATAGAGAGAAGCATTGATGTGAGAGAGTTACATCAATTGGTTTCCTCCCTGACGCACCCGAACCAGGGCAGGAAAACTATAGTCCAGGTATGGTACGTGCCCTTGACCTGAATTGAACCAGCAACCTTTAGTTAGAAGGCTGACACACTCTAACACTGAGCAACAGTGGTTAGGCCATCCTTTCTTGTTTTAATATTTTTTGACCATTTAAAGAAGAGCTTGTTAACCTAATATATAATATTGTGTGGAATATTTATATTCAGTAATATTTGTCTCTCCTTTACCTCACTACAGAAAGAATAAAATATGTAAAAGTTACTTTGATAATGCAAGTCATACCCCAGAATCATCTTTTCTCCATCCTTTCTCACTTTAGAAAAGTGAGACCACCAAGATTTCAAAGGGTCTGGCCTCCTATGCTTATTTAAACAAGTGGTAGTGCTGGATGGGACTGGGAATGTGGAGGGAGAACACCCTGAATTGAAAGTAATATCCAGATTGCCTTTGGGAGCCTAAGAATCTTGCTGACCTGGGCACACACAACAGATATACCTGGAGTTACCAATCTTAATTGAGCCCGTAGTTCCAAATAATTCCAGGTTGTGGCAAAACAAAAGTGGAGAGTCACTAACATCAGCATATCAGCCATAACATAAAAAATTCTGGTTGACATATCCATGCTCGTGGAATTTTAAATTAGTTTAATAGATGTCTACATTTTCCCTTACTTACTCTTTAAAAATATGGTTATGAACTGAGTTTTCTAACTCAGCTTTTTTTCTTCTCCTGAACACATATATAATTACTGTAAAGGTGGTGTAAGAGTCTGTTCCATGCCCTAGCCTGTTTGGCTCAGTGGATAGAGTGTCAGCCTGCGGACTCAAGGGTCCCAGACTTGATTCCTGTCAAGGGCAGACCGGGTTGCAGGCTCATCCCTGGTAGCCAATCAATGATTGTCATCATTGATATTTCTCTCCCTCTCTCTGCATCTCTGAAATCAATAAAAATATACTTTAAAAATGATCTATTTCAAAAAGTTTCCTTAACAAAATTTATTTTAACACAATTTTTTGCTATATTAATGTTTCATAAGAATAGCAACCTACTAATAAAAATCCTCTTTACCTCTCAGCCTTTTGTTCCTGCACAGCCCTCTGGTGAAAGCTGGCTAATCACCGTATTGTGCAGTGAACAATTTACATGTTTGGACACAGCCAGAGAGGCAGGGCTAGAGGTGTAAGGCAAAGCTAGCTTGGAAATACCTCGTTTCCCTGGAACATCAGTTTCAAATCACAGCTGTGGTGGCTGCCTCACCCTTTATTCTTCAGAGTCACAAATAGCATGATTTATTCTGTGAGGATATTACAGGTTCCCTGGGACATTGTCCATAAGATTTGTACCTGTGTTTGCTGTTCTGAGAAAATTTCTGGGACATTCTTGCTCACTGTCTGTCATGAAATAGCATGTCCCCTGAAGTCAGCTAGCTCTGGTAAATTCCATTCCTTTTGGAAACTCCATATAAACTTAGTGGTGTTCTACGAGGCCTCCATAAACTATGTCGTGTTCTCAAGGCCTCCATTCTTGATGAATTATGCAATGTTGCTGTTGTTGTTCAGGTTGCACTTGCCATGCAGGGATAAGTGTCCTGCCCGCTATATCATATGAATGTAGAGAGAGTACTAGGCATACTTTATCTCCAGTGCTCTCTGTATGGCAGCACAAGTAATTTAGCAGTTCCAACCTTAGACTTTCATTTGTAAACAGATAAAAATCATGTCTGTCCCATCACCAAATCTGTTTCTGTTATGGACTGAATTGTGTCTGCCCCCAAATGCATATGTTGAGCCCCAATACCCAATGTGACTGTATTTGGAGATGAGCCTTTAAGGAGATAATTAAGATTAAATGAGGTCATAAGGGTAGGAACCTAATCCAGTAGGATTGCTGTCCATATAAGAGGAAGAGAAACCAGGAGAACATGTGCACAGACAAAGGCAGTGTGAGGACCCAGCGAGAACTAAGGCTGTCTGTATCCCAGGAAGAGAAGGCTTACCAGAAGCCAACCCTTCCAGCACCTCGATCTTGAACTTCAGCCTGTAGAACTGGGAGACAATAAAATTTTATAGTTTCAGCCACCCACTCTGTGGTACTCTGTTCTGGCAGCCCTAGTGGACTGATAGAGTTCCCAACCTAGACTCTTTTCTTGTGTGATCCAGGCCTACCTGCTCATCTGTCTACAAGATATCACTGTTGGATTTTCCTGAGGCATTTTCACTTTAACCGCGCCAATTTCAGCATAATTCCTCCAATGCCCGCTTCTTTACCCAAACTACTTCTCTCCATGAATAGAATCTCCAGTCTTCCATCACCGTAACTAAAACTGAAGCAGCCATCTGTGATTATTCTCTCACTTTCATCCGCAACATCAAATTCATTACTATGTCCTATTGTGCTTCCCATCCAAATAGCTCTGAAATCTAATTTCTTCTCACTGCCTCCACTGACAGAATGAAATTGAGGCCTTAATTCCTGAAGGTATTACTGGATTCAACTGGCATTGATTTTGCTGCCACCTGCATTTCCTTCTACCTCCAATTAGTCCTTTTTACTAGTACTTAGTCTAATGAAGTTCTGTCCTAGTGATTAAAATCCATATAACCTTCATGATAAACATATAAAATCTTTACTGAAACATAGAGGACACTTTATAATTTAACTCCCCCACATCCTAAAGTCTTGTCTCTGACTCTCACTCATGTTCTTCCATTCTAAATCTGAAGAATGTAAATGTACCTCCATTCCGAACATATTCCATACATTCAATAACTTGAATCTTCTCGGCTTTCTCAGGCCGCAATGCTTTTGAATTGCCTCATCCCTTGTGTCCAAAATGATACTTAAATATGCCAACATCTGCTTTTCCTTTCATGTTCAACTTAACACACTTGCTAAAACGTCTTCCTTAGATTTTTTCCAATCTTGGGCAGGGTGTCCAGCATCCACTCGGTAAGGGTTAAGCACTTCCCTGTATTCATTATTCTTATAACAATATTTCTATTTTGTTTTTTAAAATTTGTTTTTTTTTTCTTTTAATAGACTTTAAATTCTTTCAGGACAGAACTCTAATTTTACACTCTCATGACCTAACAGTTTCTGATTCTGACCGAGAAAGCAGTCAGTATTTGTTGAATAAATGAGTTATGATAAAATAAACCTGATCTTTATAAAATTGGTTCCTTTTCTATTTTAATTAAAACTAAATTGCTAAAAATTCTGAAGTTATAGGATCCTATTAAGTTACATTTTCACATGCTACTTTCTTTAATCTAAAAAGTCAACATTATACATATATTTAAAATATACTTATTGACCTACACATTAATTATTATATATCTGAAAATTTAGAAACATATAAAGAGGTTGCAGGATGTATTCCATCATATTGTGATTTGGGGTACCCAGATCATGGGGAAAATATTAGAGGAATTTTTATTAAACAAAAATAATTGTGTAATTAACTAAATTTAGTTAAAAAATGATCAGGTTGAAAGTCCATCATTGGCAGTTAGGAGGATTAAGTTGGCAGCCAGCGGTCCTGGATTGCAAGAGGGATGTCCGACTGCCGGTTTAGGCCCAATCCCATTGAATTGGGCCTAAACCGGCAGTCGGACATCCCCCAAGGGATCCTGTATTAGAGAGGGTGCAGGCTGGGCTGAGGGACACCCCTCTCCCATGCACGAATTTCGTGCACCAGGCCTCTAGTGTTTTTAATAAAAAATAGAAGAATGGTGGAGGAGCTTTTGTCACTATTCAAGACAAGTCTGGTTTCAAGGATATTCAAGTTTAGTACTTTAGTTTATGTTATGTCATTTTCAAAGGCATTAGGAAAGCAACCGCTACAATAGCAAAAGCTAAACATATAATAATATCAAGAGCAATAATTGAAGTTAAAGCACCAATGTCAGAACAATAATGTAATTGATTCAGCAGGCACTCACTCTAAAGCAGGAATCCTCAAACTTTTTAAACAGGGGGCCAGTTCACTGTCCCTCAGACCGTTGGAGGGCCAGACTATAATTTTTTAAAAAAACAACTATGAACAAATTCCTATGCACACTGCACATATCTTATTTTGAAGTAAAAAAACAAAACGGGAACAAATACAATATTTGTATTTGCATGTGGCCCACGGGCCGTAGTTTGAGGACCCCTGCTCTAAAGTGATCAGTATTATTACTGATAAAACTTACTACTATATCTGATTATTTTTCTTAGTTTCTCAAAAAATACTGAATAGTTGCTTTAGGTACATTATTTCTACTTGACCCACATAGCTGGGCTTGTGTTCAATGTTTTCCCTGAATTGGTTGAGCAGGCAAAGAAGTAGCAGTCATGAGCATAAGATGGAAATTGACACTGGAAACTTCAATACCATGTAAATGGCCAGACTGGCCCAGAAACACAAGAACATTTTGCCTTTTCATAAGAAACATGTGCTATAACTTCTAGGTGAATGTTTGCACAGTGGTGGAGAGAATAGTGATTTCTTTCAGTATTTGCCCAGTAAAACATAGCCTTGAAACATAAGCTTTAAAAATGGGAGTTGGACTATAGAAATAGTTATAAAAATAATCTTATTTAGAAGTGCATTTTTAATTGTAAAAGTATTATACATTTTAAAATATATAATCTTTTTGAGAGCCATCTTCTTCCTCCCACACCCACCTCCAATAGAAAAAAAAAAACACAGATAAAAAACAGCTTTTCCACTGAGAGTGAGATAAGCAGCCTAAAGCACTGTTGGTTTTGGTCTTTTCTTTCACACTTCAAGACGGTGCCAAGGAACTTTATGGTTTGAAGAAATACATTTAAAAATACTAGAATAACCTTTTCTATTTTCAGATGCCATGGTTGAGGCCAAGAGAGAAAAAAGTAACTTGCACTAGTTTATGCAAGTATTTTGTTTACTTATTCAAAAGATAGACACTAAACAACTACATAGATCCGGATAATATAGTGGTGACCCAAACATGACAGTTCAGTAGTGACCAAGACATGGCGGTGATTGTGATGACCAAAATTCTTGTGGCCATGGAGTTTACCTTATGGTGGGAAGAGACAGATGCTAAACAAATATAAAACTGAATAAGCGAGATAATTTTAAGATGTCATATAAAGCGACTGGAACGCAAACCTCTAGAGAGCTAACAAGTATTGCCAGTAATAGAATGCCTTTAGATATAAATTGGGTCCAAAAGTACAGTTAAAGTGTCTACAGATGTTTAATTTCTAAGTGTAGATGCATTTAACAAAGCCACCTTAGGAAAAATGTGAAAGAATTATAAATGTGCAATTACAACCACTTCTTGGACTAAATTAATGACTAATATTTTTCCTTTTCATGCATTTATTCATTTGAACATATTTTTTGAATCAAGAAATACAGAGTGCCTTTTCAAATTTGAAAATTTGAAAAGATGAATTAGTTTCTATTTTGCAAATGTTAGTGACTAAGAAAGTTTCATACCAGTAGAATCACATCTCTTCCAGCTTCTCAGGATATGTCATTTTGATTTCTGTGAATCAGCTTTGAGTTTGATATAAATAGATTCTGTATGTATTTATACATCTTCCATGATTAATTAGTATACAAATATTCATAAGACTTAATTATTGATCATAGGGACTGTATCTTATTAGTCACTGTGAGAAAATCATTGAAGTGCAAGAATTCCTAAACTTAGAGGCACATACAACTCAATTGGG
Organism: Myotis myotis; assembly: GCF_014108235.1. NCBI lineage: Eukaryota > Metazoa > Chordata > Mammalia > Chiroptera > Vespertilionidae > Myotis > Myotis myotis. The sequence goes on from NW_023416335.1 coordinate 184,349,510, forward strand.
GGAAATAAGATTTACTTAAGTACACAAGCATTACATTATGAGGATCAAATAATGGCATACCAGTTTTGGGTACAGGATATTGATTAGGAAGAAATTATTATTGTTTATAATGATTGCAGAAAGGTTGGATATGAATTAAATCCTAAGAAATAAGTAGACATGGATGGGTATTTAATAGAAAATAAGTGGTAGGAAGTTTCTAGAGATGCAACTGTCATAAACAAAGGTTCTGTGATAGGAATAAACATAGGCATATTCAGGTGATAGTGACCTGAAAAATCTGACAAGACTGGAGAGTTTAATGGCAGGACTAGTTAAAAAAAAAAGTTGTAAAGACAGATTTGTGATAGATTACGGAAGTCTTAAATACTTAGCTAAAAAGGTGGAATTTGTTCAATAGCTAGCATCAGGGAAAGTAATATGCACATTCAATGATTTTTTGGGTAGAGAAGAGGTTCAATTCATATGGGGTAAGATTCATCTAATCCTCTGCTGTCATTCTGTAGATAAGAAGACTAAGGCCGGTAACTTTCTTGCCTGACTGAGGTCAGGCAATTGTTCTTCTATAGAGTGCCTTGGTCTTTAGTGCATTTTTATAGCTTCTCAAGATGAAGACAAATTTTGTTTATTTCTTGTCAGCTAATTGCATTACTGAGAGTGGCTATGGTTCATGGGAGAGTAGAGAAATAGTTTCAAATAAGTCTGATGCAATGCTTGAGGCCCCATAAAAGTCCAAATCAGTATTTCTTGACTTCTTAAAACCCATTTGATAAATAAAATCAATAATATGTCCTTCAACTCTTTTTCAAATCCTGAAATAAAATATTTTGATGAGCCCTGACCAGTTTGGCTCAGTGGATGGAGCATCGGCCTGCGGACTCAAGGGTCCTGGGTTCGATTCTGGTCAAGGGCATGTACCTTGGTTTCGGGCACATCCCCAGAGGGGAGTGTGCAGGGGGCAGCTGATTGATGTCTCTCACTCATTGATGTTTCTAACTCTCTATCCCTCCCCTTTCCTCTCTGTAAAAAATCAATAAAATATATTAAAAAAAATATTTTGATGATAATCAATAAGTACAATATAGAATTTGATTTTTGAAACTACAGACACTCCTTTTGATATGAGTTATGTCTATCTCCCCTCTCTCCTATTGACCCTGAGAACTAACCTGAACACAGATAGTAGCAGGAAGAACTGTGACAGACTGTTTGAGGAAAGAATTCCTGGAACTTACAGAACTTAGTGACTGAATACGAAGCTGAGAGAGGTGGTATAAAAATGCATATGCCAATAGGTCAAATTGTTTTGGGAAAAGCTACATAAACAAAATTGTTTTAAAGGACAGTATTTTCCAGAACCTTTAATACCTTGAAGTGCATCATGATTCTCCATGGTTGGCCTTTTGCAAATTTACTTGACCACTGAGTCCTAACTGGATGGGACTGTGGTTCTTTGGAAGACATTTTTAGGGATATGAACCTCAAAATTATCAGAAAGTCTGTACCTGAAAGCTCTCTGAAAAAAATGACAGAGACCTGGGCTCTGTCTGTATCTTCCTACCTTGACCTTGTGTCTTGATCTTAACACTTCTACCAACCAGCAACTTTGACAAATATCCTGGCCTTGACTAACTCCCAATCCAAATGCTGGTCTGTTATGATCTTAAATGCCCTAGTGACAGCCATGCTTATATTTTATAAATAATAATCTTCCAATTTATAATATTATAAATAGTCATTTACATTATTATTAACTAGAGACCCAATGCATGAATTTCGTGCAAGGAGTTTGGCCCTCGCAGCTGCGGCTTCATCTGGAAGGATGTCTGGACAGTCGATCGGCTGTGTGGTCTAATTAGCATATTACACTTTTATTATTATAGACTAGAGGCCTAGTGCATGAAATTTGTTCACTCTGTGAGGGGTGGGGGGGTCCTCCCTCAGCCTGGCCTGTGCCCTCTCGCAGTCTAGAGCCCCTGGGGGCTCTCCGACTGCTCCCCGCAGGGAGCGGCCTAAGCTGGCAGTAGGATATTCTTAGTGCTGCTGCGAAGGCGGGAGAGGCTCTTGCCACCACCTCTGCGCTCGCCAGCCGTGAGTCCGGATTATGGCTGAGCAGCGCTCCCTGTGGGAGTGCACTGACCACCAAGGGGAAGCTCTTGTGTTGAGCATCTGCCCCCTGGTGGTCAGTGAGCATCATAGCAACTGGCCATTCTGAGGTTTGGTCGATTTGCATATTAGCCTTTCATTATATAGGATACTAATTTCCCAAATTGCTTTGTACCCTATTATGTATGCCCTCTACTGGAAGTTCACAAACCACTATGGTCAGAAACAGAAAGATGAGTGCAGCAAAGATGAGATCCAATAGCAGAATGTGATAAAGAAAGAAATCATGTTGGGCATCAATTCTCAGATCAACTTTATGTGGCTCCAAATCTTCAACAAAGTTGGTATTGCCAGGTCTCATAAAGCCTAAATGGGAAAAAAAGAGTAGGGGGTTGGCTGCTCTTTGTTTTACCTCACTTGAAAAAAAAATCAAGTACATAGGGAAGATAGCCAGGAGGTAAGAAATGTTGATATCTAATCATGCATCTTTTGAAGAGAAAAATCAAATCAAATATTAGAAGATAATATAAGAAATCATATGTGGAGAAGAGAAAGGGATAGATGGAAAGAGAGAGAGAGAGAGAGAGAGGGAGAGAGAGTAATTTAGAGAATGAAGGAAATTTGAGGAACATGGGTTATTAGAAAATATTTAAGGAGGCTAGGATGTTAAATAAGAGATAACATCCCTATGATAAAAGACAGAGTAATATATTTAGTCACTAGTTTAAAGAAATCTCAACTATAATCTGAAATGTAATTAAAAATACAGTGCAATTTGAGCATAGTAAACATGTCTTTAAAAAGGTCATAGTTAAAATAAGCAATTTATTGCTATTAATTACCAAGTTTATTAAATTATGTCTAAGAAAACATTCCCCTTTCCATTTTATGCAGAGTCAAAGCTTAATTGCACTGACATCAAGAAAGCTATAAACTACTTTGCAAGTAAGAGCCTTTTTATCAGAAATGGGCCTCTCAGCTCCAAATTAGGAGCAATAGTTTAGGGCCTAAAGGGAACCTAGGAGCTACTAATCACATCTCCATATAAAGCACATTTAACTCTGATTTGGAAAACAAAAGTTTGAAAAAGGGATTTATCTGAATAGCTGATTGAAATAATCTGGGGGTATGTTCAAAGAACATCTTCAACAGTTTCTAGAGACTATTTTGCTGCAAAATGGATACAAGATTTATGATGTTATCATTCAGAGAAATAAAATCATGTTCTTTTTTTTCTTTTCTATAAGATACATTTCAATCATTGGTTTATTTTGTGCATGATCACTTTTAACCGACAAAATTAAGCTGCTCAGTTTCACATCAATACATTGACTCATTTTCTGGTCATTAAGCACAGCCTATTTTGTTCACAGTAATAAAGGGTGAGATTAAAATATTTTTTAAAAAGTAATCCATGGCAACATTTACATTCATTATTTTTTATGAAACTCAATCCTCGAGAAACCAATTTCCTGCCATAAGTAGTTGGAAATTATTATTAATCACTAACTATTACTGCTCAAAGATCATAAAGTACAACAATTAATCGCAACGTATGCAGGGTGACCCCCAAAATGTATACACATTTAACAGCCGATAGCTCAATTGAGGCTTCTTTCTTTTCAGATTTAACCCATTGGAATTAATCATTATTCAAAGTGAGTATATATTCTTATGGGACACCCTGTATTTATTACCAACAAGTGAGATGTCACAATAACTATTTCTTCCCAAATCATGACCTTAAACTGAATTTAAGGAAACAGTGTCAGTCAGATCAATTGAAGAGTCAAACAGAAGGACAGCTAATCATTTCTTTTTTAGCATTTAAAGAATAAGCCCATCAATTCAAAGATGAGATGTTTCTGAAAGCAAGAAGAAAGACTACTTGGCAGTTGTGAGGTAGTGAGAAGAGCTCCTTAGAAAGATTTACAAGAAAAGGGGCAGTGATTCTTATGGGGGGGGGGGGTGACTGTCTAAACATTTGATCATGAAAAGTGAATAGTCTATTTCCACAGATTGCCAGGAAAATATCTTATTTACCAAAAGGGGAAATGTTTATTAGGATTCTTGACAGGTAAAATTTGTCTTATACTGGTTCAGGTCTACTTTGCTTGACATAGTTGAAAAGTCTCTGAAAAATTATCTGTAAACAACAAAAGCAAATAATATTTTAAAGGCTCTAGCCAGTATTCAAGAATCAATAAGGAAGCCAATCAAAAATAAAATTTAGAAATGAAAAATATTACTCCCTTGCTCCCTTGTTTCTTGGTTTTGAAAGTCAGCATTGTGTGTGTGTGTGTGTGTGTGTGTGTGTGTGTGTGTGTGTGTGTGTGTGTTGGATTTCCTACCAGGGCAATACAACTGTCTCCGGAATGATTCTAACAATAGGAGTAGTGTCTATATATTTAAAATCTGTTTGCCAGCTTTGAGCAAACTGATATGCTTATAACTTGTTTGGCTGCATTAATGAATTTGTAATCGATGGATAACTGGAGAGTTCATTACCAATATCACTTGCCCATGGCTTTCTATCTTTCAACATTTCAAAAATAGTACAATGTGAATGACAAAAGATGATTCTGGACTTGGTTTTCTAAAACATGGTAAGCTCAGTGAAAATAAAAATAAAAGGTAAAAATGAAGAATCCGATTGATTTTTTTTTTTTTAAGAACAGTGCTCTTACATTATCATATTAGTTCTATTAAATTAGGAACATACAAAGTGGAAAAAGAGCTTATTAATTCTATTTGTGTCAAATGTTAATACTTGATGCATGTGTGATTGAATTACAAGTTTGCAACAGATGAAGGTTCAGAAAGGGTAATGGCGACTGTATGACCTTGTAGTCATCTTAACAGAGCTTTCTCTTTTCTGTGATAAACTAAAGTGCTTTGCTATTGACTTTTTCCCATGTGCTAGTTCTTGAAGCTTTCAAGCTTCTCTAAATAAATTCCTCCGTCCACTGATTTTCATGCCATCCTACAAATATTTAAATTTCATGTAGGAACTAACATTTTAATAATCTTTAAAATAGTTTTATTATTTAACCGATTAAATTTATTGTAAATGTTACAAGCTTGGATTTATATAAAACATTTATATGAGTAAAATACAGCTATGAATTTCATATATTGTGGTGTGGTGGAAGATTTCATTTTTTTAAAGGGTTCTACAAATAAAAATGTTGGAAGCTAATCCTTTTGCACCAACCTTGAAGATGTTTGTGTTGAAAGCAGAAATCTGAATGTTTTAGGATGGAATGATAATGTGTAAGCTCATTATTCAAACTTCTATTGTCTTTTTAAAATAGTTAATTAAGCACACTAATTATTTCCCTCTACTGTTTATGGAAATTTTTCATGGTTTCAAATTCATATGAGGAATCTACATCAACAAATTGTAATGTTTCTACCTTTAACATATATCCTGAATCTGATTGCTTTTTACAGTTTTCATCACTGTTACCTTACTTCATATTTAGACCATTTGAACTATTTTAATTATTTTCACCCTTACATCCCCACACATGCTCATAGACACATACAAAATCCACTCACCACACCAGTGATTTTTAACCCGTGTGCCACAAAATTTTTTAAAGCTTGCAATACCTGACTGTTTAGTCAGGGGCATTGACCTCTTTCCCCTTAGATTGCCAAATAAAATCACCAATAACAAACAGCCAACACAATAGCCATTTGGTGTGAATGAATCAAAATTCTATCTATATTTTTTGTATTATCGGCAAACAACCTAATATATTTTTTAGTGTGCCATAGAATTTTAGTAATTAGCTTATGTGTGCCATGAGATAAAAAAGGTTGAAAATCACTGCACCACATAATAGCAATGAGGCTTTTAAATTGTGAATCATTTCATTTTCTTCCCTGTTCAAATCCATCAATGGATTTCTATCTCATTCACAATAAAACCCCAAATTCTTGCCATGGTCTATGATGATCTGACCCCTACATCGTTCCACTTCCTGGCTCACTCCCAACCCCCCGGCTCACTCCAGTGCACCTGGCCTTCGCTAGTATACCACCATACCACCGGTGTGCAGTTCCACTTCTTGGTCCTGAAAGGTCTTTCCCCAGGTATTCAAACAGATCCCTCCTTTACTTCATTCAGATATTTGCAGAATGTCTTACTGTGCCTATCAGCAGCATCCTGAGCACTTCTCTAACACTTGTCACCACTTGACATCATACATTTATTGATGTGTTTCTCTTTTTCTTCTAAAATGTAAACCCCGAAAAGCACAATTTTGTTTTGTTCACTAATGTATTCCAGCAAGTAGGAAGTGTCCAATAAAGATTAGATGAATGAAATGATAACTAAATGAATATGCATGCCCTTTCTCTTATCCTGCTGATGAGGACCAACACCAAAGTAAGCCATAGAAATAAGGCTTATTATTTTACATCATTTAATCCTGGAATACCTGCACAACTCTGACCTGGTGATCTACTTGTGCTCTTAGCCCAAAGTTAAAGTAACTAGACATCAAAATTTTAGAAAAGGTGATCCATTTCAGATTATTTTCAGTCCAATTCTGTAAGTTATTTTAAAATTGTATAACTCTTAAAAGACAGTTGATAACAGGACCCATGCAGCCACAGCATTTATCATAATTTATCCTGTTTCAGGTGAATCTTCATTTCTTGGGGTCTGTTATACCAGAGACACATAGTAATTAGGAGTGTCTGGAAGCACACTATTCAAACCCTACATTCGGCACTTATTAGCTGAATAACTTCGGACAAGTTATTTAACTTCTTTAAGTCTCATTTTCTTTGTCAGGAGTATGAGGATATTAATACGGTCAGTTATAAAATAGCACATGTTTTATAATGTGAATTAGTTCATATAAGATTAGCATATGAGAGAATGATAGCATATGCAGAAGTCACATTGTTTCATAAGCAATTTTTTCCAGCATGTTAATGTTGGTAGCACTAAGATGCAGCAGCTGAATGCAAAGTTTAGCAAAAAAAAATTATATATATAGTCATAAGCCATGGAGAAAGAACAAGTAGTGTTCTAATAGTTTTCTAGTAATATCTCAGCTCAAAGTTGCCACAAGTTCTCTCATAAAAGATCCTTATACTTGGCTTCCATCAAGATACATTTATCTTACATTTTTTTAAAGTTAAAATCTTGTATTTACTCTGTTATTGCTTTATTCATTAGGAATTTAACATCTTTTAAAATTGTTCTGATATTTATTATTAAGATTGTTACTGTTTTAAGCTAGACCTCTAAAAACAATATTGAGCCCTGACCAGTTTGGCTCAGTGGCTAGAGCGTCAGCCTGTGGACTGAAGAGTCCCAGGTTTGATTCAGGTCAAGGGCACGTACCTTGGTTGCAGGCACATCCCCAGTAGGGGGTGTGCAGGAGGCAGCTGATGGATGTTTCTCTCTCATGAATGTTTCTAACTCTCTATCCATCTCCCTTCCTCTCTGTAAAAAATCAATAAAATATATTTTTAAAAAAACAATGCTGATAGAAATTTTGGATAGTCAACCTCAATACCCTTCTCCCACAATCCTTATTTCTTTAAGTAAATGAGTGCAGAATGTGAGTTTCTTTAGTAATGCATAGGGCAATGTTAAGGATAACATGAGAAAATTTATGTGAAATTTACTGAAGTGATTGACACCTAGTAAATATCCAAAAAAGAATGCCTATCACAGGCTGTGTGTGTGTGTGTTTGTGTGTGTGTGTGTGTGTGTATATAATATTTTAGAAGACACTACAAAGATCTAAACACCATCTTAAATACTAGAGATATACAGATAGGTAATAAATCATAATGTTCATATTGTTTCTTATAACAGTTTAAAAAATTCAATATATTTAAAAATTGATCATTGATTTCTGTTTCTCGCAGTGTAGCAATTTAAATATTTTTGACAAAGTTTCCCACTTAAAAAAACAACAACCAAATACTAGATCATAATTTTAAATATTTATTTTTAAGCGCACTCACTCAGCAGGAAGATAAAGATTCTCATATGCCAAAAAATTAGAGAAGGCAGAAATGTGGAGAAGTAAACAGGACTCAGGAGGTGGATTCTGCCTGGTATTTGCTGAACTCAAGCAACCTGGAGTTATGTTTTTCACAGGTGATAACAAAGATTGTGCTTAAGCACAGGAATTTAGTAAGAGATTTACACAGAAATCTTGAAGCCCACAGAGGTAGCCTTCTGGTGTAAGAATGAACTAAAATCAACTGGCTATCTTTCAGAGCACAGGAAAGTTAACTTCTGACACCTTTGTTCTGGGAGGAGAACTCTTCTGGCTCCTACCTGGATATATATATCCCACCTACATATTACACTAGTGCTCAGAAAATCTTTAAGCTGATAACTTAGTTATTAATGTGATATGGATTGAGATAACTCTCAGCCACCTGGCAGAAGCAAATGAAAATCTTCTTTGATGGAACCTGCCTTCTATCCAGGCAAACCGCATACCAACAGATAAGAATGCCCACAGATAAGTTCCCCAAAATATGAGCTCTTAATCAAATACCCAAATATACATATAAAGAAACAAGGAACCATGAATCAGAATCAGCAACAATAAAGGCTTCAACTGTTAGAATGATCAGAGATACTATAGAAAATATTTATATTGCGTGTGTTTAAAAAACTAAAAAAAATAAAAAAATACACAGGAGACACTATAATAATAGGATAAATAACAAAAATAATTTTTATAAATAAAAATGTGATTAGAACAAATTTAAGTGCACAGAGATAAAGAAATGAAAATTGTGGAAGAGCAATAAAAAGACAAATAAAATAGAGTGAGAGGATATATGTCAAATTGTATTTCAGGGGGAGAGTAGAGAAGAAAATGGGAGAAAGGCATTATTTGAAGAAATAAAAGTTGAATTCTGAGAACTGATTTTTAAAAACCCTTAAAGCCAAAAAGCCCCAAATTCCAAGCAGGATAAATAAAAACAAGCCGGGAGGGAAAATGGCGGAGGTATAAACGGACGTGTCCTGTGCCTTGTCCTGGAGCAGATAAGGGTGAGCAGCTGAAACGGGTAACATGCAGCCCGAATAGGCAGAGGATTTTCAGCTGAGAGACTGTCTGCAGCTAGGAAAGACCGAGAACCCCCAGGGGAAAAAAAAGGACGGTTGGAGACTGCGGCTGAAGCCTCTCGTGGTGCGCCAGCTCAGCAGCGGAGACTGCGCCATCTTGGGTGGTTGTTGCCGGCATCCAGAGACCAGCTACTAACCTGGAAACAAGGGATCTCAAGCAGCGTCACTGCGTGAACTCAGATGAGCACTGCTTCTTCTCACAGAAAGGTTGGACATCCCCTAAAGGTGCGGTTTGCAGTTCGGGTTGGAGGGAGGACCGAGCTCGCGGAATCTGCGCCCCACAGAGTCCGCAGCCGTTGGGACCAGCGTGACCCGCGAGTGGGGAAGGGGCCCCACAGGGCTGCTGGCAGAAGGGAATGCGAAAAATGAGCCCATAGCTGGACTGGATGTAAAGGAGCAGCCTTGGACTTTGCCAATCTGCTGGCTGCTTGGTGCCAGGGGTGAGTGAGCGCACGGAGACTGCGCGCGGAGACTGCGCGTGGAGACTGCGCGCAGACTTGGAAGGTGGAGGCTTGCGAATTCGCACAACTATCAGGCTCTTGTTACAGTTCCCCTTTGATCTGTGCATTTGATTATTAAACCCAGTGCATGGGATTCCCCAGTTGGGGTCATTCGCAGAGCCTGTAGGGGAAAGTTCTTTTTGGGGAGCCTTGGAAACAGCAGACAGTGGCAAGGAACCAACTCTGGGCAGTGGTCTTTCCCGAATCAGTTCCAAATACCATAGAGGAAAAAAAAAACCACAAAACCCTACTGATAGAGAGGACTTATAGCCTCGGAGGTCAATCCAGACACACTGCCACCCAGAGGCAGAGCCACGAACTGTCTCTTTTGCGATCACAAATAAAGGCAGTCTAGTAAACAAAAACAACCTGCCTTAAAATCAGGTCTGTGGTTTACTGCACGGAGGGACAGTGTATTGCAGGGAAGTTCAACACTCCCCTGAATGCCTGGCAGGACTGAGGCGTGCCAAAAAGAAGAGTGGAAGATCTGAAGCACCTTCACTTCTGAATATTTTTATACATATTTTTTTTAATTCTTTTTTCACCATTTCATTAAGAACCTATTTTATTTTTTATTTTTTTCATCACCTGCTTTTACCTTTTTAATTACTACATTTTTCAACCAGTATTATTGCTATCCTTTTACCATTTTTTCAAGTGTCATTTTATTTTTTATTATTTTTTTTTATTTTTCTTTATTTTATTTTGGGATTAGTGTTCTACACTCTATTTTCATCGTTCCTTTAGTATCATTTCTCTCTATCCCACATTTACCCTTAAGCCAAAACTCTCTTCCTCACTTTTCCCCTTTTGTTGTCCTGTTTCTCTTACCCTATTCCTGCTTTGGATTTTACCTATTCCTTCTTTCTACCCACTGTCTAAATTTCACCCTACTTATATATCTAATTTCCAATCCCTCGCTCTCCCCATACAAATAGCCTCTTCCCCACCTCTATTTCATTCTCTTAATTTTTTGTTGTTGTTGTTGTTGTTGTTGTTGTTTTTGTCTTTTTGTTTTTTTCTTCTCTCCCTTTTCCCAATCTCATTTCGGCACTCCTTTTTGTTTTTTATTTTTCTCTTTAATCTTTTTCTCCTTTTTCTTCTTTATCCCCTAATTCTCTTCGCTCGGGGGGTCACCTTTATTTGGGGTTATTAATATCGTGAATGCATTTAGTTCGGTGCCTTGTACGTTGTGCCTTGTTGTGTTGTATTTTGTGCCTTTGAATCAGCGCAGCAGAGAGAGAACTACATAACCAAACACCTTGAGAAGAGAAATCATGGTGAAACAAAGAACCAACCCAAATATGAAAGAAAAACAGGCATCATCAGAAAAGGAAGTAAACGAAATGGAGGCAATGGAGGCAAGCAACCTGTCAGAGAAAGAATTCAGAGTAATGGCCATAAGGTGGATGAAAAGAATGGAAGACCAATTCAACAATATGTGTAGGAACCAAGAGGAAATGAAGAAGAACCAAGAGGAAATGAAGAGAAACCAAGAAGAAATGAAAAACGACATCACTGCCATAAAGAACTCAATAGAAAGCATCAACAGTAGACTAGAAGAAGCAGAGGACCGCATCAGCGAGCTAGAAGACAAGGTAGAAAAAAATACCCAAACAGAACAGCTTCTAGAAAAAAAAATTAAAAAGCAGGAGGAGAGCCTAAGAGAACTCTGGGACAATGCTAAACGAAACAACATCTGAATAATAGGGGTGCCAGAAGGAGAGGAAACTGAGCAAGGAATAGAAAACCTGTTTGAAAAAATAGTAACAGAAAATTTCCCTGATATAGGGAGGAAAAAACTCACACAAATCCAAGAAGCTCACAGAGTCCCAAACAAAATGAACCCGAAAAGACCGACACCAAGGCACATAATAATTAAATTGGCAAACACCAGCAACAAAGCAAGAATCTTAAAAGCAGCCAGAGAGAGACAGAAAGTTACCTACAAAGGATCCCCCATCAGACTAGCGACCGATTTCTCAACAGAAACACATCAGGCAAGAAGGGAATGGAATGAAATATACAAAGTCATGCAAAGGAAGGGTCTGAATCCAAGAATACTATACCCAGCGAGGCTATCAATCAAAATTGAGGGTCAAATCAGGAGCTTCACAGACAAAAACGGTCTACGGGAGTTTATTACAACCAAACCAGCAATGCAAGAAATGCTAAAGGGTCTGCTGTAAATAGAAAAAAACAGGAAACAAAGAAGGAACGCAGCGGTAAAGAACAAAAATGGCGACTAACAAATTTCTATCAATAATAACTTTAAATGTAAATGGATTAAATTCCCCAGTCAAAAGGCATAGGGTAAATGAGTGGATAAGAAAACATGACCCATATATCTGCTGTCTACAGGAAACCCACCTCAGAAAAAAAGACGCACACAGACTGATGGTGAAGGGATGGAAAAAGGTTTTTCAGGCCAATGGAAGTGAAAAAAAAGCCGGGGTAGCAATACTTATATCTGACAAATTAGATCTCAAAGTGAAGGACATAAAAAGAGATCAAGAAGGCCACTTCATAATACTAAAGGGAGCAGTCCAACAAGAAGAAATAACTCTGGTAAATATAAATGCACCCAATATAGGAGCACCCAAATACGTAAGAAATCTTCTGGAGAAGTTCAAGGGAGAGATTGACAGCAATACAATCATAGTAGGGGACCTTAACACCCCATTATCTCCACTGGACAAATCCTCTAAACAGAAACTCAGCAAAGAAACATCAATCCTAAATGACTCACTAGATCAGATGGAATTAATTGACATCTTCAGAACATTTCACCCCAAAGCCACAGAATATACATTCTCCTCAGGTGCACATTTGTCATCTTCAAAGATAGACCATATATTGGGTCACAGACAAAGTCTCTTCAAATTCAATAAAATTGAAATCATATCAAGTATCTTCTCAGACCACAAAGGCATAAAACTGGAAATCAACTACAACAAAAACAATCCAAAAAAATCAAACACATGGAGACTAAATAGCATGCTATTAAACAACGACTGGGTCACCAGTGAGATCAAAGAAGAAATAAAAACATCATGGCAACAAATGACAATGAAAACACAACAATCCAAAACCTATGGGACACAGCAAAAGCAGTCTTGAGAGGGAAGTTCATAGCTCTACAAGCCTACTGCAAGAAACAAGAAACAATGAGAATAAATGGCCTAACTTTACAACTCGAAGAATTAGAAAGAGAGCAACAAAAAAAGCCCACTGTAAGCAGAAGGAAGGAAATAACAAAGATCAGAGTGGAGATAAACGACATAGAGACCAAAAAAACAATACAAAAGATCAAAAAACCAAGAGCTGGTTCTTTGAAAGGATAAACAAGATTGATACACCTCTAGCAAGGCTCACCAAGAAACAAAGAGAGAGGACCCAAATAAACAAAATCAGAAATGAAAGAGGAGAAATAACAACAGACCCCATAGAAATACAAAGGATTGTTAGAAAATACTATGAACAACTCTACTCCAACACACTAGACAACCTGGAGGAAATGGTCATATTCCTAGATAAATACAACCTTCCAAAACTTAACCAGAAAGAATCTAAAAATCTCAATAGGCCAATAACTATGGAGGAAATCGAAGCAGTAATCAAAAAGCTTCCAGCAAACAAAAGCCCAGGGCCAGATGGCTTCACTGGGGAGTTTTACCAAACATTCAAGGAAGACCTAAAACCTATCCTCCTCAGACTATGTCAAAAGATCCAAGAGGAAGGAGCACTTCCCAGCTCATCCTATGAAGCCAACATCACCCTAATCCCAAAACCAGATAAAGACAATACAATGAAAGAGAATTATAGGCCAATATCCCTCATGAACATAGATGCCAAAATCCTCAACAAAATCCTAGCAAATCCGATCCAGCAGTACATCAAAAAGATCATACACCATGACCAAGTAGGATTTATCCCAGGGATGCAAGGATGGTACAATATCCGCAAATCAATAAACGTGATACATCACATAAACAAATTGAGAGAACAAAACCACATAGTCATATCAATTGATGCGGAAAAAGCATTTGACAAAATCCACCACCTTTTCTTGATAAAAACTCTCAGGAAGATAGGAATTGAGGGATCATACCTCAACATAATAAAAGCCATATATGACAAACCCACAGCCAACATCATAATCAATGGGCAAAAAATAAAACCATTCCCCCTAAAAACAGGAACAAGACAGGGATGCCCCCTCTCACCACTCCTGTTCAACATAGTACTGGAAGTACTAGCCATTGCGATCAGACACGAAGAAGAAATAAAAGGCATCCAGATTGGAAAAGAAGTAAAACTGTCCTTATTTGCAGATGACATGATACTGTACATACAGAACCCTAAAGACTCCATCAAAAAATTATTAGACTTAATAAATGAATTCAGCAATGTAGCAGGATACAAAATTAATGCTAAGAAATCCATGGCATTTCTTTACACCAATAGTGAACTTACAGAAAGTGAAACTACAGAAGCAATCCCATTTACCATTGCACCAAAAAAATTAAAATACCTAGGAATAAACTTAACTAAGGAGGTAAAAGACTTATATGCTGAAAACTACAGGACACTGAAAAAAGAGATAGAGGAAGACATAAACAGATGGAAGAATATACCGTGTTCATGGATTGGTAGAATCAACATCATCAAAATGTCCATACTACCCAAAGCAATTTATAGATTCAATGCAATCCCCATTAAATTACCAACGGCATATTTCACAAATCTAGAACGAACGTTCCAAAAATTCATCTGGAATAAAAAAAGACCCCGAATAGCTGCAGCAATCATGAGAAAGAACAAAGTAGGTGGGATCTCAATACCAGATATCAAACTGTATTACAAAGCCACTGTTCTTAAAACAGCTTGTACTGGCACAAGAACAGACATATAGATCAATGGAATAGAATAGAGACCCCAGAAATCGACCCAAACCACTATGCCCAGTTAATATTCGACAAAGGAGGCAAGAGCATACAATGGAGTCAAGACAGTCTTTTCAATAAATGGTGTTGGGAAAATTGGACAGATACATGCAAAAGGATGAAACTAGATCACCAACTCACACCATACACAAAAATAAACTCAAAATGGATAAAAGACTTAAACGTAAGACGGGAAACCATAAAAATACTAGAGGAATCCACAGGCAGCAAAATCGCAAACATATGCCAAAGAAATTTCTTCTCTGATAATGCTCCTAGGGCAATGGAAACTAAAGAGAAACTAAACAAATGGGACTACATCAAAATAAAAAGCTTTTGCACAGCAAAGGAAACCATCAACAAAACAACAAGAAGACCCACTACATGGGAGAACATATTTGCCAATGATACCACCGATAAGGGTTTAATTTCCAATATTTACAGGGATCTCATGAAACTTAACATAAGGAAGATAAACAATCCAATAAAAAAATGGGCAACGGACCTAGATAGACACTTTTCGAAAGAGGACATACAGAAGGCCGAAAGACATATGAAAAGCTGCTCAAAGTCACTAATTATACGAGAGATGCAAATCAAAACGACAATGCGGTATCATCTCACACCTGTCAGAATGGCTATCATCAAAAAATCAACAAACAACAAGTGTTGGAGAGGATGTGGAGAAAAAGGAACCCTTCTGCACTGCTGGTGGGAATGCAGACTGGTGCAGCCACTGTGGAGAACAGTATGGAGCTACCTCAGAAGACTAAAAATGGAACTCCCATTTGACCCAGTGATCCCACTACTAGGAATATATCCCAAGAACCCAGAAACGCCAATCAGAAAGGATATATGCACCCCTATGTTCATAGCAGCACAATTCACCATAGCTAAGATTTGGAAACAGCCTAAGTGCCCATCAGCAGATGAGTGGATTAGAAAACTGTGGTACATATACACAATGGAATACTATGCTGCGGTAAAAAAAAAAGGAACTCTTGCCTTTTGCAACAGCATGGATGGAACTGGAGAGCATTATGCTAAGTGAAATAAGCCAGTCAGAGAAAGATAAATACCACATGATCTCACTCATTTGTGGATTATAGAGAACAACATAGACTGATGAAAAGGGACAGACCCAAAGACTGAGAAACAGCAATCAGGCTATCAATCCCCAGAAGGAAAGTAGGGGAGGGTGGGGGTAAGGGGAAGAGATCAACCAAAGGACTTGTATACATGTATATAAGCCAAACCAATGGACATGGACAACGGGGGGATGGGAGCATGAGTGTGTGTGTATTGGGGAGGTTGGGGGTTAATGGGGGGGATGAGGACACATTTGTAATACCTTAACTAATAATAAAAAAAAAAAAGATGAAAAAAAAATAAAAAAAATAAAAATAAAATAAAAACAAGCCAACATCTAAACACATCACGGTAAATCTGATGACAAAGAGAAGGCCTTAAAAATGGGCAGAAAGTAAACAATAATCTATGAAGAAAACTAGAATAACAAATAACTTCTTGATAGCAACAGTTGAAGTCAGAAGACAGTAGAATATTTTCAAACTGCTTAAAGAAAACAACTGGCAACCTAGAGTTGTATATTCATCAGTTATATCTTTCAAAAATGAGGTTAACTAAAGTATTTTTTTAGAAAATAAAAATGGCCAGAGTTTGCATCAACACATCTCCACAGAGTAATCCCTTTAGGAAGAAGTAAAGTCATTCCAGGTGAAAAGTCTAAGATGCAAGAAGGAGTGATGAACAGAGGAAGTGGAAAATATACACAAATATTCCCTAAATAAGTAAATAATAAAAATATATTTTAAAGTTAAATATGAAATAAAATAGAACTGCAATACATAATAGCAATGACATACACATTAGGAGGTAAGTTGTTTGTGTTAAAGTCACTAAAATGTAAGTTTTTACAGAATCAGAATGTAGTTTCAATAGGGCAGACCTTTGTTTTATTGAGCTATCTCAATACTTGTATAACTTTTTAAATGAGTAAAATGAAGTTTCTCATTTTTAAATCTTAGATTCTGATGTTAGGCATGAATGTTATAATTTCTAACACAGCTATTAAAATTAGAATATAAAATGTCAAACTAATGAAGTGGGGATAAAGGAATAAAATACCATTCAAAAGGATGTAAAAAAAGGTGAGGAAGATAAACAGAAGATGAAGGTACTTAGAAAACACGAAATAAGATGGTAGAAATAAATCCAAATGTTATCAGTATTTACAACAAATATTTATGGCATCCAAAGTAGAATAGATAAATCAGTTGTGATATATTTATATAGTAGAGAACTACAAAGAACTAAAATTGAATAAACTAGATTTACAAACATTGCATGAATTTCAAGACCATATTTCACTGAAAAAGCAATTTGCAGGAGACATATACAATGATTCCATACACGTGGGGTTAAAAACACGTAAAACTAAATAATGTAAGGCTATACTAGTAAAGTGGTAAAATCACAGAGAAGAGTAAGCAAATTTAAATAATTAACTTCAATGTTATTTCTTCTTCTGATAGAACAGATCAAATCAATGAGATTTGGATTGGTAACACAAGGGTGTCAAAATTTTGTACAGTGATATGTCTTAAACTTGATGGTGGGTGCATGTGTGTTTATAGTATTGTCATTAATAGTTTAGACCTGTCTTAAAAACCCTCTTTGTGTCTTGTTACTAAAAACAACTTTAAAAAACCTGTAAAAAATATTTGTGGGACATCTAAACAGAGTTGATGCACTCTAGGTTTTTGAGGCCAATTTTTTTAAATACATTACTTCAGGGCATATGGAGCCAACTGCACACTTACTAGGCAGCCAATTTTCAAATTTCATCATCTCATTCATTCACTAATGTCAAGTTTTTACTCCACAATTCCACAGTTTACAATTTGTTCATGCAAATAATTCTATGGACGGTAACAATGGAAATAGGTATACAGCAAGCATAAATGTCCGAGATCAGAGCTTTGACTGACTTTGATGTGAGGAAGAGAGAAAAGCACTGAATATCTGCAAATGAGCAGGGAGGAAGTCAGATAAAGTAAGGAACAGAATCAAGAGGCTGGAGAAGGCCTTTATGATCTTTACAGATTTGCCTATTGCCAGCTCTGAGGCCATTAATGAAAGCATATAGGCCTAACACAAGGGGGTATGGGACAGGGAAACATTAAGTCTCTGGGTTTCAGTTTCCTCATTTGTAAAATGAAAGAATAAGTCATGAAGACATATAAAGTCTCTTCCATTTCTCACATTCTATGCTTCTGTCATTCCATGAACATAAAGTGTTTTAATTGCCTTGGTTTGCACCAGAGAATAAAAATTGCTAAACAACCTGTGCTCATTAAATTCCATTCAAATTATGAGCATCTGCACCAGAAGTTCGACCAACACATAATCACCGGGCCCATCCACTGGTGATTAATTAGGGAGCATTCTTCCCTCATGTAAACATTTAGCAGGAATCCTCCATGTTGTCAATGTCAAGTTTATCTGTGAGAGGAGAAACCTGGAGTGAAGCATTAATGAGGAAAGATTTATTTATGGGGAAGGGGTGGCTAATATTTTCAATTTGCAGCATTGTATTCAACTTTAGAGCTAACATTGTCAAAGGGAGATAAGCTTTGATTTCTTGCTACCTTATATTTAATTACCCTTAGATATACCACTAAAATTGATATGTTCTATTATAAGTGTGCTTGAAAATTACATGGGGACAGAAACAATTCTGTATTTTGTACACTTTTGGGATGTGAGGTATATCATGACAATGAATAGCTAAACTAATCCGACGACTCAAAGAAAGATGGAAGTCAGAGTACAGCAATCAATGCTGCTGATAGTGACTATTACCAATAAGTAAAATGAGTCAAAATCAAATATCTTTATCAATTACTAAAATTCTCCTATGCTTTATAGAAAGGCTGTACTTTTGTTGTTGTTAATCCACACCTGGGGATACTTTTTGCACTGATTTTTAGAGAGAGTGGAAGGGAGAGAGAGAAAAAAAGAGAGAGGGAAACATTGATGTGAGAGAGATGTATTGATTGGTTACCTCGTGCACACACCAGGGGATCGAACCTGCAACTTGGGTACATGCCCTTGACTGGAAACCGAACCTACGACCCTTCCATGAGCAAGCCAGCACTCTAACCTCTGACTACACTAGCTAGGGCCAAAAGCTGTATTTTTAAATACAGCTGATAAAGGCTATGGCGTTCTCGCACAAGCATTGATACCATGCCCCAAACACTGCATTTATAAATTACAGTATTTATTTAAAGAACTGTTTCTAAACCACTGAGTGCTGGATAATTTAGTTTTATTAATAATAAAGAAAGCAGCCAATTTTATGTGTTGAAATGAGACCAATTGAATCAGTGAGAAGAAATTACTGAGCCAGAAACTCAACTTGCATAAAAACGGACATTAGTTGAAATAAAACCAGAGGGTCTACATTGAAAACTTCCTCTCTTTTAAACTTGGCCCTAAGTGTTTAGATTTTGTCACAGGTTAAAAAAAAAATGCAGTGATCTCATTCAATTTTCCCATGGGCAATGGTCCAGACTTCAGAATCATCAATACCTTTTGCTTATCCTCTGTCAGTGGTCCACACAAATAGGCCTAAACTAAGATAGTCAAGATAAAGCAGACAGAAGGGAGTGGTCAGGAAGAGGACTGCTTGTTTGCTTTCACTCCAATTTTTCCTAACATCAGCTCTAATATGCATGTCATCTCTTTAAGGGAAAACCACATTTCCCCCCCCTTTCGTGTTCCAAAGTGTATTATCTATCTTTTGCAAAAGGTTGGGTTGTATTTGAATTTGAATAGTATTATTGCATTAGGGAGTTAGTGAGATATTGATCAAGAGAAGGGAGCCAGACATCTGATAAAGCTGGATCAACTAGGAAAGGACCATTTCACAGTCACCAAGCATCAGAGTAGGCAGGAAAGATGATTTCCATCACCTCAGGGAGCATTAACAGGGGGTAGGGGTGAGGGTGGGGGTGGGGGTGGGAGTGAGAATAGTGGAGGAAAACGGCTTTCACTGAATGCATGCACAGTAGAAGCCAAGACGAGGAACACAAAGGGGAAGGTAAAATCCAGTAAAGAGACTGGGTAAGGGCAGAACACCAGCACAGGCCCTGGAAAAGAGGAAAGAGAATGGGTAGTTTGAAAGAAAGCCTGCTCTTTTCCCAAATCCAAGGAAATATATAGAAGTTTAACAAACACCTGTCTCGGGGCAGTCACACAGGGCAGAGAGCAGTGCCAACAGAGGCTTGGGTATCAGAGAGCCTTGGTGGCAGACGTGCAGATGGGGAAATGAGGCAGAGAGAAGCTAAGTGACTTGCCCAAGGTCACACAAGCTAAGAATTTGAAGGCCAGCTGGGAGCAGAGGCTGAGCTGGCCTACTGGATGGAGCCTTGGGTGCCAGGGTGATGGCACTGCATCTCTGGGCCCTGGCCCTCTTGGGCCTGAGACCCCAGAAGCTCAACTGTACCTGTAGTGAGACAGAGCTGAATCACCTGGTCATAGATGAGGCATCGAGCTTGGTGTACCTGGGGTCAGTGAATGCAATCCACCAGCTGAGTGCCAGGGAAGCACCTCATTGAGTATGGCAGCCTCTTCAAGGGCATCTGTGCCCTGTGCACCTTCCTTGGACATGCCCATGCTCTTCTCTTGGGCACATTTTTCCTTTGTTTTCTCCTAAACTCTAAAAGTCTCCATGAGACTTGCAACCTGGGGAGCAGCGGGCAGCATAGCCAGCAGCGGACTATCCTTTTGCTTCTGTCCACACATCTGCTACCATATCCTTCCGCTCTCTGCCTCTCTGAGGGTGTGTGATCTCTTTTCACTCTAATAAGCCTTGCCATTATCGCTCAAAATACTCCTACGTGGGTGTTCCTGAAATGCCTCTCCCATGACACAGCAGAAGGATGTCTGGTAACAGTATCTCTGTGTGGCCAATATTCTATAGACCAGCTATAAAATTTAATATTAGAATCAAATCTCTTTAGCCTTTTCTGAGTGGGCCCAATATAACCACAGGGTGCTTATAAGAAGGAGGTTGGAGGGTCAGAGTGAAGAGAAGGAGATATGATGATGGAAGCAGAGGTAAGAGGGATTCCTTGCTGGAAGAGGGACATGAGTCAAGGAATGTGAGAAGCCTTTAGAAGCTGAAATAGTCAAGTAAGTAGGTTCTTCCCGAGAGACTTCAGAAGCAATGCAGCCCTGCTAAAATCTTCATTTTAGCCCCATAGGACCCATTTTTTTCTTTTTCATAAAGGACCCATTTCTTGACTTTTGATATCCAGAGCTAAGTTGGTGGTAATTTGTTATAGGAGCAATAATAAACTAATACACTTATTGGTGGCCTTCCTGAGAAATGGATTTCTTTATAACATAAGTTGTACCAAAACCCTCATAAAATAAATGCACCACTCAAAAATTAGGAAAACTAGAGAAAAA
Source organism: Myotis myotis (assembly GCF_014108235.1). Lineage (NCBI taxonomy): Eukaryota > Metazoa > Chordata > Mammalia > Chiroptera > Vespertilionidae > Myotis > Myotis myotis. Next base: position 184,370,683 of record NW_023416335.1, read on the forward strand.
CTAACCCCAAACCACATCCAACTCATTTGTAATTCAATTAGCCCAACAATTAGACATTATTATAAACTCAGTTAAATTGCAAGTGCGGGTTAGGGTAGCAGAAACAGCCAATCTATGCACTGCTAGTGAGAGTATAAATTCCTACCACCATAATAAAGGGCAATTTGGCAATGTAGATAAAAAGAAGCATAAACATTTATGTTCTCTATTCCAGCCAAAGAAATAACTAAGAACATATGCAAATATTTAAGCACAAGGAACTTCATCTCAATGTTAATATAATAAAAAATATTGGAAATAATCTGAATGTACAATAATAGGATGTTAGCTAATTGTATTATTATAAATTATAACATTTTGCTAAATTAATTAAATTAACTAGCAGTAGAATACTGCTCAGTTGTAAAAAAAAGGCATTATGAAAGCATGCTTACTTTTTATAAGTATTTTTAAAAATATATTTTTTATTGATTTCAGAGAGGAAGGAAGAGGGAGCGAGAGAGATAGACATATCAATGATGAGAGAGAATCATTGCTCGACTGCCTCCTGCATGCCCCCCACTGGGGGTCAAGCCCGCAACCTGGGTATGTGCCCTGACCTGGAATTGAACCGTGACCTCCTGGTTCATTTGTTGACATTCAACACTGAGCACACTGTCCAGGCAGTAAGTTGTATTTTTAAAATAAAACTATATACAACACCATTTCTTCAATAAACCATTTTGCATTATGCATGTACATGCACATATACACACATAAATGCACACAGATTATACACATACATACACAGGAACACACAGTTGAAAAGATTATTTACAAACAATGTATAATAATGGTTAACACATATTACAACTGAATGCAGGATCTATTCTAAGCATTCTGCATATATTAACTCATTTGATCCTCACACAAAACCTATTATTAGTATCTATTTATAGTTGATGAAATCAAGGTCCAGAAAGCTTAGTTTATTGAAAGTGACACCAATAGTAAGGGGAGACCTGGGATTCTTCCCTGGTATTCCTAAAATTTCCTAGTCCTTATATATCTGTAATACTAACCTAGATTACAGTGGATAAGACAAAGGAAATAATAAAGACCAGGAGGGGCTAGCCCATTACATTTAAGATGTTGAAATCTCACCTTTTAAACATTTATGTAAAATGAAGAATTGTCAACAGTAAAAAGGAGAGAAGATCGTAAACGAAGTGAATGGTATAGATTTATATTTTTTATCTTGACATCCCACCCCAAAACCATATTGCATATTTAGTTTCTAGTTAAATAGTGCTAGGTTTCTGATTAGGTTTTACTTACTATAAAATGATTAACACAACTCTAACTACAGGGAGAGTCTGCTCATCATTTTTCATGTTGATTTTGCATAGAAAGTCCAAGAATTGGCAGCAACCTCTGCCATAAGTATTACTAGATTCATTCTAATTGAAGGTCTAGACTAAAAGATGTGGCTTTTTATTTTAAAAATCAGTGCACTTGATTTTTATTTTATAGAGAATGAAAAGTTTTAGAATCAACACAGATGATTACATTACAAAGAGGGAGAGTTTGGGAATGTATGTATACTTGCTGGAGAATTGCAATATAAAGCCCTAAGGTAGTTTTTGGAACAGAATGAACATGCATTTATCTTCCAGAATCAATGATATGGTTTATACAAGTAAAAACAGGCCTTGCACAGACCTGATGCCAATCCTAGTAGTACTGAAGAATGGACTATATTTTTGGTAGTCTACATAACAGTTTAATTTTCTGATGTCCATTAAAGAAGAATTGTTCAATTATTTTTCTACACTGAAAGAATAATATAGGAATACCTTGTATTCATATTCACTTTGCTATCCTAAACTAAAGTAAATTCAGAAAGAAGACGTAATATATAACTTTTGCAGAGTCAAACAAAAGCACTTAACCATTCTCTGCTGATATCAAGCTTATAAATTTACATTCATTTAATAATTTTCTATACACAGACCAAAAATACAATATAACATACATAACTTCATTCTTATTTGTGCAAGCTGTTCACTTATCATTGGTCAAAAATGAAGCATACAGGCCAAAACAAGTGCAAGAATTCTAAGTTATTAAATATGACAAGTATTTGATTGATCTATCCAAGTCTGGGTTTTGTTGCAACAAAAACAACACAGATGAAGTTCTTTGGATAAGGAATAATAAAGTTACTGGCTTTCCCTTGCAACTGAATTGTACACAAGTGAAATAGAAAACTGAGTTATAAAGAAAGTAACAAAAATTTTCATTCAACCATTTCAAAGAGTGATCTTTTGACGAGCAAAGAGAAAGTAAAATAGGGCTGAAAATAAAGGACTTAGCCACTAACTGAAACAAAACAAAAAGAACTATGAATTTCATAATCCAGAAAAAAACACACCTGGAGCACATAGGAACAGCAAAAACCAGAAACAGTTCAGTAATTCCCAGATGATCACAGGGAGTCTCAATCCAAAAAATTATATTTTAAGAGATACTAAGGGGTTGCTTGGCAAGGTCTCCCCATAAAATACTTCTTGTAAAATCAGTAGATATAGTTTTTCATTTTCAATAAGGGTTTCAAGAAAGAACATAGTTAGGTCAGTATAAAGCACCTCACACAGTGGACTCAGTCAATGTTAACACCTAATACTTCCTCAAAAACTGTTATTTCAGAGGATTATATTTTTCTGTAAGTCATTTAATTCAATTCCTCCCAATTCCAGGGAGACTACTTTTTAAAAAGAGCCAAAATGATTTTCAGAATATCAATGGCCAACTCTATATATTTAGCATAATATAACTTGTTCTGGTTGCCTGCTGTTTTAAGTACAGTAATCTAGAAAAGTTAAGCTATAGGCAGTACACATGTAGGTGGTGTGTTTATTTTTTAAGTTAATTTAACAGGCATTTTGTTGAGGACCAATTATATTTACTATGTGCAATGCTCTCTGTTAAGGATGGATGGTTAAGATAGGACTTCACAGTCTAGAAAGGGGAAATAGGATTTTTTTCTATACCAAATCTATTCTTCCCGTTACGTGTGAACAAATAATCTGATTTTGTTTAGATATCAAAATATTCAGGGAAGATGACCAGTTTAGGGAGAAATTCTGAAAATTCTAAACCACGTGGGTAAGTCAATTCACCTTATTGCCATTTGATCAGGTAGTTGGTTCTGGATGACATGCGACCCAATTCAGGCAAATGATAAATATGCAGTCAACTCTGATATGAGGCTTATAAGGAAAATTTTCTTGCTGGCAAATAACTATCCCTTTCTTTTGTTGTATGGTGTCATGTGCATGTGATACCAACTGTGGTGTCTTTTCATAACCATGATGTGAACTGGACTGTGGACAAGTCAGCACACTGAGGATGGCAGAGTATTGTGCTAACTGAAAAAGCCAGTCAGAGAAAGACAAATATCATATGATGTCATTTATATGTGAAATCTAAAGAACAAAGTAAAATAAGCAAAAGAGAAATAGACTCATAGAGACAAAGAACAGACTGACAGCTGTCGGAGAGGCGGGGGTGCGGGTTTTAGGGCTGGGTGAAAAAGGTGAAGGGAATAAGCAAAAACAATAACAACAACGAATGCACAGACAACAGTATGGTGATTGCCAAAGGGAAAGGGGAGTAAGGAGAGAGGGGAGAAGGTAGAGGAGGGATAAATGAAAGTGAGTCGACTTTGGGAGGTAAGCGGACAATGCAGTGGCAGATGATGTTTTATACAGAGTTGTACACTTGCAACCTTATGGTATTATTAACCAATGTCATCCCAATAAATTTAATTAAAAAAATAACTAAGCACTAGATATGTGATATACAACATAATGACCATAGTTAACACTACTGCATCATATATAGGAAAGTTAAGAGAGTAAATCCCAGGAGATCTCATCACAAGGAGAATCTTTTTCTTTTCTTTGTTCTTGTCTTTTTATTGTAACTAGAGGCCCAATGCATGAAATTTGTGCAAGAGTAGGCCTTCCTTCCCCCGGCTGCCGGCACCAGCTTCCCTCTGACACCCAGGACCTGGACTTCCCTCCAGCCACTGGCAGGCACCCAGGACCCAGGCTTCCTTTGCAGCCCCAGCTTTGTCCAGAAGGTCATCCAGAAGGACATTCAGTCTAATTAGCATATTACACTTTTATTATTATAGATATTTGAAATGAAGGGTGTTAGCGGAACTTAATGTGGTAACATTTCTCAATATATGTAAATCAAACCATCATGTTGTATGCCTTAAACTTATACAGTGATGTTATGTATTTCAATTATCCTATATAATAAAAGAGAAACATGGTAATTAGTGTACGACCGCTACCCTTCCCATTGGCTAATCAGGGCAATATGCAAATTAACTGCCAGCCAAGATGGCGGCCAGCAGCCAGGCAGCTGGAAGCGAACATGAGGCTTGCTTGCCTCAGTGACGGAGGAAGCCAAGGTTCCCCGCCTGCTGCTGCCGGGCCTCTGAGCTGCAACTCTAAGTAACTATGTTACAAATATAGAAGCTAAACAAAACCCCAGAAACCTGCTTTAGTCCGTTGGGCTTCAGCCAGCAGGATCGCAACATTGTTTCAAATACAGAAGGTAAACAAAGGCCAGAAACCTGCTTTCAGCAGTGGAGGCCTAAGAGCTGGAGGCAAGCCTCAAAGCTAAAGCTGGCCCAGAATAAAAAAAAAAAAGGAAAAAAAGGAGCGGTTGGGAGCTTCAGTCACCCACTCACCTGAAAACAGCCCTCAGCCCCTCACTCAGACTGGCCAGGCACACCAGTGGGGACCCCCACCCTGAAGGGTGTGTGATCAGCTGCAAACAGCCATCATCCCCTCACCCAGGCTGGCCAGGCACCCCAGTGGGGACCCCCACCCTGATCCAGGCGGCACCCCAACCCCCACCCCACGGGCCCTGCTCTGTGTGTGATGGGGTAGAGCCATAACCTCCCCATCAGCCCGGCCCTGAGTGTGACAGTGGCAGCGCCCCAGCCCCCTGATCCGCCCTTCTCTGTGAGTGACAGGGGGGAGCTCCTCAACCCCTTGATAGGCCCTGCTCTGTGCGTGACAGGGGGGAGCTCCCCAATCCCCTGATGGGCCCTGTTCTGTGCGTGACAGGGTACAGAGCCCCAACCCCTCTGATGGGCCCTGCTCTGTGCGTGACAGGGGGCAGTGCCCCAACCCCCTGATTGGCCCTGCTCTGTGTGTGACAGGGGGTGGCGCCGCAACCTCCCCATCGACCCTGCCTTGAGTGTGACAGGGGGCGGTGCCCCAACCCCCGAATTGGCCCTACCCTGAGCGTGACTGAGGGTGGCATCCCAACCTCCTGATCTGCCCTGCTCTGTGCACAACAGGGGGTGGCGCCCCAACTCCCCAATCGGCCCTGCTCTGAGCCTGACCAGGGGCTGCACCTAGGGATTGGGCCTGCCCTCTGCCACCCAGGAGCAGGCCTATGCCAGCAGGTTGTTATCTCCCAAGGGGTCCCAGACTGCAAGAGGGCACAGGCCGGGCTGAGGGATCCCCCCGCCCCCCCAAGTGCACAAATTTTTATGCACCGGGCCTCTAGTACTATATAATAAAAGCGTAATATGCAAATTGCCTGAACAGTGGAACTACTAGTCGCTATGATGAATGAGCATTGACAGCAGGGGGCAGACACGCAACACAGGAGCTGCCTCCTGGTGTTCAGTGCACTCCCACAGGGGGAGCACTGCTCAGCCCAAGGCCAGGCTCACAGCTGGTGAGCCCAGCTGAAGTGGAGGGAGTCTCTCCTGTCTCTGAGGCAGCATTAAGGAGCAGCAAGCTGGGCTCACTACTGGCAAGTTCAGCAGTAGTTGTGTGAGCCTCTCCTGCCTCCACTGCAGGTGGGAGGTAAGGAGTGAGGGGTCCCAGACTGCAAGAGCCCTGTACTACAAGAGGGATGTCTGATCCCCTGGGGGGGATCAGGCCTAAGCCCGCAGGTGAGACATCCCCCGAGTGGTCCTGGACTGCAAGAAGGAGAAGTTTGGGCTGAGGGACCGCCCCCTCCAGTGCATGAATCTCATGCACTGGGCCTCTAGTTTCTAAATAAAACTGAAGGGAGAAAAGGAAAGCAAGTAGTGTGTGCTACTTCTATTCCTGGCATTTAAAATACTTTTCACATGATGCTCTGCTTATTTCTCTCTCTTTTAAAAATTTTGGTTCAGAGAATCCAGGTGAGAGCTCCAAATTTGGGGGATAACCAATTCATAAGATGGAGGCCTATCAAGTACCATCAATATGTTGGTATATTCCAATTCTCTGACACCTACCCAGATCTTTCTCCTGCTCTTTAGGTTACTATATCCAATTGCTTACTGGGTAAGTAAAGATTGATTTTGCTTGCATTTTGTTATTGGCAAGTTCTGGTCTGGACTACAGGAATTTATTTTCTAACCTATTTAACTTGATGAAATGGGATGACATGAATTTCACTAGCATATTGCTAGTTGCTTAATTAGGTTTTTTGAGAAAACTGAGAAAGCCTTGGTTTTATATAATATGTATTAAAAATAAATACAAACTAAATATACTATGTAAATTACTCAGCAATTGCTTTCTTATCACTAATGGTCTATTAGTAAAACAAAGAGCAAATTTAGTGTTTTAAGTATTAATCAGGAACTGCAAAAGAAAGATGGGGGGGGGACCTCTTATTTACTTCAAAACTGCTTCAGGTATACAGGTTCTTAAATTTTTGATCAAATATTTTAATTAATATTATAATTGACAGCATTTGTAGGTCACACAAACACCTAATGCAAAAATTTTGAGCTATTAGATATAAAGATCTCAATTGAGGATATTTTTTTTCTTTAGTTTGCTTTTTAAGTTGAATGTGTTCCTAATTATTGATAGAAAAAAAAACAAATATTTGATGGATTCAAGTTGCATTTTTTAAAAAGTAGATGTTGAATTGGAAAGAGATCTGAATTGGGCATGAGATGTCATGGGGAAAAAAATTTAATCTTAAGTCTTTATCCAGCTAGATGGTTGTCAATGGATGAATCACTTAACTTGTTGAAATCTTTCTGGGGGGAACGTATTATAGCAGATTATTCATAAGGTTCCATTTGACTCCCCAGTCCTGTAACTCTATGAATATATGTTAATTTATTCATTTTGGAAGCCAAATTCAAATATTATTAGAAGGCAAAGATGGTTTCCCAACAGGATGACTTTTTGAGCACAGTTTTTGTTGGCTAGAGCAAAGCTGCAGTCTGCTTGGGAAACGATGCAAACTAAGCACTACACTGCTGTTTTTCAGGGCCTTCACCCTGAAAATATATAGCATGAGCTGTAACAGAGGAGGCTGATATTATTATAGAGAAACCAGGTTACTATCTAAGGAAGCAAGGATGTAATTGCATGTGGCTATAATGAAAGATTGCTAGAGTGGATTAGAAAATTTAGTTCCCAAAGGCCGGATCTGGTCCAAGCCTTTTTCCTTCCTTTTTTCCTAGTAAAATTTGAGGTGTGTTGCTAAGTTTTTCCTCTGAAATTTCAACATTAAAGGTCAGTACATATATACAAAATGTTCATTTTTATAACTCTTCACTTTTTTTTTTTTAACAAAATAGAAGAATTTGAAGGGAAAATAATTTAAACTAGAAATAAATTTAAGGTGGACCTCTGTTCCTGGCTTTTGCATGGATTTGTGGTGAAACTTTGTATCAGATTCTATTTTCATATGTATGTAATAGGAGTAATAAGACTTACAATGATATTAGAAAATTAATTTAAAAATTATATTCTGTTTTTAAAAATCTTTTTATTGAGGGAATTTCATAAAACCTCTTCCACATAAATTAGAAATAAAACAGACAAAAACAACTATCCCCATATTATGCCTTAACTAGAAAACGGTGCTAATGGATTTTACAAATTATTATATAGAATGCACACTTTCTTACAACTATCCATCACTTTTTTTTCAGGTTGACTGGGGTAGAGAACAGCTACTGTTAGCTTAGTGAATTGCTCACTGTAGGCATGTTATCTGGTGTATACTTTCCGGAGGACAACAGGGTGAAAGATGATTATAACAGATCCATATTAAATGACAGCAAAAAATATCTCTCCCTTACAAAAAAAGTGAAGCAATATGTATTATTTATTACCCTGTGAAGGGGAAGAGGTGAATTAGGAGCATACAATGATTCTAGAAGGTAAAGGACTGAGACTTTAAATCCTTTTATTGATTCTGTATCATGTGTGCTCCATTACACCAGGCATAGCTCTCCACAGTGCAGCCCTTCCCTCTTTCTACAGGGAGGGTGTCAGGCCCCAAAGCAGAGAGGGCGTCTACCGCCTCTGTGCATCCCTTCGGGCGCCTTTATCAGTATTTAACTCTGACAGGGTGGGAGCGCACACTTAGACGTTTTGTTTCCCGACGGCCGTTCCTGCCTCTCTGCCTACAAGTTGCATTGGGAAGCGTCATAGGTACAACTGTAAAGGGGACAGACTGTGTTGTCAGTTCCTTCCGTCTACTTTGTCCCTGTCGGAGAGTGAGTGGGTTCTTTCCTCTGCCTGGATGCTAATGTGCGGTCAGCCTGTGAGCTTGTTGAGGCAAGGACCATTCTCTTTTATCCTTAATGGTTCAACAATATTTGGCATCTCAGTGTTCCTCACAAAAATGAGCAAATGATCAACTAATTCATCATCAGTATTATGTTCTCAGTATATATATTTTTTCATATTAGAAGAGACCATCTGGGAAGAAACAAGAAGTGACTCATTAACGAGGCACCAGGGGATGCATAGATAGATGATAGATAGATAGATAGATAGATAGATAGATAGATAGATAGATAGATAGATAGATGGATGGTACGAGAGGGACATGTATGCCTTCAAATGACATGATTCAAAATTTCCACATTATTTTGCTTTGTTTTGAGTTGTCCCTGATTTGAGAAACTACCTCACCATTCTAGAAATAAAAAAGTTTAGGATACACCGTTCAGAAAATAAATGGGAAGATTTTGTGTCACCTCAGTTTTATGATTAGCATAGAAAGGCTTATAGAACACGGTCCTGTGTACCAGGTGCCACCTTGGAAAGGCCTCCTAGCACCTGCAGAGACACCATTGGCTTAATTCACTCTATGGTTCTCCCAACTGGTCCAGCAGACACTGCTGCGTCAATTTGTTCTTCAAACCCTTCACTTCTGACTCAGGCTAGTCCCTGGTTTCTGCTCCCATTCCCCTTCCAGTCCAATGTTCACTTCACTGGTGAGATTCCGTGCCTACTACCTTATTGGGCCCATCTCCAGAATGTGCTCTGGTTTCGCATCAAGCCAGATGGACTGACTGCTCAAGCAGCCCTCTCCTGCCCCCTCCTGTCATAAGTCTGCATGGGCACAGCTTGGCCCAGGTAACTAAATCCTATTCGTGCACTCAGTAGTAATTTATTGACTATTTGCCAAATGCAAGTACTGTGTTAGGTGCTTGTGATATATCAGTTAATAAAACAAAAAAATTGCTGCACTTAATAGTTTTCAAATGAGACCTTTATCTCTAGCTGTCTCCACACTTCGAAGGAAATAATTTATAAAGGAGCCATGCTATAAAAGGTTCCCTACCGTACAGATTTTGATTTAATTTGACTCTCTTGGAGCTCATTCAACTGGAGTTAGTATTAGGCGTATGAAAGACTGAAATATTGTTGTTTCATTTATGATACATTTCACAGCATACTGATGCTCCAATTTTTAAAAGCACATATTTAAATTCTTTTCTTCAATAAATAATTGCTTATCTTAGGTCAGGTTCCCTAGAACAGACTATGAGAGAGAAATTTAGGTGCATGTGATTTACTGAAGGAGTTCTCTTCAGGAAATAGCATGTGAAGGAGTAGAGTAAGCATTAGAGGGGAGGGGATGGAGTTAACAAGGAGGAAGTTGAGTCCAGCCTTGATCTAATCTGGGGGAGGCTCTGGAATGTACATTGGGGATTTCTCACCTCCCAGGCCAGGTGACTATGCTTTCAGAGAACAATTCTCAGAGAAGAGGGGTTGTCAAGTAGTAGTCAATAGTCATAGAAGCTATGAGATGGGTGCACCAGTCAGGTAGAGGGGATCTGGCTGAGGCACCCACAGTGCCTTTGAGAAGGCACTAGGGATTCCAGGCATGGGGAAATACTGAGAGCCTTAAAGGAATTTTTATAAAGTATCTCCTGAATTTCAGACCCTGGTGGGATTAGTATGCTGAAGAGTATGACATGGTTACTACCATTAGCTAATCTATGGACTAAGAGTGGAAGTAGACAAAGATGTAGAAGTGTTAAGCTGGTGTGACATGACTTCTGACAGAGTCACATAGAGTACATTCGGAGGTACGATGTGGGAGCAGTAATCAACCCAGGGGGTGGCTGGGGAGGAGGTCAGGGAAAGCTTCCCACATGATGTGACATCACAGCCAGTCTAGTCAGGGACCTTCATCAAGCTCTTTTCTTCCTATTTTATAATTTCCTGTGGCTGCCACACTAAATAACCACAAACTGGTGGCCTAAGCAACAGAAATTTATTCTCACCATTTGGGAGACCAGGAATCTGAAATCAAGATAAGGGTGTGCACCCGAGCTGGTTTTTCTCAGTCGTTAGAGCAGACTGAAGGGTTGTGGGTTCGATTCTGGTCAAGGCCACTTACCCAGGTTGCAGGCTCTATCCACATCCCATTTGGGGCATGTGCAAGAGGCAACCTATCGATGTGTCTCTCATATTGATGTTTCTCTCTTTCTGTATCTCCACTTCCACTCTCCCTTGTATTCTCTCTAAAAATCAATAGGGAAAATATCCTCGGGTGAGGATTAACAAAAACAAGCAAACAACAAAAAAAGATAGGGCGTGTTACCTCTCAAGGCTCTAGAAGAGAAAGCATTCTTTTCCTTTCTCAGCTACTGGTGGCTCTAGACATTCCTTGGCTTCCAATGCATCACCCCAATCATTGCCTCCATCTCCACATGGCCCATTCTCTGTGTGTGTCTTCTCTTCTGTTTCTTATAACACTTGTCAATGGGTTTATGACACACCCTGATAATCTAGGTTAATATAATCTCAATATATTTAATTTAATTTTATCTTCAAAGATCCTTCTCCTAAATCGAGTCGAATTTACAAGTTCCTGTGGATATGTGGATAGCTTTTATGGGGACCCTATTAAACCCAATATCTCACTATCAGTTAAATTGTTTCCTATCCAAAATGGAAAGGGGCCTTGAGTTTAAGCTTCTATAATTAATTGTTATATGATGGGGAGAGTGGTCTCCTAGATATGAACCCAAAATGTTATAGTTCCCAATTATAGCCACCTTTTAAGCCACCTTTTTGACAACTAGGATTTAGGGCTTAAATCTTACAAATCCAAAGCTTATTATTAACTCCCTTTCCATGAAAAATAGGGGCAAGTCATCCTACATTCACCCTTTTAATGGAGGAGACGTGCAGTAACTCCAAGTCAATTTCTTTTTTCAGGAAGACCACACACAGTGATGCTAAGCATTAAGATGGTTTTCTGTCTAAGCCTATTTATTCACAATTCAGGATCTAATAAGGCAACTTTCTGATCAGGGGCAGTGGAAGTGCTGGATGTGGGGAGACTTATTGAGGAGGTATAGAGTTATGGATCTTGGTGAATAATTGGACATGATAATGGGAAACAGGGAAGATCCAGAGAAGAATACAAGACCTGGCCAAGATGAATCCAAGATGTTGGGTTTAGTGTTAAATATGCTGACTCTGAGAAAGCGGTAGCTCATTCAAATAGGAAACAAAATTATTAAACTGATGGCTGACAGATCTCCACCTTCTTAAATTATTACTATAAGGCATTGCTTTTTTTTAATTAAAGAAAGATATATTGAGAATTTTTTAAAGTGTATCATGCTGGGTTTGAGCTTCATCTTTAAAGCTTTAACTAAACTTTCTACACACAAATATTCCCTAAACATGATGCCATAAATATATGGCACATAGCATATGTACTTGAAGATGTGCTTTAATATAAGGAATTTTATTTCATGATTAGTATATTTGCTTGACTCTTAATTTTTCTTTAAGTTTTAAAAAGAAGTAGTTATTTTTAAATCTTCCTTTGTTTTCCTTTTCCTTTTCCATATTCTTACCAAGCATTGAAAAATAAGCAGTTAATTTATAACTTATGTTTTTTCTATTCCTTCCATCTTACTCTCTTCTTAAACTAGTGAGAGGAGAAATGGGCTTTGTTATTGGTCTTACTCTTTTTCATAGGGTGAGATTTATACTTAGAAAGACTTTCTTCCTTGTTTCTTTGGAAACAGTGACATAATTGTATTGACTGTGAACTTGCAAGTATGACATTGATTTACCACTTTGTTTGCACTCATTGTTACCTTTCAAATGACTCAACTTTTCACACCACTTTAACAGATAAAGAACTTACTAAGGTGGCACTAGTATTATAGCAATCAATGTGCTAGCTAGTATAAGTCTTTAATATTTTATTCTATTTTTTAAAAATGTCTTTTAAAAATTACATTTTATATACTTTTATATTTTCATTAAAATATTTAAATCAAGATTGTTATCTGATTTAACAATGATTTAAATTTTCAATGATATCATCATTGAAAGGTGATATCATGTTACTTTTTAATATGCTTTCATTTGAATGAACACAGGTTAAAACAAGGGAAGAGTAAAGTTTTAAGAGAAGTAAGCATTAAGTTTAATTGAGTTCAAGCTTTAAGATGATAGCAGAACATCACCAAGTGCATTCACATAACTTCCCTTAGCACCATAGTAGGTGACTGAAAAACTGAAGGGAATAAGAGTTCATTCAGAGCTTGACAAGAGTCTATTCAGTGAGGGATCCACTGCTGGTCAATGTATCTAATGCCTCATTATACTGACACACTAGAGAAAAATGCTCTGCTTTTTATATTGGGCATTTAAAATGAAAATGAATAACAAACCAAACATGCTATCTCTGCTTTGCAATGAAATAGTTGAGTCATTTTCATGGGAAGAGTAATGTTAACATGAGTAACTTTTTTGAAGCAGAAAAAATGTTACTAAAAATGATATTAACTTCCTTTTGTTTTAATTAAGTAAAGTTTTTCACTACCAATTGAAGCCAGTAAACGATGCCTGTCATACATATGTAAGGGCAAAAGATACATCCAATTTCTTCCTTAGGTCATTAAAACTTCCTTAGGTCATTATCCTTTTTTTTGGCTATGAAATTGAATGTGCAAATTTAGGAATGAAAGAAAGGGTAGAAGAATAGCATCCAAAGCACATCATGTTCAATAAGATCAAGAGTATGTGATGTTGGGAGAAATTCTGATATCTCTAAAATGTCTGTTTCTCCAATAATATTTCAAATGTATGCTTGAGGAAAAATGTAGTGCCCTAAGAAGAGTATATAGAAAGAGTGTATGTTGACCTTTAGATCCCAATGTTTATAACTAATATTGTATAGAAATTACTTTTAAACCATGTTATTCCAAAACATCCACAGCTTTATAACTATATTTTACATTGAAATCTCCCAATTAGCAGATATGACTGAAAATCGCCTTTGTGATTTAAAGCTATAGGAAAGGTATCATTTAAATTTAATATTTATATTGGATTTAAACATCAGCAACAGTACAGAAGGAAGATTTTGAAGATGACAGTTATGTCCATAAATGCAAATAACCTTGATAAATATTCAAATTTGGCTGAATTTTAACTGGAGGTTTATATCAATTACAAGGTCAAGGAATCTTCTACTTCTAAAGGCGTCATATCCTATCTTAGCTAGTCTTACCAGTAAAGACGGTGGGCAATCTGGATGCTTTGCAATGAGCGGTGTAATAGGAGTTGCACTAGCGGACTTTCAAGGTTCCATTCAAACTTGATAGCCTGAAGGGAGAGAGAGAACCACTTTACTCTTGTTTGTCTCAGTGATACAATGATAGCAGAATACAGAAGGACTTAAGAGGCTTGAGAAAAGAGCAGGGAAAATGTCATAAACATTTTAACAAAACTGTAATAATACATGTTGATAGCTTTATGTGCTGGTGCATAACTAATCACAGCGCACACACAGATCACACAGTTCAGGTGTGTGCAGTCTTGTTTCCTTTCCTTATGCATGCTTTAGTATGACAGGTAATAAATGAGAGCACGTGGCTGGTAGAATTCAACCATGTCTAGGAGGAGAGTCCTGGCACAAAAATCTAATATCACGAACAATGCTCTGGATATAGAAATGGCATTATGAGGCAATAGATATTTCTACCCCTTTGGAGATGTAATTAATGCACGCCCAAAGCCTTAACTGAAATCACCAACTGATATATCAGAATCAACCTGCAGACCTTGAAGCTTTACATATAGGTGTGAAAGATGATTGTTGCCACCGTAACTCACACATTCCCAAATTCTTTCCCTCTTCTCCACTGTGAACAACTCAGGTTTTCTAGGATACTCAACCTGGAGGAAAATACAGACCACGACGCAGCCCTTGATATCCTTAGAGACCTACTCAGACCTCCATCTGCGCTGTGCAGGGGTCTCACCAAGAGCAGTCAGTGCCTGGGCCCCAGTATGGTCCCAGGAATCTGAATATTTTGCAGAAATGAAAACCAGGTTCTCTTCAGAAAAAATATTCTTTCCTGCTTGAGAGGCAAGACTTCTAACTTTAGTTGTTCAGTAAGTTATCTCTCTCTCTCTCTCTCTCTCTCTCTCTCTCTCTCTCTCTCTCTCACACACACACACACAGACACACACACACACACACACACACCACACTCAAAGTTTAAGCCAGGTTTTGTACCACAGTACAGACAGCAGAAAAAAAGTTGTACATCATTCATTCACACACATGCCTGAAGAACCACCTTGATATGCCCACTATCCCCAAGGATGAGAAAGTTTATGAATTCCTAAGGAGTGAGGGTGATTTCACAGAAGATGATTTTAGCACATTTGCATAAACTCCGGTAGCTGTCTGAATGCCTAACAACCATAATGTATGTTGTTTTAAACTGTAGCTATGACCTTCGTTAACTTACTTGCTAAAACTGGGTTATGTTAATGCCCTAATAGTGAGCATATCCTATCAGCATATGAGCAGAAAAGATGCCTCGGAATTTATTTCTATGTTTCTGTTTTCAACTTTCTCTTTAGGCTTCCCCATTATTTCTTCTTGAACCCAATAATTACTTGTTGATCTTGAATTGCCTTCTTTGTTTCCAAACTCCCTGCTTTGCTCTGTCTACTGGTACAATTTCCCCCTAAATCCTTCCTCATCGTCTAAGATATAGGCACTTTTTCTGGTGCCTATACATATCACATTATCATGAACCTACCTGGAAGGTTATGACCTGTGTGTTGTATTACCTGGGTCTGTATCTTATTTGATTTCTAGCTATGAACCATACCTTCTATTTTCATTATGATCATAGAATCTTTTTTTTATTGCTTTAATATAGCCTTTGTACTTCTAACAAGACAACACATGAAATGACATGCTTTCAGAGAGTGATCAATAGGGTACAATTTTCTTTATATCTTGGAAAGTTTTAAAATCAGGTCAGAGCATGGAAGTTTAAGGACAAACTCCACAACAAATGTTTTTATTTGTTTATTGTTTTTATTAATCTTCACCTGAGGATATTTTTCCATTGATTTTTAGAGAGAGCAGAAAGGAGGGGGAGAGACATCGAGAGAGAGAGAAACATCGATGTGGGAGAGACACATCAAGTGGTTGCCTCCTGCACATGCCCTGACCAGGCTCAGGGATCGAGCCTGGAACTGAGGTACATGCCTTTGAGTGGAATCAAACCCAGGACCCTTCAGTCCATAGCCTGACACTCTATCCACTGAGTCAAACCAGGTAGGGTCACAACAAATGTTTTTGAAATTCTTTCCAGTTTTTATTTATTTTATAGCCACATTATACACTTCTTGGCCACCTCAAAATATTTTACAATATTCACTTTTAATTAGGAAATCCTTAAAACTTTACCTAATTGTACCTCTGTGCTTTTGCTATGCTGGATTCCATGTGCACCTTGTCTGAAGAATTTGGATTTGCAGGTGTATGGCTCTCAGTGATATTCCTGTTGCCAAGTGTGTTGATTCAGATTGGGGCTTTCAAATGGGCTTAATCTTAACTTTTGTAAAAACTTACTTTTTTCAGTTGGGTGAGATATAACATGATGCCTATACTCAGGAGCTGTAAGATGAATGATATTTCTACAAGTTTAATTAATCTTTATTTTCTCTATAGTATCCTGGCAAATCTAGGGAAGTAAAACTATAAGGATTAATATAAGTAATGATATGGTAGAGTTTTTTTCAAAACCAACTCTCTATGTAGTCTTCAAAGGAATGCATATTATTTTTGCAAAGTAATATGGTTTTCCAGCTTAATAATACAGGCATCCCCCATCAGGTTCAGAGTTTCCTATCTTAAATGTTTAAAAGTGAAGGCATCTGGCATTTAAAGTAGCTTGTAACTACAACCTGGCCTTTAAGATAAAAAAACACCTGAGTTTTTAAAAAACAACAACAAACAAACAAAGGCAAAAAACATAAAGACCACTATTTTAGATCCATTCAGCACTCAGTATATAGTCAAGTTGGAAAAAAATATTGTTTGTAGTTTAGATATTCAGTCATTTACAGGGTCATTTGTAAAATGTATAATTGCTTATATTTCTAGGTAAGTTCATGTTTTTTTTCTAAAATTAGTCCAACAACATTGTAATATTTGATTCTGTCACTAAAATATATTCCCTGTACGAAAAATTTAGGAACTCCCTAAATTATAAATTATAAATGCTACTTTTATAAGAATTATAATCAATTTAGAATACTCTAAGGCAGTGGTTCTCAACCTTGGCTGCACATTAGAATCACCTGGGAATATTTTTAAAATCCTGATTTCTGGGCCTCATCCTCCGGAAATTCTGTTTCTTTGTTATGGGTGGGGCCACAACATTAGTAACAAAGAAACAGAATTTCCAGAGGATGAGGCCCAGAAATCAGGATTTTAAAAAGATTCCCAGGTGATTCTAATGTGCAGCCAAGGTTGAGAACCACTGCTCTAAGGGAAAGGCAAGAAATACAAAATTCTGAGGATCAGGCTAGCAAAAGGCTATTACTTATATAACACTTATTAACTTAATTTACATAGGTAAAAAAGATTTAATCACAAGCATATTTATTTTTTCCCAGTTTAATTAATAAGCGCAGTTGCTTTTAAAAAATCCTTTTTGGCTTTTACATACCTTTTTTGTAACTGTATGAGTTTTGGCTAGAGAATGTCTGCGGTTACCCATGTTGACATTTGAGCTATAATTTCTCCCTTTGGCTGGCCAAACTGCAATAGCACTTCAAGTAGTCTATTGTTGATTCATCAGAAACATTTAAAGGGAATTGTTAGCCAAAATCCTGGAATTGCTTGGCAGCTCTGTTGTTCTTACCTGAACTAGCTGTGGGAGATAGTCCAGCAGTTCGTCATTCAGGAGGTTGTCTAATTGTTGAACTGCCACTTTACGAATTTCTTGATCTGGAAAACTAATACAAAGGAAATATATTTATTAAGCAGTGAATGGTATGGAATAATACATGAAAAATATCAGGGAAACAGAGAACAAATTTCATCCTCAGTGTATAAAATAATGGTCCCACAATCAATTAAGATGACTATTAGTACCAAATAATTATTTTTCTGTACTCCATATACCATGTCAATTGCAGTAGAAAGTCCTTTTGACTAGATTTTGGAAACTTGAGTTTAAGTTAGATCCCCTTCCAGGTTTCTTGTCTATAAAATGTGGATGATAGTGATACCATTGTAATGAATCTAATTATTAATAACTGGAAAGGAGCAAAGGGAAGGCCAAATATTATAGGCATGCCCAGAAAAGTCTGGGTGGCATAGGGAAGATACTTACCTGTCAGTCAGACTTGGGAATAGGTCATTGGCCAGAGTAGGCCTGGCCACTGCAAGCATGGGAAGATAGGACATACTTAAACCCTTAAGCAAAGAAGTTCTCTCTCCTGGTTTGCCTAAGATTCTCATTCATGACTCTTGTTGCAGGGGTGTGCTCTCTTGGGTCCCCTGCATTCACCCATATGGCTCACAACCATGTGGTCCCCATACACAATGAACAAGTGGACGACAACTAGTCTGATGCTACATGGGACCCAGCTCCATCCATGGAATGGAAACTCCTGACACTGGCTTTGCTTTTAGTGCTGCTGAATCCCTGTTCAGGCGCCATATGTGGCACACTCACCATGGTTAGGGTGAACCTGAGGGGGTGGTGGTGAAGGATTAAAGAAGACAGACAAGAGAATAAAGCTGGGGCTAGGTGGGACGCTGCTCTCGGATGGAGAGACAGTGCCACAGCCTGCAAGCTGAATCTTTATTTTATAGCCAGATTCCATGAGGCAAAGTAAGGGCGTGGTCAAGATGTTTACAATGCTCTTGTGGGTTTCGAATCTACTCAGTTATATGCACCTGCTTTGTTTTGGCGCACCTCCCGCAGCCCACCTCACTTAGCCAACTGGGAGCACAGGTTCAGACTATAAAGTCAAGCGTACAACTATAGCCTTTGGCTATAATTGTGCTGGGAGGGCTTTGCCCTCCAAACTGGGACTTGCACGTGGCTTTGCCACGAGAGGACAGTGCCCTCTCAGTCCGAGGCTTGAACCTGTCCAAATGCTGTAGCCACTCTCCACAAATCCCCAGCTGCACATCTTCTAGGACTGGATTAAGGGAAATGGGACTTTAGAAACCGAGGGATGTAATTGCATGAAAATAAAGCTTTCTACCACATCTCATTCTCCAGTGGGGGCCTCTGGAATGCTTATTTCAGCAGTACCCCAGGAATCCCACTCCCACTAGCAACAAAGGCCATACACACATTTCTGCGATAATAATAGGACATCTAACATCTTTTCTAAAATAGTATGCAAATCTTTGCTTATAATTTAGCCATGCATTTATTAAATAATGTATTACCAGCTGGAGACCGGATAGTTTATATGATTACTAATGGAATACATTTGAATGAGTTTGGCCAGATCATAATGAAAATTAGAAATCTAAAGTACTTTATAATAAATAAAAATAATTTAATAAGGCTAACTCTTACTAGAACAGGAGTTCTTGAGGGAAACTGTACCTTATTCATTTTAGGACTGCACATGCCTGTGGTAAGATTTAGCACTCATTAGACACTTAATAAATGTGTGTTATTGAACTAAATTTATGGAGGTATTTAGCATTTGAAACCCTATTTCAAATACAATTTATCCTCAAATGGGCTCCTCAGGTTGCCATTATCTTATTCCATCAGAGAAGTTAGATTCAATTATCTCCAAGCGCCTGGAAGTGCCTAGAGATAAGTTTTGGCACCATCTTGCTTTGACAAGATTTTGACATACTGCTTTGACATGTTTAAAAAGAACTGAGCGTTGATTAGAACAATTAATTGTAAATAAATACATTTTCAGGAAAAATAGGCATAATTTAAAATTCCAAGGGCTATTTATAGTAACTCATTGAAAAACAGAGAAATGAATAAACAAATAAACAAAACCGCTGAATCACTTTGAATGATTTTTTTTCAATCTGTCAGGTAAAACTTTGAAGATTGGCTCCCAATACTGGGAGGTCAGAAAGCTTTAAAGTCTTTAATATCCAGTCTTTGTTCAGCATATGAGGTTACTGAAGGGTGAAATGAATACTATGCAGCTCCAGTGTAAAGGAAAAAATGGTATTACTCAGTATCTCTCAACTCTCCTTAACAATAGTTTGAAATGTAATGTTTAAACAGGTTACATATTTTTCCTTCATTTAAACTGAGCATTTTAATCACAACAAGAATTTCACTTGCAAGGCTATTCACTCAAAACCCTTGTTTCTGACCTGCAAATACAGTTCCAATAATTATCTTTCTTTGAACATTCTGGCAATGAGACCTAGTGAGAACTGTAGTGCAGACGCATCTCAAGAAGTACCACAAAGGTCGGAAGATCTCAGTGTAGCATCAAAAACAGCTGGAGAGCAGAAAGAGTGTAATAAAAATGCAAAGCTAGAGGACGGTGAGCTGGTTTTAGCACACTAAGACTTCATTTTCTCCTAACTAAATGCGATTCACTCTAATTTATTGCTCTCAATTTCTAAACCATTTGTCTGAAGCTTGCGGGCATCAAGGTCAGTGTGAGGACGTTTGAAGCCTTAGAGGGAATAGTTGCTTGGTACATTTTGTTGCCTTAAGTGATGACTTAAGTCAGATACAAGTCACCCAGGCTTTCTTGTGTGCCTATGTTATCTTATTGATATGAATAACAACAAAAAATGAAAAGTAGCAAAAACAAAACTCTTTGATGACTACTATACCTCTAATTATGTATTTATTTCCAAATACTAAGGTGTAAACTCCATGAAATCAGATTTTTTTTGCCTGATTTGTTCATTGATATGTCCCCAATGCTTACAGATTGGTGGGCATGCTCTACATATTTGTTTGAAGAATATCCAAACTGAATGAATTGTCTTTCCACCTCGAACATCTCTACTTCCAGGCTTTTCATTTGTAGTCTGTGTTATCATCTTTTCCCAATCATGTAGGTCTAAAACTGTGAGATACTTCCCCTCTGTATGCCCTACTCATTAAATTTTTTCCTCCTTTCCATCTGGCGAAATTCTATTCATCATTGTAGTCAAAGCTCTGTAGTCAATAGCCACTTTGTATACCTGTAGAGTTGATCATGTCCTTTCCTATGAGGTTTTATATTATGCACATGGTTGAAGGCCGGCTCATTCATTCATTAATTCTAGTGTTTGCACAGATGAATAAAAGTTTGTGGAGTTGCTAATGACCTTTTATCTTGATATCTAATTAGTTGCTAAGTTCTGTTGACTTTTCTATTCTATTCTATTCTATTCTATTCTATTCTATTCTATTCTATTCTATTCTATTCTATTCATCATGCCTGATTTTCGTTTCTTCTGCAACTGTCTAGTCTAGGCAATAATTATCTCTTGCTGGTACAAAAGTTTTTCATAGTAATATCTTATAAAATTTCTTCATTTATTTGTAAGTTTATTTGTCATAAAACATTGAATGGTTTGCTACTTCCACTGTGTCTCTTTCAGGCCCATGTAAATACTCAAGGCCAGCTGAACACTTCAGATTTTTCTACTCCTGTAATACTGCATAAACTGCTCTGGCTCACTGGGATGATATTTTTACTCTGAAAATGCCATGTGAATTCTCACAACTGTGAGCACTGTAACTTTCACTGGGAATATCCTCCTTTTTCTTCTTAAAGTTCTATTCCTCATTCAAAATGGGGACCAAATACTCTTAAGATAAGGATCCCAATCTTTAGTCATCAATTTTCTGGACTCTTAGGGCCATTTACTAGATGACTCCATGGTCACTTAGGATATGCTAGTGGGCATTAGGGGTTACCTTTTTATAGATGTATCATCATTCCTCAACTAGTGAATAAATCAACTGAGAATAAGGATTGTTTCATCTTCTATTTTTATGCCTAGGATTTAGTACCATTCTTCAGACATGCATTGATTATAATATAATAAATAAAATCATATTATGAAGTCCCTTTTATTTTTTGCTGTGCTCTAATTTACATAGATAGCAATAGGTATAATTCCACAAACACCATTTATGTAAATTCTAGGTTTCCCCTCCTCCCCATTCACTTGGTAAGAGAAAAACAAATCTGAAGACGGTGAAAAAATAATATGTATATTTTTTCAGACTCCTTCAGGAACAACCTCCCCACCTCCAAAAAATACCTCACAACCTCATGACATCTGCATAGTATAAATCCAAAAGAAAAATTATATATTTGTATCAATATGTACAAATGCTGGAAAGAATGATTTTGCACCTTAATGGAAAGGGATGTATCTTTTATTCGCTACTGTTGTTTGAAGTTCAGAAAGAAATTGGGAGCGAAATTGCTAAGAAACTAACCACATGACATCCTGAGATGTGACTAAGGCCTAACAGCATTAAAGCACATCCAAATATAACTCACATTTGACTATTTTAGAAAGAGTTGGCCACATTAAAAGAGACTGGCAGAGTTAGTGAAGTTCCTGGGAAATGGGCTTTTTCATACATTGCTGGCAATATATAGCAACATGAATTAAAAAAGAAATCTTTAAAATGTGCTTATTCCTTTTCTAGCAATGTTACTTTGGGGAATTTATCCTAAGAAAATAATCAGAAATGTGGGTGAGAATATGTGCATATATGCAAAACTGGCAATGATAGAAATGTCTAAAAATAAAAAGTTAAATATCAATGACCAGGCAATAGAACATATGCAGTCATTAAAATATTAAATGAATATTTAATGATATAAAACAAGCATGCCAAACTCAAAAGCTAACACGGGCCAAGTAAACAAGGTTTAATTTATGTGGGCCGCAAAAGAACAAAAGCTTCAGTTTTCATAGAAACGTAGGTTTATTTCGATAGAGACATGCAGAATACAAAAGGCTGAAATAAATGAGTAATCATTAACATAAAATAATAGGACATTTTAATAAAAACTAATATTTTTTTCTTGAACATTAACTTACCAGACACTGAATAACTGCACAAATTAATAAGCGTAATGAAAATAAACCTATTTTTCTTGTTCTCCGAAAGTGAAATATTTCCTGTTGCGCACACCAAACGAGTCAGCACAAGACTAATGACGTGGCAATCGGCTGCTAAAATATTCGCTGCTGGTATTATTGGAGAGAAATGGTGCGCCTGCGCGTAAGATGCATAAGGGAAATGAATTCAACACGACTATAGTAATCAGTCATTAGCAAATGTTGTAGTTCACTATTAATAATTATGTATAGCAGGATATTGTAAAAATTAAGTTACAAAATTTTTATTAAAACGTTTCTTACATACCGTTATATTGGCTGGGCCACAGAAATATTCGTTGTGGGCTGCATGTGGCCCATGCATGGTGAGTTTGACATGCTTGATATAAAACATGATGAAAAATGTGTATGAAGGAACAAAATTTTAATACCAAATATCTGAGTGGAAGTTTCATGGGATAACTATAGTTTTCTTTTTTAAGCTTAAAGTTTATCAGTTACTAAAAATAATTTTAAAAGCCCAGCCATTCAACTTACTCTGAAAATCTATGTATATAAAAGGCTAAGTGACTGACCAGCCCGGTAGGTATTATGTGCACTGACCACCTGGGGGCAGACACTCAATGCAGGAGCTGCCGAGCTTCAGTGACTTGGCAGCGGTGGTTCTCAGGTGACATACCCCGGAACCAGAGAGGATTCCTCGCAGGGCCCTGTGAGGAATTCTACCTTTGGCCATGGGTTATGTTGCTGCTGGGGCACTGTTGGCCCCGAATATGGTTTACTGCCGAGCTGCAGTGACCGTAGACACCCTTTGAGCTGCGGCACTGCCCCAGGTGCACTGGCCAGGTAGGGACCACGGGAGGTTGGCTGCAGGGTGTGTCCAACCCATCTCACCCAGTCCTGCCCCACCGGCCACCTTCTAATTAATTTTCTTTCAATGTGCACAAATCCGTGCACCGGGCCACCACTATATTACTAATGGAAAATTTGTTAATACTAGAAGAAAGCTCCCAACTATATGTCCTTTTAAGAATGCAAATCATTGTGTGAAAGAATAAGAACTATATTTTTAAGTTGACTTAGAATATTCCATTAACATAATAGGCCCAAAAGAGATCTTTGCCTCTGCAGAATTTATGTTTAATGCCTTTTCAGGGCTCTGAACTTAGCTATAGATCACTGGACAAAGATGTCCTACAAATCCTGGCATTCTGTCTGTGTCCTGTTGTCTGAAACTATTTAAACATTCTTTTTGGGAAATAGCGGTTGGCATTTCATGCTTAGTAACTCTCTCCTCAATAAGGCGAGGGCCACCCATATTAGTTCTCTGACTGTGGTGTGATATTTACAGACTTAAATGTCATATGTAACAGAAGCACTGAAACCTATTTTGAATTTTCCACAAGCCAGGTATTTGTACTTTCCAACAACCAGATTTGCTTGAAAAATACATGTAATTCCTATCAATAAACCAGGTACCACCCCTTAACTATTCTGATCACTTTGTTACTGTAATTACTCTAGGCAGGGACATTACCCCTTGAGTCTGGAGAAGAAGCAAAATTACTGTTAGAAGATTCATCAGGCTGATATCAACCAGGTATCATTTATTCACAGTTATAAAAGATTTCCTTATAATCAATCAGAAAATAGATGATTTACAATGTAATAAATGGATACTTATCTAGTTTGATCAATTACAAAGAGATAAGGTCAGCCCTGGCAAGGTGGCTCGGTTGGTTGGAGTGTCATCCTGTAAACCAAACGGTTGCCAGTTTGATTCCTGGTCAGAGCACATACTTAGGTTGCAGGTTCGATCCCTAGTCAGGGCACGTATGGGAGGCAACCAATTGAGGTTTATTTCTCATATTGATGTTTTTCTCTCCTTTCCTCTCTCTCTAAAATAATAAATTTTTAAAAACCATATTATTGAGTGAGGATTAAAAACAAATACAAGGTCAATAAAATTCCATTACTTGTTGGGGAAGAGATTACATCAAGTGCAATAAATTTTTATTTATAATGAAAAAAATTTTAGGCTAAATAAGAGTTCAAGTGAAATGCTCATTTCTTTAAGAATATTAATCATTTTTAGGAGGAACCAAGATGGCGGCATAGGTTAACGCCGGAGTTTGCTGCTTTGAACAACTACTTCAAAAGTGAAACCAAAAAACGGAAGGGACATCACCCAGAACCACAGGAACGCTGGCTGAGTGGAAGTCCTACAACTAGGAGGAAAGAGAAACGCATACGGACACTCAGAGGAGGCGCAGTGCTGAAGTCAAATTCTGAGGTGCGGAGTGCGCGGAGCAGGCTGGCGGCGGAGGGTGCGGTTGGCGTTTTCAATCGGGAGGGAGTCGCAGACTCTGAGCTCCAGATCCGGGCGAGTCTCTAGGGACCCAGACTCAAACGGGAGAAGCGGGACTGTCTGGCTTCGGTCAGAGCAAGTGCAGCTTTCTCTCTGAGCTTTGCAGCGGGTGCTGGGACTCAGAGAGGCAGAGCCCCTGGGGACAGGACTGAGAACCGCCATAACTGCTCTCTCCGGCCCACCCTGTTGATCCTGTGCGACCCGCCCCGCCCAAGCCCTGCACACAGGCATTTGCCAGATAGCCTCAGGCAAAGGCTAGATTAGCACCTCCCTAGAGGACAGAAGTTCTCTCATTGCAGACACAGCTGATTCTCATAGCCACTTGGCCTGGAGGTCAAACCCTCCCTGGAATTAGCTACAACAATCAAGATTTAACTATAAGACTGTGAACAAAGACCACTAGGGGGTGCACCAAGGAAGCATAACAAAATGCGGAGACAAAGAAACAGGACAAAATTGTCAATGGAAGATATAGAGTTCAGAACCACACTTTTAAGGTCTCTCAAGAACTGTTTAGAAGCCGCCGATAAACTTAATGAGATCTACAAGAAAACTAATGAGACCCTCGATCTTATATTGGGGAACCAACTAGAAATTAAGAATACACGGACTTGCTGAAACCGGTTTGGCTCAGTGGATAGAGCGTCGGCCTGCGGACTGAAGGGTCCTGGGTTCGATTCCGGTCAAGGGCATGTACCTGGGTTGCGGGCACATCTCCAGTGGGAGATGTGCAGGAGGCAGCTGGTCGATGTTTCTCTCTCATTGATGTTTCTGACTCTCTATCTCTCTCCCTTCCTCTCTGTAAAAAATCAATAAAATATAAAAAAAAAAAAAAAAAAAAAAAGAATACACGGACTCTAATAACGAATATTATACAGACTCCCGACAGCAGACCAGAGGAGCACAAGAATCAAGTCAATGATTTGAAATGCGAGGAAGCAAAAAACACCCAACCGGAAAAGCAAAATGATAAAAGAAGCCAAAAATGCGAGGATAGTGTAAGGAGCCTCTGGGACAGCTTCAAGCGTACCAACATCAGAATTATAGGGGTGCCAGAAGATGAGAGAGAGCAAGATATTGAAAACCTATTTGAAGAAATAATGACAGAAAACTTCCCCCACCTGGTGAAAGAAATGGACTTACAGGTCCAAGAAGCGCGGAGAACCCCAAACAAAAGGAATCCAAAGAGGACCACACCAAGACACATCATAATTAAAATGCCAAGAGCAAAAGATAAAGAGAGAATCTTAAAAACAGCAAGAGAAAGAAACTCAGTTACCTACAAGGGAATACCCATACGACTGTCAGCTGATTTCTCAACAGAAACTTTGCAGGCCAGAAGGGAGTGACAAGAAATATTCAAAGTGATGAATACCAAGAACCTACAACCAAGATTACTTTATCCAGCAAAGCTATCATTCAGAATTGAAGGTCAGATCAAGAGCTTCACAGATAAGGAAAAGCTAAAGGAGTTCATCACCACCAAACCAGGATTATATGAAATGCTGAGAGGTATCCTTTAAGAAGAGGAAGAGGAAGAAAAAGGTAAAGATACTAATTATGAACAACAAATATGCATCTATCAACAAGTGAATCTAAGAATCAAGTGAATAAATAATCTGATGAACAGAATGAACTGTTGATTATAATAGAATCAGGGACTTAGAAAGGGAATGGACTAACTATTCCTGGGGGGGAAAGGGGTGTGGGAGATGTGGGAAGAGACTGGACAAAAATCGTGCACCTATGGATGAGGACAGTGGGTGGGGAGTGAGGGCGGAGGGTGGGGCGGGAACTGGGAGGAGGGGAGTTATGGGGGGAAAAAAAAGAGGAACAAATGTAATAATCTGAATAAAGATTTAATTAAAAAAAATATTAATCATTTTTAAATGTTCATTTAAGCAATTTTATGTTACCTAATTTAGTTTCCCCAGGCGTGTCTGAATTATGGTAAAAGCAAAGCATTGGACTGGCTGGCTTACTATTCAGTTTTACAGGAGTTTTGTGAGCAGTGCTTCTACATATTCAGGGCTTAGTTGCCTATGAATTGAGCTAATAATAGAGTTTTGGGAATTTGTAAAAAGACTTTATACTATAACTAAGATAAATATAACTTTATAGAATGATTGTTAAGGAATTACCTAAAAATTGCACACAGTCAATTGTCTAATAAGGATATTCAGACAGGAAGAAAAAGTACTCCTTGAAGATTAGTATTGTAAAACTTAATAAAAGAGATCTAAGTTATGTGGCAAAAAATTTCAAACGGTGAAAAATTAAGTAAAATTAAAGCAACTTCAAGATAAATATCTTTCAAAAGAACTTCAGGAAAATATCAACTCTATATTTGTCAACACTGTAAAGTAAAGACAGAGTTGAGGGCCAAGAGGAGGGTTCAGTTGCAGTGGTAATCCTTACATGGGCAGAAAAGGAAAAATAGCAAGTTTCTAGGTAACTTGGCTCAAATTGCACCTAGAAACTGACCAGAGGTTAAGGTTTGCTGTATAATAGAGGTCATCCTATTTTTGGTCTCAGGACCCATTACACATTTAAAAATTAGGGAAGATTCCAAAGAGTTTTTGTTTATGTGCGTTATAGCTGTTAATAATTACCATATTAGAAATGAAATCAGAACGTTTAAGAAATATAGGGTATCCCCCCAAAATGTATACACACACTTTGAATAATCTTAAAGGCAGTGCTTATTAAAATACATTTCATTTTCAAAATTGAGCTATCAGCTGTTAAAGTGTGTATTCAGTTTTTGGGGACACCCTGTATTTATCAACTCATTTACAAGACGCTTATATGAAAAATAGCTATATTTTCAACAACAAAGAAAATACTCAGTGAGAAAAGCAATATTATTTTACATTTTTGCAAATCTCTTCAATGCCTGGCTTAATAGGAGACAGCTGGATTCTCCGGTCTGTTTCTGCATTAAACCTGCTGCAATGCAGTCTCTGGAAATTCTACTCTGCACTCATGAGTAAACAAGTGTGACAGAGGCAAATGACATCTTAGAATTATTACAAAAACAGTTTTGATCTTTGGCACCACTGTAAGCATGTTGGGGACCACAAACCTCACTTTGAGACCCTGTACAACATAGTTTTGGCATGTGTCATTGTTGTGGGGCCATCAGTCAAGGAATTGGCCCTGTGGATTGTTACTAAGATAGCAGCACACCAACCTAATTTTTTCCCAAGCAAAAATAAAAATAAAAAATATATGGCTTTGAACTCATCTGAGAAACACTGAGATTAGGGAATTGTCATTCCTCTTCTCTTCCCTTAAATATTTACAATTTCTGTCATCTCTGAGGGCTATGGGAATATCACAAAAGACTCAGACAAGCTTCAACAATGCCAGTGGAGTCGAGAAATGAAATTGCCACAGAAAAATACATCTTTCAACTTCTTCTGTTTGACTTACTATTTTGTAATTTCTAATCCTTTATTTTCTCCCATATCATAGTTTTTCTATTTTTTTTCCTTCCTTGTCTAGGTTGAAAAACGATCTAGGGTCAATATCTTACTCAAAGAACTTTTGAAGTGATGGGTGAAAGTCAAATAGGATGTAACGAGAGTTGACCTTTAAAAAAAGCAACTTTGAGTAAACTGAAAAGCAAAGCAATCTGAGATTAAGCAAAAGTGTAACAGAAATGTCAGACTTCAGAATCCATAGTAAGAATTCACACAGAATGCCGTGAAGCTACTCACAGTTAAAAGCCCCAATGTCAGGTTTGAATTATAAAACTATCAGAAGTGCAGAACTGTTTCTCCAACAAGCTTTGAGTCTGATGATACACTATGCATCAGCTTTGAAGAAAACTGTTAATATGACTACCTTTCCTATTTTTCTAATATTAAAATGATCTGATGTGACAAAAGAATTTTTTTCTAGAAAATGTGGTGAATAAAGATTCCTTAGGATCATTGTAAACCTTTATCTACTGAATAATTCATGTCCCTTCAAGGATTTTCACTGATTATAGAATATCAGAACTCACTCAAATTTGGAGATCTGGTTCAATCTCATGATTACACAATGAAGAAACTGAAATTCAGAGAGTTTAAGCTATTTGCCCAAGGCCAATTGTTGGTGGCACCGAAATTAAAATACAAATGTCCAGAATACTAGGCAAGTAGGCTTTCTGCAATACTTTCAGCAAGGCCTTTTTATCTTTTGACTAGATACTTTCATATATGGTTATATAAAACCCATAAGTCTATCTGAAATGCATTATTTATTTTACTGCACCCTAAATGGTTCTCTAGGGACCATAATAGTGATCAGTATAATTTGTCAAATTGGACTGGGGCATTGATCCTTTCGTGAACCAAAAGGAATAAGAATAAATCCTAGACCTAAGGAGACCTAGAAAACAATACAAAGATATTTCTTGATAGTCTATGGCCTTGTATATAGAATTTGGGGATTAGCAATATAGTCATGGTATGAATTACCAGTAGTATTGATTTTGTTCCTCTTATGTGATTATACTTTGATTTTACTTATAGACAAGCTTAGGGAGATAATACATAAAGTAAGTGGTATATTGAAAGAGATTTTGTGTTTGGATACATTAAGCATTACATAAAAAGTCCTTTCTAAGAAAGCTTATCTACACACTTGACTTCTCATCCTTCTGTGGATGATTTCCAAATTGAAGTTTCTACCTCAGGTTTCTCCCTTGAACAACCACCAGACCTGTAAATTCAGCCATCTCAAGCACACCTCAAAGCCGACATACCCCTATCTGAACTACCATGTTCTTTCATAATCTGTCAGTCATCCAGGGAGTTCCATCTTAGTGAATGTTTCTATTATGTACTTACATAAGACAGAAATTAAGAAGTAATCCTTGACATCACCCCCAATTCAAACTTGTCTTTTCTATTTTTTTTTACTCCAATTCTGTTCATTTCATACCTCACCACTACCACCTTCTCAGGTTGATTGCTCTGACACCTGGATGGCTTCCATAGCTTCCTAGAGGATCTTCTCTCATTAATTTTGCTTCCCTCACCCAATCCATGCTTCACTCAGAGTTATTTTTAAAAAAATGCAAACGTGTTCTCCCATGTATAATCATTTCTGCCTTCCCATTGATACTTAAATAAAAAACCAAGTTGGGTCCTGTTTAGAGCTCTTTAACATGGTTTTTCTGGTCTCATTTTAACATGTTAGTCATCTTATATCATACACTCCTTTCCTGGCCTTCAGGCACACTGGCTCTCTTAAATGCAGGTTCTGTCCCAGGACTTTTTCCTAGATTCTTTCTTCCCAGAAAACTCTTCTCTTATTCTTCCCTTTCACCAATTCATTCACGCTCATCTTTGGATCTGAGCTCAAACAAAACTTCTTCAGGGAAGGCTTTTTCCACTTTGAAGAAAAGGTTTTGTTCCTTTGTTATACAGAACCATATATCTTTCATTCAGAGCTGTGGTAACACCTGTTGTTTTAAATTTGTAATTTGGTAACGGCTTATTTCTCCCCACCTCTAGTAGACTGCAACTTCACGAAGGCGGGACTAGGTTTTTGGGTTTTTTTTAATATATATTTTTTATTGATTTCAGAAAGAGAAAGGGTTAGAGACATCAATGATGTGAGAGAATCATTGATTGGCTGCCTCCTGCGTGCCCCGGATTGGGGACGGAGCTTGAAACCTGAGCATGTGCTCTGACCGGGAATTGAACCCTGACCTCTTGGTTCAGGGGTCTAAGCTCAACCATTGACCCACACCAGCCGGGAAGGACTTTTGTTTTTGCTTAACATGCTAGTTTTAGGGCCTAATGAAGTGCCTAACATGAGTAGGCTATCAATAAATATCTGTGGAGTAGATGAATGGACAGATTGGGTTTCAATTTCTTATCTGTAAAAGAGGATCAGTAAAATGGGAGAAATTGTAGATGTTGGTAATAATATTAAAGAGGTTGCTTGTAGGTTAAATCATATATTATGAAAGTGCTTTGTAAACTGTAAGTCAATATTCAATTGTGATTTATTATTAAAATGCTAACACTTATCACATGAATTTTGGCAAGTGAATTTAAGTTATTTCAGCTTTACAGAAATAATCCAAACTATTTTAAAAATATAGTTATATGAAGACAATGATATGATAAAAATGATTGGTAGCATTTATTGGATGTACTTAAGTACTTATCCTCTCTATATCTATAAAAAGCCAGTGTCCATGACAACCGTTGATGACCAAAGGACCAGTCACCATGAGGGCGGGTGGGTGGGGCTGGAGCAGCGGTGGTCTACTGCGCACAATATTGCACGCTGGGCCTCTAGTAAGGCATATAATGCTATTACCTCATTTTATAAGGAAACTTGCCCAAGGTTATTTGAGAAATAAGTGGCAGAGCCAGTATGTTTGATTTCAAAGTTTATGTTGTCGACTATAAAATTTGGAAGCCACTCCAAAGGTACACAAAGGCAAGATGCATATCTTTGAGTTTATGTGGTTCCTCATTCCTCATACTTAGTTTATGACCTTGACACTTCCTTCATGGAGAATATTGAAACTTCCACATCTTTCTCTTCCATAGCCATATTTACCTATAATTGTATTCATATTTTTATCCCCTCCCACCTGAGAGTAAGAAGTTTCTTTCTTCCCTTGAGTAAAATTCCCATTTGTACTGTTGTTCCAGGCTACTGGCTGTTGGCATCATCTCATTTTGCCATTGTACCTACTTCTCTGTTTTCTGATCTCCCTTTAATACACCCGTCTTCAAGCATGTTTACAAGCTCTTTTATTTAAACAAGCATACAAACCCCAAAACTCAAAATCTTTTTGTGACCTCCTCCAATTTTAGTGACCTTGTCTTTACCATAAGTACAATTCTTTCATGATATTAAATTGCTCACTATTCTCTGAACCTCTTTAACTGTTCTCATGATATTTGTTTTTTTCCTGGAATGCCATTTTCTCTCTTCCCTACTCAGAAAATTCCTATGACCTTTCAAGGTAGAATTCAATTCCTTTATGAAGCTCTTTTTCTTTCTCTGAAAGAATTTTCCTTCCTTTGGTCACATATAGCACTTAATAAATTTATTATAGTATAAAATATATAGTATAGTGGTTTTTAGCTTAAGTCTTATCTCTAAATTTTATGTTTTTTAGAGACAGTTACTATGACTTATGCTTCTGCCTCTTTGATTCATTGCATTCCACTTTCCACGTACATATATTTTTGCTCAGTAAATAAATGGAAGAGATACATATCATCAATCACTTGATTATTTAGTCAAATGTGGAAGTTATAACTGTTTTCCTTTCCCATATTCCATTCTGCCTATTTACAATGCCAGTAAAGAATGTCTTTGCATAAATGAATCTTCACAATAAAGAATACAGTAGTTTGGGCAAACATTTTTGTGTAACATTTCTCCAAGGAAACTGATTTTGGAATCTAGGCAGTGCCTGTTAAGTATTGCTCTTCTTGCAAAACAATAATTTTACATCATGTGGGATGACAAGTTCTGGTACCTTGTCAAATTTTTATTTAAGCTTCTGATGTAATCCTCTGATGCCATTTTGCAGTCACTATTTTTAAATGAATCTTTCCTTGAACTGCCTTTTAATTCCTTGGGTAATTTCTGCTTGTTATTAACAGTTGAATAGTTGTGCCTGTGCATCAGAGTTCAAGAAAATAACAAGTGTCTGCCAAGAACCACAGACCTTAGCCTTTGGTCTCTGTCATTCTGACAGTCCGGCCATCTCTAATGGAAGTCTCAGTACCAGGAACATATTGCTGGCATTCACTAGTAGAGATATTAATACCCTATGGCCCACACTAGATAAATTAAATATCAATATGTCTCTTGCTAAAATTAAACTTAAAGGAGGTGGTGCATCTTCAGAGAGAACCAAGTAAACAGCAATATTAAAAATTTTCCAAGCTAAAAATGGAGCACATAAGTTCTCAAGAGGTTAAACCACTGAAAAAAATAGGTTGTTCAAAGGAGAAAAAAGACAGCTCTCTGAAGAACTCACTCTGACAACTCACTTAACAAGCACATTCTGTTTGTTCTCAGAAGTTAGGTTTTGATTTTGGAGAAGTTGAAAGGTTCATTTCTGGAAACAGCTTGTTCTCAAGTTTTTTCATAGCTCAGTTAAACTACGAGTGGGAGTCACAGGATGAATACAATGGAAATACTCCAACCTTTGCAGTGACCTTCTTTGGTGCATAATAAGAAGCTGTCCAATGTGCAAATAAATCAAATTTCTACTAAGTTCACTGAATGACACTTAATAAATGGCACTCTACTTTGAAACTAGTCCCTATAACCTCTAAAATCTGATTACCTAGGGAAAAAAAGTGAAGTAGAAACATGCAAGCATGAAAAGATAGTTAAGTATTGATATTTACTGTAAGAAAACTATTTTAGGATAGCTTTATTTACCTATTTAATATGTAAATAGCCTAACATATTTATGTAGGATGGCTGTAAGCATAGTGGTTAAGATTACAAGCCTAATCTCTGGATTTAACTCTAGCTCCTCAACTTCCTAGTGTCACATTGGGCAACTTACCCCCTGTAAGCCTCAGTTTCCTCATAGGTAAAACTGAGATGACACTGCTTGTCTCATAGAGTTACTGTGAATATTAAAATGAGGTAGTACCAAGGGGCACTAAGTAAAAATTCAATTTTTATACTTAAAATGGTGAGTCAAATAGATTTTCTAAATCGGTTTAGGTAGAGAAGGCTGACTATAAGCAGAATTATGCTTTGTTATCAGGAATCAGAGAATATTCAAGTCCATCCAGAGAATGTTCCTATCTTATAAGCAAGAAAACTGAGTATTATAGGCTTCATTCTAATAAAGACATTTTCTTATGAAACTTTCCATAAAATTTACAAAATTATTAGTTGACACACTTAATTTTTTAAAATAGGCCAAGGTACATTTTAATCAAACACAATAAATTGTAAAAAAAAAAAAAAAAAAAAAAAAAGTTAATGGTTTAGAAACTTTAAAAAGTTGTTTCATAAGAGAATTATGCTTTAGAAATATAAGGATTCATTGTTTTTACCTTTATGATTACTTTTAAAAAGTTATAATAGCTTTGTTGAGATATAATTAAAATGCCATATAATCCACTCAAAGTGTACAATGCAATGGTTTTCAGCATGTTCCCCGAGTTGTGCAACCATAACCACAAAAATAAACTTCATATCCATTAGCAACCATTTCCCATTTCTCCCAACCTCCCTTAGCCCTACGCAACCACTAACCTTTCTGCCTCTATGGATTTGTATTTTCAGGGCATTTCTTACAAATAGAATCATAAAATATATGGTCTTTTGTAACTTGCTTCTTTCACTTAGTGTGATGTTTTCAAAGTTTGTTGATGATGTAACATATATTAATATTCATTCCTTCTATCTACACTAATAAAAGATAAACATGCCAATTGACTGTACCTTCACTACACCTTAATCCACTCCCACCAGCCAATCAGAGCGACTATATGCAAATTAACCCAACCAAGATGGCGGCCAGCAGCCACGGAGCTGGAGCAAGCAGGAGGCTTGGTTGCCCCAATGATGGAGGAAGCCAAGCTTCCTAGCTGGCTCTGAGCTCCACTCAAAGCAACAAAGTTTCAATTATAGAAGGTAAATAAATCCCAGAATAAAAAGAAAAAAGAAAAAAAGGAGAGGCTGGGAGTTTCCGTTGCCGGGGGCTTGGCCAACCTGAAAACAGCCCTTAGCCCCTCACCCAAACTGGCCAAGCACTCCAGTGGGGACCCTCCACCCTAAAGGGGGGGTGGCCAGCCTGAAAACAGCCATCAGCCCCTTACCCAAGCTGACCAAACCTCCATGGGGTGAGGGTCCCCATTGGGGTGAGGGGCTTGACCAGCCTGCAAACACCCATCAGCCCCTCACCCAGGCTTGCCAGGCACCCCAGCAGGACCCCCACCCTGATCCAGGACACCCTTCAGGGCAAACCAGCCGGCCCCCTCCCATGCATCAGGCCTCTATCCTATGTAATAAAAGGGTAATATGCAAACACCCTAACAGCAGAACGACTGGGGATGACTGGTCACTATGACACACACTGACCACCAGGAGGCAGACGCTCAATGCAGGAGCTGCCCCTTGGTTGTCAGTGCGCTCCCACAGGGGGAGCTCTGCTCAGCCACAAGCCAGGCTGATGGCTGCCAGTACAGCAGTGGTGGTGGGAGCCTCTCCCGCCTCCTCAGCAGCACTAAGGATGTCCGACTGCAGATTAGGCCTGCTCCCTGCTGGCAAGTGGACATCCCCCAAGGGCTGCCGGGCTGCCAGAGGGATGTCTGACTGCCTGCTTGGGCCCAATCCCCCAGGGAGCGGGCCTAAGCCAACAGGTGGACATCCTCCAAGGGGTCCCAGACAGCAAGAGGGCACAGGTCGGGCTGAGAGACCCCCCTACAAGTGCACAAATTTTTGTGCACCGGGCCTCTAGTTATTAAATAATATTCCATTGTGTGAAGTGCCACATTTTATTTATCCATTCATTAATTGATGTCCATTTGTGCTGTTTCTATCTTTTTAGCTATTATAAATAATGCTGCTCTAAACATGAGTGTTTGAACTGAAATATTTTTATTTATCTTGAGTATATACCTGTGTGGAATTGTTGGATCACTAGGGTAACGCAATGTTTAATATTTAAGGAACTGACATATTGGTTTCATTTTACATTTCTACCAGTAACATATGAGATTTTAAATTTCTCCACTTTCTCACTAACACATATTTGTCTTTTTTATTATAACCATTTTATTGATATGAAGTGGTATCTCATTGTGGTTTTAATTGCATTTTTCTAGTGGTTAGTTTTGTCATGTATCATTTCATGTATTTATTGGACTTGTGCATTTTCTTTGGGGAAATAACTATTTAGATCCTTTGACCATTTAAAAATTGAGTTATTTACCTTTTTGTTGTTGAGTTGCAAAAGTATTTATATATTCTGAATAAAATTCTATTATCACATATATGATTTGCCTACATTTTTTTATTCTGTGAATTGTTACCTTTGCATTTTGAAGCAACTTTCTATTAGCCAATCAGATCAGGGATGATAAAATAACAATTCTGTTAATATTCTGTCTTAATTGAACAAAAAACTAGAAGTTAGTAAAAAAAAAATACAGATTTTGGCTATTCTTATATACCTAAATCAGGAAGATAGGTTAGGAGTAAGATAGAAATGAGTCTACCTTTTACACTAGGGTCTTAAAATACAAGCATAAACTGTGAATGATCCCAATGAAACCAGTCAATTTTTAATTGATTTTCTTACGGTATCATTCTCTTATTAATTCATTCAACTGTATAAGGTAATGTGAGTCATAAAGAAAATGATGATTCTTTCAAATAACATAATTTAAATGTTAAAATAAGGCACAAATAATCATAATGTATTTTAGAAAGTGACTGATACAATATTGAGTAATTACTATGTCCCAGGTATTAAGCTTTTGGGAAATAGAAACACTAAAATGATCTATTTTGCCTTCAGTAGCTTTTAGTTTAATGTAGACAAAAATTACATGTTTCACATGTTTCTTGTAAACACATTGCAATGAAATGTAACTTATAAAGTAATAGAGCACTGTACTACACAGAAGTGGTCAATTCCAGGACCAACGGAGAAGCATTATAATAAAAGAAAAACTTCAAACTCAACTAACAAAAAAGTTCTCCCCTTCCTTCCTTCCTTCCTTCCTTCCTTCCTTCCTTCCTTCCTTCCTTCCTTCCTTCCTTCCTTCCTTCCTTCCTCTATTGATTATCAA
The DNA here is from genome assembly GCF_014108235.1 of Myotis myotis. Taxonomy (NCBI): domain Eukaryota; kingdom Metazoa; phylum Chordata; class Mammalia; order Chiroptera; family Vespertilionidae; genus Myotis; species Myotis myotis. The sequence continues at coordinate 184,407,514 of NW_023416335.1, forward strand.
TTATCGGTCTATCATCTGTCATCTATCTGTCATTTATCAAGGAAGGGTGGGCATCTGGGATCACATTCATTAATTGAAGAAACCATAAAACTGAGAAAAATCTCCAATGTGAGAAGTACCAAAAAAAATGTAGGATTCTAAGAAAATTTATAAATTTTGAGCTTGAAGATTGAGAGAAACTTAGTAACTCATAAATAATAGGAAAAGATAACTGTTTTCCACCCCACAAGTTTTATAAATGACACTGATTTAAAATAAATCAGTTGGAAAGTCCTGTGTGTCACTCTCTGTCCCACCTTTGTCCTGTCAGGACCTTCAGAGAGAATTCAGAATAGAACTGGCTCTGAGATTCTTCTCTGACTCTAGAGTCTGCAGACTTTCTTCATGGCATTGGTGAGCTGATGTAATCATGATGTTATCAGGACAGATTTAAAATATTTCTTCTTGGCTTTGAATATAAAATAGAAGCCAAGAAAGAGCTGCTTCCCCAAACAAGAGCCAGGTAACACACTTGTTCCCACACGCTTTCCCTTAACTAGTAGAAGACATCATTCCCCACCCTCAACCCCCACCTGGTGAATTTTCCCTCCTTTTCCTGCAGAAACATCTAAAGCAGAGGTTCTCAACCTGTGGGTCGCGACCCCTTTGTAGTCGAATGACCCTTTCACAGGGGTAGCCTAAGACCATCCTGCATATCAGATATTTACATTATGATTCATAACAGTAGCAACATTCCAGTTATGAAGTAGCAACGAAAATAATTTTATGGTTGGGTCACAACATGAGGAACTGTATTTAAAGAGCCAGAAGGTTGCGAACCACTGATCTAAAGAGATATATAAGGGATTATTTTTTAATTATTATAATTGGCAGATGAATTGTACACCTACGTAGAAGCAGGGCATTTTTTCACATTTTGCATGTTTAAATAGTAAAGAAAAAATATGATTCCAATTTTTAAAAACTTTTTTCTTTTTTAAAAAATATATTTTTATTGCTTTCAGAGAGGAAGGGAGAGAGAGAGACATCAATGATGAGAGAGAATCATTGATCGGCTGCCTCCTGCAAGTCCCACACTGGGAACTGAGCCCACAACCTGGGCATGTGCCCTGACCAGGAATCGAACTGTGACCTCCAAGTTCATAGGTGGACACTCAACCACTGAGCCATGCTGGCTGGGCAAAACTTTTTTCTTTGAGAGGGGAAGAAGTAGAGAATTTTAGTTTTCCATAGTTCATTTTTTGGGTTATTTCTCTAAGAGCAATAAGACTCGTTTCATTTCAGGAACCATAGTTATTAATTGTACTTCAAGTTTAGTACAGAAGGCATAATTATAGCTTAGATTTGTTTAAAATGTATATTCATAGTTTACATTTACCTACATTTAATATTCATAGCTATTAAAATTAGAAATAGAATATCTATTGAAATTTTCATCTAGTCCAATATTTTTTTCTCTTCAAATTTTTCTTATCAGTAATTACTCTCATGCTTGTTATATAATTGTTACCTGGAAGTCAAAAGTCCAAGTGCTTCTAAAGGGTGAGAAAATTTCCATCTTCTCAAAATGGAATGCATTTCTGAAGTAGTTCTTTCATCCCATCCAGGGGCACTGCCCAGGACCAAGGGAAGGGAGCAGTTTTCATTATTGCAGTAGAAGCGATAAAACCATAAGTATCTTCTCTTTTCTTCAGAGAGTCTGTAAACCAGATTGTAATTTACTAGAAGTTTCTATACTTACAAAGGCTGCTGCAAACACACAGTATAAAATCTTACACTAGTTTTTTAAATTTTAGTTTAGTTTGGAAAGCAAGTCCTTTATCTTCTTGGAACAGTTTGATAAGGGTATTTCATCAGCTTATCTCCCACTAACTTTATTATTTTACAAAAAAAATAAAAATAAAAGCTTGCTTCAGATCATTCACATTTATTTTTTCCTCCCTGTTATCATCGCGACTTAAAAAAAAAAAAGATATATTGGTGGGCAAAATCTCTGTCTCCTTGAGAGCAGACAAAATTTATCTGAATCCTGCAACATGTACTACTTAGAAGAGCAATAAGCAACCACTTACTTTCTTTACAAATTAACTTAGACCAGATGAATTCTTTCACCTCAAAGCAAGTTTCACCAGAGTTCAGAAAACTCTTTGGTCTAAATTTCTAAAACAAAGATCTCAATTCATCCTTGGATTCTGGCATTACATTCTCAGAGTTCATTGAGAGTTTTGAGTTAATGCCAGTGAATAGAACTTCCTTAAATGCCTGGAGAGTAGTGCCAAACAGAAGATCTAAATCTGGGACTAGGGCTGTTGACTCACTGACAGCTTATGTTTTGCTCACACTCCCGCAGAAGCGTTCCGAGCCAGAGTTCAGCTGCAGAGCAGCGTTTCTCCTGTGACAACGACGGCTTTTGTACACTGTCTCTTCCAAAATGATGCTCTGTTGTTCACCTCACATTAGCTAAAAACTCCCAAGAATGGAAATGAGAAATATTAAGTATTTTAAAAGTCAATATTTCTCTATAACTTCTTTTAAAGGTATCTTCATCTGCACAATGAAGGAATTGGATTATAGGTAATGTCTAAGATATGTTTGGGCTTCTTTCCTGTTTTGTCACTACCTTCTCCAACAGAAAGCCCTCAAAAGAAAAAAAAAACAAACCCATAACAAAATTTTACTAAACTACTAAAATTATTAATTTTGTTCTGATGAAATTCCATTTTCCCCCAATATTGAATAATGCTTCCCCCCCCCCATTAACTTCTTTAATGAAACATTATTTACAGAGAAAGAAATGAACAATTCAATACATGTAGCAGGTAAAAACATAATCCTATTAAGATATAAATAGTTTTTTTTAATGCCACCAGATGCAAACACTGGTATGACTTCTTGCACCCTATGTTAATATTCCTTATTTTAAAACTTCATATAAATGGAATCAGTAAATACTCTCTTATTTATGGCTTTTTTCACTTAGTAGTTTTGGAAAGGATCTAATGTTGAGAATATTAGTGTATTTTTGAGACAATCATATTTAAATGAAGAGTTATAGGATGAGATGATTCACTTATAAGAAGAACTGGGGAAGGAGTATTTCTGGTAGTTGGAAAAGCAAGTATAAAAGGTCTTGATAGGGAGAGGAACTAGCACATTTGAAATATATGAGAGAGACTAATGTCATTGGCTTGAAGTGAATGCGGAAAGGAGCAATACAAGTTGAAATTAGAAAGCAGGGCAGTAACAAGATCATCTAAAACAGAACTTGATCACACTCAATATCTCAGCTTTGAATGTCCCAAACTTATTCTTCCCCCAGAAAATGACTCTATCTTCTGCCTTATTGATCAATTAAAAAATGTGTATTCTCCATTGAGTTAATTCATTCCTCAGTTTCTCAATGGGTTTATCCTCTAATTACTGTTAATCGTCAAGTCATATCTTCTGAACTTCCAAAGTATGCCTCTCAAATCTAGCCATTTCTCCCAATGTCCACTGCGATCCCTTTTAGTTACAGCCACTATAATCTCTTACCTAAAATGTCACCCTACTCTTCCTGCTATACTGCTTGCTTCCACTCTTACTTTCTTGCCAATCCATTCTTTAACTTGTGGTCAAAGTAATTACTCAAAAAGATTATTCAGGTCACATGACTCCCTTGTTCAAAACCGTTTAATTATTTCTCATCCTTAGGAAAAAATTATGTTCTATATCTTATCTATATATTACAGTAGATTTGTAAAGAATTACTTTCTTAGTTCTACGTTTTTGGCATGTCATTGATGAACATAGTCAGTTGTAGCTTAGATATTGTTAAGTGTTAAGTACAAAGTCCATAATTCTCTCTCTGTCTCTCTTTTTTTAATCCTCACCCAAGGATATTTTTTCATTGATTTTTTTAGAGAGAGTGGAAGAGAAAGGGAAAGACAGAGATAAATATCAATGTGAGGGAAACTCATTGATTGGTTGCTTCCTGCATGCGCCCTGACCAGGGCCAAGGCCGAGGAGGAACCTGCAACCGAAGTACATGCCCTGGACCAGAATGGAACCCAGGATTCTTCAGTCTGCAGGCTCTATCCACTGAGCAAAACCAGCTAGGGCCATAATTCTCTTATAGTTCTTCCTGGGGTTTGGTTTTATTCAGAGAATTACTGTTTGACAAAATCAAAGCACTCTGTAAGTCAACAATTTAGTGCTATTAAAACATGGTTTATTTCTGTACTTTTAAAATCTGCTAAGATAATTAAATTTTGCTTTTCCCTGTTTACTAAAACAACTTTATATCCACTTTGATGATGGTTAAGCAATGGTTTGTCCCTGTTATATGCTTATATATATTTAATCACTTTGTTATTTGAACTGAATGATTTCCAACATTTTTATTTTCCTTTGACTAAAGTTAAAGTTGCTTAATACTGCAGGAAAAAGAAACTTTAAAAAGCATACAAAATTACTAATTTAGCTCTTAACCTTAATTGATTATCCCACAGGTACAACTTTAGTAAATGAAAGAAGTTATGTGGGAGGGAAGGTTCACTCTTTATAAAGTTATGAACACTTTCATATGACTGATGGTGTCATGAATAGCAGGCAACATTTACTCATAAGACCTGGGTCACTTACAGTAAGGGAGACTGTTTCTGTGAAAGTCTGGCAATATGTTTTAAACACTCTTTCGGTGGTTCTTCAGGATTACTTCTACTGTCTTCAACATCAAATTTCACATACTCCCACTCTGCAGCTGGAAAGTCAATCTGAAATAAAGAAATGGTTGCCATGTACTGAAAAACTCAAAAATGCTTTATTAATTTAATAAACTCCATCATAGATTTGTAGAAACTAAAGGAAAACTCCTGTATTGTCTGTACCATTTATTACTTAAAAATAAGTTTTAAAATAATCATTAGGGTTTGACTTGGTATTTAAATAGATATGGTATTTAGAAAATCCTCAATTATGTATATAATAGGCATACATTAGTAATCTGTAATATTGTATCAGGAAAAATGAGAAAAAATAATAACAATATGTAAACTTTTCATAAAATTAAATGATTATAGCCTTTCTACATTTAAGAATTAAAACATATTTCTATTATTAAATGATGAAAATGATAGATGGTAATTATACTTTTTTACATAATAACTTAGAAAAATAGAGTTACTCTATGTTCATTTCTACTTCATAAAAGTCTGTGAACCATTATGTAGGCATGAGAGTGAAATCTTCTCTGGTAAAGACCAGTTTTGCAAGTATATAAGCAATGGAATATTTTGGATCAGTGTGGGGTATGCTGTCTTTGAAGGTGGGAGTTTTGCTAGGGATGTGGCTCTATTTGTGTGAAGCTTGTGGTATGACGGAATCTGAATCAGAGCTCCAGACTCAGAAATAAACTTGCATAGATACTGTCAATAAAACTTTAGAAATGAATGAGACCCAGCCATTCCACTGCTAGGTACATATTCAAGATAAATAAAAACTCACATCCACATACAAACTTGTACATGAATGTTTAAAGCTCTATAATTTATAGCCAAAAGGTGAAAATAATCTAAGTGCACATTGACTAATAAGTGATAAAGTATAGTATATCCATACAATGTAATATAATTCAATAATAAAAAAGAAATGAGTACTGATGCTACAACATGGATGAATTTTGAAGCATTATGCTAAGTGAAAAAAGCCAGTCACAAAAGGTCACATTTTTATAATTCTATTTATATAAAATGTACAGAATAGGTGAATTTGTAGAGACAGAAAGTAGATTAATAGGTTTTTAGAGTTGAAAACAAATGGATGAATAGAAGAAGGTGATAGCTAAAGGTTATGAGATTTCCTTTTGAAGTGATAAAAATAAAATTGATGGTAGTGATAATTGTACATATCTGTAAAAATATTAAAAGCCACTGAATTGCACACTTTAAATGCAATTGTATGGTACATCAATTATATATCAATGTAGCTTTTTAAGAAATTCTGCCAGGTAGAATATATATACTAAGAATAGCAAAGAGTAGCAGATGGAACCCTTGAAAACTGTCAACAGTGAGGACTAGCAGGAGAAGGGAGCTGAGAAGGAGACAGACAAAGGAAAACCAGAGAGAAGCATGAGGAGAAACATAGAGAGCAGTAACACCAAAGACCAAGGAAAAAAGTGTTCTGTAATGGGGAAGAGATAGACAGGGCCAAATTATAGAGAGGGTTAGTATGAAGAGGACTATTGAATTTGGCAACTAGGAATTAGTGTCCTACCTGACAACAGTTAAAGGTAGTGAGGACATATACGCAGAATATAATAAATGAGACATGAATGGCGAGGTGAGGAAGTAGAAAAACAGAGAATAGGATAAGAGCCACATTAACTCTTAGTTCTTAAGTTGTGACAGAGCCACTCTACTAGATTGTATAAGGGAAGAGGTAGGAAATCAAGGGAGACTCAGGACTGTGAGATCACGCAATAATCTGTCTCCATTACTGAACTCCGATCTACTTCATTTTATCCACTGCTTCCAGTTAGCAAATCAACCACAGAACACTCCAAAAATGATTAACTGGAAGGAACCAGGTCCTGTCACATCATGTCTCTTATCATACTGGGTCGGCTACACTGTGGCAATAACTACTCACATGATAAAGACAATAAAAAAAGTATAGACTTGAAAGAACTTGGAAAGGCATAGTATAATCCTTTCTTTGTACAGAGGAGAAAATTGAAGATGAGGTGACTTCACAGCCATGAAATTTTCTGTTAAAGAGTTAAGTCTAGAATCCACATTTCCTAAATCTTAGTCTGATGTCTTTTTCTGAGACTCACACTGACTCCTTAACACAAACACTAATTGCAGAACTTCTAATTTCCTCATCATCTCATAATATTTAGGTGAAAATTCTGCTCTAAATTTAGCTGTATGTAATTAGAGTGATACTGGTTATTAAGGGTTTTAACTTTAATACCTTAATAACTCTCATTTTATTTTGTATATTTCATCACCAATTAAGAATATTCTGGGAAGTTTCCCTTTATGTCTGTACATGAAATTATTTTGTAAAAATCAAATTACCTAACTTTTTTTGCATACTATGGAATATTTACATGCCGTCCCCCACCCTTTTGTAAGACAAATTTGGTGTGATTCCACGTGTCTACTTGGAAATCTATGCTGCTGTTAAATACTTGACATTTCTCTTCAGATTCCACTTACCAGGACCTGTGTCCCTAAGCAGTTTCTCCCCTCATTTGAGAAGAATCAAGAACAGTCTCCCTTACTTCTCTTCCACTGCTGCCAGTACAGATCCCTCTAATCACAAATTGATAGCCACAAAGCTCTGGCAATGAACAGACTTGGAAGATTTTGGTTGAGCTGAGGTGGTGTGTGTCTGGCAAGAAAATAGTCTGATAAAAAATGTATTAATCCTCTGAAAGAAAGGTAGTTGTGCTTTACAATGGAACACCTGCTAATCAGTAAGCCATCATTTGTTGAGTGTCTGTGATTGTGCTAAGATACAACCTGGACAGCTACTCTTTGTTATCACTGTGTCCACAGCTTAGAAGTGGATCGTTGGCTACCATCTGGTGGGGACCTCATCCCTCCTTCAGAGTGGAAGCCATCTTTCTATTAGTATTGCCTTCATTTTTGCATTTTTAGCATCTTGTTGTTCATCTTGCTAAACCTTATATCTCACACCCCTTACCCCCAAACCTTGAAACTAAAAAGCCTAGAGACTCCACTAGTTTCCTCTGGAAGCAATGATCTCCACCTGAGGGCAATTTTATTCTCAGAGGGTATTTGACAGTGCCTGAAGGCATACTTGATTCTCAGAACTGGGGAGGTGCTACTGCCATCTAGTGGGTAGAAGACAAAGATGCTGCTAAATATCCTACAGTGCACAGAACAAAGAATTATCTGAAACAAAATGTCAATAGTGCAGAAGTTGAAAAATCCTTTTCTAGACTATCCTGCCAAGAAAGCAGTTCCAGTTTTTCCTAAAGAGAATAAGAGTCTATATTCCCCACATTTTCAATGTATGGGAGTGGCCATGCTTCAGGTGTCTGACAAATATGATTACTTGCAATCATGAACTAATAGGGAGTTCTCAGCAGTAAGAACCAAAGCCTGAAATCATTCATCACCTTTCATTCATGATCACAAAAAGTAGAAAGGCTTTAAGAAAAAATAAAGTGCAGTATAATGGATGGATTTTGTTGCAGTTTCTCCCCCACTACTCAGCTAATTGCTAGTCATTTCAGCAACGTACAATAACAAGATTTTAAGGAACATGACACAATGCAGAGGCAGGTGTGAATAAGGTACCAAACTAATAATATATACCAATGACTTCTTTCAGACAATGGAAAAAATAAATGCACATAATGAGTATACTAATGGCAGCATTCCTTCCCTCTCCTTCATGATCTTGTTGGATGGAGAATGGCTTGAAATTGCTATTAAATAAGCTGGGAGAAAAAGACTTTGAGAATACTAAATACAAAATAAAAGCTGTAGAGATTTTTAAAATCCCAGTGGCTGGAGGGAGAGAAGACTATAACATTGTGTGATCCTAAAAGAGAATTGTTTCTGTAATTGACAATAAGCTACCGATCAACCAATACTTGCCTTGTGTACTTTAATCTCATAGTCTGGCACTTACCTGCAGGATCACAGGGGATGGCTGGCTTATATCCCACACTCCTGGAGCTATTATTTCGATGGGAGGCTCACTGTGTAATGTCATGCTGAATAGCACAGACCCAAGAATGATTTTGCTGCAAGAGAAAACACATACAGACAGGAGCCACTTGATGAGGGAAACTATTATTATCTATAAATGTTTTCTTTTGAAATATAAACATAATCAGCTGGCTTCATTTAGTAACAGGAAGAGAAATACAATATTCCATAATCTTACATATTAATTAATAGTTCATTTCTAACACCCCCCCACACACACACACACGGCTATGTTTATAAGCTATCTAGATTTATTTTCCACATGACAAAGTTGTTTTCACAATGGTTAACTCTTGAGAACATTTTTTTGCCCCACAGAATGACTAAATTCCCTGGGAATCCATAAAGATATGGCTCTAAAATGTATAGAAAGAAAATACTTAAATTAACATATGATCTGCAGAATCAAAATAGTGGGACTTCACAGGAGAAGTACTTCTTTATGCATGAATAAGAAAAAAAAAATTCATATTCTGAATCTTTGAGAAGACGTTGTAAATTACCATAGTAAATGAGAATGCATACAGGAAAGACTTTAAACAGGAAGAATTCATGGAAGGTTTTAACAACTTCAGTAACATCCAAATCCACAGAGATCCTTAAAGGAATTAAAAAGGAAACTATACCTGGCTGTATATATGAATTCAATTATTGGTGAGCTGTTACAATGATCACTGAGAACAGCTTTTGATTTTAAAATATCAAATTAAATGTAAAACTGAAAGGCAATAAAATTAAAGTTTATGAATAACTTTAAGGCATCAGCTGAGTCTTTTTGAAAACAGCATAGACTTCCATCTTGCCATTTAATGAACACTATGTGAAATAGGATGAAAACGCCAGCAAATAAAGCTTTCTTTAGACCTCTAGATTTCTGAGGCCTGCTTTCTTTATTTTCCATATCTGGAGATTTTTTTTAAAAGTATCTGTTTAGGGGAGTATAATTTATAAACATTATTGTGCAGATATTTTTAAATAACCCAAGAATATTCTTCTGGCAGAACAAACTTGGAGTCTTTATCCTTTTGTTTCATCCCTCCCTCATCTTGAGAAAGATTTTTTTCTTGTATAACATTACCAGGGAGCCAGTATTAGCAAGCTAAAATTTAGCTTAATGAGGTAGAAATAAAAAATATATTAATGTGATTTCTCTTCTGCCTTTCTTAAGTTATAACCCTCTCCAAAATGGTCCAAAATACCCATCTGCTTGGAAAAAGTTTGGATTAGCTCCAGGCAGAATGAGAAAGGAAGAAGGAGAAGGTCAGATGTTAATGTTCTCCACAGCATTTATAGAAAATACTTGTGTCCACAGTAAAGGGTTAACAGGAATGAGGGAGGAAGGATGTGGTATAGCTGATGGAGAATGTGGTACAGAAAAGGCCGCCACTTTCTGGCAACTCAGGATGGTGGGAAACAGAAGACAATGAGGGAACAGAGTGAGTGTGGCAGACACAGATGTTCCAATTTCCCCCTCTTCTGGAAGGCAGATGGGGAGGAGTGTTAGATAAGGGAATATAGGATAATGCTGAAGGTGGGCGGCGGGGGGGGAGGGGGGGCTCATGGTAAAGCTAAATATACCTGAGGGAGGGGCTTTCCAAAAGGGGGAGGTCATATGGTGGGGACAAGGGACCTTTGTGCTAAGAGTGGGGATAAGATGAGGTCAAATAGGAGTCACAGGTAACCTCAGATGGGTCTATGGTGCCTGTAAGAGCCCCCCTCACCCAGGGAGTGTCAGTAAGCCCTGGCCAGGCTGGGAGAGCACCAGTCACTAGTTCCCCTAGCTGTAATAAGTAGCCACAGCTTCAAAAGCACCTTTGATTTGGATATCAGAGGTCAAATCACCAGGCCAAAGAATCTGTTTCTTTTCTGATCCTGTGTCTCCAGATATCCTCTTAGGAAGAGGCAGTGTGTCAGGAGATCATCGGAATGACTAAGCATTATTTTTTCAAAAGCGACTGTGCACTTCTAAAAGGACTATTTAAATTACTGAAATGACTAATTTTTGGTCATCAGTGGAAGGTTTTTCCTCTTCATTAATTATAAGGTAGGAGGTCATGAGGAAAAGTGTGATATGTTAGTGGCATTTTTCTTTGCATCTAAGATGTATAATGAGTTATATTTATGGCCTTGCTATACTTATATGCCTTGGCCATGTTTCACTCTGAAAAACAGAGTGATCTAAGCTGATTTCTACAGAGGATGAGGTGACTCAAGAATAAATGTCAGTGTCTGTCATTTGTCTCCTTGGATGGAGTCTGGATCAGTAGTCACCACGGCCTTAATTCTGAGGCATATGGGGGAGAATGAAGTCAGAACACTTGATTTAAGTATATGTATGAGGAGATGTATCAAGCAAAAAGGCATAGGGAGAATGGACTTCTAGCTGTCCAACTGAGGCTGAGACACTTTGAGGCAATTCAAGGAGGAAAGGATGCCTGGCACCATTCGTTGGGCTCTCTGTGTGCTTGATACTAGCTAACTTACTTTCTGATAATGGACTACACCTAAAAATCTTTTGAGATATTGTAAGCAAGGTGGAGAGAATAAATTTCCATAGAGTTCTGGAAATAGAAAATGTGAGGAGGAGGAAGATGATTAGTGGAATTAAGAGGGGAAGAGTGTTGGTGGTCTCCCAGGAGACTGTTCATTCAGGGCTAAGTATCTCTGAACTGAAGAATTTACCACAATCTAGAAATGCTAAGCAACTATTACACTATTTGTTTTGCATTTAAGTAGAAAAGTAGCTCTTAACAATTGTTGAGGTGTGAATAACACTTTCGTATAGCAGTGAGGAGGCATTGTGAATACAGCATAGATGCAATAGAAGTTCTGTCTGAAAAAGGGAGGATTGCAAAGCTGCTATGGCAGTGGTTCTCAACCTTCCTAATGCCTCGATCCTTTAATACAGTTCCTCATGTTGTGGTGACCCCAATTTCATTGTTACAAGTTGAACATAATTAAAGCATAGTGATTAATCACAAAAACAATATGTAATTATATATGTGTTTTCCGATGGTCTTAGGTGACCCCTGTGAAAGAGTCATTTGACCCCTAAAAGGGTCATGACCCACAGGTTGAGAACCGCTATTCTATAGGCAAAATTTAACTTTTGTACTTGTGACATATTTTTTATAGGCTTGAAAGCGAGTTTATGTGCTTGAAAATGTCAATGTTTATATTTATTTGTAGACATTCTTGGTGCAACCATAACTGATATTTCTGCATATAGTCACCATTGGTTATTCTGAAACCCACGTCTTAGAACCACAGAGATAGGAAGCTTTTAGTTCTGCATATTTTCAGGTCTTGTATATGTTTAAAAAAAATAAAGACATAAGTGCTCATTACAATTCCACACAGCTAGATATGGGTAATTCAAAACGTAATAAATGGCAGATTCAATACCAAACATTTATAGGCAAAGGCATTCTGTGAAAAGTGGCCTATTTGCTATGATCTGGAAATATCTGTATCCGATGAATTGGGTTAGAATCTCTGTAACTTGTAGCAATGAGCTCAGTGGGAGTCATGGAATCTCCGAATTGCCCCAAGAATAGATTTCTGATGTCTTATGAAGATCTGGACTTCTTTAAATTGTTCAACAAGGGAGAGAGGCAGATTTTTCTGATTTTCATAAGATATGGTCTTTTGGAAATACAGTTACAAGTGCTTATTCAAGTTGTGTTTGCTGATGTGATGTCTCATCATCCATAATCCATCACTTTTCCTCAAGAAAACACCACCTACTATCAGTCCCAAATGGCATTACTTAAAGATGACCACCATCTATGATCACTTACATATAAAATGTTTACCAGTGGTAAGTGACTTATGACAAAGCAATATGGAGTCAGTATTTTTACTATTATGACTATTTAGAAAAAGATCTTGAAGATTAGTTTGAAACACAGTAATATCTTAAACATTCTTATATATTTAACATGTATTGATTGCCTATCATGTGCAAAGTAGTGTGGTGGGTGATTGAAGGGAATCAAATAGATTGAATTTTTTTCAGTGAATAACTGGAAATGTTATTCCACAAACATGTTAGATCTTACAAGCACTGCAGTTGAAACTTTAAAGAAATTCACTCTTGAAAAGAAAGGACATGTGCATAGCTCCTTCTAGCAAGAAAGTAATGAAAGCTCTAACCCACAAATCAGATTTTTGAAATATTTGCTAACAGCAGTAGGTGTTATTTTAGGACAAAACTGTTTTTTGCAGACTTCATGAAATTTTATTTCCATTCTAAATCTCATGTAGGAATTGATTTTTTCTCAATTCAATTTAGTAAACAAATCTCTAATGATTGCCTATTCATGAGGTACTATATTAGGTGATAGATGTTACAAAGATAAATCTATTCCCTTTCCTCAAGAAACATATAAGTAGAAATAGGTTATAGCATCAAAACAAATAATGGAGGACACACACACACACACACACACACACACACACCAGGTCAGAACTAATCCAAAAAAGTCAATTTTAAAGATTTATGATGATTGTTCTGAAAATAACTTATTTATATTGACTAAACGTGGGAACTAAAAACTAATGAAGAATTTTCTTAAAATATTTATATTACCAAATATTTTTAAAGCAATAGGGCAGAAAAATTCTTTATAACACTATTAAAATAATAAAACAATTATTAATTTTTCAATTTCATTTTAAAGCAAATCTTGCCATGTAAAAAATAACTAAGCTGATTTATTTAAAACATTTTTCCTTAATGATATAGAGAATCATGTAATAACTATCAAATATCCAAAGTATTATTAGTTCTAAATAGCTATGGTTAAATCATCAGGTAATTTGCAACAGCCATTAGCTCCAATAGAATATCTGAGCTCATAGTTGGCTTACTTTTCTGAAAATATCATTATAAAGTTGCAAATATTTCTTCTTGGCAATAAAAGGTCAGTAAACCAGTGAGTTACATTGTGTAATTTTACTTCATCCAGAATTCCTTGATTTTCATTGTTTCTATATGATAGAATTTAGCCAAATAATTTCGAAGTACTAAATGAAGAGAAATTGGCTGGTTAGAGAAGGAAAAGCAATTGTAACAGGTCCTGCCAGTAACTTTTCACTGTGAATGATCTAGTGGACAAGTTGAACATGAAACCTGCATTCAAACCCATTTCTACACTTTTTTCCACTCCCACTTTCAATAATCATGATTTATGCTGAGCTACCTCAATTTTAGGATAAAATTTTCTCTTGATTTTTTTCTCATTATGCTACATACTGCAAAATATTTAGTTTCAAGGAGGCTTTTTATTGGGAAGAGAGCTGTGTTAATCACACATTATATACTTACTCTTTTGGAAACAATGGAAGAGAAGTCCAGGCCAATATCTCTGCATTGTTGGTGGCACAGTTAATCCCAAACAGTTTTATAGTGAGCATGGATTCCTTTGGAAGGGATTTTATTTCAAGAGGAAAAGTGATCCTTAAAATAAATTTAAAAAGTAGATTATCAATTACAATGTTATTTTATTAAATATTTGAACATTTGTGTTTAATATTGTAAAAATGAAAATATAGCAGAAATACATAGAGTAATGAGATTGTTTACTCAGTGAGTATTGCTAAAATTATAATTTTACATGTAAGGTTTTTGTTTTTTTAATTATGATAACTTGAGTACTTATCCTTTGCAAGCACAGAAGAATGGTTCACATTGTCTTAGAGAATGAGGGGATAATCAAAATGGCTAAATTGTCCATAATCATCAGATGGAGATTTAGAAAAGAATAGTCTAAGAAGAGAAAAGTACATGGACAAAGATATATATATATATATATATATATATATATATATATAAATTAAGTGTAGCTGATAAGTAATGAGTGGCTCTCTGTGGCTAGAACAAGAGATGTGATCAAGCTGTGGAAAAGTTATGGATTATGCAATTAGTAAATAGGTGGTTGCCAGAATGCTTAAGAACTGTGTATTCCAGTTTTTTCAAGTTTTTTCTTAATGGCAAAAGGAAATATTTCAATGAGAGATTAAAAGTATAGAAAGTTGAAAATAATTTTAAATATGAACTATTCTGAGTTACTATGAGGTCCTAGAATTTTGGAGGTTGATTGTTGGAATACAATTTCTAGGTATGTCAAGGTGAAATAGCTCCAAATTCAGACCATAGATGAATTGTAGATACAGGCAAAAATAATGAATAAAAAAACCTCTTAAATGTGGGTATTGAAGCCATCAAGGTATATAAGGGAATGTATAGAAGGTTATAAGTGATACTGTGAGACTAGAGAGGATTAACCTGGGTAACATAAGTATCTAAGAAGAGCTTTAGACAATAAGCTAAGAGTGTGATCTGTGGTCAGGGAGAAGGGTATCTTTCTTTTCTTTCTGGAGTCATCCTGGTTATATAGAAACTAGAGGTCCAGTGCACAGATTCATGCACCAGTGGGGTTCCTCAGCTGGGCCTGCGGGGATCAGGCCAAAACTGACTCTCTGCATCCCCCAAGGGGTCCTGGATTGCAAGAGGGCAGTTCTTGGTTGATGCACCCTGGAATTGGGCTCTCTCCTCTCTGGTTCTGGGTGTATCACCCTAGAATCACAGCTGCCAAGTCACTGCAGCATCAGCAGCTCCTGCATTGAGCATCTGCCCCCTGGTGGTCAGTGCACATCATAGCTACCGGACAGAGTGCCTTCCCCCTGGTGGTCATTGTGAATCATAGCTACCGGTCAGATGGTCGAATGGTCGGATGGTTGCTTAGGCTTTTATATATAGACTAGAGGCCTGATGCACAAAAATTTGTGCACTTGGTGGGGGGGGCCCTCAGCCTGGCCTGTGCCCTCTCACAGTCTGGGACCCCTCAGGGGATGACCATCTGCTGGCTGAGGCCTGCTCCCCAGAGGATTGGGCCTAAGCTGGCAATTAGACATTCCTCTGGCAGCCTGGCAGCCCTCGGGGGATGTCCACTTGCCAGCGGGGAGCAGACCTAAGCTGCAGTCGGACATCCATAGTGCTGCTGAGGAGGCAGGAGAGACTCCCACCACCACTGCAGTACTGGCAGCCATCAGCCTGGCTTGTGGCTGAGCAGAGCTCCCCCTGTGGGAGCACACTGACAACCAGGGGGCAGCTCCTGCAATGAGCGTCTTCCCACTGGTGGTCAGTGTGTGTCATAGTGACCAGTCATTCCCAGTCGTTCTGCTATTAGGGTCAATTTGCATATTACCCTTTTATTATATAGGATAGAGGACTGGTGCATGGGTGGGGGCCGGCTGGTTTGCCCTGAAGGGTGTCCTGGATCAGGGTGGGGGTCCCGCTTGGGTGCCTGGCCAGCCTGGATGAGGGGCTGAGGGCTGTTTTCAGTCTGCCCGCACCCTCTTCAGGGTGGGCGTCCCCACTGGGTTGCCTGGCCAGCCTGGATGAGGGTCTGATGGCTGTTTTCGGGCTTCCCACACCCCCTTCAGGGTGGGGATCCCCACTGGGGTGCCTGGCCAGCCTGAATCAGGGGCTGAGGGCTGTTTTCAGGCAGGCTAAGTCTGCACCTGAAGCTCCCAGTCTCTCCTTTTTTTCTTTTTTATTCTGGGGTTTATTTACCTTCTGTAATTGAAACTTTGTTGCGGCTCCAGCTCCAAGGCCTGCTGGCTGAAAGCAGGTTTCTGGGGTTGTTTAGCTTCTATAATTGAAACATAGTTGCATTTTGGAGCTGTTGCTTTCAGGCTCAGAGCTGAGCAGTGGCAGGCAGGGAACCTTGGCTTCCTCCATCGCTGGGGCAACCAAGCCTCATGTTCGCTTCAGCTGCCTGGCTGCCGGCTGCCATCTTGGTTGGCAGTTAATTTGCATATCACCCTGATTAGCCAATGGGAAGCGTAGCGGAGGTATGGTTAATTACCATGTTTGTCTATTATTATATAGGACTAGTGGCCCAGTGCACAAAATTTGTGCACATTAAAGGGGGATTTATTAAAGGAAATATTTTAATATTGCTATTTCCCCTTTCTCTATAATAGAATGTCAGAGATGAAAGTAAAATGTATATGAAAATCTTCATCCTGTCAGAGTCTAGGGCACACTGTGGGACCCAGAGTCAAGTCCCTGTATACCTGTGGTGCCTCAAATTTGTGTGAGACCCAGACCCAGCCGGCCCCACCCCCAATGGGCAAGATCCAGACATGGCCGGTCTCACCCTTGTCAAGCCCTGCTAGTTGGGGGGGCACAGCCTCAGGTCCCCTGGCCTGGCACCAGGTGGGGAGGGTGCAGCCTCAGGCCCCCTGGTAAGCCCCACCAGGTGGGGGGAGGGTGCAGCCTCAGGGCCCCCATCAAGCCCTGCAGGGTGGAGGGAGCAGCCTCAGGTCCCCCGTCAAGCCCCGCCAGGCTGGGTGTTCAGCCTCAGGTCCCCCAGCCTGCTGCTGTGTGGGGGGCACAGCCTCAGGTCCCCCAGCACACCCTCAGGTCCCCTGACCTGGCGCTGGGACGGAGGGCATGGCCTGAGGTCCCCTGGGATGGGGGGGTATGCTTTGAGGTCCACTGGCCCAGGCCAGGGGGTGTGGCCTCAGGTCCCCTGGCCCGGTGAAGGGGCATGGGTTGTGGCCTCAGGTCTCCTGGCCCAGAGCCAGGGCAGGGGTCATGGCCTGAGGTCCCCCAGCCTGGTGCCAGGGAGGGGGCGTGGCCTGAGATCCTCCAGCTTGGCGTCGGGACGGGAGGGCGGGGGCACAGACTGAGGTCCCCTGTCCAGCCCCGCCGGGTGGGGGATGCAGCCTCAGGTCCCTGCTAATTGCTCATTAAGGCCTATTTAGGGAACTCGGCCTCCGCTGTGGGTGCAGCCATCTTGACCGTTCCTGGTGTGATGGTCAATTTGCATATTCCTTCTTTATTAGGTAAGATGACCAGAGAGTCAAGATGGTGGCCAGCAGGACGGCAGTGGAGAGAGAGTGTGAGTGAGTGAGGGAGTGAAAGGGAGCGTGGGGATGTGTGTGGTATGTGTGTATGTGTGTGTGAGTGAGGGACAGTTTGATGCTGCAGGACTTTTGGGGGCTGGCCGACTGGGCTCTTTTAGATGGGGAGCCTCTGCTAAAGCTGCAAGCACTTCCAGGTGGCTGGCACTGGCACAGAAAACACACCATTTTGAAGGGAAGAGCTGCTGTGACTTGGAGCCCAGCCTCATCACCATCCAGACTGGCCTCAGACACCACCCAGGACCCTACAGCCATGCTGGCCAAAAACCTGCTACCTCAGTTGAAGACCCACAGACAAAGGACTCCAGACTCCTCAGCCTCAAGCTCCTGGGAATCCTAGAGTGTGCAACCCTCCCGGTGGCCCACTGCTGGGGCACAGGCCTCATGTGTCCTGGAATTTGGGCTCCCTGATGACTCTCAGGGTGTGCTACCCTCCCACTAACCCACCACATTAGCTAGGGGTCTAGCACATCCCAGCACCTGGACTCTTCAGTGACAGCAAAAATGGGGAGACAAAGAAACAACCCCCAAAGGAAAGAAAAGGAGGAAGCACCAGGAAAGGAACTAAATGAAATAGAGGCCTGCAGTATGTCAGAAAAAGAATTAAGAGTAAGGGTCATACAGTTCATAAACCAGATGGATGAGAGTATCAACAACTTATGTAAGAATCAAGAGGAAATAAAAAATGATATACTTACAATAAAAATCACAATGGAAGGTTTCAACAGTAGACTAGAAGAAGCGGTGGACTGAATTAGTGAGTTAGAAGACAGGGCAGAGAAACACACACAGTCTGAACAGCAATTGGAGAAAAAAATTAAAAATAAAGAGGAGAGCCTAAAGAAGCTTTGGGACAACATAAAACAAAGTGACGTATGTATAATAGGAGTGCTAGAAGGACAAGAAGAGTAACAAGGATTAGAAAACCTATTTGAAGAAATAATGACAGAAAACTTCCCTGATTTTGGGAAGCAAAAAGTCACACAAGCACAGAGAGTCCAAGACAAGATGAACCCAAAAGACCCACACCAAGACACATCATAATTACAATGACAAAGGTTAATGGCAAAGAGAGAATCTTAAAGGCTGCAAGAGAGAGACAGAGAATTACCTACAAAGGATGTTCCATTAGATTATCAAATGATTTCTCAACAGAAAAAGCATCAGACCAGAAGGGAATGGAATGAAGTATACAAAGTCATGCAAACCAAGGGACTGAATCCAATAATACTCTATCCAGCAAGGCTATCAATCAAAATTAAAGGGGAATTAAGGAGCTTTGCAGACAAAAAAAGGGGTAAGGGAGTTTATCATTACCAAGCCAGCAATGCAAGAAATGCTAAAGGGACTGTTGGACTGTTGTAAAAAGAAGAAATAGAGAGGGAAGAAAGAACACAAGCATAAAGAATAAAAATGGCTCAAACAAATATCTATCAATAATCTTAAACGTAAGTGGACAAAATGCTTCCAATCAAAAGACTTAGAGTGGCTGAATGGATAAGAAAACATGACCCATAAATATGCTGTCTACAAGAGGCCCACCTCAGAACAAAGGACTCACATGGACTGAAAGTGAAGGGATGGAAAAATATTTTCCAGGCAAATGGAAATAAAAGAAAATCTGGGGTAGCAATACTTATATCTGACAAAGTAGACCTCAAAGTGAAGGCTATAATAAGAGACAAGGAAAGCCACTTTATAATACTAAAGGAATTGATACAACAAGAGGATATAACTCTGGTAAACACATACACACAATGCAGGACAACCCAAATACCTAGAAAAATTCTAGAAAATATCAAGGGAGAGATTGACAGCAATACAATCATGATAGGGGACTTTAATACCCTATTTACATTACTGGATAAATACTCTAGACAAAAAATCAGCAAAAAACCCCAGCAATACTAAATGATTCACTAGATCAGATGGACTTAATTAACATCTTCAGAACATTTCACCCCTAAGTTATAGAATATACATTCTTCTCAAGTACACATGTGACATTTTCAAAGATAGACCACATATTGGGGCACAAAGTGTCTTCAAATTCAAGAAGATTGAAATCATATCAAGCATCTTCTTAGATCACAATGGCATAATATTAGAAATCAACTACAATAAAAATAAAAAATTCAAACACTTGGAGGCTAAATAAATGTTGTTAGACAATTATTGGGTTACCAAAGAGATCAAATGACAATGAAAACAAAACAATCCCCAAAATCTATGGGACATAGTGAAAGCAGTCCTGAGAGGGATGTTCATAGTATTATAGGCCTACCTTAAAAAAAAAAAACAAGAAAAACTGGTAATAAATTATCTAACACTACAACTTAAAGAATTAGAAAAAGAGCAACAAGAAAAGCCCAGGGAGAGTAGAAGGAAGGAAATAATAAAGATCAGAACAGAAATGACATAGAGACCAAAAAACAATATAAAAGATCAATGAAACCAAGAGCTGGTTCTTTGAAAGGATAAACAAGATTGATGAACCTCTAGCCAAGCTCACCAAGAAGCAAAGAGAGAGGACCCAAATAAACAAAGTCAGAAATGAAAGAGGCATCAATCCCCAGAAGGAAAGTAGGGGAGGGCGGGGGTAAGGGGAAGAGATCAACCAAAGGACTTGTATACATGTATATAAGCCATACCAATGGACATGGACAACAGGGGGATGGGAGCATGAGTTTGTGTGTGGGGGGGAGGTTGGGGGTTAATGGGGGGGATGAGGACACATTTGTAATACCTTAACTAATAATAAAAAAAAATAAAAAAAAATAAAAAAAAATAAAAAAAAAAGAAATGAAAGAGGCGAAATAGGAACCTACCCTAAAGAAATACAAAGGATTGTAAAAAAAAAATACTATGAACAACTCTAACAAACTGGACAACCTAGAAGAAATGAACATATTTCTAGAAAAATACCACCTTGCAGAACTCAATCAGGAAGAATAAAAAAATCTGAATAGGCCAATAACTATGAAGGAAATTGAAGCAGTAATCAAAAAACTTCCAGCAAACAAAAGCCTGGAACCAGATGGCTTCACAGGGGAGTTTTACCAAGAATTCAAAGAAGAACTAAAACCTATCCTCAGACTATTCCAAAAAATTCAAGAGGAAGGAACATTTCCAAGCTCTTTCAATGAAGCCAGGATTACCCTAATCCCAAAACCAGATAAAGACACTACAAACAAAGAGAATTACAGGCCAATATCTCTAATGAACATAGATGCTAAAATATTCAACAAAATCCTAGCAAATCAGATTCAGCATTACACTAGTAAGATCATACACCATGACCAAGTGGGATTTATTCCAGTGATGCAAGGATGGTACAATATCCACAAATTAATAAACATGATACATCACATCAACAAATTGAGAGATAGAAATCACATAGTCATGTCAATTAATGCGATATGGTATTTGACAAAATTTAACACCCTTTCTTGATATAAATGCTCAGCAAAGTGGGAATAAAAGGATCATACCTCAACATAATAAAAGCTTTATATGACAAGCCTATAGCCAATATCATACTCAATGGGCAAAAACTAACCCATTTCACCTAAGAACAGGAATAAGACAGGGATGCCCCTCTCACCACTCCTGTTTGACATAGTACTGGAAGTGCTAGCCATAGCAATTAGACAAGAAGAAATAAAAGGCATCCAAAGATGCCTTTGGAAAAGAAGAAGTAAAACTGTCATTATTCACAGATGACATGATATTGTACATCGAAAACCCTAAGACTCCATCAAAAAACTACTAGACTTAATAAATGAATTTGGCAATGTAGCAGGATACTAAAGTAACACCTAGAAATCTATGGCTTTTTTATACACCAATAATGTACTCACTGAAAGAGAAACAAACAAACAAACAAAACAATCCCTTATACCATTGCACCAAAACAATTAAGATACCTAGGAAAAAACTTAACTAAGGACATAAAAGACCTGTACTCAGAAAACTACAGGACATTGAAAAAAGAGATAGAGGAAGATATAAACAAATGGAAGTATATAGCATGTTCATGGATTGGTAGAATCAACATCAACAAAATGTCCATACTACCCAAAGCAATCTGTAGATTTAATGCAATCTCCATTAAAATACTAACAGCATATTTTACAAACCTAGAACAAACTCTCCAAAAATTCATATGGAATAATGCTGTAGACCAATTCCAGCATGTCATAATTTCGAGAGTTTCATCAAAAGGTTGATGAGACTTGAGGACTCAGCAGGGTTGAGTCACACATGTAGTCACCTGTTGGGAATGGCTAAAGGCATTTCCCCAAACCTAAATAGTAAACTGATTGTGGCTGCCAGACAGTTAAAGGGCATCTTAATCTACATGTTATTGCCTCCTACTGGCCAAACACCTGAACAGCCGTAGGTTATTCCCCAAACTGACAATGCTTCTGTACCCTTTGAAACCTTACCCTTTGAATTGTATTATCTCCACCTTGCCTTAGAACAAATTGTGTTAATAAAAGCAAGGGTCCTAGAGAAGGAGGGACTCTTCAGTTCCTTTAGCTGAAAGTCCTCTGTCCCCCAATGCCTTTCAAAATTATATCTCGTCTCCGGATTCTTCATTAGTCTTTTTAATCTACGCATCAGCCCCTTTTCCAGATTCCTTGAACCTTTCTTGATGCTGGGACATGAACCCTGGCAGAATAAAAAAAGACCCCAAATAGCTGCAGCATTCTTAAGAAAAAAGAACAAAGTCGGAGGGATCACAATACCAGATAACAAGCTATATTACAAAGCCACTGTTCTCAAAACTGCCTGGTACTGGCACAAGACCAGACATACAGACCAATAGAACAGAACAGAGAATCCAGAAATCAACCCAAGCCATTATGCTCAATTAATATTTGACAAAGGAGGCAAGGGCATGCAATGGAGTCAAGACAGTCTCTTCAATAAATGGTGTTGGGATAATTGGACAGATACATGCAAAATAATGAAACTAGACCACCAACTTACACCATACACAAAAATAAACTCAAAATGGATAAAGGACTTAAATGTAATATGGGAAACAATAAAAATCTTAGAAGAATCTATAGACAACAAAATAGCAGACATATGTCGTAGCAATATCTTTACTGATACAGCTCCTAGGGCAATGGAAACTCAGGAGAAAATAAACAAATGGGACTACATAAAGATAAAAAGCTTCTGCACAGCAAAAGAAACCATCAACAAAACAACTGCATGGGAGAACATATTTGCCAATGTTATCTCTGATAAGGGCCTAACCTCTAAAATTTATAGGGAACTCATACATCTTAACAAAAGGAAGTTAAACAATCCAATAAAAAAAATGGGCAAAAGACTTAAATAGACACTCTTCCACTGGATATACAGAAGGCCAAGCAACATATGCTCAAAGTCACTAATCATCTGAGAAATGCAAATCAAAACCACAATGAGATACCATCTCACATCTGTCAGAATGGTTATCATCAACAAATCAACAAATTACAAGTGCTGGTGAGGATGTGGAGAAAAAGGAACCCTCATGCACTGCTGGTGGGAATGCAGACTGGTGCAGCCATTTTGGAAAACAGTGTGGCGTTTCCTCAAAAAATTAAAAATGGAACCCCCATTTGACTCAGTAATCTCACTTCTAGGATATATCCCAAGAAATCAGTAATACCAATCAGAAAGGATATATGTACCCCTATGTTCATAGCAGTACAATTTACAATAGTTAAGATTTGGAAACAGCCTAAGTGCCCATCAGCAGATGAATGGATTAAAAACATGTGGCACATCTACACAATGAAATACTACAGTGCTGCAAAAAAGAAAGAACTCTTTCCATTCTCAACAGCATGGATGGACATGGAGAGCATTATGCTAAGCCAGTTGAAGAAAGATAAATATCATATAATCTCACTTATTTGTGGAATATAATGGACAACATAAGCTGATGAACAAAAATAGATCTAGAGACAGAGAAGCATCAAACAGACCTTCAGACGGAATGCAGGGTAGGGTGGGGTTGGGGGGTAAGAGATCAACTGAAGGGCTTATATGCATGTATATAAAAATAGACAATGGACACATATAGTAGGGGGGTGAGGGCATGTGATGGGTAGTGGGGGTCACTGGGGAGAGGTCAATGGGGGAAAAAAGGAGACATATGTAATGCTATATGTAATACTTTAAACAATGAAGAATTTTAAAAAAAAGAATTGAACATATGAGGAAAAAAAAAGAAATGACCAGGTTCTATGATAAGAGCTTCAAGATAAGTATGGTCTTTAGAGGAGATCTATTTGTGAGACAAAGAGATGAAAGTTATATTTTTCAAAAGACTGAGGTGGGAGAATATGTTTACTAGAAAATGAGAAGGCTAGAGACAAATAGGAAATTTGGAACAGAGATAGGTAGATAGGGGGAGACTCATGGATTTCCAAGGGGTGGAAAGAAGAGAAAAGTGACTGGGAGAGCAAATGAGGCAGCTTAGATTGAGTGATGTCTGATGGCATTAGGTATGAGGAATATGAACAAAATCCACTGTCCTTGTATTTCCCAATTGATCTTTGATGTCAACTTGTTTAAGCAATGGGTAATTATTAGAGTACTAGAGGCCTGGTGCATAAAATTCATGCACGGGATGGGGGTTCCCTCAGCTTGACCTGCACTCTCTCAATCCGGGACTGCTGGAACCTAACCACTTGCCTGCCTGCCTGATCACCCCTAACCACTCTGCCTGCATGCCTAATCGCCCCTAACCCCTCTGCCTGTCGGCCTGATCACCCCTAATCACTTGCCTGCCTAACTGCCTGATTGTCCCTAACCACTCTGCCTTCCTGCCTGATTGCCCCTAACTACTCACCTGCCTGCCTGATCACCCCTAACTGCATCTGCCTCAGTCCACACCGTGGTGGCTTCATCTGGAAGGATGTCTGGAAGGATGTCCAGAAGGTCATTCGGCTGTCCAGTCTAATTAGCATATTATGCTTTTATTATTATAGATTGATAATGACCAAAGCCTATTATCCAATTGGAAATTGCTGATTGAGGTTGGCCCAGCTGAGGCCTTAGGTATTATTAAGCATCTTCGTGCACAAAGAATTGGCTGTCTAATCAGGATACTAGGGAGCAGTCCTTAATCAAAGTGTCAAATAAGACATTGGTAACCCCCTTTTGTGAGTGGTTGGCAGCATCCAACCTCAGGAATAAGGAGAAATTAATTTAGCCCAGTGACCATGACTGATGATGAGGAAGTACACATCCCTTTCTCTTAGATGCTATTCCCAGAAATGAAAAGGTCCAGATCTAGGGTGGTAATATACCAGCAAAGAAAAGAGAGAAATAACTATTTTAGAGGTAAAATGGATAATTAATATTTGACTGACAGAATATTAATGGAACAGGACAATGAAGAATTAAAGATGAATTCTAGATTATATTCCAGTGGATGCCTTTAACTGAAATATGTAATTTAGGACATGATGTCATTAAATTAAGAATAAATCTGAGATGTCAATATGTAAACTGTGTGCGGAGAGGATGAGTCAGAGATTTGGATCTGGATATAACTGCATTTAAATGGTGGTTCTATAACCAATAAGATATTCTTTCTTGAGCAATGAATTTAACATTTCTAAGCCTTGCTTTTCCTTATCCACGATATAGAATGAAAATTGCAAAACACTATATGTGGAAAATGGTAGGTTGTATATCAGCATTATATTAATTATTCAATCAGTAGAGTAAATAAATTTTATTATTCAATATTAGTAAAATTTACATTACTAAAAATTACAGTTACATGTTTAGATCGCTAAAACTGAAAGTATTTTCTTTCATATTCTTTAATTGTCAATATTTATTTAAGATAATATCCGCATACTTCTCAGCTTAAGAGAAGCTCTGAAAATCAATACAGGATGTCAATGACCCTGTGGAATGCACAGCAATTTCCTGAATGTTCTCTCTTTTACCTGTAATTGGCTTTCTATTCAGGTTTCATATTTCTGTGCAAGAATGGAAGCTATAAATTGACTTTATTCTACAGATAATCTAGAATATTCTTTTTTTCCTATTGAGTCTGGCTTCTTCATGTATAACTTCACATTTTAATGAGCTTTTTGTATTAAAAATGACAAAAATTCGATAGGTTACAGTGGATAGTTACTGCCAATCTCCATTCTGTCATTTTTTATTAATGAAAATAAATTCTTCTGAGGCAAGAATACATGCTTTCTAAATAGTTATTTATTTCTTGAATACGTATGAATTTTTAAAGCCAGAATAATCTCACATTCACTGGGAAATCTTTTCTTGCAACTTCTACATGGCTATTGAAAAATCAAAGGAATGAACTTTTAGACAAAAAAAGGAAGAAAAATACTTTAAGAGGCAATTCGATAAGTGAAGTCAGATTGCTTCCTTTTATCCAAGCTGCTGGCACCGGCCTTGAGTTTTAATCATATATTTTCTTTACTACAGAAAAATGAGTGAACATTAAATTTTCCTTAAACAATTTTTCTTCTATGAGATATACTTTTCCGACAATTCCAGTAAGTTTTTAATAGTGAAATGGGAGATTTAAAAAGTCACATATTTTAGAACTCTCCTTTAATACTGATATATAACAATAGAGCATTGTAAGGACTTTGACTTCTGTCTGAATGAAACAGGAAGTCAATTCGGGATTTTTTAAACATGGCCTGACTTAAATTTTAGAAAAGGTCACTTTAGCTGCTATGTGGAAAGGATTATAAAGGTACAAGGGAAGCAGGGAGACCATTATTAGGCTACTGTGGTAATAGAGGGGAGAGATGACGGTGGTCTAGACCAAGGAAAATGATGAGAAGTAATTTCCTAGAAACGTTTTGAGAAGTGAGCCAATAGGATTTCCTGGGCACAGTGTCTGAGAGTAGGAGATTGAGCTTAAGGATTTGACCTGAACAACTGGAACTGAAAATGATCACCACAGTGGCCATCTATGGGTGGACAAAATTTGAAATGTAAGACTGAGAGTTCAGTCTTATACATGTTGCATGTGTAAATGTGGAGTTTGTGACTGATGCCCGGGTTAGTGAGATAAATTTGGAAGTTGTTGGTATATAGATGGCATTTAAAGCCATGCGACGGTAAGAGCCAATTAAAGGACTGAGAATAGTAACAACAGGGAAGAGGCTTAAGGGCTAAGACATTAGCACAGTGTCTGGGAGAAGAAAAGAAGATGGAGAATGTATATCTAATGAGGAAGGAAGAAAGCTAAAAGAATGCAGGAGACAGGTGTAGAGCATATTTAAATATGGAGGGTGAGATCAACAGTGGCTACCATTCCTAATAGATGGTGTAAGATGAAGACTGAGAAACAAACATTAGATTTAACTATGCAGATCACTGGTGACTCTAATGGGCAATTTCAGATGAGCAAAGGTGATGAAAGCCTGATTGGAATAGGTTTTAAAGCAGAGAAAAAAATTGAATAAAGTGAATATAGACAACTCTTTGGAAGGGTTTTAATACAAAGCAGAGAAAAAGAATGGGATGGTGGCTTTTGGAGGGAGAATGAAGTAGAGCAGCAATTTTCAATCAGTGTACATAAGAATTTTTAAAACATGCAATGCCTGACTCTTTAGTCTGGGGCACTGATCTCTTTTCCTTTAGATAGTCAAATAAAAAAAAAAATGTCAACAACCAACATAACAATAGTTGTATAGTGTGAATGTCCTATCTTGAAGCATACATATATAGGTCATATAATAGAGTTGCATCTTATTGGTTATGTGGCATAATAAGGTTGCATCTAATTGTTTAATTTTTTGTACCAGAAATCCTTATATACACATATAGGCACCTGATTTTTTAAAAAGTCATTTTGGAGCAAAAAGGGTAGGGAATCACCATTATTATTGTTTTTTGTGAATCAATCAAAATTTTTTATATATATGTAGTCAAATTGTCAAAAATTGTAATGTATTTTTGGTGTACCACAGAATTTTAGCTTACATGTGCCGGGTGCCATGAGATGAAAAAGGTTGGAAATTTCTGGAGTAGAGTTTTTTTAAAATATGTTTTTATTTATTTCAGAGAGGAAGGGATATATATATATATATATATATATATATATATATATATTAACATCAATGATAAGAGAGAATCATTGATCTGCCACCTCCTGCATGCCTCACACTGGAGAAAGAGCCCACAACCTGGGCATATGCCCTGACCTGGAATTGAACCATGACTTCCCGATTTATAGGTCTACGCTCAATCACTGGGTCAAGCTGCCAGGTTTGTTTTTGACTTAAGATATGATAACTATTTTAGAATATAAATACTCTGCCTAAGATTTTATATATTGTAAGAAAGAGTTTGGAAATCACAGTAAACATTAGCTTTGGAGACAGAGTGGGTTGTTATGCCATTTATTGATTGTGGATTTGGAGGCAAGTTAATTAATCTTCGTAAACATCAATATGCTGATCTGTAAAATGGAGATGACAATACCTGCTATATATTTTTGTTGTTAAGTTGAGATAAGATGATATATTTGGGGGTTATACTAAGATGATTAAAATATAATAGGTGGTCAAAAATCTATGTCACATATTATTAAACAATATAGTTTCTGTCTGTATATTTACAGTACAATAATGAAATATACAATTGATTATAGTATAATGGCACACTTTAATACAATATGTAAAGAATGCTACAGGCACTAGAAAATGGTAAATAAATATTTTTATGAAAATTATATAAAAATAATTTTGGGTTGAAGTAACTAACTACTAGGGAAATCAAATAAATTCTCCCAGAAAATAGAACACTTGTGTGGTCTTGAAGGAAGAGAAGAAAAATATATCAAAGTACTTATTCCAACAACACTAATTATCTTTAATTTATTTTGATTTTTTTCTTTGAAATTGAATTTAGAATTAGATTTTTCTTTTAAATTATTTAAATGATGGAACATAGCCGTCATATGAAAATGAATCTGATTTTTGAAATAACCAGTAATAAGTTTTAATTAGTTAAGAAGACTAATTTTGGTAATTGACTTGATAACATTTTTGAGGAGTCACTTATTACACAAAATTCATTCATTTGCCCAGCAACGCTTACTGGCCTCTTATTCTGTCTGGTGCTGTTAAAGATACAGTAACAAATTTTAAAATAAAATTAAAAGACAAAAGTAAAAAAGGTCTTTTTATTATTTAGCAGAAACAAACAGCTATATAGACAAATACATTTAGTAGAGGACCATAAAGGAGTAGTTTGAGGTTTGACTAATTGACAAATAAAAAAGGTGGCCACTTTTTTGAATAATACAGGAAAGGGTTTATAGAGAAGGTAGAAAAGTGTCTTAAAAGACAATTAGGTGTTCTCAAGGACAGTGGGGGCAAATGAAGGACCCTTAGCAGAGGTGAAATTCCTCAGTTCATATTTAGGGTAAGTAGATCAAATACAGAGAGTGGCTGGGTTATAGGGGCAAGAGTAGAGCTAACTCCAGAGATAAAGATCCAGAGATAGGCAGGGCAAAACCACAGAGGGCCTGGTGTGCTAGGCGAAATGACTTGTACTTTACCTTATAGGAACTGGAAATTACTAAAGAATGTTACAAGCAGAAGTGACTATGCAATGGAATAGGATTTTATAATTGAAGGTCAGGTATTTGGTCCAAGTAATTAAGAACTTAACCAAAGCCGGCGAGACAAGGGTATCACAGTCCTAGAATAAGGAAGATTTGCTTTGGGATTGAACAATCATGGAGTGTGTAAGAATTGAAGATCACATGCTATGTCTCAGGACATGTCTCCATTGATTGAGATAACACTAAGAGTGAGATAAATGGTTCCATCTAATGGCATCATAGGACTTCTAGAAATTGTGTAAATTATCATTAGAAAAGTACAGTTTTAGGAATCAAATGATCTCCCAAGAAAGCCAGACCTTCGGAAAGGTCGGATGGAGAGTGAACTGAGGCATTTTTTTTTTCTACTTGAGATGGGAAGAAAACTGACTCTCAATGAGCAATGGGCACCTGGAAAATGACTGAAAGATAAAGGATCAGTATAATAGGAACAGCAGGAAAAGAACCAGTAACCATGAAAAGAGTCATAGATGGCAGTTTATGAGTCCCCTGAGATTCTAATTAAAATGAGGGCTTGAGCTGAGGGAAACAGAGGAGAGGAGGCAGGCCAGGATAATGTCAAGAAGGTACTTTTCCTTATTGATATAATAAAGTTCTATAAAATAGGGAAGTAGGAGCCAGCCACCCCAAATTAGATGGCAGTCTACACAATGCACAGATAACTACTGTCAAAATACTTGATTGTTTAAACAAATTTGTACCAATTGGCTTTGTGGGGAAATGGAGATTACATCTGTTATTTGGTAATTTCTTCCTTCTTATTATATCTGGAATCTACCTCCCTCCATCTCCTCATAGAAGGTATTTCTTTTATCCACAGTCTGTGAATGATTAATAATTCTCCCTTTTTCAATTTCCTTCTTTGATCAGTTAGATAATGTGGATTGGACACTTGTCTAGGTTTTTAAATGGACTTTTAATCCGTTGAGTTGAATAATCAGTTATCTATTAGCTCTAGCATATTTATCACATCACCAAATTAAATCAACTGGCAACATATTTTTTAAATCACATGCTTCACTTAAACAAACAAACCTCTGATCTTTATTAGAAAAATAATCCTGCCAGAGAAAAGATTAAACTTACGTTTCATTCCAGTTGACCAAGAAAAAGAACAATTTTTTGACTGGAATATTTTTGTAGTTTCTCACTTGGAACAGCTTCTTTCCAGCATAAGTAAGCCAACAGGAAAAAGAAAATGCTTTATAGCTAAAAAGAAACAACATTGATACAATAAGCTGAATATTATCCAGAAACAAATTTTCTATATGCGTCAATTATTGTAATAGTTAAACGTCAAATGATAAAGTGCTGTTTGCTTATATAAAGTTTGATTTAAAAACGACTTTAAGAATTTATTGGGTAATGTCAGCAAGATGGCAGAATAGGAAGCCCAGATCCTCCTTCCCGCATGGAGACACCAATTCAATAGTAATTCATGGATGTATTCCCTTTGTGAACAATCCAGAAAAAAAGTTAAGAGGCTCCTGCACCACAGGCAAGTTCAAAACCACATAGAAATCAGTAAGAAAATCCATGGTATTTATTTTCCAGAGCCCCTCATCCAAGCAAATCAGAAGGAAGCTCCCACCTCCCAGCCTTCCCTTGGGGTGGGAAAGAGAAGACTTCAATATACTATATCCAGCACTCAGACATTTTAGGTATCTACCCAAGTGACTGGTTACTATTTGAGTGCTGAATAGGAATGGGTGCCAGTTTGGGGCCTCTGAGAACAAACCTTGTGAATAACCAGTTGGTCAAGCAAGAGAAAAGCGACCCGCCAATGTAAAAGAGAGATCTCATAAGCTTATCAGCAGACTTCTCCGCAGAAACCTTGCAGGTCAAAAGGGAGTGGGATGACATATTCCAAGTTCTCAAAGAAAAAATGTCAATCAAGAATATTTTATCTGGCAAAACTCTTTTCTTAACAACTTTAATTGATTTATTCAGCATGATCATATAGATTTAACGTAAGGACTTCTTAAAAAATATTACTCTAATTATGTTATTCAAGAAAATGCTACATGATAGAATCAATTAAATTCTGGTGATGCTCCATGCATAATTGTGGTTAATTTCTATTGTAGCTGAAGTAACTTTGACTAATTTCCACGTTATCAAGATACTAATCTCACAAACTGTCACAACTTGATGCGGATCAGAGTGAATTTTTTTTCTATTTTTAATTAATCTCCATCTTCCTGTATGTGTGTGATCTCTCTCTCTCTCTCTCTCTCTCTCTCTCTCTCTCTCTCTCTCTCTCTCTCTCTCTCTCTCTCCCTCTCTCTCTCTCTCCTGTGCACTGGCATTAGTCATTTAGATTCAAACATAAAAAAGAAAATTTCAAGATAGGATGAGCATTTTCCATTTCCATAACAATATATTGACCACATGCAGTTATTTTTAATACAGAGAATGGGAGCAGACTTGAGGGAAAAGGAATACTAATTAAGAAAAAAAGGTTTTAAAAATGATTTTAAGAATAATCATAGATATATTCCGATTACATTTCAAAATTTTATGAAATATTTCCCCTTGCAAATAAGAACAAGAAAAATGATGCTGTAATTAGAAGCTATGTAAATATTAATTAATACTTTTGTGAAAAATTCACCACCACTCACCCGTGCACCCAGGTCTCTGGAATATTGTGAGCGGCATATACTGTGAAGCTAAGGTGGGGGTGGAGCCCAGGATTCACACAGGAAACACTAACAGGTGTGTTTAGAGGCTGGAAATCTGTATAAAAGCTGTTGCAATAGACATCAATTAGCTGGTAAATGGATGTGGACAGTTCAGTTGTCACTTTTTCTATCCAGCCTAGGGGGAAAATGATAGAAGTCAGGTCATCTGTGAAGGCCCATATTTATCATTAGTTGTCTATTAGAACTCTGAGATTTTTTATAATAAAATTTAAGTAAAATTTAATTAAAATGACCCTCCTCCAACTGAAGCCAATTAGCCATCTGGCCCTCCATACGCAGCCTGGGTTAGATGCTAATAGTATTGATAATCAATGAGCTTTCATATCTTCAGCTGCAGAAATTTTAGAAGCACAGCCTTTAACACAAATCAGAGTTTTTAATTATTAATTTGGGATTCTTATCAACAGTAATTTGCAATCATGTTTGTTTTAAGTTATTGTTTGGAATTCGCAAAAAGCGGGGGGAGGGGGGGAAGGCATGTTTGCTACATGGCCTATAAGTTCTTCTAACGAATTTCTTCTAAAAGTTACTCATAATAAATTTGATTATGCTATGGCATTTACCATTCAAGAAACACTAATCATATAGTATACCTAGTCCTCCTATGAATAGGGAATGGTATAACTACATGACTGGAATATGAAATAAACTTGAAATGAAAGATTTATGATGTTTACTACATCTAATCAAAATCAAAATAAAGTTTTACTGGGCTTTTATCACTGATCATCTATTGATTTTTCCTAAAAGTGACCTGAAGTGTCATGAAGGAAGAAAAATAGAAAAAATAAAAGACTAAGCACAGGGGCTAACAGTTAAGTGATGGCAGGTGAAAAGAGTCACCTAATTAAGGAATGCAAGGTAAGCTTTCCTGAGATTGATTTTCTTTCTCCTGATAAACTCTCTTTGTTGGAAAAATTCCTGCCTGAGAGGAAGGAAGCAAGAGAGTCTGATGAAATGTACTGGGTAGAACTGGTGGCCTTCAAGCCAAAACAGGAAAGATGGCACCATCACATTGGAGAAGCTTGTGAGGATGGGGAAAAGCATCCTAGTGTTCAGTGTCAACCTTTCAATGGGCCAGGGACTAGCATTCACTGCTGGCATTTCACAGGCACCAATGAATGGCTGCAGGATTAGCGTCTTTACTATACTCACTACTTGCAATTATTTTGTTTTATTTTTTCAACTATAGTCGTATTTTAAAAATTAAATGAAGAAGCTGCCAAAACTGGTTTGGCTCAGTGGATAGAGCGTCGGCCTGTGGACTGAAGGGTCCCGGGTTCGATTCCGGTCAAGGGCATGTACTTGGGTTGCGGGCACGTCCCCAGTGCGGGATGTGCGGGAGGCAGCTGATCGATGTTTCTCTCTCATCGATGTTTCTAACTCTCTGTCTCTCTCCCTTCCTCTCTGTGGAAAATCAATAAAATATATAAAAAAATTAAATGAAGAATAAACTCCCATGTAAAAGCTCAAAAATTATTTTTTATCAAGATGAAAACAATCTTAGACGAATAATCAAGTGACAAAAGGGATTTAAGAAACGAAAAGAATGTATGAAGTGAAATGTTAAGAATGAAATGTCTGGTTTCCTCTCCCTCCTCCTTGATGAACAAAATAGGGACACTGTCCCCTTGCCTGGTGCGACAGAATCTAGAAGAGGGCAGGAGTCACATGGCTAGCTTGGTCAGGACCAAAGACGCTCAGTGGGGATCTGCCCCTGATCTCATCTGTCAGGCCTCCACCAGTCCTTGGATCAGGCCTTCTTAACTCTCACAGTCTCGTCCTGGTAGATGGGAGTATGGCAGGAAATCATGCAAAAAAAATCAGTCTGATCTCATCTAAATGTTTCCTTTTTCCATCTCGGGTCAGATAATAATATCGAAACGCTGCATTTTAGATGTTTCTTTTCTGCCAGCACCTGCTGAAGAAATGAGATGTAATTACAGCAGGGCCGGTGGAAGGAAGACAAAGGGCAGGACCGTTCTTAGTGGGAGGAGCAGGACATCTTGCCAGACACCGCCAGCACGTGTCCCTGAGGGACCTGAGTGCTCCTAAGCCTTCAGGTAGGCGACGCTGCCAAAATCGAGGGAGAGGCGGAGCCAACCTTCTTAGGGGAACTGGTGCAGCACGATGTAGTTAGTGGATGAGGTTGATGTGGCAGATGAAGACACTGTAACCATCCTCCTGCGGCTCATGACCCCTTGTGGGGTGGTAGGGGGGGGGGGGGCGTGGCGGGGATGTAGTTCCGAAATTCAGTCCCGATCTGGGCGCCTCTTGGTACCACGGCACAGCCTCCAGCTTCCATTCAGACCCGGGACGGTGGCATCGAGACGGGTGCTTCCCTCCACCGCCTGGCAGGTGTTTGCTGATGATGTGGTTGGTTTCTGTGGATCCCGACATGGAGGAAGGAATGATTTTATTAAACGTCAATCCCAAGTTTACAAGTTGGAGACTTGGTGGGTCAGAGTGCAGTCCTTTCCCAGGAAAGTGTCCAAGTGGTAGTGGGAATGCCTGATGGGGAAGATGGGCTGCGTGGCCTTGCTTTGCCGTGGTCCAGCCTGGATACCAGGTCTTATCCAGATTCCAGGGGTTGGGCAGGGATGGTGGTCAGCAAACACCCTTGTGGAGTGCAGTGTCCCAATGCACAGGCATTTGGATACTCAGAAGGGAGGTCAGCTTCAGCGTGGACTTCTTCCCGCATCCTGTCCCTCAGTAGCTCTGTCCATAACTAAACGTTTTATGTTGTTCAATAGGTGCTGTTACTCACTTGGTTATTTGTAATTTCATAGGAAATTTATTAGATGCCCACATTTTACTTATTTGCTGTAGTTTTAAAATTGTGCCCTTTATTGAAACACCCAGAGAGGACAAGCTCAGTGATAGAGCGCTAATTAAAATTCTCTGAGAAATCAGCAGTAGCAATTAACGAGACAGAGCAATACAGCAGCATAAAATAGTCCTAAAAGGAGCATCATCGCACTCAGGAGACCACCCAACAGGGATTCTAGTGAACAATAGGCAGTAGAGAATCACACATTCATAGAAACATCTTGTTTCCTGGTCCCCAGCTTGTACTGTTGGTACTCTGAAGCAGAAGCACAGACTTCTTGTTAATAACCCCCAAAGTTGTGCAAATGAACACACACACAAAACAGATCGTAAGGTGAGATCAGAGATCTCATGAACTCAAGACCCAGCATCTATTTTGGGGACTCATAATTATTTCAATAATTTCTCAAACTCCACTCTTTACTTTTTTGGGCATATATACAGACTTTGGTTATAATTTGCTTCTTCCAGGCAGTACAGAGATGTGTGTCTATGCATTATGCTTTACTCCCAAATGCATTTCATGAAGAATGCATTTCAAAGATCATTAGAAATGTATTAAGCACCAAAGTTACTGGGCTTGATGGTGAAAGATGGAGGAATGTTTATTGCCTCTGATTTTGCTTTGGAAAAAATGTTCTAGTATAACAAAATAAAGAAACAATGACAATACTTATGCAAATTAAACACATTAATTGGAATCTATGATGAGTTAGCATAGAATATAAGTCTCTGGGAGCATTCCTGGGCAATTTTATGGGATCTCACATTCCAGTCTCCGAGGAACATGAGTGAAGGGATTTTCTTCCAACATTCCTAATAGCGAGGAAGAAAGGACAAGCTCCATGTTGGCATACCCCAGGCTTGTTCACTCCTCATCCTATCACTTAGACTTTCTATTAATATTATTGTTCAGGAGGGCCCCCCCAATGCCTTCGCTCCCTCTGTGGTGTTATGGAGTTTTATGAATGCCTGGCACAGGAATTTTGCCACTAGCACAGGTCTTTTTCTCCCTGCCCTCTGTCATCCCATTTTCCTCCGATGTGAAGTGGCAGTTCTTCAAATATAATTGAATGTCTTCTTTTGAGTAGTGAGAATTAGAGTTGAAAGGATGTCACTTTGTACATAACTTTCTACTGACAATGATTAAGGGTATGGAGGACAGGTCACGGTTAATATTTGCATTTCACCATCACCTCTGAATCCTAAGGTGCTAGCTGAGCATATGTGAGTCAGTTTCCTTGTAGATACTGAGTGTTCATTTGCTAAATACTATCTGCCTGTGGGAACAAGAACAACCCTGGCCACATCCTGCACATTAAATACAATTACATCTTCAAAGCTTATAAGGAAAACTGAGGATCAAAGAGTTTAATTATCTAAGATCATAAAGTCAAAAAGTGGCAGAGCGGAAATGCAAAACCAGTTCTGCCTGATTCCAAACTCTTTCCTCTACTAGTATATTCTCTATTTTCTATGAAGGCAAAGTCCTCCTGTAGCTTGCAGTTCTATGGGCTTCTCAGACCCTCTGGGAACACTATATCACAGAACCAAATTCTCCGATTTTCATGATAGATTGGTCTTTCAAACAGAGCTTGATTTTAAATTTTAAATTAGTGAGTATGAAGAAAGACATCTGCTACTTTCCTGACATTCTTACATCAAAACAGAATTAGCTGAAGAACATTTTACAGTTTCTTAAAATGGTCATAAGGGTATTTTTCAGTATTCATTTCATTTTTATAGATCTCTTGTTTTTTCCTGTATTAAAAGAGTCAGGTTAAAAGTTTAGAGAGTGTGCATAGTTATTCACTCTCTGAATAATAGCTGCATCAATAAAAATAGTTTTAGCAATGCATTTTTCCCTCAGAAAAACATTCATGTGTGTTTGTGTTACTATAATATTTGGATGAAAAATTTTAAAACAATAATTTATTTTTGGTTCTATAACTTAAAAAAAGCGCATTTGGGTACATGCATGTTTTACCTTTTGCTGGAATCTCTGAATTTTGATGAAAACTCTAAAAAAGAAAAATAGGTGCAAAGCATACTTGTTATTCAGAAAACAAATTTACAAAACAGTTAAACTAATGATATCCAAAATCTAAACACTGAAATTTATCTGGAATGATAAAAAGACAAAGTGTTTCTTGGTGTCATATATAAGTGTTGCTTATTAAACAGGAAATCTAAATTATAATATTAATGAAAGCCTAAATCCTTGTAATGGACAATCTAGGTTACTTGAGTTTTTAAAGAGAAATTTCTAGAATAGGTTCAACCTTTTTAGTATGATTAGAACAGTTCTCCATTGCCTATGCTCAACTCCCCTCCACAACAGTGACTAATCTTTTGATATAAGTGCATTTCTAATTCTCTCTGTTTAGTGTATTCAATTCTCATTATTAACAGTCATTCAGATGCAAGTGTTGGGCTGCACCAAAAGAGGGCTGAATGGAAATGCACAAAATCATATAAATTCGCTATGTAGTTTCATTTCTTTCTTTTTTTTAGGATATTAAAAATTGATAGTAAAAAACGAGATCATATCTTTAAAAAAACTATCTGAAATTATTAAATTATTTATTTTGTTGTCATTTATGTTTACATTCATTATTATGGTGGTTTTGTTTATTTCTCTATTTATTGGTTTGTTATTTTTGTTGGAGGCCTAGATTATTTTAGTGGTTTATATTTTGTTGGTTATAACTTCATTATCATGAACTATATAAGGTGATTCACAGATTCACTGAAAATAAGGTTTCCAGTCCAAAAGCAAATTCAGTTTTTAATAAGGTCTATATTAAATGAAACTAAATTTTTAAAATGTTGCTTTGACAAGTTTGCTTTTAAGTAAATCCAATGAATGAAAAGCCTGATTTCTCAACCAAATAAATTAGGGAATAATTGTTTTCCTATATCAAGAAACTTGCTACAGGATTCCTATAGAGAGAAAACACTCCTATCATGTTTAAAATGTAATTAAATTTATGTACAACTCATTTAAAAGCATTAAACACATGAACCTTTTCAGAAGCATTTCTCTTGGGTAGAATATTTCATGTGAGCATAGTTCCAACCATTAGTCTTAACAATTCCACATAAGATCTTTATCCCGTTCCTGTGTGTGAGAGTATTGAAGATGTTAGCCTGACTTAACTAGAATTCAATTTATTCAGAAATAAAAACTTGTATTTTAAAATCACCATGACATCCACCTACAGAACAATGTGCAAGACCATATTTTTCACTTTATGGTTCATTTATTATATGAGCATTTTGTGAAAATATATTACGTGGGACCCTGGAATATAATTTTGACAGATGGAAAATTGTTTCCAGTGCTGAGTGGGAGCGTGAACTAGAGTACACCTGCCTTTGTGATATGATTCTTCATCCTGCCCAAACTCACATTTAATAAATACCTAATTACTTCCCTGAGTGACAGGAAAATAGTCTCTTGCAAGTTGACCAAAAAGTGTAGCCACAAGAAAAGAAAGCTTCTCAAGTTTGACTTAGTTGGCAGAACTCTCATCTGTGTCAGTATTTCCTTAATCTTGGCTCATGGTGGCTGGATAGACTGACTGCTTTGCATTGTAAACTGCAGTTGGTTAACACACACATTCTGTAAAACTGTGCTTACTATTTGTGCCAATATTCTTATGTAGGTGGGTTCATAGTTAAGGTAGAATGGGAAAAGAGATGAACAAAAAATCTGAATGAAGGTGATGTAGAATAAGGAGACTTTTAGAGTGTGCCTAAAGTAAGTAGAATCTGTTTATTGGGGGCATCAAACTGTTGATGTTGGTCAGTGACATATTTGAAATAAAACTGTTGTCAACTCTTTTCTTCATTACTATGCATGAGTAATAATATATAATTTAGTGCTCAAAAAGTACATAAGAAATGTGAAATGTGAATGAGCTTTCCTTGAGAATTATAGTTGTTTATAGTTTTCCTAGGAAATACTCAATTTTTCCTTGAAGGATAATTTTGGTTTCAGATATATTGAGAGTTTGATATTTCAGAGAAAATTGTCATTTGTAGTGTTTAGGAAGTTTCAGAAAATGAATGTTTTAAAGGTAAAGCTTTTTATCTAGTAATACTGTAACATCATTTGAAATGCTTCCTGCTAAAATTAGATTTTCCTCATTCTTTGACCAGTTGTTCGTTTCAGCTGATTTACTGAGAGCTGGACATCCAAATGGATGAACAGCCAAGTGGTCTTAACAGACGGGAAGACACGTGTTCACATTCATGCATCTGGCCTCCTCTGGCAGAGGCTCACGCTTGTCATGAGGCTGGCTGTACTCGATGGCCCTGAGGTAATGGGGACTTACGTGGTGCTTGTGTGAATGAACACCATCTCGGCCACATGGGGAAGATTCTCAAAAACTTCCACCAGCACCCTCCCTGCTACCTCCAGTAATAATAATGACTCTCATTCAAGACACTATCTTCTGGATGATTATTTTACATTAATTATTAACATTATTTCTAATACTTAGATAATATCATAACAAATTATTAACATTATTTTTAATATTCACAAGGACTCTATAAATTCTGTTTTAGTTTTCTGTTTTAGAGATGATTAAAACTAAACATCAGACAAATGAATGAATTTTCCACAGGATATTCAGCTACAAGGTGTTAGATCTTGAATTCAAGTCATGTTTGTATAACACTAAGATCTTTGTATTTGGTTATCCATTTTAGGTGTTCAAAATGTCCCCAATACATGATAGTTTAAGAGAAACTAATTGTTTGTTGAAAGTAAATTTTCACTACCTTGTTATCCTGATTCTTTGGCTATTATTGGAAACTTCTTTTAACATTATATAATTCCTAAGTTTTTAGTTTATCAAAGTATTTATTTTCAAAACATATTGGTGATAGGTTTTTCAAGATTATAGTATAATTTTCCCACTCTGACACAGAATAGAAAAATATGACCAGATTATATGTACTCACATCAGATTTCTTACCTTGCTATCATTTGTGAAAACCATGAATCTTAATATCTACACACAAACAATTTTGGAGACGAGGAAATACTCAATTTCTCCTTGAAGGATAATTTTGGCTTCATTTTCTTCTATAATTGGAAAGTGTAAGAGTAGATATTTCCAAACTAAGAAACATTTAAGGAAATAAGTGCATGTCTATCTGAGATATTGAAGTTTGGATTTATTGATTATAGTGTTTAAATTTTGATTTCTTCATTGCTTTGTGTTTTTAGTTTTTGAAAAACGTTTATCTTGGAAATCTTATGGTCATCATTTTTCGTGTACATGCATGCAAATAAGGTACGTAGATGTATATATTCATTACTACTAGCTAATCACAAAAATCTTCTAATTAAAATAAAACATAGAAAGTTCAACTTTAAGACATTACTGATATTTTTCACAGTTTACCTATTTGAAACAATAAGCACAATTATTTATATATATTAATAGAATTGCCCACTTTCTAAATCAATGTTTGAAATTTCAAGGCTGGCTTATTTAATGTAATACAATCCATGCTGCTCCTTCCCATGCAATTAAGGATGCAAGTACAGTGGGGCCTTGACTTACGAGTTTAATTCGTTCCGTGATGGAGCTTGTAACTCAAATTACTCGTATGTCAAATCAAAAAGTGAACGAGTGAGACACGTGATGCTGGGCTGATGTTGTGGCGTTCACTGTGACTTTCGCTGTGCCAACGAGCGGTGGGGTATCTGAAGCTGGCTCGTAACACGAATTTTAGCTCGCAACTCAAAGCAAAAATTCGGCCGAGAGATGGCTCATATCTCAAAAAACTCGTTAGTCGGGACACTTGTAAGTCAAGGCCCCACTGTAATCTTTCTCTTAAGAAGTTTCCTATACACTGGAATGTGTATAGAGGCCTGGGTTCAAATCCCTATTAATGATCTATACACAAGCTGTGTAGGCTTTTAATTTTAATAATGAAATGAGCATTAAAATACCTACTCTGCAGCATTGCTATGAGGAAGAACTGCAATAAAATAAAACCTAAGTTAAATAATATTTTAGAGAAACTATTTTATTATTGCAGTGTACTATCAGGGACTTGTTATTATTATTTTTATTATCATAATCATCACACTCAGCATTATCTTTCTGCTTAATCCCTTGATAAACTAATAATAAGATTGAATTCATCAAACCAGATTTCCTATTCTTTTTCTTGGGTAATAATCACACAGCAGATTTTTGAGCTTAAAAAAGGAAATCATGTAATATTAATTTTTTTAATTGAAAAAAGCCAGGAAATCATTGCAGGTTGTCGGATCATAGAAGCAATGTGCATTGCAAATTCAGCAAAACATGTCACAAAACTGACATCTTTTCTACATAAGTGCTTAACCATGCATTCATGGACACTCATGCCTGTATATACCTGTGCATGTGAGAGCCATTAACAGTCTGTACAAACACTGGCCTGTAAATATTATCACATAAGCATATTCATCTAGATCTAGATAGATTGTAGGATTGATTTCAGTCTCACTTGGAAGTTATATTGTTACTACAAACTTCAAAGGTGTAAGAGATTTCTTTTAATTTAATTAAATCCCTTTGTATAATAGAGTTTTTTTGATGGTTCCCAAATGATGGAAATATACTTGAGCGCGCACGCGCGCACACACACACACACACACACACACACACACACACACACGGTTAGTTAGTCCAGTCTTTCACTCTCCTTAATTATTGAACTCAGGTTTAAAATAATTGCTGTGTAATAGATGAATATATTTACCTCTGATTTTCTCTGAAGAATTAGATTTAGTTTATTTACGGCATCTGTAATTTGCTTGGTCTCCACACATCCCAGAACACTGCATATATTTTTAACTTCTTCAATAATACTTTCCACATTTTGCTGTAGGTGAAAAGAGTCGTATCTTATAGTTTATTGAAATTGAGAGGACACTGATTTATCTTTACACTACTTCTCTTTTCATGAAGAGGGCATAGAATAAAATACGGTTGCTCCTATGCACAGAGAAGATTTTCAAGACTGGTTATCCTATGGCCTGAGCTACAATTTTCATTGAGCAAATGCTCAAAAGTAGGACTATTAAGATTATATGTATCATCTCTAATTCTAGTTTAACATCTATATATATAAAAGGCTAAGCAACTGGCCGACTGGCCGACTGGCCAATAGGTATGATGTGCACTGACCACCAGGGGGCAGACACTCAACACAGAAGCTGATGAGTGACAGCAACTTTGCAGAGTGTCCTCTCACACTCCGGGACCCCGCAGGGGACGTTGGAGAGCCAGTTTTGGCCCGATCCTCACAGACCAGGCCAAGGGACCCCAACTGCTGGAGGGGCCCTGCTCACTCCACAGACGCCCTTCGAGCTGTGGCAC
The DNA here is from genome assembly GCF_014108235.1 of Myotis myotis. NCBI lineage: Eukaryota > Metazoa > Chordata > Mammalia > Chiroptera > Vespertilionidae > Myotis > Myotis myotis. The sequence goes on from NW_023416335.1 coordinate 184,449,752, forward strand.
CACCCCAGGTGTGGCTGGCCGGGGAGGGACCGTGGGAGGTTGGCTCCAGGGCATGTCCAGCCTGTCTTGCCCAGTCCTGCCCTGCTGGCCACCTTCTAATTAATTTCCTTTCAATGTGCACAAGTCTGTGCACCAGGCCTCTAGTTATCTTAAAGTTGGAGAGAGGGAGAGGGGGAGATGGCAAGGAGGAAGAGAAGAAGAGGAAGGGAGGGAGAGACAGAGTATGTTTGGTTTATGCAAAATCCTTTGAAAACAAGGCATCTGACAGCAGACCCATGAACAGTTTTGGAATGCATCTGTTTTGTAACCAGTGTACAGGAGGGCAAAATTATTAAAAATCATATTCAGTGTTCAGAACAAACTTGGGACAAAGAAGTTTGGTGCTGGATTGTTTGATAATCATCTATATAATAAAAGCCTAAGTGACCATTATGGTGGAATGACCAAAACGACTGGTCACTATGATGTGCACTGACCACCAGGGGGTAGATGCTCAATGCAGGAGCTGTCCCCTAGTGGTCAGTGCACTCCCACAGGGGCAGCGCTGCTTGCCCAGAAGCTGGGCTCAGGCTGGCAAGTGCAGCAGCAGTAGCGGGAGCCTCTCCTGCCTCCGCAGCAATGCTAAGGAGCAGTGAACCCAGAGGTAAGGAGCAGTGAGCAGGCGGGCGACAAGTAGCAAGGGTATCCGACTGCGAGAAGGGGTCCTGGACTGCAAGAGGGCACAGGCCAGGCTGAGGGGCCCCCCTGATTCCAGTGCACGAATTTCGTGCACCGGGCCTCTAGTTAGATTATACTATTCTTCAAACAATTGATGTTTCAAAAAATTACCAATGAAAAATATAGTCTACAGTAGTGACAAACTCTTTGTAAAATCAAAATTGCTGGCTGCACTAAAGACAGTTATACACAGATTTTTATGGTCACACTTCTAGGAGCCTTTCATTAGTCTTTTTATTTCTCATTTTTCACATGTTCTTAAATTAACTTTCATTTTTAAAAATCTGTTCTCTTTTGGTGTTATTCTTTTCTGTCTATTACCAGTAACAATGTTAAGAAATATTTTCTTCATTAATTCTGTGTTAATTCACCTTTCTCTCTACAGTATTTTTATGTACTCTGTCTATATCATTAATGATGGTGGCTTTTTAAAACATGTCAGCTTAGTCACCAGCATCACAGTAATTTCAATGGAGGATTAGGACAGTTTATTCAAAACAGGTGGGAAAATATTTTTCCTTTCTGTTTTCACGCAGATATATGGATTCCCAACTCCCTTAAAAGATTTTAACTCTGATAATTCTGGATCATTCCCTTATCAAAACATTATCAGTACATGTACACAAAATGGATATTATATTAAGAAATACCATTTTTGTTTATTTTGTGGAAAAACATTTTTTACATGTTGTCAGTCTCCCTTATATATGACTTTATAAACACTGAAAATGAATGACAGATAACAAGGAAGAATAGCTACTTAATACTGTGAAAGACACAATCAGAATTCCAAAAATGTTAACATATTCAATGAATGAGCTTAAAGTAAGAAGATGTGATTTAATTGGGATACATTTTGTTGTTCACAGATTAAGAAAATACAACCGCTCAATTATAACATGGGAAAGAATAACTTACGAGTAATTCACATGAAAAAAGCCAGCTGTTTTATTTATGTGTGACCTCACTATGAACCAGCATCTTGGCACAGCTGCCAGAGGATCCACTTCATTATTAACTTAGTCTTGCTTTGTGGGGAGAGGAAGAAAAAAAAAAGCAGTGTGCCTCTGAGGAAGAGGTAGATATGGCTGAGGATCATTTGCTAATGAGAGAATAATAGAAACAAAAACCTTTTGTTCCTGGAAGGGGTAGGAGACTGTCTTGATTCCTGGATCCTATATGGATACCAATCAGAGATCAGGTCCCACTGGAAGGAGGTGAGGAAAACTCTCCTATATAAGACTGCATATAAAAGGCACATGTGTGTGTGGTGGGGAGGAGGCAGGGATTCTCATAAAGTTCCAATTTTGAGGCTTAAGAATGCAGTCTGCCTAGGGTTGTGGTTGACCATTACAACAAAAAACTCCCTTTAACCTACTACAAAAAAAAGTGAGTCTGTTTTTAATAGCAATAAGCAAGAACAAAGTACGCTGGAAGAGAGACAAACATATTGAGGCTTAGGCAAACAGAGGCTGTTGAAAGCAAACTAATGTCACCCCCCAAAAATTAATTTTAAATAAATAATAATAACACATTTATGTTAACAATCCTATCTAATAAAAGAGAAACATGGTAATTAGCCATAACTTCGCTACCCTTCCCATTGGCTAATCAGGGCGATATGCAAATTAACTGCCAACCAAGGTGGCAGCCGGCAGCCAGGCTACTGTTCCGAACAGGAGGCTTGCTTGCTGCAGTGACGGAGGAAGCCAACATTCCCCGCCTGCCACTGCTGGGCTCTGAGCTTGCACTCTAAGAAACATTGTTACAAATATAGAAGCTAAACAAAACCCCAGAAACCTGCTTTCAGCCAGACGGGATCTCAGAGCTGGAGTCGCAACAAAGTTTCAAATACGGAAGGTAAACAAAGCACAGAAACCTGCTTTCAGCAGCCGAGGTCTCACAGCTAAAGCTGGCTCTCAGTTCCATAGAAGCTGACAGCCATAGAAGATAAATAAATCCAAGAATTAAAAAAAAAAAAGGAAAAAAGGAGAGGTTTGGAGCTTCAGTCACCCGCCAGCCTGAAAATGGCCCTCAGTCCTTCACCCAGACTGGCCAGGCACCCCAGTGGGGACCCCCACCCTGATCCAGGACACTCTTCAGGGCAAACCAGCCAGCCCCCACCCATGCACCAGGCCTCTATCCTATATAGTAAAAGGGTAAAATGCCTCCCAGCACTGGGATCAGTGGAGCAGTGAGGTCTCCTGGCCCCTGGAGCAGCGTGGCGGGGGCAGCGCCCAAACCCCCTGATCGCCCTGTGGCTCTGTGTGTGACGGGGGGCAGGAGGGGGGCAGGGGCACAACCTCCCTATCCGCCCTGCTCTGTTCATGAAAGGGGAAGGCACCCCAACCCCCTGATCGGCCCTGCTCTGTGTGTGACAGGGTACGGAGCCCCAACCCCCCCGCCCCCCATGGGATCTGCTCTGTGTGTGACGGGGTGGAGCCGCAACCTCTCCATCAGCCCTGCCCTGAGTGTGACAGGGGGAGTGCCCCAACCCCCTGATCAGCCCTGCTCTGTGGGTGACAGGGGGCGGCGCCGCAACCTCTCCATCAACCCTGCCTTGAGTGTGACAGATGGCGGTGCCCCAACCCCCTGATCGGCCAGCTCTGTATGTGACAGGGGTGGCACCACAACCCCCTGATCCACCCTGCTCTGTGCATGACAGGGGGTGGTGCCGCAACCTCCCCATCGACCCTGCCTTGAGTGTGACAGGCGGCGGCGCCCCAACCCCCCAATCGGCCCTACCCTGAGCGTGACTGAGGGTGGCATCGCAACCTCCTGATCTGCCCTGCTCTGTGCATGACAGGGGGCGGCGCCCCAACTCCCCAATCAGCCCTGCTCTGAGCCCAACCAGGAGCTGCGGGTCAGGAACCTAGGGATTGGGCCTGCCCTCTGCCACCTGGGAGTGGGCCTAAGTCAGTAGGTCGTTATCTCCGGAGGGGTCCCAGACTGTGAGAGGACACAAGTGGGGTTGAGGGATACCCCCCCCCCCGCCAATGCACAAATTTTTGTGCACCGAGCCTCTAGTTTAATATAATAATAGAGGAATATGCAAATTAGTCGGGGCGCCATAACATCATGACCGATCTACAAGCGGCAGCGGGCAGCGGGCAGAGAGCTAGAGGAGGGCAGGGCAATGGGTGGAGAGCTACAGGAGGGTGGCGGGGCAACAAGCTATGAGCTGTGGAGAGCTACCAGATGCTGTGGGCGGGGTGGCCAGCTGAGGCAAGCAGCAGCGAGCTACTTGCCCATGGATTCATGCGCAGGGCTACAAGTAACATAAATAATAGAATATATAAATAGATTGAGGTTCACTTCTCTTGTTGAATACTACTATACAGCAATGAAAATAAACAAATCAAACCATATGGAACAAGGCGGATAAATCTCAAAAACAATATTGAGTGAAAAGATACATAGCTCAAAAAGTGTATATAGTTTGACTCCATTTAGGTAGACATTGAAAGGAAACTCAAAACCTTATATTGCTAATGGATGTACACTTTGGTGGTGAAGTGGTAATTAAAAGCTACAGAATACTTTTCATGAAAGGGCAACTCTTATGCAGAGAAAAAGAGATACGAAATGGCACTCAGGCAGATCCTATGACACTGGCAATATTTTGTTCCTAAACTTTTTTTTAAGATATGTTTTTATTGATTTCAGAGAGAGGAAGGGTAAGGAGAGAGAAATAGAAATGTCAATGATGAGAGAGAATCATTGATCAGTTGCCTCCAGCATGCCCCTCATTGGGGATAGAGCCCACAACCCAGGCATGTGCCCTGGCTGGAAATCAAACCATGACCTCCCGGTTCATAGGTCAATTTTCAACCACTGAGCCACACTGGCCAGCTGTTCCTAAACTCAACGTTTAATAGAAGTGCCTGCTCTATTCTTCTTCGTTAGTCTGTATACATCTTATTATATGTCCTCTCTGTAGTACATAATTCACTGCACAAATTTCAAATCAAATGTCAGATCATGTAATTTCTTTGACAAAATCCTTCAATGCTCTCTTTCTCACTAAGAATACAAATTATGTTGGCTAGTGATTACTTTTCTTGTTGAAGATTTACTTTCAATTTTTCATTTTTTGTTTTTCTTCAAGTCTGGAATGTTCAATGCATAAGAGGTTGGACTTTCAGTAGTTTCAATCTGCCCTTCGTTTCTACTAAGATCGGTTCCAATCCTGCAAATGTGTTTTATGTTTCTTTTGACTTTACCTTTTCCTCTTGTTGACTTCTCCTTTTGCAATGCTACAACCTGCCCTAGTTACCTATTTATTTTATCCTATTTTTAAATGATCTCTTTTTTTGCTTCATTTTCACATTTTCTTATATTCTATGCAAATACAAATGAGTTTTGCAACATTTTTCTTTTGAATCCTCTACAAAGGATACAGTCCTCTACAAAGTGTTAAAAGTAATAAGGGGCATGTAAGAGGCAGCTCATCCATGATTCTCTCTCATCATTGATGTTTCTATCTCTTTCTCTCTCTCTCTCCCTTTCCCTTCCTCTCTGAAATCAATAAAAATATATATTAAAAAAATTGTAACTCTAATAGCAATAAACTAACACTTGTACTTACCTTTCCTTGAATACTTTTTAAAAAAATATATTTTATTGATTTTACAGAGAGGAAGGGAGAGGAATAGAGAGCTAGAAACATCGATGAGAGAGAAACATCGATCAGCTGCCTCCTGCACACCTCCTACTGGGGATGTGCCTGCAACCAAGGACATGCCCTTGACCGGAATCAAACCTGGGACCCTTCAGTCCGCAGGCCGACGCTCTATCCACTGAGCCAAACCAGTTAGGGCTGAATACTTTTTATATTCCAGATACTATATTGTATTAAGCATATTACACCCATGGTTTCATTAACTTTATAAATATCATCATATTACATTTTATTATATGAACTTTAGTGATGAATATAATATGAACTCTAGGAAGGTTAAATAAAAACTTCCAGAGTGGGCAGAGGGTTGGCATATACATCTATCTGACTTTGGAATCTCTGCTCCTAAATTCAGTCTTTTGCAGTCACTCTGTTTAAATTCTGTGTCAAACTGGATCTTTTAAATATCAAACAACAGATCTGCTTGTTACTATAAGAGTTTCCATTTTGAAAATGCTAAATATATAAAATCCTTATGCACCCCCTTTCTTTCTACTTCTATATGGAATTTTTAGCCTCTATCTAGTGGCTGAATACAGTTGGATTTAGGCCCTGGGAAAGGGAAAAGTGTGAGCTAAGTAATATTCTGCCATCCTCACGACCATATATTCTTCCGGTTATTTATCTACTTGGTAAAATCTCTGAGTCCCGGGCTAGATGGTAAGGGGTTTTAGTTCGTTTTAGACCAGGTAGATGTTTGATGAAGCCAAGTCACATTTTGAAGCATGAATATATCTTTCTCAATACATATCCCTCTAGTTTACAATTAGTTCACAAGATACTAGATTCTAGTAAAAGTTTGTCATCAGTAATAGGAATTGCTGACTTTCTCTAAAAATCCTAGTTGACATTTTAATAAAAAATGTTAGAGACCACATATTCGATTCTACTAGGAAGAAGCAACTTTGCATCAGAGGCTAATTCTTTCACCCAGATTGAAGTCTGGCTTTCCACTGCTTTGCTCTGTATAAATACCTGTTTATGTATGTTATTTATGTGAGTCTACTGTCTCTCCAAATAAAACCTCAGCAATTTCAGAGCATGGTTCTGACTTCCGTTTCTCTTCATCCTAGTGACTAAATAGTTTAGTGGTTTGCATTAAACAATAGGTTAGGGAAAAGTTCTTTCAAAATGCCCAATCTGAAATAAGCCAAGTTCAAAATACATTAATTAACTGCATAGCTGGTTTGGCTAAGTGGATAGCGTGTCAGCCCGCAGACTGAAGGGTCCTGGGTTTGATTCTGGTCAAGAGTACATACTCATTTGCAGGCTCGATGCATGCAGAAGTAAACAATCAATGTGTCTCTCTCACATCATGTTTCCCTCTCTCTGTCTTTCCCCCTCCCCTTCAATCTCAATAAAAATCAATTGAAAAGTATCCTCAGATGAGGATTAACAACAACAACAACAACAACAAAACAACACTAAAAAATGTTAACTAACCATTGCTAAAGAAAGAAAATATTTGGAAACTTAAAATATCTACATATTGATATTAAGTAATATATACTCAGCTTGTATATTTTTTAATTTTTCAAATTATGTGTAATAAGCTAAGTTTGGGAAATATAAAAACACGTTCTTTTTCAACTCAATACTGTTTTTGACATTGATGAAATGCTCCTTAATTCACTTGTCAAATAAATGGAAAGTGCAAAATTGTGAATTGATAATATCACAGTCTATCTTCACTTCTCAGATATTTACTATTGATTCTGCTTTAGAATTTCATTAAAAAGCTCATTGTTTCACATAGAGTTCATCTGGAAAATCTCAGACACTGTGGCCTACTTATAAAATAATTCAGATGTGGATGATAACTATTTGCCAGTAATAATATAAAGACACCACTTCTTTAATGTTTTGCCAAGTTTTAAGTCATATTTTAAAAATTTACAATGGTCAATGGTTTCTCTAAAAGTGGAAATATATTGGGTTCTTCATATATCAGTAATATGATCAAACTTCTGTATTTGGAAAATAAGAACTGTTAACAGATTCTTAATAATTCATGTACGTATGGGTTTGTGTGTGTGTATGTAAAAAGACATCTATGATGCATGAATAGCACAGAGACATTTGACATTTTGAACATTAAAATTCATCTCTAAGTATTTTATCATAACCTCAAAAGTCGATTAACATGTAGTCAAGATACATAAATGATCTGGGAATAAACTCATAATCTGTTCTGGGTACATGGTAAATTTCAAATTCTACTCTATCACAAAGATGAAGAATGGCTATATCAAAGGTGAAGAAGAAAGCTGAAAGAAGTACTAATTATGACACATTTATGAGACTTAAAACAATCTAATTTTGAATTATTCTCATATTCCACATTTTAAATTTCCAGATTCAGGCCAGGCTCAAGAAAGAAAAATGGAATTAGAGTGAGGGGATTATTCTTGGGGAAGGAATATCTGCTATGTATTTCTCATCACCATATCTTTAAATACCTATGTGAAATTCACACTTGAATTTGGTATCTATATCAAGAAATATAATTTATTATTTTTATAAACATTTACTGTACATTAATATAAGAAGTAGTTACTTCTTATATATCAGGAGTCAAATTATTTAATGAAAAAAGTAGCCCTCACTTGTTTTAAAAACATCCTCTTATATAATTTTTTTGTAATAATAGAATGTTTTATCTGTGGAAGGTTAACCTTCCTTAGAAGAACAAGCTATAAGAAATGATCTGCCTAATGGTGATTACAAGTTGGCTCAGTTCATGACCAAATCTCAGTAGTCTTGTACTGAATCCATCAATTTCCCATGCCAAGCTAACTTTTCTCCTCACTATTTTAGTGAATTGATCTCCTCATGCAGTCAGTTAACAGCCAGGAATCTGGAGGTATTTTAGACAACCTGTTATTTTGTTACTCATAGTCTTTCATGTAAATTACACATTTTCACCTGTTATGAATCTGTTCCCTCCTATCCATCCTTATAGTGGAGCTTTTGTCAATGCCCTCATCATCTGGTCTAATTAAATGCCCCTCTAATCACTCATTTGTCATTCCATGCCCTCACCTGATAAATTAGAAAATACTTAACTTGTCAAAAATGTCCTTAAGATCCTATATAATTTGGCCCTTATTTGCCCCTTTCATCTGGTCTCTTTCCAGGCTATCACCCTAAAACCTAATTGTAACCATTGCAAGTTTCATACAGTTTCCTAAGCACACCAGGCTTTTGTTCATGTTCTTCTTTGCTGAAAGTTATGCCTACTTCCTACCTTCCTTCACTATGCTCTTTCTTTGACTCATTTTTCAACATTTAGATCAAATAAGTAAAATTGATAAACCCCTTTCATGTGTCCTGTATACACATAGGTCATTCATGGGACCAATAATATTTCATTACACACATCTATTTACTTGTCTGTTTTATCATGATAGAATGGAAGCCATTCAAGTGTAGATACTCCGTTTTATTCATCTTCATATCTTAAGAAACTTGCAAAGTTTTAGAAAAAGGGTAGATGCTTAATAAATGCTTATTGAATTGATAGATAAATTAACAAAAGTTGATACCTGGGTTTTCAATGGGTATTTCAGGTGGGAGTCATATTTTTTGATTATTGTTGAGAGGCACTGTCTGGAAAGAAAAAAAAAACTTTGCTTAAAACTGGGTGGGAAACTATATTAACTTTAGCACATTTATCACGAGTTCTCTTGATTCTATAGCAAACTAGCTTTTAAAAGGATAACTGCAGATCACTCTGTAGCCCACACCAAGTGACCCCAGGATGCAGCAATGGCTGACCTTGGCCTGCACCACAGCTCCACTTCAGAGGCCCCAGAACCAATACACCCGGTGGCCAGCTTCTGGCCATACCTGAGTACTACCCAACTACCTCAATGAATGACACACCCATAGGGCAGACTGGGCAGGTCCCAGAGCACTGTTAAAGTGAATCCTGCTCTGTAGGGTCAACCCCTGCACAACAGCTCCTTCACTGTAGTCAAGGCCAGTGGGTCAGTCCCTTCCATTGACCTGTCAACAGCAATCAAGACTCAACTCCATCAGAAGGGACACACTCAGCCCAGGTGACCACAGAGACTGTGCCATGGGCTTCACAGGACACCTGTGGGAAGTCCTCTATAATCCTACTCATTCTATATAATCATATGGTGATAGGCTGGATATTTTGGCAGAAAAAGGAGAGGCACCCATGGAAAGACAGAATAGTTTAATAAAAGAATATGGCCTTTGAAAATTTCAGACAGTATTGATTTCAGCCCTGCCACTAACAAAATAAGTGATTTTAGGCCTGTTAAGTTATTTAATCAAATTCCTGAACTGCAGAATCACACGAGAGAATGTGTGCAAAACGGATAAGAATGCCATGGAGTGATAGTTACTAAAATCAGTTTTAACTCATCTTATTTTTACAGCAGGCTTTTCTTTAGAGATTTAAGGACTATACCTCCCACACTCCATTATCTGCTCATTCAACTTAGAAAAGCATTCATTCCAGATAAACTCATGCTGTACCACTGGCATCTTCTCCAAAGTTAGCTTCTGAGTTAGGTCTAATTTTTCAAATAATACATGCATACATTAAAATATTGGAATCAATTAAGACATGTTCATTCGTTACCACTTGAGTTTTCCAATTTGAATCCACATTCCTTTGTGACATACTATGTATTTTCAGAGATTTCCAGAAAGGGATTTAAAGCAGGAGATGGTGACTTTCAAAGTATGGCAATGCCATTATACAGAGATTTGTGAAACGTGCAAACTCAAATTCACAAGATGAATGTGAAAAAAATCATTGAAAATGTAATAAGTGGTAGCAGAGATATTTTAAAAATGAATGTTGGATTGTTCCGGAAGGTGTTAGAAGCTCTTCAAATGTATCTGAATAGCTGTGAGGAATAGCTAATTATTAACAGAATTTGCCAAAAGGAGGTATCTATTAAAAGTACAATGCTTCTGAGGTACTAGTGAAAGAATGGTTTTTACAATCCCCTGAGAAACATTGTGATTTGGCACTTGAGGACTCAGTCAGAAGATAGTCTTGGAACAGCAATAAAATGTCTTACCTGGATATTTTCCAAATGTGCATAAATTCAAGAAGTTGGTTCAGAAAAAATGGACTGTGGTCATCTTCATGCTGTAGGCAGCAGAATATATTAATATTTATAGAGTGAATAGGAATGAGTACCAGATAAAAATAGCCCTGTAACTTCCTGCTGTCATTTAATTCACCTCTTTGATAACCCTCATTCATCATCTTAATACTTTGTTTTAAAGACCTTACAAGACTGTCCTTAACTGTATAAGCATTCTTTAAAAAGTAAAACAGAGAGCCTGCTTTAGTTGGAGAGAAACCTCAAGGACAATTGAAGGACATCCCAATATCCCCAAGGCCAAACATTAATTTATCCTGCATGGAAGGCAGCTTTTAGACACCTCGCACACACTTGCGCATCTTCTTTGCATTTAGGCCACAGATGCCATGGAGGTGTAAGACCCGACGGCTTGCCAGATTGGCCACAGACACAGAATGAACACCTCCATTTTCAGCTTTACCACATCTTGCTGCCAAACAGTAGTTGAGAACATTGCATTTCATGAACATTTAATTGTGTAAATGATTTAAAACTGCCGATAGATATAAATGCCAGGAGTTATCAGGTGTCATTATGATCATTCCCCTGAGATGAGCAGGAACTACTCATGTAAAATATCAGTCCTATGATCCATGTGCCTGTGCTCCCATGTTCACACCAGAACTCCTTGAGCGCTTCTCTACAAGGGTGTTCGTGAAAATCCTACGCAAGTCTGCAGAGAATGCAATATATGCCATCAATTACACTATTTCACCACACGGTGGCGTTAAGTTTGGGAGCTGAGTGAGTTCCCTAATGTTGGGGTGCATGTAGTCTTGTATGTCAGTACACACACAATCTATTTTAAAAACTGCCAATCGGAGCTTTTGACAGAAGGAAAACCTTTATATGGCTTAAGGTTAAAGGTAAATTAATTTTTATATAGGGTTGTTTTAGGAGGAAGAAGGAAGCTAAGTTACATGGATAGAATCAGTTTATCACTATAATAAATACGTTGAGTTCATGCTATTAAAAAAACACTTTTTAAAAATGCTAAGGAAATTGAAAACATGAGGTTTACTTTCTATAAATTTACATCTAGAGTCAGTGGGATGAGTACATTTGAAAGTGTGATAATGTAAATGATATTTTTTTTCTGCAATAGCAAAATCGAAACTTCATATATGGAAAGGACAGTGATAGGAGAGGCAAAATAAAAAGTTAAAACTGGAGCCAAGAAAGAGAGAGTGAGATCTGAACCGTAATATTTGACACTTGAATTCTTTCAGAAGTTAAAATCAAAACAAGCATATAAGTAACATGATTTATTTGCATCTTTCTGTATAGCATACTATTTATTTTATAACGACTTAACTAGGCTTCCAGAGATGATTGTGTGTGTGTGTGTGTGTGTGTGTGTGTGTGTGTGTGTGTGTGTAAGGTGACCTTTGTGATACTGTAATTTACAAGAGAAACGTTTTATTTAAAGCATCTCGAAAAGTTGGAGGAAAATTTAAGCAGTTGTCCATGGAATATATGATGTACTTTACTCCAAAACTGAAGGCCATACCTTCATCTTAAGGGGAGAGCTAAAGCAATTTTTTTTTTTTAAATATATTTTATTGATTTTTTACAGAGAGGAAAGGAGAGAGATAGAGAGTTAGAAACATCGATGAGAGAGAAACATCGATCAGCTGCCTCCTGCACATCTCCTACTGGGGATGTGCCCGCAACCCAGGTACATGCCCCCGACCGGAATCGAACCTGGGACCTTTCAGTCCGCAGGCCGACGCTCTATCCACTGAGCCAAACCGGTTTTGGCCTAAAGCAATTTTTAACACAAAAATCTTTTGCTGTAAATGCTATGTGAATATTTCCTTGAGCTAGAAAGAGATCTTGAATTTATGATTAATATCTACTATGCCGGTAATACTTTTGATCAAATTTAAGAGAGATAGAGGTAGAACAAATTTTTTTTTTAGAAAAGTCCCAATCATTCACATTACATCAATATGAGGATTTTGCCAGTTGAAAATCTAGAATGATTTTTAAAGAATGTCAACTTGTTTTATGAATACTCTAGTGGAAGAAGAATTAAATTCCCTAATTTATTATAGCACAAGCAAGTTTAAAATAAGAAAGGAATCTGATATTACCTGAGCTTTGTAATGCCTTTTAGAATTCTAAAATATCTACTGAAAGGCAATGATATCTATATTTAATAGAATAATAATACTGATTATATTCTTAATATAATATAAAAATATTATCAAGTCAAGTTTATGTTGTTTTACTAGAAAGAAAATATAATTGTTTATAATTTTTCTCACACCTAAATTTATGAAAATCACATAAAATTTTGAAAGCACTTTAAAAATAGAATAATGAAAGAACATTCATTATCTCCTTATCATATAGATTTTAATAGAAAAAGATTAAAATAACATATAGCCTAACACCCTAATTTTATGACATCAACAACTAATATTTATATAGTCCTGACTTAGTGCAGGAACTGATTTAAGCTTTTTATTTATGTTTCCTAATTGAGTTCCTGTAGTAACCATATTAGGTAAGTACTATTATTATCCACACTTTTAAATGAGACAATTCAGGTGCAGAGAACTTAATGATCTGTCCAGGAGCAGAGATTTTAATCTGGCAATATGAATCCAGAATCTCTGCTTTTAAACAAGATGCCAAGTTAATAAATTTAATACTCCTTATATCTTGTAAAAGCTAAACCTATATGCTCTAGAATGTATAAATAAAAATAATTATCAGCACTACTCCTTTATTTTCATTTGTATAAAGGGTTCCTACTCAAGACGCTAAAAGCACTGATATCTTTTCTTTCAAAGTGCATATTTCTATCAGAATTTTTATATATATTTCTTTATTGTCTGTCTTCTTTACTAGAATGTTAACTCAACATTCTAGAATGAGTACTGAAATGTAGATGCTCAATTATTATTTGTTTGATGAACAAATGAGTAACGGTCAGTGCATACATGTGTTGTAAGACATAATTCCAAATTTTAAGGCATTCCACTAAACTGTTTCTTCACTATATAAGATCTTTAGAGGCAAATACCATATATATAGCATGCAAAAAACATTCAATAAATATTTATTAAATTAACAAATTGTAAGGTTTATACATATAGTATACTTAGCATAGTACCTGGAAGTAAACCCTTATCTACACTAATAAAAGACAAACATGCAAATTGACCATACCTTTGCTATACCTTAAGCCACGCCCACCAGCCAATCAGAGCTACTATATGCAAATTAACCCAACCAAGATGGCAGCCGGCAGCCACGGAGCTGGAGCAAGCAGGAGGCTTGGTTGCTCCAGTGATGGAGGAAGCCAAGCTTCCCACCTGCTGTGGCCGGCTCTGAACTCCACTCAAGGCAACAAAGTTTCAATTATAGAAGATAAATAAACCCCAGATACCTACTTTCAGCCGGCTGTGGCCACGGAGCTGGAGTGAGCAGGAGGCTTGGGTTGCCCCTGGCATTGGAGGAAGCCAAGCTTCCCGTCCACCCTGGCCAACTCTGAGCTCCACTAAAGGCTACAAAGTTTTAATTATAGAAGGTAAATAAATCCCAGAATTAAAAAAAAGAAAAAAAGGAAAAAAGGAGAGGCTGGGAGCGGGCTTAAGCCAGCAGGTGGACATCCTCCGAGGGGTCCCAGACTGCAAGAGGGCATAGGCCGGGCTGAGGGACCCCCCTGAGTGCACAAATTTTTGTGCACCAGGCCTCTAGTAGATTTTAATAAAATGTAATGTCTTCTCTCTTGGAATGTGATGTTAAAAATATCCTGGAAGAGCCAGAATTTGGGGAGATGGAAACATGGAATGCCTTTTTTCATAGTCTATGTGGAGGCTGCCATTGCTCTTAATTAAGAGTCAAAGCCAGTTGAATGCCCTGGATACTAAGCCCTCTTGTTGGTTTTGACCACTACTCTCCTCATTAGTACAGGGCCTACTCCACAGAAGTTACACAGTACATATGAGTGAGTGGTGAATATACAGATACCTGTGCCATCAAGCATATTATCAATTTTTAAATAACAGTGTCACTGCTATGAAAGGTTGTGGATGACAAAAAGCATTTATACTCTTTACGTATAAGTTGTTGAATTAGTTAAGTATGAGTTGGCGATATTCATTGTGGGAAGTAATGATTCATAAGTTGAACCTTGAGGCATAAAAAAAAGAACCATGTAACTTAATTCCTGCTATGGTCCAAATGATAGCTTGAAGAGCAGACATGTCTTGACAACTATAATTTAAATCCGGAAATGACTATACACTTATCTCTGGATATGATAACAATGCTGATGACAATAACTCAAAGATGCTATATTGGCTGTCATTAAGATATAGTGAGCTCTATGACCAGACTAGCTCTGCTGTAAGACATTGAGCCATTCAATAATCTTTTAAAGTACTTCTATTTATATAAAAAGGAAAATAATAGTAACTATTACTTTTTTCTCTTTAGTATTGTGAATTAATACATGTAAAACACTTAATATAATTATCACTGAACACCTATTATGCTCAATACATTGGGGCATGTGTATAGAGTTGTGGAAAACAAAATAAAACATAGAAAATATATAAAGCTAGAATTCTTTTCCATTGTTCTGAAACTCACAGCTAAAACTCTTGAGTATGTTAAGTTGCTAGCATAAGGTATGGGCTATGAAGACTCATTGACTGGGTTCCTATCCATGCTCTTTTGCTCACCAGCTCCATGAATATGATCTGGGAAAAATCACCAAGCTCCCTGCGATTGATTCCTTATTTATTTATTTTTTTAATATATTTTATTGATTTTTTACAGAGAGGAAGGGAGAGAGATAGAGAGTTAGAAACATTGATGAGAGAGAAACATCAACCAGCTGCCTCCTGCACATCTCCCACTGGGGATGTGCCCGCAAGCAAGGTACATGCCCTTGACCAGAATCGAACCCGGGACCCTTCAGTCCGCAGGCCGACGCTCTATCCACTGAGCCAAACTGGTTTTGGCTGATTCCTTATTTTTAATAGTATTTACCATATAGAATTACCATAAACACTCAATGTAATAGAAATGTTCAATCCCCAGACATAAAATATATGGAGTTATAGGGATTTAAGAATAAACCTCAATTTACATGTAACTGAAATGTTACTGATATGTGAACTTATACGAATGAGATACCTTCTTTTCTTTTTTCTTTTTTGTTTTTTAGCAACATGCAACTTCTAAACAAGAGTAGAAGGTAAAAATCATAGATTTTCTGTCTTCGTGTTGAAATGAAACATGATGATTTCAGCTTCTTTGTCAACACTGAGGACAATGTGAAGACTTTTAGGCTTATTAATATTGAGGATATTAGCTGTACTTTATAATGTTCCTTTGTGGAGATTTCAGATGCATAGCCCTGGAGCTGTCAACACTGGCTGAGTTAGGTAACCAGTTCCAAAAGATATTTCTAAACAACTCTCTTTTGGCCTCATTACGTTATATTCCACATAGATACATTGCAACCTAATGTACCATCTGACACTTTTTATGATGAAACACCTCCAACTAGGAAAAAAAAAAAGAGCTATGCACTGGAAATCTGTTATCTGATGTAAATGACAGGGTGCTGGGATTTTTGCTTAAAGCAGGTAATTGGAATATTCTACAGATAAAAACTGCCAACATATCAAAGTTCACTGCATACTGTGCAATTTGGGTTTGAAGTAACTCAAGACATCACACAGGGAATAAAATTCATATCTAACAGCATGAAACTGTGTCATTAAAGCACGGTAATTCCTTTCTAGGTAGTTTTAATATTAATATTCATAATTATTATATTAATATGCCTTGATTTAAACTGTGTTGACTCAGACATAAACAGTTTTCAAATAAAAAGAGTTGTTTTTCTTCTCTCCCTTTAATGATTTCCTTTTCACATTTTCTATTACATTCACTTTCTAGTGGCTTCATTGATGGTTTGAATATGATCACCTTAACAAGTTTCTTATAAATTTTTCCAATACATCTATTATTTTACTAAGGTTGCAATAAAATGTTCATGTAATTGCTTCACTTCAAATTGTCAACAAGCATATAGATAAATAACTAATTGTATTTTAATAAATTGACTCAAATGAACATATATTAATTACATTATATAACTAGAAATTGGTAACAATCCATAAAGATGGGAATATTGTCCTTAAAATGATCAGTTTGAAAATTAAAACCAATATTCAGAAGGTCTTACCTTTCGAGATAACTTTCCTGGAGCTTCTCTATTTTTCTGCAGATTAAGTTGAATAACGGATTTATCTTTCTGAAATATCTTATGGCTCCCCAAAGAGTAATCACTGAAGAACAAAAAATGAGCAGTCATTTCCTCCCGTAATATCCACAAGTGTTTGTTTTATTCTCTGATTTCATTTCTTTATAATTTTGGAACTAAGTCTGGTAAAAGTTTTACATAATATCCCTAGTTTTTTATATGTTTGATATTTATTTTTAAATGACAAGATGTTATAATTATCTCCAAATGCATTATGCTAGAAAATGATTAGATGCTTTAAGAGTGGGCATAGAAATTATAATACAGAATATTTTACAAATTCAAAGTTGGTTTTGCCCAGCCATCTCAACACTAAGGACAGCATGCTTCCAGAGGGTCCAGTGGATACCACAAAGTGTATGTGGGGACCACCTAAGCAAAGAAGCAGAGTGGTGAGGTGAAAATGTCATGGGCTTTAGAGACAGCTCCATAACTGATGAAGGTCAATTAAACTACCTGAAATTCAATGTTTTCTTTTTTAGAGTTGGGATATTAATGTCTACATCAAAGGATTGACAAGCAGATTAAACAACAACAAAAAGATCCATTCATAGTTCAGAAATTTCTGAACTATGTAATATGTTTTCTCCCTTCCCTCCCTTCCTCCCTCCCTCCCTCCCTCCCTCTCTCCCTTCCTCCCTCCCTCCCTCCCTCCCTCCCTCCCTCCCTCCCTCCCTCCCTCCCTTCCTCCCTTCCTTCCTTCCTTTTTCTTTCTTTCTTTCTTTCTTTCTTTCTTTCTTTCTTTCTTTCTTTCTTTCTTTCTTTCTTTTTCTTTCTTTCTTTCTTTCTTCTTTCTCTTTCTTGATGCTTGCTTGATTTTTCCTTCTGTGTGTAAATATTTATTGTTTAGAATGTAAATCTGATTCCTTTTCAGTGAAGGGCTTTTACTATATGATCTCTTATACAGCTTTGAATTTCTATATCTCCAGTGACTCTGAGTCATTAAAAAGGGTACATTGTGCTAATGTAGTTTGCTTAAGAATCTTGGTCAAATATATGAAGGATTTCAGGAGAAACAAATCTAATATTAAAAATCTGGGGCACTTAAGGTGATATATTCATTTATTTTGAAAATTTACTAAATATTTGGGACCACCTATTTCCAACAATGTCAGACAAATGAAACATTATTATGTTGATATGTATTAAATTCTCTGTGTTTTTATTTTTACAATGACTACATTTTTAAGAAAACCCAACAACCTATCCACTCACCCAAATGGTGAAAGTATACATAACATGTTCCATGCCCCATTACCATTTCTCCTTTAGTCTAAAGTAGATTTCTGTCCCAGTCTATCATCGTGCTCTTATCTTGTTCCTTCAGTTATTTCTACTCTTAATCTAGACATACAGCAAGGCCTGTGTATTCCCTGAGTTCCCGGAATCATTCACTCCTGGATTTCTCCTCACAGAAGTTCTGCCCCAATGGTCATTTTCATATTCTATCACATATAATCAACAACCTCTCCTTTTACCCCCGAGCCCCAACACCACCTTAACTCCTTCCTCCCTTAGATTTCTGTTCCGATTCTGAGAAGCAATTAGTACTATCAACCTAACTTACTCTCTTGAAGCTTCTTTTCCCCAGTGTGTTGAAGTTTGGGCCCTGTACCCTAGTCCAATGAATTCAACTTCAGATATGACTGCTGCTTTCTCAAACTGACATTATTTTACCCACCAGGTAAAACAGATGTCCAGTAAATATGAATTTCATATAATAATGAATGAAATTTTTAGTATTATTGTCTTGTGTAATATTTAATGTGTACTTATATTAAGAATTAAAAATTAGTTTTTTTGGAATTAAAATTAACTGAACATCCTGTATTTTTATTTCCCAAATCTTCCAATTCTACGACTTTCTAAAAGGAAAGTAGTTATTTCCTTATCTTTGCCTATGCATGTGTGTGTGTGTGTGTGTGTGTGTGGTAGGGACTGGTAATTATCAGATAGATATTTTGTAATTATTAGATTTTAGAAGGATTTTACCCTTTTAATTTTTCTCTTTTTAAAATAGTTACATTGCAGGAATATATTCTCATGGAAAACTTCTGAATTGTACTAAACTAGACAAAACAAAACAAATAAGACAATTTTTCTTTCTCTTTTTTAAGAATAGCAAGAGTTTATAGCACTTTTTTCTATTTTGTAGGCTAAGCATACACATATACTGTATTTCTGTTAAAAACAAGATTGTTTGATTTTAATTTAGCCTGTAGCTGAATTTCTCTTGTCATTTTCTGAGACTTTGCCTATTAATCAGAAAATTTAAACTGTTCGACTCATAACAATTCCTTCTCCTATGTTAATGTAGATTTATATTAACGATATATTTTTTAATTATTTTCTTTTATTTATTGGAATTGAGTCTTCTTGGAGACCCTGTACCTTTAGAGGATTGGGAGACAAATATATATTTAATCTTCCAGTGCTTGCCTAATTTTTAAAATGTGGCATATCTTAACATTTTTATTCCAACATCAGTTTAATAATTATGTATATCATATTCTCAAATATAACTTAGACTTGTTCTATTCAGTTCTCTACACTTACCCTACAATTTCCTAAGTAGAGATCATTTAAATTTTAGTTTCAGATTCTTTTATTACTTAACTGAAAAAAAATCAAGAAAAGTAGTAAATTGGTTGATCAAAAAGTTAAGAGATAGAAATGATAAAAACAACATATATCTTAAATCATTTTATCTTTAAGCTTAAAATACCAACACAGCGTCTCAATAGCCAAAGTTTCGATATTAGAATAAAGAAGGCCTTTGATATAGGCTGAGGGTCTGTTGATTAAAATTTTGTGTCTTGTTTCTGGCAATTATCTCTTAATTTCCAGTTTTAGCTAATCTATTTATTTTTAAATTTTATTTTTTTCAATTATAGTTGATATACAATATCATATTAGTTTCTGGCATACAACACAGCAACTAGTCAACTCTACCAGACCTTATGAAGTGATCCCAGCAGTAAGTATAGTACTCATCTGGCCCCATACATAGCTGCATAGTATTACTGACTGTATTTAACATGCCACACTTTACAACCCTGTGACTTTTTCATAACTGGCAATTTGTATTTATCTCTTTCACCTTTTTCACCCATCCCCCAACCCCTCAAACAGTTCAGCTTCTTTAATAACGAGAATATGCTTGGGCTGGAGGAACAACAGGAATGGAGAACTGGTTTAGACTTTTACAATTTTTGTTCTAGTCTTTTCAAGGGATTTTTTGTTGTTTTTTGTTAATCCTCCCCTGAGGATATTTTTCCATTGATGCTTAGAAAGAGTGGAAGGAAGTGGGAGGATATTTTTCTAATGGTTCTTAGAGAGAGGGAAACATCATGTAAGAGAGGCCTATCAACCGGTTGCTTCCCCTACACACCCTGCCTGGGGCTGAGGCTTGAGCGTGCAACCCAAGTACATGCCCTGGACCGGAATCAAACTCGGGACCCTTCAGTCTGTGGACTGATGCTTTCTCCGTTGAGCCAGACCGGCTAGGGTTTAACTGATTTCTTCCTCATTTAATTCAGCATAAATGTTTTGAATGATTACTCTTTATGAATGATCTTTAAATAATTCGATTTAATTATTTCATAGCAACACTAACTTACTTACTTGCTCTTTATGCTTATTTCCTTAATCGATCTGGGATGCATTTGTTGAGTAAAATTGATATACAGCCTCAATTTAAGACATTTCTTTCAACATAATAGAAACTTCCTTATACATTCCTAATTAATATGAGCATCTTTTCATCTCTGACCTATTTAACACATGACCAATTTTTATAAATAGCCCATCTGTTACTGGACTCTAAGCATTCCATTAATCCATCCATCTATTCTTGTGCCAATATCAAATTGCTTCAATTATTTAATTTTACAGCATATTTTGAAGTGTGAAATTGAGTGAAAGCCACCATTTGAAAATATATTATCTATTTTTGCCCAATTTCACTTTAACAACAATTGTAGAATTAGTGTGCCAATATTAAAGAGAAAATGTTAATATTGTGTTGATTTATCTTTTATTTATGGAGTTATCTGAGAAGAGTTGGCATTTTGGTAATAGTAAATCTTCCTTCCAAGGAAAAGAATATTTCTACATGCACTCTGGTTCTCTTTTATGTCCTTCAGTAAAGTGTTAGTTTTCTCCCACGATGTTTTATAGATCTGTTCTATTATCAATCAAAGATTTTTCCATGATATTTATTAGTGGGGTTTTGTGTTCATTTTGCTTGTGGGATTCTGTTGTAATCCCTAAAGATTTGGTGCAATTTGCCTAAAACAAAATTTTCCATTCCCCACTGCTCATTGTTCTATTACACTGTTATACTTCTCCTTAAGCTAATTTTGAAATATTTTAATTCCTTAGAAAATTGTCTGCTTTTTTGAAAGCTGTCAAGTGAGTGTCCCGAGCCCCTCCTATTTTAACTATCTTTTGACATTTACCTGGGAACTCTGCAATCCCCATGCTATTGACCTTTATTGTTTTATCAAGATGTTTTTCATTAATATTTTTTCCTGTAATTTATTGAGAATTTTGGTGGGTTAGTGGGTAGATTTACATTTTTGTTCTAACATATGAATTCAGTCTTGAAAATATCTAATTATCATTTTAATTAGGGGAGTATCATGTATAACTTTGCATGAAGTGAGATCTCAAAAACTGGGAAGGAAGCATTGTAGCATTGTTCTTGCCCACCTCTCTCATTTTGCAAAAAAGGACTCTGGTTTCAACAAAATAAGACCATAGATTAGAACATAAATATTGGGAGTAAACACAGCACACTTAAGAAATTATTTATAGATTCAAGCATTCCTGCTATAATGTGATACAAGTTTCTTTTTATAAAAGGAGAGGTGAACTGTTCTGCAAATTGTGAGCTACAAATAACAGGCCTCATGGAAAATGAGATTGGGAGAGACCACTGAAATCAGTACAGGTCTCTAACCAAAGCGTGTGTGTGTGTGTGTGTGTGTGTGTGTGTGTGCGCACACACACACACACACAAACACACACGCATGCCTAAATCTTAGTAAAAACACTAGCATTGTTTTAGAAGACACATCTAATTTCACAAAATGTAAAGAAATATATAAAGTAAAAAGGGTTGTAAAATGTATTTAGCTTTGTGGAAGAGGATATAAGAAAGTTTTGATGCTGCTGAATGTAGAGACAACTGAAAAACACACAAATATTGTGCAGAATTCTGTAGTAAGCTTTTTCAAGCAGAGCTTGAGGCCAAGTTAAGAAAAAAAATGCATGTTGGGTGATTGGTCACTTGTCACTGTGTACAACCCTGTCTCCCCCAGCAGCTTCCTGTGTACTTTGCATTAAATCACTGTTAATTAGTGGAGCAAAATATTAATATGCCAGACAAATTCACATGTATTAAGTTGACTTCTACAAACAAACTGATTCATGTACAGGAATATGGTATATTGCAGAAGAGATTGCATTCGCTACGTCATTTCACCAGGCATCTTTTTTAAAATACTATGTAGTCCTTTTTGTGTGTTAGCAATAACAAAAACTATTACTAAGCCAGAATTGTCACTTAAGTCTTTGGTTATTTAAAGGGATGCAGAGCCTCTAATAACATCACACTTTCTAAGATGTGTAAACTACTGTTCACCACTTTGCCATTACTCTATTTGGCAAGACCGCCATGCTGATGAATTTGTTTTTGATGATCCAAGGTTAGCCTCTCCAATATAATAACCACTAGACCATTGTGGCTACTGAGTACTTGCAATGTGCCTAGTTCGAATTAAGATGTGCTGTAACCACTGTATATATTCTTGAGGGGGGGGATAAGTAGTTTTTTTTCTCAATAAAATTAAGTATTTAATTTAGCTAATTTGAACAAATTGATTATTTTCAACACATTCAGAACACCCTAAGTATTTCAATAATATAATCTACTAAGTTATATCTGTCTAGACCAGTGGTTCTCAACCTGTGGGTCATGACCCCTTTTGGGGTCAAACGACCCTTTCACAGGGGTTGCCTAAGACCATTGGAAAACACATAAAATTACATATTGTTTTGTGATTAATCACTATGCTTTAATTATGTTCAATTTGTAACAATCAAATCGGGGGTCACCACAACATGAGGGACTGTATTAAAGGGTCGAGGCATTAGGAAGGTTGAGAACCACTGGTCTAGACCTACTTTGAGCAAAGAAATACATTAAGGTATATTTCTCTTTTATATGACTTTGCTCTTCCAATGATAAACTATTATCTTAAAATTTATATACTATAACCTAGCCTTTTCCTTACTCATAATTAAGTCTTATTTTTACTTTGAATAAAAGGCAATTTCAATTTATAATAAAATCTTTAAAGAATAAATTAATGCAAATTATCACAGGATTAGCTAAAACATTTTTTTAATAGTAAAATTTTCTTAAGAAGATTATTTTAAAATTCTAATTATATTTAATTCCTGAAGAGGACTATTTCACTCTAATCAATGGTATTCAACATTTTCTCTATTATGAGGGATCAGAAGACAGAAAAGAGACCCACAAGTAGACAGCTAGATCATACAAATTAATGCTGGTGATGAATAAAGAGGTAAATACTGTCTTCATAATTTAGGTTTAAGAATCTATATGACAATTTCAAAGGAAGATTATTAATGAGCATAGTTTTCCTTTTATATCTTCTTCTTCTGGGTTCTAACATTCTTTGACAAAAGTCAATTAAAAAGTAAAGAAAAGTTTTGTTTTGTTTATTTTTAAAAATCAAGGACATAAAACCTGGCCCTAACTATAAGCCTAAGCAGGATTTTCAAGGAAGATTATTCTGTTCCTCTAATTCTGCACTTGAGGTATACTACTAACAACACATTCATAATTTACTCAGCAAAAGCTTTTAAGTGCAATAAATTTTATTGTTTCATATTGCAGCTAATAAGGACAATTATTTTCAATTTGAATTAGAGAGTAAGACCAACAGTAAGATTTTTGATAGAAGAAATTACTTAAATCACATAAGTTAAGAGTAAGAAACACAAAACCATGCACTCCTACTAAATGGGCTAGATAATCTATATATATAAAAGTTTAAGCGACCGGCTGACTGTTTGACCTTCTGACTGGTAGCTATGATGTGCACTGACCACCAGGGGGCAGATGCTCCATGCATGAGCTGCTGAGCTGTGGTGACTTGGCAGCGGAGGTTCTTGGGTGACACACCTAGAACCAGAGAGGAGGGAGCCTGATTCCAGGGTGCATCACCTGAGAATAACCCTCTTGCAATCTTGGACCCCTTGGGGGATGTTGGAGAGCTGGTTTAGGCCTGATCCCCACAGGCCAGGCCAAGGGACCCCGCTTGTGCACAAATCCATGCACCGGGCCTCTAGCCCATTGGCTCCCCACTTAGGGTCTGGCTTCCCGCCAGGCCTCTAACCCACTGCAGAGGTAGTGGGTCTGGCCCTTACAGAAACTTTTTGACTCGATTAGCTAAATGATGAGACGTGCAGTACCTACTGGCTGCAGCCCCCACCCATCCATTTAATATTGATTTCTAGTAGAGGCAGCAAATTTTCCCGCTACCACTTTCAGCTGGGCTTTTCCTCTTCCAGGAGGACAGTGGCGCCAGCATGCAACCTGCAGGGAGGGGAGGAGGCGAAGGAGCATCTCAAGTGGGAAGAAGGAGGTTCCTGCCACCACAGCACTCTGCCTGCGTAGCAGGGCCTGGGTGGGCACCTGACAGTGAGCAGAGTCCTACCCTCAACTGCTAGATTCCAGGCTAAGTAAATCCTGTTTGCTAAATAATTGCATTTTGCAGAAAAATGCCCACAAGACGTCAGTTACTGCCAAACTTAGGGTAAAGTGAGATGAAAGAAGCGAGACAGATACGGAGAGAAAGTGACATAATATTGAGAAAAGAGAGAAGGGATCCCTATTCCGGGGACCCCTCAGGGGTTGTTGGAGAGCCAGTTTTGGCCCAATCCCCACAGGCCAGACAGAGGGATCCCACCAGTGCACGAATCCATGCACCGGGTCTCTGGTAAGATATAAAATTATGAACTAGCACTAAACTTCATATATTATAAATATATTTATAAATAAAAAAACTCATGAGATGGTTGCAAGTCCAGGTGAAGGTATGGTTATTGTTACTCCTGGATGCAGAGCAGGGTGCAGGGCCACCTTAGGAAACAGTCCAGTTGTCCTCTATTTGTCCTGCCCTCAAGCCTGCCTCTGTAGAAGCCCAGTCGAGTGTCTACTGGATAAGATCATGGGAAATAGGGAAATGGAATTAAAAAGAACACTGCTACCATGGGAATTAATGTGGGGCATTCAAGACCAGAACATGAAGGGAGCTGTTAATATTTTTTTGAATGAACAAAATGACTTCTGTTATTTCTCTATTTAATTTATTCTGACTTTATTTGGCTTTGCATGTGTTTCTTTATATCTCTGACAACTTTGTATTAAGCTACCATAAGCCTAGGAAAAAATTAATGAATATTCTGTTCTAATTCTTTAATTTACTCTTTGGTAATAATACATTATTTAAAACTGTTTATAAAGCAGTTTTTAAGACTATATTTGATATAATATCTCATTTTTGAGAATAGTTATGCAAACATGATATAAATTTTTGTTATTGTGCTTATAGAAAAAATTAACCGGGAGAGGGAGAGGGAGAGGCAGAACAAAAGCGAGAGAGAGAGAGAAAGAGAGAGAGAGAGAGAGAGAGAGAGAGAGAGAGAGAGAATGAAATATTGTAATCGACAGAAAAAGTTTGTGATACTAAATTAAGATGAATGTTAAATAAGTTGCCATAACACTCTAGTTGATTTATCAAAATGAATTTTGGCTTGCTAGGAACGTTATCTTTCTTACTTTTGCAATATGTCACAAACATGTAAGCTTGGTGCATAGTCTACATTCTTAGTTCATTAATAGCCTCTAATATCTTGCTACTTGAAATGTGAACAGAGGACCGTGAACATCAGCATCACACAGAAACTTGTCAGGAATTTAGCCTTGTCTTGGGACCCAGCCCAGAACAACTAAAAGAGAATGTTTTTTAACAAGTTCCTCCGGTGGCTAGTATACACATTTAGGTCTGAGAACACTGTTTTAACAAATCAATATAAATGTAAATAAATGTGTAGGTTGTGCCTATATATCTATTTACCTACCGACCTATCATCATCATATTTATTTATATTAGCTCCCTTTTCAAGATTTTATGTATTTACTAAACTTAGTAAAAAAAAAGAAAGAAAAATATGACTTAAGGAAGAAGTGAAAAATAGAGCATTACAAATATACCATTGTCAAAATTGTAAAACATATACTGACCATTGACATTTTAACTGTTTAGCTACTTCTGCAAAACTTGATTAATTTGACTGATTCAGAAAGTAGTTACTTATTGTGACTATTTTTTTCTTGATTTTTTAAAAATTTAAATTCTTTATTTTTTAAGTACTACATGAGTCTCCTTTTTCCCCCATTGACCTCTCCCTGGCTGCTCCCACCCATCAGAACATGCCCTCACCACCCTACTGTCTTTGTCCATTGGTGATGCTCATATGCATGCATACAAGTCCTTTGGTTGATTTCTTACCCCCTCACCCCCTGCCTTCCCTCATAGGTTGGACAGTCTGTTCGATTCTTCTATGTCTCTGATTCTATTTTTGTTCATCAGTTTATGTTGTTCATTGTATTCCACAAATGAGTGAGATCATGTGATATTTATCTTTCTCTGACTGGCTTAAATTGCTTAGCATAATGCTCTCCAGTTCCATACATACTGTTGCAAATGATAAAAATTCATTCTTTTTTCACAGCAGCATAGTATTCCATTGTTTAGATGTACCACAGTTTTCTAATCCACTCATTTGCTGATGGGCACTTAGGCTGTTTCCAAATCTTAGCTATTGTAAATTGTGCTGCTATGAACATAGGGATGCATATATCCTTTCTGATTGGTGTCTCTGTTTTCTTGGGATATATTCCTAGAAGTGGGATTACTGGGTCAAATGGGAGTTCCATTTTTAATTTTTTGAGGAAATTCCATACTGTTTTCCACAGTGCCTCACCAGTCTGCATTCCCACCAGCAGTGCACGAGGGTTCCTTTTTCTCTGCAGCCTCGCCAGCACTTGTCTTTGCTGATTTGTTGATGATAGCCAGTCTGACAGGTGTGAGCCGGTACCTCATTGTCATTTTGATTTGCATCTCTAGGATATTTAGTGACTTTGAGCATGTTTTCATATGTCTCTTGGCCTTCTGTATGTCCTCTTTTGAAAAGTGTCTACTTAGGTCCTTTGCCAGTTTTTTTTTTTTTTTTTTTTTATTGGATTATCTTCCTTTTGTTAAGTTGTATGAGTTCCCTATAAATGTTGCAGATTAAACCCTTATTGGAGATAACATTGGCAAATATATTCTTCCATGCAGTGGCTGTTCTTGTTTTGTTGATGGTTTCTTTCACTGTGCAGAAACTTTTTATTTTGATGTAGTCCCATTTGTTTATTTTCTCCTGAGTTTCCATTGCCCTAGGAGCTGTATCAGTAAAGATATTGCTACAACATATGTCTGCTATTTTGCTGCCTATGATTCTTCTAAGATTTTTATTGTGACTATTTTAAAAGAAAACTCTACCATCTGGATGACACAAAGGAGTTTAAATTTGAAGGATTTAAACTTATCTAATCCAAGATAAATGAGAAAGTGCAAAAAGTAGCAACTAAATATTATGCATCTCTTTCTAAAACAGGACAGATGAAGAAGCATAGTTCTGATAATACAAGAAAAGCTTAAAATGAAAAATCTTTCTACATCATACTATAAAAGTAACAGTATTTTTTGTGAGAAAGAGATATCTTTCTACTTAGTTCATTATATTTTAACAACTATATATTTTTAATTTATTAAGTCCCACACTGTACAGGAACTCAAAGCAATCCATACATAATGAAAAAAACTACTAGAGCTTAATAAAAATTTTACATTTGGAATTAAAAATTACTAAACAGTAATTCTAAAGCCCATTTGTAAAGTAGAAAAATATATTAATAATTTAATTTTTAAAAGGTCAATAAACTGAAGTCAGAAGTTAAACCGAAATGTGGATGTTTGAGTTCGAGTTCATTGTCTCTCAAAATCAAAGAATGAAGTCGTGGACAAAAATGGTTAATGGAGGCAAAGTTTATTGAGAGCATCATGCAAATTAAAGTATATTAGTCCGTGTGTAGAGTCCCACATGGCCATAAGCCACATGTGCACAGAGATGTGCTCCCCCCGCCACAGGAACATCAGGAAACATTGTGTTCCCAGGGTAAAGAGGGAGGGCAAGAGGAAGGACATGTCTTTTAATTTAGGGGGTGGATGCAGCCTTGCTAGTTCCTAATTGGTCTTTTCAAAGAATTCAGCTGTAGGGCGTAGCGGCTAGGGTTAAGCCTTGGACTGACCTGTTGGCAAAGCCACAAACAGGTCCCAGCTTAGAGGGCACAGTCCT
Organism: Myotis myotis; assembly: GCF_014108235.1. Lineage (NCBI taxonomy): Eukaryota > Metazoa > Chordata > Mammalia > Chiroptera > Vespertilionidae > Myotis > Myotis myotis. The sequence continues at coordinate 184,478,079 of NW_023416335.1, forward strand.
CTTAGCATAATTAAGCTTGACGTTATGATGCTCCCTAGATCTTACCCGGGTAGCTAATCGGCTGAGGGAGATGTAGCAAGTGCTGCCAAAGCAAGAGAAACTTAGGAGAACATTGTAACTATGCTGACCACTACCTTGTTTACCTCTGGCTATAAAATAAAGGCTCGGCTTGCCTCTGGATCTCTCTGTGGCCTCAGCCAGGCACAGGAAGATCCACCTAGACCCAGCTTATTTTTTGTCTGTCATTTTTCCATCCTTCACCACCCTCCCGCAGGCTCGCGGAACCCTTGGCTGAGCTGGCTCGGCACATTCAGCCTTAATAACATTCTTTGGATTAGTTACAGTATATGCCTCACTGTATTGTATTGGTTATCTGCAAGCTGCCTGTCTTAGCAACATTCATAAATTTTGAAGCTTATGTCTCTTTTGCCTGCCCTTCCTTCCAGGCCCCATTGGGATGTCTTAGTAACTCCACCTAGTTGGGTTCCCAGTTTTTATTCCCGCCCCCAAAGGTCCCAGTCCCTGTATGTTTAGTTTCACTTTGTCTCCTCAAAACAGGTTAACTCATTTCTGCAAAGCAACTGTGATAAGGAGTAGCATTATCAATAGAGGATAGAATTTGTTTGATACCATTTATTTGCTTAAACAGTCTCAAAATTCCAAAAACAAATTAACTTTTGTTTAATCAGAAACTGTAAAATGACATTTAAAGTCCACTTTTAGTGATTATAATTTACCTCATTTTGGGTCAAACTACTTCTAAACATTTCCTGATTGTAGATTTTTTAAAAAATTAAATGTCAGAAAATGAGTGTTCTGTAAGTTATGTTTTTTTTTTTTCTTGTGTTTGACCTAAATGCTATGTATTGAATTACAAACCCATGTTTAATGCACAAATATATGATCATTATCCCCAATGAAACATATATTGGGGTGACTTTTATTTTCAAGTTAGCATTTGTCATGATTGGAGGCTTTGCTATAGACTGGAAAGACTATAGGCTTCAGACCCAAATAAAACCCATGCTATCCTTGACTATTGCTTCCAAATTTTTTAAAAATATATTTTTATTGTTTTTTATTGATTTTTACAGAGAGGAAGAGAGAGGAATAGAGAGTTAGAAACATCGATGAGAGAGAAACATCAATCAGCTGCCTCCTGCAAACCTCCTACTGGGGATGTGCCTGCAACCAAGGTACATGCCCTTGACCGGAATTGAACCTGGGACCCTTCAGTCTGCAGGCCGACGCTCTATCCACTGAGCCAAACCAGTCAGGGCGCTTCCAAATTTTATAACATTTAGTAAGTCATTTAATTTCTCTTAGCCTCCATTTTCCCATCTTTAAAATGGGAATAATCATGCTTTTCTTATCTGAGAATGAATGGCGCTAAATATGAAAATTCTAGCTCATAAAAAGCTTTCAGCAGTGAAGTAGATTCTGTTATTGTTGTTGTTATTATTATTATTATTATTACTAATATTATCATCTCCATGCCACTTCCTTAAGCATCCCTACTTTTATCAGAGTTCCAGTTTTCCAAAAGCAAAGTTATCTCTCAAGGTATTAAAATTTTAAAATTCATATTCACCTGAACACCTATTGGTCTTTCTAACTCCTTCATCTGACTTCTTGATACCATCCTCTGTTATTTCCTCATGGAATATGATTCACCATTGACCTGTTCTGTGCCTTCTATCCTTTTCTCTCCATTAGATTTCCCCTCAACCCATATATATATATATATATATATAATCTTATCCACTTTCCAGAATAAACTAAAAAGTCTGAAAAATTAGATACTAGAAAAAATAGTAATGGATATTCTTCTTATTAAAATCAATATATATAGGCTGTTCTCAAATAGTAAGCAAGTCCTAGATATATACATATCTTTAAATTTCCATTAGGGAATAAATGACTATAATTAATCTAAACTAATACTTGGCAACATTCCTCTTTTAATAAAAGCCACATAAATGAAATTTTAATAGAAATAAATGACAATGAAAACAGTTTAGAAATCTATTATGTTCATATTAGCAAGGAAAAAAAGAGTGGAATGATATGAACAACATTTTCAGCAGTCAACAATTGAGCTATCTATTTATGGATAACTTATCCTTAAAAACAGTAATTAAGTCAAGGTCCATTATAAATGTTCTCCACATTAGACTTTTTCAAATTTCTATTCTTCAATTCTTTTGCTTTTGGAATAATGCTTCCTACTGGTAATATTAAATAAATATATTTAATAACATTTCTTGTTTTTTACATCAAATGTTTGACATCAGCCAGATTTACATTCGGATATGTACATTCAGAAGGTGAATTTTAATGAGTACTCAGTATAAGATTGTGTTACTGAAGTGTTTCTCCTTGTTCATTGGATACACTGTCAAAAATATGTTGATGGAAGGAGCAACTTAATCACTGAGTGTTGTCAATCTTTAGATACTCATAGAAACACAAAGGGGAAATGTAAATGGCAATCTACCTTATTAAACATTTTATTCTTTATTTCTTTCCTGCTTAGAATGACTATGCAATACCATCAGACGAATATTTTCTTTCTTATAGTTGTAGTAGAGGCCTGGTGCACAGATTTGTGCACTGGTGGGGTCTCTTGGCCTTGCCTGCACACTTTCACAATCCGGGACCCTTCAGGGTATGTCAGACTGCCAGTTTCCACCCGATCCCCACAAGCCAGGCTGAGGGACCTCACCAGTGCACAGCCTCTAGCATGCATATAAGATCTTTGGTTAATCTCTTCCCACTCTATCCTTCCCCCCTTCCCTCTGAGAGTCATCAGTTTGTTCCATGTTGCCATGCCTGTGCATTGAGCATCTGCCCTCTGGTGGTCAGTGTACCGGTTGAATGGTCAAACAATCACTTAGGCTTTTATATATATACTAGAGGCCCGGTGCACAAAAATTTGTGCACTCGGGGGGAAGGGGGAGTCCCTCAGCCTGGCCTGTGCCCTCTTGCAGTCTGGATCCTTCGGGGCATGTCCACCTGCTGGCTTAGGCCCACTCCCTGGGGGATCGGGCCCAAGATGGCAGTCAGACATCCCTCTGGCAGCCCGGCAGCCCTCTGGAGATGTTCACTTGCCAGCAGAGAGCAGGCCTAAGCTGCAGTCGGACATCCTTAGAGCTGCTGAGGAGGTGGGAGAGGCTCCCACCACCACCGCTGTGCTGGCAGCCGTCAGCCTGGCTTGTGGCTGAGAAGAGCTCCTCTTGTGGGAGAGCACTGACCAGGCCCCCCCAGTGGGGACCCTCATCCCATGAGGGTGTGGCCAGCCTGGGTGAGGGGCTGATGGCTGCAGGTTGGCCACAGCCCCTTCAGGGTAGAGGTCCTCACTGGGGTGCCTGGCCAGCCTGGGTGAGGGGATGATGGCTCTTTGCAGGCTGGCCACAGTCCTCAGCCACCCAAGTTCCCAGTGGAGGCTGCCTGGAAGCAGGTATCTGGGATTTATTTATCTTCTATAATTGAAACTTTGTTGCCTTGAGTGGAGACCACAGCCGGCCAGGGTAGGCGGGAAGCTTGGCTTCCTCCATCGCCAGGGCAACCAAACCTCCTGCTTGCTCCAGCTCCGTGGCTGCTGGCCGCCATCTTGGTTGGGTTAATTTGCATATAGTCACTCTGATTTTCTTGTGGGCATGGCTTGTGAGTGTAGCAGGTCAATTTGCATGTTTATCTTTTATTAGATAAGATAGATTATATTTTCAAGGTTTGTCTTCAAGGAATTTTATGACAATAGTTATTGTGGCACATTAAGAGAAGGTGATTTTTCTACCAAATAAGTATTTGCATTTGACATACATGAGAACAGGCTTTTCTTGTTGTTTTAAAGGCTTCCTGAATAAAGAATAAAGAAGGTATTATAAAATTTACTATTTTTTGGAAATATTATTTGGAAAAATTTATTTACCTGGGTTTTATTAAAATAAGAGAGTTGATGCCGAAACCGGTTTGGCTCAGTGGATAGAGCGTCGGCCTGGGGACTGAAAGGTCCCAGGTTCGATTCCGGTCAAGGGCATGTACCTGGGTTGCGGGCATATCCCCAGTAGGAGATGTGCAGGAGGCAGCTGATCGATGTTTCTCTCTCATCGATGTTTCTAGCTCTCTATCTCTCTCCCTTCCTCTCTGTAAAAAATCAATAAAATATATTTAAAAAAAAAAAAAATAAGAGAGTTGATGATATAAATATAGATTAATTATAGTAATTTATTTCCTAATGGAAATTGAAGGATATGCTTACTATATGAGTATATCAGCCTATGTATGTATTGATATAATTTATTTTAATAAGCAGAATGTTCATTATTATTCTTTCTAATATCTAAACCACTCAGATTTTTTTAAGTTGAATTTATTGTGGTAACACTGGCTAACAGAATTATACAAGTTTCAGGTGCACATTTCTAAAGAACATTATCTGTACACTGTGTTGTATGTTCACCACCCAAGTCAAGTCTTAATACACTCATACTCAAACCCTATGTGATTTTAAAAAATCAGTATTTAATCCTAGCCAGTTTTACTCAGCGGATAGAGCACAGGCCTGTGGAAGAAAGGGTCCCAGGTTTGATTCCCATTAAGGGCATGTACTTCAATTTCAGGTTCCTCCCTGGCATGGGTCCTGGAGTCAGGGGCATGCAGGAGGCAACCAATCAATGTGTTTCTCTCACAAAATAAAAAATAATAAAATAGTTTTAAAAATCAGTAATTAATCAACACTCTAATATTATTCTAAATTTTAAAATTACTTATTACAAAATAATTTATTTTTAAAATAGTGACAAGTGCTAATAAGCTTATTATAGATTAGGTGACTTGGTTTGCTCAGGATTTTCTTGATGTCAAACCTGAAAGTCTCATGTTCTTGGAACCCCCTAAGTCCTAGAAAAGCTGAGATGGGTGGTCATCCTAGTCACAGGTCAATTAAATAAATGTTGCCAAAAGCACACAAAATACAAAATAAAACCAAGAGTTAGACTGTGAATATGATTTATAAAATTTCAAATTCACCTTAAAGGGTAAAAAAAATTGATTTAATTAGTCTGATTAGGAGAGAGTAGTGCTGTACAAAGTCGGATTAAAGGAAAAAAAAGTCAGTGCTGCTTAACATAACTTATAACAATGATCAAAATTTACTTTAATCAGATACTTACTTCTGTAAAAATTCTTCATAGCCACATATACTTAGAAGATAATCTTTGTGGAATAACTGGTCATTTGTCCAAAAATGCAGAATTTCTGCAATTAGGTCTTTGACAAGATAATTAGCTAAAAACAAATGTGAATAACAAAGTTAATTAGCTTATCATATATTGGCTAAGAAAAAGTTTATAAACACAAACAAATGATATACAAATTATGATGGAACTGTCTAGTTTCATCAAGAAACATTAAAATGAGATTTATTAGTTTAGTTTGATGTGGAGATGTTTTTGAAAAAAATTGTATCTTATTTGATTAGTCTATCTTCATAGTATATAATAGAGCAAGGTATCTCATTCCTGATATCAAAATCTTTGGTACATTGTAGGTGTGCATAAAAGTATTCTACTGTGACTACCCTTAGGGATTTCACAGATCCCAATAAAATCACATAGTGATAAGTGACAATACAAGAGTCTAAATTAAATCTGTCAATTCCAATTCTTTTTATTATTTTTATTGATTTCAGAGAGGAAGGGAGAGAGAGATATAAACATAAATGAGGATAGGGGATCATTGATTGGCTGCCTCCTGCATTCCCTAGAGTGGGTATTGAACCTGCAACCCTGGCCAGGAATTGAACTGTGACCTCCTGGTTCATAGGTCTACACTCAAACTGAACCATGCCTGTCAGGCTCCGTTACAATTCTTAATGATTCTAACTCTCTAAAGCTGATTTTTCCTCCTTTCCCAAGTAGAAGAAGCTTTCCAAGGTTCTGCTTTGAACAACATTATAATAACCTTAATGAACATGTATTTTCCTTCTCCACCTTTTCTGGAACTCAAAGTGTAAGAATACTATAATTTAAAGGCTTTTGTTTTCTCATATTTATATTCCATAATCTGCCCCCTAAGCTTTTACATGCATATGCCATTTAATAGTGGCCACAACCATGCTGCATGTTACAATATATGTCTATGAAATATGTTTCTAACTATAAATGATAAATAGTATGGGGCTCATATCTTGTCATAAATGATAATAGTTGAAAATTATACATATCTTATATAATAAAAGCCTAATATGCTAAGTGTCCAGTCGGCCAATCAGCCGTTCAACCAATCAAAGCTTAATATACTAATGATATGCTAAGGCTGCTCAACTGCTCGCTCTGATGTGTACTGACCACCAGGGTGCAGATACTCCAACCGGTAGGTTAGCTTGCTGTTGGGGTCTGGTCATCAGGACTGAACAAGACGGGCCAGACATACCCTGGAGCCCTCCAGCAGTCCCTCTGCAGCTGGCCAACCTCCCGCATCCCTCCCTGGCCCCGATCGTGCACCGGTGGGGTAGACATTTATAGGTATCTACCTCTATCTCTTTCTCTATCATATATTTATATCATATATCAGATATCTGTATCTGTATCTATATCTGTATCTCTATCTATCTCTATCTATCATCAATATCTAGCTATGTCATTTCCATGCTTTGAATGTGACCTTATCGTCTCAATCAATATAAGCAAGTGCAATAGGCTATACTGATGAACTTTAGCCAGTGAGAACTTGAGCAGCCTATTGCAAACACTCAATTGCATTCCTCTGAGTAGTGTTTTGTTAGCAATTATGTGTTTACTTTGCTGTGGCTTCTTTTACTGTCACAACTTTGAGTTTGTAAGGAAAAACTGGCTACTGTGCAAATTATACTGCTGGACCTGTCCCAACAAAAAAGAAAGGATATAATGATTGATTTTAATATAATACATTTTTATGGTAGATTAAGACATTATCAAAGAAATGGTTGGACAAATGGTAAAGATAACCAGGGAATTATGGATTGTGGAAATGCTTTGACATGGAAGAGGATATCTTAAATATACTGCTGGTTGGGAGTATCGACTGAAATAGTATGAATTGAAGTTAGAAAAAGTTATGGCCCCAGGAAAAACATGACTATAAGGGCTTTGACTAATAGGGGAGAGCATTAGCCAGTCTATGACACAGGAAAACATCTTCAAAGACAGCAGTTCACTTTAATTAACCTCACTTCCATTTCCAGGACTGCATCCCTGTGCCACACCGGGCATGCATGAATTCCCCACTTCCACTACAGTCATCTTTCACTTACATCAAAGACTTCATAACCCAGTTTCCAGCTATTATTCCTCTCCTGTTCTTTGCTTTGATATCTCTTAGTACCAGATTTATGTTACCCTGGATGTTTTTTATTACTTCAAGTTTGGTATATCTAAACCTGAATTATCACCATTCTTTTTGCATCCAACCATTAAGAATGTGAGTTAAACTTCTCATCCATTTTGTAAGCCAACAAGAATTATGGCTTTTTAAAAGTAGATTTTATACCTATACCTTCATTTTGGCAGCTTATAGAATCCTTTTCCCACTTCTTGTAGGCTCTCACTCTATGCAATGCTTTTCAATCTGTTGACCATATTGGAAAGGCTAAGGCCCATTTGAGATTCTTTAATTATAGTGCTCTGCACCTTAAATATAATTTTTATGCGTTCCCCTCTATTCCTTTACACCTTTTTGAGATGTAAAGTATCACTGCCTTTTACTAAATCTTACTTCTTCACTATTATCTCTCCTACACTGGTCTCCAGTTCCATCAATTAAAGGCCCTCTTTTTTACATATTGTATATCCTCCCCTTCCCCCGTGAAAGTTGAAATTAAATGGGGCCATTTCAAAATAGATCCTGAAATGCCACTCCAGAAGTCCCTTGCATGTTTTGCTTCTTGAAAGTTTGAGCTGTTTGGACTGGGCCAGACCTTGAAATTGGGCTAACACCAAGATTGTCTTACAAGCAATTTTTGGTAAAGCCATCAGAAGAGCAGACATTCTGACCACAAGGACTGATGATTATGGACTCTCTATCTGAAGATAGAACCAGTAGCCGATGTTATAAAGTTCAAGAGTAACCCAGCTTCACAGTAGCAATAGGAATTCTTTCTTCTTTTTCTTGTAATTATTCCTTTCCTCCTAAAAGCTCCCTTCCTTCATACTGTAATCAGCACACTACTCTATCTGAATCTATGTTTCTCAAATTACCGTTCTTTGATCCCAAATGCAGGTGGTGGCTACAGTTGTTTATATGGAAAAAATACTGCAATAATTATAAAATAATAGTACAAGAATGAACTGTGTTTTGTGTACTCACAACTGTAAACCTACTTTTTTCCCCACCCTTAAACATTATTGCCTCTCATTTTGGCTTTTGAATTTTAAGTTAACATTCTAATCTAACCCTCCTTTGATTCAAATGTATAAAATAAATTGTAAGACCGTCATTCTCAAAAGCTTTTTCTCATTCCGTTGAGCTTTTTGTTTCCCTGCAATTGTTGTCAGTTTGGCTCAAATAAACTTATAAAAATTATCTACACATTTGGATGTTGCTTACATCAACAACACACTATTCGGACTTTGGTTCTTTACAGAACACCTGTATTACTAGTAAAACACTTGTTATGCCCAGAATTCAAGATCCCCAAGAAACCATGCCAGGGAGTCAGTCCGATGCAAAAGCAGAAGGTCCTTTATTGAGTTAGCTAACCCGACCCGGGCCTCCAGTCAACGCAGTGACCGGAAACCGAGTGCGACCCATGTGAAAATCCGGGCTTTCATAGTGAGGGGAGGGGAGCTGGCTGTGACCCTGCCGATTGGCCAGGCGCAAGTCTGAGCAAATGGCCTCTGCCCCATCATTCCCCCCTTGTCTTGGAACTTCCGGCTCAATCATGAGACGGACTGCACTTTTATTTCACCGTCGCTAGGGGCCCGTAGTGAGCACACAGAACTATCAACTGAGCTATTTTATACACTTAACAAATGGTCCGGTGGAAGGGAAAGAAACCATTTTAGCTTTAACAACTTCTATTGAAATAGGATTTTTCTTCTTAAAATTCCTCCATGGCTATTAAAAAGCCAAATAAAGATTATACTGTCCTGATGTTTGCATAAACACAACAAGAATGGTAACTGACTACCTTTGCTGGAATTTCATGGTTGAACCTTAATGTGCCCCGTAGGGCCAGGAAGCCAAGCCATCCAGCTGCCATCAGGCCTGCCTGCAGTATCTGCTGAGTTAGGTGAATCCCTCACCTGTAGCAACTCCACCTGAGCCCATGCTCCAGGCTTTAAGGCCCATCTCAGTAGCCCTCCTACTCGTTGCGGCCCAGAGTGTGTGGGGGTTCTGCAGGGATGCAGAGGCATCTTTACTGCTCCCCTTCTACTCTTACCAACCGCCAGTGATGGTAGGGCATGGGCCTGACGCTCCAGCGCCAGCCGTCTTCAGGGCTCCCAGGCAGGATACCAGGCTTTCTTCGTGGCATTCTTAGTGGCTTCAAGTCTTTAGAGCTCAGATAGGGCTCTTTAAAACATGATACTCCAGTCAAAGTTTTCCGTTAATAAAACCACTACTAGGCACCAGTCTTACTGAATCTATGCAAAGAAACGTACTTACTTAGCATTGCCAGATTTTGGAGGAATTACATAAGGAGAAAAACATACTGATTTACTCTAAGATTTTCTGACTTTCCTTGCTAATTTCTTTTCATGGATTTAAAACAAAACAGTAATTGTTGGTCCATGCCTCAGACTTTCTAATCTAAACAGGCTTTTTCCAGCTTTACTACCCCTGACATGGGCATGGTGACTCAGGCCTGCAAGACAGTATTACAGGCTGTCAACTGTTAGCTGTCTCTCAACAGAGACCAAAACCTGATGGGCACCCTTCCCTGCCCAGTTGGGCACTTGTCCTCTTGGCAGCTAGACACCCTTTACTTTTGGGGGTCACCCCACACAGCTCCCTTCCAGGACAGCCAACATACAGTCAAACCTGCAAAAGAATCAAAGGTCAATATAACATATCAATACAATAAAACATGATACTAGACATGTGATCCTATGAATTGTCCTTGTCATTTTGGAGCCGTGTCCATGAAGGCGCAGGCATTATCTAAATCTATTTAATGTTACCAGCATCACGCAGGTCGAGCACGCCGTAGCTTGAGCTTGAGCGGGTTGCGTGGATCTCGATCGACGCTCTATTTGGTGATGAAGTCTTTCCGGATGGACCCAGGTCGTGACGCCGTCTACCTTGAGAGCGGTGGGGGTCTTCAGCACCACACCCTTCCAACGTGGCTCTAGGGTCTCCCAGCAGTACCTTCTGATGTAGACCCAATCTCCTGGTCTGTGCTGATGAGGAGTTGGGGTTGGGCTGGTCCCATAGATGGCGCGGAGGCGCGACCAAATGTCCTCGTGCGCCCTCTGGAGCCCTCTCAAGGAAAGAGTCCTCCTCTCTTGGAGAACTTCAAAGTCCTGATGGAACCCTGTTTATCAGTTACAGGGCTCTGCTTTCTTGTCTTTCTACCAGTTCCCTTTTTGGCAGAGCAGCAACCAGGCCTCTTTCAAGGGAGTGTGCTAGAAGTGGGTATCAGCCCCTCCTTTGCTAGCAGCAACAGGTACCAAACTCTTTCAGTACATTTGACCAGCTTCATTCCCGCCCACCTTTACAGATTCTAAGGTCCATTGTTTTCCTTTAACCAGCAAGCTAAATGACACTGGCCTGTATTATTTAATTCAGCACAGGCAGGGGGAAGGGCCCATGGAATCTCTGCCCTGAGGAACTGTGAGCCCTACCCTTAAATGTCCCAATCAGACTAGAAAAGTCACAAATATCTTTTAAATCTACCCCAGAATTCCAAAATCCCAACCTAGCACAGAATATACTTCCACATTTATATGAACAAATAATTATACCCAAGTAGACATACAAACATCAAATAAACATTTACACCCTTTTAGTGAACAAGTACCTTTACAGTCTTGGGATCTTGAGCAGACAGGAACAGATGTGGAGGCCTCCCTTTCTCACATCCTAGGACAGGACTTTTGACCTATGTCTCATCCAGATAGAAACGGTCCACATTTATACCACAAAATACCAACAAATCAGTTTCAGTTGTGTAGCCAGTTCGAGTTTTGACTTCTCTCTGGAAGTCTCAGAGATGGTGAATGCCATCTAGAAGCCATTAATCCATTCACACAATCCCCCAAAAGTTAAAGAGGAAGGAAAGAATCATTCAATGTCATTCAAGATGATTTCGGCTAAACAACAAAATTGACAGATTAAACACATTGGAAAACCAAGGCCAGAAGTACCCTCTGACGTTTCAGGGGTACCAAGGAAAGAGAAGTTAGGCCACGTTCAGCCCTTCTCACAATTCACCATTAGTGACCAGTCCCAGCTCACTGGTATATTATTCACTTAACATTTCTTTTTTTCTCCTATCACACCAAGGCCATGCTTTCCAGGTAGCTAGAACTTTTAGCCTTAATTTTTAGGTGATTAGCACTAGTTAAACAATTTTAAACAACAAAGATACATATTTAAGTAAACACATTATCTAGAACCTAGGTTAAACTTAGGCATATCCTGGGTCTCCCAAACACTGAGTTGGCAAGGTAACTGGAGCCCTTTAAGATCAGTATGAAACCACAGTTTCTACCTGAAATCCTTTTAAAGACTTTGACATAACCTTTAATTGTCCTTAGTTTAAGGGAAGCAGGGTTTTCTGGATTTCATTTCTCAATACTTAACCAACAGATTTAATTCTGTCTTCTAGATTTTTCATGAGGCAAATTACTTTTTACTTTCAAGCGGCTCTGGAGAACCACATTTGAGCCTTGCAAGACAGGTTTTTGGCCTCCCTGGTCTTTTCAGATGTAAATTGACGACATTCTTTAAGATTTTCCTGCAGGCAGGAGGCGACTATCTCCTCCCTCCATTAAGAAAAGCTTTCTTAATTAACAAAGGACCAGTTTTTGTGTTTTTTTTTTTTTTTTTTTCCCCTCTTTGGAAAAACTGTTCTTTATTATGGGTTAGGCTTGGGATTTATCCTGCACATTTGAAAGGAGACGCTAGCCCAAAACCCTATCCAAAATCGGACGGTGCGCACATTAGTTTTAAGCCAGCTTTTCTCCTTACACGTGCATAGAAATCCCAGACGCATTTACTTGGGGAGGGGGTGACCTGTTTACACAGACCCTCACTCAGGCGGCCGCCCTACCGCCACACAAAGGAGGGGGGAGGGCAGTCCCCCTCCCTCCACACTCACACACTTTCACCAGACATTTATTCAGAGTTTAAACAATCCATTCAATTCCTAACAACTTCCCCATTCCTGAGGGAGCTCTAAAGCCTCCCCCAATCTCCTTGAAATTATTAATCCAGCAAGTCCACAAAATAAAACGGAAACACAAACAACTAAAGGGCCAAAAAAGTACAGCCTTCCAACTCCATGGAAGCAAAAACCGAAAGCTAGACGATGGCTGCGCGCCAACCAGCAGGAGCGACCCGCCTTTTCTCAGATTGAAGGGTTCCTACAGACCTTCCGACTCCGCAGAAGCAAATTTTCCCCTCTTCAGATGGAGGATGGGGGGGCGCCCCCCGACTCTCCTCCTGCCTGTCTCAGATTAAGGGGTTTCCTACAGACCTTCCGACTCCGCGGAAGCAAAGCTATACCCCTTCAGATGGAGGACCAGGGCGTCCCCCGGCTCCTCCCGCCTATTGATCCTGTGCATCCACTCAGATCATTATTACAGGCATTTACAGGCATTTACAGATTTCAGAAGTGAGCTCACACCGGATAGATACAAAACAAAACACACGACACAAACAAAACATAGACCTACCGCGATCAGTCAGGCCCTCCGGACTGGGGGTCCCTCCTCATGGTGTTGGGGATTCCGGACGAGCCCCCAAAATGTTATGCCCAGAATTCAAGATCCCCAAGAAACCATGCCAGGGAGTCAGTCCGATGCAAAAGCAGAAGGTCCTTTATTGAGTTAGCTAACCCGACCCGGGCCTCCAGTCAACGCAGTGACCGGAAACCGAGTGCGACCCATGTGAAAATCCGGGCTTTCATAGTGAGGGGAGGGGAGCTGGCTGTGACCCTGCCGATTGGCCAGGCGCAAGTCTGAGCAAATGGCCTCTGCCCCATCACACTAATATAAAGTTGCGAAGGGATTGCAGTTGAAGCGGTTCAGAACAAGCCTCCCAAGATGTGCCACTTTGGCATGTGGATTATTTTGAGCTGAAGGCAATCTAGACCCTGTGGGCTCATGAGAAACTTTTATCTCCCCTAAAATCATTTAAATCTGGGCCTTGTCCATAATGAGAGTTAAATTTGGGCCAGGTAAAACTTTTGATGACCTATGCATATGATAGGGCAACCATATTAACTCTTCATCTGCTGGCTTTATTGCCCTGTGAAAGACCTTCCTCTCCTCGGAAGCCCCAAGTCCCTTACCTCATCCTTAGCTCAGAATACCACATACATCTCATTTTAACTTTCTGTCTCTGAACCTATTGAGGAGATAGAGGGAAGCTAGGTAGTCAGGAATGGGGATCCTGTGGGGGACGAGGAAGTAAAACTTGGGAACCCAGTTAGGTGAAATTACTAAGACAACCCAGCTGGGCATGGAAAGAAGGGCCCACACGAGAAAAACTTTAAAAGACAAACTTTAAAATGTATGGATTATTGCTAAAACAGGCAGATTGCAGATAACCAATCACAAAGCAATAGGCATATAAAGCAATCCCAAGGATGTTGCTAAGGCAGAATTCTTTGAAAGAACCAATCAGGAGCTAGCAAGACTGCATCCACCCCCTAAGTCAGCGGTTCTACACATTTGGACGCAACCCCTTTAGGGGTCTAACAACCCTTTCACAAGGGTCGCCTAAGACCATCGGAAAACATATATATAATTAAATATTGTTTTTGTGATTAATCACTATGCTTTAATTATGTTCCATTTGTAACAATGAAATTGGGGGTCACCACAACATGAGGAACTGTATTAAAGGGTTGCGGCATTAGGAAGGTTGAGAACCACTGCCCTAAATTAAAAAGTGCCCACTTCCTCTCATCTGGCTCTCTCTCCTCCTCCCTACACTCAATGGATTCCTGACATTCCTGTGGCAAGGGAACATGTCTCTTGCGCTCATGTAGCTTGTGGCCATGTTGGACTCTACACATGGACTAATAGACATTAACACCCGACTATAACATGGGACGGAAGATCTGGACACTGTCCTGCTCCTGGAACCCCAGCTGCACCTTTCCCAGGACTGGCTGCTCTCAATAAACTTTGCCTCTGTTAACTGTTTTTGTCCATGACTTCATTCTTCAATTTCTTGAGACAGTGAACTCGACTCAAATCTCACATTTTTGTTTCACTATCATGTATGCGGGGGTCTCTGACTCTCATGTATTTGGAGGTCCCATATGTACATGTCATTAAATTTGGTCACTTCTTCTTATTAATATTTTACATTGATTTTATTATTAGACCAGCCCAAAAAACCTAGAAGGGTAGAGGAAAATTTCTTCCTCTCCCACACAGTTTTAGCCACCAAGATTATTTTAAAGTGAAGACATTTGAAATATTTGAACTTTTCTTATCTGACTAAAGCAGGGAAAAATAGATTCCTTAAGCTACCGTTTTTTCATTCTGAGCTAGTTTCCTGCAAATTCCAGGAAGCAGGAAGGAGACAGACTGCCTATCTATTAGTATAAGAAAGCAATATAACTCTCCATACTTTTCTATTAAAACTCTAAAGTTCCCCTTCATTCATCCCAAACACGTTTACATTAAATGAGTATAAAAACCTTTACCTCTGGGCATTCAGCAGGTAAACTATTACTGAGTAACTTTTATGCAAACGTAAATAAGCCTTGTCTTTTCTTGTTAATTTTTTTATTGTCAGTTAAATCACAGTACCTGTCCCCCTTCAAATGTAAATAGAAAGAGAATGGCATAGGCTGGCTACCCTGCATATTTTAATGAATGTGGTCTTTCTCCTCCTTTCTTCTCTACTTCATCCCTTCCTCCTTTTCCTCCTTTTTCTTATAAATACTTTCAATATTCTTGAGGACAAACACATCCTCTTTACTGTTATACATCTCTAACAGTAAACACAATGACCTAATCACTTTACTGAAACTTTTCATAAAAATAAAAAATGGACTTGGCTGATGTGGCTAGGTTGGTTGGAGCACCTCCCATGCACAGAAGGGTCAAAGGGTCACAAGTTCAATTCCTGGTCAGGGTAAGGGTAGTAATCAATCAATGTTTCTCTCTCTCTCTCCCTTTCTTTCTCAAATCAATAAAAAAGATATTTTTTAAAAAATGTTTAAAATTAAAATAAAAGTAAAAAATGAGCTGTGGCTTGCTCAACAAAGATATCTTGGATGCGTGGGGGGTGGGGGAGAGGGAATGTTAGAAATTAAATATTGTAAATTGGAAGAAGAGCATTGGTCTCCCTAGTTCACAATTATTCCCTTTCTGCACTAACTGAAGCCAACACGACCCTAACCACTCTGATTGGATCAAGTAGCAGAACCATTGATTTTGGCTGTGCAGTCAGAATCCTGCTTTTATAAATATGGAATTGGGTCCAATGGAGAGACTGAAATTTCTTTAGGTAGCTGGCCAAATAGCATTTAAGCTTGAGAGCTTGGCTTTACATATGTTCTGGAAAAGCAAGAGAAACGTGAAAGGCAATTATATAGAGAGCAAATGAGGTGAGAGGCATACAGAAATTTTAGACTGCTTGTTTATCTGTATATTATCAAATTTTTGCTGAACTCCTACTCTTAAATTCTGTAATAAATCCCTCTATTCTCTAAAATGCTTATTTTTTTTTCTGCCAAAGCCAGTAGAAGTTGGTTTCTGTTAGTTTCAAACCAGATGGTCCTATTAATATTTGAACATATTGTTATATTTGTAGTCACCTGTACTCAGAGCCTTGACTGGAGTAAGAAAGAAAAAGCAAAAGAATAAAAGTAAAATAATCAATGAAAAAATATTTCTTGGGACATTATTTGTCAAGAAACAATATTTGATATTTAGAAACTTAGTAGCAACTACATTTTGTTCAAATAATTAATATTGTTTTGCAAAATAGTTGACTATAGGTGAAATAATATAGTAGACCACTTTACAGACATTCTAAAACTTTAGAGAAATAAGAATTATCTGGTGAATTTAATGAAATACAGATCATTAGGATCCATTCCAAGAGACTTTGAGTCAATTTGATTCAGTGATTATGTTGGGCTGTACAGAGCTAATATAGTTCTATGTATCAATGTATAGTCTTACTCACAATTTACTTACATTTCAATTAAATAGTCATTTCTAATGCATTTTCATTCATATTTATCTAGACTCTCTTTAAAATTGGTTTTTAATATGCTAAAAATTTACTATACCAGCCATTATTTTATAGCAGGAAAATAAGGTGTCCTAGGTTGAGCTCTGTGAAGAGAGGTCTTCAACACAATAGCTAAACAAATGTTAACAAAACGTTTCTAGTTGTTTTCCTCATACTTCACTTCAGGGCAAAATACCACCTAATAATGCTGCACTTAATGATTTTTACTAGTGGACTCAAGGCTGTGTAGCCTATCCCAGCTTTATGTAGATTTTTATGCTTATTTGCAAGGTTGCTTACCATGTGGCATAAAATGAAGTAGTTGTGTTGAGTCACCAATAAAAATATTTATACTAAACTTAGTATTAGAAAAGAGTTGGTATGGAAATGCTGTAGTAGTGCTCCAGATCTTCCCTGAGTTGGAATAAATGTCAGCTGCATGATATGTTTCTCTGATTCTAAAAAACATAGGTGAAAAAATTACTTAGGACAAGATTATAAGAAACATCATGCAGAGTTTTCTATAGAAGATAAGAAATATGAAAACAAAAAGCAGCTGATTTGTGACATAGTGCTATGAAGTAGGCCAGATTGGTAAAAATTACAATTATACCAGAAACAACCCTAGAGGACTGTTGTTGAAGCTCTTCCACAAGCACCTTATGTGAAGCAGTTAAGAATACATTGCTATTTATAAAACATAAAAATTCACTCTTTATATAATGATTCCTTGCTTTATTATCATTGCTTCTGAAGCCTGAACTCTTTGCTTTGGTTTTTGTTTATGTCTAACTTTTTGAAGCTAGAAATCGCTCATCTTAATATCATAATTTGGTAAACAAATTTTCTTGTTTATCAAATTGGTAAATGCCATTTTGGGCTGTCCATTTTTCTTAAATTTTTGGATTTTACACATCTTTGAATTTTACATAAATAATTGAACTCAAAAGTCATTGTTATATTCTGAACAATTACTTTTTGCTCAAATGAGCCAGAGAATTGAATAATAGCTTCTTCTTGGAGCCAGAAGTCTTGAGTTTAATCCTGCTCTTCCATTTAGCAGTTTTATAGTCAGAGGCAAGTTATTTGACCAGTCTCATTGCACAACTAAGAATGTTTTTATCTATGGTCCTCACTTAGCCATGGTTTTGCTTCCTGTGCTTTTAACATCGTGATTAGCTAGTTAATATTAATTATAGGAAGAGAGTAAAGGGGAAGCCCGACATTATAAGCATGGCCATCTGGGCAGCTTCACCAGAAGGCTACAGCTTCACACTCCCCAGGAAACCACCCATCCATTCCCTGCAGATCACCAGGAGAAGGGATCAAACAAAAGGGGAGATGGGCACCTGCACAGGGAAGTTGGGATGATGTAGGGAAGGCGCTTGCCTGTCAGTCTTGCCTGGGGAACAATGGCTTGGTTAGGGGGTGGACCCCATCAAAAGTGCACAAAATCTTGGAAAGTTAAAATCCACAGAGAAATGAGCTTTCTCTCTCGTGTGCAACTTGTTCCCTCTCACTCTCTTGCTCTGTCACCTCACGTGCCCATCTGTTTGCATAGCCATGTGGCCTTAAGCAGCTGCATGGCCCATGGCCGTGTGGACCCCCCACAAAGTGGACTGCAGCTGGGAGTGCAGACTAAGTTAGCCAGATATTGGACTGGACTGGACGTTAACATGAAACAGAAATTATGGGCAATGGCCTTAATTCTGGCCCTGTTGAAGATAAGACTGGACTTTTTCCACGGCGAGATAGAAAAAGGTAAGAACTCCTTAATTTTACATCATCAAAAAAGTTTTCCACAAGAGAAAATTTATTTGACTATAGACAATAAGAATAATGCCAGAAGTTGAGTAATGATCCAATTTGTCATAAATTTATACTTTTCATTGCACTGAAGATTACAGAATATTTTATATGCCAAGTTAATCAGTTTAGTAATGTTAGATAGAAAAATTTATGCAGGTATAGAAATTTCAAATTTTAATGAAATAACAACACTTACTTTTTTACTTTGTCACAAAAGGAGGCCAGAGTCATATTACTGCCTTCAGGAACTTCAATTAGCTGAATGGAACAACCTATCAGCTTAAAATAAAAATTGTTAAATTTATATAGTTTGGTGTGGGAAAAAGATCAATTCTACCTTTTTTTATCTTTTTTTAAATATTTCTACTGTTTTACTTTTTATTTTTTTTAGATTTTTTAAATGAAGTAATACATATAGAAAATTGCACAAATCTTAAGTATATAATTTAAGTTCGGAGGGATGTATATAACTGTAACATCAGTATTCCAATCAAAATATAGAACATTTTCATTACTTTAGAAAGTTTCCCAGATCTCTTTCTGGCAATCTGGACATCTACTTGGAAACTATAGTTATTCAGATTTCTATTACCACTAATTAGGTGGTGTATGTGCCCGTACTTCTGGCTTCTTTCAATTAAATGATATATATTTTTAAATGTATCTATATTGTCTCACATATCAATAGTTCATCTTTTTTATTGTTGACTAGAGGCCCAATGCATGAAATTCATGCAAGAGTAGGCCTTCCTTCCCCTGGCTGACAGCACTGGCTTCCCTCTGGCACCCAGGACCCGAGCTTCCCTCTGGCCGCCAGCAGGCACCAGGGACTGGGCTTCCCTTTCAGCTCTGGCTTTGTCCGGAAGGTCATCTGAATGGATGTCTGGTCTAATTAGCAGATTATGCTTTTATTATTATAGATTAGTGGCATACTAGTGCATGAATATTCCACGGTTTGTTTATTTATCTATCAGTTGATGGACATTTGGGTTAAGTTTTAGAGTACTGTAAAAAAAAACCTTAATTTTTATATGCAAATATTTATATGGTCGTGTTTCATTCCTTGTGAATCAAGTTATAAATGGCTCAGTCTTAGAGTGGGCATACTATTAACGTTAAAAGAAATCCTTTTTGCCTTCTGTGTTTTGAATCTCTTGTCAGGTACATGTACATCTAAATGTATTATGTCTTCCTGATTGACCCTGTTATCATTCCTTTTATCATTATGAAATGACCTTTTGTTTCTCTAATAATGCTCTGCATTGCTTTGTACTTTTTCTGATATTAATAACCACGCCAACTTTCTTTTGCTGTTTGAGTGTTGTCTTTTTATTTCTTTTACTTTCAACGAATCTCTACCTTTGTTTCTTAAGATTGTCTTTTGTAGACAGTAGTAAAGTTTTTTTTATCTAGCTTGTCAAGTTTCTCCCTTTTATTTGGGATGCTTAGCCTATTCATACTTAGTATATCTATGGATATTTTTGGATTTAAGACTGCCATGCTGATATTTGTTTCTTCTATTTTATTTTGTTTTTCTATTTCTTCTTCCCTGCCTTTTTGATCATTCAACACTTTCCCTTTTCTCAAGTATTGATATCTTATACTGCCTGTTGTTCAATACCTAAAATTCAAAGAGTTTGTCTAACTTCACAGCTGCTTTCGGTGGTAAGGGAAAGCTGAGTACTTGGTACATTGCCATGATCAATAGTAGAAGTTCCTAAAATTCATTGACTTTCAATTTAGATTAGTTGAGGGGCTACCTCCTCTGCAAGTGCTTTGGACATAACTAGTTGTTTCTTCTCCAATGAACTCATCCTCTTATTTTGCTCTCTTACCTTTATTTGTTTGCAAGCTAATTTGAATTATATGCTACTCCTGAAATCAGGTGTCCTGTATTTCCTTCTTTGAATTTTCTAGTTTATCATGTATATTTTAAGAATATAATAAATAGTTGCTGAATAAATGAAGAATCCTTTTGCCTCAGTCTTTGAATAACAGTTGCAATAATATTTATTCTTCATACTTTGCTTCACTTGTGTCTAGACTCAGTATAAGCAGAGGAATGTTCAAATATAGTGTAAGAAACTCTATAGTTACTAAAATGATTGGAAAACTACTAATGAAACCATTAGGATGAATTGCACAATTATTATTTAATTTCCTATTCTTGGAATGATCCCAATAGAATTTGCCTGCCAACAGCATAATTGAGGAGCCTCTGAGTAAAGGGACATTTCTCCTAAGAATAATAATCTAAAGTTTTAATTCATGATAGCGTGACTCAGAATATAAATGTAATGAAATTTATGTGTGTTTCTCTGTGCATAATAACACGATAAAATAAAAGATACTATCATTGAAACCTCCAACTGTGGTATTTTTATCTAATAAAATGTAAATACTATAATATTTTATTTAGATTTGATGAAATGAACTTTCAAAATTATATTATAAAAATTATATTGCCCTTTCCAGAAAAAAATAATTAAGAAACATAGGATTAGTGGATAATAAATGCTTTTTCTTTCAACTGTAATATAATACATTTATTTATTTAAGGTAGTTACCTCATTACTAAATTAAACCAGCATATTATTAAATGATTTATATTCATATTTTTAGGTCAACATATATAACACATACCTCTATGTCCTTTGGCCATGAACTTTCACACATCCTGGGTAGTAAAGAACCTTTAAAGAGCATTGAAGAAGGTTCCACAGTGTTTGCATTTCTATTCCTTTTATTATCTTCTTTTGGCATGAAGTCAGTTGAGAAGGATGGATATATAGAGGGAATGCTCCCTTCAAATCCTATATGGTAGTTATGATTTTTATTTTCCAGTTCTGTTTGTGAATTAATTTGATCCAAACTAGCTGATGATGGGGCTAAAATATTAAATCTGTATACATCAGCATCATGACGTTTTCCTGTGGGGTTTCTCCCAGAGCTTTCTTTATTTACGTTTTGAGGATTTGGTAGCGCAGAAGGCCTAAAACCAATTACTGGTGTTTTTCTAACTTGGTGACAGGAGAGTTCTGAGCTTTTAGAATTGAATTCATTTAAGGATATTTGCAGTGCTTCATCTAATGAATGCTTTGGTGAACTGGGCACAGAAACGGTGTTTTCTTCAATTTCACTCTGATAGAATGGGATTTTATTATTGATTTCATCTACTAGCTGATCAAAACCTAGACTGAGTTGGCTAGAAGAAGGGGGTTCATTTACAGAGTGCAATTCCTGGTGCCCATGCTGTTCTTCACGTGATTCACTGGGATTTAGATCTGTTTTCCAACAATATGCCATTCTTTACTGTATATAACTGAGAGGGTTGACTCTGCTCCAAGCAACTCTGTAATGAGATTTTAAAAATATAGGATTGTTCCTAGAAAAACATAAAGAGAAACAAAAAGTTCTTTGATTAATTAGTAATAAAAGCTTGCAAGAAAAAAATAGGATGAACAAATATAAACAATTATTTTAAAATTTCTCTTTAGTGCCCTCGCAGGTTTGGCTCAGTGGATAGAGTGTCGGCCTTGCAGACTGGAGGGTCCTGGGTTTGATTCCAGTCAAGGTCATGTGCTGAGGTTGTGGGCTTCATTCCCAGTGCGGTCATGCAGGAGGCAGCCGATCTCTCATCATTGATGTTTCTATCTCTCCCTCTCCTTTCTTCTCTGAAATCAATAAAATATATTTAAAAATTTTCTCTTTAGCAAAATAAATAAGTCCTTGAGTAATATAAAATGCCATCAAGGCTCACAACATTAAAATCTGAGGGGGTGTATTGATTCATAAGACTCCCATGACAGTGAAATAATTTCCATTATGACAGGAGATTCATGAATCAACCCAAAGTCCATATTCCCCTTGGGATTCCTTTTGCTACTGAAGATCCACTTGCCTATATCATCATTATTTCCCTCTGTCTTCAGTCATCTATATGCATGTTAACATGCTAAAGGCTCTTTATTACTAGCTAAACAATGTCTTCTTTATCAGCAATCACTCAACCTTGTAAATACGGTCTTAACTTTTTCCTTTCCACTATATCAAATCTTCTTGTTAGTTGGTTAGACCCTTTCTTCTCCTCCCAAAATTCTTTTAGGTAATTGCAAATTCTTATATCACTTCTACAAAATGACTTCCATTAAGTTCATCAGTAAGCTTCATGTTAGTAAATTCAACTACCATTTATTAGCCTCTATTTCATTTATCTGCAATATTTAATTCCATTTGCCATACTTCTTATTTTACAGTTCCTTGCTTTCTTATGTTGGCTTTTCTGAACCTATTCTCTGAGTACTTTTTTGTTTGCCTTTTCTCAAAAAACTCCTTTACCTATTATTCATTTTCCACTTGACTCTTGTCAGAGTTTCTTCTCAATTATTCTCTCTTTATAAGTAATTTTATTCCTCCTGTAGTTTAAACTACCACTTGCATGTCTAGACCATTTTTGTTAGGACCTACTCAATATCTCCTCTTTAATTTTTTAAATCTCCAGGAGAAAGTCCAAAAATTAAATTATAATTCACCCAAGAACCTGCTCCCATTCTAGTGTATTCCATGACAGAAAATGGCCCAACCATCCACTCAATTGCTTAGACCAAAAAACAGGGTTTCATCTTCAAAACTTCCCTCACCTTTATTCTTCTATATCCAATAAACCACTAGTTCCTGTAGGAAATCTCTTTTCCTCTCTCTTTGAACACCGTCACAATCCTATTCTAAAGCTTTCATCTTCTCACCAGCAATGTTATATTGTCTCTGAAACTGCTTCTACATTTTCTGCAATCTGTTTGTTCGTGTGCCCTACAACTATTTTTAAATATTGTAATTATATATTTAAGAAATAAACTCAATAGCTTCCCAAGAAATAGGTTTACAGTGGTTTTCAACTATCTCAAGATAACATCCATAATGTGTATATGTAAGATTTCTCTTCCCCTTAGATCACTAGTCCACGTTAGTCTTTGTCACTAATAACTCAATACCTCGTACTTTGCTTTACTCAAAGTTGTTGCTCATTTGTATTTGTTGAAACAGATGATCTAATAAAATTTGAAAGTTATAATTTTTAAAATTTATAAATTATAGTTTATAAATCATAACTGAGTATCAGAAAATAAAATTGAAAAGTATTGTGTCACTTTTATGGATTTTTAAATTTCTTTAATGATTATATGGATATATGTTAAAGACAAAACATTTAAAGGATAATTATGATAATAATTAACAATCAAATATGATTATCAATCTGTTTTGCAATGGTAATTGATTTTTATTATATTGGCACTAAAATTGACTTAAAATTGATAACACTAAACAATAAGCACATTTATTATATTCTACTCAAGAAATTGAACTGATAAATTTGTGAGATATTTTCAAGGGATGTAAGTAAAAAATGTATAGAATAAAGTGTAACCAGAAAATAGATCTATAAAATATGGTTCCAAACTATTCTATTCATGGGTTACAGTGATCCATTGTTTAGCCAGAATCCCCTTTTTGGTACTTGCTATTTTTTAATCTCCATGTTTTTAGTGAAAGCTATGTTTCATTAAAGCAAATTATCCTGCTTCATTTTTCTCTGTCATGGAACTCAGAATTTGTCGGCAGGGTATGACTTTGACAACCAGAGTTAATATCCTGTTCCAGGCTTCCTTAGCCTCCTCTGCTCTGTCTTAGCTTAAACACAGTAAGTGTGGCTGGTGATATAAAAATGACTTTTACAGTTTTGGTGGCTTCAGAAGAACTGATTGAGTTTTAAAAATTATTTCTTAATTTCGTAGAGTCATTAACGAAGGTCTTTAAAAAAGGTACCAGTGATCTGATTCTGAAATTAAAGATCCATTTAGGCTGTGCTCCATTTGTTTCTGTGAATAATAATGATAATCATATCTAACATTTTTGAGACCTCTGTGCTACTGCTCTACATACATGTACATATTTACATATGTTAACATATTTATTTCTCATCTCAAGCTGTGATATTATTATTACCACTTAACAAATGAGGAAACTGAAAGGTAAATCAACTTACCCAAAGTCTCAGAATTTGTGTTTACCAATTTGTTTTAAACAGGAATTAAAGAGAGGTGTATGGGTGATCATGCCATATTCATATGACATTTAGAACATGCCTGGATTTAGGCACTGAAACACATATTAACTCAACTTGAATTATCGCTACTGAGAAGAGTAGAAAACTTTTCAATTTTTATTACTAGCAATATTTTTTCAAGCATTTTTGGCAGCACTAAAACTTGAAATGGGTTAGAAGCCTGTCTAAAAAAATCTCATTATCATGAGATAAAGGAGAATGAGATATACTTACTCACATTGAAAATGTAATAAAAACTAAACCTCTTCCAGATCTACTTTTTCAGTATTACACTTGTGGTTTTTAAGAAATTTCTCATAATTTAAAAGCTCTTAGCCATCACAATTTAAAAACTGGAGTATTTCTTAGTTTATAAGCTAATAGAAATGCCATTTACTGTCAGCTGATGAATATCTACACTTTACATTATAAAGTAATGCATAAAAGAAAGTCATATAACTTGAATTTGAGGCAGAACTGTTCATACAGATTAGCAGCAATAAAGACATAATTGAGAGGTTATCAGTTCCTGATTTAAATAAGACTGTAAAACTATAGAAAACATACAGTAAAGAAGAATAATGTTTCTACATCCCCATATTCCCATGGCTTAACCCCTGGAACCTGTCAACATATAAGATCATGTAGCAAAAAGGGATTAAAGGTTCAGGCGGAATTAAGTTTCCTGTCTCATTTTTTCCCCATTTCTAATTTGAAATTTAGTGATGAGGAAAAACATTTTCATGACCTCTGATATGTGTTTCACCTAAGAGAAGACAAGAGGTACTTAGGGAAAACATTAATTTTCAGATAGTCTCTATAGATTCCTTTTTAAATGAACAAGTGGCATTTTCTTATTCATATATAATCCAACTAGTGGCTTGGTGCACAAAATTTGTTCACATTAAAAGGGAATTAATTAGAGGAAATATTTTAATATTGCTATTTGCCCTTTCTCTTTAATAGAAATGTGAGACATGAAAGGAAATGAGTAAAATGTATGTGAAAATAATACATAATTTTATTAATAAATAAACAATAACAAAATGGTATAACAACTAACACATTTTATAAAACAAAAACATAATATGAAAACAGAAAAAAACATGATATAAAAACAACATTGATGCAAACAATGACTGATAAAGTGATTAAACTTATTCTAATATCTCCTTGTACACCACATTAAGAGTGAAAAAACTTTAGAGTGCTTGAATAATTTCACTTGGGATGAAGTATTTAAACTTTAACTTTAACGTCACATTCTCTGTCAATAACGCCGGCATCTTTCAGCTGCAGAGCTACGTTATATCAAAAGTTGCTCTTTAGACATAGTCCCACCTCCCTGCTGTCACAGTCTGAGATGCAGGTGAATGAGTGTCCTACCTGTCAGGCCATTGAGAGCTGTCTGACCAACGGCTGATTCTGTGGGGTGGGACTTCCCACAGGCCGGCCACTGGCAGGGCGGGGCAGAGCAGAACACTGGTGTCATCTTGGTGACAAAGGCAGGCATCCCAACCTGCCCAGGCCGCTCTGCACCTGGGAGCGCTGCCCACCAGCCCGGATCATCTAAATATTCCAGGTTGCATTTCCTATGAATGAGGCTAGAACCTGATCAGCATCCTCAGCAGGGCTTTTATTCCCTGTGGCTAATTTGGGCTTCCTCATATTGTGGTCTCAGGAAAGCTGAACTATTTTCATAGGTTTTAAGAGGCAGCATTCCAAGCAGCCAGGCGTCCCGCCCTGCCCCCGCCACTCCATGCCTGCATGTGCTACCCAGAGGCCCTCTGCAAGGGGAGCAGTGTGGAATGTTGGCATCATTGCTGTGACAACGATGCCAGCATCCTGGCATGGGTGCCGCCATCTTTGTTGTGGAGTGATGGTCAATTTGCATATTTTGTCTTGATTAGATAGGATAGGTACTTCACCTCTCATTAGTCTGCCTCAAGCTTCCTATTCATGAAAAATTTGAAGCTGTCCCTTATTCATATTTTTGAGAGATGCTGACGTCAAAAAGCAATGTATCTATTCATGCATCTATTTACTCATTTGCACATTTACTTATTCAGTGTTTCCAAGTATATTAAGTCCAGCAGTGTGCAAAGCCCAGAGAATACTAAAGTGATAAAACAGCTCTTGCCCTCAAGCAGCTCATAGACACAAATTCATCATACAATACAATATGAAAATTACTTTAATAGATGCAGGCTCCATGTCAATTGAGGGGATTTTATATAGACTACTACTAAATGTGTTTTACCATAGAAAAAGCAGAAGTAGCATTTATGAATGCCATAGTCAAGGTTTGAATATTGGGTATGTTTTTGTTTAGAATGTACAATATATCACAGATAACATTGTGCAAGTCATCCAGACCTAGTTTCAAGGATGTTTTAGTTGTGTTTTTTTTAAAATATATTTTATTGATTTTTTACAGAGAGGAAGGGAGAGAGATAGAGAGTTAGAAACATCGATGAGAGAGAAACATTGATCAGCTGCCTCCTGCACATCTCCTACTGGGGATGTGCCTACAACCCAGGTACATGCCCTTGACTGGAATCAACCCTGGGACCGTTCAGTCCACAGGCCTACGCTCTATCCACTGAGCCAAACCGGTTTCAGACCGGTTTTTTGAGCCAAACCGGTTTTTTAGATGTTTTGATTCTTAAGTATTGTTAAAATTACAGCCCTAAACATGATAGATAAAGCAGTTAAAGCAGTGATTCATTCAATTCTTCTTAGTAAATAATACAATGAAAAGTCAGCCTCCAGCTCTGACATTGCTTTGGGGAAACAATCTAGTGGGAATGAAGCCCACTGCATGCAGGACAAGGACAGCTAAGGAGTACGTATGACACCAATGGAAGGCCACAAACACAATTCTTATAGCATCTGCAATATGACACTTGGTGGAGGGTCCCTAAACACAGGCTAGCGATATTTTGGTAAGAGCTAATAATGCTTTAATTATTGTCAAACAAATCTACCTGGAAAACATACCAAGATGAGAATTTTGAACAGGTCAAAGCAGTTGTGGATACTGTTTTTCAGGTCTCCTTCCCCTACTTAAGGGTCTGTTATTGAGTGTTCTATTAGTAATGAATGGCTGAGTTAGACAATTATTTTTATTTTCAGGTTTTTTTAAAAATTAAATTTATTTCTTTTTTAAAATTTCAGAGTGAAAGGGAGGGGAAGAGAGAGAGAGAGAGAGAGAGAGAGAGAGAGAGAGAGAGAGAGAGAAACATCAATGATGAGAGAGAATCATTGATTGGCTGACTTCTGCATGCCCCCTATTGGGGATTGAGTCCACAGCTGTGCATGTGCCCTTGACCATAATCAAACTTGACACCCTTTGGTCCTTAGGCCAACACTCTATCCACTGAGCCAAACCGACTAGGACTAGACAATTATTATTATTATTTTTTTTAATATATTTTATTGATTTTTTACAGAAAGGAAATGAGAGGGATAGAGAGTTAGAAACATTGATCAGCTGCCTCCTGCACACTCCCCACTGGGGATGTGCCCGCAACCAAGGTACATGCCCCTGACTAGAATCGAACCTGGGACCCCTGAGTCCACAGGCCGACGCTCTATCCACTGAGCCAAACCGGTCAGGGCTATTATTATTTTTTAAAAATATATATTTTATTGATTTTTTACAGAGAGGAAGGGAGAGGGACAGAGAGTTAGAAGCATTGATGAGAGAGAAACATCAATCAGCTGCCTCCTGCACACCTCCTACTGGGGATGTGCCCACAACCAAGGTACATGCCCTTGACAAGAATCAAACCTGGGACCCTTCAGTCCACAGGCCGACACTCTATCCACTGAGCCAAACTGGTTAGGGCTAGACAATTACTTTTACCTAGAGGCCCAGTGCACGAATTTGTGGGTGGGGTCTGGCCAGCCCACTCCTATGGGGACCGATTGGGGCTGGGCTGGTGGAGGGAGGGGCTGTAGGAGGTTGGCCAGCTGGCCCCACCCTCTATCTATCTATCTATCTATCTATCTATCTATCTATCTATCTATCTATCATCTACCTATCTATCTATCTATCTATCTATCTATCTATCTATCTATAATCTATTTATCATCTATCTATCATCTAGTCTATTTTTGCTTGGACAGGTGTAGAAATAATGCCCATCTCAGTAACAATGAATATCCCTAACATCTAGATTGTTATCCTACTAAAAGAAAGCAGGGCTACTTGAAGAGCCAGTTGATTTTGGGGACTAGGAAAGATAATATATAAGATGAACCTAGGAGATCCTACATCTCTAGTTAGTAAGGAAGCTACCAGAGAATGCAAGTGTGCATTAATAGGACTTGAGAGCCAACTTGGAAAGGCTCCATTGGCCAATAAGTACAATAACTGAAATGGAGGAAAACAGCAAATATGTTTAAATGCGTGTAATCAGAGTGACACAGATACACACATACAAGTCACTAATCACCCTTGTAGAACACAAGGTTAGTGCAGTACATGCTCAAACACGTTTGAATATTTTTTATATGAACTAATCACTGGATAAGTATGTTATAAATGAGGCAAAGTTTTTCTTTGTAGAACTTCAACTAGAAAATGAAGAAATGATAAAATTGGGTTATCAGGTTATCAATATTTTATAATAAGTCATGAATTATAAAATCTAGGCATCAAGCATTGATGACTGCTCACATTGCAAAAAGAGAGGCAGCCAGGGATTTTGTGCTTTCTGATGAAAATTCAAATCTACAATAAAGAAGTCCTGCCAAAAAATCTAATCTATTCTGATTAACCCTCTAGATCCAAATACCAATAGACAGAAAACACAGAGGGTAGAGGAATATGTTAAACTAAATCAGGGTAGAAATACAGAAAAAATAAGCTAGTTTCATTATCAAATAAATCGCAAAGGGATAAGTGGAGTAGGAATACAGTAATTGCAAAAGGGTGAAAAAATATATTCATCCCACACAAATCAAGAGAGAGAGAAAGAGAGGGAACCAAGCCATGTATTTTTAGAGATACACACTTGGATGATGAAACTACATCGAAAAGGGCAGAAATTATGTCAGAAATGTTTATTCTTGGAGAGAAGAAGGGTATTTGGGTTGCAGGGCACATGGAGGGTTTTTGGGTGGTAGGAAAGGTTTATTTCTGGACACTGAGGGTGATTAGAAGGTTGTTTAACTGATAATAGTGCATGAAGCTGTACTTTTGTTTTATGTAGTTGCTAATGTAAATATTGAAATAGGAATTGGTAGCTTGATTTGTTGGACATATGGAACTCAAGGATTTGTACAAAATGTAAGTAAAGATGCTGAGTATTTGCATAGGTGATTCTTCAGTTCAGAAAATAGATCTTATAGCCGAAGCCATGAAACTTAAGAGAGTTTGGGGATTAAGAAGAGATATAACTAATCTGAGAACAGAATCCCAATGTGGGAGACAACTAGTATTTATAGTCTGAGAGGTAGGAAGAAAACTGTACAAGCAACTTCCTTTCAAAATCCTGACTTGGAAGTTGCACATATCACTCTGCTCACATCCATTGGCTTGAGTATATAGCCACGGGAAGACTGGAAAAGGCAGTCCCTTACTTTGTTGCCATGAGACCAGAAAAAAAGAAAAGAAAAGAAGGTTCTATTATTAAAAGGAAGAAAGGGCCTTATTTTGAACATTTATAGCGGGCTGGTCCTGGAGTTCTCTGGGAGACTTGGAGTTACAATGTGAAATCATGATGCTGAAACCGGTGCAAAGAGGAGAAAAAATCCCTAAAGGATGTGTCGGAACTAGTTCAGTGGATGTTAGTAAATAGAAGGAACATAGATGCAAGATGTCATGGGACGCTGAAGAGTGGAGTTTATACTGTGTTGGAAGAGATAACCTGTAAGACAGTGGCAATCTAGAAGAATGTTGACCGTGCCTTGTCTTCCTCCATATGAGGGACATGGGAGGAAGAACAGCTTCCACAGGAGAGACACAAAGGAGCAGAGTTCTTGGAGAGAGTCAGATTTCCCTTTAGGGAAAGAAAAGGGAAGATGGCTAAAGAAATTCACAAAGCATTTTGCAGAGATTAAATCTCAACTGGAAAAAATACCTCCCACCATGCATTTTACAAGTTTTGATTTCTGTCACTCTTACATTAAAGGGACAGAGAATACAAAACACTAGTAAATCAATTCAGCTCTAGTTCTTAAAATTATCTGTTTAATTGAAATATATTAAAAATCTTTTAAAGTAATAATCCAGTAACGTCCTATATAATAAAAGCCTAATATGATAAGTGTCTGGTCATTCGGCTGTTCCACCAAAGTGTAATATGCTAATGATATGCCAAGGCCTCTCAACTGCTCACTATGACATTCATTGACCACCAGGGGGCAGACAGTTGACCCGTCGACCAGTTGCTATGATGTGCACTGACCACCAGGGGGCAGACTCTCCGACTGGTAGGTTAGCTTGCTGCTGGGGTCTGGCCAATCAGGGCTGAGTGAAATGGGTCAAACACACCTGGGAGCCCTCCTGCGGTGCTTCCAGCTGGCCAACCTCCCGCATCTCTCCCTGGCCCAGATTGTGCACTGGTGGAGTCCCTACGCCTGACCTGTGCCCTCTCGTAATCTGGGACCCCTCAGGGGATGTCAGAGAGCCAGTTTCAGCCCAATCCCACAGGGGTAGCGCTGCTCAGCCAGAAGCTGGGCTCATGGCTGGCAAGCACAGCAGCGGTGATGGGAGCCTCTCCTGCCTCTGCAGCAGGGCTAAGGAAGTCTGTCAGTCAGACATCCCCCGAGGGCTCCCAGAGGAGAGACCTCATGAGAGGGCGAAGGATGGGCTGAGGGAACCCCCTGAGTGCATAATTTCATTCACCAGGGCTCTAGTGTTAGTATGTTAGAATATTCTAGCAAACAACTTCACATTTATCAAAGTTACATTTTTAGAATATGTAATTTTGTTCTTCTATTCTTTGTATTATTAAATAAATATAAAAGATGTATACTGTTATATTTATTTCTATCTAGTTTCAGCTTCATTGTTCAACACTAACAAAACTGAGCAAAATTTCCCATACATGCAAAGGTTACACTTATTTTTGCAAATATTTGAGAATAGAAGTAAGTAGCAGAAACCAGTTAATAACAGTTTCTTCTTTGGGGGAATTCTAATATGGATCTGAAACTGAATTGGTAAATAGTTTTATCTCATAAATGAAATTTCATTACATGGTAGTGACTTCTCAGGATTGCTTTGAGAATTGAGCAGCTGAGCAAAATTCGGGATGGTAATGCTCCATTAGCACCGTCTGTGTGGATGTAGGAGAAGGGAGAAGCGTGCACGCCACACAGTATCCATCACTGTTCTAGTAGCTAGAAACATGTCTCTGTTTTTCACCAAATAAATGTAAATGTATAGATGAAATAAATATTGAAAATATCATAGATGTGTAGAGATAAGTCCTTAATTATGCTCAGCATTACCATAGTCATTAGCACAAGATATAAGTTCTCAAGAAACATAAATTTCAACTGAATCTTTGACAAAGTTATTGATATAATGAATTTGATTGAATATGATTTAGAGAGAGATCCTAGAAAGTTTTAAAAACCATGTATAAGGAAAAGCCATAATTATATGATGCATTGGTAATTTTTAATGCTTCTAATAACATGTCTATTGTACCGACACATACAATGAAATATACAACAAGATGTTCCTTTTAAAATCTGATTAATATGTATGGCTTGAATAACCATATTTTATTTTTACTATTTAAAACAAACATATATCTGAAAAGCATTTGTCATATGATTCATTGCATTGGGGCTACAACAATAGGACTGAATTGAAACATTAACATAGAGAAGAGTTAAATGAATTAATGTATAAAGTTTGAATTTAAAAAATAGACAACCAGACAAAATTAGAAAACTTTAAAACAACCAAAAAACCTTATAAATAACAAAAATAAAAGCTGGTCAACACACTGTGAGTTTAGTAAATGAGTTTAGTTCCATAACCTTAGAATAATGGTAATAATAAAATAAATGAAGGGATTTAAGATCACTCCAGTTGAATTTCTTTTTTTAAAAAATACGTTTTTATTGATTTCAGAGAGGAAGGAAGAGAGAGAGATAGAAACATCGATGAGAAAATCATTGATTGGCTGGTCTCCTGCATGCCCCACATTGGGGATCCAGTCTACAACCAGGGCATATGCCCCTACCAGAATCAAACCGTGACCTCCTGGTTCATAGGTTGACACTCAGCCAGGCCAGCCAGGCCAGTTGAATTTCTTTAGAATTGAATCTGGATGGTAGTATGTGATTTTAAAAATTAACCAAATATTTTTTAAAGTGAAAAATCAAATGATATTTATTTATAGTATAACATTATCAATAAAAAAAAAGACTGTCAACCATTCATCCAATCGTCCATAAATAAAGTCAAAGCAGATTAAGCTGAAATGGAATAAGAGGAAAATAAAAGCAAGTCTGGCACTTGCTTTATTATCTGCCAGCATGCAAAATGGTAAGGAGATGACTCATTTCCCTGCTACTGACCAACTGGGAGATTCAGGCTTATCAATTCTCTCCATCCTCACTCCCAAAATTGTTGCTCTGCTGCATTGCAACACCTTTCATTGGCAGCCAGAGCCACTTTACCATCCCTCTGCTTACATTATTTCTAAGACTACAATTTGCTTTAGTGAAAAATATCTGGAGTCCACAGTGACTAAGCATTTGACATGCTTTATTTGAGAATGTGAGGTAAAATACCATGAGAAAGTGCAAAGGTTGACCATTTTTGGCAAAAGCAGAACTATATGTTGATTAGAATCATCTAGAAATATGCTTACCTTCTCAAAGTAGTCAAACAGAAAACAACAGCAAGATAAATGAAGTCCAGAACTCAGAGAAATTAAGTGACTGCTAGTGACCAGTAATTAATTAGGTTAAGTCTGTTTATATTCACTGTCTAAGTGAAAATGAGAAATGTGTTCTAACAGCCACCAGGTAAACAATGAAAGCAGTCAGATGAAGCTACAGACATTATTTATGAGTAATCAGTGGAGACAACTTTCCTTCCTACAGGATGAGTATTTGGGGAAAAAAAGTGACACATAGACGTGGAAATATTCTGCAAGAACTAAAATGACTTTAAAGTTGAGACAAAAGAGGAGAAATTAGTTTTGGAAAACATATTTACTTATATGATAAAAATTAACTATGTTTCTTATAAAATTAAAAAACTATTCTATTACATAAAGCAGAAAGATAAAATAGAAACCAAAATACTAAAATGAAGAATAAAGATATAGAATAAATTGGTTGAGAGATTTATGAATAAAAATGGAGCTTGGTGAGATATTGATATGTAAAGAAACTAAAACTTCACTAACATTAAAATTGTCATTAAAAGCAGAATTGACATAAAAAACTAAGTTTTGAAATAGCATTGAGGAACACTCTATGAGCACTGAAAAAAATGAAACCACGATAGAAATGAATGAGTGACACTATTGCAATTCCAACAGTCTGAATAAACACCTGACATCATACTATTGAAATCCTAAATATAATCAGAACAAATGAAAAGACTTAACATTGAAAGTAACAAAAAAGGAAATCTGAACTAAATAAATCTGAATATGCATACATACCTGGCACATACACACATGCAACCAGGAAAAATTACTAATTTTTTAAAATGTCAAAAATAAAACATTTACCTATCAAAAAGAAAGGGGGAGGGGAAGGATGAGAAAAAAGAAATCAAAATTATCCTGAATATAGACTTTATCTTTAAATACTAACTGTCCTCAGGGAACAATAAATACATAGTTTTGAGGTTAAGTATATTTTACATCAAGTATTCCTTTGCCATATATTAGTGATAGCAGCTAAAAAATATTTTTCATGTATGTAACTGCTCAGAAACTTTTGTATACTCTTTCAATGAAAAATGTTGACAATATTTTAATCAAAATAGAAATTTAAGAATAGGAAACTAAGATCAATCATTTAAAAATCAGATAGCATTGACTTAGTCTAAATAATTATTACAAATATAATTTCAAACATAATAATTTTAAAATCATTCCATATTAATAAGCTGGGTGAAAAAAATAGAGACTAGTTCAATTAAAACTAAAAGGCACGCTAAATTTTCTGTCTTACAAGAGAAAAGGGAAATTGAATATGCTATATCCTTTTTACCTATGATTAAGAAAACAATGCTAGAAAGAGAAGCAGCAACTGATACCTTAGTAATACAAAGGATTATAAGAAAATATTACTAACAACTACATGCCAACAAATTGGACAATGCAAACAAAATGGATAAATTCCTAGGAATACAGAATCTTCCAAAACTGAATTAAGAAGAAACAAACCAATTGCAACCAACAAAATCGAAGCAGTAATCAGAAAACTCCCAACAAACAAAAGTCCTGGACCGGATGCTTCACAGGTGAACTTTACAAAGCAATCAAAGAATTAACACCTACCCTTCTCAAATTATTCCAAAAAATTCAAGAGAAGGGAAGACTCCCTAGCTCATTTTATAAGACTTGCATTATCCTGATTCTGAAATGAGATAAAGACACTACAAAGAAAGAAAATGTCTCTGATGAAATATCACTAACAAATATCCCTGATGCAAAAACCCTCAATAAAATATTAGCAAACCAAATTCAGCAATACATTAAAAAGTTCATATACAGTTATCAAGTGGGATTTGTTCCTGGGATTCAAGGATTGTATATCTTCAAATCAATTAATGTGATATACCCCATAAACAAAATGAAGGAAAAATCATATGATCATATCAATAGATGCAGAAAAAACATTTGACAAAATCCAGCAACAAATTTGTGATAAGAATTCTCAGCAAAGTGGGAATAGAGGGAACATACCTCAACATAGGAAAGGCTGTATATCACAAACCCATACCTAACATCATACTCAAAGGGGAAAAAGTAAAAACAGGCTATTTGATAAATGGTGTTGAAAAATTGGACAAGTACATGAAAAAAATGAAACTAGAACACCTTCTTACATCATATACAAGAATACACTCAAGCCCTAACCAGTTTGGCTCAGTGGATAGAGCGTTGGCCTGCGGACTGAAAGGTCCCAGGTTCGATTCTGGTCAAGGGCATGTACCTTGGTTGTGGGGAAATCCCCAGTTGGGGGTGTGCAGGAGGCAGCTGATCGATGTTGCTCTCTCATCGATGTTTCTAACTGTCTATCCCTCTCCCTTCCTCTCTGTAAAAAATCAATAAAATATAAAAAAAAGAATACACTCAAAATGGATTGAACGCTTAAATGAAAGACTCAAAAATCATAAAACTCATGAAAGAAAACATAGGCTATAAAATATCTAACATTTCTCTTAGCGATATTTTTTGATATATCTCTTTGGGCAAGAGAAACAAAAGAAAAGATAAACAAATGGGACTACATCAAACTAAAAAGTTTTTATATGAAAGGAAACCATTTATAAGTTGAAAGACAATTTACTAAATAGGAGAAGATATTCACCAATGACACATCTGGTAAGGAGATAATATCCAACATTTATAAAGAACTCATAAAACTCAAGACAGAAAAAAAAATCCAATTAAAAGCTGGGCAAAGGGACCTGAATAGACACTTCTCCAAAGAGGACATACAGATGGCCAATAGACAAATGAAAAAATGCTTAACATCACTGATCATCAGAAAGATGCAAATTAAAATCACAATGAGATATCACCTCACAGCTGTCAGAATGGTATCAATAAATCAACAAATAAAAAATGTTGGTGATGATATGGAGAAAAGGGAACCCTTGTGCAGTAATGATGGGAATGCATCCAGCATTGAAAACAGTATGGAGATTCCTCAAAAAATTTTAAATGGAACTGCCTTATGAACCAGCCATTCTAGTTCTGGCTATATATCTGAAGAAACCCAAAACACTAATTTGAAAGAATATATATGCACCTCCATGTTCATTGCAGCATTATTTACAATAGCCAAGATATACAAGCAACCCAGGTACCCATCAATAGAAGAGTGGATTGAAAAAAAAACAACCTTAAAAATGGATAAATTTTATTATAAAAGAATTATTGATAAGGTTTAATAACAGTGAAAATTAATTTGTGCATAAATAACTATAAGAATTCACTTTTTGCCATCTATGATTATCTGTGTCATTTCATCAGGTCATAAATATGGGGGAAAAGTAATTACTTATTTAAAAATACAATGCAATATGTTTCTGGATAGGAAATGACTAGTGTATCACTCTTCTTTCTAAGCTCCAAGGGAATTGTACTCTGCTTTTCACTCACTGAAGAGGGCTTCCTCAGGACAATGATGGTTACAGCTCTGAGAGAAAAATCTTGAAATTATGGCCTGTAGGCTCACACTGGCGACATATGAGTTTATTGATTCAATGAATCAGTTAACTCATCTACATAATATGAGCCTTTTCCATAGGAGCTGGATGAAGTTGTCTTTATTCATTTACCAGCTCAGTCACGGTACTATTTTCTTACGTTCCATTCACAAACTTGCTTTTCCCATGCCCCAGGTGGTAGGTAAACATGTATGGAGTGTGATTAGCATGTCAGGAAAAGAGACCCTGAGCTCCAACATCTTGATTCAAATCCAAGCTCTTAATGATGTTTTTTTAAAAAAATGTATTTCTCTCACAGCCATTTGGCCTAGAGTTCAAATCCCCCTAGTATTAACTACAACAATCAAGGCTTGACTTCAACAAGACTGCGCACAAAGACCACTAGGGGGTGCACCAAGAAAGCATAAAAAATGCGGAGACAAAGAAACAGGACAAAACTGTCAATGGAGGATATTGAGTTCAGAACCACACTTTTAAGGTCTCTCAAGAACTGTCTAGAAGCCACCGATAAAGTTACTGAGATCCTCAAGAAATCTAATGAGACCCTCGATGTTATGATAAAGAACCAACTAGAAATTAAGCATACACCGACTGAAATAACGAATATTATACAGACTCCCAACAGCAGACCAGAGGAGCGCAAGAATCAAGGCAAAGATTTGAAATGCAAAGAAGCAAAACACACCCAACCAGAAAAGCAAAATGAAAAAAGAATCCGAAAATACGAAGATAGTGTAAGGAGCCTCTGGGACAGCTTCAAACGTACCAACATCAGAATTATAGGGGTGCCAGAAGATGAGAGAGACCAAGATATTGAAAACCTATTTGAAGAAATAATGACAGAAAACTTCCCCTACCTGGTGAAAGAAATAGACTTACAGGTCCAGGAAGCGCAGAGAACCCCAAACAAAAGGAATCCAAAGAGGACCACACCAAGACACATCATAATTAAAATGCCAAGAGCAAAAGACAAAGAGAGAATCTTAAAAGCAGCAAGAGAAAGAAACTCAGTTACCTACAAGGGAATACCCATACGACTGTCAGCTGATTTCTCAACAGAAACTTTGCAGGCCAGAAGGGAGTGGCAAGAAATATTCAAAGTGATGAATACCAAGAACCTACAACCAAGATTACTCTATCCAGCAAAGCTATCATTCAGAATTGAAGGTCAGATAAAGAGCTTCACAGATAAGGAAAACCTAAAGGAGTTCATCACCAACAAACCAGTATTATATGAAATGCTGAAAGGTATCCTTTAAGAAGAGGAAGAAGAAGAAAAAGGTAAAGATACTAATTATGAACAACAAATATGCATCTATCAACAAGTGAATCTAAGAATCTAGTGACTAAATAATCTGATGAACAGAATGAACTGGTGATTATAATAGAATCAGGAACATAGAAAGGGAATGGACTCACTATTCTTGGTGGGGAAAGGGGTGTGGGGGGTGGGGAAAGAGACTGGACAAAAATCGTGCACCTATGGATGAGGACAGTGGTGGGGTAAGGGCAGAGGGTGGGGTGGAAACTGGGTGGAGGGGAGCTATGGGGGGGAAAAAAGTGGAACAAATGTAATAATCTGAACAATAAAGATTTACTAAAAAGAAAAAATAAAAAATATATTTCTTTATTGATTTCAGAGAGGAAGGGAGAAGGAGAGAGAGATAGAAACATCAATGATGAGAGAGAATCATTGATTGGCTGCCTCCTGCACCCCGCCCCCTACTGGGGAATGAGCCTGCAACCCAGGCATGTGCCTTTGGCCGGAATCGAACCTGGGACCCTTCAGTCTGCAGGCCGATGCTCTATCCACTGAGCCAAGCCGTCTAGGGCCTTAATGACATTTTTAAAGACGTAGGTGAAATCATTCATAACTTACGTGACATGAGTTCTTTAACCTTTCTAAGTCTGTTACCTGTCTACAATATTACATTAGACAATGCATTTTAAAAGTTTAACACTATACATGGGTTACACATTATCATTATTTTTTAAAAGTGGGTTATCATTTCTATCTTCAATCCTAAGTATCAGATATCTAATTATTTGCCGGGTAAGAAGGGGGCGATTGGGACACACACCGGTTCACAGTGGCCTTCAGCGAGCTGCCAATACAGAGGCAGACAGACAGGGCATGGGAGGAGGAGCCCAGCGTGGAGTGACAGAACAGAGAGAAAACAGCTGCTTTT
Organism: Myotis myotis; assembly: GCF_014108235.1. Lineage (NCBI taxonomy): Eukaryota > Metazoa > Chordata > Mammalia > Chiroptera > Vespertilionidae > Myotis > Myotis myotis. The sequence continues at coordinate 184,516,978 of NW_023416335.1, forward strand.
TCCAGCAGGAGCTCTAATCAGCTGGAAGCCCATATGTTAAGAATATCCACCCTTCATTTAATAAGAATTTCCTTTTGGAGTTGCCATCAGCATGCAGTCTATAGACAACCTGCATTAGCTTCAAGGCAGAGGGGAAATGTGCACAGAGAAAAAAATCTACCCGCAGACATGACTGAACTTGTCTCAAGACTGAGAAACATGAGAGTGAGCAGTTAGGAGATGATACAAAGGGTCTGGTATCCATGCAAGCTATGAAGTCAGCCTTTGCGAGAGAGGGAGAGAGAGGAGACTGGAAAGAGGAAGAGAGGAAGGAAGAGAAAGGAAGGGAAAGTGAGAGAAGGAATAATCCAGGCATAATCTGTACTTCTAGAAAAGATCTATCTTCTGGAGAACAAATTGACTCAGTTTTAAATTCATCTACCACCTAAGTTTCCCAATATCATTAGCTACGTTGCTAAAAAGAATGCACTTGGATTAAAATATTCTCCTACGTATTTGGTGAAGTATAGGAAGTTTGTTGCAGTCTCTTACCTGAAGTATATATCTTCCAGAAATGAAACATAATCTCGTTTCTTTTCAAGAGTGAAATATGTTCATACAAGCTAAAGCACTTCTATTTCAAGGGAACATTATGCTTCCACTGGAAGCTTATATTCCTGTTTGGCAGGTTTGGCATGTTTGGGAATCTATTTTTCATCAAACACCGGAGGGTTGTATGGGAAAAAAAAAAAAAAAGGAGTTTGCATAATGAATAAGGATTTAAGCCAAAAATGCAACAATGAAGTAGCTTCTCTGTGAGAAACAGATGTTGTGGCAAAAGAGACTGACTAGCAATACGATGCAAAAGAAATATATATATTTTAAAATAGCTAAAGAGAGAATATTTCTCCTGGAAGTACTTTTGCTCATGCTATCATGCATTTGAATGTGGAAGCAGATCAGGAAGGTGGAAACAGTGATTTAATTCACAGAAGAGCAGAGCCCTTGAAAACGCTGCTCTAGCCTTTCTATTAGTTTCACTTTCAAATTACTTTCTTTATTTAATTAGGATTTAATATATTCACATTTTTGTCTAGCTTAAGAAATTGCCAATTTTGTTTGCTCACCCTCAGGACTCTAGCTCAATTTGAAGTAAAAATAATTTTTATCATCTAATCATATTTTAAAAATAGCAACAAGGAGAAATAATTTACATGGTTAAGTAGAATGTACTATAAATGCAGGTAGTTTGTTGTCTTGGTATACTACTGCTGAAGATGAGTCAAGCTGTTGTCTAGCCTCAGACCTTGGAGATTCTTCCACAGTAACCTTGCCAATATGATAGAATTTAATAGTCCTCTTTAAAATTGAATGCAAAGAGTTATGATCCAAAACCTTGAGACTGGCTACATGCATGCTTTATACATGCTCAGCATTTTCCTAACCTTCATACTCTCTCATTATCTATATATATAATAGCCTAATCAACCATTTCGGCAGAACGGCCAGTTGCTATGATGCACACTGACCACCAGGGGGCAGACGCTCAATGCAGGAGCTGCCTCCTGGTGGTCAGTGTGCTCCCACAGGGGGAGTGCAGCTCAGCCAGAAGCTGGGCTCATGACTGGTGAGTGCAGCTGCCACAGCTTTGGGAGCCTCTCCCAGAAGCGGCAGCAGGCGCAGCAGGCTGGGATGAGTGCGAGCTGCCCAGCACCCAGCCCCGATCCAGGTTTCTCCCTAGCCGCCTGCCCTTGGTGCACTACTACATCCCTGGGGGTCCAGGACTGTGAGAGGGCGCAGGCCCGGCTGAAGGACCTGCCTCCCCGCTGCCCTTGCACGAATGTCGTGCACTGGGCCTCTATTTATTTATATAAACCCTTTGAAAGAGGGACTTCACTTCTTAAGTCAAGCATTCTTCTAGAGCAGCGGTTCTCAACCTGTGGGTCACAAACCCTTTGGGGGTCAAACAACCTTTTCACAGGGGTCGCCTAAGACCATCGGAAAACACATATATAATTACATATTATTTTTGTGATTAATCACTATGCTTTAATTATGTTCGATTTGTAACAATGAAATTGGGGGTCACCACAACATGAGGAACTGTATTAAAGGGTTGCGGCATTAGGAAGGTTGAGAACCACTGCTCTAGAGTGTCTCCTGGGTGCTTAGCAGCTGCCTGGTGCTGGGAGTAGTGTGATGAATACGACTGGTAGCAGGACTTAACCATGGAGGTTGCTTCCCACACCTAGCCCTGTTGCCTAGCATAGAGATCTGAACCAGTTGGTATCTCCTTGAAAAACAAATGAAGAAAGTTGTAGGTCTGATAAAGTTGTTTATATATTCCAATTTAAAATATTAAGAAACTGGCAAATAAAAGAAAATATCTTGACCGAGTTATTTTGAAATGAAGTGCTAGATGCATTGGTGCTTACCAGTATATTAAACATAATTTGCTTGCTCTTTTATTCACTTCAGCTTGACAGGAGGGAAAAATGAATCAATAGTACATGAAGCCTTTATAAAGATCACAATTCAAACCTTCAAAAATTGTATTTGTTTAAAATCTAGTGTAAAGGAGCAAGAAATTAATATTGATATTCTTCAACCTTATACAAATTGAGTTTCTTGAGATTTTTTGGTGAAATTAATACATTCAGTTACTAAAGATTAAAAAATTGATTTTATTTAAAATGGTTTTTCAATTACTAAAGATTAAAAACAAATGAAAAGTTTATTAAAGGGTAGTCAGTGGGAACAAATACTGCTTTAACAATATCTGCTCTGTCGGGGCGTCTATTGTTTATTAGCAGCCCTGGAGAAGGCCATGGATTGGCTCATTAAACACCTTGTCAACCTTCTTCCTTGTGTACATTTCTGGCTGTAGAGTCAGAAAATCTTAAAGTGACACTTCCGAAGAGTCAGGATGAGAATTAGCTTCTACCATTAAAATGTATTTGCACACATTTTAGAAGGTGGAAGCAAGGAATATTTGTGTTGCTTTGGGTTTTATTTTCTATTGGCAAGCAAGATCTTGGTTTCTAAAGCAATACTCTAGTGCTTGTTCTGCACTTCGCTTGGCATTGAGAGGCAACTGTGTCAAAAGTAGTGGTGACAGCTAATTCCCAGCTTCCCGATTTGGGGATTGCTTTGAAAGTGGAATGCTTGCACTCAGTAGTTCCAGTGAGGGCCTCAGTCCCTGGATATGTCAGTTCTGTAGTGTATTGTTCCTATTTAAAGCCCACCGCACCAGCCCTTTCATTATTTTGAAAGTACTTTATTCTCTGTATTAAATCTTTCCTGTTCCAATATTTAGATTTGTTTCCGAACAAGTGTATCAGACTGTGAGTTGTTTCCCAATATTTGTTCTTAACCTTTTTCCAAATAGATTTTCAACTGGTCGCCTAACTAGCGAATTGAAAACTGCCTTTCTCAGCCGCCTTATTGAGAGTGACCACGTTCTAAGTAATATCATTTAAAAAGATGTTATATTTGGTACTTCTGGTTTGTCCTCACAAGGGTAGAGCATACAATACCCTGGCACCTTGCCCTCTTTCTGATCACAGTGTGACGGCAAAGGTTGAAGAACTTCCCTGAATTCAGAGCAGAGTCACATGTTGAGAATGGTAGAACACTCTGCCAACAGCGAACCACTTAGCCCTGAACTCTTTAATGACACATAGATTTCTATCTTGTTTGAGATGCTGGATTTTAGATTCTCTTTCTTTTTAATAGCATCTTAATCTGAAGTAAACCGTAATTTGGTTATTAGATGTGGAACTCTACCATACTAAAAACAAAATAAAAAAAACACACAAAAAAGCGAGGCATTGGTCCAATAGTTAGGTAATGGGTGGCAGGAGCCCAGATATTGCAAGCTGGAAAGCCAGTGACCCTCATTACTTCATTATAAACATTTGGTAAGATTGTCACTGTAATCCTCAAAAAGGTAGACTTCTTGCCAAAAGAACATGTGACCTCTGAACTGTTTGGAAAAAACAGAACATTGGAAAAACTCAGAATGTTGCTATGTCTCCTTGTGCAAAGTTCTGCAACAAGATATACTTGGTCTGGTTATAACAGGTGACTTTAAAGAAGCAGCTATAGCAGTAAATGGGCCTCTGGTGTCCTCAAGTGTCTGCATTAAGACTTCTCAGTTAGTGGGATACATTCCAGTTTCAAAGGTTAGATTAAGGTCAGTGATTTTCTACCTAAACTAATGTTTTCAGCTAGTTTCAAAGTAGACACCATTAAATTGAAGGAAAGCAAAAATGTGCTGAGCAAAGAGACCAGTAAATATAAAAGGTTCGTCTGGAAGCATAGAAATCCTGTCTAGATTAGATCTTTGGTTATGGTTATTTGTCCATGGATCTGTCTGTGACTAGAAAAAAAGCATACAATACTTTTTAAAGGAAACATATTGATCTTTAAAAGCCAAGGTGTGTTTGACCTTTAAAGCAACTCCAGAAGCCTCTCCACTGACACAGAAGAATATAGCCCACAAAATATGTGCAGTCTCCAAGGAGTAGAAATAGTGTCCGATAGGGTAATCAAATGCTTCTGAGAGGTTTTTTGAGAGTGAAAAGGAACATTTCTTGTTAGCAAGAGAAAATAAATTTAATGCATATATGTGTGTGTGTGTATATATATATGAACTCCACGTACATGAAGGAGTCAGAGACCCCATATGCACAAGAGGTTCAGATATAGAAAAGGAACATGAGTGTATGGGACATTCTGAGCTAGGTGTGAGGTAATGTAGATTGAGGGCTTCTAAAGGTCATTGCAGGATGATAAGAAGAGCAGACCTTTAGTCAATAGAACATTTCCCTACCTTATAGATAGGTCAAAAGAAGTTATCCCTGATAATCTCATATGAGTAAGGCCTCTAATTCTAATTTTTCTAAGTAGTTAAGGGGGAAGTGCAAACGTTTATCTTGAGCCTTCAGCTAAATTTCCCTTTAACTCAAAACAATATGCATGTCACAGAGGCACATCTTGATGTGACTCTTACTAGACCCTCACAAATGCCTTCTCTGAAAGTTCCCTGGAAGTTTCACATTCCAGAATTTGGGTGGGTAGACAGTTCTATATCTCATTAAACCAGCCTCAGTCTTGAGGAAGGCTCAGTTCAGTTAAACAGTTGTGTTTCATTTTAGGAGGCCGTGATGCAGGTGGGCTCCCAAAGTTAAGCCTATGGCGGAAGCACTAAGGTATTTAATAAGAGGCATCTCTATGGAAACAAAAGAAAAATAAAGGTTAATCATTGGAGCAGACTATAAACGCAGCTTCTGACTTCAGAGGCAGGCAGCCAAGAAGAGTTCTAGATGTCTGTCTCAAATCATTCTCAGATGGAGTGAAGACAGCAGTTATAGTCTGACAGATTCTCCTGGTCTGCAGCTTGAATGTCAATGGCATGAAGATTTTCCATATAGGAGCTGTTATGGTGATTTCTCTGAAGTCTACATCAAGTTTTCCCACTGTAGCTTGCATGGCCTTGAAAAGGGCAGTTTTAGTTCCCAGTGATCCCAAGCCAAAGGATGGGAAAATGAAAATGCTAGTTGGGAGGGTTGCAGCCACATATTTAAGAAAACTAAAAAAATCAGGATCTGGTCCAGTTAGTAGGTAGGGAAAAACAAACACAACAACTCAAAAGACAATGAACAGCACAAGACCCTAACGTCCACAAAGGTATATTATATGAAATATTTTTTCCTCTAAAATTACCCCTATCTCTACCAAAGAAAACAAAATTAAGACATTTATTTGCAAAACAAATTTAGTTTCAATAAATTTGGCCTAATTGTTTGCATAAATCCAGAAAAAAATAGTAATTAACCACATAGGATCTTCTAAATCTGCTTTACTGGAATTTTTTCACAAGGAATCTTCAGATTTAACTTAAAAAAGGCCTCTCAAGGCCAGAGAAAGATAAGCCGTATACTTGTCATCAGACTTCACGAGCAATACCTACAGGTTGGGGTTAAAACCTCTCATTTTGAGGTCCCCAACGTACCCTGAGTTTCTTTCTTTGCATCTTCTAGTAAGAAACCTTCTATCCTTACCTGGAAAAACTACTGAGAAACATGTAAGCAACTTACCAGGCCAGGTCTCTCACCCCCGCCCCCCCCCCCCCCCAAGGGATTCTTACTGGCTCCCAAAATCAATGTTAATTCCTTTAGGCTTTCTGGTCATATCTGAGCTTGTGCATGTCTCCCTTGAATGTGTCATTCCAGTCAAAAAGCCTTGTAGTAGAGCTAGTTTCTAACTGTACCCTGTTGTAAAGAGAACAGATTCTTATTGAACTTATACAAACAAATATATTACCATGAAAACAAAAATACTTAATTGTTGAGAATTTCCAAAGTTTGGAGGGATCAATTAGAGAGAAAAAAATAATCTTTTTCAATACTGGTTACAAAGGTGTAATTTACCAAATTGCTTTAAGTCACACATGATTTACAAGAAAGAAAAAAAATATTCCTTATGTCTGTAAAACAAAAGATTTAAAAATCAGTAATATTTCAAATAAAAAGTAATAAATTGTAACCCTTCTATCTATTCATTCATCCTATGTAATTAAAAGTGTTCTGCTTGAATTCAGTTTTCCCATTAGTTCTCTTGCCTGATACCTGAAGGTAATGAGTCAGTGATAATTCTAAGAAGTTTACAAGGCCATCTGTCAAGATTCATATGATTTTCTCAGTGAAGTGGGTACCTGAATTATTAGAGATTTTGGAAAGTGGCTCAGCAGTTAGTGTTGGCCACTGCATCAAAGGGTTCTGGGTTCAATATCTGGTAAAGGGCATGTACCTGGGGTACAGGTTGATCCCTGGCCTCGTTGGGGTGCATGAAGGAGGCAACCAATCAATGTATTTCTCTCATATCAATGTTTTTTTCTCTCTCTCTCTACCTCTCTCCCTTCTCTCCTACTTCCACTCTTTCTAAAAAACCAATGGAAAAAATATTCTAAGGTTAGGATTAACTAAAAAAAAAAAAAAAAAGGACTTCTGGTAAATGCAGCACTTGCATCCTCCAACAACCATACAAAATTACAGCTAAACCACAGAGCAACATCATTTAGAACTGCCTGAAATCTGGCTGAACGGAAGTCCTACAGTAGATAATTTAAGCATTCCAATGTTTATAATCTTATCAATACTTACATTTCCATATTCTTTTAGCCCAATTATAGCCTGAGTCAGGGCTTCACCAGTGGGTTTTGGTACCACAGTGCTTGGATTCTCATATCAAAGAGTTCTAGAAATCGCTCTTTTCTATCTCCTGACCGTTTGGCCCACTCTTGAGTAAAAAGGCTTTGGGTCCCCAGTGAGAGGTCAAGGCCAGGGTCCCTATCCCTGGTATCAATTTTTAATTTGATATAACCGGCCTGACTATGGTCAGCTATTGCTGGTCAGGTTTCTTATTGTAATCTTTTTCCCCCAGTATTTTAAATTTCTCCTCACTGGAGTAAACAGAGCAGACTTGTTTGGGGACCTTTAATCTTGTGGGGCCAACAGGAGGCCAGGTTGGCCCATTCAGCCTATGTAAGTACTATACTACATCCTTCTTCTAACCCAGTCAATGTCTGTTTTCTTTAGCCCATTGTTCTAATTGGCAAATTCCTCATAATAGCCATTGCAATTTTAGGTTATACTTTCCTTGAGGATGGCAGCAGTTTGGTGGGGCCCCAGCCATAAATGGAGTCCAGCCACGTTTCTGTCTGGTTATATTTTGAAGCTTCCAGCCTGACAGTTACCAAACTCAGTCCTCAGGACATAACATTTTCAGGTTGTCTTTTGGTAAGATCTCAACATTATTTTTCTTCCAATTTTCTTCTTCTAAAGCACAGGACCATTGTACTTCCCGTGTCCTGCTATTTTACAGTATTTGAAAATGTCGGAAGGCAAATAGGAAGAGGTCTGAGTGGACTCTGATTTTTGTTCTAATTTCTGTCCTTTCATCTTAATAAGATAATCTTAATGACTAGCTATTATAACAACATGAGAGCCCTTTAACATTTTTTCTTTCTTTTCAATTAAAAGGATCTGCTATCTGGCTTTGATGGTAGGATCTATAGCGACTCAAACCAGTACTGTGGATGCAAGAGGCCCCAGGAAAAAGGCAGAAAGATGCAACCCTCACCAGATAAAGTGTCTTCCCAGAGTTAGCCTTAGAAAGAAGGGGGGCCCTGTGTTTAAACAGCTGTCCCAACACACGGGCAATCACGTGCTTTCCCCCTTGAGACCATGTCTGGGAGGAACAAGACAGACACAGAAATCTCCCTTGAGAGTCTCTCATGGCCGGATAGAGAGCAAGGGGAACCTTGGCAAGTGCACCCTGGATGGTAGAAGCCAGAGAGAAAATATTCTCACTAGCATAAGGCCAACTATTCAGAACATATAACAAGATGAAAGGGAGAAACAAGACAGAGACAGAAAAAAACAAACTCGTGAATAATCATACCAGGTAACCAAGAGTCACTAGTTTCACAAATACTTTCTTCTGATGATCAAAATTTTGAAAAAAGAAAAGGATTCTCACAGTTTCTGCTCCCACCAGATCTTGCAGAGAGATCTGAGTATGTGTGGCATAGTAAGAACCCTTACCTTCCGCTGGCCTGTGTCAGAGGCCCCGGGGTCTGCTGCACCGCGTGACCAAGTGCAGAGTTCCAACCAGTGAGTTTATCCTGCTCCCTGAGCCACTGTGCAGGACGAACAAACTTTCCTCCACCCTCAAGGTTCTTCTGGCTGGTCTAATAATCAAACAGATATGAGATAGATTATCAAGAGAAGATAGTCAAATGTAATGCATACATATGTATGGGAACCCTGAATGTATAAGAGTCAGAGACCACACATGCTTAAGAAGTTTTTAGAACAAAGAATTCATGAGCATAAATCAGGGTGGTCACAAGCAAACCAGTCTCTATGAGAGTAGAACTAACGAAAAGAATATCTCAAAGTCAAGAAAACAGGAACCATAAATGACAAGGGACAAAGGAATTACTCTCTGATTATACAATCAAGGAAATGCCGTAGCAGGGAATGTTTGAAATTCCTATCTGGTAGGATTTGATCATTGCTTTGAACAATGACAGCTCTGCTATTCCTGTCCTTTCAGTTTTTTTAGAAGCCAGCTATACTTACTACTATACTGTACTCTTCCATTTTTTGAATGGGACTTTATAATATTAGGTGCACGAGCGTAGAGGGAAGAAGTGTGCACCTGGATTTTTGGGAGTGGACTGCAAGTTTTCAGCTCCGACAGTAGATGGCCGTCCAGTCAAAGGCCACATTCCCAGCTTACTTTTCAACTAGATGTGGGCAAGTTACTAATTCTATTCAATGAATTGTGAAAAGAAGTGATATGTGATTCTCCCGGTTGTGCCCTTAATAGGACTTCATGTGCACACTCCCGTCTGCCCCCCTCCAAACACACACACACACACACACACACACACACACACACACAGATGGTAATGAATAGAGTACCAAGGATGACAAAACTGAAGTGCCAATTCTTATCTTTACCTTAGATATAAGGACGAGAGGGAGAGAGAGAGAATTCTTTTTGTTTACACTGCTATATTTTGGGTATCTTGAGTTTGGATTAACACTACGTAAGCACAGTTTATATAGATTCAAATGATCATTTTTCTTAAAATCTTACATTACTTAAAAATTTGGATCAGAGATTCAAACTGACTTTCTATATGAATAGTACAAAGTATTGACATTCCACATGTTAGTATAAAAATTTAATTTTTCTCAAGTAATTATTTTCAGAAAATATTTACAATAAAGAATTTATCTATTGAATGTTGAGGACAGTAATTATTATAGTGATTCCAATAAACATTCTGTCATAGGCTCACATATTAGACTATATTTTCAGATAGTTTGGTATAAAGCTGAGAAATAATGGTCATACATGGACTAACTTGAAATGTGATCTTATAAAGTCTAGATAATCCATTCTAGAAAGCAATTGCAACTAAAAACTATCTTAGATCATTAAGTGTATGTAAATTTAATGTTTAGAGTACAAAGTGCACACAAAAAAATAGAGGATTGATTTTAAATGGATTTTAGACTTTTTCTCAGCTTAGTAATACAGGCTTAGACAATTCCTCTACATTAAGAAAATAAAAACAAAATCAAGACGCATACTCCTCCCCCATCCTTAAATTGATTAGAGTAAATTGCTTGTGTTTCTCAAATCCAAGTTTAATATGCACTTGTTCTCTTTGGAGCAGCATGAGAAAATTCTCACTGCCTATGGCTCATAGGGTTGCCAGGGGGAGAGTAGAGCTGAGATATGAAGCTTAAGGAGTTGAGATCAGAAGACAACATGTGGCTAACAAACCCTCTTGAAAGTTAAAGAACATTTGTTGCCCAGCCAGCGTGGCTCACTGGTTGAGCATCAACCTATGAACCAGGACGTCATGGTTTGATGCCCAGTCAGGGCACATGTCTGGATTGGGCGCTTGATCCGCATTGTGGGGTGTTCAGGAGGCAGCCGATCAATGATTCTCTCTCATCATTGATGTTTCTATCTCTCTCCCCCTTCCTCTCTGAAATCAATAAAAATATGTCAAATGAAAATTTGTTGAAGTTAACAGATTGGCTTTTGGCTAACTTGATTTACTAATTGTTATGCTTTACTGTACCATCCATAATTAGAATTTGAACATAAGGATAGTGATAAACTGGAATTATATTGTGGACATTTGAGATATACATGAATATTTTCAGGGTCAGGGATCATTGAGCTATAACAACAGAATACAGTGGCCATGGACCCCTGAAGGCTATTTTCCTTGTGAGTCTATTTTTACCTTTCTGGGTTTAAGTTATTCAGATAAAACCATTCTTAATATCTTCTGTTGTTCTGAAATTGCATTACTTTTTATCTCAACAAATTTTGAGGCATATACAGGGTGAGGCAAAAGGAGATTTACAGTTGTTTGTATGGAAATTATACAATAATTAATAAATGATACTACAGGAATAAACTGTGATTTGCATACTCACAACTGTAAACCTACTTTTGCCCCATGCTGTATCACTTCCTGCCTTGTATTACAATTTGCACGTATATATTTTTACTTTCCTGTTATACTATAGAGTCAGTGTTTTATTCATGTCCTCTTGCTTTTTGAACATACTAAGCACCAATATGTTTATTTTAAGATTTCATTTTCAATAGATCTTGATCCTGGTGCTGGGCCTATTTGTATTTGAACACCCTTATTACATTGTTTCTACTAAATATATGCATTCACAGAAAACTTTTTTTTAATTATTGACCTTTATTCCTTTACTCATTTTGTTGTCCTCTGGAGCCAAATAAATACAGCAAGGAATAAAATTTCTATATTGTCTCATAAAAAAATTAAACACATTTTTAAATGCCTCCCTTTTTCTATTTTTTTGTTTGAATATGTTTTTTTTTAAACAGTTTACATGCAGTGAAATGTATAGGTCTTAAGTGTACAGTTTGATGAGTTTTGAAAAATACCTATACCTGTTTAACCCAGAGCCCTGTCCAGATATCAGTCATTTTCGTTTTCCCAGGGAAAATGGCATCATGCCTCTCCCAAGAAATTCCCGCCTCTGCTCCTAGACACAATTACTGTCCTAAATTCTACCACCATAGATTAATTCCTCCTTTATAGATATTCTCTACTATGCCAGGAGACTGAAGAGTCTTTAATTTGGCTTCCGGCATGCAAGTGATTTTATTAGCTTGATCATATTGGGCTTGGTTACAATAAGGGATAGATCAGCCTTGTTCCTCAGCCCTGGCAATTCTGGAGTTTCAACTGAATTCCTATGGTATTCAATAAGGCTTTTCCTCTCTGGCTGGGGAAGTCGATAATGTGGTCCAGCACTGCCCTGCACAGAACCTTTGATGGGTTTGTAGCTTTGTAGCGGTATGCCAAGCTGAAGTGTCTCTCCATGCATGGAGAGCTTGACATTTGAACAAAGACTCGAGAGGACACTGACTCAGATTGGAAGAGTTCTCTGTCCAGCTACCTTCTCTCTGGTACCCTTCCCTAGAAATAACAGGAAGCAGCCAATCAATGATTCTCTCTCATCATTGATGTTACCTTGGTGGCCCAGAAATCCAATCTTTATTTCTTTTACTCAAGGAGTTGCTGTTCTGTGTTTGGACTCCACTTCTTAAATTAGACAGTGATCCCTAACAAAAAGCCAGAACAATCCAAGGTAGACTTCATTTTTATGTATTTGCTTCCAGTTAATGATCATACTCCTGATTCCTATGTTTTCCAATTTTGTCCAATTTTGCAATTATACACAGCATAATTGTAAATTTGATGAAAATTACTCTATCATGGCCAGAACTGATAGTCCCATAACAGATTAATTTTTACTTACATTTTTTTTTGACATCTCATTTCGGTTGATTAGCCTTTCTTTAAAGATAGAATAATGTATTCCATATCAATCATCTATGGATATTTTAGGATCAAATAAAATAATATTTGAAAAAATATGTTTCTCCACAAGTGATATGATTTCAGAGTAATTACAATCTTAATTTTTTAATATACTGATTATCCTAATTTTTTATAAACATACACATTGTTGGTAACATTGACTTAAGTAAACATGAGTTTGAAGTTCTAAAAAAATATATATAATCTGGGGGAGAATAGACACTCATCATTTTTTTCTTAAACTTTTCCAATAAGTACCCTATTGGCAAAGGAGTCTGTACTGGTACATAACAAATATAAAATGTATTTAAGATGTTACATTTTATTTTATAATTGAATGCACACAGCAAATAATTATGTTGAGTTTGATTAAAATATAATGATCCCTCCTCACCTCAATCTTTGAGCAAAATTGAGAGTCAGGAATGTATACTGTGTTAGTTCTATCTGCAGTTGTGGCCTGTACATAAGTAGTTATACCCTGCTTAGAAAATTTTGTAATGTATGTCTACATTTGTCTGAGAACTGGAAACATTGATTTGAATTTGAATAATTGGTCTACTTAATTTCAGATGTTAATATTTGAAAGAGTTGCATTTTATAGCTTTGTAACTGGATTTTCTCTATATCTATTTTCTATAAACAATTCAAACTGAGGACAAGTTTAAAGAAAAATAAATGTAATTCACATATTTGAAAATATTTGAATAGGATTTATTACATTTAGAGATGGGTTATTAGTAGAGATATTAATATTGCCAAAGGGTTACAAGTAATCTTGTCCCCCTCCGTCTTCCCCCTTTCAGATAAGTTAGTTACTGGTTTATTGCAAGTATCCATCCAAATCCTTACAAATGGGTGTGGTATATATTTCTAAAATGCATTGTGAATTGACACTACAGAGAAGTTGTAATTTAACAAAGACAACAGATAATTAATTTTGAATAATCCAAACATTTTGGTACATATTTCAAGAAAGACGGACTTAATACAACAGCATGCATCCTATATAATAAAAGCCTAATATGCTAAGTGTCCAGTCGACTGGTAGGCTGCTCAAACAATCAAAGGGTAATATGCTAATGATATGCTAAGGTCGCTCAACTGCTCACCATGATGTGCACTGACCACCAGGGGGAAGAAAGTTGACTGGTCTACCAGTCACTATGATGTGCACTGACCACCAGGGGGCAGGCGCTCTGACAGGTAGTTTAGTTTGCTGCTGGGTCCGGCCGATCAGGACTAGGCGAGATGGGCTGGACATGTCCTGCAGCCCTCCTGTATTCCCTCCCCGCTGGCCAACTTCCCGCATCCCTCCCCAGCCCCAATTGTGCACCGGTGGAGTCTCTTGGCCTGGCCTGTGCCCTCTCACAATACGGGACCCCTCAGGGGATGTTGGAGAGCAGTTTCAGCCCGATTCTGAAGGCCAGGACGAGGGACTCCACTGGTGCACGAATTTGTGCACCGGGCCTCTAGTATTTAAATGTTTGAGGGGACTCTATTCTTGATCTCATCAACTATTTTAAACTATGTAAAACCTTAGTAAAGTAAGAGTGAGACTCATTGATGCATTTGTGATACTAAGTGCTGCATAAAATACATTTTACATCATTTATCTCAAGTCAGCCTATAATTTCACATACTTACAGTTATTTATTTTAAAGATGCATTAGTGGTTTGCATATTATAACAACTGGTAAATGACAATACTCAAATAGACAAGTAGCTCTCAGGATATAAATGATTATGACCAAGACTTCTAATTCTTTCAAAAAATTATTAGTTTACAGTTTAAGTGGACTTTGGCATTCTAAATATGGTTTACTTTTGACCATTGAATAAATTCTTATTGCTGACAGAAATAAAAATGTGCTGGAAATATTTACAATCTCAGGCAAAATCACAAATGTTCCCCAACTGTCTCTGCATAGAAAATGGGTCAATTTATTGTAGTCAACCTTTATTACCTCTATAATTCCACATACATTTTCACTAGGCAAAATTGTCCTTTCTCCACTGAAGAATTTTTTTTATGTCTCTACTAATTTTCTACTCTTTTTTCAGCTTCTCCGTATGCTTTTTATAGGCCAAGGTTTTTATAATTTCAGATATATTCTTAGTAATCATAGGGAGATACAAGTTTCCATAACTATCTGATTTTGCATATAATACAATTGCATGGCTTCAAATGTTATTTTAATACAATTATAAATGAACTTTATTAAAAGGCAAAACAGAAACAATACAGTGTTATGTAATACTGGCTTACTTTTCTATCAAGTCCCCTTATGTTTTTGTCTATTTTGTTTTAATGCTGCAATCACTAAACAATTGTGTTGCTAATTTTCCCAGACAATAAGTTAGGTCACCGACATAGAAAAAAGATTTAGAGTTTTAAATGCTATCAAAGAAAGGAAGCAGGGCATTTTTTTTTTGGTTTGAGTATGGACTCTGTGTTTTAGAATTTCAGTTAACTTGGATGCTAATGAATGGAGGTCTGCTTTGTTTCAGATGGAAGCAAACCTGTTTCCAACTATTCTAGAGCACCACCTTCTGGAAATGAAATGCTTCTCTAAGTGTCACAAAGAAGCTCCTTGTGCTTGGTAGAATCATGATTTTGTACTGAGAAGACTCATGCCTCATGAGCGATATATCTCTATTAAGCAAAATTACATTCTCTGCCAACCTTGAGGGGTTAGAGTTAAAGAAGACACCGATGCAGGATAAATGAAAGATATTTTTTGACTGCTCTATGAGGAATAAAATTCTGTCAAGTTTACTTTTTTATTTTTATTTTTTTACTTGTTAGAACTAAATGACAATGTCGTTCTGCTTCCATAATATGTGGCATTTGGGGTAATAGTGCATAGAAATATGTAACACGATTGTTTAAAACCATTAAGGACAAGCTAAGCCTTAGCAGTTCCAGTTAATATGTTCTAAGGACAATAATGAATATACATTTGATTGCCATAAGACACGGGATAATCAGCCTTTTTCTTTCTAATTCTTACTACATCCAGTTAATTAAACTTATAATTAACTAGAGTTCAGATTTAAGTCTAAGGCATTCCATATTTTCCACCTCCATGAAAATATTTTCACTAACTGGTCTTTTCAACAAATTCTGCCTTAATAACATTCTTGGGAATGGCTATACGCCTCACTGTCTTGTGATTGGTAATCTGTACATCGTCTGTCTCAGCAACACTCATATATTTTAAGGCTCATGTCTCTCCAGCATGCCCTCCCTTCCAAGCCCAGTTGGGGTGCCTTAGTAACTCCACCTAGTTGGGTTCCCTGGCTTTATTCCCACCCCCCTGGTCACAGTCCCTGTCTATCTAGCTTCCCTCTGTCTCCTCAACATAATAGTGTATCAGTTATTAACAATTTTAACATATTTATTTCTTAAAAACATCACTCACTGTAGGAACATCTTTTCTTGGAGGGAGGGGGAGAGGGACTGGCAGACCAAATTTTTGAGCACATGTGCAGTCCAAAGAGAGCAATACAAAATAGCAGATTGATTACTTTTTCTAGGATGAAATCCAACAGCCTCCAAGCCTATTAGGTGCCAGATACTGTTGGGTGTGCTTAGTTTACAGATACTATGTGCTGCAGTCCTAATAGCAAAAAGCACCCCATTGAGTCAGAGAGATTTTCATAAAAATAGCTGGTCAGAACCATTTCATTGGATTCATTATTATGCTTCAAATGCACTTAGTACAGAGGGGAAAAAATGAGGAAAACTTGCAAATAAACAAAATTCCCTTGATTAATAAATTTAAAACAAATACATATTGAGTCAGAGATAAAATAAATCACCTCAATGAGCTAGATGATAAGAGCAAAACATGTCCGAAGGTATTGTCTTTATATATAATACTAGAGGCCCAGTGCATGAAAATTCGTGCACTTGGGGGGGGGGTGGGGAGGGTCCCTCAGTCCGGCCTGTGCCCTCTTGCAATCCAGAACTACTCAGGGGATGTCCACCTGCTGGCTTAGGGCTTAGGCCCACTCCCCGGGGGATGGGGCTTAAGCTGGCAGTCAGACAATCCTCTGGCAGCCTGGGATCCCTTGGGGGATGTCCGACTGACAGCTTAAGCCTGCTCCCTGCGGTTGGACATCCTTAGCGCTTGTGGCTGAGTGGAGCTCCCCCTGTGGGAGTGCACTGACCACCAGGGGGCAGCTCCTATGTTGAGCATCTACCCCCTGGTGGTTAGTACAAATCATAGCAACTGGTCATTCTTGGTTGTTCCACCGTTAGGGTCAATTTGCATATTATCCTTTTATTATATAGGATATGACTTACATGTATAAAGAATGTGATAATTTTAAGGGTTATTAATATGTACAAAATATCAGCCATTGACTAAAGTTGAGGAACCTCTTCTAATTTTGCCCTTGTTAGTAAAGTTGTTTTGGTTGCAAGTTGGTTTAGGAGGGGGGAAGGGAAAGAGAGAGAAAGACCCTGACTGTCAAGACATCAACCTTGAGGTTGAGCCCAGTGACACCATTGAGACTGTCAAAGCTAAAATCCAAGACAAGGAAGGCATCCTACCTGAACCACAGTGTCTGATTTCTGTGGGCAAATAGCTAGAGGATGGCCACGCTCTCACAGACTGCAACATTCAGAAAGTGTCCACCCTGCACTTGGTGCTTCGTCTGAGGGGTGGTATCACCAAACCCTCACTCCACCAGCTTGCCCAGAAGTACAACTGTGATAAGATGATCTGTCACAAGGGTCACTCCCACCTGCATCCACGTACTGTCAACTGCCACAAGAAGAAGTGTGACCATACCAACAACCTGTGCCCTAAGAAGGAGGTCAAATAAGGCCCCTCCATTGCCTCCTTGGGTCCACAGGGCAGCCTTCTACCTGAATTCTGAACCCTGTGACCATGAGCCTCAATAAAGTTTCTCTTGTGTTGATTGGAAAAAATGTATAGTTGACTACAGACACTGCTTGACCTATGATTTCAGTGCTATTCATCAGAACTTGGTTTTCTTTTCTTCCTGTTCCAAGTTTGCTTTCCTCTATGTCTGTTCCATTCTTGTATCCTTGGTAGCTCTCATATACCACTGCCACAGTTAACAATCCAGGGAGTTAATTTCTGCTTATATTCTCGCTAGTTTGAAGTTCACTGATTGATTGTACTTGTTGGGCATGTCACACATCTCAAAAGAGATGTCCACACATACTGAGAAAAGAATCTGGAGCCTTTTGAGTATTATAATGTCTAAATCTTGTCTTTCTGGATCTCTAGTACAGGAAGATATCAGATCGCTGTACCCCCACTCCCAAATCTGTTTTGGAAACAGAGCTTATGAGATTTCCCACTGAGACATCAAGAAAAACACTGGCACATTAAAAACTGTGAGAAGTCCTGCAGTGAGGAAACACATTTCTAGAATTTATTGATTACACATTATGTTTTACAGAGCATATCACTTTTATCAGCCCATTGCAATATCATTTAGGAAATTTTGAGATAGATGATCTCCAACATAACAGTGAATGATTCTCATCATCTTAGTCTATTGCCATTAAATATTCAAATTAGAATATTCCTCTTTTCCTGCTTCAGAGTTGCCAAAGCAAACAATTGATTATAATTTTAATTTCTATATAAGCCAGCCTTTGGGGAAAGAATGTGCTAGTTTTCACCAGTAGAAATTTCCAGTATGATGACAGTCATATTGTTAATGGTAACTTACTAAATTAGACTCTACTTTATACGTTAACTAGAGGCCCTCAGCCTGGGGTCCCTCAGCCTGGTCTGCGGGTATCAGGCTGAAACCGGCTCCCTGACATTCCCCCCCGCCCGAGGGGTCCCAGATTGCAACAGGGCGGTTCTTTTGTGACGCATCCTGGAATTGGACTCCTTTCTCTCTGGTTCTGGGTGCGTCACCCGAGAACCGCAGCTGCCAAGTCACCACAGCTCGGCAGCTTCTCTGTTAAGCACCTGCCCCCTAGTGGTCAGTATGTGTCACAGCTATCAGTCAGAACATCTGCCTCCTGGTGGTCATTGCATGCCATAGCTACCGGTCAGATGGTCAGACTGTCGCTTAGGCACATATATCTATCTATCTATCTATCTATCTATCTATCTATCTATCTATCTATCTATCATCTACCTATCTATCTATCTATCATCTATCTATCTATCTATCTATCTATCTATCTATCTATCTATCAGATAGTTGCAAAAGTATTTAGAGAAAGCCTAACAATTTTATGATATAATATTGAAATGTAAGTAAGTCTTTCACCATAAATAAGTTTCTTTTCATTGTTAAATTATATTACTCCAACATCAAAAGTATAAACTGCAGATGTTAACTTTGAGTAAAAATGGGAATTTTTTTTGAAGAGGTAATCTACACTAATAAAAGAGAAACATGGTAATTGGTGTACGACCGCTATCCTTTTCATTGGCTAATCAGCGAGATATGCAAATTAACTGCCAGCCAAGATGGCAGCCGGCAGCCAGGCAGCTTGAAACTAACATGAGGCTTACTTGCTTCAGTGACGGAGGAAACCAACATTCCCCGCCTGCGGCTGCAGGCCTCTGAGCCTGCAGTTTGAAATATTTTAACAACTACCGCTGGACTTCAGCCAGCAGATTCGCAACATTGTATGCAAAGGCCAGAAACCTACTTTCAGGAGCGGAGGCCTAAGAGCTGGAGCCAAGCCTCAAGCTAAAGCTGGCCCAGAATAAAAAAAAAAAAAAGGAAAAAAGGAGCGTTTGGGAGCTTCAGTCACCCTCAACCTGAAAACAGCCCTCAGCCCCTCACCCAGACTGGACAGGAACCCCAGTGGGGACCCCCACCCTGATCCAGGACACACTTCAGGGCAAACGAGCTGGCCCCCACCCGTGCACCAGGCCTCTACCCTATATAGTAAAAGGGTAATATGCCTCCCAGCACCGGGATCAGCATGACAGGGGGCAGCGCCCAAACACCCTGATCGGCCCTGCTCTGTGTGTGACAGGGGGCGAGGCCCCAACCCCCTGAGCAGCACTGCTCTGTGCCTGATAGGGGGGAGCTCCCCCCCCCACAGGCCCTGCTCTGTGTGTGATGGGGTAGAGTCATAACCTCCCCATCGGCCCTGCCCTGAGTGTGAGAGTGGCAGCGCCCCAACCGCCTGATCGGCCCTGCTCTGTGGATGATAGAGGGTGGCGCCCCAACCCCCCCCCCTCGCCCCCCCACGGTCCCTGCTCTGTGTGTGACGGGGTAGAGCCATAACCTCCCCATTGGCCCTGCCCTGAGTGTGACAGTGGCGGCGCCCCAATCCCCTGATTGGCCCTGCTCTGTGGGTGATAGAGGGTGGCGCCCCAACCCACTGATCCGCCCTGCTCTGTGTGTGACAGGGGACGGTGCCCCAACTCCCCTATCGGCCCTACTCTGTGAGTGACAGGGGGGAGCTCCTCAACCCCCTGATGGGCCCTGCTCTGTGCATGACAGGAGGGAGCTCCCCAACCCCCTGATGGGCCCTGCTCTGTGTGTGACAGGGGGCAGTGCCCCAACCCCCGGATTGGCCCTGCTCTTTGCGTGATGGGGGTCGCGCCGCAACCTCCCCATCGACCCTGCATTGAGTGTGACAGGGGGTGGTGCCCCAACCCCCCAGTCGGCCCTGCTCTGAGCCGGACCAGGGGCTGCACCTAGGGATTGGGCCTGCCCTCTGCCACAGGGAGCAGGCCTAAGCCAGCAGGTCGTTATCTCCTGAGGGGTCCCAGACTGTGAGAGGGCACAGGCCGGGCTGAGGGACCCTCCCTTCCCCCCGAGTGCACAAATTTTTGTGCACTGGGCCTCTAGTAAAATATAAAACTAAAGCACTGTGATTGTAAATAAGAAATACCCTCAAAATCAAACTATATGTTACAGAATATGTCTTGTTTTCCTTCCATTAGTGTTTTCCTATTTTTTTTTTTCTCACGGTATGTTCCTAATCAAGTATATTAAAATACAGATGCTCATTTAATCTTTTATAGTTCTGTTTAGTTCATATGTTTTATCATTTGATCCTCAAAAAAATTCAATGAAAAAGGCTGGGCAAGGGAAAATATATTTTCTTTATAGTTGAAAAATTGAGAGCCAGAAGGAATATAGCACTTGCCTGAGGACACTTGGGAAAAACAATAACTTTGGAATCTCACCCTCATCTGTGACTTTAAAAGTAATCTTTTATCATAATCTACCTTGTTCACTTAAAAAGAAAATATTGTGCTTTCTTCTAGGACACTATCAATAGTATGTATTATCTATGGTGCCTAATTTGTATTTAACTCCATATCATCATCCAACATTTCTGCAGTGCTGTGTGTGTGTATGTTTTTTAATCCTCACCCTAGGATATGTTTATTGATTTTAAAGAGAGAGAGTAAGAAAGAGAAATATCAATCGGTTGCTTCCTATAAGAACCCTGGCCAGGGATAGAACCTGCAACCTAGGTATGTACCTTGACTGGGAATTGAACTCAAAAGCTCTTGGTGTACGGAATGATGCTGCAACCAACAGCCACCCGGCCGGGACTGCAGTGTTTTTTTAAATGAATGTTTATTGTTAAAAGGGTATTGTAGATGTCTTCTCCTGAATTATTCTCCACAATTCCTAGCAACCTGATTGTATCATAGCTGTGCTGAAGCTGTGCCTCACCAAATAATGATGGAAAATTCTACTACTCGCCTGACTTTGGTAACACTTTATTTTAAAAATATCTTTTAGAAAGGTAAGAGGTCAGATAAAATTATCAAATTCATGTGTCTCCTGGATTAAGGTAATTCTCAGAGACTCAGAAAGTAGGTACAACATGAACTCAGAATTCCACCAAAAGTAATGTAAATTTTGTGTCTACCAAATTTTCTATTTTATTATACCCTCTTAGCAATGCACAGGAACCTCCAGAATTCCAATTTGTTAAATGTCTGCTTCCAACTGTTTGACCACAGCTGTTATATTGGAATTACCTTAGGTTTCTTTTATTTTCCTTTTAGGCTCTGCTATTAACTTCTGTTATCAGGTTCTGTTATCTGGTTACATCTATTGGCTTGCAGTTCACTTTTTACTTTTTTTAGGGAAAAATGTCTTTTTTTTCCTAGATGTTTTCTGTAGCAGATACAGTTATTTTGCTTGATTCTATATCTTTAATTTACCAAGATCACATTGACAGCTAATATTATTTTCTATCAATATTTTATACTAAATGCATAAAATAGGGACTTTTTGTCTCATAGTTATTACCACACTGCACGCTGAATAATTGTCATTTTATTTTCTCTTACTGAACATAAACTCTTGAAGGCAAAGATTTAGCCAACATTTTCTGGTATTTTTTAATCTATAATAAAATCTAGCACATAAATATACAAAGAATGATTATAATATCAATGAGCTTATGAATGTACTTTAAATATTATTAAAATGATAGATTCACTGTGGCACCTGGTGTCACATTTAGAGCTTCTGAATTTGAAATTATATGTGAAAATGCTAGAACCATCGGAAATGAGTGTATGCATTAAAAATGAAAGCTAGTTTCATAAACTGGAAGATGAGAAAATCTGAAGTGATGGATCTATAATAAGGACTTTATTCATCTCACCACTGGTTTCTCCAGGGTTCAGCACTCACTCTCACTAATTACTCTCCTTCAACAGTCTACTCTACTTGGGGCTAAAATGTCTGCAGTTATCTGTGTTTCTAAAGTTTCTATTTTACCCTCTTCTTTCTTTGAGTTCACAATGTTTCAGGTTGAAGCCAAATACTGACCTTGACAATATCATTTCAATTTCATTTTTAAGAGTTTCAAACCAAGATCCTCAACAATGAAAAGATTAGCAACAATTATATTCTCGCTATACCCTGATTTCTCAACAATTCTTATCCAGAAAAATTATCCCTTAAATTAAAAAAAACAAACATACATTGAAGGAAACTTTGCAAGTAATCCTACTTCATTTATGAATCAATACTTTTTATAATTATTTAGGCATTTATGTGATTATATAAATGCAAAAAAATATTTTATACTCCACATCAGTATTACTTACCTTATAATTTCTTCTTTATTTAAAATATGATTTCTCTCATCATTTGAATGCAAACAGGTTGAATTCAGAAACTCATTTCATGTTTAATGATTGACCACAACACTGTGAAAGGAGTTTTGTTCACCCTTGATTTTATCTTATCGGTTGCTGCACAAATAAAATATGCTCCCATGCTTTGTTTGAGCACCTTCGGCAATCATTTTCTTCAATCTCTTCCGTTAGCACTTACTGTGAACACATTTCATACATACAACTAAACAGTTACCAGCAATAATCCAGCTGTTTATTCCCCCCTTTCACTAACTCGCAAGCCTGGACAGGTGATCAAGGCTATACAAAAACTCTAATGAACCTCTAATAGGAACTATTATTCTTTGAGATCCTCACTTTCTTTTCCTGATACCCATATAAAATGTAAAAGTTTCATTAGTGGATTTGGAATGAAAGGTTTATGTTGTAGCTTTATGCTGTAATGTCCTCTCTATAAGGAGATTACTAGATTCATTTGTCTTAAGGAATGCAGGTCAGTCTAATTTTGGTCTTAAGAATCTTTTATCCCCTTAACAGTAAAAACCACTGAATAACTTTTGTTCATATAGTTTATATATATTAAGATTTATCATAATAGAAATTAAAATTGAGAAACATTTAAAATATCCATTATCTTTTATCTGAGTTTATTTTTTCCAGGTTTATTGAAATAACATCGTGCTAATTTAAGGTGTAAAACTTGTTAATTTAATACATTTATGTATTTAAAAATGATTATCACCACCCGACCAGTGTGGGTCAGTGGTTGAGCATCAACCAATCTATGAATCAGGAGGTCATGGTTTGATTCCCAGTCAGGGCACATACCTGGATTGCTAGCTTGATTCCCAGTAGGGGGTGTGCAGGAGGTAGCTGATCGATTATTCTCTCTTATCATTGATGTATCTATCTCTCTCTCTCTCTCCCTTCATCTCTGGAATCAATAAAAATATATTTTAAAAAATGATTATCACCTAGCATTAGCTAATACCTGTATCATGTCACTTAACTACTATTTCTTTTTTTGTAGTGAGAACATTTAGGTCTACTCTCTTAGCAACTGTCAAGTATTATAATACATTATTTTTAACTATAATCATTATCTTTACATTAATAGTATATCCCTAGATATTTATACCCTATGATCAACATCTCTTGATTTTTCTCATCTCTGATCCCTGGTAACCACTACTTACTCTGTTTCTATGAGTTTTTTATTTCTTTAAATTCCACATACAAGTGGCATCAACATTATTTGTCTTTATCTACCTGACTTACGTCACTTAGTCTAATGTCCTCAAGTTCCATGTTGTCATAAATGACAATGTTCTTATTTTCATTGTTGTGTAATATATCAATATATATACACATCTCATCTTTTTTATATATTCATTCATTCAAGAACACTTAAGTTGTTTCCATCTTTTGGATATTGTAAATAATGCTGCAACAATGTATATATCTAGTTGTGATATTATTTTAATTTCCTTTGTGTATATACCCAGAAGTGGGATTGTTAGATCATATGTTGGTTCTGTTTTTAATCTTTTTAAAAAATACATATTTTATTGATTTCAGAGAAGAAGGAAGAGGGAGAGAGAGATAGGAACATGAATGATGAGAAAGAGTCATTGATCATCTGCCTCCTGCATGCCCTCAACTGGGGACGGAGCCCACAACCTGAGCATGAGCCCTTGACCAGAATCAAACACGGGACCCTTCAGTCTGCAGTCCAATGCTCTATCCACTGAGCAAAACCAGCTAGGGCCCACATTCCTTTTTAATAGTATCAATTTATTTTTCTACCAACAGTGCAAAAGGGTTTCTTTTTCTTCACATCCATGACAACACTTGTTAGCTCTTCTCTTTAGGATGCTAGCCATTGTAGCAGATAGTCTCATGATTCTTTATAATTGCATGGTGTCAGTTATAAATATGTTAACTTATTTTAAGACAACAATAAACTTTTATATAACATAATAAATAGCACATTTTAATATAATAACTATACTTTTCAAAAACAATAAAAGACAAAATTGGCATTTTTCCCATGCCTCTGGTGATACAGAGTCTGAATGCAATGTACTGTGTGCTGCAAAACTCCTCAGTCCAAGATATTAATGAAAAGTTGTCTTGGCCCAGTGATAACTTCGGGAATGTGTAACACCACTCTATAGCTACCCTCTTTTAATCCAGGCTTGATTCAATGGAGAAAAAATTCAAGCTTCACTACAGAGGAGCTTGCAATTAAAAATAAATCACAACACAAATAAATCAACAAAGTGTCACTAGCTTTCACAAAAAGAAGTCAGAATTTTAAGATAAGAGAACTAAATCAAAATAATAAAAGAAATCAAATATCTTTAAAATGATCAAAGCAATAAAAGCATAAAACTATAAGGATAAAAAAAAGTGAAAATAGAAAATTTAAAAGAATACACACACCTAGAAAAAAAGTATTGAAAAATAGCAACATCCCCATTTGAATATTAAAGAAAAAGAATTGAAATAATATAAGCACTCTTGAAATGGATTAATAGCAGCTAAAACAATCAGTAATTTGGAAGGTAGTTGTTAGGGAATTATTCAAATTTACAGCAGAGATATATTAAAAATGAAAAATTTGACAGAGGGGAGGGGATTGGGTGACTGGGTACAAAGGGGAAGGGTTGAGAAGTACAGATTGGTAGTTGCAAAATAGTCACAGCATGGGATGTAAAGCACAGCATAGGGAACATAGTCAATGATATTATAATGACAATGTATGTGCTTGGGTACTGGAAATATCAGGAGGAACACTAAAATAATTGAAAAACAACAACAACAAAAAAGTATACAACAGGAAACGGAAACACATGATAAGACTAAACTAATACAATAGGAAATATCAGAGGTAGGAGATAGGAGGAAGTATTTTCTGAACAATAATCTACCACAGTTTTTCTTTTTAAATTTTAGTTTTACTAGAGGCCCGGTGCACAAAAATTTGTGCACTTGCGGGGGAGGAGGGGTCCCTCAGCCCAGCCTGTGCCCTCTCACAGTCTGGGACCCCTCAGGAGATAACGACCTGCTGGCTTAGGCCTGCTCCCGGGTGGCAGAGGGCAGGCCCAATCCCTAGGTGCAGCCCCTGGTCTGGCTCAGAGCAGGGCTGATTGGGGAGTTGGGGTGCTGCCCCCTGTCATGCACAGAGCAGGGCCTATCAGGGGGTTGGGGAGCTTCCTCCTTTCACGCACAGAGCAGGGCCAATCAGGGGGTTGGGGTGCCGCCCTCTATCACCCACAGAGCAGGGCCGATCAAGGGGGTGGGGCGCCGCCACTCTCACACTCAGGGCAGGGCCGATGTGGAGGTTATGGCTCTACCCTGTCACACACAAAGCAGGGGCTGTGGGGGGGGGGGGGAGTTGGGGCGCCGCACCCTGTCACACACAGAGCAGGGCCGATCAGGGGGTTGGGGCGCCGCACCCTGTCACACACAGAGCCGCAGGGCGATCAGAGGGTTGGGGAGCTCCCCCCATCAGGCACAGAGCAGGGCTGATCAGGGGGTTGGGGTGGCTTCCCCTGTCACGAACAGAGCAGGGCAGATAGGGAGGTTGTGGCTCCACCCCCTGTCACACACAGAGCCGCAGGGCAATCAGGGGGTTTGGGCGCTGCACCCTGTCACACTGATCCCGGTGCAGGGAGGCCTCTCAGCTCCGCTGATCCTGGTGCTGGGAGGCCTTGCGGCTCCGCTGATCCCGGTGCGGGGAGGCATATTACCCTTTTACTATATAGGATAGAGGCCTGGTGCATGGGTGGGGGCCGGCTGGTTCACCCTGAAGGGTGTCCTGAATCAGGGTGGGGGTCCCCACTGGGGTCCCTGGCCAGCCTGGGTGAGGGGATGATGGCTGTTTGTTGCTGGTCGCATACCCTTCAGTGTTGGGTATGCCTGGCCAGTCTGGGTGAGGGACTGAGGGCTGTTTTCAGGCTGGCGGATGACTGAAGCTCCCAACTGCTCCTTTTTTACTTTTTTTTTTTATTCTGAGCCAGCTTTAGCTCTGGCTCCAGCTCTGAGGCCTCTGCTGCTGAAAGCAGGTATCTGGTTTGTTTGGGTTCTATAATCGAAACACTGTTTCAACTCCAGCTCTGAGATCCCAGCTGGCTGAAAGCAGGTTTCTGGGGTTTTGTTTAGCTTCCATATTTGTAACAATGTTTCAAACTGCAAGCTCAGAGGCTGGCAGCGGCAGGCGGGGAACGTTGGAGTCCTCCATCACTGAAGCAAGCAAGCCTCATGTTCGCTTCAAGTTGCCTGGCTGCTGGCCGCCATCTTGGCTGGCAGTTAATTTGCATATCTCGCTGATTAGCCAATGGGAAGGGTAGCGGATGTACGCTAATTACCATGTTTCTCTTTTATTAAATAGGATTGATTTCAGAGAGGAAGGGAGAGAGAGATGGAAACATCAATGATGAGAGAGAGAAACATATTTGGCTGCCTTCTGCATGCCCCACACTGGGGCATGTGCCCTGACCGAGAATCAACCACTGAGCCATGCCAGCCAGACAAAGCACAGTTTTTAACATATATTTAACTAGTACTCATAAATGATGGTTGGTTGAAGTCACAAAGCAAGAAAACATTAATTATTGTAAGGAGATCACATACATTATAGTAAGTATATAAACTTTTCTTAGTACGATCAGCACGAAATTAGCATATTGGATTTGCCTAATAAAAATTCCTGCAGATCAATTCAGCATACCTTTAGGTTAGAAAATCAGTAATTAAAAAGAGAAAATACAGTAGGGATTATATGCAATTTAACATGAATGAAGAAGTTCCAGTGGTGCCTCCTGTTTGAAAATAGAATAACAAGACTATTCTCTTACTAGTATGACTTAGAAATAAGCACATCTTTTAGAAAAATAGACCAGCTGACTGCTAATCCAAAATGATAATATTCTAAACATCAGATCACAAAAGAAGTCTTTATTTTTGATTACATAAAACTAAATTTCAAAATTTATCAAATAAACATCTATTCTCTAACAAAACATAATATAATATGTGATTTTAAATTTATTGCTCAACAAACCATACTAAAAATAAATAATTTGAGATCTGGAATTAGAAGAATTTACAGACTCCTTTAGAGTCCTTAGGAAAGAATAGAGAAGTTTTTAAAGATAAACTTTTCAAAAATATAATGCCAAATTTTTTCCAGACTCGGTAAAAGGTAAGAAACCTGGCAATGAAGAAGCAAATCAGGTGCCATCCAACATATACAAAAATAAATTTACACATATATAATGAAAATGGGAGAAAAGTAATCTTAAAAGCATTCTTAATATTCAACTGACAGAGACTTCCAGAAAGCACAAAATAAGCAACATGATTAATGAAATAATGTCTTTAAATTGCTAAAGTGAAATAATAGAAAACCAAATTTTATAGCAAATTAAATTAGCTTTAAAGAATTTGCAAGAAAGTGTGAGAGCACGTACTATCCAAATGTCACCAAGCACAAGAAAGAGTGATATGCAAAAATGATGGGAGAATAAACTAGTAATATTACACATCTATATGCAAAAACATAGGTTTTAAAAATAATAATGTAACCACCTTGAGAGGTTTAAAGACAAGTTAAAAGTTAAATAATATAGTAGATAAAAATTAAATAAAAATGAAGGGGTGATTAGAGTTAAAGTTTGATATTGGGGTGGAGTAACTCATTTGCTGTATACTTTGTCAAGTCACACATGTGAAAACATTTTATTGCAATGTTTAATTAACTAGTAACAATGTGTCTTTTCAAAGCAGTAAAAAGGGAATAAATTAAAAGCAGGTAAAATAATAGAAGAAAGAAAAAGAGTGATTAAGGAAAACAAGAATTTGTTTAAAGAGCCTGGTAAATAGATTTGAAGCATGGAAAACACACAGAAAAAATGCACAAAAAATTACAGTAACTTAAGTGACATAGTATTTAAGCAAGCCTATGGACAAGCACACACACATACACACATTACACACATATACACAGTGTATATGTATATATAATATAGTGGCATTATACTGACATTTAATCTATCTGTGTCTTTATATTCCAAGTGGTTTCTGATAGACAACAGATGATGGGGTTTTATTTTTTGAGCCATTCTGACAATATCTGTCTTTTAATTGGTGCATTTAGACCACCAACATTCAATGTGATTATTGACATAAAGTTGACCCTTGAACAACATGGTGAGTTAAAGGCACAGACCCCTGCACAGTTGAAAATCCATGAATAACTTTTGACGTCACCAAAAGTTAAGTTGTCCCTGCCTATTTATGTAAATGCACAGTCCCCTAGATCAAATGGTGTAACTTAATGTTTACAGTTGGCTCTCCACATCAGCCCAAACCCATGGATCGAAAACAGTCCAGGTACTTATTGAAAAAATAATAAAATAATAAAAAATAATAATAAAAAATTTAATCCGTGTATGAGGGGACCAGAGCAGTTCAAACCGTATTGTTAAGGGTCAACAGCAGTTGGATTAATAGCTATCATATTGGTTACTGTTTTCTCTTTGTTGCTTCTTTATTTGTTCTTATTTTATCTTCCACTGTTATACTTCCTTCTGTAATTTCTGGTATTACATTTCAAGAGGAAAATTTCAACTCTTTAGTTATTTTTAGCAAATTACTGAGAGAACTTGTTTTTTGATGATTTGGTTTTTCTTTCAAAATTTCAAATGTAGAAAGTCACATTGTAGTGGAGGCTCATACTGGCGAGCAGGGTAAAAAGCAAATAAATCATTAAATATAGTTCTCTTTTCCCAGCATTGGCCCAGAGACTGGCGTGATAAAATAGCAAAAGCAATTTTGATGGCAACGATATCATCATGTGAAACAATCATTATGCATTATCTAAAATTAAGAAAGTACAAATATTTAAATAATAAACAAGGCTTCTTTTGTCATCTCATGCATTCATGAACTATTTTTAACATTTAACATTTTGTGGTTTTATTGGGGCCTGTTATCTATAATCTGGTGCATGGGCTCCCCCCTTTTAATTTACTTACAATAATTGATGATGATTGTTTAGAATTTTGCCGTATTTCAGTAGTGATACTTTAGAAGAATATAGCTGTATTTTTTACTAAACTTTAAAGGTTTGCCAAAGGAAATATCATGAAAGAAACATAACAATGGGATCCTAAATTTGAATTCCTTAATCCTAGCCCTTTGCTACTTATTTAAACTACATTTACTTTAAAATAATGCATGACATATTTTGGATTAAACTAAGAATATAATATACAAGTAAAAATGACCAAGTGGCCCAAAATATTACAAAGTGTATGCTTATCGATATTTGTAGTGATGGATATAGTGTTGCCTTTCAGTACTAAAGTTAACCTAAATATACATTAACTATCTAGGTAAGATTAATATGTTAACTCACTTTATAAGTGTGTAAATTCATCATTTTCACAGCATTTAATTTTCCGTGCCTTTCAAATTCCTGCAAAATTCCTCTGGAGGGCACTATCACCATAACTAATACAATGAGCTCCAGCGGGCTGTGTTGGTGAAAGGGGCTGCTGCTTTTTACTGCTGCTTACCTATTTCAAATCTTAGTGTTCAGCATACTTTACCTTTTCCATCTCCTTAAGGGAAAGAAATAAACTCTTTTGAGGGTTATAATAGTTATCCCCAGTCACGTTATACCCTATTTAAAAACAAACACCATTTCTGCCCTCCTATGACTTCTTGATAAAACACCCTGGGAAGCTAATGAGGGGCTTGAGTGAAATGTGACTTGTGCATGAGGATTTATTTTTTTTCCCCAATTGTTTTAATAAAAAGTAGGCATTGGGCAGTAGTATAGAAATCAGCTCCACATACAATCATGTCCAAAATTAATTTTCTTCCACATAATCTTTGTTCACCAGGCAAAATAAAAAGACCTTAGAGGTCAAAGTTGTTTTTGCTTTATGTGTCTGCTGAGAATACATGTCATTTTAGGAAACCGGGGCTGCTCAGAAAGCTGTATGTGATGAATATGACCTTGATAATCAGTTCATTAAATAATTTGTGATCCCATTCAGAATTCTAATTGAAAAGTAATGCATTTTACTGAAAGTCAATTGAAATAATTACTTATGTAAATAACACCTGGGTCACTGTACTCTTTATTTGCAGTAGTCCCTTTTTTGTATCTTTGAATATTTTATATATTTTAAAATCTTTTTCATTTACTGCTTAAGTAGAGAATCAAGAGATGTTTGGAGTATTCCCTTTACATTTCTAAATTACAACCAGAAACTGAATATTACCTTAAGTACATGGTTTTGAGGTTTGGGGATATACATACAGGAGAGGGATTGTTGGGTCATATGGCAGCTCTATTCTTAATTTTCTGACTAATTGCCAGACTGCTTTCCATAGTGGTTTTACCAGTCTACATTCCCACCAGCAGTTAATGAGGGTTCAGCAGCAGAAGAAGAAAGGAAATAATAAAAATTAGAGCAGAATTGAATGAAATAGAGAAAAAAAAGAATTATATGTAATAAAATGCAAAATTATATGAATTCTTATGACAGGAGGCTTGTAGTTCTTTGAAAAGATTAATAAAATTGACAAACCACTGGTTAGACTACTGAGGAAAAAAGGGAAAAGACCCATATAAACAAAATCAGAAATGAGAGAGAAGTCACCACAGACATCACAGATATATAAAGGATCATACT
Source organism: Myotis myotis (assembly GCF_014108235.1). Classification (NCBI taxonomy): domain Eukaryota; kingdom Metazoa; phylum Chordata; class Mammalia; order Chiroptera; family Vespertilionidae; genus Myotis; species Myotis myotis. The sequence goes on from NW_023416335.1 coordinate 184,548,219, forward strand.
AGGATAGTATGAAAGACTATATGCCACCAAATTCAATAACCTAGTAGTAATGGATAAGTCCCTAAAAATATATAACCTTCTTTGACTAAATCATGAAAATTGGAAAATCTAAATAGACCGATCAACAGAGAGGAAATTGAAACAACCATCAAAAACTTCCCAAAAAATAAAGTCCAGGACCATGAATTCTAGCAAATGTTCAAAGAAGATTTAAAACCTACTCTTCTCAAACTCTTCCAAAAAATTGAAGAAGAAACAATACTTTCTAGCACATCTTATGAGGCCAATATAACCATGATACCAAAATCTGGCAAAGAAAACACACAAAAAAGAAAACTATAGATCAATATTTCTGATGAATACAGATGCAAAATTCCTAAACAAAATACTAGCAAATTGAATACAATAGTACATCCTCAAAAATAATATATCACAATCAGCTGAGGTCCATTCCAGGATGGTTCAACACATGCAAATCAATCAATGTAATACACCACATTAACAAAAGAACGGATAAAAATCATATGATCTTATCAATAGGTGCAGAAAAAGCATATGATTTGATACCATTTTCTAGTAGAGAACCCTTAACAGCAAAGTGATCCCACATACATCACAAGCCTCCTGTCATCTTAATTTTGCATTTTACTATATATAATTCCATGTTTGTTTTAAAAGAAAGAGAACATGCTAAATATTGTGTCATGTTTATCCCTGACTTCAGTTCTTCTGAGACTTCACTGATAAATGTATATCTATATATACTAGTAAAAGCCTAAGCGATCATTCGACTATTGGACTGTTCAGCCAGTAGCTATGATGTGCACTGATCACCAGGAGGCAGACTCTCAATGCACAGGCATGGAAACATGGGACAGACTGATGAATCTCAGAGGGAAGCGGGGAAGGGGAGGGCGGGAAGAGATTAACCAAAGATCTTACATGAATATTAGAGGCCTGGTGCACAAAATTCGTGTATGGGGGGGCGTCCCTCAGCCCAGCCTATAACCTCTTGCAATCTGGGATATCCCTCTTGCAATCCAGGACCACTGGCTCCTAACTGCTGGCCTGCCTGCCTGCCTAATTGCCCCTAACCACTCTGCCTGCCTGCCTAATCTCCCCTAATCCCTCTGCCTGCCTGCCTGATCACCTCTAAATGCTTGCTTGCCTGATCACCCTAATCCCTCTGCCTGCCTGCCTGATCACCTCTAAATGCTTGCTTGCCTGATCACCCTAACCCCTCTGCCTGCCTGCCTGATCGCCCCTAACTGCCTCTACTTCGGCCCCCGCTGCCGCAGCTTCCTCTGGAAGGATGTCCAGAATGACTCCAGAAGGCCGTTCGGCTGTCCAGTCTAATTAGCATATTATGCTTTTATTATTAAAGACTAGAGTCCTGGATTTGTGCACTAGTGGAGTCCCTCGGTCTGGCCTGTGGGGACCAGGCATAATCTGGCAGACCAACATCCCCTAAGAGGTCCTGGATTGCAAAAGGGCATAGGCCAGGCCAGGGGACCCCACTGGTGCACAAATCTGTGCACCAGGCCTCTAGTACTATATATATATATATATATATATATATATATATATATATATATATATATATATATATTTAGAAAGCAAGAGAAAGAAAATGGCATTTGTAATTAAGTATAGATTCAGATCTTAAGTTGATTGCTTACTGGTATTGGCTTTTGTACAATTTATTTAATTTCACAAAACCTCAGTTACTCCCTGCAAAATGGAGATAATATTAGACTGAATCACATGAAATTATTATTTATGCAAGTTGAAAAAAGTGCAGTACCAAAAATTTCTTATGGTTCAAGTTAACAATAGCTTTCTCTTCTCATACAAATGAACAAAGTATACAAAGCTCCCAATAAAGTGCTTGACTCATAGTACTTTTAATTATGCTAGAGAAATTGTTCAGACCTCTCCGCTAACAATACAAATACAAATACAAATAGTCTTTATATTACACATAAAAATTCTCTTCTTTGTGATAAGTGAGAAGTCCATGTAATAGGAATCAGTTATATTTTTACCTTTCCTTAGCTATGAGAGTGTTATTTCTTCATCAACATTGTTATTTCTCAAGTAACTAGTTCACATGGTTTATTAAAATGATTATGAGATAAAATATATAAGCATGTCTTCTGTGTATTTACTCATTAAAGAAAGGGTAAAATAATACAAACAGGTTCTATGTAGAAACAGTAAAAATAAACATGTCAGGTGCTTCTAGATTTTGGAAGTACAGTAGTTAATGAGGCAAATTTCATTCTCTGGAAGAAGATACACTAGTAAGAGGACACTGTTGATAAGCAAGTAGATACATTCAAAAGCATAATAATTGCCTATAGAAACATGAAATAAAAAAACTTAGCATGTAGTAGGTACTTAACATATTTAAAATTCAACTTTTGTTTCATCATTGCATATCCATAGCATTAGATCACAGCCCATCATTCCTTTTCCTTCGTAGCTTAATTATGTGGCTATGTAATAAGAGGGTTCACATATTTGGAGAATTTTTAAAATCCTGAATTATTAGCTTCTCTGGATAACAACACCCTGTGAAAAAGCCCCTCTCCTCTTTTACTTCTTTAATGCATTAGCTGTAATGCTTGGTTCTGGTTAAAAGGTGGTAGCACCATAAAATTTTACGGCTAGATCTAATGTAGGTTAAGAAATATGGTAATTGTTATGTAGCTTTCTGAATTATATTTCTCTAAATAACCAGCCTTCCTAAGTAAAGCGTAAAGCATTTTTGTCTCACCTTCTCTTTTTATAGCTGTATCCCTTTGAAATCTTTTATCATTTTATTGCATTAAAAGGGCTTTGAGGGGGGAAGCTGGGGGGACTATTTGAACTTTGCAAACAGATATAAATGGAAAGAAAAGGAAGGTCAGATATGGGGTTTCTTAACCTTGGCAGTGTCCTTGAAAGCAGTCCCCAGGTAGCCTTAACTTCTGCAACACACATGAGCCTGAGATTACCCCTGGGCACAGCCTGCTTGGCAACCTGACAGAGGTCAAATTTTCACACAAATGAACAATTTCCCTGATAAAGTGAAATCGGTACTTAAGCACATGCTCTAATCAGCAGCCCCATGTCTTTAGCTACTATTTTAAAGTATCCCCAAGGTTTCCAGTGCAATTTCACCTGACCTTTAGCTAAAGACCATATTTTACTAGATCACCAGTTTCCCTGATCCCTGTAGTAATTTGCCTACCTAAGCACATATGAGAAACCCATACTGCGCACAAGGAGGGTGCTTGTCATCCCTCTTTTTTTTAAAAAAAGGAGAGAGCACCATGGAAATTATGCCCTCTCCAATTCTTTTTTTAATTGGTTTATTTATTTTTATTGATTTCAGAGAGGAAGGGAGAGGGAGAGAGAGATGGAAACATCAGTGATGAGAATCATTGACTGGCTGCCTCCTGTACGCTCTTCTTCCCACCCACCCCCTTTCACTGAGGATCAAGCTTGTAACTTGGGCATGTGCCCTGACTGGGATTCAAACCATGACCTCCTGGTTCATAGGTCAACACTCAGCCCCTGAACCATGTTGGTAGGGCTGTCATCCCTCGTTAAAAACAACCTGTCCCTCCATTCCCCTGATCTCCTATCTCTCCTTTGATGAGATAACAGGAATTTTCAGACTATCTCTTCAAATTTGCCAAACAAGCATGCTTTGGATTGATATATTTTGGAACAAAACCTGATTATGGGCTTTCTAAATTGTTATTATTTTTTGAACAATTGAAAGATGTGTTATAGTAAGCACAGTGTCTGTGATATAGGACCCTCAACTTATTTATGTAAACTTCATATTTTCTTATTTTGGATTAAGGATTGTATAACAATTAGTGTAAGGTTAGAAACTGCCTTTAATCATGCTACATTGTTATTACTAGAAAAGTCCTCTTTGAATCAACTGATGTACAAATAATATCACAGAGTAGGGACAAACACTTATTTCCACTAATTATATCTGCTTAAGTGGATAGAATTTATGTTCAGCTTCCAAGAGGGAAAACCCTGGATGGGACACCTTCATCTTATCTGTGCCCTCTTATTACCGCCTGTCTAGGGCAGAGCAGTGAACTATCAACTCAGTGCCCTGTGGATACCAAGAAGACAATGTGATCTGCTTTTCATGTCAGATGATAAGCATACCGGGGTGAGCTTTGACCCTGTGAGGGTGAGGCCTGCAATTTGGTAGAGTAAGTGAATTCTGCAGTGTAATATCAAGAAGCACATTGTAGCTGTACACAAAAGCTATGCGCACCTATTCATTTTATCATGAAAGCTGTATGTTGATCTTTGTATATATCATTCATGTGTATATCTTTCAATCAGTTGCAAAATGTGTCAGAGAAAGCAAAGGTGGTATTTACTAGATCCCTAAATCCACAACGTATATAAGTACTTTAAATCTATAACTGATACATCTTATCACAATCATCATTTTTATTTTTATTCATTGGAATGATTAACAATTTGAAACATCTAATTTGTTTTTGGATGGAACAAGTTCAAAAACAAAATCAAAACTAAATTTGAAAGCCTTTAGACGTCTTTTTACTCTCTAGAATTTTTAATCTCCACTAAGTATCTAATTCATTCTAATGAATAAAATTTGGAGCAACTAACAGTTTAGTCAGAATTTAAATTGATTATTTAATTTAGATCCTACAATATCTATGTTATACCTTTAATGATTTATATTTCTGAACATAGTGCATATTCTGTGACCTTTTAGTTATCTACTCCTGTTCAGCCATTGGAAATACACATTCAAATAAAAAGATAACAATGATCACTACTGGAATTTATAAGGGATATGCTATGTGTTATTTATGGCATTTAATGTGTAATCAGTGACATCTTATTTAACTCACAGAAATCCAGGTAGTTATGTGTTATCCCTGTTTCGCAGCTGAGTAAACTGAGCTACGGAGATGATAGATACATTTTCGAAGGTTCCATAGCTTGCAAGTCTTCAAATTCACATTCATGTCAATATTATCTCCAGAACCCACTGGGCTGACTACTGTGCTTTCCTCCTTCAGCCAAAGGCTTGGGAAATTGGCTCCACCCTCAGAGTGTGTCTGGCAGAAAAAATGATTGTTGTACCTCACTCCCAGCTTCAGTATAACTGTATTTCATGAACTTTACAAAGTTTGGCAGCTTGAGTTTTATATATGAGTCTTTTATAATATTTTCTAAAAATATATTTGACATCTATGAGTTATAAATATATCAGTTTTCTTCCAAGTAATAGTTTCAACCACAGAACTAATGAATTTATTTCATCAATAATGAATGAGCATCAGACAATTTAGATAGATCATATACAGCTATGACATGGACAGTTTCTTCACAGGAAAAACAAAAATTAAATGTATATATAATACAGAAGATAGAAAGAAGACTCTATGTATAGTTCATATGGCTTGGATGAGTTTAATACATTAGGGCATAGAGTATAAATGTTAGGCAACAGCTACACTGGTCTTATACCCAAGCAGGAACATATATACCCAAGTAATTTTCTATTTCCTTTATCCTATCAACAAATTATTTGCCAAAGTCCCCCCAATAAAAGTAAATATTGATTCAACAAATAAGTATTTTTCCAAACCAATATCTCATAATTTGACATTTGAATTCTTCTGTGAAGTTTATTTAGTTATAGATTCCCTTAAGTTAGGGTGCTGCTTTGGGAACTGAGGGCATAAGAAAATCCATTAGTAATTGGAACTTGGGGAAATAGACAAATGTCATGCAACACAAAAAGTGTATAAAGTACTATAAAAAGTGTATAAGCACTATGAATACTGTGTAAATTGAGCCCAGAGATGGAAGAGATTAGTTCTGTTTGGGGATATCATGAACAACTGGACAGTCTGGAAAACCAGGACGTCTGCTCAAACTAAATTGGAAAATTTTTCAATCAGAAGATACATTTGAGGACAAAGGTTTAATAATAATAACAACAATATGTTAGTATTATTTCCAACAATCATTAGAATTATTGAGTGCCAGACACTGTTCTACGGTAATTTAATATGGTGATCCTATGTTACAAAGATTATCGTTATCCTCTTTATTTCAAGGAAAAAGAGGCATGAAGAAGTTTGTCAGATAATATCTACAATAAAAGTGTGAATCAGGAGAGAACAAGATACTTGGGAACAGTGGGGACTGAGATCCTTGGAGAGGAAAAGCAATCAAATTCCATTTTGGTTTTGAATTTCTTTGATCCAAACAAGTAACATCTGCAGACTGTGTTTTCTCAACAGCTACCTTGAAACTCCTGAAGAATTAATAGAAAATGTTCCACAGTGAACATGGGAAAGTGTGGTTGTTATGTTATGGCTGTTGTCTCCTAATGTCATAATGACCTGAATGAAGTCAGTGACGGTGGAGTTGAAGAGAATGGAGTCAAAGACATATAAAAGGTAAAATGGAGTACTCTTAGTACACGACTGAATATGCTAGTCAAGGAGAAGAAAAAATGAGGATGATTAGAGGCCTTCTTGTTCGAATGAATGAATAAAGTGTGATTCATTATGAGTCATTTGAAATGCAGGAAAAATGGAACAGATTTGAGCTGGGGAGAATCTGGGAATATATTCATATTTAGTTTAAATATGCAGGTGGTTTTTGCTTTCCAATGAAATAGTGAGTTATAAAGTTTGTTTTCATCATTTTAATATTTTATCATAAGCCCTAAGGTGAGTATTCTGGTAGAAATGTTATAAACTTGGTGGAATGAGCATGGCTTTACAACAAAGCTAGGTATAGAAGCTGGTGAATAATAAAGTGGAACTCTGCCAAATAGGTTAATGGTCCTGAAAACCATTTCACCCCAAGATGAGAAAAAAAATGTAGGGGGATTAATGAACTAGCAGCTCTTACTTTTAACTTTAGAACAAGTCATATTTTATAGTCTTATGGCATGCTATTTAGGGAATATTTCATCAGGCTAATTCACCAACATTAATTATTATTTATCTCATGTCTAGAGTTCAGAACATTTTATTAAATAATTTGTTAGATCGGAAGAGACACAATTCCTTTCCCATAAGGTTATAGTGCAAAAGAAAAATTCCAAGAACCACTATCAATTATGTGTGACTTTTCAAAATGATAATATATTGATTTTGGCCTAGAGAACTTATAGCCCTCCACTGCTTCAGACGCACATACAACATACACACACACACACACACACACAAATGCAGAACACACACACATACATACAACATCCACGCAGCCCCTCCCAACACACACAATCTCCATATCAAAACAATCATAAAAGCATTTTGCAAAGAAAGTGAGTAGCGCATCTCAATGAAAAAAACACATTTATTGCACATCTATTGTATGCAAAGTTTTGTTCTAGAATACTGCTTAGTAAAAAATAAAGGCTACTAACATTTTTGCCTTAAAAAGCATATAATAATTTTTCAAAGTGAAAAATTTCCTGGCATTTTCATACATATTATCTCATTTGATCTTCACAATATTCTGTGGGGTCCATAGTGAGGTATTGCCCCACGGTATACACATGATGCAACCGTCTTATAGAGAAGGTCATATCATGTATTTCCACTTTGTGACAAAGAAATAGATAAATGAGTCAGTGTCACTGTTGAGGGATAAAAATCAGGAAAAGGTTCAACTAAGAAGTGTTTGTGGTCTGGAGTGAAAGGTTTATATTATTTAGTATCAGCAAACACAGCGTGTGCACCAGACTCTCCATTTTCTCGACCACTGCAAGCACTACTAATCAACTCCAGGACTTTTTGTGAAGCTGGAATTGGCCTTAAAACCTCTCTCTGCCCAGCCCTTCAAACTGCCATTGCAGTCTATCGAAATGGTATTTGTCATGAAATCTATTTGTCATCAGGTTTAGAAAAGACCAAAAGACAATTGAAAATCAGAAAGATACCAATGAAGGATAAACTATTTGAGAGAAGGATTTAGACAATATTTTCCTGGAATTGTTTTGAGAAGAAGTGTGTGGTACAAGCAGAAAGAAGAGAATTAAAACAGCAGATTTTATTTACGGGATAGTAGAAGGTTTATATGGAATTAGAATCTAAGCAGGAGATTATAGTAAAACTGATAAATAATAATCAGATATGGACCAGGAGATCTTTGTCTTATGCAGGAGTCATTCTATCTCTGGTTTCCTGCCCCTGTCCCACACACACTCTTTCTCCCCAATTTACAGAGAAAAATTATTTCTTTGGAGTTGATTGATAAGATCGCATGGTCTCTCCAACATCCAGCTCTCTGCATTGGTGAAAGTTAGCAAAGACATGATTAATTCCCTTACTCCTTCATTCCTGCTCCCAAACAAGAGGCAGATTGATGCATGTCCACCCCCTTCCTATTTCCACTCCCCAGACAGCAAATGGAAGAATCCTTTTCCCAAGTAACTGACTAACACAAAAAATATCTCCACAATCTTCCTTGGAGAGATGGCCTCATAAAAATGCTCCCTTCAACTGCTAATTTTAAATTAAGTCAATGAAGGGACATGTAGTTTTTTTTTTTTAACATATTTTTATTGATTTTAGAAAAGAAGGGAGAGGGAGAGAGAAATAGAAACATAGATGCTGAGAGAGAATCATTGATTGGCTGCCTCCTGCACATCCTCTACTGGGTACTGAACCCGTAATCCAGGCATGTGCCTTGACCTGGAATCGAACCGTGACCTCCTGGTTCATATATTGATGCTCAACCACTGAGCAACACCAGATGGGCAGTACATGTCTTTCTTATGGACTCCTCCAATCAAGATTTTAGTCCCTCAATCTTTTTTAAAGAATATTTTTTAAAGCAGTTTTAGGTTCATAAAAGAAAAGGGCACTCTTTAGGCAAGAAAAAAAATATTGTAGATGGAAAGTCAAATACATAGGATTTAATGAAGAGTAACAGAAAGCATAAATATCTAGTAAGTCTACGTGAATAGTGATGGCATAAAACAATAAGATTTATAATAATTTAATTCTATATGTGTATACATGTAGAATTAAAATATGCAATGACAATACATTTCACCAAGTGGATCAAATAGAATTTCTAAAAGTTCTAAGTGGTCCAGGATTTTTGGCGATATTTATTTTTTGGGTGGTATTTTTATGGGTAAGTTCATTTTATTGGGAACTCTAAATTTTGATTTATGTACTCTTCGTATGTCTTTATGTCTATTATGTTTTAATAAAATAGTTTTTAAAAAGTTGAAAATAAATCTATCAATGAGTAACAATTTTAAGAAAACAAATAAGTATATTGCAAAGAAATTATGTCAATTCTGGTTTTGTCTCTCACTGATTCCTTATTTTTCTGTTCTGGCTTCTGTACGAACTACTTTAAAAGAAAAATTAATATTGTTTTCTGTTACCAGCAATAGTCCAGACAAGATATCTTAGTTATAAATAGTAGAAAAATGAAACACATATCCTTTCATTGTATTGCTGTCCTCACAACAAAGTAAGACAACTCTAAATGATAAAAAAGAAAGAGGAAATAGACAATAGAGAAAAGAGAAAGAAGAAAACTTGAAAAGCAGTATTATAACCTTAGCCTGTTAACCATGTTAGTCTGAGGTTGGCGGTTTGTCTTCAAGAGCCTTGGTCCTTCAATCTGAACAATGGGGAGTTTGAAACTGAGACCACTACATAAAGCTAGGATCTTTCAGACCCCAGTCATTGAAGGAGACTATGAGAATAAGTTTGCCTGTCTGTAAAATTAGACTACAAAGAAATCTCTTAACCTAGATTCTGGGGACGAGAACACCACTTGCCCTACAATACCTCATCACTTAATGAGAACCACACCTTGCAAATGCCAAGTTATTTCCATTGTATTCCAGTTAGAGGTGGATTTATTTGCAAACTGGAAATTAACTTTACCGAATATAATTAATTTTCCAAAATCAGGTTATAATTTTGTGGCTACATATAATTAAAAAATGTAAATGTGCAATATACTTTTAAAAATTCTTTGTAATTAGTCCATGCCTTGATTCATCCCTCCCATGGTTGTTGTAAGGATTAAATTAGATTATATGAAAAAAGCTCTTAAATAAATGGCACATAGGAAATACTCGATCATATTGATTACTATTATTATTATCATTACTAGAGGCTTGGTGCATGAAATTTGCGTACAGGAGTGGGGGTCCCTTCAGCTCAGCCTGCACCCTCTTCAATCTGGGACCCCTTGAGGGATGTCCGACTGCCAGTTTAAATCGGCAGTCGGACATCCCTCTGACAATTCTGGACCACTGGCTCCTAGTTGCTCACCTGCCTGCCTGCCTGGTCGCCCCTAACTGCCCCCCACTGCCGGCCAGGTCGTCCCCAACTGCCCCCTTCCTGCTGGCCTTATTGCTCCTAACTGCCTCCCCCCACCAGCCTGGTCACCCCTTACTGCCCTCCCCTGCTGGCCTGGTTGCCTCCAAATGCCCCCCTCTGCCTGCCTGGTTGCCCCTAACTGCCCCCACTGCCAGCCTGGTACCCCTAACTTCCCAACCTGCTGATCTGGTCACCCCTAACTGGGCCCCCCTGCTGGCTTGGTCACCCCTCATGGCCCCCCTGCTGGCCTGGTCGCCCCACACAGCCTGCTGTTCAGTTGTTTCTTTGTCCCTCACTAACCTCCCTGCTGGCCTGGGCATAGGCAGCCATCTTGTGAGGGGATGAGGGTTAATTTGCTTATTATCTCTTTATTATATAGGACTAGAGGCCCAGTGCACGAAATTTGTGCACTGGAGGGGGGTGTCCCTCAGCTCAACCTGCACCCTCTCCAATCCAGGACTGCTGGCTTCCAACCACTCGCCTACCTGTCTGCCTGATTGCCCCTAACTGCTTCTACCTGCCAGCCTGATCATCCCCTAACTGCTCCCCTGCCAGCCTGATCACCCCCTAACCACACCCCTGCCAGCCTGATAAGTATTTCATGTACAGAATTCATTTTTAATAATGCATGTTTATTAAGCATCTAATGAAATGACAGTCATTGGGAATACAAAAAAAGTGATGAACTTGTTTTTGTAGGCAGCAAATTAGGGAAAGGAATATTTGAGAGATTGTCAGAAAAATTCAACCTCTACCCTCGCAATACACTTAGAAAACTGCATAAATTTCTTCCTATAACAAAAATATTTTATTTAATGCTTGTGAGAATGGAAAGATAGGAGAGAAAAGAAATATGTTCTGACAATATTTCACTAAATGAGTGCTATTGAGCAGTGTGAGAGCACTCATCCTTTGGAAGTATCCCCAGTCTTAAGAGCTAAGGCAAATAACATCTGTTTTGCATAGCATTAACTTTCTTTGTGAATATGGATTTGAAGTAAACAAGCCATGATGCTCCTGATTTATTTTTGAGAAGTAAGGATTATCTCTTTTAAACTTTAACTGATTCCAAATGTTGTTACAAGGCTCAGTATGAATTAAGGGTTTGTGTAAGGATGCTTTGAAAAGTAATGTCTGTGTCTAAGGTCTGATTGAAATTAGCCGGTGACACTAGAATGATTAGATGAAAATGCTAATTTTATGATGCATGCATCCTGCTGTTAATGGTTGATTCTGACAATATTGTAATTATTTTTTGCATCTATTTTGTTAGAGTTTCTAAAGTCAAGGGAATAATTTACACAATTAAATGAAACCTTGATGTTTTCAATTAAAAAACCTCACCCTAAATAATATGGATTAGACTCTGTGAAAAAAGCAAGTTGCTCGCAATGTAGCCACTTCACTCTGAATAGTTAGTATCACAGCTCTGAATTTCAATTAATGGCATCATTCAAAAGGCTTATGCTTTGATAATTAGTTTGGACCTGTGTCAAATTCATTCAAATGAGAAATCAGCTTTCAAAGATAAAAACATGCTTCTTCAATTTAGAGTTCTGCTTTCAACTTTAAAAAGTTTTTCTTTGTTGTGAAAAATTGCAAATGCTCAGAAAAGTTGAATGAACAGTAAAATGTACACCTGTATACCCATCATCAGCATTGACCACTTATTAACTTCCTATCCACCTGCTTCATTTCTGCCTAGTTCTCTCTTTAAATTAATGCTTCAGACATCAGGACTTTTCACTCCTAACTACTTCAGCATGAATCATTTCCTTCCTAACAATAATATATATATGCAACGTGCAAAATTTCCTCAATTGTAGCAAAAATGACTGTTATGGGTGTTTTTTTTTTAACCCCATTGAGGATTTAGTCAAGATTGATAAATTATAATTGGTTATGTCCCTTCCATCTATAAAAGCCCTAGAATTTCCTGCTATTTTTCATATTTGATTATTTAATGAGTTCAGGCCTTTCATCTTGCAGAACAACCCACAATTTGTATTAATAAGTATGTTTATGATTTGATTTAGGTCCAATTTTTTTTTAATCCTCACTCGAGGATATTTTTTCCATTGATTTTTTTTTTTTTTTTGAGAGAGTGTGAGAGGGAAAGATAGAAACATCCATGTGAGATAAACACATTGATTGGTTGTCTCCTGCATGTGCTCTGCCTAGGGCCTGGCTGGGGAGGAGTCTGCAATTGAGGTACATGCCCTTGACCGGAATCAACTCAGGACCCTTCAGTCTGCAAGTTGACACTCTATCCACTGAGCCAAACTGGTTAGGGCTTTTGGTCAAATATTTTTGACAAGACCACCCTATGCGTGATGTTGGGTATCTCCTACTTTATCTTTGCTGGAATCACATGATGTTGGATCTTTCCACTATTGGCAATGCCAAGAGTAACACCTAGATCTCTCCTTTGTAAAGAACCAAATTCCTCCCTGACTAGCATGCTCAGTAGTTAGAGTGTCAGCTCATGCATCGAGGGCTGTGGGTTCTATTACAGGCAAAGGCATGAACTTGGGTTGTAGGTTCGAACCCCACACCCCCTAATCCTGCCCCAGGATGGGCCCATGTGGGAGGCAAGCAATCCATGTGTCTCTCTCACATTGATGTTTATCTCTCTCTTTCTCCCCCTCCCACCACCCATAAACTCTATAAAAATCAAAAGAAAAAATGTTCTCACTCATTGAATGAGGATTTAAATAAATAAATAAATAAATAAAACATTTTCTTCTTTGTAGTTAATAAATAATCTGTGGACTGATACTCTGAGATCTTCAAATATACTTTTATCCAACATTTTACCAATAGTTTTAGGTTTTATTGACTATCCTTACATTAGAAGATACAAAATCTTATATAAAGTGAGTTTCTTACACACAAATAAAGTTTGGCTTTTAAATCCATTCTAATATTCTGTCTTTTTATTGGTGTATTTAGGCCATTCAAAGGTAAAGTGATTACTTATATACTTGGATTAAAACCCACCATTTTTATAATTATTTTCTTTGTATCTTTTCATATTCTGCCTTCTCTGATTTTACTTGAGCAATTAAAATGATCTTACCTTATCTCCCCTCTTACTGTATCAATTATACTTAAAAAATTTTAATGGATCCTCTAGCATTTACAACGTACACTTTAAACTAATCTAAGTCCACCTTAAAATGCTACTGTATTACCTTACATGTAATGCAGGTACCTTACTCCACAGTATTCTCAATTCTACATCCCATTTCTTGTGATATTGCTTTCATGAACTTTATCCTATATAATAAAAGCCTAATATGATAAGTGCCCGGTCATCTGGTTATCCTACATAATGAAAGCCTAATATGCTAGGTGTTCAGTCATCTGGTTGTCCATTCATCCAATCAAAGCATAATATGCTAATGATATGCTAAGGCCACTCAACTGCTCGCTATGATGTGCACTTACCACCAGGGGCAGACAGTTGGCTGGTCGACCAGTTGCTATGATGTACACTGACCACCAGGGGGAAGACGGTCCAACCAGTAGATTAGCTTGCTGCTGAGGTCTGGCTGATTGGGACCGAGCGAGACAGGCTGGACCCGCCCTGGAGCCCTTCCGCAGTCCCTTCCCGGCTGGCCAACCTCCTACATCCCTCCCCCGCCCCAATCATGCACTAGTGGGATTCCTTGGCCTGGCCTGTGCCCTCTCGCAATCCAGGACCCCTCGGGGGATGTTGGAGAGCTGATTTAAGCCCAATCCCACAGGCCAGGCTGAGGGACTCTACTGATGCACGTATTTGTGCACTGGGCCTCTAGTTTTTTTTTGTATGCTACTAGAGGCCCAGTGCACAAAATTTGTGCACAGAGGGGGGCTGTCCCTCAGCCTGGCCTGCTTCCTCTCCAATGTGGGACCCCTGGGGGGATGTCCAACTGTCCCATGAGATCGGGCCTAAACCAGGCCTAAACTGGCAGTGGGACATCCCTCTCACAATGCAGGACCACTGGCTCCCAACCACTTGCCTGCCTGCCTGATTGCCCCTGACTGCTCCCCTGCCAGCCTGATTGCCCCCAACTGCCCTCCCCTGCCAGCCTGGTCACATCCAACAGCCTCCCCGCTGCAGGCCTGGCCGCCCCCACTGTGGTGGCCATCTTGTGGCTGTCATCTTGTGACAACGTGAGGGCGGCCATCTTGTGGTGGCCATCTTGTGATGACATCGAGCAAGGACGTGACACCACTTAAGCTTTTATTATATAGGATAATGATACAATACATCCTTATTTTCAGACTTTAAACAAGTAGCTGTAGTTTTAGATTCCAAATCAGGGCACATACAAGAATCAACCAATGAATGCATAAATAAGTGGAACAACAAATTGATGTTTCTCTCTCTAAATATCAATCAAAATATAAAATAAAAGTCTATTTATAGGCTGATGACTGCCAAAATTAAATCCAACAGTTTGAATGCTCATCTATGATTCTCACAGTTAATTGTAACTCACTCTTTGACTTCTTCATTTGTATGACAGTTCAGTATCTCAAACTTAACTTTTTTTAAAACAGAGCTCTTATATCCACACTCTGGAAATTGTTCAGAATCTATTTTCTTTTCTCCTTCTCCTCTATTATGACCCCTTTATTTGAACCCCTACCCCCCTTAAAAATTATTACTAACAGTTCGTAAGCACATTCCTTTTTTCCATTTTTACATTTCTAAATGTAGTTTGTTATAATGATAAAATGTGGTGATAGGGTATCTCCTATTGTACTATTGTATATCTTATATAATAAAAAGCTAATATGCAAATTGTCCCTTGGACTGGGAGTTGGACCAGGAGTTCAAATAGGGGTTGGGGTTGGCTGGCCAACCGCCCACGGCCCATCCCCCCATCCATCCCCATCCCTTATCAGTCTCTCCACCCTGATTGGTAGTGAGGCCAGCTTGCCCACCTCCTGTGTCCCCTACTCCTGACCCGCCCTGCCTCATTGGCCCCAATCAGGCAGGTGGGCCAGACCCCACCCATGCCTGAATTCATGCACTGGGCCTCTAGTATCTACATAATGTATACATGAAAAATAAGCACACTAAGAAGAATCTAATTTCAGTTGTTGTAACATACAGATCCTAAATATTCACAAATTAAGCAAAATAAAAATTTATTTCTTAATCAGCTGTGATCTGAGAAGTTATAGGGAATTGACACCCACCTTGTTGCACTGTCTTTCTCACAATCTTGCCCTCACCAATCTGCTGAAGGAGATTTTACCATTACAACTCATTTCAGAAATGAAGAGGAGGACAGGTTGCATTGGACCTATTGCAAGCATATAGAAAATTGGTAATCAAAATTCAGGTTGCTCTGACCTTGAACATACCTAGTGCTCTCCATTTTCCCACTGAACTGAACTGTTAAATAATTCCTTCAATTCAGACAGAAAAGAGAAGGAACCCTGCTTGTTATTGGGAAGGGTTAACAAAATAAGCAATGGATCTAACATTTATATTTCCCAAACCCCTGTTGAAGCCAAAATGTGGGGTTTTGAGTCTGAGTTCATTGTCTCGCGAAATTGAAGAATGAAGTCATGTACCAAAACAGTTAGGAAACCAAAGTTTATTGGGAGAAGCCAGTCCTGGAAAAGGTGCAGTTAGGGTTCCAGGAGCAGGACAGTGTCCAGAGCTTCCTTTCCATGGCACAGTCAGGAGGGCTCAGCATCCAAGCTAATTAAAGTCCATTAGTCCCTGCAATGGAGGCCCCCATGGCCATCAGCCACGTGGGAGCAGAGCATGTCTCCTGCCATCAACTCCAAAATTGCCAGGGAGTGAGAAGAGGAAACATGGGTGCTTTTTTGTATATAAGTTTGTTAGCTCCTGATTGGTCCTTTCAAAGAATTGTGTCTTAGCAACATCCTTGGGATTGGTTTATACACCTGACTGCCTTGTCATTGGTTACCTGTAAGCTGCCCGTCTTAGCAACATCCATACATTTTAAATCTTGTGTGTCCCTAGAGCTCACCCTTCTTTCCCTGTCCAACTGGGTTAGTAACTCCACTGAGTTGGGGTCCTGTTTTGATTTTCTCCCCTCACCATGGTCCTAGTCCCTGTCTATCCAGCTTCCCCCTGTCTCCTCACAATGACTTCTTATAAATACAGCTCATAAAATCCTGTACTAGTCTAGTTCCAAGGTAGCAAAAAGCACAGTGGGAACATTTAAGGTAGAGAAAAATAATCGTCTCAATTAGGTAACTTCATTAAAAAAGGATATTTGCCCTGAAGCTGCCCTGAATTACTAGCATAGTGCTTGATAGTAGTTCATGAATCTGTCTACTCACATATTTTAGGTCAGGTGCATTTTTCAGCATCTGCTACATATTTTATCCTGCCTATTTATAAAAATAAGAAAATGCAAAACAAACCATTTGAAAGGTTCTCAATCTCTTGAAAAAGTAAACTTAACAATCTTTTGAAGGAGCTATACCTTAGAGTGCTTTGAGGATAAGGAATAGCTCAGAGCCCAGGTCTGGTCTGGCCTGATTTACAACTTAATAACTTCAGCTTCTGGAAATAAAGTGGGTTCTTATTTCAAGGCTAAAATACTACCATTTTCTCTGAATGCGAGTAATAATTTAAATTCATGATTTCTGTATTATTCATGCAGCCCATTTAATACGAACAGTGTTTCTGATGTTCAGTGTTTATGAATGGTGTGTCTTAAGGGTATACTGAACTTTATAACAAACAGATGCTAAAAGTAAGTACCTAGTGTGATACCTTTATGAATAAGAGCCTGAAACATATTACATGTTTCTGGAAACCTGAGTACAAAAGAAAAATAAAATACTTTTCTTTAAATTATAAAAAAATCTTACTTAGGAAGATCCATACTTTAAAAATTATCATTTCTAGAAGGAGATTCCTTTTTATAGTGGGAGTCAGATTTGGAAGTTGTGATATACTGGTAATGATTTCTTCCATTTAGGCATTGGTATGTTTATTTATTACAGAGAGACAATGTTTTAGGAAATATTACTAACTGAACATCAACTAGGAAAAAATAAAGTTTTTATAGACATGTCATATAATTCAACAGGAATATATGATATTTGGAATGCAACATAAATGTTAATGATTATTTTTAGGTATAATGCTAAGATAGCTATATAGTCAATGGGTATGAATAGAGATACTAAACTTCTATTGCAGAAAACAGAAAACTTGACTACAAAGTTATTTTTCAGAATACTTAAGTGGTGATGATAATGATTTATATAGATATGACTTTGGCATTTATACATAGATCTTCCAGGTGGATAAATGTCACTGTAATTAATATCTCTTTAAAATTATACAGTTTTCACTTTTGCTATACTGTTCCCTCTTTTGATTATTAAAGAAGTTATTGAGACATCTTTGAAGGATCGTGATCATATAATTGCTATGCATACTTTATATTTTATTCGGAATGTGTTAGTGATTATTTTCAAGAGAAAACACTAGTTACTAAACTGTGTAAGAAGTTTATAACTATTTTTCAAATGTTCTTCAGGGTGGGGGGTCTCCACTGGGGTGCCTGGCCAGTCTGGGTGAGGAGCTGAGGGCTGTTTTCAGGCTGGGGGGGGGGTGACTGAAGCTCCCAACCACTCCTTTTTTTCTTTTTTTTTTCTTTTTTATTCTAGGCCAGCTTTAGCTCTGAGGCTTGGCTCCAGCTCTGAGATCCCGGCTGGCTGAAAGCAGGTTTCTGGGGTTTTGTTTAGCTTCCATATTTGTAACAATGTTTCAAACTGCAAGCTCAGAGGCCAGCAGTGGCAGGCGGGGAACGTTGGAGTCCTCCATCACTGAAGCAAGCAAGCCTCATGTTCGCTTCAAGCTGCCTGGCTGCTGGCCACCATCTTGGCTGGCAGTTAATTTGCATATCACCCTGATTAGCCAATGGGAAGGGTAGCGGAGGTATGGCTAATTACCATGTTTCTCTTTTATTAGATAGGATGTGCTTCAGACTTCTCAACCTATTCAACATATTATAATTGAACATCAGCCTCAAAAATTCAGGCCTATAGAAAAAAAAAACACAAAAATATATGTACACACATCCACATACCTTTTCTGGATAGCTCAGACATACCATTATAAACATTTTTATAACTTTAGGTACAGAGTGAGAAAAATGAGTACAGAAGAGGCCCTGTAGCTTAGTTTATTGAAAAGAATCTGATGTATATTTATTTCCTAGTGATATATCATATTCCCCCAAATGGCAGAGAGGTCATTTCTGCCACCTCTTCATCTTCCTGCTCTCCACTCCACATATCAAGCATCACAGAAATCTTATTGATTTGTCTTGGTCATAGAACACTGATACCCTTAGAGCAGTGGTTCTCAACCTTGGCTGCACATTAGAATCACCTGGGAATCTTTTTAAAATCCTGATTTCTGGGCCTCATCCTCCAGAAATTCTGTTTCTTTGTTACGGGGTGGGGCCACAACATTAGCAACAAAGAAACAGAATTTCCGGAGGATGAGGCCCAGAAATCAGGATTTTAAAAAGATTCCCGGTGATTCTAAGGTGCAGCCAAGGTTGAGAACCACTGTTTCAGAGGCTTTTTACTCTGCTTCTGTACACAGATGTCTGGACGCAGAGTAACATTTGGTTATACATTGCTGGGTCATTGTTTTCCTTGTCCTTATTTCTGAAAGACTCCACTGCTTGTGAACCACACTACTTTTAACTACCACGTCTGCTACCAGCAGATTTAATTTATGGCACCACTTCCATTGTCTGATCTCTATTTCTCTTTACTTTTCTCCTTCTTTTGTATTTGCCAATGAAACCATATATCTACCAGTTTGCAAACATTAAACTTTACAGTAATAATGACTTACAAGTATTAGTATTTACTTACTTTTGAGGTTTAAGAGTAGGGCTTTTGGAATTAGATGCTTGGGTCTTTCTAAACATTTATTCATTTATTTAACAAATAGTTGTTGAACCCCTATTATGTGCAAAGGCCTATGCTAGGTGCTACAGATATAGTGGCCAGTAAGATGGAAATGTTTGAACTCTAAAGGAATCATGGATGTGTTGGTGGTGCTGCTGATATTTAACAATTAATTACTAAATTGATTTTATTTGGAGGTAAGCTAAGTACGATGCAGTGGAAATAGAGAGTTTTATCCTAGGTTATTTCAATAGATATATCTGATGTAATTTGCAAGGAGAGGGAAAATGTCTTGGAAGTAAGAATTAAAGAATAAGAGTGATTATTTTGACCCAGTGATCCCACTTCTAGGAATATATCCCAAGAAAACAGAAACACCAATCAGAAAGGATATATGCACCACTATGTTCATAGCAGCACAATTTACTATAGCTAAGATCTGAAAACAACCTAAGTGCCCATCAGCAAATGAATACATTAGGAAACTGTGGTACATCTACATGATGGAATACTATACTGCTGTAAAAAAGGAGGAATTCTTACCATTTGCAACAGCATGGATGGAACTGGAGAGCATTATTCTAAGTGAAATAAGCCAGTCAATGAAAGAAAAATACCACATGATCTCACTCATTTATGGATAATTAAGACCATTATAAACTGATGAGCAAAAATAGATACAGAAGCAGAGCAACATTGAACAGACTGTCAAACTACAGTGGGAAGGCTGGGGAGGGTTGGGGGGTGGGTAAGAGATCTTGTATGCATGCATATAAGCATAACCAATGGACAAAAGACACTGGGGGGTATCTGAGGTTAAGGGAAGGTCAAGGGGAGGAATAAAAAAAGGAAACATATATAATACTCTTTGTAATACTTTAAGCAATAAAACAATTAAAAAAAGAGTGATTAGCTAGGCAAAGAAGAAGAGATCAGCATTTCAGGAAAACAGTAGGTAAGATAAAGGGCGTGGCATACTTGAGAAAGGAATCAGGCAGTCAGGCTGATGTGTGGAGAATGAGAAGAGGGTGGGGAGATGGAGCTGGGAAAACAGGCAGAAAAAGATTGTTCAGGGCTTTGCAAGTTGGACTATCATTTTGGATTTTTTCTTAAGAACAAAGAAATTTCAAAGAATTGTTCATTCAAATGGTGCTTCCCCTTAAGTGCCATGATATTGTAAAGATTGCCCAATTTTCTTAAGCTTCAATTTATAACTCTATAATGGGGATAATAATATATAGCACAGTGTGGTGCTTGAAATTAAATGTGATTATGTATGAAAAGTGTTCATTTTAAGTTTTAGTATATTAAGCACTAGATGGATTGTGGTTATTATTATAATTTATTATTTACTATGTTTTTTTAACATATTTTTAAACCCTATCACTATTTTACAAGTGAGGATTGCAATCTTTCCTTACAGAGAAAGTGACCAAAGCTCAGATAAGTTATCTTACTCAAGATCATGGTCAAATGTTAGTACAGAGTCCTGAACAATCTTGACCCACCAGCGGGGACACCACTCTGCCTACAGTCACTAACCTGTCTTATGCTGTTCTGGCAAAGACACAGCTCTTCCCTCTGTGCTCAGAACCCATGGCACATGTCATTTCGACCAGGAAGGTTTTCTGATTCCTAGATTTAAAAAATATATATTTTTATTCTATAGTGATTCTATGTATATATTTCAATTGTGCTATCCTTCTAAATCTCTAAGGTTTATTAATTGTCTCTCCTCTTTATTTAGCTGGGAGGAGTTTTTAGCAATCCTCAGTCTAACTCTGTATCTATGTGTCCCCAGTCCCCTTCACAATGCCTGGCTGTAAATTGTTTCTTAATAAATGCTGAATTGAATGTAGCCAGGCCACTTATATCTATAGCACTTTATCAACTGATTAAAAGACATTATGCATCTTCGTCTTCATGGTAAACAGTAATTTCCTTTCCGTGTTTAGATAGCTATCCTTTTTTCTCTAAATTATGTACTTGAGTATATCTTGGCTTATTCATAAGTATCTGTAGCTGATAACTTGAAATCCTGACATTTCTTCTTTTCAATATCCCCTCATTCTATCTTTTCAACTTGTTGAAATTAATAAATCAATTTGTTGTCAGTCTTGTTAAGGACTGATAACTAAAGCACGAGACTTGTAATTTCATTATGTTGTACCTTCAATATCTAGCCCATCCATCAAAACTCCTTGTTGTGAATTTACTTCATAGCATATCAAGGGGATGACACAATACTCTTTCACTGTGGAAATGCTAATTTCTCAAGTTTATCATATCTAGATTGTTTGAAGAACATACAGAGCAAAAACTTCATAGAGTGCTAGCATTTCCCTAGAATAGCTTATTTTCTCAAAATTTTGTCATAAGAAAAAATATTTACAATATATTAAATAATTTTGAGGTTAGGGCTAATTTAGCTTCTGAAAAGTGCAGGTTTCAAGTTTTAAACTCTACTTCTCCTGCCACTCCTTTACAAACAAGTTGATATTAAAATAATCAAATTGTGATAAGAGGGATCTCTCCTGTCTTCAATTCAGTATAAGTATGATACTGAATTAAAATAAATTACTTTTTGAACACTTTTACTTCATATCTGGCTTGGCGTTAACTACTGTGAAATGTGGGAGGCAGTATAAAAAGAATTTGAATAAAAATTATTTCAATAATACCACTTGAGTTTATTTTATGTTACACAATTAAAGCACATTGAATCAAACATATAGATATATACGGGAACATATACCCTTATACATATTAAACAAGTAGGGATATACCAGTTCCAATAATAATTAGCCTGCATACTCTAAGATATACTTTACACAGGACAACTGATATAATTTTCCTGTATCTCTTTCATTAAAATGTATCTGAATGCACAGCAATTTTTCTTTCAATATTAAATCCAATAGACAGTTCTTACTACCTTTTTGACCTCTTCAACATTACTGTACAGTCCACAGTCCATCACTCTTTACCTTTGACAGCTCTTATTTTCTGTGATTTTTTTCTATACAGAAATATACTAGAGGCCACGATGCATGAAATGCGTGCAAGAATCGGTCTTCCTTCCCCTGGCTGCTGGCACCAGCTTCCCTCTGGCACCTGGGACCCAGGCTTCCCTCACAGCCCCCGCTTCACCTGGAAGGTTGTCCAGAAGGAGGTCTGGTCTAATTAGCATATTATGCTTTTCTTATTATAGATATATATTTGAAAGAGAGAAATGCTTCAACCATAGTCTCACATGCTAGCATCACATAGTTAGAAAATACAATTTATTAAAGATATCTCTGCACTGCTGAAGGATACAACTCCTTCTAGTACCCAAACAGTAGAAGATGAATTTAAAAATGCTCTGAGTAACAAAGACTAATTAAAACACAACCTACAGTCCTAGCCAGTTTAGCTCAGTGCACAGAGCATTAGCCTGCAGACCAAAAGGTCCCAGGTTCTATTCTGGTCAAGGGCACATACCTTGGTTTGGTTGCAGGCTCCTTCCCAGCCCTGGCCCTGGTCAGGGTGCATGCAGGAGGCAGCCAATCCATGGGTTTCTCTCACATTGATATTTCTCTCTGCGTTTCCCTCTCTCTTCCACTCTCTCTAAAAATCAATGGGAAAATATCTTAGGGTGGGGATTAAACACACACACACACACACACACACACACACACACACACACACACACACAATACAACAACATAAAAACACAACCTACAAGCAAAATCCAATTCAAAGTGCATTTGTAAAACCTTTTACAGTGAAGAGGAACCAAGAGGGCAGCATAGGTAAATGCCTGTACCTTCTGCCTCCCACAACCACATCAAAATTACAACTAAAATAAAGAACAACCATCATACCAAACCACCAGAAAGCCAGCTAAATGGAAGTCCTACAACTAGAGAAGTAAAGAAGAAAGCACATTGAGACTGGTAGGAGGTGCGGAGGCGAGGAACGCATTGGTCCGGCACCCACATGTGCGGCTTTTTTAATTGGGTGGGAGATCGCCCAGAGGAGCAAGGGGTCCCAGCCCCACACCAGCCCCCCAGGCCAGGGTACCAGAGCTGGGAAAACAAGTCCCTAAGGGCAGTAAGAACTACATGCTATAAAAACCAGAGTGGATAGGGGCTCAGTGACACAGAGGCTGCTGGAGACCCAGTTGTTCCTCTTAAAAGGCCAGCACCATGAACTGAACTTACAGGTCCTGCTTCCTCTGAGCTACAGCACGAGGGTGAGGCTCTGGGGGACACATTTATCTGGCATCAGGGCAGGAACTTGGGGGTGGCTTTCTCCCAGACAGAGGTACTTGCAGGGATCATTTTTCCTGTGCCAGGGTCCTGGCACAGGGCTGACTGGCAGCCCTGATGATTCCCTAAGGCCCTGCCTCATCCAATTTACAACCCCACCCAAACTGCCTGCAGCAGCTTTTTGCATATGAATGGTCTGTTCTTGAAAATCTCAAACAAGCTGCAGCGGGGTCAGGGAGCCCAAACGTATCAATAAAAGGCCAAAGACCCAGCAGCAGCACCAGCTTGCCTTGCTTCACAGCTGGGCCTCCTCTGGGCACTTCCAAACCCAATACAAAGAGGAGGAATCTGCAGATCTCTCCGCAGCTCCTGCTCGGGCAGTGGCTGACTTTGCACCTCCCAGGAGACTCCAGAGCCAGTGTATTAAGTGGTCAGTGTGAGACCATATCAGATTATAATTCTACACATCCATAAGCAACACACTCAGTGAGCACCAAAGCCCCACTGAAGCAAGTCCTGCTTCATAGGAGTGTCTCCTGCACAGCAGCTCTCCCACTGTAGTTGCAGCTGGTCCTCACAGCCAATTGGCCTGGAGGGCAATTCCTCCCAGTGACGTCAATAGCAATCAAGGCTCAGCTACAAGACTGAAAATGTGTTCATTGCAGGAGATGGCTCAGAGAAAAAAGACTAAGTGTTTGGCTCCCCCAGAAAGCCTGGCATTTTTAGACAGAGGCTTGTCTTGAAAATAATTGTGGATGTTGCTATTGGCATATTAGCAACATTTAGTTAATTAGAATATAATGGCCAAAAGACCAATGCATTGAGAAGATTATACTGCCAAAGTGCATCCAGCCTGAATTAAGAGAGTGAGGCTCTTCAAGGTGTGTAATGACCTTAGGTTTCTTACATTTCTACTGGAAACAAGCATTGCTTTTCAGATGTGGCTGAGGAGATAAAAGAAAGAAATACTTAGACAGTGAAATCAGAAGAACAAGGAATAGGGAGCTGGTCCCAACTAACAGTCTAAGAAACATTCTTTATCTTCAGGACAAGCTTACTTGCAAAACTGCCAGCAGGAATTCACAATTGCTATGGCCAGTGAGTAATATGTGCCCCCTTTCCTTCTTTCTGAATGGAAGGCTATGTTGTGATTATTATAATTGTACTTCTGAGTATATGTACTTATGCATTAAAGGTTGGTAATTCAAATGTAGACATAGTTTCACATGCTCTGTTATCATTTTTTTTGGGGGGGGATTTATAGGAGTATATAATTCTGGTCAAATTAGGAAAGCATATTCCCCTCCATGTTTTCCAAAATATACTATTTTTTAAACAGAGGTTAGAGGTTTGTACATTAATTGGATTGGACTGAGGAATAAAGTTCATAATAAATGCTGTAAGAGGCTGGCTACATTGCAGTCAATGATCTCAACCCAAATGGATAATTTGCAGAAGCTCATTTAGATGTTCTCAAGTTGAGCAATTTCAAGAAAACCTGTTGATTCCAGGTGCCCTAACAATGCAATGGATGGTTCACAGAAATTCATCCTGGAAATCACTGCAACATCGTATCTACTGCTTGTCCATATCTGTGCTTGAAACCACCATCATAAAGTAAGACCTTCTCTTTTCCTTCTGACTTTCAAATCTCAAAAGACAGCCTCTTATTGTCAGATCTTGACTTAGGGCACCAGGAAAGGGATTCTCACGTGATTCAGAGGAGGATGTAAGTAGTGAAGAGAACATAGAGTTGATAACAGACCATCTGATAAGTAGGCAAAAATAAAATCTGATGTATAGAGAAGACATATGTGATTACTTTAGAATATTTTGCTAGTTTCAAATTTATAGTTGTTGAAAGTTATGTCAGCCATGAAACAAGTCATCTATTTACTATAATGAAAAACCACCAATGAAATCTCTCTTAATATGAAAACATTTTAAAGTTATTTTGACATATAACCATTCTGCAATTTGTAATGAGGGCCAGCCAAGGGAAGTCCAAGTGGTGACACTTCACCAGAACAAAATATTGTGTGTAAAAAGGACAGATAAGATACAATAATTAGGTCAAGAATTTAAGGGTGAAACCTCAATGTTTGCCAAAGCTTTGGGTGTTTCATTTATTTATACTGCTACATAAAAATATTTCATAGATTTTCACAAATATTAATTTGGAAAATTTCTCTTAATATAATTTCAACAGTTAAATATTCTTGAATTCCCATCTTTCTATTTTTTAAACAGTTAACAAACAAATAAACAAACAAAAAAGCCTTCAGTTTTTCCTTTAGGAAACTGTTTCTACTATTTGAACCAAGGATTTGTTTTTATAGAGTAATGTCACCATCTTGTGGTGTTTTAAGATATTGCTGCTAAAGGTATTTAAGAGTATCTTTTATATCTGTTGATGATACGAAAGTACT
The DNA here is from genome assembly GCF_014108235.1 of Myotis myotis. Classification (NCBI taxonomy): domain Eukaryota; kingdom Metazoa; phylum Chordata; class Mammalia; order Chiroptera; family Vespertilionidae; genus Myotis; species Myotis myotis. The sequence goes on from NW_023416335.1 coordinate 184,574,199, forward strand.
ATTTTTGTTGTACTTGTCTCTCAGTCAGTGTGAAATGTATTTAGTCAGCAAATGAGCATTTCCCTTCCCCCTAATCTTTGTATAAGTACTTGCTTCAAAACAAATTTTAAAATGATTTTGTTTTAGAAAATGCTTACTACATAGAAAGCATTTAGTAAGTCTCATACTGCCTAAAATGGATTAGTTGTGATTATTGTCTGCTTCTCCATTATAAAGGTAAGTTACATAAGAATGGAGACATTGTTTTGTTTACAGATTAATTTCCAGAGCCTATGGCCTATGGAAGTGCTGGGCACAGAGTCAACCCAACAAATACCTAATGAATCAATTAATGCAGATGTTAATGAATGGGTGCTTTCTATCTTTGGTAATTTCAAGACAAATCAGTTCCAGCATTTTCCAGTTTTTGTAACAAATCATACAAATCAGAACTTGTTTGTTTCAAACAACCAAATTGGTATGTTCTAAGGGATTTTAGTGTTTTGTTTTCTTTTTAATCAAGGATTTTTGTATAGTTACCTAGTTTAGATAATATACTGATAACTTGATTTTGTTTTAATTAATTGCACTTAGAAAATATGTTTGTTTGTAGCTGAATTAACTTGCTCACTCTGAGTGATACAGTGTAGTGGATCAGACCAATTTCCACTTCTTGCTTTCCTAGCAGTGTGAATTTGGGAGAAACTAATTAAACTTTCTGAGCATCAGTTTTACTTTTTTGATATTGGAGATAATAACAACCTCTTTCATAGCACATAGGCAAACTAGAAATGTGAGCTTTTATCAACTAGAATATTTGAATATTTAAAACCAACAGGTTGCCTCCAGCAAGTGAATCAGTTACTAAACATTTAAGGGAGATATCTTTTGTCAGGTATCATGCTAGTCTTAGAAGTACAAACATGTTTGACATACTCTTCCTTTTCAGATGCTTATAATTGGTTGAATCAAAATAATTAAGAACAAAAAATTAATATTATTTATTCTGGAAATCTGTTACCTCCAAGCCCTGACATTTATTAAAATAACTTTTAACTAATACTTTTTGGAACCTTATAATATAAATAACTAATATTTTAGAATTATAGTTTAGAAATACAGAGTATTATTTTTTAGTAAACTACAATATATTTTCAATCCTACAAAATACTTTTCCTTTAAAAATTATATTATGATCATGCTGAATAAGCAGAACTCATGACATAATAACACACACACACCCTTTTTCCCCCTGCTATTATCCCTTTAAGATGTGTTCAGTTAGAGTAAACATTTCTTGGCACTGTGTGAAAACTTTCATGGGTTCCCATTTTTGTGCTTGCTTACAGGTAAGTCTTTCAAGACAATTTAGTTCCAAATGCTGTCATACTTTAGAAATTGGAATGTCAAAAAAAAAAAAAAATCAAACTTGATTGTTTTGCCCTGCTTGTCTCAGAGTTGTTTTAGGTTCTCCACAGCTAACTTCAGTATTGCTTTTGTCATATTCAGAATAGAGTGGAGGAGGAGAAGTAAGGTGAGTGGATAATTCTACCTACGATCCTTTCCAAGGTTTCCACCTTGGCAGCTGGCTAATGCTGACCCTCCCCAGGGCTTCATGGGGGATTTCTGAAATATATTTATTTATTGATTTTAGAGAGGAAGGGAGAAGGAGAGAGAGAGAGAGATAGAAACATCAATGATGAGAGAGAATCATTGATCGGCCGCTTCCTGCATGCCCCCCACGGCGGATCAAGCCCACAATCCAGGCATGTGTCCTTGGCCAGAATTGAACCTGGGACCCTTCAGTCCGCAGGCTGACACTCTATCCACTGAGCCAAGCCGGCTAGGGCTTCATGGGGGATTTTTGCCGAGTCCTTCTCCCCTGAAGTTCCCTGATATGGATCACTATTTGTGACCCTCAGGAGATCAAGAATTACACCTCCAGCTTCTTTCTGGACCTTGATTTGTGAGACATCATTCCTGGGAAATATTTGTACAACTTACGTCTGAAAATAGAGTGAAAGACTATTTCATGACAACAGTCCTCCTTGAATCTTAACGGTCTTAATTCTTAGATCCAAAACAGTTCACCAGCAATTTCCCCAGTCTCTAGATCTTCCAGGTAGGAGTCATACCCCAGTTCAAAGGGAAACAGAACCCAAGTTCGGCTGCCTGCCGCCACAAAGCCAAACTCCTGAGAAGGAAAGTGCTGGCAACTTGAGAAGAGAGGGGACTGATGTCCTCAAGAACCCATCTTAGCAATTCAGGGTAGGTAGAGGTTTTATAACAAGGGAGTGGGAAAGCAGAACGAAGAAATCAGAGGAGGGTTATGGACATGCAGGCAGTGTCCCTGCTGGTCTCAATATGGATTTTCATGGTCCTTCAGTTGACCATCTGGATTCCTGTGTCTGAGCAGTCCACCTCAGCCAGGGCCTGAAGGTCAGGTTGCTCCTCAGGCTCACACAGGAAGTGGAACTGCTAATTCTAGTAAAGTATACTTAGAAAAGAAACTTTTAACTTGTAAACTCTAGTTTTAAGAGAAAAATATCGGGTTAGAGTAATAATCTGGTTGAACATCCATCAAGATTAATATGGGTTGCTTTGTTAGTGCATTCTTATTTTAGCTTCTAATCTATAGTTAGTTAGACTCTTATAAATAGAATATTCATTCCCCCTTACAAAAGGTGGTTTTTGCTTTCTGAGACATTAATCAAGGCTCAGTCTGCAAATCTCAGGCAACACTTTTCTAACTGGTACGTACCATAGAGGCCTTCCTCTGTAAGCTTAGAGTGAAAAGGACACCAAGCCTCCCATTTCTCAAGAAAGAAGGCTCACCATAAGGCAAAAGTCCTCCTCCAAGAAAATGTCTTTGTGAAAATTCCACTTGGTTATTTTATATCATCAAAGTGGATAAGGGGGTTGAAGAATTTTAGAAGCAGTTCTCATAGTTATCTTTTGAAAGATTTGTATTTTGGTCTGGCAATTTATGTTGGTATAGCTATCACAAGTTGTGCTTCAGTGTACAATTACATTTTAATACTCAGTGTACATATTCTGATCTGATGTACTGTGCTGTGGGAAAGTTTAGCTAATACCCCAGTAAGCAAATAGCTGCTTCATTGTTATCAAAGGCAAACAGAAAACATGCTTGATATTTATAGGAGACTATCAACTGCATAAGTGGACATTTAATGATGTGTGAATCAGGCAGCAGGAATGAGAAAATTCTGTGTGAAATGCAATGATATAAATTAAAGTACAGAATAAAAATAAAAGAGCGTAATCAGGAACATTTATAAGTACAATGAGTCGTTAAACTGCCAAGTGTCTGAAAGAACCAAGGCCACAGAGACATCTTTTGCCCTTTTATAGAATGCTCTGGGGACAGATCTAATTGAGGAGATTTTAGAAGAAAAAAAAAAAAAATCAATAGACTTAAAAAATTCTGAGGTGATTATCTGGCTGGATTAATTTGGTTGTCTTTTTAAGAATTTAAGGCAAAAGATAAGGTAACTTAATTAAATGATCACAGGTTCTCACAATAATAAATATTAACCAATACTGAAACCATCTCTACAGTCATCATAGGGCCAACTCTCTTATTTTCTGATTTTTTTTTTTTGAACCAAATGTAATTTAAAACAGCTAGATGATAAGACAAATTTGAAATGTGTATTTTTCTGAGAATTAGGCCCAAATATTATGTTAAAAGGGAGTAGGGATTAGGAAATTTTAGACTGGAATACAACATGTTAGGCAAAGTCTACTTATTTCAACACAACCAAATCAATTAACTTGTAGTCCCTGTTAGCGTAAAAGTCCTTAAAGTTTTTACATCCTATTCTGTGTAATCTTACTATGAAAATTGAAATTCAAAATGGAAGTAAAAAAAGCTGTAGGCTTAGTGGTAGTGGAAGTGAATTTTGATTAGTCAGAGGGCAGCTCCCTATGAGATCTTGCAGATAAAGCATCTTATAGTGAACACTCACATTTATAAATGGGTCATCCAAATCTTCCTTGATATTTCTTAGCATTGGAAAATTCTGACCCTGTTGAAAACAAAAATGTTTTAAATTGTTTAAATGTTTTAAAATGTTTTAAATCCCAGAACCTTAAGGGAAAACCACATTTCCAAGGAACAAAATTACAATCTGCTAACAACAGTGAATACTTTAGTTAATAAAGTTATACGTGTTAAATGGTAAACTTTATCACTGCAGTGCTGGGTAATTATAACAGAAGCATGTCCAATTACTTGTTGCAGGATAGCTAGGCAGTCTACACCCTGACTTAAAAAAGCGGAAGAGAAAGTAGAGTATGTGTCCTGTGTTCTTAGTAGCTTAATTAAGATAAGGGAGGTTGGAAGGTCTGAATGAGGTCATGCTCATGTCTGTGAGCTACAACTAGAATACACGTTTCCAGTAGGAAGAGAAGATAGAAACTCCTCATGACATGTGGGTGAGGTCACTAGCTCTAGTCCTCAGTGTATTTTGCTATCTATTAACTTAAACATCTGCACCGGATAATTTAAAAATGTGTGATAACATGCCTGTGATCATGCTCACGCCATAAGCTTTACCCTGGAAACTCAGCACACTTTCATAGCTGTCTCACTTCCTGGAATCCTACTTTTTCTTCTCTGTTTCAAAAACTAAATTATAATTTTTGGACAGGTAGCTATGGCTATTATACATACTTTCCCAAATCCATGTCCCACTTTCATCACTTGTCATCTACAAATGGTAGTCTTCTTCAGGTGAGGATATTTCCCCTGGTACAAATCCCTTCACCAATGAACTTGTATGCATATATGCATAACCCATGGACACAGACAATGGGGTGGTGAGGGTGGGGGGGCAGGATGGGATTGGGCTGGAAGAGGTTAATGGGAGAAAAAGGAGAACCTACGTTATACTTTCAACACTAAAGATTAAAAAAGAAAAGAAAAAGAAAACCATTCAAAATGCCCCTTGAGAATCTTCCACAAGGCCCAAATAAGGCCTGTGGGAGACACAAATGGCTGGCGTGCTGCTGGCTGGCTTTCCTTAGAGCTGCATCTAATCGCTTTGCGGCGTGCAGAGCCTTTCCTCTTCAATTTCCAGGCAGATGTTAAACACAAATACTTAGGACTTTCCCCAAATGTCAAGCTTTTGGTCCTGTGCCTCAAGATTTTGCTCTCCAATTTATAAGTCTCCTGGCAACTGTGATTTTCAACCTGTTGTCTTCTTAATAAAACCACTTTCAGTTTGGCGTCTATGCCACTAGAATGAAACAGACCGGAAAGTAGCTGCAGGGACAAAGTTGGGCAAGTGTGGAGCCCACATTAGATTTCTCTTCTATTACCGGTCACTATCCCTCAATTTCCTGAGTGTGTTGTTGCTTTCCAGTGCCATCAAACAGTTTGCAGCTCCACCTTTGTTTTCCTAATTGTTATTAAATTGAGGGTTAGGTTATTAGACTGGAGTGACTCCATCACACACAGAAGTGGGAGTCTAATCTTTATATCCTATCCTATGTGCCTTGCTATTGTCTAGGCAGCAACTCAGGGCCCAGGTTGTTTGACAATTACATTCAGGGCTTAAGCTCGTATAAGCATTTGCTTATCTCTGAGATTTCTCCCTTTAAAAAAGAAATATTTTTATTAATTTCAGAGAGGGAGACATCAATGATAAGGGAGAACCATTGATTGGCTGCCTCCTGCATGCCCCCCAACTGGAGATTGAGCCCACAACCTGGGAATCAAACTGTGACCTCCTGGTTCATAGGTCAACACTCAACCATTGAGCCACACCAGCCGGGCTGAGATCTCTCCCTTTTTCTCTTTGGAAATTATTGCTTTCATTCAGTTAGCAACATGTTAAATAATTAGTCTTACTATATTATATTTGGTGTTATAGTTGTATCAATAGAGAAAGTTGTTTGGGAAATTCTAATCTGCCAGTAATTGGAAACAGAAGTGCTAACTCCATTTTCTACACTCGTGCTAGAATCATGAATCTAAAAAATAATATGAGCGTATTGCTCCCGTGTTTAAGATTGATTAATACCTCTCCAAATCATTCTAAATTCTATGCTCCTCAATGGCATACACTGACTCTTCAATGAGCTAGGGCTTGCCAGCCTATCCAGTCCTATGTTGGACAACATCTGTATTTTTATTCTTCCTTCTCAAAAATGCTCAGACTTACCATGTTGCTTCATAACTCAATGTCTTTGTTTTTGTTCCTTATTTTCAGGAGAATTAAGCAGTTTTCACTCTCTCCATCAGATAAATAAAACCACTCATTTCAAGTACCAATTCTAGGAAGCTTTTCTGGACAATGCTATAAAACACACACACAAACACTTGCATATTTCTCTACATTATATTCACTACAATTTTAGATGCTGTACCATAGAATTTCCAGTCTTATTTTTTTCTCCTACTACATCTTAAGGTTTTAGAATGGTCCTTTTACATCTAGTCTGCTACACACAATAGCTGCATTACACATAAACCAAAATATTCTTTGGCTTTAATAGCCACCACTGGAGAAATATTGTCTGACAATAACTCAATCATTAGGTCTTATGTTTTTTTCTTTTTTAACTTTCTTGCTCAGGCTGTCATAATAAACCATTTATATCATTGTCTACTAATCTATTGAGATCATTTTTATTGAATAGAAATTGAAAAAATAGCATATTACAACCACCCATAAACTCTTCATATTATCTATGTTGGATTACTCCAGAGGCAATTAAATATTCAGCTATCAGCCCTGACCGGTTTTGGCTCAGTGGATAGAGCCTCGGCCTGCGGACTGAGGGTCCTGGGTTCGATATCAGTCAAGGGCATGTACCTTGGTTGCAGGCACATCCCCAAGAGGGGGTGTGCAGGTGGCAACTGATCAATGTTTCTCTCTCATGGGTGTTTCTAACTCTCTATCCCTCTCCCTTCCTCTCTGTAAAAAATCAATAAAATATATTTTAAAAAATACTCAGCTATCAGATTTAAATATTTTGCAAAATATTCGCCAAGTGTTAATATTGTTTAAAAAGAAATGTTACCTATATAAGATAGTATAACTGATAACACTCATTATATCCTTTATTGTCCTAAAGGAGATTTCAGAAAAGGTGAGATTATCCACATAGAGTAACAGTTTACTTTATGATCATGTTGAACGTACTTTACCTTTGGTTAGCCCATATTTTCTGTTTTTATAATTGTAATTGGGAAATTTATGTCATGATGGCAAATTGTAAACAGTGTTAATAGTCTGACTTTTATTTGACACAGAAAAGGTTTTCAGGACATGGTTTAACCTTGATATCTATTGATATCTCTTTTCTAAGTTATGATTCTCATGAATATCCTCCATACTTTTTGCTTCTCATGTATCTCTCATAAGAAATTCTTAAAATAGAACGAATGTTTTAGATTGTGGTTGATTGAATTCTTTCAATCATGACTACATTTTGCATATGTATTCAATGTTTCTAAACTTTGTCCCAGTAGTTTTAAATTTAGAGTGTACAAATGTGACACATATATTCTATGCTCTTTCATGGTGATTATACCCTATTGAACTTTTTTCATCTGATACTTCTACTTGATTAGTCCTATGGCAGCTTGCTTTTCTTATCTAATTTCTAATTGTGCTTTCCTCTCATCAATATTCTTGATCCATCTTTACCATTAGAGTTTCATTTTAGTTCCCTCTACTGTTTGATTGCTTCTAATACTCATTAGTACCTAATTTATTCTATTGTTAGGCATAGTTCATGAATTTTTACATATCTTAAAACTTTTAAAACTTATATTAAGTGAATTTATGCTGAAAAACATATAGTTCCTATAAGTACTTACCACCTTTTTGTAAACTATAAGAAAATATTATGCTTGCATTGATAGGTTTGGATGAGCATATAAAATACATGCCAATTGAAACTTGGATGAAAGATATTAGTGTTTACATTACCAAGATTTAAAAAATTATATATATATACACACTAGAGGCCCGGTGCACGAAATTAGTGCACTGGGGTGGGGTGTGTCCCTCAGCCCAGCCTGCATTCTCTCCAATCTGGGACTCCTTGGAGGATGTCCGACTGCAGGTTTAGGTCCAATCCCAGAGATAGGGCCTAAACCGGCAGTTGGACATCCCTCTCACAATCTGGGGCTGCTGGCTCCCAACCACTCGCCTGCCTGCCTGCCTGATTGCCCCTAATCACTTCTGCTTGCCAGCCAGATCACCCTCTAATCACTCCCCTGCCAGCCTGATCGACGCCTAACTGCTCCCCTGCCAGACCGATTGCCCCCAACTGCCCTTCCCTGCTGGCCTGGTCACCCACAATTGCCCTCCCCTGCTGGCCATTTTGTGGTGGCCATCTAGTGACCACATGGGGGTGGCCATCTTGTGCAAGGGCGTGGTGGTCAATTTGCATATTACCTCTTTATTATATAGGATTTTTTTCTTAGCAATACCAGGTTCTTAATTCTTAAATAAATAGGAATAAGTACTTTTTAATGGTTTCATTTTTTTAACCTGCAAAATGTCTCTCTTCTATCAGTTCCCAAACATGTTTTTGCATTAGACTAAGATAATACACAGTAATGGATATAGTAAACATGATTATTTTTTAATCTCTAAAACGAAATATATGGTAATCAGATTAAACTTTTAGTAAAGCGATTATAGTACTTTATTTGAATGCTACTCTTTGTCAGTGTATCCCCTCCCATACCTCAAAAGATTAAATTGAAACTTGTTTCACTTATATATAAAACTATATAGATTTTTGTAAAAAAAAAGAAACTAGACCACTTTCTTATAGCATATATACACATAAATTTCAAATGGATTAAAGGCATAAAACTTCTGGAATAAAACATAGACAGTGAACTCTGACATTGGTCTTAGCAATATTTTTTTGCATTCATTTCCTTGGGCAAAGGCAATGACAGCAAAAATAAACACATAAGCCTATATCAAACTAAAATGTTTTTGCACAATGAAGAAACCATCAGCAAAACAAACAAACAAAAAAACCCCTACCTACTAAGAGAGAGAAGATATTTGCAAATAATATATCTGGTAAGGGGTTTATACCAAAATGTGTAAGACTCTCGTACAACTCAACATCAGAAAAAACAACAAATAATGTGATTAAAATATGATCTCATATTTTAATTTTAAAAGGATCTCAAAATACTTTTCTTCAAGGAACATATACAGATGGACCAACAGACACATGAAACTATGCCCAACATCACTAATCATCAAGGAAATACAAATCAAAACTTCAATCAGCTATCACCTCACACCTCTTAGAATCACTATTATCTAAAACACAACAAAGAACAAGTGTTGGTGAGGACATAGAGAAAAGGGGATGCTCATGTACTATGGAATTGTAAACTGGTTCAGCCACAACGGAAAACAGTATGGAGATCCCTGGGAAAATTAAAATTAGAGTTGCCATACAACCCAGCAAAACCACTTCTGGATATTTATCCGAAGGAAACAAAAACACTAATTTGAAAAGATATGCACTCCTATGTTCATTGCAGTTTCACTTAACAATAGCCAAGCTATAGAAGCAACCTGGATGTCCATCAATAAATGAATAAATAAAGAAGAGATGATACACATGTTGAATATTAGCCATAAAAAAATAAAATCTTGCCATTTGTGACAACATGAATGGACCTAAAGGATATTTTGATGAGTGCAGTAAGTCAAACAGAGAAAGACAAATACCATATTATTTGACTTATATGTGGAATCTAAAACACAAAACAAATGAAAAAACAAAACAAAACAGAAATGGACTCATAGGTACAGAGAACAAACTGATGGTGCCAGTGGTCAGGGGTGTAGTGATGGGCCACAAGGGTGGAGGGGATTAAGAGGTAGAAACTTTCCTTTGTAAAATAGGTCAGAGATGTAAAGGACAGTATAGGGAATATAGTCAATGATATCATAATAACAGGGTTACTAGACTTACCCTGCTGATTGATCACTTTGTAAGGTCTATAAATGCAGAATAACTATGTTGTACCCCTGAAACTAATATAATATTGTATGTCAGCTATATATTAAAAATAAATAAATGTTTTTAAAGCTGGAAATATCTGTATAAACATTTAATAAATATATGGCATTAAACTTGAAATTTTAAAATATAGAATTAATATAAACATGATCTAAAGCAAGATGGCAATATCTGACCTCTTGAAAATGGTTTAGAAAAGTGAAATTAACACCAACCAGCTATTTTTTCAGTAATGAAGGTTCATGGTCTGTAAGTGATGTGTCATATATTAAAAACAATAAAATAATCATGCAAACCAAACAAAAAGTATAGATTGTTAAACTTCTTTTTTATTAAAAATGTTGACTAGTATATGGGAATTGAAAATAAAAAGAAGCGACTAAAATAAATGCATACAATGTGGTGTGGTAAACATTCAAAGCATCAATATTCACAAACAAAATGATGGTTTACAAATACATAAAACACATAAGTTAGGGATATAAGATACACAATTCAAAATATCTACTGATTCTGGGCACATTTTCAATGAAATTTGATGGTAAACACATCACTAAATGAGCCGAATCTCTTTCCAGATACATGTTATAAAATAAGTTCATCTGCAAGTAATTTAATTTACTTATGTGAAAAGGCCCAGCAGGGCTGTGTGTGGCATTAGGTGCCTGAGACAGATCCCAAAAGCAATTAGATCATACTGGAAACAGCTGTGCATCAAGTAGATTGCTTTTCTCTAAGTGATATAAACCTTGTTGAGTGTGAACAATACAGGGTATAAAATCCAACATTTTAATGAGCAACATAAAAGACGAATAGAATGAACAAGAGAAATGGCAAATTTGCATGGCACGTGTGTAAGTGGAGGAAGAGAAAAAGAAAGTGAGGAGGACTTGCACTGGATTGTAACCAACTGTTCACCTGTTCAGACTTTTAATCAGAAAAAATTATACATCATTTAATTTGTCAAATATGTGATCCAAATTTATAGTTCAGGGACTCTGAATTCAGAGTTTATAGATTATATCTGGAAAGAAGGCATACCTGATATCAAAATCTAGTCTTAATAGGAAGGTTTAGAGGAAAAGAGGTGAGAAAGAAATAAGGAATGAAGAGGGAGGCATAGACAAAGCGTAAAAGAAAATCAGGTTATTATGATGGACACTCATAATTAAGGAAAGGCAAGTTCAGACATAGTCTCATATCATTCAGACTGAACACTGTCATATTGGGATCATGGAATGAATGTTGGATGAATGAATGAATGAATAATCTTACCCGAGTTGGATAAATAAGTTTAAAGCCAATGAAGGGGAAATAACAACAAATAACACCACAAGGTTTTATCAGTATTCTTAAAGACAACATGATTTATTTTAACTTTCAAAAGTGACTTTTAACATCTATTGAGTTTATGTCTTACTAAGATATTTTACATTTGAAATAGTTCCTAACTTTGTTAGATCAAGAATATAACTGAAAACTGCAGCTGATTATAAACAATCACATATCCAGGGACAATAGCATAGTATCTTTCATTCTAAATGATTTATAATTGCTACATGTATTGAACATTTACTATGTATCAAGCCATCTGCTAACCATAATGTGTTTATTAAGTCACTTTATTAATGCAAGCAACTGTGTTAAGATTTAAATAGAATTTTAATTGCACCATTTAAAACATTACATTTTAATAATGTCATGTGACCTTCTGAATTATATACTTATTGCTTTCAAAGTTTCTTCAACATATCTGTAAACACAAGAAGATATTAAGACTAATGCCTAGGAAACTATGGATGATTAAACAGAACAGATGGCAAAAATTATTAAGTTCTCCTTTCAACCAAATCTATATTAATTTAGCCTTGTCTGTAGTTCAAATAGAATTCTTATGAGAATAATGCAGCTACCATTATGGAATTTCTTAAAAGAAGCCAAAATTTCACATAACAAGCTCAGAATAACCTGTAGGTGAAAAAAAAGAAGTATACAGAAAACAAGTATGTATAATAGTGTTTATTCTTCTTAAAATATAATTGCTCTTAGAAAACACACATATACTGAAGCATTTATTCTTTTTGATATTCAGTGAATATTCCATTCTCCTGTGCATGTGAAACAGTTGAAGAAGTGACATAACATGTGATTTTAAGAGATCAACCGAAGGACTTATATGCATGCATATAAGCATAACCAATGGACATAAGACACTGGGGGTAGGGGAGGTCAGGGGATTGTCAAGGGCGGGAGGAAAAAGGAGACATATGTAATACCCTTTGTAATACTTTAAGCAATAAATAAATAAATGAATGAATATTTTATACTCCCTATCTATACTAATAAAAGGTAATATGCTAATTAGACCGGACATCTTCTGGACATCCTTCCGGACAAATCCACAGTGGCAGGGATCAAGGCAGAGGCGGTTAGAGTTGATCAGGCCGGCAGGGGGGAGCATTTAGGGGGTGATCATGCCGGCAGGGTAGCATAGTTAGGGGGCTATCAGGCCAGCAGGATAGGGCAGTTAGGGGGTGATCAGGCTGGCAGGGGAGGGAAGTTAGAGGCAATCAGGCCAGCAGGGGAGGGCAGTTAGGGGTGATCAGGCCAGCAGGCAGAGGTGGTTAGGGGCGATCAGGTCGGCAGGCAGAAGTGGTTATGAGCCAGCAGTCCCAGATTGTGAGAGGGATGTCTGACTGCCGGTTTAGGCCCGATCCCTGAGGGCCTAAATCGGCAGTCAGACATCCCCTGAGGGAGTCTCAGATTGGAGAGGGTGCAGGACGGGCTGAGGAACAACCCCCAACCCCCCGTGCACAAATTTCATGCACCGGGCCTCTAGTAATGATTATAAAAGTATTTTAGTTGCTGGAATAAAATGTAATGGAAAACTTATTGATAGAAATAGTGTGGACATGCCAATGATTGCGATAGGTATGAGACAGAATTTATGAAATAGAAGAAATATCTTGGGTTAACTTGCAAGTCTTTCTCCTAAGTGGTAAGCCAGTTTTCCCATGAAGTAATGTTACAAAATATATAAAAATAATTATATCACATCAATCAAAGTATAAAAGTATCTCCATTTGATACAGTTTATTATCTGACTTTATAGTATTATTAAAAAATAAGTCAGTCAGTTTTCCTTATCAGGATGAGAAACTAATATCCAACAACTTAATTATTAAGTGGTATATTTTACATTTAATTTGGAAACATAAAAATATAGTTCTAGAAATACTAGTCAATGCAGTATGATAGAAAAAGTCATACAGTTTATAATTTTTTAAGAATTATATAATTGATGAGTTATTATTTTTGTAAAGGTATAAGAAACAAGTTATTTCCAGAGGTTGTGATTGTATTTTTTCAGAAACCTAAGAAACAAAATGAAAATAGTCTCTGTACACTGACAAAAATATTACCTTTAACATATATCAGAAATTGCCAGTTAGGAAAGCTGAAAGTAAACTATGCCATTCAGAAAATAACAGCACATTACACACTCTTGAGAATAAACATATTCAACTTTCTTGTGAAATGCTTTTTAGAAATCTCAAGTGAAGGAATTCATATGTTTACTGTAAGTAGTTAATCAAATATTTAAATATGATAAATCTCTCTAAACACACATGCACACAAACAAATACACACATACCTTGCTTTGCACAGTTCTGATATGCAAAAATTTCAGTTACTTCAGTTCAGTTAACTAACAACAATCCTCCAACAACAGAATTCAAATTTTATTTACCATTTTATATTATCTAGTTTGATATGTGAGTCATTGCATAAAGTACATCCTTTACTCTTAGCTTTCAGTCCACACATCATTATGATGCACATCATAATCAAATCAAATAAGCTTTGAAAATATGACAATTTACTTAAAGTTAAAAACTAAGCCAGGAAATGTTTCAAAAGAAGTCAAATAATTGGAGATCTACTGCCAATAAATCAAAGGCTAATTAAATGAATTTAGTACAATACTTTATTGATATAACAATAGGTAAAAGATGAATGAGATTCAATGCACACACATATCCTGAGGTCATTTCTCTTCCTACCACTATCAAGTTGTGAGGCTATCACTGTTTGTTGTTTCAGTTCCAGGGGCTTATGTCTCATAATCGCTTCAGACTCAGATTCTCTCCTTGCTTCTCTTCTGCATACCCCATATTGGCCTATCGAGGCAACTCATCCCTGTTGGTTGAAACATTAGAAATTGCCTCCGAATATGCAAGTTTGAGGATGATGGAGCATTTTATGTGGTAGCAATGAGTATATTTTAGAAGGCCTTTCTTAACTATCCACTCCACCCAACTTTTCATATTAAACACATTCTGTCATTATCTTATTTAGTTTTTTATTGCCCAAATATTGGTATCAGTAATATTTATTTATTCCCTTGACTTTAGTATTTACAATACTCAGAATCATGCCTTTGTCATAAGCATTCAATAAATATTTGTTGAATGAAAAGGGGGAAAAATCTCTGTTCTTAAAAGTCCTTCAACCACCAAGAAAACTCACTTAGTGCTTGTGATTGAGGATTACCTTCTATCAGTACCTGAGCTGGATGAGGTGACTGAAGCCTGGGCATTTACTTCCAAGGCAATTTCTGGTTTTCAAATATATTTTCCTTATTCTCATTGGGTAACAGTGGCTCGGTTTCCCCTGAGGACTTAAAATCACTTAGATCAATACAAAGATCTCTTCCTTTGCCAGCTTGAATCTGCCCTGGGATCCCCAAATGGCCGGGGGCTGTTCCAGCTTCCAGTGTAATAAGACCATTACCCTGTGTTCTACTGGAAGCACTTCTCTCTTAAGAACGGAAACCTCCCCACCCTCTGAGTTTACAGAGAAAGGGAGGTGGCTTATTTGCTGCCAGTGAGAAAGGCCACTTTTCTTTCTGTTCCTTTGTTACTGGGGTCCATGGCTCTAGATTAGATGGCCCCTGCTTTGAGGAATTTACCACATCTTGTAGGATGCATCCCAAATGTGTAGTTTGTGTATATCCCAGATGATGCTGTAAGTGAGCCTCCAACGGGTTATTCCACCATTCCTTTGCCACGAGATGCATTCCCTGATGATGTGTGGCATGTCAGATTGATAAAGACTAAATGGCCCCACTGGTGTTGCTCAGTGGTTGAGTGTCAACCTATGAACTGACAGGTTGCCATTGGATTTCAGGTCAGGGCACATGCCAGGGTGTCAATCCCCAGTGCAGGGTGTGCAGGAGGCAGCCAATCCATGATCTTCTCTCATCATTGATGTTTCTATCTCTCCATCTCCCCTCCCCTCTGAAATAAATAAAACTATATTAAAAATAAAAGACAGAGTGGTGGTGCTGACAGATGTTTCAGACAGGAGAAGCACATCTGTATATGAATAGAGCTCTCTGAGGATGAATCATTACTGATTCTGGAATGCAAGGGGATCGTGGGTACGACCTGCCATCATCACTGACATGCCAGGAACTTATGCCACATCAAAAACCTAGAATTTGTTTTTGCTGTTGTCAATTGGCTCCTATATTTAGAGGCCGTACAAGCCTTATTCCCTCCTGCCATGGACCCTTTGTACATACATAAGATGGCACAAGACAGAATTACATAGGATAGATCATCTTATTTAATTATTGATCTCCTCTTCATGGTTGTTTTCTGATCAGCACATTATAGGATACAAACATCCTCAAACACTGTGCTCAGTCCCAGAGATCTATTCATATACTTTCCCCAAGATTACTTTATCATCTTTCTTTTCATCTCATAAAGACTGTAATTTCATTTTAATATATGTTTCTTTGAATCATATCAATCCCAGACTGAGTTGTTGAAGTAAAAGCTTCAGTTGAGTTAAATAACTCAAAGCTGTAATCAAGGCAGAATGAGAGTAAACGCTACAATGGAAGGACAAACACTGAAATCTTTTTTGAGGTATAATTGACATATATATGACATTATGTTAGTATCAGTTGTACAACATAATGAGTTGATATTTGTATGTATTGAGAAATGATCACTGCAGTAAGTCTAGTTAACATTTGTTCTTATACATAATTACAAAAATATTTTTTCTTATGATGGGTACTTTTAAAATCTACTCTCTTAGTGATTTTCAAAGATGCAATACAGTATTATTAACTAAAGTCACCATGTTGTACATTATATTCCCACGATTTACTTATTTTATAACTAGATGTTTGCACCTTTGAACCCCTTAATCTATTTCACTCAATTCCCATCAAACGCCTCTGGCAACCATCAATCTGTTCTTTGTATCCATGAGCTTGTTTTTGTAGTTGAAAACTTTTTCCCCCTTTAAATAGAGGAAAGATTAAATATATCTAGATGGGCCAGGATAAATGTAAAAGCAAAGCAAGTTTAAAGATGGGCTTAATTAATACTAAAATTTCAACAGCAGAAATATGTTTGCTTTTTTTAAAAAAAGAATATATGCATATCCCAGCTTCACAATGTTCTTTCAACATATATATATAAAACACTGTTCTTTCCCATACATTTTCAAGTTTCAACAATATTAGGAAAAGAGGACCAACATACATAAAAAGAATATACTAGTGTAATAGAAATAATTATTTCTAGTGAGCCAGAATTTGATTAACCAATCTCATGTTCCCATACAGATATTTTGTGCTCATTTTAGAAAAGAAAATCTGTAGAGTGTTTACCAGAAAATTGTCAAAATAACATGGATTTTTAACATAGCCATTCATCATGGCTGTAAAATAAGAAATGTATGGACATCAATCATACCAATCTCAAGGGTGAAAGTTCCTAATTTTTTAAAATCCCAAAAAGTCATGTGAACTTTTCCTTCAAAACCTGAGCCTGAGAAAGGTCAGTCCTGCTCTAAAAGTAGAAACAGTCAAGTCATGAGTAGGTTCAGAGCTTTCAACCTCTGTTCTCTTATTAGGGTGTAAATGCTGAGCTTTTAGGATAAACTGCTACAGTGAGACTTTCTTTGGGTCAGAAGATAAGAGTCAATATTAGAAAGTCAAGCCATATAACTTGTTTTTAACTATAATGAAGCCTCATGAGTTTTAGAATACCCTTTGTCTGATTTGTAACCATTTTTCTTTAGTACAAATGGCACATTTGTAAATAAGAAGGTTGGTTAAAAAGATCGAGTTTTCAAAATGATGGGAAATATTTAAAGAAATTTAAAATAATCAAATATAATTTAAAATGTTTAAGCTAATATAGACTATGTGCATATACTTCAGAGTGTTTGAAATTATAAACCTTCCAACTGTGAGAAATGTCCTGAACTGTGATAAAGATTACAACATGAAAAGAAAATGGTGGAACAGTTCAATTAACAAATAAATGATTATTGGAAAATAAATGATGAATATGTTCAAGATTTCTGAGAAATGTTCTTTCTCTAAGTGTTACCAATGCACCTAAATATTTAAGATAAAAATGCTTATTTATTATTGTAAGAAGACTCTGACTCCATTTGCAATGTTTGACTGCTAATAGCTTTCACATCACACCCTAACCCCCAACCCCTTCTGCCTCCTAGCTGGGGAGGCTGATAAGAAAGACCCAGCGCTTCATCATTTGGTGCCAGGAGGAAGTTTAAACTCTGCCAGCCCTGGCCATGTGCACCGAAACTCTCACCCTGCCCCCCATCTCATCACAATAAAAACCAAGATGGTCTCCTTTCCTTGCTCTCCTAAGCATGTTGGCTCTGCTTGGGAGCCTGCAGTGCTTTTCCCAGGAAACCTCCTTATGGGAGTAATAAATCTTTCAGCACCTTCAGTATTTGGTGTGTGCTATCAATCTCAACATCCAAACCAAACTTTTGGTTGGTGTATATTCTGTGCCTATGGGGGTGAATTACAACACTTATTCATGAATAAAAGCTTTTATACATTTATAAATATTCTTAAATTAATTTCAGTAGTCTGTAACTCATTTTGATGTGTATGTATTAACTATTCATATACACACAATGATCATTTAGTTTTATTTTATTATTATTTTTTTTATAGAGAGGAAGGGAGAGGGATAGAGAGTTAAAAACATCGATGAGAGAGAAACATCGACCAGCTGCTTCCTGCACACTCCCTACTGGGGATGTGCCCACAACCAAGGTACATCTTGACCGGAATCGAACCTCGGACCCTTCAGTCCACAGGCTGACGCTCTATCCACTTAGCCAAACCGGTTAGGGTGATCATTTAGTTTTAAGAAGTAGCTTTAAATTAAAAAAATAAGAGTTAGAAATTAAAATGATGTGAAATTGTAAAGTTCAAAAGACATTTATAATATTAAGGAACGATCATAAAAATAATTAGAGAGGATGATACAACATCCATGAATTATATTGACTTCATGAAACATGAAATATCAAAACATTAACAGAAAAAAAGAATGGTTTGAAATTGAAGTGATATAAATTAATAAGATCATAGGATAAACTGAGAAAATTCTACAAAGAACCTCCTTTAAAATACCTGTTAGCTAAACAGGGAATTTAGTTTAAATAGTAAAACACTTTGAATAGAGACAAATTATGAGAAAGAAGGTAAAAATTGGGTCACAAATTATGTATACCAGAGACAAGGCCTGAAGCAGAAGAGTTTTTAAAAAGTAAGTGGGATGTTGGAAGAAGAGGAGGCCAAATATGAAAAAGGCAAAGAAAGGGTAGGTGTGACTAAAAATAAGATATATTTGTAATGAGTCTTTGAAACAATGGATTATGGAAATCACTTGTGCCCTTTGGCTCTCCCCAGAGCAGGATGGGGAATTAAAAAGATAGCTTCCTATTAAAAACTATAGACAGTTAACTATTCCTGCAAAAATGAAGTTAAAATACTCAAGGTAACTTAATATAAATTAAACTCTAAAATTATAAAAACACATATGGGATACATATCTAATGCTGAATGCATCATGCTCTTTTAATATCCACAAGAATCTTTCAAATTAAACTGAATTATTCTGAAGGTCACTTTACATGAAAATTTTACTATAGTTGTGAATTACAAAGATTTGAATTGCAACATATAAAGACTAATTTTCTGGGCTCTAATTTTTTAAGAGCACAATCAACTGAATCTAATTGGCATAATTATCGTTTCACAGATAGATTTAAATTGTTTATTTGAATCAGAGTTTAAAATGATCAAGGGAAGAAGGAAAGAACAATTAATTTCATGAGTCCATATTTTAGGCTTTATGGAGCTGTATGAAGACTATTTAAGGATTATACTTCTAAACTAATGTATTGCCACAAACTGGAATATAAGTCAGAGAATAAAATTAATTATCCTAAGTTTTATCTGATGTTATTCTATATTATCTTATATGAAAAAGTATTGAAATGCTTTCCCATAGCTTTAAATTCAGTCACACAATGGTTTTGATAGCAATGTTTTTGATGAATATAATCATGATGATAATGGTAACTCAAGGGATGAATAAAAATAAAGTTGAAACAAGTATTACATTTTTATTTTTTTAGAAAAGTTTGCCACATTAATTCAAAATTGAATGCCTTAACAAATAATATCTAATTGGGAGTAAAGTATCTACTTTATTCCCAACCCTTTGATGGACCTCTTTGGATTATGGTGATTGAAAACACTAAGGACTGACTACATCTGATCTCTGTGTCAAATGACAAAAAATATTTCTGAAGAATTTCCCCTGACATATAATACAATGGCAACACTTGCCTCTTCTCTTCTTCCTCTCTATTTTTGTTCTTTTGAAAAGAAGATTTAAAGAGGAATCATAAAAAGAATTTTAAGCCAAAATATTCATAGCCTAAGATGACCATAGCAATGTCTTATCATGCCAGGTATTTCTCTTTGCCCCTCCATTTTCTCTAATTTCCTCTGTGCCCTGAGATGTTGAGTAGGATGAACTGTATTGTCTTGCTTCTTTGCTCTTTGGTTTCTGGTTGGGTTCATTCAATGGGACCCATTGCAGAAAATTGGAAGGGAACTGGAGAATGAGGCTGAAGTATTGTTCTCCATCATGCTCTCCTTCTGGGTCACTCTGAGTTGACTATATCTCTCTAAAAAGATCAAAAATCTTGTTAGGTGGTGCTGCCCAAACAGTGTTCTCTTCAGCTTGTTATAACTGCTCTCTTCTCTTATGCCTTCAGGTTTAGATGTGGTAACTGTTCCCAGCTGTTTTTCCCTAAAATACTGCACTATTTCTTGTCGTTTTCCCTAAAACCTGTAAGTAATATATTTATTAATATCTCATAAGGATCTAATTTTAATATTGCATTTATTTCAACTGACTGGTTAAACAGCAGCTGAAAAGAAAATTAGTGAATGGGAATAGAGATCTGAAGGAACTGTATACAAATGGTACATGTTCTGAAAAGTTGAAGAGAGCAACTATATGAAACAGGTCAAATGCCATAGTACAACTAAAGAACATGTTAACATATAACCAGTTGAGTTCCAAAAGAATGAAATAAAATGTTGAGAGGGTGTTATTACATAGATATTAGCTGAGGACCTTATATACTAGTAATTGAAGAAAAACACAGAATTGCCAAACAAAATAAGTTGAAATCCACACATAAACATGTTGTTATGAAACTGAAGAATAGCAAATACAAAGATAGAGATCCTCCAGGGGAACAAGCCAGAGAAAAGCAAGCATTGACAAGACAGTTGACTGCTGAGTAGCAATAGCAACAATGGAAGGAAGAATAAATGACATAATCATTTCAGAGGTCAAAGATTAAATACATATCACCCAATGTATATCCAAAGAAAGTATCTCTCAAGAACAAGAGATAAATAAAAACAATTTCAGGCAAAATACACAAAGAGGTTACTTTCAATATATTGGCACCAAAGAAACTTACAAAGAATGTCGTTTCAGGAGAAGGAAATTCTTTTATAAAGAAGATTTGAAATGCAAAAGGCGATGCTGAACATTTGTATTATGAGGGTAAGTCTTAAGTCTCTTGGACTATAAAAACTGATAATAACATGTAGTTTTGAGAATTTGGACAAAGAACTATATTATTGTGATGTTTAAAAGTCGTTGGATTTGCAAAAGTTCATATTATATTTTTACCTAACAAAATATTTAAAAAGCACTACAGCTTCATAATCAGACTTTTTTTCTCAGTATATTTTTATTTTTCCCATATCTTTTATTTTTAGTTTGTCTTATAATTTATTTTCAACTTTATTTTTGGTAGTGTATTCGTTGACTTTTTTGGTTTTTCTCTGTGAGATATTTTAATTCTGGATTTGAACCAGAGTAGGCTGTGGACATTAATCTTGATTTCTTATGTTTGGGTCTATTCAAAATAAAAAAAAGCAATTAAGTTATGTCTTCTATCATGTTAAAAATTCTAAAAACTTCCCCAAATCTATAATTTAATCACTTACAAGAAGGCTTTAAAAGTTTGCTTTGGGTCAAAGGTCCACACATAACACATTATTGTGAAACTGATGAATAGCAGATACAAAGATAATTTAGCTTGTCTTTTGCTCTTTGTATGAACACTTTTAAATGGCAGGCGCATTCATTTTTCAGTTCACCATCATGTAAAGAACCCCCTTTTGTTGTGTCTCTGTCCATTTCATACCATTTCACATGTTTATATTACCTGCCTAATACCTGAATGCATTTAAGTTCTTGATTACTGACTTATAAGATGGCAACTGTCTGAAATATGTGTATTCCAGTTTTTAAAAAGCTGTTAATTCCATAAATATGTTTTCATTTTTCTAAGAAAGTCTCAACTATAAAATTAATGCTAAGGCTTGTTTAAAGTTTGCCAATTGTTGCATAATTATGCAATACTTATTTAAGCCCTCTGAGTCTGTTTCCCATCTGTCAAACAATTATAATAACAGTGTCCCTGTTCATTTCAACCAGCTTGATGTATAGATCTGTTACCAACATTTCTTCCCCTCCCAAAAAGAAAACATAGGGTTTGGTATATAAGGAGCTTTCCAAGCAAGTTGAACAAACTGAAAAAGCAACAACACCTCTTAGATCTTTCAGAAAAGTGAGGTTACAGGGCAAATCACTGACCAAAACTGGAGAGATGGAGAGGCAAAAACATGGAATCAAACTTACCAGAGCAGAAACCTCTGTGGAAAGCAGTGCAGGGATAGGGCAACCTGAGCAGAAACCTTTGAGGAAGGTGGTGCTGAGATAGGAAAACCTGAACTGTAATTGACAAATTGCTAGAGGCTCTGGGTGGACAATTCAGAGTTAAAATCTCCATGGAGGCTCAGACAAGAAAGGCCCCTACCCTTTGTGAGTTTTACTTCCACAAACTCTACCAGACACTTAGAGTGGATATTAGAGAAAAATCCCCCGTGCTTCAGGCAAGGGGAGGGGAATAGGAACCCTTCTGAAACCTGCCGAGCGCTCTGCTCTTCCCAAGGCCTGCCCGCAGGAGAACACTGTTTAGCAGAACCTAACCTGCAGGGGGAGAACATTAAGAGTTCACGACTAAGGATTCCATGGGCAATGTAAGTGAAATGGTTATATCAGAAAGGTTTAAAATAAATATATCTTTAAAAAATGTAACACGGTCCATCTCTCCATAGAGACTAGTTCATATTCATATCCAGACACTTTTGTTTTTCCTTTTCTAAAACTGGGTAATGTCACTGAGATGCCAGGTAATATATATTTAAATAAGTTGAATAGCTGTTTTAATAATTAATTTGCTCTCAAATATAATGTATTTTGAAACCCAAATGGTCTTTCCTTCTTCATTTCTTCACTCTGTTAATAAGGCAGTTAGAATCTCACGGCTATAGACCTGAAAACTTTTCATTATCCTTAATCCATTCTGTTTGTACAAATGCATTTTCACAAATATAGTTCAGAGTAGTTTATTTATTTTCATTACCACTGATCATTCCCAAAGTTATGACCACCTACGGTTGTCCTGAAAATCTTTAACACGTTTTACATTAGTGGCCTGGTGCACGAAATTTGTGCACATTAAAAGTGAATTAATTAGAGGAAATATTTTAATATTGCTATTTGCACTTTCTTTATAATAGAGGTGTCAGAGATGAAAGAAAATAAGTAAAAGGTATATGAAAATCTCCCTCCTGTCAGAGTCTGGGGCGTGCTGCAGGACCCAGAGTCAAATCCCTGCCCATCTGTGTGTGCCTTGAAATCGTGCAAGACCAAGACCCAGCTGGCCCCACCCCTGTCAAGCCCTGCAGGGCAGGGGGTGCAGCCTCAGGTCCCCCAGCTCCAGCGCCCGGGTGGGGGGCGCAAGGACGCGAGGGTGTAACGACCATTTGCATATTAGCTCTATTATATAGGATATTAATTCTATTTAGGTTCAACAGCACTTGACTAAAGCATTAAAGCTCACTTAGAATCTATGATCACTAAGAAATAGAACATCCCAGACTGAAGAATATGCTTAATCAGGCTGAGGTGGGTACATGGAACGTGGCCCCTGAGATGAGCCTCTGAGGGGCTGCTGGCCGGTCCAGGTTTAAAGTCCAGGGAACTTCTGCTCAACTCTAATTCCGCAAATGGTCACTATTGCAAGTTGAAATCTGGTGGACAGGGAATACTGGGAACAAATCCAAGCTCTTAGGAACCAGGCTAGTAGTGAAAAATTTTTTAAAAATATGTCCATATAGGGCAGAAAATTAACCAAGGCATTGGTAAGGTGGAGACACCATTCTTTCTTGGGGAAGGCAATTGTCAACAAAGTTCTTTGATCAAATGTACTTTTTGTGAAGGTATTTTCAAAGATTCCCTACAACAGAATATAGTGTCATTTGCAACTGGTATGGAAGAGCAGAGCTAAACACTGTCATTGAATGAGGAAAACAAGGCTAAGAACCACAAGGTTAAGCAGATTTGTAAAAGGACATTCTGCTTCAGATTCTCATGGGAAAGTTTCTATTCTCAGCTGGAGTTCCTTTGGGAAGAATTTAATTATTATAGTGGCAAAGCACATGTCTTTGCTTAGCCAAATAAATAACACGTCTATCAGAGGCAGAGGATTTCTCTGTAATAGAAGTTATAATAATGACTACCTACGTCTCAGCATCTGTTAAAATAAAAATTCAGTAACGAAACTTGGTTTGATCGCATGCACTCAAAATTGTCAGTCAGCAATCAATAAATGACAATTGGAATATTTACCATATATATGTTAAGTGCCATGCTGTATATTATAGGACTATAATTTAATTTTAGAAAATGATTTCTGCAACATAGTACTACAAACTGATAAAAATAATCAGCTTCAGCAAATGCTAAGAAAAAGAAAAAGAATCATTTAGCTTAGAGAAAGCCAAGAAGTAGAAAGGACATTGGGGTTATATATAGATATAAAAAAAAAACCTGTAACTTAAATGACAGCTTCTACTTAACGGAGAGTATTTCTCTGGGCTACATACTTAAAATTCCCTTTGAGCCACAATATGCGTGTCTACAAACTGGGAAAAAATATGATGTGTAATGCCTATGCATTGGCTTGTTAAAATAAACAGAAATATTTTACTTACAATATTTCCTGGAATTTCCAAAATATCTATGGCACGTTGGCTTATGACACTATCTAAAAAACTGACTGTGGTAAAGTTTATGTAAACAGCTTTCCCTCTTCTCCTGAGATCAAAGTGGATTATTTTTCAGAAAACCTTTCACATATCAATTTCCATTGCCTGTCAAACTTAACTCTGCACTGAAAGTGTATTGCTAAAATGAACTACATGCTCTATCAGTTCTGCCTTTTTTATCACTAGTGTTAGACTCATAGGGCCAACTCACTACTGGACAGATTCCATTAACAACCCTAACGTCTCTAAAACTTAACATATCTCCAAATGGAAACATCTGTTTCCTCAAACTGCTTCTTTAGTAAAATTAAACAACAAAACACAGTTAACCATACCACTATCAACCTAATTATGTAAGTAAGAACTTGGTACAGTCCTCACCTCTCTCTCCCTGTCATACCAACTCCCCAGACAATCACTGAATCTTTCTGATTTTTACTAGATATTAGTTTTCAAAACAATTTTTCCTTGTCCTCCTTGCCACCCTCATCCAGATCCCTTGGGAGTATAAGAAAGCTTTTTAACAGGTATTCCTGCTTCTACTTCTTCAGCTTCCCTGCCCTCCACTTTGCTCTACATCCAAACCATGTTTTATATTACAGTAGTTTTATCTTTGTAGAATACGCTCCAAGACCCCAGTGAATGCCTGAAACCACAGATAGTAATGAAATCTATATGTTTTTTTTTCTATACCTACATACCTGTGATAAAGTGTAAAGGCTTCTCTTTGGCATATCCAAATTGTCATCATCACTACTACTGAAGTTTGGGGCCATTATGAAGTAAATTAAGGCTTACTTAAACACAAACACTGTGATCCAGGAGAAATTCAGAAATAATCACAGGACCAGCTGACACCTGGGTTGCAGCCTGGTGAGACACTGAATCAGAAAAATCCAATTGAAATGTGCTTCTGATGTATAGAAAGTGTGAGATAATATTTAAACAGCTTAGATAGAAACAGTAGATAGAAAGCTGTTTACATATATATTTAAGTTTATGGTAATTTGCTGTTCAGCAAGAACAACCGATTTAGCTATCTTTGTAATATAGAACTGGCAGAAATAGGAAAGAGCCAAACTAAAAACCATAGAAGAGCCCTGACCAGTTTGGCTCAGTGGATAGAGCGTTGGCCTGCGGACTGAAAGGTCCCAGGTTCGATTCCGGCCAAGGGCATGTACCTGGGTTGTGGCCACATCCCTGGTGGGAGGTGTGCAGGAGGCAGCTGATCGATGTTTCTCTCTCATCGATGTTTCTAACTCTCTCTCTCTCTCTCTCAAAAATCAATAAAAAAAAATAAAGGCCTTGGCCCAATTAAAAAAAATAAAAACCTTAGAAGAAAATACTTGGTACAAGGCAGAACTAAAAAAACACACACAAATTTTCTACAAATGAGAAAGAAAATAGGAGGATACCTATAAGCATAACCATAGCTTTATGCTTATGAATAAACACAGGGCTCAACTTTTGGAAAAAGAGTCAAGGAGATGGGTAAGAAAACAAAGCTGTATATAAACATGTACAATAAACTTGTTAGAATGACATCATAAGGCTAAAGCACAGGTGATCAAAAGCTTACCAAAAATATTAAGAATGAAAAATCTGTTTTGCCTAAGACTGTAAGCTTTGTGGCAATTTGGCTTCCATCTTTACTCTGTGTAACACTGAGCAAACTACATCTTAAAATATTCTTTTAGAGAAATACAATTTCTTCCTGGGAATTAGATTAGTCAGGATTTTCCAGAGAAACAGAACCAATAGGGTCTGATATTTATATATCACGTCATATCACATATCATATCATATAAAAAGGAATTGGGTCGTGATTATGGAACCTGACAAGTCCTGAGATCTGCAGTCAACAAGCAGGAGACCTAGGAGAGCCTATGTTATTTTCAGTCCAAAAGCTTGCACATTCAAGTCCCAAGAAGAGCTAAAGAGCGGATGGTCAATCAATGATTCAGGCTTATGCGAACACACGTGAGGTGCACCTCTTCCAGTTTTGCACCCAAATCCCCCACACATGATTTGTCCTATTCTTTCCCTTCCGCTGCTCTTGTGCAGGCCGTTGGGTAGCCAGGCTTTGAAGATGTTGCGGGACAGTTGTTGTCTTGATCAGGAACTTTTATTTAATGTTTAATGTCAGCAAGAAATATACTTTTCTTCTGCTTGAACTATTGCATATTTTGAGTTTTATTTATAACGGGGTTTCAGAGGAATGATACCTTTTATTCATTCAACTTTATGTAATTGTAGGATTCAGCTTTAATTCTGAAAAATGCAGTTTTGGGATATTTTTTTCTACAGGGTAATACAAGGAGTTGGGAGACTACAAGTAACATATCCTTCTCACAGCTGCACGGCTCAGCCTCTTAGACTCATTGTTTCTGTGGAGTGTGCATTCACTGAAGCAAACCATGTTGTTCATTTAAGTTTCCCATTACAGCAGCTGTATTACAGAAGACTGTTTTTTTTTTTTATTTTCTTCTTTTAAATTGAATTTATGGGGATGGTATTGGTTAATAAAATCTATGTATCGTATTGTGTGTTCACCACCCCAAATCAAACCTCATTCCATTACCATTTATCCCCCCTTTACCCTTATCTGCTGGGGTCCAACCCCAGCAGGTTCAGGGGTCCCCAAAGGTGTGGATGGAGTCGGCAAAGAAGGAATGGCACGGAGACAGCGTTCAGTTGATCAGCAGCCTAGCCGGGATCTCTAGCCAGGATCTCCCGCCAAGTTCTGGTCTGGATCTCCAGCAAAGTTCTGGTTAGGATCTCCAGCCAGGTTCTGTGCATGTTCTCTTGCTAGGTTCTCCAGCCAGGTTCTGTAGCCATGTTCCCTCACTAGGTTCTCCAGCCAGGTTCTGTCCAGGTTCTTCAGCCAGGTTCAGTCACCAGGTTCTAGTCAGGTTCTCTTGCCATGTTCTATCCAGGTTCTGTAGCCAGGTTCTCTCGCTAGGTTCTGTCTCTAGGTTCTGTTGCCAGTTTCTGTCCAGGATCTTTTGCCATGTTCTCTCCAGTGAAGTTCTTCTGTCTCTAGGTTCTGTGTAGGTTCTGTCTTCTAAGTTCTGTCTTCTAAGTTCTGTCTCTTGCTGTCTTGTTACATCTGTATTTATACCAGTTGATTCAATCCTATCAATCTCTATTCCAAAGGTTAGGGCGTTTCTTATCTCCATTCCAGGGAGTAAAGATTATGTAGCTTAAGCATGATTGTTCGTAGTTAAAGTGATTAATTACCCGCCTGGCACTTAGTTAAGAGGTTTTATTCCCTCCCTAACTTCAGGGGAAAATCCCTACCTGGGGAAACAACCTTTCTCAGAGACCTTGGTTAAAACACATAGTGCCAAGAAGGTGAGCAAACATATTAAGAACAGTATGCCATATATGCCAGGTCCCTTGAAACAGCAAGCATGGACCGGCTCCCGGCACTTATCTACCTCACCCCACCCTATTTCCCTCTGGTAATCACCATACTGTTTGTGTCTATGAGTTGTTGTTGTTTTGTTTTGTTTTTTTTGCTTATTCCTTTCACCTTTTTTTTAACCCAGCCCCCCAAACTCCCTCCCCACTGACAGACGTCAGTCTCTGTATCTCTGAATCTGTTTCTATTTTGTTTGCTAGTTTATTTTGTTCATTGAATTCCACATACAAGTGAAATCAAATAGTACTTATCTTTTCTGACTTGTTATTTCACTTAACTTAATAATTGGAAAGAATATATGCACACCTATGTTTATTGCAACATTATTTACAATAGCCAGTATTGGAAGCAGCTCAAGTACCCATCAGTAGATGAGGGGATAAAAAAAGCTGTGATATATTTATACAATGGGATACTACTCAGCCATAGAAAAGAAGGGAATCTTACTTTTGGTGACAGCATGGAAGAATAACTGTTTTTGAAGACCACAGCCAATTTTGTTCTACTGACCGACTTTAGGTAATTAATAGCTAACTAAAATTGTAGCTTACTTACTAACCTTGGAGAAAAAACTAAAGGAGCATCAAAGAAAATGGCTAGCCTCTGGACAAAGACTAACAAATTTTTAGAGAAGATAAAAGGGGTAAATATCCAAGTTGAAATTATTATTTCAAGTATTATAACCATAGCAGGCAACTAAAACCTTATGAAACAGAAAACACCTCAAGAATAATTTAAAAGAGTAAAATAATTACTAAATCATTACCTTGAAAAGATAATTGTAATTATAAGTATACCTGCTGAGGAAAATTAGCAAAGCCATTCAATTATTTAGGCTCACAAATGCTTTCAAATCCTTAGAAAAGTGGAAGTATTCAAAACTTTTTTTGAAAAAAAAATTAAGCCCATGTAATTTGGTTAATTACTAACATTACATATTGAATAAAACATTACCATATGTAACAGAAACAAAAGATTATCTTTCAAAGCTTGTTCTGAAAGAGATTTAGAATTACAAAGGCATAATTATCATAGGTCAATTCTGTTAATGATGTCAACTAAGTTTTTAAAATGCTTGGGAATGATATAAGCATCTTTACTTCACTCAACTGCAATTTACACACACATTTCATATAGAAAAAAATCATATGCTATATATTACATTGTAACATAGAACAATACTGGTCATAAAGGTAAAGTTAATTATGATGGGGATTATATACAACTAGAGGCCCAAAGCTTGAAATCTATGCAAGAGTAGGCCTTCCTTCCCCCAGCTGTTGGCACCGGCTTCCCTCCAGCACCAGGGACCAAGGCTTCCCTTATATCCCCAGCTTTGTCCAGAAGGTCATCCAGAAGGACGTCTGGTCTAATTAGCATATTATGCTTTTATTATTATATATTAGAAATCCTACAGCAGAAGTTATCAAACGATTTCTTCCTCTAAATTAAAATTAATGTATACAGTATTTCAATAAAATAACAGCAGACAAGGAAGCACTCTTAAAGTTACATATGTAATATACATATATATGTGTGTATTTATATTTATATGAGGTAGAATCAAGGAAACAACCCATAAAGTAACCCAGAAGTAACTTTATCTTTAAAATATTTGCTTTCTGTTAGTACTGTTAATCCTTTAGTAACTTGGATGATAATTAGGGGTGAAACAAATATCTCTATTCTGATTTAAAATGATCCATTTGTACATAGATATTTATTTTGATATTAATAAATGTAAAATTGCACATACCTTGCAAATAAATCCATGGGATTAAATATAAAGTTCAATTATGGAAAGTCATTGGATTTAAAACTATCTATCTATCTATCTACCTATCTATCCATCTATCATCTGTCTATATGCGTTTGCATTTGTTTCTTGCTTAGGAAGAGTTTCCTCAAGATCATTTGGAAGATTTTCATATATACATCAACTTGACCATTTTCTAGTTTAATTTTATGGTAAGATTTTTATTATTCATAGTTTATTTTCCTGCATGATATGAGGTATAGACATAGCTTACTATTCTATGACTTGTTCTTATGTTATCAGAAAAATTTAAAAACAGCACACATAAAAACTTTATATTTATAATAAAATAACTTTTGTGGACTCAATTCCTATATGCAAAAATCTATTCTGTTAATGACCATGTCAACCCAGTTCTAATAAGATAATATTTAGATATTTTTTAATATGATTTGGTTCTTAAAAAGCATTGTATCACTATCTTACCTATATTTTCTCATTCTTTCATTTTCAATTTTCCAAAAGAGGCTATCCATATTAAATTAAACTATCATTGTTTGGATTTTGATTGTCATTGATTTTACTTTTAGATTAATTTGGTCATAATTACAATATCGGGTCTTTTTTTTGTTGTTTGTCCATATATTCAAACCTCATCTTATAATCTTAAGTAAAGAGTTAGAGAATTCATCATATTAAAAAGTTATACATTACTTTTAGTTTTATTCTTCTTGCATTCTTTTTATTCTTTCTGTCCTTTCTTTTGTGAAAAGGACTGTATTTCTATTATGTTAGAAGTTAGTAATGGTACTGATGGCATAATGTTTCTCAGAGGTCTAAATATTGTGTACCTGGAAACCATTTTCTAAAAATTACCTGTTATATACTGTATTAAACACCCAACTAAGCTATGATTTTTATCATTTAGAATTATTGCTTTTGTTATATTTATCTTTTACCTGACCACATGACTGAATGGTCTTATGTATGCTAATGTATATAATATAGCTAAGGAAAAATATCATTGTAGATAGTAATCATTTTGTCTTCTTTTTTCCATTTGTGCTATTTATTTCCCTCATGTGTTGCATAGAAGTACCAATTCAATGTTAAAAAAGTAAGATATAACATCCTGTGTTTACAGGAAAATTAAGAGTATTTGGACATTGAAAACATAAGCTTAAGTTAAGAAACCCCCTATTTTTAGGTTACAAAGTGTTCTGGTTTTTTTTAAAGTAGCTGTTAAGTTTCAAAAAAGCTTTTGGGACCATGCTGTTCATGCAGTTTTTTTTCCTTTATCTTGGTAATATGTTGAAATAGTCTACCATTTCGTGTTGTTTAACCAACTTGACAATCTTGTAAGTTCTATTAGCTCATCATACTTGGTTCTTTAATTATATATCTGGGTTTGACATACTATTATACTTAAGAACTGGGGATACATATTTATAAATGATATTGGTCTTTGTATTTCTTTGTTCTCTGCCTATGTATACTACTTATATCTGCTTCAGATTATGATAGACACAGAAACTCAGTTGGGAGTGTTTAGTATTTATCTTTTCAAGGTTCTGGAAGAGCATTATGGAACACAAATATTCTTTCTCCTTGTAGATTTGTTTGAATCACTCCAGCCTTCTGTATCTGAAACTTTTGATGGAGAAATTATGCATCTACACTAATAGAAACTATAGGGAAATAAGTTTAGCTGAGGACTGGTTAACTGAATTCAGGGAAATAGAACTATGCAACTAAAATTATAACACTATGAATAGTTGAAATGTAATTGGTTTCTTATTTTTAACTAGAGGCCCAGTGCATGATATTCGTGCATGGGGGTGTGCCTCTCTCAGCCAAGCCTGCACCCTCTCCAATCTGGGACCCCTCGAGGGATGCCTGACTGCCCGTTTAGGCACTATCCTGGTGTGATTGGGCCTAAACATGCAGTTGGACATCCCTCTCACAATCCAGGACTGCTGGCTCCCAACTGTTCGCCTGCCTGCCTGCCTGATTGCCCCTAACCTCTTTGCCTGCCAGCCTGGTCACCCCTAACCACGCCCCTGCCAGCCTGATCGATGCCTAACTGCTCCCCTGCTGGTCCGATTGCCCCTAACTCCCCCCCACCCCCCGCCAGCCTGGTCAACCCTAACTGCCCTTCTCTGCAGGCCTGGTCACCCCTAACTGTCCTCCCCTACAGGCCTGTTCCCCCCCAGCTGCCTCCCCTGCTGGCCTGGTTACCCCCCCCCCAATTGCTCTCCCCTGCAGGGCTGGTTCCCCCCAACTACCCTCTCCTGCAGGGCTGGTCGTCCACAACTGCCCTCCCCTGCTGACCATCTTGTGGTGGCCATCTTGTGTTCACATGGGGGTGGCCATCTTGTGTGTTGGAGTGATGGTCAATTTGCATATTGCCTCCTTATTAGATAGGATGTTAATGACCATCTCTCATGACCAGAATCTATAAGTATTGTTTATCTGTTCACTGAAACATTTCTAGCATTGTGACTAATGCCAATCCCATAGTAGACACTCAATAAATTTTTGTTCATTAAATAAATAATAACACAATAAAAATAACTTTGTTTTGGTTGTGAAAGAATGTATCTTTAGGGACATGTGAGAAAATTCTCAGTGGTATAATAATGTATCTATCAGAATATAAATATGTTAACATTCTTTACTAGGGGCAAAAAATATATTAGCACTTTTGTTTCTTAGAAAGGTATGTGAGTAATTATATTCTCTCTGTTCTGGTTGCTATCCCAACACCAGAGTACTTTCTTATTAGATTTACTTTTGGATTCCAAATGGAAGTAGGGAAGAAGAGTATATGGTAAAAGAGAGAAGTATCTTGATAACAACTATTCATATATTGTTTTCAAATAATGCACGTTATGAAGTTAAGATTTTCCTTCCTGTCAGTAGATAAATTTCCTAGGAACTCCATCAGAATATTCTCAAGAAGATAAAAATTGAATTTCTCCAAATAGAAGAAAAACACTCAGTTCCATAGTGGAACAAATCATCTGGTAAACTTCCTTAAAATCATTCTTTTTTTTTTTTTAATATATTTTTATTGATTTTTTACAGAGAAGAAGGGAGAGAGGTAGAGAGTTAGAAACATCGATGAGAGAGAAACATCGATTAGCTGCTTCCTGCACATCTCCTACTGGGGATGTGCCCGCAACCCAGGTACATGCCCTTGACCGGAATCGAACCTGGGACCTTTCAGTCTGCAGGCCGACGCTCTATCCACTGAGCCAAACCGGTTTCGGCCTTAAAATCATTCTTATTACTTTTAATATATTTGTGTGAATTAAAGATAAAACAACATTTAAAAATTCTATAGTTTGTAATAAAATGATAAATTTAAATTGTTTCAGGTCTTAACTTGTTGATCCCACAAATTGCCATACTTTCTCTTGCCTTTTTTACTTTACAGAATAAGTTTCTCCTTTTGGAATAGACAAATCTTGCTAATCCTCAATCATTTTTTCTTTCCTCTCTTAGTAGGTCCCTCTTGTTTCTAGCTTAACCTACTTTTTTTTAATATGCTTTTATTCATTTCAGAGAGGAAGAGAGAGGGAG
This sequence comes from Myotis myotis, assembly GCF_014108235.1. NCBI lineage: Eukaryota > Metazoa > Chordata > Mammalia > Chiroptera > Vespertilionidae > Myotis > Myotis myotis. The sequence continues at coordinate 184,607,556 of NW_023416335.1, forward strand.
AGAGAGATCAAAACATCAATGGTGTGAATCATCCACCGGCTGCCTCCTGCACGCCCCCTATTGGTGATGCAGGCTGCAACCAAAGCATGTGCCTTTGGGTGGAATTGAACACTATCCATTGAGCTAAATGGTCTAGAGTTTAACCTACTTTTTGAAGACCTTTCTACCCACTGCTTTTCTTTTTCCAGCTCTTTCAACCCTATTTTAATATTGACAATATTTATTGTAATTCTAGTTGTTTCCATCCCCCCCCCGTAAGATGTATAGACTCCATTGGGGCAGAAAATTCACTATTTATTGTTGACCTCATAAACCCAGAATAATTTTAATAAAAAGTGACAATTAATGTTTTTCAATAAATGCATTTTTAAAAAGCATGTTATTCCTGTGATCAACCTCGCCCAGTGGTCAGCAAACTGCGGCCCCTTGAGTGTGGCTCTTCCACAAAATATCACATGCGGGTGCACAGTACAGTGCGATTGAAATTTCATGGCCACAATCAAGGGGCCAAAGAGCCGCATGTGGCTTGCGAGCTGCAGTTTGACGACCACTGACTTAGCCTGGAAATAAAACTTCTTCAAGTGGGCCTCAAAATTTAGTACACAATGGTTGAATTCTTCTATTTTTTGTTGTGCTCTTTACTCAACTGCCAAATTTATACATATATAAATGGGGGAAGAAAAAGATATGCCACTAATGTGTGGACTTGGAGTAGAAGGGAAGATTTATGAAAAGAAGTATAAAAGAATCATCACTTTGCATATTATATTTACCTCTTTATTTCATAGCGAGGATGAATTTTATCAAAATACCCCTTCCAAATTTTAAAATTTATTTTCCTTAATTACAAAGTACTACATAAAGAAACCTGACAAGTTTCTGTTTATTGCTCTTTAAGCAACTTGAAGCTGATTGCTTTTTTTCCCCTCGCCCCCTGAAATCTTACTATTATCTATTGGCATAAAATCAAAAGGAAAAAACGAGATAGAGAAGTTTCTTATTAAGAAAGACATTGGAAGGGTGGCGCTGCAGTACCCATATTTCTCCTTGAGATTTGAGACTCAGAAACATAGGCTCATATACTGGTATATCACTGTCAACCCTAAACGAATTCATTGAGGTAGCCATTTTCTTTTCATGACTGACTTTCACAGAAGAGATGCAAGGAAATAAAGACTCAGGTATTAATGGAAAAAGCAAAACTGATTAAATCTAAGTAAATTTATAGAGATGTTTACTCATCCTCTAAAACCTTTCTGTTTTCTTTCTTTGTTTTGTTAAAATTCTCACCCAAGGTTAGTTTTTCCATTGATCTTTTAGAGAGTGGAAGAGAGAGGGAAAGACAGAGAGAAACATCAATGTGAGAGAAACACATCGATTGTTTGCCTCCTGCACACACCCTGACCAGGGCTTTGGTTGCCTCCTGCACAGGCCTTGACCAGAATCAAACCCAGGACCCTTTGGTTCAAGGCTGATGCTCTGTCCACTGAGCAAAACCAGCTAGAGCTAAAAACTTTCTTAACAAAGTGAGATTATTTTTGTAGGTCCTAGGAGAAGGTAGATTCTATGTACAGAAAAACAGAGTATGAAGAGCTAGGCTTCTGTTAAGTTTTTAACTACCTAGATATGTAAAAGCCTAAGTGACAAGCTGACCACTTGACTGTTCAACTGGTATAGCTATGATGCGCACTGACCACCAGGGTGCAGACGCTCAATGAAGGAGCTGCCCCCTGGTGGTCAGTGCACTCCCACAGCAAGAGCGCCTCTCAGCTGACTGATGGGAGCCAGACACCAGGCTCATGGCTGGGGAGCTCAGCTGCCGCAGTGGCAAGCCTCTCTCCCCTCCACAGCAGTGCTACTGAGCGGTGGCAGTGGCAGCAGGTGCAGCAGGCCAGATTGAGTGGGAGCAATGCAGTGCCTGGCCTGGGCTCAAGCTCCTCCCCGGCCGCCTGCTGCTTTGCACACTACTGCAATCAGGGGTCCCAGATTGCGAGAGAGTGCAGGCCAGGCTGAGGGACCCCAACAGTGCACAAATCCATGCACTGGGCCTCTAGTTGGCTTAATAAGTCTTCGTTTCTAAATAGTAGCTCCAAATTGTTTTTAATGGCATATGCTCAAAACTACCATAGGAAAATATTTTTTTAAAGTTATTATTGGATGGTGGAAATATGGGGTGGAGTTAGCCTTAGAAAAATGAGAGCAGCATTACTTTTTAAAGAACACACACTTGTCTCAAGTCAGTATTGCTCCACAAGACAGGGCTGACCAAGACGGAACAGAAAACAACATGAATGATGTGAAGCTTGCTGTCCTGGGTGGTGAAGGAACAGGCAAATCTGGTGAGTGGCGGTATTTCCTCGGGCATGGTGTAGAGTGCAGATAGAGTGAGAAATATATTGATGTATATATAAAACTTGATATAATGATATAACTACATATTGTGTTTTATTAGCAGTCTTCATTTTATAAGCAAGTTAGGCAATTCACTGTATATTTAAAGAATTTTTAGACAGTTTAGGAAAGATAACTGTTGAAACTATTAGTTTGTCTCTTGTTTTACTGATGTTTAAATTAATAGGAATATAGGAATAAAAGGAAACCCTCCATCTATCCCACTTACTTCTCACTCCAAGACGGCTATTCTCACACCCACCAGTGGCCAAATGAAGGCCATGAAAGGATTCTTCTGCCTTAGACTAGGGGTGAAACGACATTCCTTAAAACCTGTGGATCATTTCCTAAATGCCACATTACAGGGGGAAAAAAACAAACAAAGCAAAACAAACTCTGGTGGGGCATGGCTTTGTAGATGCCTAGGAAGTAAGCAACCTTTGCCCAGACTTGAGAAGCCATCTTTTTTTTTGTTTGTTTTGTTTTTACTAACATTATTGTAACGAGGATGCCAGCAATAGAGCTGCCTGAGCCTAAGGAATCATAATTGGCCAAACCCAGGCACTTTAATGAGATAAACCAACACTATGGGCCCTTTTTCTAGTTCCTGTATTTTGAAGTCTCTCTATCCTTAAGCAATTGCAATTGTTTGATATTGTCCTTGTCATTATGAGCATGTAGCACCTTAGAACCACATTTCATTTGATAAAGAAAACAAAGATATGTTATAATTCTTGCATCTCAGATATAATGAGAAATCCATTTCTGTTAGGAAAGGTAAATTGCCTTCTGTGTTTGCATTTGTGAATTAATTACACAGTTATTTGAGTGGAGAACATTCTAAGATCACTTTCTTTCTAGCCTCCTAACCTTGATAGTTGTACAGTGGAAATCTTGCTGACTATTATTTAGACCAGAATTCAGTAAAGTTTTATGATCTTCCTGATGCTTGGTCATTTTTGAGCTGAAAGATAAACCTCTATGTACATAACTAAATTATCTGTATCCTAAAATAGAAATGACCATCAATCCTGCTTTTTTGTTTTTCAGCCCTTACAGTGAGATTTCTAACCAAGCGATTTATTGGAGAATATGCTTCTAATTTTGGTAAGTCTCTACGTTAGCCTTTTTCACCCTAAAATGTCATATCATAATTAAATAATAATTAAGATCAGAAAATAATTTTAATGGAAACTTTAATTTTTATACTTTAAAGCAACTTATTTTTTTTCCCCAAAGATTCTGGTTAGAAATGCCAAAATAAGTACTTGAACTGATAAAATTCATTTAATTTCATGTTAACTGAGATGGATTAGAAAGTCACTTGGTTTCAGTTTAAAATAAGCAAAACATTAAAACTGAGATCCACCTCCCCTCAAAAAAAAACCATATTGTAGAGCAAGTGAGTATGAATATTTTTGTAAGCTATGAAACAGTTTTGAAATTAAATCAGCATCTGTTGAAAGAGAAGGGCAAATTAATTATAAAAGCACAAATAACTTCAAAGTAAGCTTTATTTTTATTGCAAACTGTGTGAAAATATCAGGAAAATTATGTCTTGATTAAAGATCACATCTAATTATCTAGGTTGCTTATGTAAGTTTCAGAGAAATTCTAAAACAGATGTCAGGGTAACATGATATAATTTTATTATTTTGATCAGGATTAACATGACATATGGGAAATATCATGGTGGAGAACTAATAAAATGGGAAATGTTGCCAGAGGTTTGAGTATAATTTTGGCTCAGCAATTAATCAACATAATTGTACTAATATCTTACCTGATTGACTGTATGGGGAAAATGTGTTGGCTTTTAATTTAAAAAGAATGACAGATTTATAAGGAGTGTGAAAATTGGGAAAAATAGAAAATAATTATTATGTTCAATAATACTTATTTAGAGTAAAAGGAAATTATGATAACAAGTGTGTTTTTCCATGAGAAATAAATATAAACAAAAATCTTTAGCATTCAATTATGAGATATCACTTTTAGAGTATTTTAGAGAATAACTTTAGAGAGTATTGCATTGTGTTGTTTTCTACATATACATTATAGTATTTCAGTACATATGGCACTGTGAGCATCTTAGGACAAGTGCTTGAAACTGGTTATAGAAAGAAGAAATATATAGAAACAGAAATTCTCATTGTTTTATTTCTCAGGTCAGCAATCTCAGTCAAAAAGGTCAACATAACAGATAAGCTAGCAGTCAGACATGAGAGAATGTTCCAGAACTACAAAGCCAAACGTAAATAAAACAACACCCCAAAACAATAGCCCCAATAATGAAAAATAAATACCACCTTAATCTTTTATAAGATAAAGTTTATAAACAAAGTATACACATTTCTGGTTGTAACATCACTACTAAGAATATGAGACGTAGAGACATTTTGAAAAGATCACTGAATGAGCAAAAGGTGACCACTGTATGAAAACAAACTAGCGAAAAAATGATTCCATCTTGTAAATAAAGACTAGAAGGAGAAATAATAAAATTCTAAAAAGTTAAGAGTTGATGACTCCTGCTGGCTGTTGTTGAGTTTTGAGGTGGACTTTAAAAAACAAAATGTCTAGAAGAAAATTTTATGGTTCACAGTAGTAAACTTAAGTGAAGTTTAGAAGGCATTGTCTGAAAACATATTTTAAGGTTTAATGAAACTATATTAATTTCATTAAATGTAACATAATGATTTTAAAACTCATTCATAACTTTCTGAGGTTGGCTCACCAAATTTCTGCTACAACTGCCTGCTGTGAGTTATAGAGAGTTTGCCAGAATGGGTCATGAGTTTGTGTCAGTATTCCATTTTGGAGAGAAGTGGGTATTTATTAAAACATTGGAGGAACAGTTACAGAAAAAAAAATCCTTCATTCATTCAAGAAATATTTATTACACACCTGCCATGTCCCAGGTACTCTTAGAGGTAAATAAGTTAGAGCAAAGGACAACAACAAAAATGAAACAAATATCCAAACTCTCCTAAGACTTATATTCTGGAGGGAAGGGTTAGTCAATTAAAAAACATTAAATATAAACTATGATGAAAACTATGAAGAAAAAGAAAGCATGGGGTAGTGGCCCTATATTGTATGTGATAATATCTAATAGGGTGATCAGGTCATACCCAACTGAGGAGATATTTGTAAAGAGACATCAAGGAGGTAAAATTGAACCATGAAGATACTTGGGGGATTACATTCCAGCAGAAGAAACAATTATCAAAGTTCTGAGGCAGGAACATTCTAGAAAATGTGAGGGACAGAATGCAGGATGGAGTAGCTAAAGTGGAGAGAATTTTAGAGCAAGAGCCAGGGAGGTCTATTGAGGTCATAGACGTAATAGGAGACTAAATAATCAGCTACATTCTCAGGCATTTTAAAGGTTTTGGTTTATCCAAGTGAGATGAAGAGCCATTGGAGCACTTTGATCAGACAAGTAACTTGATCTGGTTACAAGGTTCACTCACATTTGCTTCTGTGTTGAGAATAGATTAGGCACAAGAAAGGAGTAAGGTGAGGGATGAAGCAGAGGGGTAAGTTAGAAGGCTTGGTAATAATATAGGCAAACAATGATGGCTTTGACAGTGTGTTAGCAATGGTGGTGATGAGAGGCTGATAAATTCAAAATATACTTTGACTGTAGAGTGAAAAAGAAATTTTAACAGAATAAATATGAGTTGTGAGAGAAAGAAAGAATCAAGGATGATATTAAAGCTCTTAATCTGAGAAACTAAAGTTAAGGACATGCCATTTAATGAAATGAAAAATTGTGGAAGATGCAGTCTTAGCAGGGAGATGTCCATTGTGTATCTAAGTGAAGATGTCCAATTGTAGTAGTTGTTCCTATCTAGAGTCCAGGAAAGAGGTCTTTGCTACAGGTATAAATTGGATTCATTAGCAATAATTGTTACATAATGTCTGACCGGATGCAATTATCAAGGGAGTGAGAATAGGTAGAGAGGAGATCCATAAACTGGATTCATGTTTGGAGTGTGGGAAGGCATGTATGGCAGGTCAAATGAAACAAAAAGAGTAATTTGGAGCAATAGGGAACAATGCAAAAACCAAAAGAGTGTGTTGCCTTGAAAGACATGTTAAGGAAGCCTTTTAAGAAGGCAAAAGTGATTAACTACTTATGCTACCGATAGAACAAGTAAAATCAAGGCACAGAACTGACCATTGTGTCCAAAACCATGACCTTGATAAGAACAGTTTGAGTTAAGTAATTGAAGTTAAAGCTTGATTGGAATAATTTGAAGAGCATGGAAGGAGAGAAAGTGGACACAGGATGTATAGATGCTTACCAAAAGGCCAGCAGAGAAATAGGACAACGGTTAAAAGATTGTGAAATCTAAAAGATTGTCAAGTTAGGAGAAGTACAGTTGTCATGATACATATAGTGAAGAGGAAAAATTTATGATGCACAAGAGAGATGTTGAACTTGTGAGGCCATGTCTTTTACTAGGTCAGATGAAGTGCTGACTAGTTCATAGTGAATAGATTGGCCTTAGATAGAAACACAGATAATTCATCCATAGTAATAGGATGGAAGATAAATATATAAGCACAAAGGCATGCAGCTGAATAGGTTTGGCGAATTTCACTTGTGAGAAACATACTAATATATGAACAAATACAACTAATACATGCTTTTTGACCACTAGCGATAAATGAAAGCCACTGTAAAATTCCATTAAAATATGACAGCTTGAATTTTCAACACTGTAATCCAAATATAGGTCCATTTTTTTTTATTCTGGAGTATTTCCATACTGACAATGAACATATGCATATTTTGCAGAATCCATCTATAATAAGCATTTGTGTTTGGAAGGGAAGCAACTGAATCTAGAAATATACGACCCTTGTTCTCAAGTAAGTAAAACAACATACTCTTTTATTTTTTCAATCATTATTTGAAAAAGATTGGATAAGGGTCAGTGTAAAATTGCCAGTCTTCAAACTAAATTTTCTTTTTTTTATCTTAATTATTAAAAATTTAAGAGATTATTTTTAGTGTTATGAATTTCATTATCTAGCTTCTCTGTAAAGTAAGATTAAACTATCATATTATAAATATCTTTAAAATACAAATATTAGGCTGGATTTATAATATACTAGAGGACTGGTGCACAAATTCATGCACCAGTGGGGTCCCTTGGCCTGGCCTGCAGGATTAGGCCAAAACTGGCTCTCTAACATCCCCCGAGGGGTCCCGGATTGCGAGAGGATACAGACCAGGCCGAGGGACCCCACTGGTGCACGATTGGGGCCAGGGAGGGAGGCAGGAGGTTGACCAGCCAGGGAGGGACCGTGAGAGGGTTCCAGGGCATGTCTGGCCCATCTCTCTCAGTCCCAATCGGCCGGACCCCAGCAGCAAGCTAACCTACCAGTCCACTGTCTGCCCCCTGGTGGTCAGTGCACAACATAGCGAGCAGCTGAGTGGCCTTAGCATATCATTAGCATATTATGCTTTGATTGGTTGAATGGACAACCAGACGACTGGACACTTAGCATATTAGACTTTTATTATGTAGTATTTTTATCAGGTCACAATGTAGCTGTTAGAAGTTAACAGTTTAATGGCTTATCATTGAAGTTTATATGTTCACTGTTTCCTTTATGACTAACCACTGTTGATCGAACATAAAATAGATTTTGAATATAAACTTCTTTGTTTAATCAAATACAAAAAAAGTGAAAATAGTATTATATAAATAACAGCAATTCAAGATTTCAAAACAACTCCATGGGACAGATTATTTTACTTGATGAAAATCTACCTTAAATGTTTTGAGCTAAACTTTATCTTTTTTTCCTGATTTAAACATAGCACCCAAATCAATAAGTACTCTATTTATTAATATAGATAGAAAATATTATATCTTTTCAAAATTACATGTGGATATTTATTTAAAAGACAACTACAGCTTATCAATTTTTCAAAGAAAGTTGGAGATATTTTCTTAGAGAAAAGTTGTAAAATGAGGTAGATATGACTTTATGATAGATTATATTTTACGGACTTTTAATCAAAAAGAATGATGAGGAAATAAACTACATTTTAGAAAATACCAGTGTTTGGCTTATTGAATTCTCTTCTAAATGAAATGTGTCTTCATTAATTAATTCTAAAGTGTAAATACAGGTGTCAGATTCCACCACTTTCAATGTGCTTGGTTTGTTTGCAGCCACAGAAAGCAAAATTTTCCCTCACAAGTGAGCTGCACTGGGCAGATGGATTTGTTATTGTATATGACATCAGTGACAGGTCTTCATTTGCTTTTGCAAAAGCACTGATCTACAGAATTCGGGAGCCACAAACTAGTCATTGTAAAAGGTAAGACATTTCTCATTCCTCTCCTTTCTTTTTAGTAAATCATCATAGAGCTGTAAGCATCATTAGGAAGAGTTTAATACAGCCTTCCAATTACAAAATTTAACAGCCCTGAACAATTCACCTTCCATTCCACAGGAGTTATACATGTAGTAAAAGGACTAAGATGAGAATACTTTATATCCTGGCTGACATAAACAGTTACTTGCCCTGAATAAATGGCTATTTTACAAGACAGCTTCTATTGTTAACATGACACTCGCTTGCAAAATAATGGTCCTTTGTACACAAGATAGTTCGCTTTCCTACCTTTTCTTTTTATTCCCACAAAAATGTTAAGGATACTAAATAAATCCAGATTTATTACATTTGTCATCCAATTTCTAGTCATTTGGTTGTTCAATCTATCAAAGCAAAATAGACAGCATAATGGAACCTATACAAATTCTAAGTATGAGAATATATTTTTCTTCATTTCACCTACTAAAATAAATAGCTAATCAACAATTGCCGATTAATTGTCTTGACAAAAGTAACTGTGAAGAAAGACATAACTGTGCTTTATTGCATTAGTAGGTATAAGTTTAAACATATAAATTACCTACTTTAATTTTTTTGTTTTATAGCCTTTCCCATTTAAAAATGTTTATTTTTATTCAAAATGCTGATGTAAGGGTTTCTGTGTGCTCTTAAGCAAATTTGCCCTTAATCTAAAATGACATTCTAAACTGAGAAGCAAAAAAAGCACAATACTAGTGATTTTTATATCTATTTTAAATGCCCACTATCAAGAAACCATCAGATAATAATTGATAATGGATATTTCCCTGGGGTCAATTGGCGGAAATTCTTGCTATATCTGATTGACCTTAGGTAAATCCTTTAATCTCTAAGGCCTAATTTTTCTGATTATAAAACTGATGGAAGCATGTTAGGAGAAAAGTATGTGATGTTACTAGGGCACCCCACAGCTCTGATTTCCAATAATATTACTGTGTGGTTTCTTTAAACATCATTGTTTCAAGCATTAAATGTTTTATATGTAAGCATCATTACTTAAGTAAACGACAGAGATAATAATCCTTTGATATTCCTCCAAATCGAAGTAAGCACTCAAGAATAATAATAAAAAAAATACAAAAAACAACTGTCTTTAACATTTCCAGACAATCTTTTTAATGTCCTGACTAAATAATTTGTAGAGTATTTTCAATCTGTATAGACTAGAAAATCAACTTAACATTGTTTTATTAAAATTACATCCCATATTTGTGACCCACCTTCAAAATATTTTACAATTCCCCATTAATTCTTTACAATAATTTTCTGAACTATGTAGAAAAAGTTATTATTAATAATACCCTCAAAAATCCAACGCATACAGTGCTTTTTCCCCTCATAGCTCACACTGTCATATGAATGAAACTAACTCTTAGTGGAATCTGAGGACAATATCTTTTCAGACAGAGTTGATTACTGCATTTATTCAATTCTTTACTATAGTAGATATCTTGGCAGAGTTTCTCACCACTTATGAACTAGTAATCTTACCATGTTCTTTAAACAAAACTCTGTTTTAAGAATGTTCTGTTGTAACAAATGAGGATACACTGATATTTGCCAAAGACATATACTTAACAAGGGAATATATATCTTAAATAAACAGAAAAATTGTACAAGGTCATGAGATTGTGAAATTTTTTCTTTATTATGTTATAATGGATATTAACAAAGAATAAACAGCAATGAGTATTGAATAGTATTATATCTTATTATATATCTAAATTGTCCAATCACAGTAGCTCTTTAATAAAGAGTTAGTCCTCTTTCAATTGATAAGAAAAAGAAAAATGATATTTATTAAGCATCTTTTATTGCTTGGCACTGTGCTAGTTATTTTTATATACATTATTTCATTTAATTTCAATGAGAATTCTGTGTGATCATGACTATTTTACTATTTTTCACATATAAGGAAAATGAAAATTGGAAAAATAGGAATTATGCCTCATTAGTAAACAGAACCATAATTCAAGAATAACTTTGTGTCACTTCAAATCATATGCTTTAAGAGCCTTACTGCTTCTGTGTCATTTACTACATTCTATCTGAAATAATTGTTGTGCATACATGGGGATACATGTCAAATGCACATGACCATAAATAACACATACTATTTTTTGTCTGTTTTGGTCCATAATTCTTGTTTACATAAACCTACTTAATCCTGTATAATAAAAGAGTAATATGCAAATAGACCGAACGGTGGAATGACCAGTCACTATGATGCTCACTGACCACCAGGGTGCAGATGCTCAATGCAGGAGCTGCCCCCTGGTGGTCAGTGCGCTTCCACAAGGAGAGAGCCGCTCAGCCAGAAGTCGGCTCAAGACTGGCCAGAGCAGTGGTGGTGGCGGGAGCCTCTCCCACCTCCACAGCAGCACTAAGGATGTCTGACTGAAGGTTTAGCCCCGCTCCCCAGGGGAGCAGGCCTAAGCCGGCAGGTGGACATCCCCGAGGGCTCCCAGGCTGCCAGATGGCGCAGGCCGGGCTGAAGAACACCCCATCTGAGTGCACGAATTTTTGTGCACTGGGCCTCTAATTAAAAAATAATTTTTAAAACCACTCTTGCCAAAAAATCGTGTATCTGTATTTCAGAGTTGTGGAATCAGCAGTGCTTTTGGTTGGTAACAAGCAAGATCTCTGTCATGTGCGAGAGGTTGGCTGGAAAGAAGGGCAAAAACTGGCATTGGATAACCGGTGCCAATTCTGTGAACTGTCTGCAGCAGAGCAGTCTTTGGAGGTAGAAATGATGTTTATCAGAATTATCAAGGACGTCCTGACAAACTTCAAACTCAAAGAAAAGAGAAGATCCAGTGGATCTAGATCAATGGCCAAATTGATCAATAACGTATTTGGAAAGAGAAGGAAATCTGTTTAGTAGACATGTGATCTTGAGGGTTTATTATATCAGAGAATTTCATTCATATGCTAGTTGAATTTAACCTTTGTTTGCAATTTAAAAAATATTTTAGAGATATGAAGTGATTGAATATGAACCACAGCTCTGTTTTTCAATATATAGTTTGCCTTTTTGGTTGTTTGTATTTTGTACACTCTGCTTCACACTTAAACTTCTCTTTATTACACAAAATCGCCTTCAGTATAAACTATTGGTGGATTACTATACAGTTTGCCTTGCAAATGAACATTGCTCTGTAATTTTATTAAACTGCCATTCTACAGTCCTGTTTGCCTTTATTTTATGTATTTCTTTAGAATAAACATATGGTTATATTCATGTATTTCATATTTTGTAGGACTTAATTTATATACCTGTGAAACTTCATGATCTATTTAATAGAAATACATGAATTTAATTTTAAAAATGTCTTCATGATAATCCATTGAGTTACTTGAAAATGCACACATATTACTTATAACTTAGGCTTTAAGAAGTTAAATGTTTTGCCCATAAGTACCTAGTTTGTAGTTGGTCTGATGTTGAAAAATCTCTGCTTTGCTTTGTATGCTATGCTAACAAGGGCAATTATAACAGAGAAATTGGCTTACATAGCTAAGATCCTTTTGGGATCAAAAGATTAGTCTTTTATAGTTCATTTAGGAATCATACATGATAAGGAGAGAAAAAAAATAAGAACTGATTGGTAAATATATAACCTTTAAGGACTTATTGCCTTGAAAGAAATATTGCATTAGATACAAACATTTTAGGCCTTCCCAGATTACTTTGAATTTCCTTCTGAAGTCAACCAACTACCTCATGGACTTTATTGCCATTGCTCCTACCTTCGCTAAACTTGCCACCTACTACGAATTTCAGCCAAATCGCTGAAAATTAAGGTTAAGTATTAGAGAAGTTAAAGTGGGAGTACAAACAATCTACTACATACTTGGTTACCATGTAGCATCAGTATCCTGGGGAAAGGGTGGAAGATCTTGAGTAGAGGGTGATACTATAGGAGTTGGGGTAGGGTGACTCAGAATATTAGGCTGGGTAGGAAGGAATTCATTGACTTGGTGTTACTCACTATGAGTCATGATTCAAATCTTTAGGATCAACACCTAGGGCTCATTCCTATAGCTTTGCTGTTCATTAGAAGTCTAGCCTTGATGATATGCTAGAATAAAAGTGGTGCATAGAACTTTGTGTGGTGGTATACAAAGCCATTCATAATGCTCATGAAGATGGAGGAGTTAGACTTGATATGGTAAGTTTGACTAAGCACCCATCATTTGACTGGATTCTCTGGGACAATTCAAGGGAACTTTGAAGTGAGGAATGCACTGGTGAGGGGCACAGGCAACCCTGAGAAGCTTAACAATGACTGTGCCCTCCAGGTTAGAGTTGACAATAGGAAGGCTGCCACTGAACTGCAGTCCTCAATGCTGATGATAGAATCCTGGAACAGCAGGGTCTGAGGACAGCAGTGAACCCTTCCTGTTATGCATTCACTGTCATAGCCAGGGTTGAGGCTCCATTTTGATACTATTGGCTGGTTGGAGACTTAGAAGTGGCATGCTCCATGAGCTGTACTGAGGCAAAGTCCATATTGTGGACTCACGCATTGCTTCCAGCCCTGCCACCAAGGCTGTGTTATCATGGGTCCATTACATAAGCACAGCAGTGGTCAAGAAAACAGACAGGTTATCTGCAGGGCAGGTCGTCCTGTCCATCCGGTTGTAATGTGACTACTCATAGGTGGATGCTGTCTGGTGGGCATTAACATGATACACAAAGATCTATATACTTTACGCCCTCTCTGAGAGATTCATTCACATGCTTTTTCTCATGTTATTCTTGTAGCGATTCTTCCAGTCTTTCCTCTTCATTGTACAAAATAACACTCAGATATATATCTCTAACCAATTGGCAAAACTACGATCCCTACCTAGAAATCTGTACCACATGACACCTTTCCCACTATACAAGGTAGACAACAAAGTGTACTTCCTGAAACTCTGACAAATGGGATAATTTACTTTCACTGATGAACTTCATGGTTACCTTCATGTGGGATGCAATGAGCACAGCTCTCTTTTGGCACTAGTACATCAAGCTTAAGTGAGAAAAGCTTCTTATTAACTAGGGATGTTTAGATTAGATTGCTATGTAAATGAGAAATAAACCTCTAGTGTAAAGAATTATTCTGGTAAAGTCAGTGATATACTTTTTTGGTCAACTATAGGAATTTTATTAATATTGTATAATCTTTGTATGGACTACATATGTATTTACATATATACATGTATCCCAGTTTAAGCAATTACACTTTAAATTAAGTTTTGTTTTACTTTATTCTTAGTTTTCTCCTGGATAATCTTAGTTTTAGAGATTTGGTTAAAATTATTTTTCCAGTTACAGAATGATTCTTTGGGGATATTATTGCTTTAAAAATGAAATATTTATCCATATTATATGGAAGGACTCTACTCTCAATATGGTATGGAAATTCTTTCATAGATTAGTTGTGTATATGTGTATCTGTGATGTGTCAGAGTGCAAAATTTCTCTCTTAAAGATATTACAAAACTTTATTATACCATGATTTTTTATCAGTATGGCTCACTTACATTATTATAAGTATTTTATGAAACATACTAATAATAACTAGTGCTAAAGAGAGAGAGAGATGTGTTAATTAACTTGATTGTGGTAATCATTTCACAATGTATACATATATCAAAACATTCTGTTGTACACTTTAAATATATTATAATTTTACTTGTCAATTGTAACTCATTAAAGCTGGAAAATCACCATTGTTTTACAGTAAAAACAGAATTTACATTTTAGGAGGTAGTTTCTATGAGGCAACTTTAGAAATGAACTGCTGATTTTTCTGAATGAAATTTAAAAGTAGTTGGATAATTTCTGCTTTTGGACAGTTTCAAAACCGGTTCAGACATTTTTTTGACACTTCTCCCTTTAAAGATTGAGTCCAGTTCTCCTTCCTTGCTAATGGATTATCCTTATTGACTCTATTTTAGAAAATTGAATGATGTAGAAATAACAGGTAGGGCTTATGAGACCCCATTGATAAAGGAGCTAGAGTTCCAATCCATTCCTCCATCCGTCTTCGATTTGGGACCTATGAGTCAACATATATGAGTCTTGCTTCCCTGAAGGCACCAGGCTGGAGCTACTGTAAGGGGTTAGTGATCACACAACCACCAAACATATTAGCAAATATTCAGATAACTCCAGTCTCTAACCTTGCACTCCCACAGCAGATGCCAGATGGAATAGGAGTGACTTATCCCCACACAATTTTGCCCCATATGCAGACTTGGGAGTGTATTAAGTATCATTGTTGTTATGGGGTTGTTAAACCATCATGTTTTGGTGGTGTTACATGGCAACTAGAACAGACGATTCATTAAAACTTTCAGTAACTCAGCCGACATGAAATACTTGCCTTTCTTCTGGGGAAAAAACAGGGTTAAAAAAGGATTCTTCTGAACAGATTTCAAAATCATCTACAACATGAAGTTGTCCCAATACCAGTTTTCTTGTAAATATAATTTACATGTATGGCAACTTGCAAACCTAAAAATAATAAAGTGCAGTTTTCCAAAAACTGTAGTAACCACATCTACTCACTGAGAAACAAATACATCAACATTAGGCCACGGAATGTTGCAGGTTGAGGATCGCAAGTGTCTCTATAAATCTCCGAGATAGTTAAGCTGTATCACTAGGCCGGGAATTGCCTGTGCTGTTTCTAGTAAAAAAGGTGCTGTCATTCATTTTGGATGAGCTTCAGTGAGATAACACATAACGAGGGGCAACAGCTGAGGAAGGGAATGCCAAAAGGGAGGGGCTTCTGAAATGGTTTTGATTTAATACAAGGCATGCGCTATTAATAAAGAGGTTGAATGATACCTGTATGTTTTATAGGTTTATAAATTGGCTGTAGTAAAATATTTTACATCTTAGATCACTAGGTATTGTTTCGGCTTATTATGGGAGATATCTATCTAGAGTTGACTGAATTGTATTAATCTGAACCTAGTTTAATGATGCCTTAACATTTTTATGGGGGAATTTAATGTTTGCAATATCCATGTTCCTTATTTGAAAGCGTGACTTATAGGTTTCTCATCTTCCTTAAATTATGAAATCCTTCGGCTAATAAAGGAAAATGATTATAGTTTGCAAAAAAGGCAAAGTCATTTAACAATCCATATAACTGTCTATTGTAGGACTTTGCATAATAATTGTAATTTAGCTATTAGGGATTCTAAAGGCAGTTATCAGTCATACTCTACAATTCTGGGGGAATCAGGCAAAGCCCAAATTATTGAAAGCATTTTAAATTCTCAAAGAAAAAAACAGAAATATTATAAATTGAAAATATACTCTTCAGTGACAACATATTATTTTCAAAGCAAAGAAGTTCATTATAATTTTCAAATGTATAAACCACCAAACAGATTATTTTTCTTTCCTTTGGTTCGAGATATAATTTAAGTTTATTTCTAATAATGGAAATATAAGTTCTAAGGAGGGAATTAGCAGACTATGAAGTATCAGTGGCAATGTGGGATCTGCAGATTTTAGTAATCCTGGAACTACTAAGGCATAAGGAGTTAAGAAAAAAAGAGGAAAATGAAGAAGATTAAGAGATGGAATTACTTGCCATAATATGAAAGTATGACCATGTTATCTCTGTATCTTTAGTTCATTTTAAAGGACTAAAGATAAATATTTAACAGCTAAACACATGAAAACATTTCAAAACACACATTAAATTAGATTGATATTGTTACCAGATGTAAAGTTACTTTCTGGTAATAAATTATTTTGGTTTTCGAAGTTTGGTAGTATTTCTATATACAAACACATCTGGAATTAAAATTCTGGGATTGAGCTGGAGGTAAAATGTTTAATTTATTCAAACAACAATTATAAAAAGTAACCTGTGCATTGACTTTTATCAGAATATTTTTATCCTATAGCAAAAGAACTCTCCATATTACTCAATTTGTTATTCTCCACAACAGAAGAGGTTTTGAGCAAAATTTGTTCAAAACTAGTTTCATCATTCTAAATTACTATTTTTAATAACATCTTTTTGAAGCTAAACATATTTGCTTGTAGATTAAGACTTACACACATACAGTGGGGCCTTGACTTGCGAGTGTCCCGACTAAAGAATTTTTTGAGATAACAGCTGTCTCTCAGCCGATTTTTTGCATTGAGTTGATAGAGTAATTTGAGTTAACGAGTTCCTTAATGAGCTCGGTCTCAGAACGAATTAAACTTGTAAGTCAAGGCCCCACTGTATATGCGTTTGTGTATATATGTGTATATAGATACATCACTAGTTATACTATATATCATGAGTAAGTGATATCTATTAAAGAACTTTAAAATTGTACACATATTGGCATATATTTTTTAAATCATGGGGGTTAATTGAGATATCAATAATTTCAAGGACTGAATCTGTCGTTTTGCACTTTTTATTAAAATTCTATTTTTAATTTGAATAATGAGTTTATAATAGCATTGAAACTTCTGAAACTTCATATCACAAAAGTCATGCAACAGAAATTCAGTGCTTGTAACTGAAATGAGACTTGAAATAATAGATAAAATCATACCTTATGTTTGTGCAATGTTCTGGCCTGAAAATGCATACTTTGCCAGGTGACATCTACCTACAATATATAGGGTTGAGAAAAAGTAGGTTTACAGTTGTAAGTACATGAAACACAGCTTATTTTTGCATTATTATTTCTTAATTATTGTATTATTTTTCATACAAACAACTCTACACTTACTTTGCCCAACCCTGTATTACCCTTTGCTTAAGTCCTGGCTTGTACACAAGCTTTACACAACTAGAAAACTGGCCAGCTCCCTCCCCTCCCTGAGAATTTCTGAACTAGCCACAGCCCTTATCTCCTATCACTCAGGATCCACTGCCAACATCTTGTATCTTTCTTCAAACACTCACAGCAAGATACATAAGAAAAGCCATAGTGACAAACAGTTTCTGAGCCTGCCTAGTACTCATGGGTAACAGCAAACACAGATGAAGTAGAGAATTAGTTGTTGAAAATGTTGGGGCAGGGTCTCAAAGAAGTGTGATTTAAAACCATACCTGTATTGCACTTGTTATAAAAACCACACAAAATAATTATTGTTGCGCTATTCATCAAATATGTATTCTTTCTTGTAATGAGAGAATGACAGGTTTGGGAACCACCTTCCATCACAATAAAGCAAAAACTAAATCAATTTCAATTATGCACAGGAATTATGCTGAGATAGACACAGCAACCAGACTTCCAGCATGAGATCTGAGAGAGATACAATATACCCTTTTAAAATAATGATGCAGAAGATGGTGAAGATAAGGATAAAATAGGTGCATCTATGTTGGCAAAACTGGATAATTCAACATCTTTCCTCTTACAAGGATCAAGAACAATAAAACTGTACAAGCAGATAATACCAATCCCCCAACATATGCATTAATAACAGTTTTAAAAATATTCCTCAACACGAGGACATAGCAACATTAATATGAAATTGGAATACATTTATAAAAATAATTTTTAAAATAAAAAGTAAATAGATCATCTAGAACAGACTTTTAAAATCTGGGTTTAAGGCAATGAAAAGTTGCATTGGCCCTACAGAACATAAATTAAATGACATTTATGTAAAACAAGAGAAGATTTTTAATAACACAAAGGACAAAGAAATAAATATTGTCATAACATAAATATTATAAATACAAAAATTAGAACCTAACTTAAAATAATAGTGATACATATTCCTAGAATATGACTCAGAATTCCAAAGCAGTAGCAATAATCCCCTTCTGGTTGTGTAAGGATATAGAACATTTGAAGGAAATGTTGGTAAAACTTTAGTTATAAAGATAAATAAATTTGGTTGAAATATGAAGACTTAAGATATTTCCAGATAAGCTAGTGCTCTCAAAATACAATCAAGTAGTGTTACTAAAAGATTATCAAAGTTTCAATCCCCCAAAATAGAGAATAATCAAAATTAGGAATTTAGGAACTAGAAGGCTATAATATGAAAGAAATGTGATAAATCTATTTATCTAATCTAATAAAAGAGAAATATGCAAATTGACCACACCTCTGCCATGCCCCAAGCCATGCCCACCAGCCAATCAGAGCAACTATATGCAAATTAACCCAACAAATATGGCGGCCGGCAGCCACGGAGCTGGAGCAAGCAGGAGGCTTGGTTGTCCAGGTGATGGAGGAAGCCAAGCTTCTTGCCTGCCCTGGCCCGCTGTGACCTCCGCTCAAGGCAATAAAGTTTCAATTATAGAAGATAAATAAACCCCAGA
Source organism: Myotis myotis (assembly GCF_014108235.1). NCBI lineage: Eukaryota > Metazoa > Chordata > Mammalia > Chiroptera > Vespertilionidae > Myotis > Myotis myotis. Next base: position 184,626,657 of record NW_023416335.1, read on the forward strand.
TACCTGCTTCCAGCCAGCCTCCACTGGGAGCTTGGGTGGCTGGGGGCTGTGGCCAGACTGCAAACAGCCATCAGCCCCTCACCCAGGCTGGCCAGGCACCACAGGGGGAACCCCCACCCTGAAGGAGCTGTGGCCAGCATGCAAACAGCCATCAGCCCCTCACCCAGGCTGGCCAGGAACCCCAGTAGGACCCCCACCTTGAAGGGGCTGTGGTGAGCCTGAAAACAGCCATCAGCCCTTCAACCAGGCTGGCCAGGCACCCCAGTAGGACCCCCACCCTGACCCAGAGCACCCTTCAGGGCAAACCAGCTGGCCCCCACCCAGGCACCAGGCCTCTATCCTATATATTAAAAGGATAATATGCAAATTGACCTTAACAGCAGAACAACTGGGAATGACTGGTCACTATGACACACACTGACCACCAGGGGGCAAACGCTCAATGCAGGGGCTCCCCCTTGGTTGTCAGTGCACTCCCACGGAGGGAGCTCTGCTCAGCCACATGCCAGGCTGATGGCTGCCAGTACAGCGGTGGTGGTGGGAGCCTCTCCCACCTCCTCAGCAGCACTAAGGATGTCGGACTGCAGCTTAGGCCTGCTCCCTGCTGGCAAGTGGACATCCCCTGAGGCTCCCGGGCTGTCAGAGGGATGTCTGACTGCCAGCTTAGGCCCAATCCCCACGGGGAGCAGGCCTAAGCCAGCAGGTGGGCATCCCCCGAGGGGTCCCAGACTGCAAGAGGGCACAGACCGGGCTGAAGGACCTCCCCGAGTGCACAAATTTTTGTGCACCGGGCCTCTAGTATGAATATAATAGTATAGTATCCCCCCAAAATAGAGAATAATCAAAATTAGGAATTTAGGAACTAGAAGGTTATAATATGAAAGAAATGTGATAAATCTATTTATATGAATATAATAGTATAGTTGACATTATTTGCCACTGGTGACCCTAAACTGATTTCTAGAAATCTAGACTATAGCTGCTCAGGATATTTTAAATAGGCTTTGTTATAGCAGAGAAAAATATAAACAATATTTTTGTCTAACAATACATTTAAAGTAATTATGGTATGTGGATTATATAATCACTTACTGAGTGTGTACTAGGTATGTAGTGCTAGATGGTTTAAACATATTTTATATAAATATATAAAAGTGCCTTGCAAAGAATATACTAATTTTACATAGCTTAGGTAGTTATATCATTTATGCAGCTCATCATAGATAAAACAATTAATGTAGGTCAAGGACCAGTCACTGCCAGAGCAGGGCTTCACCAGTAAATGCAGCTGGCTCTAAACTGCTCTCTCCACCACACCACACTTCCTCAACACTAATGAAAAATATACACACATTTAAAATGATTTCTACAGATGACTATGTTTTGGTAATAAATATAACACAAGATAGAAAAGTATAGGTACATATGACTTAATTTATGTACAAACATATCTGGAAAAATGATTTCTAAGTAAATATGCAAAAGGATTATTAGCCCTTGGATGATTTTCTCTCTATGCTTTCCAAATTTTTGTAAATGAACATTAATTACTTGTTTAACCAAACAATTAAAGGTTACTTCATAGTGACAAGTATTGAAAGACTTTATGGGGCTAATTTACATAATCAAACATTGTAAGGGAATTATAAAAATGTCTGCACAGCTTACATTTATTGTTAAGATCTTATAGATCTTTACTAGTATTTTTAAATCTAACTCTTATTAATCACATTTATTATTGATTTTGAAGATGATTTTCTTTCGCCAATTTTCTACAAGAGCATGGATTATACTTATGAATTAGAAAAAAGACATTTTTTATTAATGTAATTTACATACAATAAAATGCACATATTTTTAGTGCACAGTTCAGTGAATGTTAACAAATGTATTCACCTGTGTAACTGCTGTCAAATCATGATATATAACATTTCCATCATCCTGGAAACTTTCTGGTTCTCCTTTCTGAGCAATCTGGAAATCAGCTTGCCATTTTCTCATAAATGTAAATGAAACCTAGTTAACGATGGAAAGAGCATGCAATTATTATAAACAATAGAAAGAGCATGTGACTTTTATGCAATGAATACATCCATATTACATACTTTGAGCTCCACAAAAGTGGAGCCTTTGTGATTTTCTCTCACCAAAATCTCCCCAGGGCCTTATCATAGTTTCTGGTACACAGTTGAAGCCCATACATACTTACTGAATAAAATATTTGAATGCATATTATATGGCAGGCATTGTGCTATCATTTTTAAATGAGAGGCCCAATGCACAAAATTCATGCACTTGGGGGTCCTTCAGCCTGTCCTGTACCCTCTTGCAGACCGGGACCCCTCAGGGGATGTCTGCCTGCCGGCTTAGGCCTGATGCCCCTGGGGATTGGGCCTCAGCTGGCAGTCAGACATCCCTCTTGTAGCCTGGGGTTCTCATAGTCTGTGACCCCTTGCTCCTTACCTCCCCCTGCAGCAGAGGCAGGAGAGGCTCCTGCCATCATTGCTGTGCTCACCAGCCATAAACTCGGCTTTTGGCTGAGCGGTGCTCCCCCTGTGGGAGTGCACTGACCACCAGGGGGCAGCTCCTGCATTGAGCATCTGCCTCCTGGTGGTCAGTGCACATCATAGCGACCGGTAGTTCAGCTGTTTGGTTGATTTGCATATTAGGGTTTTATTATGTAGAATATTTTATAATAGTATTTTATCATATAAAAAGATGCTATTAATAAGTAGAAAGCATTTAAAAATAATATTGCATTTGTTATAAAATTCAGTGTTCAACAAAAAGAAGTATAAAGAAAAAAATACTGATAGTTCTCATAACATTCTCAAGCAATCACTCCTATATATTCAGTATCGCTAGTTTGGAGTGTTTCTTTCATTCTCATTTTTGCTCTTACAAACATAAAACACATATTCTTTTAACAAATAAATACAAAAACCAATGTTTATCAACAATCTGTTATGGGCCAGGCTTTGTACTAAGCTTTGGGGAGAGAGCAGCAAACAAAACACAAAACTTCACAACATCATAAAGCTTAATTTTCGTGGGAAGAGACAATGATAAACAAAATATGTTAATTTTGCAAGATTTTAGATGATGATGAGTGCATAAGGACTACAGAGAAAAGTAAATTAGCCAAGAAAGAGAATGCCATAGGCTTGGAAGAAAGAGGGTAGCTATTTTAAACTTTCTTCTTTTTTTAAAATACATTTTAATTGATTTCAGAGAAGGAGAGAGGGAGAGCGAGAAAGAAACATCAATGATGAGAGACAATCATTGATCAGCTGCCTCCTGCACGTCCCACACTGGGGATGGAGCCTGCAACCCTGGCATGTGCCCTTGACTGGAGTCGAACTCAGGACCCTTTAGTCCGAAGCCAGATGTTCTATCTATTGAGCAAAACCAGCTGGGGCAAGGATGGCAGATTTAAATGAAATTAGGTATGGGCTTTCTGAAAAGATTTTTCAAGTAAAGACATGAAAGGTCAGGAATGAAGCATTCAAGAAAAAAATAAAAAGCATTTCGGAACTGGAGAGCATTATGCTAAGCGAAATAAGCCAGTCAGTGAAAGGTAAATACCACATGATCTTACTCATTTGTGGAATATAAAGAACATTATAAACTGATGAACAAAAATAGATACAGAGGCAAAGAAGCATCGAACAGACTGTCAAACTACAGTGGGAAGGTAGGGGAGAGTTGGGGGTGGGTGTAAGAGATCAACTGAAGGACTTGTATGCATGCATATAAACATAACCAATGGACACAAGACACGGGGGGGTTGGGGGAGGGCATGTGCTGGAGTGTAGGGGAGGCCGGGAGGAGGTCAATGGGGAAAAAAAAAGAGACATGTACTACTATTTGTAATACTTTAAACAATAAAATAAAATTTTTTAAAAAAGCCATTTTGTTTATTGGGGGTGGGGCCAAGTGGGCCATGGTGGGTTCCAAGTGTCACAGTCCTCAGGTATGGCAACTTGATGACCAGCAAGGGCTGCATAATGCCTGAGCTTGGCGAAGCTTTCCTCTACACCCTGTTTCTGACCAGGGAACTGGAAGTCAGGACACCCTGGGCCAGGGACTTCACCATGACCTTGATGGAACCCACCTCCAGCCCTGCAGGCCTCTGGAATGCCGCCACCACCACCCCACTTGCATCCTTAGTGACTGGCTTCCAGAGCTTGAGTGGTAGTGGGTTGTAGTTCTCCACAAGGTTGTGGATCTCCATGTACCTTCACAAGGAGACCCACCAGCTCAGAACCTTGTAGGTTAATGGTTGTTTGATTAATATCTTACTATGTAATCTCCTAATTCTTTACCCCATCTATAGTAATAAAAGCCTAGGTGGCCCTCGCGCCCTCTCGCGATGCCTTCACGTCATCACAAAATGGCCTCCCCATGTCATCACAAGATGGCCATCACAAGGTGACTGTCACAAGATGGCTGGTGGGGGAGGGCAGCTGGGGGGACCAGGATGGCAGGGGAACAGTTAGGGGCAATCAGGCAGGCAGGCAGGCAGGCGAGTGGTTAGGAACCAGCAGTCTCAGATTGTGAGAGGGATGTCCCCCAAGGGGTCCCAGGTTGGAGAGGGTGCTGGCTGGGCTGACTGACACCCCTCCCACACCAGTGCAAAATTTTGTGCACAGGGTCTCTAGTTTTAGAATAAAAGATTTGTGTTCCTGCATCTGGAATTATTAAGACAGATTGAGTGAATGTCTGTTGAATGAAAGGGAGGGAACAATCTGATTCAGGAATGGATGAGAACCCATTTTAGGAAGTGTGTACCCGTGGATATGTCTCTGGACTTTTTAGTCCCTTTTTATTTTGTTTGTTGTCTTAAATATATTAAAATTGCTTGTGTTTTCATTTCTAAACATCTAATATAAAAGCCATTATCTTGCATTGCTTCTTTAAAACACAATTGTAAAAGCATTTCTTGTTACATTACATTTCAGTGATATTTTGTTACATGTACTATGGGAAGCTAATAGGCCTCATAAACTGTACCTAGAATATAAGTTGTACTGATAGCATATTCCAACCTCTAAATGCCTTTCATGTCAGCATGAGAGATATCATCAGGCATTTGAAAGCTCCGGCCTATTTATAAAGATACCATCAAAACCTGCCTGATGTAGCTGACTTATGAATCAATTATCTGAACTACACCAAGTGATGTATCTATTCTGAATTTTAGAGCCATATATTTGAAGCGAAACTACACACAGATAAACTATTCAATAGCCTATCATGATTCTTATCTTCATGTTTATATCTGTCAACTGTGGGAAGAAAATAAAGCAACATCTTACTGACTTTACAGGGAAGAGTTTTTAAAAATAAATCACACTTACAAATTCTCTCTCTTTCCATAACACACACACACACACACACACACACACACACACACACACCTACCTGCACACCTGGCTGTCAATTACTTATGGCCTAAGAGAAAATGAGCACAGAGATAAAAAAGAAAAATTTAGATAACATTCAGAGCATGCAGGGATTACTCTTGTTTTAAAGGGCCGGAAATAACAAGTAATATTAATTCTCTTAAGTTTCATGTCTTAAAAGGCTAAGTATTTCAGTAAACAAATATGTCATTGTTGTTATAAAAGTTACAAAGCCACTAGATGTGGAAACAGTCCGGTTTCATCTCAGAGGTTGTTGAAAATCAGCCAAATTTGAGAGAGATGTATGTCCTTTCTGTTTTGCTTTAGGTGATACCTCACAAGGTATGTCCTATTTCAGCATCTATTCTTCATTTGTAAATATTAATTATCTCAGTTTTATTGCTTTGCCTGGAAGTGTTCAGATGTCAGCATACAGTGGGGCCTTGACTTACGAGTGTCCCAACTAACGAGTTTTTTGAGATACCAGGTGTCTCTTGGCTGATTTTTTGCATTGAGTTGACAGAGTAATTTGAGTTAACGAGCTCCTTAACGAGCTTGGTCTCCGAACGAATTAAACTCGTAAGTCAAGGCCCCACTGTAGTTTTGTTCATGTTAACCAAACTCATAAGAAACAGACACACTACTAGGATGATAGTAGATTAATACAGAATGAGAAATGTAGTAACTTTTAACTATTCAATTATCTTTTCAATATAAACATCTGCATAAGAGACCAACTTAATATCAGAAGTTGGTTTTTCTGCTTCAAATTAAAATAAGAGAAACTGGACATCTTTGAAAAAAAATTGACTTCTAGGGGAGTGAAAAGTAAGAAGCAATTAGGGATTAAATTAGAACATTGCAGTTACCTTGTGAGATAGTTTGAGAGTTGAAATCAATTTACATGGTAACTTTCAATGCTTCTATAAATACAGGGTCAATTTATCTATCTCTTTACTAAAATTCACTTAATTATCCAAGAAGGTACAGTCCATGTTAAAAATCCTCCCCCAAACATTAACAAATGAAAAGAAAAGAGAGGGGTATTTTAATATCAAACACTGTGCTACAAATTGGGTATTTCCTACCATAGGGCTATTAGGGACAACTTGAAGTTTTTGTATCTGTTTTATACAAGGTACTATTCTCTACTTGAATAATTCTGATTTTTGTCTCCTTAAATACATGTATTATTTTTGTTGTTGTTGTTAATCTTCACCCAAGGATATTTCTCCATTGACTTTCAGAGAAGGTGGAAGCGGGTGGGGGAGAGAGAGAGAGAGAGAGAGAGAGAGAGAGAGAGAGAGAGAGAGAGAAAGATGAAAATGGCACATTGATTAGCTGCCTCCAGCAGGAGCCCAGACTGGGCCAGAATTGGGATCAAGCCTGCAACCGAGGTATGTGTCCTTAATCGGAATTGAGTCAATGAAGCTTCGGTCCTTGGGGAGACATTCTAGCCACTGAGCCAAATTGGCTAAGGCTAAATGTGTGTGGGTGTTTTTCAAAGATTTCCCATATTCTTAGACTATGTGAGATAATATCCTCCACCATTATGGACTTCACAGTATTATTTTGGACAAAATTGCATGTATCAAAGACTTACTTTTTACATAAATGTTTATTAAAATATTTATATGTTTATATCCAAAATAGGAATAAAATAGCATATTGAACTAGAAATATTTTGTATGTTAGTAGAGTTCTAAAATAGGCCAAGTGCTATGTAGGAAAGAATTAACCACTAATTCTACAGAGAATGAGAAAGGCAAAAGAACCTATTTAGCTGGAGTATGCTGGAAATGTTTATGGAAGAATAGAAAATTGAATGGAGTCATTAGGCACTGAAATTACTCTTCTAATGAAAGACATTATTGATCCTTAGAATATTGTCCCCATTAATTTTAATAAAATTATATTGGCAAGTTCATATCAGGTTACCAAACTGAAATAAGGCATAACCCACAATTTGAAATCAAGATCATAAAAATGTCAGTCTCTGAAATAAATTTTCATGAAAATGAATAACAATAGATTAGATTAGCCCTCTATACAAATCTTTCCAAAGATATATACTTGAGAAATAATTTCTGAATAGCAGATGATATGGGGGTTGCCTAACCTTTATCATGATTGCTTATTGTAAGTTTTTAAAACAAATAAAGAATATTAACAAAAAAATGAAATTTCTCTTGAAATGACCATTCAAATCCACTTAGAAGTTTTATCCTTATACTAGGGGCCCAGTGCACAAATTCATGCACCTTGAAAGGAACTGTGGGCCTCAAGGCTGTGGTGGGCACAGGAGCAGATCTCAGCCCAACCCCCATGCCCCTGCCTGGCCCTTCCCACCATGCCCCAGTCCTCTGTCTGCTGCCAGGGCAGCCCCACTCCTACTGTCACCGCTCCCATGTGCTGATAGCCCCAGACCCGCTCATACACGCTAAAGGGGTGGAGCAATTGGGGCCAGTGACAGCAGTGGGTGGGAGCGGTAGCTGCTGCCCTGATTGCCCCTCAGGAGCAGGGGGAGATGGAGAAGCCCTCAGGGGCAATCAGGGCCAGCAGCTGCCACTTGCACCTGCTGATGGCACTGAGTGATTGGGACCAGCACCAGGCACTGGCAGCAGGTGTGAGTGGCGGCTCTGGCACTGGCTGTGGGTGTGAGCATGGCTGGCACCAGCAGAGGTGCGAGTGCAGGCGGGACTGCTGCACATGGGAATTTTCAGTAACCACCAGAGGCTTGCCCCAATGACAGCAACCGCCTTGGTCTGGTGCCACTGCTCACCTGTTCCATCATCCTGCCATGGCCAATGCCAGCCATGTTCCACACACGCCCCCTGGTGGTCAGCGCACATCATAGCAACCAGTTGTTCAGTTGTTCCAGTTGTTCCACTGTTTGGTCTATTTGCTTATTAGCCTTTTATTATATAGGATGTGGTATGAATGTGGCTGCAGAAGACACATAGGAAAGCTGGACTAGACAACCCTCTCTAATTGATTTTTCCTACCTCCGTGCATTCCTGAGAACTGCAATCATGACTAAAATTATGGGCTTCATAAAAGCAAATATACTCATGCATTGGAAGTGACCATGTAAGTAATATACTTCAACGATCAAAAATCTCACAGTATAATCGTATCATATTGGTCTAATTTAAAGTTTTTATATGGTTAGAAATATTGATAAATATAATAAAAGACACTATAGGTCTGCCTTTGCACAGGAGCTAATCAGAAAGAACTTTCTCACACATTATATGCATTTAAAACAAAATATTAAAGTCTAGAGCTGGAAAAGATATATAGTTAAAGATGAGTAGGAATGTAATAAAAATTAAATATTTGTGATATGAAATTTGTGAACTTCTAGAGTATATTTCTTTTACTGTAAGGTGATAAATGTATGTCTTCAATACTTAATGTTGTAATTTTGCTGTTTATACCTAGTATGAGAATAAGTATATAACATTTTAAAAGAAATATTTGTGTGCAAAAATCAGTTTTGATACCTGCATAAATCAAGAAAAAAAAAAACAGCAGTAACTCCATTTAATGAGTTAATAAGAAAATACAAATAAGCAACCAACAGATAAAAATATTAACGTTCCAAGTAAACAAAGAAGTTAAAATAAAAATACTGAAAAGATTCACTATCATGGCCTATCACACTGGCAAATGTTCAGTGCCAAAACCAATAGTGAGGTTGGCATTTCTTGTACACTGACGATAAATATATATTGATTCAACTTTACAGAAATTCAATTTGTCCATAAGCATCAAGAAGCTATGTACAAAAAAAAAAAAAATCTGGTTTTCTCTATCTATGTCCATGATATTATATAGAATTAGTATGTTCTATAAAACATTTAAAAATTTTTAAAACAAGATAACATTTTCGATAATACTGTATTATTTATTTATTTTTGACACATTGTTTTTATTACTAAATTTAGAGAGGGATGCAACAAGAAAATACATATGAGTTCATTTTTTAACATATATCATCAGTTCCATGAAAGTTATAAATGCTATGATTTCTGTAAACCTTCAAATCTATAGTAGTCAAAACTATACCAAAATATAGGTTAATTTCAATTTCTGTAAGGTTTAACTTTTTAAAAAATTATTTCATTTACATTTTTATGTGAAAAGGAGAAATAAATTCTGATTTTCTTATACCCTTATATATACAGTTATATCCCACTTAATTATAAAAAAGTAAATTTATTCAAATAAATTATTTCTGTAGTTTAAATGACAGGATTTTGAGTGGCTATATACTTAAGACCATGAAGAAACTGTTCTTTCATCTAGTCATTCAATTTTTGTAATTATTCTGCATAAATGTGTAAAGTACCCAAAGAGACAAAACTTTTAAAATAATGTACATAGCCATTAGGAGATAAAAGAATAAGGCGTTGAGATCTCAAATACATATGGAATTAAAAATAGACGGTATAAAAATATGCATAGCATGCTCACACGTAAAAAAGGAGTTGGCTTTACTTAACATACACTTTTCATAAAATCTTACATGTTTGTGTATTTGTGACTGTATGTGTTGTTACCTGAAAAATTTTTGGAAGAACACACAAGAACGCTCCTAGTATGTACCTGTGGTAATGAAATGGAAATCTGTTGCGGAAATAAATATCAGTATTCTTTCGTATTTCTTTGTTAATGTGTTTGTTTTCCATGCAATACATGTCTGATTCTAGTGATGATGAGAATAATAGTGATAAGCTCCTTAGATGCTGGAGTTAAGCTGCCCTAATTGTACAGTTTTATGACCTTGGGCCAGTTACTCAAATGTCCTCATTGTCCTCATGTGTAAAATGTGAATGACATGTGCTTAGTTGCATAGAATTGTTAATTAAGAAAAAAATTAAGAAGTGATTGACATTTGATAAACATTATAAAATCTTATTTTATTAAACATAAAGTTATATAATTACATGTTTGTTATATTCCTCAAAGAAGAGTGTCTTTGTAAGGACTTTTCCATTGATAGACATTAATGTATATTCTAGAAATAAAAATGTAGAATAAAGAAATATAATACAACTGGAGGAAACAAATAGAGGAAGCAAGGAAATAAGGAAGAAACGGAAGGAAAGAAGGAAGGAAGGAAGGGAGAGAGGGAGGGAGGGAGGGAGGGAGGAAGGGAGGAAGCAGGGGGCAGAAAGAGAAGAAAGAGAGATGAAAAGAAAGGAATAAAATGAGGGAGAAAAAAAGGCAGGAAGACAAGAAGGAAGGATGGGGTGGGGGAAAGGAAGGAAGGAATAACTGTCTTTTGAGAAAGCAGGGTACTATACTCTATTTTTATCACAAATAGATGATTTTTGGACCCGTCACTCACTTAAAAAAAATTAGAACCTTTAAGTGTACAGTGCAGTATTATTGACTCTAAACAAAATGTTATGCAGCAGATCTCTAGAACTTTTTCATCATGGAAGAGCCCTTTTTAAAATATGTTTTATTGACTTCAGAGAAGAAGGGACAGGGAGAGAGAGAGATAGAAATATCATTGGTGAGAAAGAATCATCGATTGGCTGCTTCTGCACACCCTTTACTGGGGATTGAGCCCTAATCGAACCCAGTCATGTGCTTGATCAGGAATCAAACTCCTGACCTCCTAGTTCATAGGTCAACAGTCAACCACTAAGCCACATAGGCCAGACAAGGCGTTTGTTTTTATACGTATCTTTTCCCTATATCTCAGGGGCAATGTAGGCCTTAAAAAGGGAAGTTATGAGAGTATATTTTGAATGGCATAACATGCTATTAAAGAGTAAGGAATTTAGGTATTTTGGTGCTCATATTCTTGGCTGCCTGTTGGTGCATCAGAAACAGCTGCTTAAAAGCAAATTTTTACACATTGATAAAAGGTTTTCTTCCTCATCCTGTAGTAGTATAGTTGCTACAGTACTGTGACAGATGGTCCCATTATGTGTAGTCAGAGATGTGTGTTTTCAGGCAAGCTTCTTAAAAAGCTAGCTTCCCTTTAGATATGTCAGTACGTGAGGCAGAATGAGCCATTCTAGATTCCTTCTTTGCTGCTGTAGAGTTACCACACATATACAGAATGTGTCAGCTGCTGCTGTGGGAATAATCCCATGAGATACGTGTCTTATGTGGAGATTAGGAAGCAAATAGGAGAAAGCGCTCACCGCTGTGATAAGTAAGGGTGACAAGCTACCAGCACGAGGTGGCTCTCTCAACTTAGGAAGAATAATGCTCTAGGTATTTAGAATGAAACAGTTTTCTCTTCTTAGGCACCAAATATTGTTCTTTCACCCTTTCAAACGGAAAGAGGGAGCTCACACTTATATAGGAAACTCAAAGTTACAAGACTCTCCGATCAAGTGGAATACTTCCTTAAAGCTACTCACAGAACACAACCATAAAAGAGAAGTACAGCTAGGGTGGTTGCCACAAAATAAACTATCTCAACCAATAATTCCACTGCAGTCTTGAAATAAGAATGGTTTTATTATGAATGTAATGTATATTTCTTGAAGAATTGAGAGCTTGGAATTAAAGAATAAAACAGATGCCCCAGAAGTCATTTAATCTATACATTCAGTGAGTTTCAATTGACTTATATACTACTTGCAAAAACTCCTTTTGCATAGCTATTGTATGTATGTTTTCTAGTTTATGGTTTTACACGTGCTAGTATTTAGCAGTCTCACTAGTTCCTTAGCAGAATACCTTGACATTAGGTTATTCGCTGCCCAACGAGGAAGACATAATGAGTTACATAAGCAACTGCAAGTTCTAGGTAAAGAACAGGTTGCATGCCTGTGTGCAGTTCTTTCACATAGTAATAAAAAACCTTCCGGAGTCTTTTAAATTCCTTTTGAATAAAGTCATAGTTGGGACCACAAATGGATATACCTAAGCCTGCAAGAGAAAATTATGTCACTTGTAGTACAGAAGAGAAAGGATTGAAGAAATAGGCACTACAGCATCTGACACCTATTGTCAAGAAAGTCACTGTCAGTGGAAACATATGCAACTAATCTGTACTTATAATAGGGTAATATGCAAATTGGTCAGGAGGCTGTCAAGTAACTACCGATCAGCAGGAGGGCAGGACAGTGAGCTACAAGTGGCAGAGAACTATGAATGGCTGTGGGCAGGGTGGCCAGCTGAGGCAAGTGGCAGTGAGCTAGTTGAGCACGAATTCATGCACAGGGCCACTAGTTCTAATATAACATCTATACCGTTGCTGTAGTTGATGTGTTGCCTTGAGGTTCATTTCTGTACCAAGTTATATTAAAAAAAAACCCACCAATTTGAAGTCTACCAGACATTGAAAAGCAATTTATATCTTTACTAAAATTTCTCAAATAAGTGGCAAAAAATATTACATATCCCTAAGCCAAATACCCTAAAATTCAGTTACCTTTGCAAATCTTTCCAAAGTCCTTAATATTTCAGAAGTCCTTCCCCATCCATCTTTCTGATTTTGTCCAAAACATAAGTCATTTTTCTTTCTTAAAACACTAATTCCACCTTGATAATATTACTTCTTTCTTTTGTATTATTTTTAGAAATTGATTAAATCACCTCCTGACTCAGCATCCTCTTCATCCATTATCATGGACAATGATTTCAGCTAGAAACCTCCATATAAAGCAGAATGACGGAGAAACATTGCTATGTGTCCATTTCACAATATTGATATAAAAGTGCCTTGGGAGAATAGAGAAATTTGCTTTTATTTTCTTTCTTATTCTTTTCTTTGTTTTTCTTTAGTTGCTTTTTTTCCTTTTCTCTCTCTCTCTCTCTCTTTTTTTATTATGTCCTCTCTTATTTCTTTTTTCCCCCTTGTGTATAAATCAGGAAAGGCGTCACAGAAGTGAAATGTTCACTGGCCCTTCCTCCAGCATTTTCCACACACTTAAAGTCAATAATCTTTACCATGGCCTGAAATGCTTTCTATAGGATCTGCTTGTGTCAACCTATTGGACCTCATCTAGTTATAGAATGCAAAGTCATTGAGGAGGACTGAAGTTAACTCTTGGTGTTAATTGGGTGATTGGTAAACATTGTAGTTATATGAACTCCAGCAAATATAGGAAAGTCACACACACACACACACACACACACACACACACACACACACACACACACACACCTCTTCTCAGTTCATTGCTATGGATGCTTCCAAGCAGTAAAATGGACCATATATTACACAGAAGGAAAGATGTGAAAAAAATAAATGGTTATTGGGTTTCTGGGATCTATCCCACCAGAAATTTGTGAAGATGAAGGAGTTGTTCCTAAGCACTAATTCTCTTCTTATCCTTTAAAGCTTTTTACTTTCTATTTGTATTTTATATTGCATGCCTACCAGGAAAAATTTTTGGATATACTTGCTTTTCAAAGTAAAACTTCACACTTAATAGCTGCAAGATTTGTGGCAAGTTACTAACCTTTCTTCACTTCAGTTGTCACATCCTGAAAATGAAAAAACACACACACACACAAACACACACAATGTTTATTTCATAGAATCAGAAAGCACTTAGTGTACTATATAGCAAAAAAGAACAGTCAGTAAATACTTCCTCATTTACTTTATTAGAATACTAGAGGCCCGGTGCACAACATACGTGCACTTGTGGGGGGGGGGGGGGGCTTCAGCCTGGCTTGTGCCCTCTCATAGTCTGGAACCCCTCAGGAATGGGGAGTGGGCCTAACCTGGCAGTTGGACATCCCCTGAGGGGTCCTTAGCACTGCCATCGAGGCAGGAGAGACTCCGGTCACCACTGCTGCACTCACCAGCCCTGAGTCTGACTTCTGGCTGAGCACACTGATCACCATGGGACAGCTCCTGCATTGAGCGTCTGCCCCCTGGTGGTCAGTGCATGTCATAGCACCAGTCGTTCCCTGGTCAGTCAATTTGCATATTAGGGTTTTATTATATAGGATATTTTCCTGAAAGGGTCTAAGATCAAGAGGTTACATAACAGTGAGAAGTTTTTTCAGTGAATTGTTTATCCTCAGGGCACACATATTTTAAGCTTCATATGTAATTATGAAATAAAAAATATTTTAATTTAACCATTTTAATAATTTAACTCCCTAAATTAGAAAGTTTTCTAAAAGGTTTGAGCTGGGAGAATTGAGATACAATTTTTCCAGTAAGTCTGATCTGTTGGAAATAATAGGATTTAAATGTTATCTATTAGTCACAAAGCTTCTTTTAATATATTATTGTCAATATAATATTTAAATATATAAAATATCAAAGAAAAATTAAACATTATGAATTCTAGATCTTTAACTATTTATAAATTATTAGATTCAAACTATCACAGTTTTACCATAAATATAATGATGTTTTATGTCCTTATGGTACTAGTACCATAGGAAGAATTAATCCCTATTTCTTTTTTTTTTTTTTTTTTTTTTTAATTTATTTTATTGATTTTTTACAGAGAGGAAGGGAGAGAGATAGAGAGTCAGAAACATCGATGGGAGAGAAACATCGATCAGCCGCCTCCTGCACATCTCCCACTGAGGATGTGCCCGCAACCCAGGTACATGCCCTTGACCGGAATCGAACCTGGGACCCCTCAGTCCGCAGGCCGACGCTCTATCCACTGAGCCAAACCGGTTTCGGCTAATCCCTATTTCTAATAAAACTTCATAACTAGTTCATTGTAGTTGTTAAATAATATGTTTTTATAGTAAAAAATTTACAATTAACAAGCTAGGTATTATAAATTTCTCTGTAATTATTATAGCATCCATAGTAATCTACACTCTAGTAACATAGAATAGGCAGCACTTTAAAGAGCAGCATCATAGCTCTGGTTTCATAAGAATGATGAGAAGAAATCAGATTTTTAATTACTTGGAATCTCAGAGTTTCAAACTGATACCAAAACTCTCAGACAAAAGAAATAAACAAATAATCCTATCTAATAAAAGAGAAACATGGTAATTAGCCGTACCTCCGCTACCCTTCCCATCGGCTAATCAGGGTGATATGCAAATTAACAGCCAGCCAAGATGGCGGCCGGCAGCCAGGCAACTTAAAGCGAACATGAGGCTTTCTTGCTTCAGTGACGGAGGACTCCAATGTTCTCCGCCTGCCGCTGCCGGCCTCTGAGCTTGCAGTTTGAAACATTGTTACAAATATAGAAGCTAAACCCCAGAGACCTGCTTTCAGCCAGCCAGGATCTCAGAGCTGGAGTTGAAACAGTGTTTTGATTATAGAACCCAAACAAACCAGATACCTGCTTTCAGCATTAGAGGCCTAAGAGCTGGAGCCAAGCCTCAAAGTTAAAGCCGGCCTAGAATAAAAAAAGAAAAAAGAAAAAAAAGGAGCAGTTGGGAGCTTCAGTCACCTGCCAGCCTGAAAACGGCCCTCAGCCCCTCACCCAGACTGCCCAGGCATCCCAGTGGGGACCCCCACCCTGAAGGGTGTGTGACCAGCTGCAAACAGCCATCATCCCCTCACCCAGGCTGCCCAGGCACCCCAGTGGGGACCCCCACCCTGATACAGGACACCCTTCAGGGCAAACCAACCAGCCCCCACCCGTGCACCAGGCCTCTATCCTATATAGTAAAAGGGTAATATGCCTTCCAGCACCAGGATCAGCGGAGCCACGAGGCCTCCGGGCATCGGGATCAGCGTGACAGGGGGAAGCGCCCAAACCCCCTGATCTCCCTGCGGCTCTGTGCGTGACAGGCTGCGGTGCCCCAATCCCCTGATCGGCCCTGGTCTGTGTGTGACAGGGTGCGGCACCCCAACCCCCTGATCTGCCCTGCTCTGTGGGTGATAGAGGGCGGCGCCCCAAGCGCCCCCCACGGGCCCTGCCCTGAGTGTGACAGGGTGCGGCGTCCCAACTCCCTGATCGACCCTGCTCTGTGGGTGACAGGGGGAAGCTCCCCAACACCCCTCATTGGCCCTGCTCTGTGCGTGACGGGGGGAGCTCCCCCACCCCCTGATTGACCCTGCTCTGTGCGTGACAGGGTACGGAGCCCCAACCCCCCTGATTGGCCCTGCTCTGTGAGTGACTGGGGGCAGCGCCCCTACCCCCTGATTGGCCCTGCTCTGTGAGTGACAGGGGGTGGCGCCGCAACCTCCCCGTCTACCCTGCCTTGACTGTGCCAGGGGGCCATGCCCGAACCCCCCAATCGGCCCTACCCTGAGCGTGACTGAGGGTGGCATCCCAACCTCCCGATCCACCCTGCTCTGTGCATGACAGGGGGCGGCGCCCCAACTCCCCAATCAGCCCTGCTCTGAGACCGACCAGGGGCTGTACCTAGGGATTGGGCCTGCCCTCTGCCACCCGGAAGCAGGCGTAAGCCAGCAGGTCGTTATCTCCCGAGGGGTCCCAGACTGCAAGAGGGCACAGGCGGGGCTGAGGAACTCCCCCTCCCCCCGAGTGCACAAATTTTTGTGCACCGGGCCTCTAGTCTATAAGAATAAAAGTGTAATATGCTAATTAGACCAGATAGCCAAACGACCTTCCAGACATCATTCTGGACGTCCTTCCAGACCAAGCTGCAGCAGCAGGAGCCAAGGCACAGTTAGGTGTGATCAGGCAGGCAGGCAGGCAGGCAGAGGTGGTTAGGGGCAATCAGGCAGGCAGGTGAGCAGTTATGGGTGATCAGGCAGGCAGGTTAGTGGTTAGGGGCAATCAGGCAGGCAGGCAGGCAAGCATGCCAGTGGTTAGGAGCCAGCAGTCCTGGGTTGTGAGAGGGTGCTGGCCAGTCTGAGGGACCAACCCTGACTCCCGTGCATGAATTTTTTGCAACAGGCCTCTACTACTGTATATAATTTTGAATATGGCTTTTTAATTTTAAAACTATCTTTGGGAGCTAGCATTCAATAATACATTTTACAACTGTCTGATTTTCATTTAGATTGCAAAATCAAACAGAGTAGCATCTGGAAATTTGTGAAGCTATACAGAAGAAGATGTAATTAATTAGCTATGAATAATGTTTATTATTCAAAGGATATACATATAAGAAACAGAAAAATAATCACAGAAGGAAAGGTCAATATGTAACACCAAACATCAGATATATTTTAAATGGTTGAGTCTAGACAAATAATGACAGTATAAAAAAATAACAATATTATGTTAATTGAAGATAAAAGTTCAGAAGATTAAAGAAAACAATTAACTTTATACATTTTTAAGTTACATATATATTTATAATTTCTAAGGTAGGAACTTTCATTTCTGATTGGGATAGAGTAGCTATCAGTGGGTCACTATGGCCCAAACAATAACGTTCCTTTATGAGTTATATGATTACTTTTTCATGTGGAGCTGAAGGAAAAATTCATTTAATCTAGTTCCCAGGTGGTGGGAGTTCCATCCAGAATTTTGAGATACCAATTTGACAATCAGTCTAAATTTTATTTCAATCCATTACTACTTCCTCCTCATTAAGCAGAAACAATTTGATTCTGACCAACTGGTTCTTCCCAGGTCCCATTTCTCTACATCTCATGTTTTCACTCAGCATTTTCTTTCCTTTGCTGATCATCTGACTCTGGTTCCAGGTTCCTGCTCTGAGCATGGGGGACCTATCTCACGCCATAGTCTCCTCTTCATATCAGCCATTGAGTTCTCAATAGGGCCATTTGGTTGTAAAGAACACAGACTCACTTAAGCTGCCTTAATAAACACGCAATGTATAATCAGGAGTCACATGGACCTGGAATTAATATATATTTTTTTTTCAGTAAATGAAACATCTCTGGAGACCAGCTTACTTTCTCTTTCTTAAGATGTGGTGCAGCGTATTGGTGAAGGTAGCTTCTCGTCAGTCTTCAGTGATGCGACCTGTAAGCTGTGTGGTCTTGAAAATTGTTTTATTTTTCCATTTCTGGACAATACATACAATAACAGCACCTACTCCATAGGTTTGTGATGAGTGGTACATGAAAACAGTCACGTTGGGCTGGAACACAGAGCACGCTAAGTATGTGTAAACTTTGCTACTGCTTTGTATAATCTTCATATTCACTTTTTTAAATCAAGGTTAAATTTATACAATATAAAATTAAACATTTAAAATTTTACAATTCAGTCCCATTTAGTACATTGACCATGTGGTGCAAACACCACCTCTGTCTACTTCCAAAATGTTTTTGTCACCACAAAAGAAAAACCCCATACCCATTAAGAAATCTATCTCCATTTTCCAGGGTCATTTAAAAATTGTGTTTTTTTAATTTAATTTAATTTCATTTTATTGCTTAAAGTATTACAAAGTATATGTCTCCTTTTTTTTTGTGGTAAAAAAACAGACACACACAGAAACCATAACAGAACACTTACCATCATAACCATTTTAAATGTACAGTTTAGTAGTTTTAACTGTGTTCACATTCTTGTATAACAGACTTCTAGAATTTTTTCATTTTGTAAAACTGAGACCATACACCCATTGAACAGCAAATCCCCATTTCTTCTTCTCCCAGCCCTTGAAACCACCATTCCATTTTCTGTTTCTATATTTGACTATTTTAGATGCCTTATTAAACCGTAGTCATGAAGTAATTGTCTTTCTGTGACTAGTTAAATTCACTTAGCATAATGCCCTTCAGGTACATCCATGTTGGAACATGTGACAATCCCCCCCCCCCCCAGTTTTCTTTGTTTGTTTGTTTGATGGTGGAATAATACTCTATTGTATACATTTGCCACATTTTCTAATCCATTCATCTGTTGATGGAAATTTAGATTATTATCACTTTTTGGCTATTGTGTATAATGCTACAATGAACATTGATGTCCTCAGTCAATTCACAAAAAATTGTTTTTAATCCTCACTGGAGGATTTGTTTTCATTGATTTTTCAGAAAGGAAGGAAGAGAGAGAGGAGGGAGGAGGGAGGAGGAAGGAGGGAGGAGAAAAAGAAAGATAGGGAAATGTCATCAGTTGCTTCCCATAAGCACCAGGACCAGGGATTGAACCCACAACTTTTTGATGTACATGATGATGCTCCCACCAACTGAACCACCCAGCCAGGGCCACTTTTAACATTTTACTTTCTCTGCAAGTTTTCATTGTTCTCCTCCTACTACACACTTGCATATATATTCTTTATATTTTTAATATATTTCTATACTTCATAGGTTTTTGCTTATAATATTATTTTAACTTAATCATGATTAATTTTACAGTCCACTTGATATTGTAATGTACTGAAGACTTATTGGTCTATATTGTTGGCAAGAAAATGCGGCTTATGTCTCTACTATAGTACCATGATCTGTAGGATCATGTTAAATCTAATCAGACTTACTAAAACATCTAGATTTTTTGTTTGAAATAAATGTGCCAAAATTATGCTTCTTCTCTGATACCATTAAAAGTGAAATATTAATTTTTTGAAGTTGTATTTTTTTAAGAATTTCAACTAGGAAAACAAGCAAGTTTTTCATAGTCTTAAGCTAAATAGGGATATAGCACATTTCAATATTTCTAATTAAATTGACTGGCCTAGGTGATGATAACATTTGTTTTTTTAATAATAAAACCTATTGATGGGTCTGACCTGAATATTTCTTATCTGTAAAAGACAACAAATGAAGATAACCAGTTAAAAAGGAAGAAACTTGGAATGAAGTCACCACCAAATAGCAAATTCTATAACTCATTCCAATATTAATTTTTTTCTGAAAATTTTTTTTCAAGAAAACTTCATTTAATAAACATTTAATGGATAGATGACATTAACCTGATGGGAAATAATAAAAAATAACTCATCTTGTCTTACCCTTAAAACTTGACCAAAAAAAGTACACTAAAAGAAATAAATCTGGCTATAATAAACAACACGCAATGTTTGAAATTACAGAAGAGATTTTTGCCATATAGATTCAAATGTTTCTAGAAAGCAGTCTTATTTCTAAGCAGAGGATTGAATCTATAATCACCACCAACTTTTATAGTTCAACTGTGAGATGGAGGGAGTATCAACAGATGTGTCGACACAAAACAAACATTGAGAGCTGGTACTTTTAAACAGCTCCGAAGTAACTTAAACACAAACAACATAATGCTACTCAACTTGTAATTGTGACAACCAGAACCAAAAATTATATACAGGCTGGGCAAGCAGCACGTGTTATTCCTTCTCTGTAATTATACTATTTATTTTCTCATTTTAATATTCATTTTCTGGCTAAATGAGTATTCCATTCAGAAGTTATATTTTTTTTATATATATAAATCCTGCATTTTTTTCCTATAGTATTTAATTTGGACATAATATTGTCTCATCTTTTGACCTTTGGGTGGATTGTTGTGAGTAAAAACACAGTGCATATGAGAATTTATGTAAATAATAAGTGTGGGAGGTCTGCCACTAGGGGGAGAGCAAGGACAGTTTTGAGAGAGCCCAGGAACGAAAGAGAAATAACACGTATTGAGTCTACTTTCTGTGGAACTTGAGGCTTGGCATTTTTACTTGTTGTATGCATTTATCTAATTCTTTCAATAGCTTTGAAGGCAGGGTTTCTATATATAAGGATAAATAGCCTTCTAATGCTCAGAAATGCTGTGCTTGATGTCACATGGTAGAATTAGAAAGCACGTGAGCCTTTATTTCAACCTAGGCTTATATCTATACTCCCCAATAAAATTTTTCTGATAGTAGTAGGAAGTGATTGAGAAAAATTATGAGAACACTTGAATAAAAGAGTTCTTGTTATTCCCACTGCTTTCTGACATCCCCTGACACACACACACACACACACACACACACACACACACACATACAGACACATACACACACCCCCCAAGGAGTCTCAGTATGAGACAGGCCAGTAATGGGCAGACTAGAAATCGCAGAGGTGAAATCAGCACACTCATGTGCAAGCCTTACTGGCAGAGGTCTTCTGCTGTGCGTATGTATTGCCTGCTGGAAATGGAGTAATCACTAACAGAGTGGGGAGGAGCCTGGGTGGAGATGAAGACACACTTTCCTTTCAGCTCTTCTGAGAAATGTAGAGATTTTTTTTTTTTTTTTTGAGAATCTGGACAGATCTGACTTCTTTTACACCTCCATATTTTTTATGTTTGTTAACTTATCCTATATAATAAAAGCCCAGCAACCAAAATGGCAGAATGGCCAGAAGGACCAGAGACCAGAATGACCATGGCCTCTTGCCAGCCCCGCCCACTAGTGGGGACCCCACTCTGATCCAGGGCCCCCATCAGGGCAGCTGGTCAGCCCTACCCCATGCACCAGGCCTCTATCCTATATAATATATTATATAATAAAAGGGTAATATGCAAATTGACCCTAATGGTGGAACGACCAGAATGCTCACTTGACCAGTCACTATGAGGCGCACTGACCACCTTTTGGTCTCTTTCCCTGGCTGGCAGGCTCTGATCGCCTGATGGAGAACGGGGAGCCAGGGGTGGGTGGCAAGGGATGTCAGTGGTGCCAGGCCAAGGCTCCTGCCCCACTAGTTGCTCCCCACACAGAGGTCAATATGCAGCAGGGGCAGGGCCAGCGAGCAGGCGGGAATGGCTGACCTCTCGGTCCCTTCCCCTGGCGGTCAGGCTCCAATCTCCCGATGGCAAATGGGGAACCGGGGTAGGTGGTGGTGGGTGGCGAGGCTGGCTGCAGGCAGCTGGGGAAGATGGTCCTGATCGCAGGCCAGTCCTAGGGACTGTACTTGTGCATGGATTTCGTGTTCCAGGCCTCTAGTTGTTTATAAACTTGCTCTAACAATGCCTATACAGGTGTAGTTTTGGGCTGCCTATGATGGCAACTTTTCTTAGTATTTCTGGGTGGAATACAATGTTAACTGATTTTTTATCCATTGACCTTAAATGGATAAAGCTCAATTTGACAGGACAATTTCCTAAAATTCTCTGTTATTAGCCTACCAAAGAGTGTTTCTTTTAGGCTAGTGCCGTTTCTGTTAGCTGTAACTGGGCCCTGACTGATAATCATGTTTTCACAACATGATTCAGTAATAAAATGAGAAAAACCTAAGAATTTCTGAAGACTTTTACAAAAATCACATGTTAGAGTATAAGTTAAGGGAGAGAGAGAGAAAGGAGGGAGAATTTGCAATGATTTAACAGTAGTCGGCAACTGCGGCTCAGCAAACCGTGGCTCGCGAGCCACATGTGGCTCTTTGGCCCCTTGAGTGTGGCTCTTCCACAAAATACCGGCTCTTCCACAAAATACCGACTTCTGTGCATGGACCACAAAGTTTCAATTGCACTGTACGTGCGCACCTGCATGTGGTATTTTGTGGAAGAGCCACACTCAAGGGACCAAAGAGCTGCATGTGGCTCACGAGCCATGGTTTACCGACCACAAATGTAGGAGATAAATCGGAGACTACTTAAAGCAGTGGTTCTCAACCTTCCTAATGCCGCGACCTTTTAATACAGTTCCTCATGTAGTGGTGACCCCCAACCATAAATTATTTTTGTTGCTACTTCATAACTGTAATTTTGCTACTGTTATGTATCATAATGTAAATATCTGATATGCAGGATGTATTTTCACTGTTACAAATTGAACATAATTAAAGCATAGTAATTAATCACCAAAACAATATGTAATTATATATGTGTTTTCCGATAGTCTTAGGCGACTCCTGTGAAAGGGTCGTTCAACCCCCAAAGGGGTCGCGACCCACAGGTTGAGAACCGCTGACTTAAAGGCAAGACTAACTAATCCAGCCTTGGTGGCCTAACAGCAGTTACCCAGAAAAGCAAAGCCTGCCTACTTGTTATGTTCTACAAGATGTGAGAAGCCTCTCTACGTCTACTCTACAAAAGGATGAGAGCATTGTTTTAAAAAGTTTTTCTTTTTTTGTAAAGAAATGTTTGTAAAAATATTACTCTATAATGAAGGATCTTCATAGATTTGTGCACTCCCTCAGTGGTCTCTGACATTCTGAAATTAAATGCAGAATTTTTTGTACGTTAATATGGAAAATTCTCAAATGAGAAATCTTCTAATGTAGGTGATGGCCAGATTATCAAAAAGTGCCATGATCCAAAAGCAAAGAGACAAAAGGAACTCTGTAACTTTCCATAACTGCTTAAGCTATGCCATGCTCTGTCATACATGGGAACCACTCTCCCTACATTATAGTTATACTTCCTCTATGCATGAGAAAATTCCTGTGTTTATGTGATATGGTTATATTCTCTTTACGATGATTTATTTCACTGCATACTGATGATTTAGTCACTCTATATTTGTGTTATACTTCAATAAAATATATATCTTTCAGAATGCATTTTTATGTAGATGCTTCAAAAATGTCACCAAACACTACATTTGTATTAACTAATTTGTGATGCTCTATGGGTTTCCCTTTCTTTTACATACCTTCCCTTCTGTCTTAAATCCTCTAATATCTGCCAGGCATTGCCATTTATCTTTAATAACTTTTGAGGTCACAGCCAGTATTCTAAGGAAAGTGGTCCCTTAAGGTATTTGCTCTGGGCCTTGGGTTAAGGAAGCCTGTGGACTTGCTTGTGGGCAAGGTGGAAGATGCAAGGTAATAGTGTTCTCATTTGATCTTTCATTTATTTGATCTTTTATTTATTTGTTGTTTGATACTTCATTTATTTGGTGTCACTCTCTTCATTTCCCAGACAAATATTTCTATAAAATAATATTTCATATTATTTGTCTCCTTAGTATTTTATTTGTCACATATACCAGAGACAGGAAGAGACCTATCTTGTGAATGTTAGCCTGTCCTACCTCTTGTTGGACTGAGTTAGAAAAATTAGAATCTGCATTTGAGAAAAACTGCTTACTTGGTAAAATGGCATCTATTCTTAGAATGATCTCAGGTTCAGTTTTGTCATTTTTGTAGCCAGCAATGTTTCAGGTTGAATTTGCTTGGGCCCCACTTGCTCATCTTTCTGGCAGTTCAGGGTATCCATAATGCTCTGCTCCAACACCATATTTCAAATGAATTCTTTTTCCCCTATTAGCCTTCTTCATTGTCCAATTTTTGCATCCATACATAGTAATGGGAATAGGAGTGTGTGGATGATCTTAACCTTGGTCTCTAATGCTCAGAGTGATTTCCACTAATTCTTCCATTGCTGCCCTTCCTAGTCTCAGCCTCCTGATTTCTTGGCTGAAGCCTCCATTTGAATTAATGACTGAACCCAGGTAAGCAAAATCTTTAACAATTAGATGTCATCATTGCCTATGTCTATCTTCATTATTTATGATTCTCTCTCCGTGGCACCAAAGCCCCTCTGTGAATTGTAGTTCCTATACCTGTCAACTGTACATAAGTATACCTGCTTGCCCCCCTTACGAATTGGCTAAGGAGATAAAATTGATAAGGAGACTGAAAGTTATTTGAAATTACCCAGCTTATAAGATATAAAGAACATTGTTATAAATAAAGATAACTAGGTTAAAACAAAAAAAAATAAATGCAAGTGTTCTGTGTTTAGCAGGAGTACCACAATCTAGCAATTCTCTGTTTAACCTAAATCAGCCTTAGCACAATTTAACTTCAAATTTTGCTTAAGAGAAAAACAAAACTACTTCCTAATTGAAAAAGTGATCTTCTTTTGAAAGTTGTTTAGCATATACTATATTTCAACCAGAATGATTGGATTTTACTGCTTTAATCAAGATACTATATTAAAAGAATGAGTAGGGTTTTTTTATGCTAAGCAAATTATGCTAGTAACTAGTTTGTAATTTGTGATTGTGCATGATTCCGATAGTGAAGAAATTTCATTACTGGTAGGATGAAAAAGCAGAATGCATGTGCATTTGCATGTCTGGATGCAGCTAAATAAATAGTAAAGCTCATTGATAACAGAGGCCATTATAATTTGAATAAGATTATATTCTCTCTAGGAGAGATAAAGGGTAATGAAAGACAATTCAGGGCTAGTTTGTTATTACTTCATCAAATACCTCAGCCTCCAGCTGATAAAACTCTCTTGCATGGCTCCCTTGAGACATTAACAACAATGATGCTGCCAACCGTTTGTAGTGATTCCTAAAATCATTAATATCACTATTTAAATGAGTTTGTGATGTAGTATCACATAGGGTAGAGCCAGAGGTGAAACTGCTACATGTGCTTTCATAAAACCATAAGTGAGTTATTATAAACAATAGGATGAATTGCAGCCAGCCTGGACAGATGCAATGAAAAGGTCAATCGCCAGCAAAACTAACAATGGACCTTAATGACATATTATTTATGTTACTTATAAAAATTCAGAATCATATAGTAATTTTATTTGCTTAAACCCTATTGACCAAATTTAAAAATAAGTGCTTTCTTTTGTGACTACTAACTGTGCTGACTTTTACTGATTATATTCATATTTATTGTCTTTATTTCTCTTGCATATGTCCATCTATTGTGTGAATCTTGCCTGACTATAGATCTTTAGATAGTGATTTCTGAAACAGATGATCTCAGTTTACTTCAAGCGGGGTACAAAGGGTGACATTGCCTTTTATTTGTTTTGACATAGATCTGTTTAATAACAGGGTACGTTTCATTTTGCTACAATTCATTTGGGTATGACATAAAATATACAAAAAGTTTTTAAATTGCATAAACAAAGAAATAGTGATGAAACATCCTAGC
This sequence comes from Myotis myotis, assembly GCF_014108235.1. NCBI lineage: Eukaryota > Metazoa > Chordata > Mammalia > Chiroptera > Vespertilionidae > Myotis > Myotis myotis. The sequence continues at coordinate 184,652,679 of NW_023416335.1, forward strand.
TTTAAGCATATATTGAAGATTAGACATATTAGCTTGAATCTGACAGATGCCTGTTTGAAAATTGCTTTTACTTAAAATTCCAAATTGCTATTCAATAATTTCCCAAACCTAAGTGTCATGTTAGCTTTTAGCACTCAATTTGCTTCCTGTTGATGACTAATTATAACTGTAACTCAGTCAACTGCATCGTTTTATAGGGAAGATTTTTAGAGGAGAAACAAAATCCTAATATTTAAAAAAAAACATGAGGTTTGCTGGGTAAGATCAGTAAAAATATATGCAAGATAGGATAGTGTTTCAGAAGAGAAATTTTTACTGACATAACTTCACTGAAAAAAATTTAGTCATCTGTGATAAGTAGAGCTATTTAACTTTTTACATATGCCCATATGAAATAAAAGCTAATTATAGCAGAATATCCCAGATATCTTATAAAGCACATAGACCTTATTATATATCTACCAGCACATCTTCTCACTTTTCTAATTGCTCTTATTGAATATAAATAAATTAAATTACCATGGCCCTAGCAAAATCCTGTGCCCTTGCATAGACTTCTCTTGGATTGCTTATGGATCTGCAAACTGACTTGTTAAGTAGCAGCATTTACAGCTTAACTTTGGGGTAAAATTTAACCTCACGGAGTGAACACAGTTATTTTGTCTTACCTCTGTCTGATTCTTACCTTGTCACTCTTCCAATTTCTGTGGTCGCAAACAGTTTTTCAACCGTAATTTGTGAGTTCTATCCACAAATGATCATCTATTCTTTTCAACACCCCCAGCCATGGCTCCCTGCCCCAGAAGGGAGGCCTTGATTTTGTTCCTACCTGGTCTAATTACCAGCTGTATTCGCAGCTTATATATCTTGTTCTCACCCGTTAGCCTTAATAATGAATTGTTTTCCAGATTCGGCTCTGATTTGCTGACTCTGACACCAGACTCACTGGACAGCTGATACCGGGACGTCGTTGTAGAACTCAGCAGCCTGTGCCTACCCCCACACATGTCTGGTCCCCACAAGCTCCTGATCATCCTGTACTTCTATCTAAGCTCATGCTTCACAGTGCTGACATTAAAGTTGTCTGGTATTTGTGTCCAAGGAACTCTACCAGAGTTATCTTACAATAACTTCCACACACATTTCATGCTTTATCTCAGTGACTTTCAGCTGGTGTGCTGCAGTACACTGCTGTGCTGTGAGCATTTTTAAGCCAGGCAATACCTGCTATTTAGACGGGGGCACTGACCTCTTTTCCTTTAGATGGTCAAATAAAAAAAAAATGACAACAGCCAACGCAACAATGGATGTCCGGTGTGAAATAATAAAAGTTATACTGATATTTTTTGTTAGATTCGCAAAATATAATAAGTTATTTAAAATCTTTCAATGGCTCTTTACTATTTGCAGGGGGGGAAATCAGGAGATTGTCTTAAAAAACAGAAACCATACAATTTATTGACCAAATTAGCACACGTATGAGCAAAAGAGAATGATATTTCTAGTTATGCCAGCTCAGGGAGGCAAAAGTCTGGTCAAATACAAATATATAGTTGCCTAGGTTAGGATGCTTTCAATGGTATGATATCTGGCTTCTTTTCTAGTCTCAACTTTTCTGATTCCAATCTCAAAATCTGCACTCAAGTTCTATATCTGCCTCTGATATTTCACATCTCAACATCTTTCATGCTGCCTCATCTGCCTGGACTACACCTGTTGCCCATCTTTCACTAGGTTAATGCCTAAATTGTTTTTAAAACTTAGTATAAGTGTCACTTCCTCCAGGAAGATTTCATTGACTCCCTCAGGAGATATATATATATATATATATATATATATATATATATATATATATATATGATCACAGAAGGTTTTAAAAATTTATTTAGTCAATTACCTTGTCATAAAACATGAACATAAGCTATTTACTTCTTTAAAAAAAATAGCAGCTTTTCTGTTTGCTGCTAGAAACCCAAATATACAAGGGTTTTGGTTACTCCATTGAAGGAGCAAACAATAATGTAGAAATAATAGTATATTTTTTCCATAACATTAAGTTAACCAACTAATACAATAGTTTTAATAAAAATGTAGAGTCATCCATTGTTTTATGTTTTTACTAAACAACTGGTTGCTCTCATGATTGCAAACTGATTATAGTGTAAGTATCATGTAAACATATCATGTTTCAAAGATATGAACTCATGCGATTCAAGCAAATTTAAGGTGGAGTATCTTTCAGATTTGCTTAGTATGGATGTGATTTTTTTAAAAAAATTAAATAAGCAAAATATTTTTACCAGACATTTTACTAAAGGAGATATATGAATGGCAATATGAAATATGTGGGTGGCACATGAAAAGATGCTGAGCATCATTAGTCATTAGGTTGTGCAAATTATAACCACAATGAGATATCTCTGCACACCTATTATAATGTCTAAAATGTAACATAATTGCCTTACTGAGAGGTGGCTGATATGAAGATAAACTGGAATTCATGTACATGGTCTATGGAATGTAAAATTATACAACCACTTTGGAAAATGGTTTGATAGTTTCTTAAAACTATTAAACATACACCTACCATAAGATGTGTACTTTTTTTGCTACATATTTACCAAGAAAAATAAAAAGTATGTACATACAAAATTTGTACACAGGTTTATAGAAGATATATTTGTAATAGTAACCTAAAAATTACTCAAATGGTCATCAGCCGGAGAATACATTTTAAAAAATGTGATATACCTACACCATGAAATACTATACCATAATAAACTATGAAATATTTATATATACTACATAAGTGAATAGCAAAATAAAGTTGAATAAAATAAGTCATGAGAAAACAATGTTGAGTAATATGCATGTTGCATGATTCTATTTATGCAAAATTTCAGAAAATGAAAACTAGACTAGAGTGACAGAAGACAGATCTGTGGTTGCTTGGTGGTGGAAGAGTCAGGGTAACAATGAGTGGGAAGGAGTGGGAAGCAAGAAGTGTAGTGGGAAATTTTGGGGATCGTGGACAGTCATTACTTTGACAATGAAAATGGTCTCAAGGTGTATTCAGATGTCAAAACTTATCAAAATGTATACTTTAAATATGTGTAGTTTATTGTATCACCTACAGAGGGATATGGGTCAAAGGGACTGAAGGGAAATAGCAGCCTGTCCAAGATTGCATAATCCATGAGCCATAGTGAAAATGACCTGTCTCCCTTTTATTTTATATTAGTGGTAAGGAAAGAAATTTGGGGATATGGAAGTACTCTTACTGCAAATATCAAGGGGCCTGCAGACATCCTATGTTTGCAAAAGTGGAAGCTTGGCTCATAGTAAAAAAACTTCAGATGAGTTGACTCTTATTTTCTGCCCATGTCGAATTGTGGGGAGGGGTGGGAAGAGATTAACCAAAGAATTTTTACGCATATATGCATAGCCCATGGACACAGACAATAGTGAGGTGAAGGCCTGGGGTGGGGTGGGAGCCAGGTGGAGAAGGACAAAGGGAAGAAAATGGGGGACATCTGTAATGCTCTCAACTACATATATTTATATTAATGGACTGAGAGTACACTGTTTAAGAAGAATGCCGAGAACTTTGTAGTAGTTCCCTGGAATCAATGTTATTTCTTATAAATGATCATTTATAGATAAACATATATTATAGGTGCAGGTTAATGATTGCTTAGGCATTCCATACAAAGATCATTCTTTTGTCTGATTTACCAGAATAAAAAATTAAATTCTATTCTGTTTCACAATAGAATTCTTGTTTTATATAGAGGTCACTTAGAAAAGTGATTTTTAACCTTTCTAAACAGACAGGATGGATTGTTGAAACAAAAAGCAAAGAAAACATGTTACTCAAATGTAATCTTTAGGTCTATAGATCACCAAAGGTCATGTTAATGAGTTTAAAATAATGTAAGCATTTTTTAACATATAGTATTAGAATTTTATCAGCACAGTCATATACTCTTATATACAAATTGATGGGCATTAAGGTAACATAATATCTTCCATTCTCATTTAATTACACAACTATAGACGCCCTTTTATTCAATAAAACTAGTTTTTCAGTTTTGTGTCTAGTGTTGTTACTTATTTACTCAATATGATGTCAAATATCCAAATACTTGTTTTTCCCCTATATGGTCTTTGTTTACTGTATTCTCAATTTTGCACGTGAATATACACAGAGCCCAAGGATAGTCAATGCATAAGAGCGAGATTCATAAATCTAATTGCTATTCATTTTTTTGTCACAACTGACAGTAACCTTGAAATGAACACTTAATCTCTTTGTGCCTCTATCATTTCATTCTAAAACTTGGATAATGCTACTTATCTCACTGGGTAAGAGGCAGATGTTAATGTTGTAAAGCCTTGGAGATTTTTGGATAAACTGCTGCAGAATTGCTAACCTAAAGAAATCACTATTATTATATTCCTTCCTGTAATCATTCCAATACCTGTGTTGATGTGTATGTGTGTAAATGGAGTAGTACAAGTACTTCATCCGTGTTACTTTATTTAAACTAGTCACTGGAAAATGTAATGTACTAGATGTAGAAGGATTTTGGTGTAATACATATAAATTTCTCCATTAAAATGAATAAATATTCATTTTATCTGCCAGTCTTTTGGGATGAGACTCTCATCTACAATAAATACACTTTTATATACTATATCTTAGCACCTGCCTTATAGATCTAGAGAATCACAACTCTGTATTATTCTTGTTGCTCAACTTCTAGTATTTAAAAGTTGAGCAAATGCTAATTATTAAAATATGTAAACATCCAGAATCTTTGTACGATACACCTCATATTTTCTCATGTTATGCATTAAAATATTTTTAGATGACTTCAGCTATTCAAAAAATAAGGAAGGGTTGTAGAAGATGAGCTGCAGGAGATACAATAATAAACTGGGCAAAGTTTTGTACTCAAGGACCTTATATTATAGTTAGAGGCCCAATGCATGACATTCATGCAAGGGCCTTGGCCCTGCTGAGGCAGCTTCCTCTGCCTCTACTCCGCCTGCCGCCACCATGGCCACGGACCTCTGCCACCCCTGCCTTGGCCCCTGGTTGCTGTGGCTTTGTCCGGAAGGAAGGACGTCTGGAAGGACATCCAGTCTCATTAGCATATTATGCTTTTATTATTATAGATATACAACTACTTCTAATACAAAACCTAAGAGGTGACGATCTTCTAGTACAAACTAAAAATGGGAAAAGTATAGGCTGGTGAACCTGAGACAACTTTATGACCAAGAAGTGAAGGATAGGTGCTTAAAATGGGTTTGGGGGAAGAAAAGGGCAGGGTTCAAAAAGGGTCATTCCAGACATATACAGTGATTCGAATTCTAGAGTCAGTGGGGAACACTGAATATAAGAATAGCAGAAGCAAAATAGCAGCATATAATTGTCAAAGCAAGATGGATGCTATTACTGTAATGAGGAGCAAGATTCAAATGGCCATTTACACACAGGGATATAGAATGAGGGCAACAAACCATTATGTTATTAGGGATACAAAGATGGGCAGCTAAGGGGGTTATTATTTGGCTAAACCTCAGAAACTGTAAGCAGCCTGTGAGCAGAAGGCTAATATCTAACTCCACTCAGGAAAATCATAATCCAGTTTCTTGACTTGCAATAGACCTTCAGAGGGCTATTAGATATGTCAGGAACTTAAGCAACACCACAGAACCTAAAAAATTATAATACCCTCCATTAGAGAGGAGGAACACACTGGTCAGATGGTAAATGCACTTCTGCCCTAAGGTTGCTTCAAAGTGGATCCAATGAGTAGAGCACCAACCATTGATCATGTCTCTAGTTATGAGTTTGAAATAAGGATAAACACACTTACCAGCTAACAGAACCTTCACATTGGCTTCCTGTGGAGTAAGAACCAAGACTTCAATACACGGAAGGCCAAGTGGAAGCCTTTGAAACTGTACACACGTCCTTGGCCCAAGACAGACAATCAGAAGCAATATAATATCTCAAGTTGCATGGCATCAATTAGTAGTATTCTCAAAGACCTGAAGGAGTTAGGTGTTGTGGGAAACTGATATAGGGTTAAGCCTCGGACTGACCTGTTGGCAAAGTCACAAACAAGTCCCAGCTTAGAGGGCACAGTCCTCTTAGCATAATTAGGCTTGACCTTATAACACTCCCTAGATCAGCCATGGGCAAACTACTGCCCGCGGGCTGGATCCGGCCTGTTTGAAATGAATAAAACTATTGAAAAAAAGACCATACCCTTTTATGTAATGATGTTTACTTTGAATTTATATTAGTTCACACAAACACTCCATCCATGCTTTTGTTCCGGCCCTCCGGTCCAGTTTAAGAACCCATTGTGGCCCTCAAGTCAAAAAGTTTGCCCACCCCTGCCCTAGATCTTATCTGGGAAGCTAATGGGCTGAGGGAAGTGCAGGAAGTGTAACTACGGTCAAAACAAGTGAAACTCACAAGAACTGTGTAACTATGGTGGCCACTGCCCTGTTTACCTCTGACTATAAAAGGTTGGTGCGGCCTGAGCACCGGTGGAAGTCCTTCCTCCTGAATTGGACTTACTGGCCTGGCCCCCAATATTCCCAAATCATCTCCTGTCTTTTCTCTTTCATTTGTGTGCTTCTCCTCTTCCAGATACTGAACCCTGAACCATGCGGGACATGGAGGGAAACATTTACCAGCAAGGTGTGATTGCTTTATCACACAGTTGTTTAATTTACTAGAATTTCCTCTGGATCAGCAAATGGTAGAACACTCTGTTAAGGTAACCAATGATAGTGCCAATCACTGCTGATACACTAAAGATGGATTTGGTACTAAACAATCAAAGCCTCTGGCACTTATATGCAGCTATTGATCTGGTGAAAATGTGTTGTTTTGTCCCTATGGAGAAAGAGGAACAAAACAAATTGTTTTCCTTGGGAATAGACAACAATACATCATTGTTTCATTCTATAGTTATAATTATTTTCTTGTTCTTTGTCACAATATAGTTCAAAGAAAACTTGATCATCTGGATATTTTAATAAAACTCAAATTGTTCTCTTATATTGATGATATTAAATAATGACATCTGGAAAAGAAGTAATCAAAGTAACTATGGTAATATAAGAGTACCTTGGGGTATAAAATAAACCCTATAGTGGTATAGGGGACTACCTTATTAGTGAATATTGTAGAAGTACATGATCTAACACAGTGGTTCTCAACCTTCCTAATGGCGCGGCCCTTTAATACAGTTCCTCATGTTGTGGTGACCCCCAATTTCATTGTTACAAATTGAGCATAATTAAAGCATAGTGATTAATCACAAAAACAATATGTAATTACATATGTGTTTTCCAATGGTCTTAGGCGACCCCTATGAAAGGGTTGTTCGACCCCCAAAGGGGTTGCGACCCACAGGTTGAGAACCACTGGTCTAACATATCCCATCCAAGAAAAATAATAAGTCATTGTTCCTTGTAACTTCTATCTCTTAGAAAGATGCTTGGTGGACCTCTTAGGATATTTGGGATATCAATAACTCAGTGACTGAGAAGACCACTGATATAAAATAGGTAGAAAGCACAAAAGAGGTCTGCACAGGCTCAGGGTTGGGGGCAAATGATATGTGATAAAATAAGAACACTGTGCATTTCTGGCAAGTCCCAAGGAAAAGTCTAAGAATCTAACAGAAGATCCCCTCGGTTTCTGGTTCAAGACCATATTCTCTGTAGCAGAGAACTATTGATTATTCAAAATCCAGCTGCTGGTGTGCAACTGAGCCTTTATTGAGACACATACACATGCATTTACCAATAGATACAGAAAGTGTTTTACATGAGACAGGAGGCAAGTAAGCAATGGTAGGGAGAATTACTCTTTTTATCATAAGAGATAGGGTTGACACTACCTAATGAGGACAAGTAAGTGTATATGTGGAAATCAGTGCATTCTCTCTGGTTTCTTTGTCTGTGCCCAGTAATAGGTAATTACAGCAAAAGGGCTTAAAAAGAGCATAATAACCAGTTGTCATTCTCTTGAAAATTAAGGTCTCAGTTACTCCACTAGGTAATAAACTTAGGAAAACAGAGTACTGGCCAGGGATGAATGGTATGGGAGCTATAAGAATATGTTCTTATGGTACAAGAGTGAATTTTTGCAGTGGAAGGAGTAGACTGCAGCAGACAATTTTGTTCTTTCATCCATATCCCTTTGTGCTTTCCCAGGGAAGTATACACTGACTTATCTTTCAACTATTCATGTTTTCTTGTGAATAGACTCACTTTCTTCCACTTTGTCCACTTGCTGGGCAAGGCAGGAGTACTAAGAATTAACACCCACCACGAGTACCCATCAACCAATGACTGAAGGAAACCAGTGAACAAATAAATACTGCAGTTTTTTTTTAAATCTTTATTGTTGAAAGTATTACATATGTCCACCTTTTTCCCCATGGACCCCTTCTAGCCTGCCCCTACCCCCAACCCCAGGCCTTCACCACCCTATTGCCGGAGTCCATGGGTTATGCATATCTCCATACAAGTTCTTTGGTTGATCTCTTCCCACCAACCACTGCCTTCCCTCTCCAGGTTTCATTGGGAGACTTGATTTTGCAGTACATAATCTCCACTGACTTCTAGAATTCCCCAGTCTTGCCTCCACATTGTCCTATAGGTGTTACCTAGTTTCATCTCCCAAATAATCTTTTTTTAAAAATCCTCACCTGAAGATATTTTTTCCCAATGATGATTTTTTTGCTTTTAGAGAGAGTGGAAGGGGAGGTGAGAGAGAGAGGAAGAGAGAGAGAGAGAGAGAGAGAGAGAGAGAGAGAGAGAGAGAGAGAGAGAGAGAGAAGCATCAATGATGAGAGATAATCATTGATCGGCTGCCTTCTGCATGCTCCACACTGGGGATAAATCCAGCAACCAGGGTTGTGCCTTGACTTGACAGGGAATCAAACTGTGACCTCCTGGTTCATAGGTTGATACTCAACCAAAGAGCCATGCCAGCCAGGCTGGATGTGCTTCTAATCAAACTTAAAGAAAATATATTTAATTATTTGAAGTAGTTTGTTGCAATTTAATGGGAAACTGTTCTGGGGACAATTTTTCCTCCCAAAATATAATCAGAAGATTTAACTCAGTTGCAAACTTTATACTAAGTTAACTTGAAAGTGGTATTTCTTTTCCACCAATGCCTTGATTACACTTGCAAAAGATCAATGTCTTTAACATTAAAAGACATTTTAACAAATGTCTACTGAGATGCCAACAGTAAAAAGTTTATTTTCAGTTTTCAAAGTATTTTTATTATACAAATTGCACTTTTGAGGGTTGATGAACACATTATGAGTAAGAAAAACAAAAGAATATATGGCTGAAGTAAACTTTCTACATAAATAGGAATCAATCAACTTAATCAAAAATATTAATAATAATGAATTCTCATTAAAATTTTACACCTGAACATTGTTATTATTAAATTTCAAAAAATATTTAAAATTAAGGTTTAAATTTGTATGGCTAAATAGAAACACAAAGATATTAAAACTTTTAAAATTAGAAGCAATGTTTATTTCATATAGTAAAAAAAATAGCAAAAATCTATGTTTATATCTTGAGATATAGCACCTTAGAGTAGTAAAAAAATGGCATTTCATAATAATCTGTATTGCATTTAAAGAAAGTGTGAATTAAGAATAACATCTTTTAGAGTACCTTCTCTAGAGAAGAGGTTTAAGAACATTTATTCCCTAGTCCTCTTAAAATCATAGCAGATACAATCATTTTTTTGATATGCCCTTTATAACTGTCAAACTGGATAAAATTACCGATTTGTTGGCTCTTCAAAGTCTTATGTCATAAAGTCTCATTTGCTTCAGCAAGAATCATTATTTGTCTCTTTTGACAGGGTGTTTCTGTGATCAGTGATGAAATCATGGGAGCAGTTAAAGGGATATTTAGAGATCATGTCCCTGAATTTTAGTAGAAACTCTGTAAGAATTTAAGAACCAGGCTAAAAAAATTTGTTTAGATAATATGGTTATAATTTATTTTAGCCATAAAGGTTTTTAAGGTATGATAGAAATGTTTTTATATTCGTATATAAGACATTATGACAAGTTTTCATTATGTGTATTCTACATGTTGCCATATTTTAACTGTAAAGTTACTTATGGTATGATCAGAAATGCTAACTTATTTATTCATGTATAAGACATTATGGTATTTTTTATTATATTTAGTCACATATTTTCATTTAGTGTCTAGTTAATCTACACATTTCTGCATTAAATACATTTTGTTTAAAGCATTGGGAATGTGTATGTCATTTTTATATCATTGTAAGAATATATCACAATATAGTAATTCATTCCTTCAACAATATCAAGCCAATTTTGGTCTTTTACAAATAATGCTGTTATGTACATTCTTATACATTCATTCATTCGAAAATTTGAGAAATGTTATCCAGTGTATACCACTAATAGTGGCTATTGGGTGATACCTTTTAATATCAGCTGATATAAAATAATGCTGTTTAACAAAGTAAGAATAGCATTAAGTTTAGCAGTATCAGAAAATTAAAATTTTCCAATTCCTTCACATTTTTGCTATTACTTGGTATTGCTGAGCTCTAATAACTGCCAATTTAGTCAGTTTTTAATAGCAGCATGTATTTATCACATTAATTTGTATTTTCTTGATTACTAATGAGAGTCAGTATTAAGAAACTGTTCATACCTTATTTGGCCATTTGGTTAACTTCATTTGTGAAGTTTCTATGAAACTTTTATCCATATATTTATTTAGCTTTTTATGAATTGATTTGCAGTTGTTTTTTCTGTACTTCAGAAAAAAAAGTGTTATTATGCCAATAATTTTTAAAAAATGTTTTATTGATTTTTTTTACAGAGAAGAAGGGAGAGGGATAGAGAGTTAGAAACATTGATGAGAGAGAAACATCAATTCAGCCGCCTCCTGCACACTCCCTACTGGGGATGTGCCCGCAACCACGGTACATGCCCTTGACCGGAATCGAACCTGGGACCCTTGAGTCCGCAGGCTGACACTCTATCCACTGAGCCAAACCGGTTAAGGCATGCCGATAATTTATATTGGAAATATTTGCCTTCATTCTATGTATTCTTTTTCACTCTCTTAATTCAGTCTTCTAATAAACACAGATCTATTCCTCCATTATTTAGGTTTGCATTGTGTTTGAGAAGTTCTTCCTTCACTGCTGTGCCTTCACCTGTGATGAGACCCTGAAGCCATGGGAGTGCATGCTGACAGCAAGGGCACCCACAGCTACCTAATGGACCAAATTTGGCCCTGACTCCTAACACTAGACTGCACCACTGAGTTTGCATGTAGCTAGCCTTCCAGCTGTGTACCTGCAAGCCCCTGGTTTGACTCCAGTCATAGACCTCTACTGCTGTGCACCTATAGTAAGACCCTAAAGTCACAGAGTGGACTGACAGTCAGAGACCCCCACAGCTGCTTGTTAGCCCTGATTTGCCTCTGACTCCTGTCACTAACCTGTATTTCTGAACTCACTTACAGCTACCCTTCCAGCTCTGCACCTGCACCCTGCCAGCTCAGCTCCTAACAACAGCCCCCACTGCTGTTAATATACCTCTGGCAAGGCTTAAGCCACAGGAGAACATGCCAACATCCAGAGCCCTAAAATTGCTAGTGTGCCCACAGTTGGCCCTGATCCTTGCTGTTAGCCCTGGCCCCACTTATACATGTGTGTCAACAATGTCAACAACTGGCCCTGCTATTAAAGAGTGTCCCAAAATTCACGCAAGAAGTAATTTTGATACAAAACACAGGTTTATAATTAAAAATTGTAAATTTTTTATTGATTCATAAAGTATACAGTATAGCGTTATGTATGAAATAGCATATAGGGTAAATGGCCTCCATGGCTTTGCTGGCACATACACACTCTTTTGTTGAAATTTTCCATGACTGTTTAGCCTAAATGTGGCTGAATTTCGTTGATACAGCGCTCAATTTCCTCCTTCAAGGCGTGGGTTGTCATGGGCTTGTTGGTATAAACCTTAGACTTCAAAAAATGCCAAAGAAAAAAGTCCAACGGTGTTAAATCACATGATCTGGGTGGCCAATTCTGATCACCAAAATGGGAAATTAATACAACCAGGAAATGATTCATGCAGTAATTGAATTGTTTCTCAGGCTGAATGGCATGTGGCACAGTCTTGTTGAAACCACGTGTTGTCCACATCCATATCTTGCAATTTAGGCACAAAAAACTGGATTATCATGTCGCGATAATGAACACCATTAACTGTTATTGCCTGAGCAGCCGCATTTTCGAAGAAGAATGGTCCAATGATGCCTCCAGCCCAAAATCCGCACCAAACAGTGACATGTTGTGTATATTTTGCCTGATATGCTATTCTATACATAACTTTATACTGTATACTTTATGAATCAATAAAAAATTTACAATTTTTAATTATAAACCTGTGTTTTCTATCAAAATTACTTGCGTGAATTTTGGGACACCCTTTACAAACATCTGCAATTGGTTCTCAAAGTTGAGGGTATGCACACCACTAGCTCCAGCCACCACCAGTACCTGCTCTGGTCTTTAACTGATGGACCTAGAGGTGCAATTTAGGACCCCAACAGCCCTTGCAGCCACTGGAGATCACTGTAGCACATAGTTAAGAACACATAGTTATTGGTGTTATAGAACCATTGGCCTGAGTTATCAAGACATCATGTCCTCTTGGACTCAGTACTGCTATATACACATGCACCTGGTGTCCTGCACCATTAGACCAGGGGTAACAGCATGCTTCATCATGTTCCACCCAAAGATGGTCTTTCTTCACCAAAGCAGTCAATAAAGTCTGAAAGAAATAATTGCTTTTTCAAAGGTGCAAGCACCAATGCAAGGCTATGGAGACTATGAAGAATCAGAAAAACATAATGCCATCAAAGGAAAACAGTAAACTCTCAGTTTACTGACCCAAAATAAATTAATATACATGAATTACTTGACAAAGAATTTTAAATAATTATTACAAATATGCTCAGATTGCTATAAGAGAACACACATAAGAATTTATTGAAATCATAAAAACAATACAAGAAGAAAAATGAGTTAAACAGAAAGATAAAACACATCAGAAGAACCAAACAAAAATTTTGAAGGTGGAGAATACAATGAATGACCTAAATAGATAACCCCAATAACAGACTTGGTCAAGCAGAAAATAGAGTGAGCAAACTCAGAGACAGAATTTAACATTATCTAGTTGGAGGAACAAAGTTTTTTTTTTTTTTAAAAGAAAGAAATGTTAAAGGCCTATGAGACTTATGGGACATCTTTAAGAAAAATGATCTACACATCACTGGAGTTCCAGAAGGAGAAGAGAAGGAGAAAGAAGCAGAAAGTTTATTTACAGAAATAATGGCAGAGTGCTTCCCAAATATGAGGAAAGATTTAGACAACAAATTCATGAAGCAAGTATATCACCCCTAAATTTAAATCCTAGGCAATCTTTTACAGGACACATTATAATAAAAAGATATACAAAAGGAATAAATTTGCAATATATACATATATATTGAACTAGCACATTGCATGTTAAAATGTGAGTGATCAATTATCTCTCAATAAAGATGGAATTATTAAACAAGTATGTAGATAAGCAAGCAATTTAAGTAAACAGTTCTCTAACCTGAGTTCATGAAGTTATTGAAACATTTGAAATAAAGTTTTATACTAGATTGATGGCAATGGCCCAAATTTACTTATTTTTCATTTATAAATTGAATTGCTCAGGCTACTCATTAAAATATTGTTTCTTTCTCTACTGATAAACAATTTCTTCATTTGAAAATCCTCATTTGGCAGATGAGGAAACTGAAACAGGACAGACAGGTTATGTAACTTTGTCATGAATATTCATTTAGTAAGCCTAATAGAGCTAGGATGCATAACCAGGAAGTCTGATTTCAGACTCTGCATTTCTAACCATGAAAGAAAACTAAACTTTGTTGTTATAAAAATTGCAAACACAATACAACCCTGAAATTTTCTGATAACATTAAAACATATTGTAAAGAGAATAACATAACTTTGCTTCTAAAATAAAACACAGGTTTATAAATGCATTTTACACAAACAAGCTGATTTGATTTATGGAGATAAGCAGACATATTTTTACTTATGATAAGCATATTGTCCAAATGGCTTTTACATGGGATGGTGAAAAGACAAATGAATAATCTCAAAACCATAATTATAAGAACACCTCTTAACTTACAAAAGACTAGAAATTCAAAATTGGTTAATATTAAAAAAAATAAAGCATTCATTGAGCATCCATCACTCTCCTTTTATCCATGCTTTTGTTCCTTGCTGACACTTATTAAGGTAACTTTCTCTCTCTCTCTCTCTCTCTCTCTCTCTCTCTCTCTCTCTCTCTCTCTCTCTTTCTCTCTCTCTCTCTCTTTGTTCTTCTCTCTCTTTCAGATAAATATTAATGACAACAATAAGTGGGGTATTTTTAGATCCGATTTAGAGGATTGCAGTCCATTGGATATTTGCTTCTGACCCTATCTCTAAAAAACTAAATTGATGTCATTGACAAGTCGTAGTATTTGAGGGATGTGTTTATCAAGATAGTGACAAATTATTGTGTTTGGCTCATGGGAATGAATGTAAGTAGAAGTGATGGGGCAACACAGAGCCACTGAAATTATAGTCTAGATATCAAAACAAATGCCCTCACAGTGCTTTGACCTCTTTGGGGAAATTGCAAAAGATCTATGTGCTTCTCGCTCTCCCCCACCACCCAATACATTAAAAACTTATAACTGGCAATTGAAGTTGCCGTTATAAAAAGAGACTTGGATTTCTCCCTCATATTCACTATTTCTCAATTGAAAGAGAGCTATAATTCTGAAACTAATTTTCTATGAAAACACTTCATTTTGTTTTTGATGCCTTTTAGGCTTATATTTAGTGTGCCAATATTTTCGCTCCTTTATTTCTTTCTGTAACTTTCCTCAGCTCCTTTTACTTAATTATTTATGTATTCAATTCTTTATCAGCATGAAGAAAATATCTTCACCAGATGCATTTCTATCATGTTTTTATTCAACTGCTACAACTTGCTCTATTACTGGTCATTTTTATTTTTACCTATTAGAAGCAGTCGCTATAACACATGTACCAAACGGTTAGCCTGCTCTTATTTGTGGTAGGTAGAATAATGCCTCCCCTCCCCCACGCAAACATGTCCACATCCTAATCCCAGGAGCCTGTAAATTTTTGACTTTACATGTCAAAAGTGATTTTGCAGATATGATTAAATATACAGATCCTGAGATAGGGCGATTATTCTTGATTATTATGGTGTGCCCAATCTAATCCTTAAAAGCAGAGAAACGTTCTTGGCCTTGGTGAAAGAGAGAGAAGGGTCAGAGAGATGAGATATTGCCTGCTTTAAAAATGGAGGAGGACCCAGCCTGTGTGGGTCAGTGGTTGAGTGTCGATCTATAAACCAGGAGTTCACGGTTTGATTCCCTGTCAGGCCTAGGCTGAGGGCTCGATCCCCAGTATGGGGCATGTAGGAGGCAGCCAACCAATGATTCTCTCTCATTATTAATGCTTTTTTCTCTCTCTCCCTCTCCCTTACTCTCTGAAATCAATGAATATATATATATTAAATGGAGACAGGGATCACAGGCCAGGAAATGTGGGCAGCCTCCTAGAAGCTGGGAAGGACAAAGTAACAGATTTCTCCCCTAGAGAATTTACAGAGAGAAATGCAGCCTTGACTAGATATTAACCCAGCAATACTCACTGTCAGACTTCAGGCCTATAGGATTGCAAAATAATAAATTTGCAATGTTTTAAGCTACTAAATTAGTGGTAGTTTTGTATGGCAGCAATAAGAAACTAGTAAAATATTAATTCTTCATTGAGCCATGTTATAGCCTTTTAACATGCTATCTATGAAGGCATCTCAAAAATGGTTCCATTCATTTATTAATTCATTCCATTTTTAAAATATAATCTTTTTGCCCTAGCCAGTTTTGCATAAGTGGATAGAGCATCAGCCTGAGGACTGAAGGGTCCTGGATTCTATTCCTGTCAAGGGCATGTACCTAGGTTGCAGGCTAAATCCCTGCCCCTGCCCCTGATAGGGGCATGTGCAGAAGGGAACCAATTAATGTATTTCTCTCACATCGATGTTTCTCTCTCTGTTTCTCTCCCTCCCTTCCACCCTCTCTAAAAATAAGTGGAAATATATCCTCAGGTGAAAATTAACAAAAAAAAGTATATATATATATATATATATTTTTTTTTTTTTTCCTTTTTTTAGTGGCTAGGTCTAGGAGCTATTAAAACAAATACAGCATGGCCCCTATTAAAAATAACACATTCAAGTATGTGATTCAGCGCAGTTGCTATTATCAGAACTAAGAAGAAGTAATTTCTTTTATGCAGGGGTGAAGTGATGGTAGTGATCTAAAATTTCAAAGAAGTGGGATTTAAAGGTTGAGTAGGTTTTACTAGATGGAAGAATTAGATCTAAGTATAACAGGATAAGCAAAAAAGCAAGAGATGTGTACAGCTGGTCACAACATGCTAAAATCAAATTTGTTGCTTGGATCTTTTATTTATATTAAAATGAATTTTTTTAAATTTTATTATATATACTAGTATGAGAAACATTTGTTAACTATTGCACCCCCAGGACCTACCCTGTTTTTGGCATTCAGTAACCCTCTGTTGTGGGAGTGAATGCCTTTCTTCTTTAACATAATTTAAAGAAATTTATATGAATATAGAAATATTTTATATGTAGTTTAACAGATTTTAAAAATATACTCAGATTTGCATTCCACAGTACCTTGGAGGTTTCTTCTGAGTGCAATGTGCCAAACTTTACTACTATTTGGTACATAGGAAATAAAACTTGAAAATTGATATACATATTGCTATGATATTGCAAAGAATTTCTTGGGCCCTATTGTCACATGTCTTAGTCTAGACCAGTGATGGCGAACCTTTTGAGCTTGGCGTGTCAACATTTTGAAAAACCCTAACTTAACTCCGGTGCCATGTCACATATAGAAATTTTTTGATATTTGCAACCATAGTAAAACAAAGACATATTTTTGATATTTATTTTATATATTTAAATGCCATTTAACAAAGAAAAATCAACCCAAAAAAATGAGTTCACGTGTCACCTCTGACACGCGTGTCATAGGTTCGCCATCACTGGTCTAGGCCAACTGTATTTTAATTTTTCTAAACACTGAATTCATCTTTAAATAACATTTATTTTTGACAGCACAAATAATACCAAATGTATTTTTTTTCCAAGACTGTAGCATCTATCAAGTTTAATATGCTTAAAATTTTTTGAAGCACCTGATTTTTGATGATTTGAAAGTAAAAATACACTCTGCAACCACTCCAATTTTATTATAACTAGGAACAGATGTTCAGCAATATAAATTAATGAGTTCCACTTTTTTATTACACTGATTAGAGTATTTTAAACCTTTTAATAGAGAATTAATTTTTATAGTCTTTAGCTTATGGTAAAAAATGGGTATTTATCTAAATTTTATCATTGCAGTTTACATATTTAAAAATATTTTTCTAAGCTCATTTCTTCATTAAATAAAATAAAAAATCCAAGCACCATTTCAACTTCAAATAGTTATTTTGTATAGCTTATAAGAAACTTCAGCATTTATTCACATGTGAACACATATTAGAAACAGATACCAAATCATCCAAAGGACAATTTTTCTGAAATTTCTATTTCAGTTGAGCATAAAAAGGCCACGAGATGTGATCTGAGGAAATCAGCAGCACTACTTTCAAACACTAGACCCTGTGTAAGGGATATGGACCTTTGCGCCTAAGGTAGTTTTCATTGAAGATACTAGTTGAAGCGGTAGCTGGAGTTTTGGATACACTGAGTTGATGTGGCTATATATATATATATATATATATATATATATATATATATATATGTGTGTGTGTGTCTGTGTGTGTGTCTGTGTGTGTGTGTGTGTGTGTGTGTTTAGAATAAGAAACTTTATGAGGAGGAGAAAAATCTCAGTCTTCTAATGGGAAAGCAGATAATTACTCCTTGTGAATGAGTTATAAAAAAAAAAGAAAAAATATGCACATGTATGTGTTCTGAACAAAAATAAAGAGCCCTTTCTTTCTTTTCTGTAGAAGCAGAAGGCCTAAATGCAAGATGTCTATAAGTTACATTTAATCATTTATTTTTAGTAGCATCAAAAATGACTAGAGCTGAGACTGAGGAATATGGTGGGTAAAAATTATAAATAATTGAGTTGGTGGTGCCAAAAGCCTGAAATTTGAGAGCCAACTGCCCAATTGCTAAAAAAAGACAAAAAGTAAAAAAATATATCTATTAACTGAATAACTCTCTTTTAAAAAAATATTTTTATTGATTTCACAGAGGAAGGGAGAGGGAAAGAGAGATAGAAACATCATTGATGAAAGAGAATCATTGATCAACTGCTTCCTGAATGTTCCACACTGGGGACTGAGCCCACAATCTGGGCATATTCCCTCACCAGGAGTTGAACCATGACCTCCTGGTTCATAGGTCAATGCTCAACCATTGAGCCACACCAGCTGGGCCACCTATTAAGTATCTTAACTACAAACTAATACGAAGAACAAACTCATAAAGAGCATTTTGAATGCTGCCTTTAAAAGTTATCTATAATAATAAAAGTGTAATATACTAATTAGACCAGATGTCCTTCCAGATGAAGCAGGGCTGTAAGGGAAGCCAGGCCCCGGGTGCCTGCCCAAGGTTGGAGGGTAGCCTGGGTCCTGGGTGCCAGAAGGAGTCCAAGGGAAGGAAGTCCTACTCTTGCATGAATTTTGTGCACCAGGCCTCTAGTTAAATATATTCAGTTTAAGTCCATGTAACAGGAAGCTTACTAAATTGACTTAAAACTAACCAAATTATTTATTTTTTTAATTTTTTGTTATTTACTATTTTTTTCTTTATTGATTAAGGTATTACATATGTGTCTTTATCCCCCTTTTTCCCTCCACCTCCCCATTTATGCTCTAACCCCCCTGGTGTCTGTGTCCATTGATTAGGCTTATATGCATGCATACAAGCCCTTTGGTTAAAACTAACCAATTTAATGTAAGACATTCTGAAATCAGCTGACACTGCGCTTTCAGTGCTGAAAGGTTAAGGCATATTCCATCATTCTTGTCTGATAACTTTTAAAATAAACTTTTTAAAGCTATTTTTTCCATTTTTATTGAAAAATAATTTATATACATCACTGTATAAATTTAAAGCATGCAGCATGATGGTTTGATTTATGTATATTGTGAAATAATTACCAAAATAGGTTCAGCTAACATCCATCATTTCATGTAGACACAGTAAAAATAAAAGAAAGTAGAAAATGAAAAAAAAATATTTCTCCTTGTGATGAGAATTCTTGGGATTTGCTCCAATAACTTTCTTATATATCATATAGTAGTGTTAGCTGTAGTCATCACATTATATATTACATCCCTTGTACTTATAAATGGAAGTATGTACCTTTTGACCACTTTTCCTCAATTCCCCTTCTCCCCACCTGATCTGCTAACTTTAATATAGGGCTATGGTCTTCATGCTTATAGCAATGTGTCAAATGAAGCTTTGGGTACTACATCCATGTTTTATATAGAAAAAGTGAGGTCATGACAAATGCCAGAAGACATAATGACTGAGATACAGTTTCCTTTAGTTGATAAAGGTGCATATAGTTAATACAGAGCAGAAAACTGTGTGTAGGGCCAAAGAAAAATATGGAAATGTGTCTGTGGTTTGGGCTCTCGTTTATGTAGGTGACTACGAGTTATTTTATTGGAGCTCCTTCTCTGCCCCCCCCCCAAAAAAAAAACATAAACTATTTAATTCTGACTTCTAAAGAGCAAAATAATTTAGTGTATTGAAACAGCCCATTCATCATATAATGCGCTTGATTCTGTCACCTCAAGAGCTTGTTAAGTCACTTCCAGCTGCTACAATCACTGCCAGGTACTTCTAAGGTCTGGCACATTCTGAGCTCTACTACACCTATAAGTATGACTCTTCAATCCAATTCTAGCCTTTATAATAATCAAGTGCCCACTCCAGTTAACATCAAGGCAACTGGGAACTTAGAATTCTCCATATGTGTCTGTATCTAATTTTCAATCAGACCTCTTCATCCAAAAGCAGAAAGGTCCTGAATATCCATGAAGTAGTAGAGTAACATACTCACTTAAAGCAGTGTCAAGAGCAGCATCACAGAAATAAAACGTTGGTAAGGAAACTAAGCTATAAAATAGAGACTTCTCCAAACCAAGAAGGAGGGAAGTGACAGAGCTGAGAAGTATTATATTCTGTGATTGTACCTATATGAAGTCATTGATTAAAGAATTTAACCTTAAGGTGAAATTCAATGTCACTTAAATTACAGGAAAAAAAAGGAATTCCATGTGTAAGAATCTATATTGAAGAAAGTTTACAGGCTACATCTAAATGTAGTGTTTGACTTGCTCAACAAATATTTATTAACCATCTAATGGGAATATTGGGAATGTATACATTTATAAAATAAGTTATAATTTAAACAATAATATAAAGATAATAAAGTAGAACTCAGGTACCTTTAACTGCATAGGTCAAGTTCACTTCTATTTTTATTAAAAATATTGCCGAAACCGGTTTGGCTCAGTGGATAGAGCGTTGGCATGCAGACTGAAAGGTCCCAGGTTCGATTCTGGTCAAGGGCATGTACCTTGGTTGTGGGCATATCCCCAGTAGGAGATGTGCAGGAGGCAGCTGATCGATGTTTCTCTCTCATCGATGTTTCTAACACTCTATCTCTCTCCCTTCCTCTCTGTAAAAAATCAATAAAAATATATTTAAAAAAAATAGGCCCCTCCATGTGCAATACCACAAGTAAGCACAGAAGGGAATCCTAAACTTTGGAAAAAAAAATATATATAAACAGCTTATTGAGATTAAATCATATTATGCAAAATTCACTTTATTCAAGTGTACAATTCAGTGTTGTTGTTTTTGGATATTCACAGGGTACAACCTTTGTGCAGCCATCACCACTATTTAATCTCAAGAATTTTCATTATTGTAAAAATAAACTTTTTAGTGATTAGCAGTTGCTTCCCACTTTTCCATTCCTCCCATCCTATGCAACCACAAATTTTCTCTCTATCCCCATGAATTCACATATAAATGACATCACATAATATTAGCCTTTCACAAGTTCTTTTTATATAACATAGTATTTTCAAGGTTTATCCTTTATTCCTTTTTATGGCTGAATAGTATTCCTTTGTCTGGATACACCATATTTTGTTTATACATTCATTAGTTGATGGTCATTTGGGTGTCTCTACTTATTGGCTATTATGAATAATCTTCTGTGAACCTTCATGTACAAGACTTTTTGTTGGGCATATGTGGTCAATTCTTTTGGATTTGCAGGTTAATTTATCATGTTGACTAACATGACATTTTAGTTATAGTCAAATTTCTTCCACATTTGGGAGCTAGTTATCCTCTACTGAGAATAGTCACCCATATTCATACTGATTTTGTATCTATTTGATCTTTAAATTATTGCCAGATGGATATTGATGTCTGTAACTGTAATAGTGTGTTTGTCTATTTCTTCCTTCACTTCTATGAGTTTTTGCCTCATGTATTTTGATGCTCTCTTCGGGACACACACCTTTAAAATTATTGTGCTAGAGAATTGGCCCCTGAGATACTGTGATTTATGAAATACTTGGTTTTCATCCATAGTCCCTGATCACAGCTCTCAACACTCTTGGAATTCCCTAAAAGTTGAGAATGATAAAAGTATTTTTAGTTATGTTAATAAGATGACTTGTGGACCCTACCCAAGTGGGGGCTGGTTGCCAGGAGAAAAACCATGTGGTTACAGGTTTGGGACTTTCAGCCCCTCCCTCCCACCTTTTCTATCTTAGAGACATCTTCAAGGAACCAAGGGTAAATAAATATTAGGTTTTAGGAAGAGCCTCGAGAAAGATTCTAAGTATTTTTTTATTCCTGCCTATTGGTCCTGATCTGGAATCGATTATGTTTTTCACTTCATTGTCATTAGTTTTGGCAATATGACCTGGTTTATCCCCTGAAATATGAATGAAAATTACATGTGACTCCTCTGTACATGAGAAATAAGGAGAATTAAGTAGGTTTTGATAAAAATTTTTCTAGCCCTAATGAGACTCTCAAGTCTCTGTTAGTTATTAAATTTGGACACATGATGCAGAGAATGTGAAACGAAGCTGTGGTTGGTATAAAATAGATATAATCATGAGCATAAAATATTGTTAAAAGCCACTAAGATTACAGAGCCATTTGCTACTGCAGCATAACTGATATTGTACTGACTACTTCTTACAGCCTAAGATAATGAATTAGTTTTAAGGACTTACTAAATTATCTTTACCAGTCCTTATTTAACTATTTTATTATTTGTATCAGAAATGACATTTTGCACGTCATGAAAGAGTTTAAAAACTAGTTTTTACAAATATTTACTTAAATATTTAATTTTCAAAGAATAGCCTAGAACCTGAAAGTAAGGGGGGGAAATGCCTGAGCAGACAATATAAACAGAAAAGACATATTTGATTCATTGGAGAGTCAATGGAAAAAAAAGAAAAAAAACAAAAGAAACTGGGAAATTGGGGTGCTTCACTGGGCTGTAAAAAGTTTAGCTAAATCAGAAAGCAGGTCTAATTAAACAAGTTTAATATATATATTATATATATAATATAAATATAAAGCTAAGTTGACTCGCGCATGCGCGTTACATATAAAGCTCTCACTGGTGCCAATTGCATGCATGTGTTTCAATCTGTCATTGTCGATGGTGAATTTGGTTGGCACTTCTATTATAGAAAAAGGGCGAATAGTGATATTAAAATATTTTTTCTAATTAATTTCCTTTCAGTGTTCACGGATTCATGCACCAGGCCACTATTCTATACTAATAAAAGGGTAATATGCTAATTAGACTGGGTCGATAGGACATCTTCCAGATGTCCGACTTCCTTCTGGACAAACCCACGGTGGCAGTGGCCGAGGCAGAGGTGGTTAGGGGCAAACAGGCTGGCAGGGGAGCAGTTAGGGGGAGACCAGGTCGGCAAGGGAGCAGTTAGGGGGTGGCCAGGCCGGCAAGGGGGCAGTTAGGGGGTAACCAGGCTGGCAAGCAGGGGCAGTTAGGGGAGATTAGGCAGGAAGGTAGAGTGGTTAGGGGCAATCAGGCAGGCAGGCAAGAGAACAGTTAGGAGCCAGAGGTCCTGGATTGCGAGAGGCATGTCCAACTGCCGGTTTAGGCCCCTTCAGGGCCTAAACCGGCAGTTGGACATCCCCTGAGGGGTGCCAGATTGGAGAGGGTGCAGGCCAAGCTGAGGGACCCCACCCCCGTGCACAGATTTTGTGCACTGGGCTTCTAGTGTTTAAATACTTGTGAGTGCTGTCCAATAGTAATTCTGTGATAACAGAATTATTCTTATCTTCAATGTCTGAGCCACTATACAACTTATAGCTATTGACAACTATGTCCTAGTGTGACTAACAAATTAAATCTAAACATTTATTTAATTTTAAACAGTCACATAGGATTAGTAGCTATTGTACTAATATCAGCACAGATGTAGATTTAAATCTAGATAACCTAGAACATACAACTAATTGTTTCATGTTTTTATTTGTGAGTATTATCCAACTAGTGGGCTAAATGACACAATGGGAGTAAAGGGGGAGAGGAAGAATAATGAATGAATAATTTAAGCTTATACTACAAGACTTACTTTAATGACTTTTTGTAGAAAAATATTTTTCTTAAGAATTTGGAAATAAGTTAAAGCTTTAACCTTGAAGGAATAATAGAACTGTAAAAAGGCTAAACAATCATAGTGGAAAAATGTAATTATAAAAATATAAAATGCCGCAATGCTTATTTTGGTAAAATTAAAGAAATTACCATGAAAAAATTAACAATATGAAAAGTACAGAGGAAACATCTGAGTTAGAAAAACAATTTTAGATCAATATTAAAACATATTTCTCTGTGTATAAAATAGAGATTGAATTTACCTCTCTCATATAATCAGTCAGTTATTTTCAGGATCAGAATAAAACTTACAGTTTCTTATGCTGCATTGTGTTTATTTCATATATTCAATTTCTGTAACTAAATTAGTAATGACAAAATAAAATGATATTCTAAGACATAGCATGTGTTTTATTCTTTTTTTTTTTTAAATATATTTTATTGATTTTTTACAGAGAGGAAGGGAGAGAGATAGACAGTTAGAAACATCGATGAGAGAGAAACATCGACCAGCTGCCTCCTGCACATCTCCTACTGGGGATATGCCCGCAACCCAGGTACATGCCCCTGACCGGAATCGAACCTGGGACCTTTCAGTCCGCAGGCCGACACTCTATCCACTGAGCCAAACCGGTTTCGGCATGTGTTTTATTCTTTACACCTACTTAAATTTTAGTTTTCACAGAATTTGCACTTCCTGCAAATTTTCTTCAGGAAACACTTGATAATAGGATGTGAAAATTTGGGATATTTGATAAACACATATGAAAATCATAAGAATGGGTAGATATATACCATCCATATTCTACAGGTAGAGGAATAAAAAGTGTCTTGAGCCTGCATTGTAATAAGTAAGTAAAATCCAGAAATTCCTTTCATAAGTCAGAAATATAAAATAATAAAAAGTTTTAATATTAAAGAATTTTACAAAATTGTTCCATATTTAATTCATAAGTTGAAAACCAAATAATTAATTATTTTTAAGGTAAGCAGTTTCTAAAGAATATACTTTAACTTTTGTTAAATGAATAAAATACTGATTTTTTCCTTTCTTTCAGATAATCTGTGTTTATAGAAATTTTATATCATTTAAAATATGGATGTCAATCATTTTGAAGCCATTTGTTTACCTAAATTATACTACAAAAGTGATTCACATAGTGAGCAGGCCAGAAATGCTGACTTCATAATTGACAAGTTTGGATCACTTTCCTTACAACGCCAAAAGATGGTGCTGCTGTGTAGCTAAGACACTGTCCTCAATAATCAATTTCCTTACACAGTTCAGTTCAACTGCAAAAAATGGCGGAAATGCATCTGTCATAAGAGCTAGTAAAACTGGTCTGAAAATGCAGTGAAACAAATCAGGTAACTAACTCAGAGTGGGACCCAATGATAATTGGATTTGGTGAAAACTGACAGTAGTCTAGTGGCAAAGAGATTGGTAGTCTCCTTTTGTGTTATCTATAATAATAAAAGGGTAATATGCTAATTAGACCGGATGTCCTTCTGGATGTCATTCCGGACATCCTTCCAGACAAAGGTGGGGCCAGAGGGAAGCCAGCCCGGGTCCAGGGTGCCTGAGGGAAGCTGGTGCAGGCAGCCAAGGAAAGGAAGGCCTACTTTTGCATGAATTTTGTGCATCAGGCCTCTAGTATGTAAATAACTCTGAGAATTCAGGTTAAACACTCATCATAGAAAATAGAACAAGAGAGAGTGAGAGAGAAAGTCTGACTTTAAAGAAATTGGTTATTTTATGAGGACAACCTAATTAGTCAAGTATTGATATTTCCATTTTAATAATTTAGTAATTTTATAATCTCAAAATAAATCTCAAAATTATTTTACTTAAAACCATAAACTCTTATTAGCACTAGCATTAATCTATAGTGCTATTTATTGTGATCACAATTTAATGCAGAAGTAGACTTTTCCAATTTAAATTTTTAAAATTTATACTTCACATCTATACATGTGCATACTTTTAAAAGTCAAATAGTTTTATAAAATTATAATAGAAATTTAAAAAAAAAACTACCTTTCAATCCCAAATTTGTCCTCCTTAGTGGATACAGTTTACCTGTGTCATTCCTGTATTTTGTTAAAATGTTTTATCTCTAAATAACATGATTCTTCTATTATTTCTTGATTTTCCAGTGTTAGATCTATCAATTGACTTCCTACTACAAAAGGTTTCCTATTTATCCTCCATCATGAGTCTTCTCTATTTTCCAATATAGTTATATAGGTATTTTTTTGTTAAATTGAAAATTAGTGTTTATATTATGATTCAGTGAATATTATTAAAGTGGAGCTGTGCAGTGTACTATGATAACATTTAATTTCTATACAACTTTGCATTTTCTATAATCTGGTGTGTGTGTGTGTGTGTGTGTGTGTGTGTGTGTGTGTGTGTGTGTTTTAATGCTCAGCACCTATCTCTATAGCACTGTAAGTAGTTTAGAATTTACCCCCAAGCTCTACTTATGTTAATTTTCTCTCAATACATTAAAAACATTATCTGTATACAGTACAGTATTAACTATAGTCACCATGCTGTACATTAGCTCTCCAGAACTATTCATCTTATGTAATTGAAACTTAGCACCCTTTTGTTGGCGGAGGCCATCAAGGGGATGTGACCACTGGTTGACCCTCAAGCTGGACCTGGGCAATCTGGGCAATTGAAGGCTCTTTGCCCCTCTGCTAACCTTGAATATAAATTCTGCTTGCCTTCCTGAAATCTGAAGCTGCCCACGGACACAACTTTGAGAGAGTAATGTGTTGCTGAGACTATTTGGATGGCATATGTAATCAAACCCAGTTGAGAACTCTGGATAATTTTTTAAGATTCTGGTGAACTGGTGTGATCAACTCATATTGCAGATGCTCAAGACAAGCCTTGTAGGCA
Organism: Myotis myotis; assembly: GCF_014108235.1. Taxonomy (NCBI): domain Eukaryota; kingdom Metazoa; phylum Chordata; class Mammalia; order Chiroptera; family Vespertilionidae; genus Myotis; species Myotis myotis. The sequence goes on from NW_023416335.1 coordinate 184,679,560, forward strand.
ATAAGCTCCCTTGCTTATTAAACCTGCCGCCTACGAATCTGGAGTGATCTTTCTTTGGTCTCTCCACCTCTGCATGAACAGCCAGTTTGTGAACCAACAATTGGGAAGCCAGCAAGGAGACTAAAAATAGGACCTTGGGAAAAAGGCATCTGGGGTTGGGGGATTCTGAGTTGGCCATCAACCTCTGTGTAGGGAGCGTGGCTCATATTTCAGATGCTTGTGGACCACAGTGTGAGTATGGAGATGGCCCCAAACACAGCTGTTTTGATCCTTTATTTGAAGAACTGCTCACAGTGCACTGTGGCAAAGAAGGGAAGTGGATGGTGACTGCAGTGGGCTGGTCTCTACTGTGGCAGTTTGGCTGGCCACAGATGCCCAACCAAAGGCTACAGCTTGAGTTAGAAAGTTGGAAGAAGAGCTGAGGTTAGAGCAGGACATGTGATGTCCACTACTCTGATAGCTTTGGTGCTGGCAGACAAGGCAGGAAAGCAGTATAATCAATGAGAGACTTCAGTGGGCCATTTTGTAAAAAGTCAAACTGCCACAGATTAATGTCCAAGTGCTTGTGACAATGCCTGATCAGGATGCTAAGAGGTGCGATCCCTGAGAAAGTGTGGAGAGTGACAAGGATGTTGTGATGATTGACAATGAAATGGAAGAAACAACCTGTGCTCTCCTGCTTTTAACACAAAGGAAAGTAAAAGCACAACAATACATCCCCAGCCAGTAGGCAGCCCCCAGTTCAGGAAGTATTCATGAAGAGAGAATATAATCCCACTGAGCGCATTCATATAGCTGTGAAGTTCAAGCAAAAGGCCAGAGCAAGTATCCAGGCATGGTTAGTGTGGCTATAGCATGTCAGGGTCATGGAATTTCTCTGGCTGGGCAGGAGGCAGAGAAAATGAGTAGCTGACCTCCATATACCCTGCTCGCCAGCTGTGGCTGCATGGCACTAAGCAGGTTCATGGTGCTCACTGCTTCCAGATTAGATCATTCTAGCCTACAGGAGGCTTGGCCCAGTGAGGGACATTTCTCTGGGTTTGTGGGACTCTGGAAATCTATAGAGGATATACAACAAATCCTTAGGGAGCTGGGAATGAGATACGCCATCCATGACCTTATCTTTGAAGACTCAGATAGGACCATGTTATCTTCAGGATTGAAAGCCAAGACACTTCAAACTACCCAATATCTGGTATGATATTGTGATATCCATGTTGATCCCAGTCATGGGAGAAGACATTTATGATATTGGGCCATCTGTTGACGATCTGGGGGAAACTGACAAATCCTGGGAACAGGCACCGGCTGTGGGAAAGACCCATATGATGGGGAGGGAGCTGGAAGAGCCAAAAGCCTCTCCCATTTACCTGCAAAGGCTCAGTGAAAGTAACCCGGAGCAAATGTGGTTTGAGCTCATTGCTGCTGGGATCCCACCTGAACAGATGGACTGGCAACGCAAATGCTGTGTTGGTCAGCCTGTGCAAAACCATAAAATTGAATAATAGTTCGGAAGTGCCTCTCTGATTCCCTACCTTATAACAGAGGCCTTAGGACGGTACACGGTCCTATTTGCATTGGGTACCTCCCATGGCCCAAGCATAGGAAGGTCAAGATTGCCTCCAACCCAGCCCGTGTTGCTCAATGGTTGAGCCTCAATCTATCAACCAAAAGGTCACAGTTTGATTCCCACTCAGTGTACATGCCTGGGTTTCTGACTCCATCCCCAGTATAGGGTGTGCAGCAGACAGCCGATCAATGATTATCTCTCACCATTGATGTTTCTATCTCTCTTTCCCTCTTCCTTTCTCTTTGAAATCAATAAAAAAATAAAAATTAGAAAATTATAAAGATCACCTCCAGGTGAGGGCCATTACGTGTGATAGAGGCCCCATATTGAGCTTACCCTTCACTGGTCCCCCAGAAATAAACAAAAGTTGATGGCTCTGGTGAATACTGAAGCTGAATGTACTCTAATATATGGCAACCCCCAGAGGTTTCTCTAGCCCCCTCAGTACCAGCAATGGTTACAGAGTAAAGGGCATAGTCAGGAAAGGCTCTCTAACATTGCAAATAAGGAGTTCTCCCTCAGGAGAATACGAGGTTTTTATCTCTACAATACTAGAGAACATATTAAGAATTAATATCCTACAAGGCCAAACCATGTATTAAGGGTAAACCTCTATTGGTGAATTTTGCCTCTGAATTAGAGTAAGCAAACCAGTGCTGAGGGAAAAAGCCAACTGGGGACCTGTAAGTCTGTACCTTAACAGAGAGTAGCAATTGTCTAACAATAAAAGTTGCCTGGGGCACCATCAATTTGCCTTCACATTTGAGAGGTAACAATGACCTTTCAATTACTTCCCCAAGGCCATGTGCACAGCCCCAAGATGGGCCTTTAGGTGGTGGCCTGATACCTGTCCCTGTTCCCTTTCCCCACTTCAATAAACATTGATAATATAATGTTAACATGTGACTTGCCTCTGTTGTAGGACACTCTTTAGACTCTGCTGGAGCATCTGCCAGAGGGAGTATGGGAGGCGAACCCACAGAGCATTCAAGGCCCAGCATCTTCCCTAAAGTTCTTTAGGAGTCATTTGATCAGGTAAGATGCTCATTGTCCCAGAAGCTGTGACTGATAGAGGGCAAGCTTATCCAACCCTAAAAATGTGAAAGAGGTACAAGATTTTGTAGAAATTTTGGGGTTTTGGACAACTTGTATTCTCCACCTGGTACAGTGCCTCCATTCTTTATTACACTGTCTGATAAAGAAAGGGCACGTGTGGGCCTGGAGAGCAGAGCAGCAACGTTGAGAAGGCAAACATACTAGTGAAGCCAATTAAAGCTCTGGGCATTTCCCAAGCAGGGCTACCATTCAAGTTAGCTGTGTCTGTGACTCAGGAAGGTATGGGTCAGGCACTGTAGCAGAGACAACAGAAGGAGAGAGTGCCCTTGGGATTTTGGTCCCAGTTCCTGAAGGAAACAGAACCCTGATATACCCCCACAGATTGGGAGCTCCTAGCAATGTACACAGCACTCCTCCAGGAAGAGCCACTCACAAAGGAACAACATTTCATGGTGAGAACTTCCCTTCCGAACAAGGGGTGGGTTGAAAATCTGTTCCAATGGCCTACTTCCGCCATGGCTCAAATCTCCACTTGGACTAAGTGGCATGCCTATGTGTAGCAGAGCAGCACCCAGTCTGTCAGCCCACCATCTCTAGAGATGTGGGTGCTCCTAGGTCCTAGAGTACGTAGATCCCCCAGATGTTCTGCCCTAATAAATGTGGCAGTGTCTGCAGCCTGTAGAGAGGGAGTGGGGGCATTTCTGCTGATGCCTGGCATAAGGATGGATCTAGTCTAGACTGCACCAATCCATTCACATGGACTGCAGTTGCTATTCAGCCCAACATTGACCCCCATGTACATGGAAACAGGTAGCCAGTGAGCTGAACTCGGCGGTTTGGCTAGCAATCACTCATGAGGCCTGACCTTTAACCCTTTGCATTGACAGTAGGGCTGTTCTAAAGGAATTAACCTATGGCTGAGATAATGGCAAGCCAGGAGTGGATTATCATGAAAAAACCCTTGTGGGCTCAGGATATATGGAAAATCATTTGGGTTCGCCTATAAGAGCCTCAACCAGTCCTCACAGTGCAATTGCCAGGTGCTGCCTCCTGGCAATTGGGGCAACTGATGCCGTAGCTTAGGTACAGCCCTACTGACTGACCCTTCAGTAGACTCAGCAGATTGGGTGCATAAAAAGGAGCTGTTTCTTAGCATCTGGGTCAGATGGTGAATTGCCAGGGATGACTGAATGTCTTTGAAATACAGTGACTTAGTTATTGCAGGAACAGCATGTGTGATGTGTTCTAACAAGGCAACTGCGAAAGGAGTAAGCTAATATCACTGATAAAACAACTTTCTCCTTGTAGTGTAGCTTGCTATAAATTACTTCTAAGTAGTGCTGTAGCTTCCTCTCACAAATTTTCTTGTGTTGTGTTTTCATTTTCACTCAGTTCAATTTCTGTATATCACTTTTGATATTTCTTTGATCTGTGGGCTATTTAGAAATGTGTTATTTAGATTGCAATTATTTGGGAGTGTTTCTAGATCTCTTTCTGCTGTTGACTTCTAATTTAATTTCATGATGTTAGAAAAGAGATAGTACCTGATTTGAAACTATTCAATTTATTGATACTTACTTTATGACCCTGAATATAGTCTCTCTTGGTAAATTGTGTGCAATTGAAAATAACATTCCTGCTTCTGTTGGTTGAGATGCTATAAAAATGTACAGTAGATAAAATTGGTTAGTCATGCTGTCCAAATCTTCTGTATTCTTACTGACTTTCTGTCTACTTATTGCATCAATTATTAATAAAGTGTGTCAAAATATCTCCTTATAATCATGGATTTTTCTATTTCCCCTTCTGGTTCTCTGAGATTTTGCCTCATGTATTTTGTGTTATTAGGTGCATAAATGACTAGATTTTTTATGATTTATAAAATTGACCTTATTCATGATTAAATGACACTATTTAACCCAAGTAATATTTGTGCTCTAAAATACACTAGTCTGCTATTAATATATCCTCTCCACCCTTCTTTTGGTAGTGCTAGCATAGTATATATTTTACCTTCCTTTATTTTATTATATTTTTATATTTAAAATATATTTCTTTTTTTTTTTTGCTTAAAGTATTACAAAAGGTATTACATATGTGTCCATTTTTCCCCCCCGCCCTAGACAGTCCCCTAGCCTCCCCTAACCCCCAGTGTCTTATGTCCATTGGTTATGCTTATATGCATGCATACAAGTCCTTTGGTTGATCTCTTACCCCCCTACCTCCTGCCCCCCAACCCTCCCCGGCCTTCCAGCTGCAGTTTGACAATCTGTTTGAGGCAGCTCTGCCTCTATATCTATTATTGTTCAAAAGTTTATAATGGTCTCTATTATCCATGAATGAGTGAGATCATGTGGTATTTTTCCTTCATTGACTGGCTTATTTCACTTAGCATAATGCTCTCCAGTTCCATCCATGACGTTGCAAATGGTAAGAGTTCCTTCCTTTTTAGAGCAGCATAGTATTCCATCGTGTAGGTGTACCACAGTTTTCTAATCCATTCATCTACTGATGGGCACTTAGGCTGTTTCCAGATCTTAGCTATGGTGAATTGTGCTGCTATGAACATAGGGGTGCATATATCCTTTCTGATTGGTGTTTCTGGTTTCTTGGGATATATTCCTAGAAGTGGGATCACAGGGTCAAATGGGAGTTCCATTTTCAGTTTTTTGAGGAAACTCCATACTGTCTTCCATAGTCGCTGAACCAGTCTGCATTCCCACCAGCAGTGCACAAGTGTTCCTTTTTCTCCACATCCTCTCCAGCACTTGTCGTTTGTTGATTTGTTGATGATAGCCAGTCTGACAGGTGTGAGATGGTACCTCACTGTTGTTTTGATTTGCATCTCTCGGATGATTAGTGACTTTGAGCATGTTTTCATATGTCTCTTGGCTTTCTGAATGTCCTCTTTTGAAAGGTGTCTATTTAGGTCCTTTGCCCATTTTTTGATTGGATTGTTTAACTTCCTTTTGTTAAGTTGTATGAGTTCCCTATAAATTTTGGAGATTAGGCCCTTATCAGATATGACATTGGCAAATATGTTTTTCCACACAGTGGGTTTTCTCTAAAATATATTTCTTATGGGGATCATGTAATCCAGCCTTGCTTGTCAAAATCCAATCTGATATTTACTTTTTAATTCCTGTGTTTATTGTATTAAAATTTGATGTTATACACAGTTGGGTTTATATCTACCATTGTGACATTTTAAAATTTATCTCATCTATATTCCTTGTTTCTTTTTTCTCTTTTACTATTCTTTTGTATTCATCAAACATTTTTTAGGATTCCACTATTTTCCTTTGCAGTCTTGATTGCAATAATTTTTTTGTTTTACTTCTAATTGTTTTGGGGATAACGGTATACATCTTTAACATATTACAATCTATCCTCAATAATACCATTCCACTTCAGGTAGAGTTCAAAAATCTTACATAAGATTTCCCCTAACTGATTTTTTTTCAATTCTCCCCTAACTGATTTTTTTTTTCAATTTATCTATTCCTGAACCTATGTGATTACATTTCTGTTGTACAACTCAGGGACAAAATCATTTCTTGGCTTTCTTTGACTGCTAACTAAATTACTTTGGATCACTTTAGACTTTATTCACCTAAAATATTGTCCTCATATCTCTTGTGTCAGTTATTTTGCTCTTTGGTAATTATGGCATTTTTAATACTTTCAACCAGTATATGAATGGGGTTTTGGATGGGGAAGTGGTACATGCATCAAAATAATTCTTTACAAACTAATTTAAATCCATATTTGCAATCTTTCCATTTATTACATTTATGGTCTCTTCCTTTTCATTCACATTGGTTAAAAATTCCTTTAAAAATTATTAAATTTGTCCTTTAATTAAAGTACTTTTTTTCTCATAATTCACTTGCAAACCATGTCCACTCCTTTATGTTAAAACTATCTCATCAATTGTGAGTACAAGAACGAATATCTATATTTAGGAATATAGATATTCTAAATCATTTTTGACAAGCTATATCTTTAATAAGAACTATGGATACTAAACCATAAGGAACATATAGTTAGCTATTTTGGTAAAACTACTTTAAGAGATTGATTCTGTACTGCTTCTTTAGACATAAATTTTCTCAGTGCTTCTTTTAGATATCATTATTGTAAACATAAAGGAATTAATATAATTGCCTAGTGAGAAAACATTTGACTTCCTGGAAATGAAATTTCTATATCTGCAAATGGGGATAGTATCACTTGCTATACATACTTGACAGAATTATTTTGAGAGCCAAGAAAGATTTAAGAATGTAAATTATTTTAAAATACAAATGTATTCAGAGCTCGTATCTGTTACTTCAAAATCTCAAACACAAACAAGTATGAGGAAACTGTTGTTGTTTTTAATGGAAAGATCACTACTAATATGAATCTTTTTTTGAAATTATTAACTGTGATGTTGGGTACATTTAAACTCCCAGAGTCAGTTTTTATATTTGAAGAGTTAGATTAATATCTAATAATTATCTGCATAGTCTCTGCACTGTGTTTGGTGAGTAAGATTCTCATTAAGTCTTAGTTTATTCAAATCCCTTGTAATAAAAAAGATAGGCAAAAATATATGAAATAAATTTCATGTAGTAAAGTCGAGTCAGTGTATTTATATTTGTTATCCATTTATTATATCTCTTTGTTATGTAAATAAAATCAAACAAGCTTTCTAGCTTCAGTTTCTAAGGAGCTTCCTAGGCATAGTAGGTTAAAATGCTAGACAAAAGTTAGATGCTTAAAGCATCAATTATTTGAATTACAAGGAAATAAAATCAATAACAAGTGGTAGAGGCAATTTCCAAACATGGGAGAAGGGGTTAGCATTCTTCAAATTGAATTCTTTATATGCCTGGGTTTCCATGGATGCTCCTAAATGCTGTTACATGGGGAGAGGGAAGCCATATGACAGAACCTTGGGGCCTCCAGTTGGCTTCCATTTAAGTAGTTTGTTTTCATTCATTGGATAGATAGAGAAAAGTTTCCTGTTGGGTTTTTTCCTCCCTACCACTTCCCATAGTGACTCCTCCCCCAAAACACACACACACACACACACACACACACACACACACACACACACACACACATAAAAAACAGAACACAACAACACACAAACAAACAACAACAAAAAAACTTTGAAAAATTTTGTTGTATAAAAAGGCATTTTTTTTGGCATCTGTTATGTCACATTGAAGTAGCTGATTCTGATAATAATGATGTTCTGTCATTAAGAAAAGTTTAAACTATATTCACATAATTCTATATCAGAATGCAACTTAGTATTAGTGATAAACTCTAAAATGGCCCCCAGATCATTCCATGTTCTAGTTTCCCACTCAAATACAACCAGGCCCAACCCTGTTTAGCTTCTGAGATCAGATGCAAAGAACCTATCAAAGTTGCCTTATCTGGCAAAAGGGACAATGCAAATGTGATTAACTTAAGGATCTTGAGAAGCAAATTTACCCTGGATCTTTGGGGTAGGTCCAATGTAATCATAGGGGCTTTATATGAAGACAACAGAAAGGTCAGTAAGAAGTGGCAATAGAAGCAGAAAGCAGAGTGATGTACTTTGAACATGAAAAAAGATACCACAAGCCAGAGAGTTCAGTGAACTAATAGAAACTGGGAAGGACAAGAAAATGGATTCTCCCCTCAATTCTCGAAGGAACCAGCCCTGTGGTCACACTGACTTTAGTACAGGTGATTTCAGACTTATGAATTTCAGAACTGAAAGAGAACAAGTTTATGTTGTTTAATCCACTGAGTATTTGGTAATTTGTTACAATAGCTTTAGGAAACTAATATACTGTATAAGACATTTGACTATTTGTGATTATGATAGCAGTATGAATCTCATCATTACAGCACCTTGTGACAACATTTTCTGTGCAAGTTCTTATGATGTTTCTCTAAGTCAGTCATACATTTATTTATAAACAAAATGCATATAATATATTAGTTGCTGTTTTAGATTTTACAGATAAACAAATTATTTTTCCACAGCCCCAGATCTCCAGAGTCTAGGAGTCTGGATTAAGGGACAGATATTTAAGAAGTTATGGTAATATGTTGAATCTTTGTGATGTTGCTATTTATAATAAGAAATACATATTTGGTCTATGTCCCTATACCCTAACACAGAATTTATAAGGCTTGTAGGAACCCTGTGTTAGGGTATAATTCCTGACTAATAAGAACACTAGGAGCATATTTTACTCTAATAAGGCAACTCTGGAGGGACTCCTAGATGGCTCTGGGTGAGAGCTAGTCACCAGTTAGATAAGTCATGATTAAAAGCTTGGGAATTTTCAGCTACTTCTCACCCCCTACAGTTCTATGAAGAAGGGAGAAGGGCTAAAAATTGAGTTAATGATCCTTCATGCCTACTTGATGAAGTCTCCATAAAAATCCCAATGGTATGGACTCAGATAGCTTCAAGGACAGTGACCACATTCTATGTGCTGGGTGGGTAACACACCCCAACTTCATGGGAACAGAATATCACAAGAAGGGAGGCTAGGGACCCTTCAAGACCTCACTCCACATATCTCTTCATCTGGCTATTCATCTGTATCCTTTATCAGATCCTTTAATAAACTGAAAAATATAAGTGGTTCTCTGAGTTCTGTGAGCTGCTTTAGCAAATAAATTTAACCTGAGGAGGGTGTCATGGAAAACTCCAAGGTTTAGTCAATTGGTTAGAAGTGACAGGTGACAACCTGGACTTGAGCTGGATATCTGAAGTGGGGTGTAAGAAGTCTCATGGGACTGAGTCCTTAACCTGTGGGATCTAACGCTACCTCCAGGTAGATAGGAACAGAATTGAGTTAAGTTGCAAGAACATCCAGCTGGTGTCATAAAGAATTGCTTGATCTGGGGAAAAAGAAAACCCAATAATTTGGTGTCAAAAGTATTATGAGTGTGTTAACGTGGAGAAAGTAAAAGAGAAACACATAGGAGAAGGAAGAATTATAGCATTTTATAACATGATCCTATAAAAATCTACACTAATAAAAGAGAAACATGCAAATTGGTGTAACTCTGCTACACCCACCAGCCAATCAGAGCGACTATGCAAATTATCCCAACAAAGATGGCGGTTAATTTGCATACACAGGCACAGAGTGAAGACTGAAAGCTCTGGCCTGAGTGAAGACTGAAGACTGAAGAAGCTTGGCTTCTCTGCTGCTGCCGTAGTGGAGAATCCCAGCCTTGCTGCAGCCAGACCAAAGGCCTGGGTCCCGGGTGCCAGAAGAAAACCCGTGCCAGCAGCCAGGGGAAGGAAGGCCTATTGTGCGAATCTTCATGCAACAGGCTTCAAGTTGAATGCATAAAGGAACATTGTGATCATCTAAAAGAGAACCTAACCTTGTCTGGGAAAACTAGAAAGGCTTCATGGAAGAGATGATGCTTGGGTTGTTATAAAGAATCAGAAGAAACTTTCCAAAGTTATTAAGTGTGAATAGGAAATTCTTGACAGAAAAACAGCAAATATAAAATATGGCAATATGAAAAAATTTTAGCCTATCCAATCAACCACAAAAACAAGTGGAATTTGGAGAAAAGAGAGTGATCTCAAACGGGATGGTAAGTACATTAATAGAAGGCTGATGAAGGCATGCAATGAAATGCTACCCATCTATTATTATTCACAAGTAATTTAAAAATAAAGAAATCATACTGCCATTAAGTTATAAATGAAGGTAGGTGGAATGGTTAATCTATTGTATAAAAGAAGGAAAACAAGGTTTTAAAAACTATGCATTGTATTTATGAGTACCAATGTTTCTTCCAGCTAGATGCTTCTATAATTCTGTTAAATTTAAGCAAACTTTATTCTAAGGTCCCAAGCTGATAGAAATAAAGCTTTTGAATAGATTTTAGAAAATATTCATGTTTGATAGGAAGGTTGCATTCCTTTCATTTTTAAAGGACCTTTTATTAGTATTTTTATTTTTTTTTTTGCACAGCATGAAAAGAAACAAAAAAAATTCAAATATTTGTATGTTACTGTGTATACAAACATCTGGGTGCTTAAAAAGATTATTACTTGTTGTTCTTTATTTGCTTTGTTTTGTTTGTTTTGCATTGCTTTTCATTAGGATGTTCCAGGATTATGCAGCTGCAGTCAAGGTCTTTATTTATTTTGTTCTATTCAGGATAACCTCTTACTTTAGCAGGGGTAGTTTCACAATCCTCACTCCTTTCACCACTCTTTTAGTGAAGTATGAATGTCTATTGTTTGCCACTGCTGTTACTCCTCTGATGTGAAGGCCACCTGTCACTGAAAAGAGTTACCATGCTCCAGTGAGGCACATACGCCATTTTAAAATATATTCTAAGATTTATTTAATAGGTTTGACCTTTCCAGAAATTGTCCTTATCCATCATTATAGTACATGATCAATCATTTCATACTTTGCCATCTATAAAACAAGCATTAACAATAGGGAAGAGAGGGTACATTCTATTTTTCTCTAGAGATTTATATCAAAACAATTTGGACAGCTCTGCTAATTAAGGATGAGAAACTAAGCAATGTGGACCAATATGACCATTCTTAAAGGGTCAAGGTCTTAACTGAACTTTCTCTGAATCTGTATTTTACTTTAGATTTCAGGAACATAGAGAATGGGCCCAGTAATTTTTCGTGGGCTTATTTCTGTGTGATTGGTCTACTTAAATAAATATGCCTCAAATTCTGAGTTCCTTATTTATTTTCTGAATGTCTTGGTTAGTTTAAAATTCAGATAACATTTATTATTTTTCAAATATATTAAACAGTTACAGAAATGGTTAATGCATCACACTTTATGATCAGATGCTGCCAACATTTAACTGTTTCATGGTTGGCTTTATTATTCTGATTCTCACAGCAGTCTCACTCCAAATAATGGATAGAATTTGAAGGTGGTTTACTTAGTGAGTCTTCACCGATGTGAGAGAAACACATCGAATGGTTCCCTCCTGCATGAGCCCCGACTAGGCCCAGGGCCCGGAAAGGAGCTTGCAACCAAGGTACGCGCCCTTGATGGGAATCGAACCCAGGACCCTTTGGTCTACAGGCAGAGGCTCTATTCACTGAGCCAAACTGGCTAGGGTACAACCTTCCATTTAACGATAAGCATAACCTACATATGATCATAGAGCATACAGATCAAAAGCAGAAGAGATCCCACTCGCTCTACTGAGCCTCTAGTAATGAAGTTTTTTAATCCTACCATGTTTTACATAACATTTCCTAAGGTAGTAGCATTATTTATAACGCTTTTATCATATTTTCTAAATTAAATATTCATTTTTATCTTCACTGGTATAAATCAATAGAGCTAAAGATTTTTAATATCCAGTAAAGATATTAATGATTTTGATGGTTGATTGCTATCTAGATTATCTCTATAATATGCTGAAATCTTTTGAGGAAAAGAAAAAGCGAAAACCAGAACAAAAACTTATCCAGATGTTTTCCCTATGTGATAACAAATATCTGAAAACATCTGGATGACTAGATCTTTCACTTTTCATAGAGATGAGAAATCAAGCTGTAATTGGGCATGCCAATCTACCTATCATTGAATGAATTCTGAAATACATTTACTAGATAGTAAAACATCCTATATGATTTTGAAGTCATTTAGTTACACAGAAAGTCATTATCTTTGGTCCAAAGTGATTTGTTGGAAGTTTTTGCCACTTTTAAAATAATTAGTTAGAAAATTTTTCTTATATCTTCATATTTATTTCTACACAAATTAAATGTGATAATTCAGCTTTAATTAAAAAATGTACACTAAAGTCAGAGAAATAATTAAGAACAAAGACAAAGATTGTGATTGATGCTAAAACGATGCAACAGCTGTAAAATGCAAGCTATCCCATAGAGACACACTTGAATCCATACCAATCACAAGCTTTTCCTCCTATATTTTGGTTATGTGAAAACAAAATTCCTCACTTTGGTAGTTTTTCATTGGAATCACATTAAAGTAGTATACTATTAAGAACATTTGTTTTTGATATGATATCTGTTATAGTTTTAAGACGATTTTGTGCACTTGAAATTTAGTCAGGAAATACTGTTGCTCAAATAAGGTCAAATTACTAACTTGATATCTAGCACTTAGTGGGTTACTTTCCTGAAATTGAACTCAGTTTTTCTTTTGTCAGGGCTTTTTGTACTACAGCTGATTAGACCATTTAGAAGAGGATAGTCATATTACAAAGAAATATTGGCCTTTATTTAATTAAAATGAAAATGCAATTCAGTATTGAATACATGTGTCCAATGAACAGAAATACTATTTTTTATTATTATTATTATTATTATTATTATTATTACTAGAGGCCCGGTGCACAAAAATTTGTGCACTCGGCGGGGGGGGGGGGGGGGGGTCTCTCAGCCCGGCCTGTGCCCTCTCGCAGTCTAGGATCCCTCGGGGAATGTCCACCTGCTGGTTTAGGCCCACTTCCTGAAGATTGGGCCTAAGCTGGCAGCCAAACATCCCTCTGGCAGCTCAGGAGCCCTTGAGGGATGCCCACTTGCCAGCGGGGAGCAGGCCTAAGCTGCAGTCAGACATCCTTAGCGCTGCTAAGGAGGCGGGAGAGGCTCCCACCACCACCGCTGTACTGGCAGCCATCAGCCTGGCTTGTGGCTGAGCAGAGCTCCCCCTGTGGGAATGCAATGACCACCAGGGGATAGCTCCTGCATTGAGTGTCTGCCCCCTGGTGGTCAGTGTGTGTCATAGTGACCAGTTATTCCCAGTCCTTCTGCTGTTGGGGTCAATTTGCATATTACCCTTTTATTATATAGGATTGTTGGATTGGAATAGAAAAGGCTAATAGAAAAAAACATAGGTTCCACTCATACTGCCTCAATGAGTATAGACAATTGCCCTCTTGTCAAACCAAGTGTAAACACCAGATAGGTGTGATGAATAACTATAAATTGATGATTTTAAGGCAAGATTTATATCATGAGGAAAAGGAGAAATAATTGTCTTAGCTTGCTGAACTTAAAGCCTCTTTGAACGTTATTTTTTAAAATATTTTTTTATTGATTCAGAGAGGAAGGGAGAAGGAGAGAGAGAGATAGAAACATCCATGATGAGAGAGAATCATTGATCAGCTGCCTCCTGCACGCCCCCTACTAGGGATTGAGCCTGCAACCAAGCATATGCTCTTGACCAGAATTGAACCCGGGACCCTTCAGTCTGCAGGCTGACGCTTTATCCACTGAGCCAAACTGGCTAGGGTGAAGGTTATTTTTATTTAATCGGTTTTAAATGCCACAAGTGAAGATTTCAGAGAACCAACTCTATATATTTGTAAATTGTTAATACTAATCTTAAATCCATCAAAAATACTTTTCATTTATTTTATTGGTTCATTTTAGTGCTCTCTAGCCCCAGTGATATTGCTTTAGCTATGAATGATGAGCTGTATGCCTGGTAAATGGACAGATGTTTCAGCTTACTGCAATATGGTGGTAAAAGCACCCCTGAAGGTAAACATGCTGAGTAATATTTGAGAAGCCTCACAACTCACCCAAACTAGCACAAACTAGGATTCCCAGAGGTACAAAAGTCTGTAGGACAAAAATTTATGTAGGTAGAAAAAAACAAACAGATTTTTAGATTATATTAAGGGTCAAAGAGTCAGATAGTAAAAGATAAGCTATCAGTTACCCAAACTAGCCAAGTGAACCAGAGACAAAAGCAACATCTAGTAAAAATCAAATTTAATAAATATGAAATAAATTTTAATTGGCTCATAATAGGTGATTGTGGGAACCATCCAGGTCCCCGGATAGTCAAGGCCAGTGGGAGCACCAAGGCCTTGTTATCAATACACCAGAATGACCAAAGGCCACTCTAGGCATTCAAGGACTCAGAGCATGGGAATCCTAATCAGGCCAAGATACCATGAGCGGGTGCAAGGACACACGGTACACTGTGCCCTTCAGTAGCCAATATAATTGATGTAACTATTGGCATGAAGCCTTCTTTGTCTCAATGGCATAAAAATAGGTTACTGACCAGCTAGTTGGCTGGAGTAGGCTGGAGTTGGCTGAGGATGGAGTGAGAAGTCTGCTAGAAAGAGCAGCTGGGCAGGAGAGACAGGGGAAACTGCTGAGCCAGAGAGCTCAGGTACCGCTACATGTGAGTCTAGGAGGCAGTGTGCGGCTGCTCAGACAATAGTTGTGGGTATAGAGACTGATGCTACTTTATGGGAAAGATATGCATTCACCAGCTAGTGCCTGGCTGCCTGCCTGTATGGACTTTGCTGTGAAGATTGTTCTTGTCTGATGGCTATAGGGCAATGAAGATTCATTCTTATGTACGCGCAACCTCTCATGGCTTCTCCGTCTAAGACCAGGAATCCTAGGAAGTCCAGCCCCAGACAGAGGGGTCTGACCCAACACCTGTTACTAGTGAGCAGAGGATAAAGGAGGAACTTGGACTAAGTTCCCAGCAGTTAGTACAGTGGGCAGGGTTCAAGCAGGAACCAGCCCTGGCGTAGTCAGATAGGACAATTTAGAAGAATACACGTACTCACAGCCACTCAGAAGAACTCAGAACACCAGAGCTCATGCAGGACTCCTGCTGCGTGCTCTGACAGTGATATATTTATAAAAAGTGTTGCTAGTTATTAACTTTAAAAACTGGATTTTTCTTTGTAATTTTAGTATTGGTTCAGAGATGTTATTTAAATGGCAAAAAAATCGTTTGCACCAATGGTTCAGTATGACATGTAGATTACTTTGGTTGGTTTGAGGCTTCCAGAATGACCCTTTTTAACCATGATCATCACAAGGGCTGATGATATCCTGTTAGGTTGAATCTTATGTTTCTGTTGCTGGGTAAGAACAGTCTGCCAATAAGAGTTTTCATCTCCAGAATTTTAGTCGATAACTAACAGAACTTTTGTAAGTTAAATGTGCTTTTTATGTTTTAATGACAAACTCAATTTCTTTGATCAGTATTTCTTTTTAAAAAAAATATTTTTATTGATTTCATAGAGGAAGGGAGAGGGAGCGAGAGATAGAAACATCAATAATGAGAGAGACGTGCCTCCTGCATGTCCCCTACTGGGGACTGAGTCCACAACCGGGCATGTGCCTTTGAGTGGAATTGAACTCGGGACCCTTCAGTCCACGGACTGATACTGTATCCCCTGAGGCAAACTGACTAGGACTGTAATCAGTATTTCCAATTAATTTTAATTTTAATTAAAAATGCTTAAAGAATTAGACAAGAATGATTACTTGAGCCACAGTTAACATATCTAGCCTAAGTAGGCCTCTTCTAAGACGGCCCAATAGTGCCATTAGGGATAGTTCAAAACAACCAATGAAAGACAAATCCCCACTCTAAAAGAATCAACGTAGAAGCTTCTACTCAGCCTACCTAGGGTGTGTTATCTAATCTCTCTGATTCTCAGATTTTTATAATTTCTCCCTTGCAGGACTATTAGAAGGATCAAGTAAGGTCATTTACTTAAAACTTTTAGCACATAGTAGCTATTTTACCAAGTAAGATAAAATGTTTGTGGCTGAACTTATAAAAAATACTCCTCCTTAGATAATTGGTTTGGTATGCATATCTGAACTAAAAACATGCATTTTTAGATGAGATATGCATACCAAACCAATTTAAAATACATAAAGGCATTCCTGAAGTTATTTTTATTTCTGCATGTGATGCAAAATATAAAACAAGAGACTTAAATATAATATTTTAGTGCCAAGTAGAGAAATTTTCTTTCTGCTCCAAAAATTCAAATATTTTATTAAAATAAATTTGAAAGTTGCTTATAAGCACTCCTACTGCAGTTACCCTTTTTTATATTTTAAATCAGAATTTTGAAAACTATTTTTGCACAAATAGCTCAGTTACACCCACAAATCACTGAATCTGTTTAGCATCTTTTGAAGAGGTGTAATTTTTTGAAAAATGTGACACTTGTTTTTGTGCCAGTTCATTTGTCAACATTAGTGTAATTAGCTCAAGTTTCATCAACTAGCTGGTGCAATCTGTTCAGAAAGCAACTTTGAATTTTGAATAGCCTTATAGACTCCAGTTAGAATTTAAGCCTGTGGGACTTTATTTTATTTCTCATATGTGAAAAAAAAAGCAGAGAATTTCTTTTTATAAAGTCAGCATGATTTCTTTAAAAATTCACATTAGGTAGTATGGAAAGGATCATCAGAATTTTTATAATATCAATAGATATTTTAGGAAGGTATTAAAAAGAATATCTTTGAAATGTTCATTTACCCAGAAAAAATAATTATTTTGTTATATAGAAAATAACCACATAATGCATCATCAATGCATTTATTTTAAATACAAGAATAGTTCAACTTGGCTGATGTCAGAAAAAATGAAACAAACATGCTAACAATTATATTTTTTTATTAATAGTAATTTGTCTCCACCCTGAGGCAGCAGAAGAAAAAGCTTAGAAAAACTTTGTTTTACCAAGATATACCTTTTTTTTTTTTTTGAGATGGATACAAGTACACTGTTGCCTATACTCATTCTTGATACAGATATTCTTATATTAGCAAGAGAAATTTGAAAATTGTGAAAGAAAGGCTTATTTTGTGCATGTTTTTCTATGCCAGTATAGAATATACTTAGAGCAACAACAAAGAGAAGGTACGATCTCTGAAAATGAATAATTTATGCTATTACAATATTCAATGTAACAAATAGGCGATTCTTAATAGGCTAAATCTTAATAGAACAACAGGAAGTAGAAAATACTCATTTTTATGTTGAATAACCCAGATTAAATAATTAGAATTGAAAGATAAATCATACAAATATCCAACATATGTTTATTGTCAATTTCCCTGGAAAACACACACACACATACACCAATATCCAATACCATATTCCCTGTTTACAAAGGAGCTTATGCTCAAGATGAGGAGAAAGATAATGTAGCGGAATAAAACCTTACATTTTTGATAAGTGAAGTGCAAATAAT
Source organism: Myotis myotis (assembly GCF_014108235.1). Taxonomy (NCBI): domain Eukaryota; kingdom Metazoa; phylum Chordata; class Mammalia; order Chiroptera; family Vespertilionidae; genus Myotis; species Myotis myotis. Next base: position 184,697,207 of record NW_023416335.1, read on the forward strand.
ATTGCATAAAATACAACGTCATTATAGAAGATATGACTCTTGAAGAATAGGGCAATCATTTCAATTGATTGCAATGCATCTTTGGATAAAAATGCCCGGTGAAAGGCATCATGAAAAATATATAGGTGGGAAATTCAAGATATCAAAGTCTGTAAGTGGAGTGGGCTTTCGGGTGTGAGGTATTGGAGGCATTCATTTATTGATCATTAAATAAACTTTAGAGGTCTCTGCTGATTTCACTTCCAATGCTTATTTTAATCAATAGAGAAGACTGGCACAGCCTTAGCCTTTGATATAAATATGCTTAAAATATGAAAACATCGAGAGAATGTACATGCCTATACTGAATTTATAAGAAAAATTAATTTTAAGAAAGAAAAATACAAAAGCAGTTGTAGTGTGATGAATCTAATTTTTTTTCTCAGTGTGATGAATCTACTTTTTCCATAGGAGATCATGATGGAGGTGGCATGGGGACTGCCTTGAAGGATAGGTAGAATATAGACATGGAGGAATCAGTTAGTGCCATGTTAGTCCCACAGTTTGTCACTGCTCTTCTGATAGAATTCCACTCACTTTTGTTAATTCCTCAGCCCTTAATACAATTGTGAGGAAACAGGGACTTATTTAATATTGGGGAAATGAATTATAAAGAAATCATTGAACACTATCATAAAAGTGATAAGTTGAATAAAAGTGGTGAGAGCGGATGTCCTTGCCATGTTCCAGATATTAGAGAAAAAGCGTTCAATTCTTCATTTATTATATTGTTAGCTGTAGCTTTATGAACATGTATTTTGTTAGTTTGAGAGAGTGGCCTTCTATTGCTAACTTGCTAAGACTTTTTTTAAAAAATATTTTTTTTTATTAATTTCAGAGAGGAAGGGAGAGGGAGGGAGAGATGGAAACATCAATGATGAGAGAGAATCATCTATCTGTTGCCTTCTGCACACCCTACACTGGGATTAGAGCCTGCAACCTGGGCATATGCCCTGGCCAGGAATTGAACCATGACCACCTGCTTCATAGGTTGAGGCTCACCCACTGAGCCACTCCAGCTGGGCTATTAAGAACTGCTGAGTGTTTATCTAACCTACTTCATGATAGGTACCTTCCTTGGCATCCATTTTCTTTGGCCAAGTGGCCTGTGGGGGCTTTAAACTAACACTAACCACCTCATGCAAGCTCAAGTCCTAGAGAGTGGCAGTCACAAGCAATTTAAGTTCTTGGTAGGCCTTCTCTAATACCCTTGTCATGATCAACAGTCTCCCCTGCCTCCCAGGATCTTCCCCCTGTGTGGCCCTTAGATGAAATCTTCACGGAGCTTAACAAAAACCCATTCTTGGTTTGAATTGCCCAATTCAGCTTTAGCCAGGGAACCCCATAACACTCCACCCCACAGACCTTAATAAAGGGTATTAATAAAGGCAGACCACAGTATCTACCTCTCTGCCCGCCCCTGGCCTTGACCTCTCTGTGTAGCTCCTCAAGGTGTGCCTTGCACTTCTCTAGGACCTGTGCGTAATAGACTTCACCATGTCATTTTCTCCTGTGGTCATTTTATTTGAAACTTTCCTCACCATCTGGCACCCTGTGCTTCACTTAACAAATGGTAATTTAACAAAGTCATAACAAGAACTGAAATTATATTTTGTCAAATGCTTTTGTGCATTTGTTGCAATAATCATGAGTTTCTTCCTTAGATGGATTATATTGATTCATTTTTGAGTATAGAATCATTCTCGAATTCCTGGGATAAACTCCACTTGGTGATGCTGTAATATTATTTTTCTGTATTGCTGGATTTAATTTAATAATGTTTTGTTGAGGATTTTTGCTTTTCTGTTTATGAGAGCAATTAGCTTGTAGTTTGTTTATTTTTTCTTTGTTTTGTAATGCCTTTGTATGGTGTAGGTATTAAGGTAATTCTAGTCTTGTAAAATGAGTTAGGGAATGTTTCCTCTTCATCGCTTTCTAGAAAAGATGCTATAGGTTGATGGGATTTGCTCTTTAAATGTTTGGGAGAATTCATCAGTAAACCATGTGTGCATGGAGATTCTTTTTTTCAGAAGATTTTACCTACAAATTAAATTTATTTAATGGTTATGAAGATATTCAGATAATCTTTTTCATCTTGGGTTTTAGTAGTTTGTGATTTTTGAGGACTTAGTTCATTTTATCTAATTCGTCAAAATTATGTGTATAGATTTGTTTGTAGTTTTCCCTTTTTTTCAATAATATTTTAGTGGGGTCTGTAGTAATATTCTTGTTATCTTTTTAAAAACATATTGTCTGAATCTGTATTAATATTCTTTCTTGTATTCTTGATATTAATAATTTACTTTTCTTTTTAAAAGTAATATTGCTAAAGGTTTATCAGTTTCACTATTCTTTTCAATGAACTAAGTTTTACTAATTTTCTTTTGTTTTCCTGTTAATTTTATTACTTTCTGCTCTTCATATTTCCTTTCTTTTGATTGATTTTAAATTATCCTTAGTTTATTTTCTCAAGATATAATCTTAGATTATTGATTTAAAATTATTTTTATAGTATAAGCATTCAATTCTATAACTTTTTGCTAAGTACTGCTAGTTGTATCACACAAAATTTGAAATTTACATTTTCATGTTTTAGCTAAAATATTTTCTGATTTTGTCTAAGATTTCCTCTTTTACCCATGGATATTTTAGGGCTGTGTTGTTGAATTTCCAAGTGAGTGAAGATTTTCCTCCTTTTCTCTTACTGATTTCCGGGTTAATTTCAATATGCTCCACGAAGATATTTTGTATGATTTCAAGTCTTTTAATTGTGGTAAAGCTTGTTTTATGACTGAATGTATAGTACATCAGGTTGAATTTTCCATGTGCACTTGAAATGAATATGCAATCTGATGTTGCCCATTGTGCTATCAATGTCAATAAGATGCAGTCAGGATGTAATGTTGTAGAGCTAAGCTGTAAACTTGTTCATTTTTCTTTCTACTAGCTTTATCTATGACTGAGAGAACAGTTTTAAAATAATTCTATGGTAATTATAATTTATCTATATATTTTTAGCTTTGTCAGCTTTTGCTTCATGTATTTCGATACTCTTATTATTTGAATATATATTGAATATTATTGTGTCTTTTTAGCAAATTGACATTTCATTCAATGTACAATCTCCGTGTTTCTTTTTTCTTTATCTCTAATACATTGTTTGCTAAGTCTACTTTGTTTGATAATAATATAGCCATTCCAGCTTTCCTTTGATTAATGTATGTATAATATATTCTTTTCTAATATTTTACTTTTAAACTGCTCATATTATTATGTTTGAAGTGAGATTCTTGTGGAAAGATTATGTGTGGGTCATTTTCTTTTTAATCCATTATTATAATCTCTGGTTTTTAATAGTTGTGTTTAGACCATCGTATATACTAAATATTACTGAACAACAATTATGCCTTTATCAGTAAGGTGATGAAAGCTTTGGGGTTAGGTAGAGGGCATCTTTAAAGTTTGATTAGCCTTTCAGTGGTTAGCATGTAATAAAGGAATTAATTGGAAATACCTCTTCTGGGGTTTTATATATTCAGGGTCCCCTAAGATGCCAGTGAATGGAGAGATAGAGCTTAAGCTCGCTGGTCTCAGCAGTAGCAACATGAGTGCAGACATGTTTCTGCCTCATCTGATTGCCCCCCAAAATAAGTTATATGTTTATACTTAATTATATATTTTGTAATATATAAGCATGTACTAATTTATGCAATGCCTTATACATGCTTATAAGGCTAAATATGAAAAAGTAAAATTCAAACCTATACTTTACAAATTTAACCTTATAAACATGTACTAATTTAGATATTGCACTGGTGACCGTTTTAAAGTAACTTTGCTACCAAACACTGGAGGGGGGAAGTGGCCATATAGATGCTTCTAGAGTTTTTTCAATTATGGTTTGGGTGGTGGTGAGAAGGTGTAAGCTGATCATGGAAAGAATCTCAAAGCATTAGACAAATAGCAGTATAAGAAAAGGTGGATGAGGTGATGCTCTTTTATATTGAATGGTGAAAAATCACCATGGTGATGTGAGGCAAGGTGGGTTTAACAAGCTAAAAACATTAGAAAAACCGATTAATCCCAAGAATTTCACCTGTGGAAGTTCCTTAGCCTGTATATCAGTGGTTCTCAACCTTGGCTGCACATTAGAACCACCTGGGAATCTTTTTAAAATCCTGATTTCTGGGCCTCATCCTCCGGAAATTCTGTTTCTTTGTTACTAATGTTGCGGCCCCACCCCATAACAAAGAAACAGAATTTCCAGAGGATGAGGCCCGGAAATCAGGATTTTAAAAAGATTCCAAGGTGATTCTAATGTGCAGCCAAGGTAGAGAAGCGCTGCTGTAGATGCTGAGGATAGTGTGAGTAGAAGTTAGATCTGTCTTTTGGCCCAACTCAGGGATGGCATGCGTCTGACTGAGTACTAAGCCAAAATTAGGATAGTGGAAAGAGAAAGCAGGGGAAAGGGGCACTGAGGAAGTAAACTAAACACAGTTACCATAAGCACTCGTGTGTACAAGTTTCCTGGTAGTAGTATTTAAATTTATTTTTTAAATCCTCACCCAAGGATATTTTTCCATTAATTTTTAGAGAAAGTGGAAGAGGGAGGGAAAGACAGGGAGAAATATTGGTGTGAGAAACACACTGATTGGTTGCCTCCTGCAAGCATGCCAACCAGGGCCAAGACCTTGAAGGAGCCTGCAACCAAGGTATGTGCCCTTGACCAGAATCGAACTCAGGATCTTGCGGTCCACAGGCTGATGCTCTATCCACTGGGCAAAACCAGCTAGGGTGGTGCAAATATTTAAAACACTCCTTGAAATTCTCAAAATATCCAAATATCTAGATATTTATAATTAATTTTCAGTCCCTCTAATTAAGTGCTTACATATTTGGTAAGAAAGTTTTGTTCTCCCATTAATAAGAAATATTTTGAAGTATGTTAGACCATTTTCTTATAAGCAATTTTAATTGCATTAAATTGTATTCAGATTCTGATCCTTATATTTTTCTTTTAACAGAACAATATTATATTTTCTAGTCTAAAACATTAACCTTCAAAGCTTTAGGTATATGAATCAGTCTGCTGAAATATTTTGAGATTTGTTTTCTTTGACTTGCCCATTCAAAACAATAAAGGTAGATATTAAAAATGTGATATCATGTTAAATCTGTGGACTTTGTAGTCAAAAAGAGTTAAGTTTTAATGACAGTCAGACAACTTACTACTTTTATGACATTTACCGAGTTACCTCTCTGAATCTTGCTGTCACTTTTGCCCCTTTATTAAACTCTTTCTCAAATTACTCACTTCTGCTATTTCCATCTGGGAACCTGACTTTTTCTCTAAGTGACTATAATAAATTTTTAAAAGCTGAAAAAATTCATACTTTTTACTCTTATTTTTAGAAAAATACTAAATATTGTTTTTCTCTCCATAGTATCTGTAAGATAGATTTAGAAAAGAACACATTGAAAAAATCATGAATTTACATGTTATTGCACATTAACATTGCATGTAATGACTCCTGAGTCCAGAGAAATAGTGACATTATTTGTTATTTGGAGCATATATCCTTGGTAGCTTTCATCAGAGATTCAAAAGCGTGTTTGCTCCTTCCTGGTTATGCTATGCATGTTGTATAGATTATTTATCCTAAGGGTGAACTAAGAGCATTAAAAAAGTCCCATTTTGAAATTTCACTGAATTATTAAATTATAGTTGAATTATTGTGATAGCTGAACATGACTAAATTATTAACTAATAGCTAAGAGATGAATGACTACTTTATTGGCTTAGGACCCGCTGTGAGATCAAGTGATTTTTTAATATGAAGACTATAATTTAAAAGCAAAGGGCTTTTTATTTTATTTTTTAAAATATATTTTTATTGATTTCAGAGATAAATGGAGAGGGAGAGACAGAAACATCAATGATGAGAGAGAATCATTGATCGGCTGCCTCTGGCTCCCCCTATTCCCCACTGGAGATCAAGCCCACAACCCAGGCATGTGTCCTGATCAGGAATTGCACCATGATCTCCTGGTTCATAGGTCAACGCTCAACCTCTGAGCCACACTGGCTGGGCTAGAAAAGGACTTTTTAATGATAACTTTAAAACTCTTACTGAAGCTCTCCCCACTCCCACTACTCTGGTTATGTTTTCATTCTAATGCTTAAACTTCTATCTCTAAACTTACAACTCTTAAGGACTTCAGATCAATGTAACCAACTTCCTACTCAGTTCCACTTGATTGACTGATAAGCACATCAGACTTTGAATATCATAGTAAAACTTCTTATATTACCTCCAAAATATGTTCTAATTATCATTAAAAGAGAACTCCATCTTTTCACTAGAAAATCCATTTCCCGCTGTTTTCAAAGTCTAACTAATAAAACTTCTTTCCACCACCTTCTTTGAAACATACCCTTTGACCGTCTCTCTTTCCTAGATTTTCCCTACAGCTTCCTGACTGGCTCTTCTACTCCCAGCCAAGCCATCGTCTGTCTCCTCTGAACATAGCAATGACTTTTTGTGATAACATTTGAATCAGATCATGACACTGTTTGCTCAAAGCCCTCCAATGGCTTCCCACCTCACTCCAGTAGAGGATGGACTTGATCTGCTTTACATGATCTGCTCTCCTGTTAGCTTTCTGACCTCGGCTCCTATGATTCAAGCCCTTGCTCACTCACCATTACCACACTGGCTTCCGTAATGTTTCTGAGCTTGCCAGGCATGCTTCCATGGTGGAACCTGTGCACGTCCTATTCCTACAGCCAGGATTGCTCTTTCTCTTTAGATACACATGGCTTCATGGCTTGTTGCTTTACTCCTTCAGATATTCATTCTCATCACTTCAATTTGCCCTTTATTAACTACCCTTATAAAAATTATGAACACTTTTCATTCTATTTACTATATTTCTTTCTCTTTTATATTTACTTTTCATAGTTTTGATCACACCATCTTTTATCCTATATACTTTGCAAATACAATACTTTCATTTTTTTAAAGTTTGTCCCTTTAAGAAAGTCTCGGATTCTAATATTCATGTTGGCAGGGATTATTGTTTGATTACAATCATATTCCCAATGTCTAGTCTAGAAGGATGTTTGACACTTTCAGAAATTTAATAAATATGTTTTGAATGAATAAATGATTATAGAACATCAGCAACAAAAAGTTTAATAATAAAAAATGCCCTCAGATTTTCATGCTTAGTTCTAAGCCATTTGCTTTCTGTTTACAAGTATACTCTCTATGCCCTAACTTTTTATCGAAGCATATGAAATACTTTTTCTTAAAGGTTTTGGTAACAGTATTCTTAAGCTGATAACATTATCATAGCTTTGAGGTCATTGGCCTTTTAATTCTTGCCACAGTTAGCAGTAAAAGCCTGGACCAAAATTTTTGGAAAATGTAAATCTGACACAAATTCTCATAATAAATTATTCATATTGGGTCCCTGTGTTCATAAGTAGGTTATTTCATCTGTCTACATGTATAAGAATGCACCTATCTTTGCTGGTTTTACTATGTCAAAAATGCAATCAGATAACTTGCAATAGTATGGTAAAGCTCCAAGAAAAGAGTTTTTCAGCTTTCCAATCAATACTGAAATTACAAAACCACATTTTTTTTAAACAAAATTCCTTTTTCCCTTTTTTTTAAAAATATATTTTATTGATTTTTTACAGAGAAGAAGGGAGAGAGATAGAGAGTTAGAAACATCGATGAGAGAGAGAAACATCGATCAGCTGCCTCCTGCACATCTCCCACTGGGGATGTGCCCGCAACCAAGGTACATGCCCTTGACCAGAATCGAACCTGGGACCTTTCAGTCTGCAGGCTGATGCTCTATCCATTGAGCCAAACCAGCTTCTGCCCACATTTTTATTTTTAGTTTTTAAAGAGGTTCAGAAAATTTTCTTATTCAACATTTATACAGTAGTATTAATTATATAATAAGTTTTCTTAGAGAAAATATAGAGGATAATAACCCAATATGGCAATTAACAATTTTTGGTATGCTTATTTATTTATATAATTAATTTATTTACTATCATACGTGTTGGATTTTATTAGCTTTAACAATTTATTTTTGAGATCGAATGCTCCTATAACTTTAAAATTTGTTTTAAAAGTGCATACCAGTACATTTCAAGTAGACATAAATTAAGGAGATACTTCATGATGAGAAAATGGCATATGAGTACTTACCATTAGAACATAGTGAACATCCCAAGGTCAAATTCAATGCTATGTATTTACTCCATAGTACAAACACCAGAATGATGCAGAAATAGCTTTCTGCCTATCTTGAATAAGGAAGAGAATAAATGAGAACGGGAAGAGTTCTTATAAATCACCAGAATCAATCTTCTCTGTCATAGTGGAGGAAAATGAGATTTAATTTACTGAAAGCAAGACTAAATTATATTAATATTACTAAATCTAGATAATTTACACATAAATAACTCAGAAAATATTGGTACAGTTGAGTACACAGAGTCACAAATTAGTAATTAGTAATTACTCAAAGGTCATCTTTTAAAGGCAGAGTTAAGACATTAACTTGAAGATGATCCTACTGTCCTTCAAGGTATAGTACATATTTTTTCTTAAAAAGTAAAGCAATGCCTGCTATCTGGTTTTGAGTCCCTGATCCATAGAGTACATAGGTCCAGAATACCACTCTCACAATTCTTCCCTGTGTTTCACTTTTAGAATATGGGCTTCCCAACCCATATAGTTTCTGGAACTATGTTTTGGTTCTTGCGGGGAATAGGGAACACTTCTATGATATTACAAGGCTATGAAACCTGGTTGCTGTTTGGGGATCTTTTGTCAGATGATTAGAGGAAAAGAAGGAAGGTAGGTGTATAGGCAATGGTGATTGATCTTTATTATAGTGAGAATACAAGATGGTTGCTACCAAATGGCACAGCGGTCAGTTTGTGTTGAACTCAGTGAATTCACTGGGATGCCTCTTGATATTCTTGCCTTGAAAGGGCAATTGGAGTCAAAGTCATACAGGAGAACATAGCACTAGGTGCTCAATCCCTTCAGACTATGAGGGCCCCTGGCTTAACGTACTGCCTAGCACTTGAATAATTGCAGGGCATCAACTGCAATAGTAGTCATCCATAGTTTTTTCTCAATAGCACATCTATTTTAACACTTTATTTCTTTAGAAGTTATGACTAACCATCACGCTGATGAGCCAGTGATTGATAAAAGTGAATACATTTAAGGCATGCAATGACTAGATCTCAGTTATGCAAAAGGTATATGGTGGAAGACAATATCAATAGTCAGTGCTTTTCCTGTGTGTTTAGACCTAACGGTTTCTTACTGCAACCACCTTCAACAAATTGCTTGCGAGTTTTCTATAGCTTCCAGAAAATATTCTGCATATGCTTATAGTGAGAATAACCTGCCACAGGAATTGACAGTTAAAACTCTAGTTCTCACAACTTATATGAGACAAGTCAGGTATTTTCTCTACAGACACCCAAATCTTCCCATGGCAATTGAGCCCTAATTAACCACATTGTAACCTGTTCCTTAATGCATTCTGTATTGATGTTCTTCCCTTCCAAGTTCCATTTCTCTATTCATCTATCGGTACTTTCTGGGATCACTTTCCTAATTACTATCATTTGCAATCAAATCCTTGCCTCAGTGTCTGCAACTGGAAAAAATCTAACCTAAGACCTATTGTATGTCAGGTAAGTGTGCTAAGGAAAGGACATCAGGATTGGCTAAGAAATGTTCATAGCATTGTGGAGAATTGACATTTTAAATAATTTCTGGGGGGAAAGCTTAATTGAGAATCTGATATTTAAGCAAAGATCTGAAACTTGTGAGGAAACCTGAAAATGTCTGAAGGCAGAATGTGCTAGGTAGGGCATACAGCAAAAATCATGAGACTGAAATGCTTCTGGCATGTTCTTGAATTAATGAGGTGCCTATGACTCTGGAGTAGAGTAAGACAAAGAAAGGATAGGAAATAAAATCAATGGAATGAGGCAGTGATAGGATTGTGGGAGATTGTATTGCGTCTCATAGGTTGCTGTAAGATCTTTTTTTTTTCTTTGAAAGTGGAGGGGTACTACAGGAAGATTTTGGATGGTTTGATCTGTCTTAGATTTTTCAAGTATTCTCTTTGCTTTTGTGTGAAGAATGGACCTAATTGAGGCAGAGGCAAAACAGGGGAAAAGTCATTACACAAGGTAAGAATAGGAATCAATGTTGTATTAATGTGGTAACAGTGATTGTGGTTTAGGCTTTGGACATATTTTGAAGGTAAAATTAACTGAATTTACTTGAGGATTACAAATAATGTAGGAGAGAGAGAGGGGAATCAAGGGTAACATTAATATTTTATACCCAAAGAACTAAATGAAAGCAGAGATACAGGATATATGGAAAGGAACAGATTTTTCAAGGAGGAGGTTTGGAGTTCCCCTTCAAATTTGTTCAATTTCAGATGTTTATTAGACATCCAAGAGGAGATGTCAAATAGACAATTATATATAGGAGTTTGAATTTTCAGAGAAATGGCTGGACTCAAAATATTAAAGTAAATAGTCATCAGATCACATGCCATGTGTATTCTTTTTAAGCATTAACTGTTAAATAATCTCTCTCTCTATATATAAAAGTCTAAGTGACCATTATGAATGAATGACGAATGACTGGAACAACCAGTCGCTATGACACTCACTGACCACCAGGAGGCAGATGCTCAATGCAGGAGCTGCCCCCAGCCCACAGGCCCAGATCGCTGATGGGGCCTGCTGGCCAACTTCCTGGTCCCTCCTCCTGGCTGGCAGGCCCTGATGGCCCGATCAGGTGGCAGCAGATGCAGCACCTTTTCCAGGTGTGCTGAGTGCCAGCTCCCTCCTCAGGGCCAGTGGCCAACCTCCCAGGATTTTCCCCCTGGCTGGCAGGCCCCAACCAGCCCACTGCCCACCGCTGTGGTGGTGGTTGTCCCTTTCCCCTGGTTGGCAGTTCCTGATCGCCCTATCAGGGTTGGGCCCTGGGCTGGGACAGGGACCTGGGGGTGGGTGGCAGCAGACGCAGGCAGTGAGGGAAGGAGGAGGGGGGTTAGGGGAAGTGGGGAACCTGATTGGCCCTGATCGCCGGCCAGGCCTAGGGACCCCACCTGTGAACGAATTTCGTGCACCAGGCCTCTAGTATATTTATAAAGGTAATGATTAGAATTTAAACACTTATTGATCCCTCTTATACTCTCCTCTCACTCAACACTAATTATTGATTGAGACCCCAAGGAGTTATAGAAGATAAAATAAATCACCCTTTAGTTAACACAAACCAGTCATGTCATCAAACGAAGAAATACGTTAATTAAAAATTTTAAAGTTTTTGAAAATGTGATAATTTTTTATTAGTAGAATGAAATAAACAGAAAAGTAAGGAATGACTGACTGTGGCTAGATGTACTAGTATAGTTCCAAAGTAAATATTATGTGAATTAATGAGAAGATTGTCAAAGAAAAAGCCAAAACAATACCAGCATTACCTTTTAAATAATCACAAAGTCTAATGGGATTCATTATGTTATCCTGTCAAATGGACAGTCTTGTGTTTTTAGACAAGTCCTTAACTCTGTGATTTCAAATGCTTTTTAAGGGATGCTCTCATAGTGGTATAAACATACAAAAAAATTCAGTATATCCATGAAAGAGTGGAGAATCCATCCTATATAATAAAAGCCTAATATGCTACATGTCCAGTTGTCCAGCTGGCCATTCAACCAATCAAAGTGTAATATGCTAATGATATGCTAAGGCCGCTCAACTGCTTACTATGATGTGCACTGACCACCATGATGCAGACAATTGACTGGTTGACCAGTCACTATGACATGCACTGACCAGCAGGGGGCAGATGCTCTAAATGGTAGGTTATCTTGCTGCTGGGGTCCAGCTGATTGGGACTGAGCAAGATGGGCCCTGGAGCCCTTCAGCAGCCCTTCCCTGGCTGTCCAACTTCCCACATCCCTCCATAGCCCTGATTGTGCACTGGTGGGGTCTCTTGGCCTGGTCTGTGCCCTCTCACAATCTGGGACCCTTCGGGGGATGTCAGAGAACCGATTTCAGCCTGATGGTAGAACTCATTGTTATGACATGCACTGACCACCAGGGGGCAGATGCTCAATGCAGGAGCTGCCTCCTGGTGGTCAGTGTGCTCCCACAGGTGGCACGCCACTCAGCCAGAAGCCGGGCTCATGGCTGGCAAGCACAGCGGTGGTGGAGGAGACAGGGAGCGGGCCTAAGCCATCAGTCAGACATCCCCCGAGGGCTCCTGGACTGAGAGAGGGCACAGGCTAGCTGAGGGCAACCTCCCCACATAAGAACCTATTGTGACTCTAAATAATTTGATTATCTAAGTAATTCTGTCCAACCTACTCATTGGACAGATTTCATTCAGTGTTAAAGCTGATGTAAAGACTTTAAAAATTATTCAAGCTGTATGTTATTCCAATATGTGAGGAATTTCTTTTCTGGTGGCATACCCTCATAGATTGTTGCCCCATGCAGCACAGAAATATGCTGCCTGACCCAGATGACTGAGGCCACTCCTCACCCATTGAAGCCTTTGAAGTCCAAAGATTGCATCACAGTAACTCCATGTTCAACTTATATCAACATCACAGAGGCAACACAATTAGAAGCTAGCAGAGTAATATCAGGCCTCAATCAGAAGAGCTGCTTAAATAGATTCCTTGAGTTTGTTTGCTGTGAGATTCTAAGATACTGATTTCTGGCTTCTTTGTCCCTGCAATCAGGAGATAGATCCTTCAAAAAGAGGAAAATAATTTGTGCATGGCTATTAACATATTCTCCCTTTGTTTATACGTTATTCATGAAGAACATTTTGAAATAAGGCACAGAAGTTTTTGTAATCAGTCATGTTGACTTTTAAGGCTCTTGGGCTTTTAGGCACATTTTCAAAGTGAACTTCTAGCTCCATTTCTTTTCTATTTGCCTATCACAGTAACTCCATGGATAGAAAAATGGGTAGATTCTCAATCAAGTATTACAATGGTTTACCATCTAGTAAGACAAGGTTGTTCTAATATATGTTTGGGGAGTAAGTATTTATGTAAGATAATATATTTGTTTCCATTTCATAGATCCTCAAACTTTCCATTGAGCAATAATTCTCCCATTCCAGTAGAAAAGACACTTGCCACCCACCTTGGGATATGCAAAGTAAATAAGTTAAATGAATGAATATGTCACCATAAAATGTTCCCATGTTCAAATAAACAACATAGGTCTTTATGGTTATGGGCAAGTTTCAAGAAAAGCATCCTTGCATTTAATTTGTAATGTCAGAGTCAAATAAATTAACAAAAATTACTTTGCTATAAAGTAGAAAACTTAACTGAGGTTTTAACCTAACTGAGAAAAGTGTGCCAACTTATCATTTTCATTGATGCTTCCTGACATTTAGGTAAAAGTTCTTAATCTTTTAAAATGAGAAGTTAAGTGATTCATAATATATACTTATAGCCATAAAATTTAAGAATCCATAAAAAAAAAGCCAACTTAGAAAAACCTCAAACTTTATTACACTACATACCCATGTATCAAGAGAATGGGCACACTCTGAAAATCTCCTAGATCTGAAAAAAAAGTTGTCATAAACTATATAGACTGTTCTCAGTCCCCTGCTCCTCATAGTGTGATACCCTGGATTTGACAATTCAAGTTCAAAGATGAGTTTTTATAACTATTTTTTTTTTTTTTACCTGGGGACAGGTTAATGTTCAGGAATGCTAGATTAGGGCACATAAATTGGAAGAGAAATTTTGATTTATGCGTAACCATGTTTTAATTTTTTCCCAAAAATAAAGTTTATACCAGTATCACTCAGTAAAAATACAATATTTTCTGCATTTGTGAAAACACGGAACAAGATTTCTGTCTTTCTGTTAAATTTCTGTTGTATATTTATGCCTACCTTCATTTCAAGTTGTATCATTAATTCAATTGATCAAAAGCCTTTATCGCTATTTAGTAGTAGTTTAGGTATGGAAATGCTCATATTTTCCAAGCAACTCAGATTCTAGTGTTCAGCTTTATTTCGCCATTTCTAGGGTGCTTTGGCATTTTCACATTATTATATATTAATTTTAAGTGCCCCAATACTCTGTGAAACATGAGTATTGTTTCACAGGAACTATTTTAAAAGAATAATACAAAATGTGTGTTCATGTAAAATCTATGGAAAGCAGCTAAATTAAGAGTTTTTGTTTATTTATTTTTGTTTGATTTGTGTCTTTTTTTAAAGCCACAATTCCCCTACCATACAAATTTTGTTTTATATATACTATACATATATACTATATTTTAGGTTGTTTTCATATCTTAATTATTGTAAACAATGCTGCAAAAAACATAGGTGTTCATGTATCTTTTCAAAATAGTGTTTTTGAATTATATACCTAGAAGATTTTTTTCTCATTTATGTTCTTTACATCATTTTAATTGTATTTCAGGAGGCATATAATGAGATGTTGTATGCTATACTATGATTCTCTCAATGGACATGTGTCTACTCCCTTTTACTTTGAAAAGGAAAGGAACTAGTATTTTTCCATTCAAAGATCCATACACAAACTGAGCCAATTTTTACCAATTATAAATAATGCTGAAAAAAACATTTGTTTAGACTTTTATTTCTATATTTTAGGTTAAAATCATAAGGTAGATTCCCAAACATGGGATTAATGTGTCAACGGGATAAATATTTTAATGGTTTTAAATTCCTATTGACAAATTGCTTTCCAAAACAGATGTACTGATTTGTCCTTCAACCAGAACTATTTTCACTATTAGGTAGTAATACTTTTTCAATATTTGTAATTTAGAAGCTAAAACATTATAACTATTGATGTTTTAGTTTGTGTTTATTTGATTAACATGAAGTTAAATATCTTAATAGATGTTATGCTGTCTAATGCACTTGACCTATTTGTATAAAATCAGATAATAGTTAATGAGAAGTACTGCTCATATACTAACTTTGTGTGAATAATACAAATCAGTAGTTATGTGGAACCTAAGGCTTAGATGTTAAAAAATACGGAACTTATTTTTTTGTTAATTGTGCTAAACTTTTTGCATTATATTCAGACATTGGTGACAGAGAAGCATCGTGTAAATTTACTACGCATACTACCTATGCTGGAGTTTTGATTGAAAATGCATTGTTAAAAATTTCTTTGTCATATGAAGGTAAACTACAGTGGTTATTTATTCAACCCTGAATAGCACAGACATATTTCAGAGCCCTCTCCTCTCCATTATCATGGGCATCTTAGTACTAAGAAAAGCATTCCCCCCGTAGCAGGTTTTTAAAAACCACTCTCTCTCTAAGCAGCAGCGTGACTTTTGACACTTTCAGGCAGATTAAGAACTGAAGTCACAGCAGGCAGCCATAAGAGTCTAAACACACTGAGCAATGGGTCTCTCCATTGGTGGGAGGAAATTAGTGGCCAAAGCCCTTAAAACCATGGATCAATGGTGATGATGTGCTACAGGGAAGCTATGAACAAGCTGCTTTCTTTTCTGTCTCACAGGGGGCATCAGAAGAGAGTGTGATTCGTTGAAGTCAATAGAGACCATTGTGAAAAGTAGTGTGTATGTGTGGATTTAAACTAACCTGAGATATAGCTAAAGGGAAAATAGAATATGTTTCTAAATCTATCATGATTACCTCCGACATTTTGGTCAAAAAATCTTCTCAGACATCTAACAAAATGAAAATAGCAAAAATCCGCAAATGTGAAAATCATATATTTTATTTTTGAAATGATCTAGCTGTAAAATAGTTTCATTTCAGGAATAACAGAGAAGACATATGCTCTTTCTTCTGACTTGATGAAAAATGACAGTCTCCAGTGCATCATAATTGACATAGTATACAGTATGATAAACTAGAATGCCAAAAGCATGGGAGCAAATATGCAGCTGAATTTAAGTCAAGATTGGCTCTATTAAAATTTATTACAGGTTGGAAGCTTCCATTCAGCTGATAAACAGGTTAACCTTAAATTTTCCTACCCACCCTTCTCTTGAGTTCTCCCCTTTGTACCCACTGCCTTTTCTGGACAAGAATAAGAACAACAAACTATTAAGTAGAAGAGAAGTAGAGCTAATGCTGAAAACCAATCAAGATGAGAGATGGAAGCTTCAATGAATTGACTATTTTGTCCAAGCTCCTTTAGCAGGTATATCTCTGGGTTGCTATCACTTATTAAAAATATATGCCTTTACTGCTAAATCCTCATCTGACAGTTTAAAACATCATCTTTTGACTTCCAATAATGAGAGACAAGTGTATTCCCTCATACCATCCCTCTCTTCCTCCTCTTCTTTATAAAAATTGACATACTGGTATTCAGTTAAATCATTAATCCATGGTGACTTGATTATGATAATGTAAATGTCCCCTGAAAAGTGGATGATATAATCCTATGTAATAAAAGCCCAGTGACTGAAAACTGTGGAATGACCAGAATGACCAGAAATCAGAACAACTTGCAAGCTGAATGCAGCCCCTCGCCCCAGCCGGCCCGCCCCGCAACGGAGACCCCCACCCTGATCCAGGGCCCACATCAGGGCAGGATGGCTGGCCTCCACCTGTGCACTGGGCCTCTATCCTATATATTAAAAGGGTAATATGCAAATTGACCCTAACAGAAGAGCGACCAGAATGACCGCTCGACCAGTCACTATGAAGGTGGAAGGGACTGACCACCTCTCGGTCCCTTCCCCCGGTCGGCAGGTTCCAATCGCCCAATGGGGAATGGGAAACTGGGATGAGTGGCAGGGGACACTGGTGGGGCATGCCAAGGCCCCCGCCCCACCAGTTGCCCCACACACAGAGGGAGACCTGCAATGTGGTGGGGCCAGCGAGCAGGCAGGAATGGCAAACCTCTCAGTCCCTACCCCCGTCCAGCAGGCTCTGAACCCTGATGGCAAAGGGGGAACCAGGGATGGGGGTGCCAGGGGATGCAGACAGATCCAGGAGAAGACCCTCACCCCACCAGTCACCCCACACACAGAGGATGACCCCTGGCAGGGGCAGGGCTGGCAAGTGGGTGGGAGCAGCTGAACTCTCGGTCCCTTCTCCTGGTTGTCAGGCTTCGATTGCCTGATGGCTAACAGCGAACTGGGGGTGGGTGCCAGTGGGGGGCGGGGCTGGCTGTGGGAAGCCTGGGAAGGTGGCCCTGATCACAGGCCAGTCTTAGGGACCATACCGGTGCACAAATTTCATGTGCCAGGCCTATAGTCCTATATAATAAAACCCTAATATGCAAATAGACTGAACAGTGGAACTACTGATCGCTATGACAAACACTGAATACCAGGGGGCAGACGCTCAATGCAGGAGCTGCCCCCTGGCAGTCAATGAGCTTCCCCTATGGGAGTGCTGCCCAGCCAGGAGCCAGGCTCACTCACTTTGGTGAGCACAGCCGCAATGGCGGGAGCCTCTCCCGCCTCCACTGCAGGCAGGCGGTAAGGAGCGAGGGGTCCTGGACTGCAAGAGCCCCAGACTGTGAGAGGGATGTTTGACTGCCGGTTTAGGCCCGATTCTGGGGATTGAGCCTAAGCCAGCATGCAGACATCCCCCGAGGGGTCCCAGACTGCTAGAGGGCACATGCCGGGCTGAGGGACCCCTCCAAGTGCAGAAGTTCATGCACTAGGCCTCTAGTATAATTATATTTCTTCATGCTGCAGGTTTCTCTTTCAAACCATTATTACATTTCTGTCTTTCCTGAGTTGATTGCCTAATTCTTCATCATCAACCCTTTTAAAATGTATTTTTACTATCTATTTTATTTTGGTACACCAAGATCTTCCCTCTAAAATGTAATGTTCTCTTGCTCAAAATTGGACTGATTTTACTCTTGTTGTCATCCTATGCTTTATTTTTTTGCTATATTATGTTTGATCAACTACATATACATCTACATATCTATCACTTTAACTAATTATTGGTTTACCTCATGATTTATATGAATGTACTTTTAAATGACTTGCTAAGAAAAGATGGGTAGGAATTAAATTTCCTGAGTTCTTATATGAATGATGATGTCTATAATCTACCTAAAATAATTAATTGGCAGTTTGATTGGGAACAATATTCTACATAGACAATCTATGTTGACAAGTTTAAAGTAAGTATGATTCTTATTGCTCTTTAGGTGAAAATATATATATATATATATATATATATATATATATATATATATATATATATATATATATATATAATTTATATACACACACACACACACTAGAGGCCTGGTGCACAAAATTCATGCATGGGAGGGTCCCCTCAGCCCAGCCTGCACCCTCTCCAATCTGGGACCCCTTGGGGGAGGCCACCAACTGCCCCCCACCCTCCTTGCAGGCCTTGTTGCTCTATGCAGCCTGCTGTTAGGTTATCTGTCCAATTGTTTTGGTCATGAGGGCCACTGGCTTTTTATATATTAGGATAATTTTTAAAGATTTTCCGTTTATTTGTGTTCTGTAATTTTATAATGATCTTTATTTGAATATTTTTTCACTTATTTTTCTGAGCTCCTATGAAATTTCTCTCTAAAGATGTGTTTTTTCAATTCTGGAACCTCAACTTGTATTACTCCTTTGACAATTTCCTCTCCTACATCTTGCTGTTTTTACTTACTAGATTTCTTAATGCTAGAATTCTTAGATTGATGTACTGTCCTAGTAGATATTATTTCATATTTTTAAAATCTTATTTCTGGGATAATTTATTAGTTTTTTCCTCCATTAAATGATACTAAATCTTTCACTTTTTTGTCTTGTTTGTTTGTTAATCATCACCCAAGGATATTTTCCCATTGATTTTGAGAAAGAATGGAAGGGAGGGGGAGAAACAGAGAGAGAGAAAGAGAAACATCGATGTGAGAGAAACATCAATTGGTTGCCTCCCACAGTTGCCCAGACCAGGGCTGAGGATTAAGCCTACAAACCAAGGTATGTGTCCTTGGCCAGAATTGAACCCAGGATCTTTCAGCCTATAGTCCTATGTTCTATCCACTGAGCAAAACTGACTAGAGCAACTTTTTTAAAAAATTAAATGATCATAGGTTAACTTTCCAAGAGCTAGTTCTTGTTCTCTGATTGTTCTATGCTGTATTTTGGATGCAATATCTTCTCCCATCTGTACATTTGAAGATATACTTTTTTTAAAAAAATATTCATGTAGTTTTTTCCTTCTATAAAATTACATTTTATGTTTGATTTTTAGTGTTCTCTCTATGTCATATTAGAGACTTTTGGGGCTATGCTCTAATTTAGGAACCAAATTCTTTGGGTAGTCTATGCATGTGGATGTGGCATGTTAGGTAGAAATATTTGCTTTAATATAAATGAGTAGAGTCTTGGATATTTCTTTGTAATATTTCTAAACCCTAAAATAAAGAAGTATTGTTGTTTTCACTTACTGTTTTAAGTTTATCTAGAATGGAAGCTTAAGGACTTCTTGCTAACGAGATATAACCTGAAAGTGGAAAAAAAGGTTGTAGTGTTTTCTACATACAGATTTAATCTTAATCCCACTGTTTTCCATCCTGTCTTTTGTTCTGGCTTTTATTGTAATAAGTAGCTACATATTCAGAACTTTTTTTTTTTTTGAGAGGAATAAGGAGTCAAATTAGTTACCTTCTTGTTAGTATTCTCTCTAGGCTGTGTGGTTACCCCATCTCCACGCCCCCCTGCCCCCCCCCCCCACACACACAGAACTTCCATCCTATAGAAGCATACTGAAATCTCTAATACATTAATCTACACCTTCACTCATATACTCATTGTTAATTTGGATTTATGGAGTTCTTTTATTCCTTTATTTTTATTATAGTAGGTTTTCTGGAGAAATACAAGAGATGCATTTGAAGTCAATCTATCATCTTTTAATAGAAGTCCTTCATTGCACTTTTTTAAAAAGATCATCTTTATAATCAAAAAGGGAATTGGAGATGGTTTAAACCTCATCTAAAGCCTTGGAAAGACTATTGTTTTAAGCATTGTCCTTTATTTAAATTAGTTTAATGTCTCCGTGCACTTCATAAACCCTTTCACTTTCCCAAGGAATCATCCTGTTACTTCACTTCTTTGTGCTTTCTACTCCAATTGCCTCCTCAGGAAGTAGCTTATATAGCGCTTCCCAGGAAACCTTCTCTGATTCACAGTATGTATTAAATAACCTTCCTCTGTAATCCAATTGCATACTATTTGTATTTTATTGAACTTTATATGAATTTATCTGATTCATCACCTATATTAAAATCCTTCTCTTCCCAGCACCTAACAGTTTTTAACCAGATGTAGAAGTAATAGCATGTATTTTTAAATATTTAGCAAATGGATAAATGAATAAAATAACTCTGCCTTTTATAAGTATGTGTTCAACATGAGCCACTAGTATAAAATAGTTGACAAAATATTGCAGTTTGAAGTGGAGTTAAAGAAAATATAATATTTAAAAAAATAAAAGGTAAACATTTGCCATAGGTTCAATCACATCTTGAAAATTGTTCATAATTACATTTTAATAGATATATTAAGAAACATAATTGTAGTATAATAAAATGTGGGAGAACATGATATATAGAAGTTGAAAACCCTGAGGGAAGAGCAATGAAGTAAATCAAAAATTTTCATCTGATACATCGAAGGTTCTAGGACATGATGGATATCCCCAAATATGTGAAGAGTTTTTGGTATGGTTGTAGGATTTATAATTTTATCTAAGTTTAACTTCAAAAGAAAAATCTAGGTGAATAAATAGTAGAATTTTTGTTCAATATGAATAAGAATTCCCTAACCAGAGGAATGGCTTTCTTTCTCCTTCATGAAAGGTACCAAATTGACTTCATCTCTGGGATGTTTTAGTAAGTTTTTCTGCGAAAGGTCAGAAGTTGAACTATTGGACCTCTAAGGAGCTCTTCAATATCAAGCATTTGACAGTGGAATAAAAGGATTGAGCTGAATTGAGATGTCATCCAGATAGCAGAGAAGCAGCAACTATGTATTTCCTTTTATAATCACAATGGAAATATGATATTTACTTTACATTCATTATTAGATCTTAATATGATGAAGAATGCTTTCCTGATCCTTTGTACTAGAAGAGTGAGCTTTTACATCTCTCCTAAGTTACCAACAAAATTGAACCACTCTTCAATTGTTCCCCCCAAATGTTTATCAAAAATATCCTGTGCTCTATTAAATAGATTATGTTACTTCAAAATATAATGATAGAAGTTTTTTTTTTTAAAAAAATATATTTTATTGATTTCAGAGAGGAAGAGAGAGGGAGAGAGAGATAGAAACATGAATGATCAAAGAGAATCATTTATCAGCTGTCTCTGCATGCCCCCTACTGGGGATTCAGCCCACAATTCGGGCATGTGCCCTGACTGGGAATTGAACTGTGACTTCCTGTTTCATAGGTTGACGCTCAACCACTGAACCACACCGGCCAGACTAAAGCTAGATGTTTTAAAATTCAATTGGAGTTATTTATTACACTTAAGACATTCTTGATATTTAAACTTTTTGTAATTATAGTATAAATAATCTATGTGTACTCGACACTTCGATTTTCTTTTGATGACCCTCATACTGAGTTCTGCATCTAAAGAACATTTGGCAGAAAAAAAAACTTCTGCCTACATTTGATTTTAGATAAGAGCCTGCAGGAATCCCACAAGGTTACTATGCAGAGACAGATGTTTGCTATAAACTACAGTTCAATCCTATGTGCCGCCACTGTCTACTTTCTCTTCCATATATCATACCAAAAAATAACAAGATAATAGAAAACAAGTTTTGATTCCAGAATAATTTTGGTTGATGATGATGAATGAAGCAGAATAGACAGCTTGATTTTCATAAGTTAAATTGAACTTGCAGTGCCAAATGCAGCAACAACAGCAAAAAGATTAGCAGACATGACAAGGAAAAGAGAAGAATTTATGTGCAAAGGCATAATGCCATTTGAGAAAAAAAAAAAACAGGTGTTATGAAAATGTATAAATGCATAGATACTGAAATGCTGGCAGGAAGAAACACATGCTAAAATACATTATCTAATGTTGGAAGCTATTGTTAAAGAGAATCAGGGCCAAATAAACAGAGCAATGGGGTTTCAGGAAATAACTTCATTTTATTTGGGTTGTAAGAAACCATACCCAGATTGTTTTGGCATACAATACAAGTAATCGTAAGGGACTACAATCTACATAGAATCCAAAGGATAAAATGGCCTAGGTGACATCCATGAATACATAACAAACATCCCCCATCATTCACCTATCACCCTTTATAAAGCAAAAGGCCCTTAATGGAGCAGTATCTTCAGGTTACACTATTAAAAGTAAAATCAGGTGTTTCTCCATTAGCAGGTTCAAGAGATTGTGACATAAATTTCTTCATCCAGTTTATAACTTCTTAGGAAGCAAACTGAAAAATTAATCAAAATGATTTTAAAATGTTGATTTTAATCTAAAAGCCATCTGCATTTTGCTCTATTAATAGAATTGTTTAGTTTTTAAAATTATGTACTTTGTATTAAAATAAATTCCTGGCCTGGCTGGCATGGTTCAGTGGTTGAGCATCAACCTATGAACCAGGTGGTCAGGGTTCGATTCTGAGTCAGAGCACATGCGGAGTTGTGAGTTGTGGGCTGGATCCCCAGTAGGAGGT
Organism: Myotis myotis; assembly: GCF_014108235.1. Lineage (NCBI taxonomy): Eukaryota > Metazoa > Chordata > Mammalia > Chiroptera > Vespertilionidae > Myotis > Myotis myotis. The sequence continues at coordinate 184,720,038 of NW_023416335.1, forward strand.
GTGCAGGAGGCAGCTGATCAATGATTCTCTCTCATCATTGATGTTTCTATCTGTCTGCCTCCCATTCCCTTCCTCTCTGAAATCAATAAAAATAAATAAAATAAAATAAAAATAAATTTGTGGTATTGCCCGTATCTCTATATAAAAATGAAACAGTTTTTGTCTTCATTCAAGCTAAATTGATAACTATGTTTATGTTTCTCTCACACCAACCCCCAGGTTAATGAAATATTCCCAAACTCTTTAATTCTTGATATTAAAGTGACTTTATTTCAGTTTGTTTTGTGTGATATTAATTTTCATTGGTAAGATGCCAAGTTGGATTTTTAACTATGAAATTATGAATTAATCTCAAGAAAATAACCTAATACCTTATATTGGTGTTTTTCTTGCTGTGTGTATATGTAGTTGACATAACAGCATAGAAATTAAAAAAAAAAAGAAGCAATAAGAAGGAAGTGCATTCAATGCAATCCATCTTCAAAGAATCCTATGTATATTTGTTTAAACTTAATCAGATTACTTAATTCCTTGGACTTTAAATTATTTTCATTTGTAATATTTGTCAGTTGGTTTGAATGATCCCTAATGCTCAAAACAGACCTATTACATTGTGTCATATTGCCAGAATATCCTGAGGCACTGGCCTTTAAAGGTCAACAGAAATTGTTCAACTATTTTTATTATTTAACAAAATTGTATATAGGCAATATATTTGGCTGAGCATGAAGATGGTGTTAGGATATATTATCAAAGAATTTACTGGTTCACTTTTATAAACTAGTATCTCTTTTAATAAATCATATCCAATAAGATATAGGAGAAATTATTAAGAAGAATGCTGGAATTTCTTTAAATTAATGAGGAGTGGCAGCGATATCTACCTTTAATTATTTCTTTCAAGATAAAAAAGTGATCTCCATCTACTGCACTGAAAACAGTGTTCACAAGTGAGTACAAATACCCCCATATGTGTACCTAAGCATGTGCTCATGTGTGAATATAGAGTGTATTATTTTATTTTAAATAAAACATGGTTGTACGTAATATTCTTACTTTGCTTACAAATATCATGTATTACCAGGATATATAAATAAAGGGTAAAACCCCCCACAAAAACATTGTTGCTGATTTGGGTTTTTGCAGGAAACTTTAAAACTATAGCTAAACTTTTTGATGTCACCACTGTCATCAGAGAATACATTAGTGAAGAAAGGTCATTATATAAATTATTACCTGCTGCATTGCCCCTTTATGTTCTATTTGCAACAATTGAAAAATTCTTATATTGGGTAGAAAGTGACAACTGAAAATTAGGAGAAAAATAATTGTAATTCTGTTTTCTTTTGGGGAAATACTAAATCTCTATTTGCGAGTATTTATAAGATATCTAACTCTCTAATAATGTAGAAACTACAACTACAACAAACAGGGTTTAGCTGGTCATCTACATCACCAAAACAGCAGATAAGATACATTTTCATAATGTAACAGAATATTATTGGTGTTTTACACATTGTCAATTACTAATATTTGATATTATAGCACTCATTTCCATTTGTCATCACCTGCTGGCTGAAGTGTTTCAAGCTCTTTATGGAGAATTCTGCACCTAAGCCAAAACAGATTCCAGGTTAATATATTCCCTGTATTCACTATTCCGCTTCCACAATGTTTAGCGTGGGCTAATCAAGTTTCATCTATACAGCAGCTCTCTTTTTCTTCCTTGCATTAATTAAATCCCAAGCTTCAGATGATTTTAATGTACATTCTTTCAAAATGTTTCTAAATGATGAAAAACATTTTTCTTTAATATTATCACACCATCATAGCACTTTATCATTTTAATTAGATGATCAATTATCTAGTTATTATCAGTAATCCAGCCAGAATCAGAATCCTATAATTATTCAAATTGCATTTTGTTTACATGTGTCTCAAAGCTCCTTTAAAATTTAGGATTGTGACCCTCCCTGGCAAGAACTTGGCTCAGTGGATAGAGTGTCGGCCAAAGGGTCCCAGGTTTGATTCCTGTCAAGGGCACCTGCCTCAGTTGCAGGCTCCTCCCTGGCCTGGGTTCTGGTTGGGGCTCATGCAGGAGGCAACCAATGGATGTGTTTCTCTCATATCAATATTCTCTCTGTCTTTCCCTCTTTCTTCCACTTTCTCTAAAAAAAAAAATCAATGGAAAAATATCATTGGGTAAAAATAAAAAAATAAAATAAAATTGAGGATCCTTATCCCTCCTTGTTTATCCTTACATCATTTTAAATATATTTTTATTGAATTTTTGGGGTTACATTAGTTAATAAAATTACATATGTTTCAATGTGCAATTCTATAATACATTCTTTGTATATTGTATGTGTTTATCATCTGAAGTCATATTTTTTTGTAACAATTTATGGCGCCTTTACCTCTTCTACCTGCCCCACTCTCCTTTCCTTCTGATAATCACATACTGTTGTCTGTGTATAGGTGTTTTGTTTTGTCTTTGTCTTTTTTTATTTTTTACTTTTTGCTTAACACCTTCACCCATTTCACCTAGAGCCCAACCCTCTCCCCTCTGAACAGCTGTCAGTCAGTCTGCTCTCTGTATCTATAAGCCTGTTTCTGTTTTGTTTGTTTACTTTGTTCATTAAATTCCACATATAAGTGAGATCAAATGGATTTTATCTTTCTTTGACAGGCTTATTTTACTTAGTATAATACTTTCCAGGTCCATCCATTCTGTTAAAAAAGGTAAGATATCTTCCTTTTTTATGGCTGTAGCTAACTCTTCCAGTACTCCTTACATCAATTTTCTCTTATTTTTTTAAGAAGCAGACGTCATTTGTCTTGTGAGGTATCCCACATTTTGTATTTTGTTAACTACATTTTCATGGTAGCATTGAATGTGTTTCTTTGACCTACAATTACCATAAACTGGAAATGAGATCTAGAGACTTTATTAATTTTAGGTTCAATATTTTGCTATTTTTTGAAATGATGTATTTTTTATTTACAAATTGTGACACATCAACAATTGTTTCCATTTTTGTAATAATAAAATCAGTCACTACATGAAATTGTCAGTCTGACCCATCTTTTATAAAGATTCTTATTAGGTGTTCCACATTTTTCATTGCCAATCATCCCAGTTATATTTTTCACATATCTAACTTTAAGATGCATATTCACTATTTCGTTGCATTAATGTACTTACCTACTTGTGAATTGATACAGCATAGTTTAAATTATTCTGATTTGTAGCAGAAAAAATTTTAAATCACTGCTTAAGTTCCAAAATAAATCCCACTATAACTGATATAATTACTTCAACTTGAAAAATATATAGCCTATGCCCACATTAAGGAGATTTTTATAACATATAATAAGTACATATTTTGCATATGGTATATTTATTTGGCATGCATCTTATCTAATAAAAGAGAAACATGCAAATTGACTGTACCTCTGCTACAGTCACAAGCCACACCACAAGCCACGCCCACAAGCCAATCAGGAGCAAGTATGTAAATAAACCCAACCAAGATGGCGGAGGCCATGGAGATGGAGTGACCAGGAGGCTTGGGGTGCCCCTGGAGATGGAGGAAGCCAAGCTTCCCTCCTGCCCTGGCTGGCTGTGGGCTCCGCTCAAGGTTACAAAGTTTCAATTATGGAAGATAAATAAATCCCAGATACCTGATTCCAGCCCATGTGGCCTCCGCTCAAGGAGGGTCTGGGAGCCTGGGTTGCCCAGGGCCTTGGCCAGCCCAGCAAACAGTCATCAGCCACTCACCCAAGTTGGCCAGGCACCCCAGCGGGGACCCCCACCCTGAAGGGGGTTTGGCCAGCCTGAAAACAGCCTGCAGCCCCTCACCAAGGCTGGCCACACCCTCATGGGGTTAGGGTCCCTGCTGGGGGGCTTGCCAGCCTTCAAACAGCCCTCAGCCCCTCATGCAGGTTGGCCATACCTTCATGGGGTGAGGGTCCCTGCTGGGGGGCTTGGCCAGCCTGCAAACAGCCATCAGCCCCACACCCAGGCTGGCCAGGCACTCCAGCGGGACCCCTCATACTGAAGGGGTTGTGGTCAGCCTGAACACGGCCCTCAGCCCCTCACCCAGGCTGGCCACGACCCCCAGTGGGGACCCTCACCCCATGGGGGCATGGTCAGCCTGCAATCCACCACAGGTCACCCCATGCCCCAAGGGAACCCTCACCCTGATCCGGGACACCCTTCAGGGCAAACCAGCCAGCCCCCACCCATGCACCAGGCCTCTATCTATAATAATAAAAGGGTAATATGCTAATTAGACTGGGAGACCTTCCAGGAGACCTTCTGGACCTTTTCTGGACAAAGCCATGGTGGCGGGCCTAGGTAGAGGTGGTTAGAGGCCAAGAGGGGAGAGCTGTTGTGGGTTATCAGGCTGCTGCGGGGCAGGGCTGTTGTGAGTAAGCAGATCAGCAGGGGGGCCAGTTGGGGGCAAGCAAGCCAATTGGAGAGGGTGCAGGCCGGGCTGAGGAACACCCCCTCCCCTGTGCACAAATTTCGTGCACCAGGCCACTAGTACATATATAATAGAAAAGCCCAGTATATATAGAGTGCCCCTAAAATGTATATGCATATAATTTTTGAAAACTGAATTGATGTTTCTTTGTTTTGAGATTTAACCCATTGGAATTAATAATTATTCAGAGTGTGTATACATTTTGGGACACTGTGTATAAATTATTGTATCATTTTATTTTATGTTATTTTTTATTCTGTCCTTGTTACACCACAGCTGTTCCTAATGACAATGAGATCATTATTCCCATTATGATTTAAACTGATTATTACTGGTATAAAGAAAATCTATTTAATTTTGTATATATTGTCCAGACACTTTAGTAGACTTTCATTAGTCATAATATTCTTGATAATTTTAATTGTAAAATATAAAACTCTGCTAATAATGATAATTATTTCAGTCAACATTTAAAATATTTTTCTGATATCATAAAATTAGCTACAACACTGAGAACAGTATTGAGAATTATTAGTTTTATTAAGCTTCCTTTTTGTTGTTTATTTAGATTTAATTAAGTATTTCTATTACTTCTGTTAAGTATGATGCTTTCTGTTGGTTGCAGGTATTTTTATGACATTTAAAATATTTGGAATTATACACTTGAAGCCTATATAATGTTATTAACCAACGTTACTCCAATATATCTCATTAAAATATTTAAAATGTTCCTTATAGTTAATTATTGAGTAAGCTTAAGGGCAATAACATTAGCAATAATCAAGAAGTCCTGCTTCTCCTTTACCTTGTCCTTTTCTTTATTCAGGAGGTAAACAAAAAGGGATGTAAGTCCTTTAAATATGTTTCTATGCCATCTGGCTCTATGTTAAGCTTTGTCAGTAAAGGATATTGGAAGTCATTGCAGGAGGGAGGGTATTTCCTAGTAGCTTGCAGAAAGCTGCTGTATTGCAGAGAGCCACAGCTCTTAACAGTATGTAGCAGCAGGCAGCAGGCAGCACCCAGCACCAAGCAGCTTCTCCCAGCACACCACTCTGGAGATTTTTACCGCAGAGTACCTCTGATGAGAACCCTCCCTGTGACACACTTCCCAGGTTCCCTCAAGGGTGGCTATATGGTGGCACTACTCATTCAGTGAGCATTGCCTGCGCTCTCTTCAACAGCTCTAATTCTCACTTAAGTGGTGGTGGTGGTGGTGGTAGTGTGTGTAGAGGTTCTTCCTTGGGCATCAGTCTCAGCCTGAGGATCCTTGGAGGACATTTTGTCCTGTCCAAATGTCCACAAAGACAGGCCACGCCAAAAAAGGTCATTAAAAGTTGGTCCTCTCTAAACACCTACATTTAGAAAATATCCCTGAGAACAGATACCCCATAATGCTTATTTATGGTTTTGATTTACATGATTAATGCATAAAAGTACTATCATATTTTGCCTAAATAATTGTGTTGTGGCTGTAGTATTGTCAATACTAACTTTTCCTGCCTTGGTAGCCTAGCTGGTCACGTCTCATGGGGTTGTGTGGATAGGATGGCATGGACCACATGTTCCCATGGATGTTTTAGATGGGCCTAAATGTCTACTAGTCCTTGAGGAGTACGGCTGCTCCAAATATCTGCTATTTCTATATTTTTAAAGTTCTCTTTACTTCTTCTAGCCAATTCTATGGGGCATTATTTTTTTCCAATTTCTTGCTATAGTTGATAACTCTTTTAAAAAAGAGATTTTTACCATTTAAAACCTGTGTAATTTCTTATTCCTGATTGGCCTCAACTGATATAATATGTATATAACTATAACTCATTCAACTTTATTGCTATATAGTGTTCTGTAATATGACTGCCCCATGATTCTTTCATCCATTCTTTTGTTTAATGGACATATATGTTGCTATTTTTTTCTATTACAAATAATGCTCTTATGGTATACTAATATAAACATTTTTCCAGAATATTAAAGAATTTCTGGGAATATATATCTCTTATACTAGAAAAGGATAATTATTTACCAACATGATTTATAAATTAGTACTTTGACCAGCAGCAAATGAATCTTCAGTTGCTTTATATTTAACCAATAAATGGTATTGTCAAACATTCAGAAATAATATCTGTCAATACAATTGATCCAAAATGTTTTACTGAAATTTTAATCTTCATGATAACTAATGTCTTTCAGTTATTTTTTATCTGCTTTAGAAGATCTATTTCTGTGTTTTACTCCATTTTTTATTGATTTGTTTGATTTTTCTTATTGATTTGAATAAGTTCTTCACATAGTCTGGTTATTAATTCCTTTTAAGTTATTTGTCCTATTAATAACTTTTCACTCTGTGATTTTTATTTTAATCTCTTTAGAACATGTTTTGATTGATAGAAAATTTAATTTTAAAATAATAAAATGTATTAAAGATTTACTTTAAAGTTAATAAAGTTCAAAAAGTATTATTTTATACCAGGGGCCCAGTGCACGAATTTGTGCACCTTGAAAGGAACTGTGGGCCTCCAGGCTGCAGTGGGCACTGGAGTGGGTCTCGGCTCATTCTTCGAGTCCCCGCTCAGCCCCTTCCAACACGGCCCCTGGTCCCCTGTCTGATGGTAGCCCTGCTCCTGCTGCCACCACCACTCCCACACACTGAGGGCACAAAGCAACTGGAGCCGGCACCAGCAGCTGGTGTAAGTGGGGCTGGTGTCCTCAGAGGGTGCAAGCAGCTGCTGCTGCCCCAATTGCCCCTCAGGGGCAAGGGGAGGTGAAGAAGCCCTCAGGGGCAATCAGGGACTGGCAGCTGCCTCTTGCACCCACTGACAGTCCCAAATCGATTGGGACTGGCACCGGATGCCAGCAGTGGATGCAAGCGGCAGCTCTGGCACCAACTGCAGGTATGAGAGGGGGTGGTGCCAGCAGTGGGTGCGAGTGGCTGCTCCAGTTCTGGCAGCGGATGTGAGTGGGGCCGCTGCCATCAGCAGGTGCCAACAGCGTCTGCTACCCCGATATCCCCTCAGGAGCAGGGAAAGGTGGTGAAGCCCTGAGGGGTGATCGAGGCCGGCAGCCATCACTGGAACCTGCTGCTGACACCAAGAGATTGGGGCCTGTGCTGGGTGCTAGTAGCAGGGGCATGTGGCAGCTCTGGCACTGGCAGCAGGTGCAAGTGGGCTGATTCTGGCAGCGGGTGTGAGTGCCAGGTGGGCTGTGGCACAGGGGAGCAAAGAATTTTCAGTAACCAACAGGGGTTCGTACCGATGACAGTGACCAGTGCCCCGCTGTTGTCTGGCACCCCCCCCTCACCTACTCCACCATTCCGCCATGGCCAATGCCCACCATGTTCCACACTCTGCCACCTGCTCTCAATACCTGCCATGTTCTTCATGCACCCCCTGCTGGTCAGCACACATCATAGTGACAGGTTGTTTGGTTGTTCTGCAGTTCGGTCTATTTGCATATTAGGGTTTTATATATATAGATTGTATTTTCAGGAATTTTAAGTCACATAAATTGATTTCTTTTAATATATTCTTATTGATTTCAGAGAGGAAGTGTGAAGGAAAGAGATAGAAACATCAATGATGAAAGAGAATCCTTGATCCATTGCCTCTTGCACGCCCCACACTGGGGATTGAGCCTGCAACCAGGTGGGCATGTGCTGGGCGTGAGCCCTGACTAGGAATTGAATCAGGATCTCTTGGTTCATAGGTAAACATTCAACCACTGAACAACACTTGACTGGCTATAAATTGATTGTTTTAAAGCTTATACTGCTTTTAGTGCTTGATATAAAGTGAAAACAACATTCGATTATTTTCCATATTGATCATAATTGTTTCAGCAGCAGATATTGTTTTTTCTTAATTTTCTACACTGGATTATAATGGAAGTTCTGTCATCAATACAATTTCCATATATTTATTGGTATACTCATTTTTCTTTTCTATTCTCTGACTTATTTATTATAACACCTATAATATAGTGTCTTAATTAAGCTTTGATTTTGAACGGTCAATAGGCATTCATTTCACTTTGTTCTAGGTATGTCTTATTTCCTTTTGATCATTTGCTCTTCAATATAAAAACATGAGTCTTTTTTCCATTTACATGAAAAACTTTGTTGGAATTTAGATACAAATTACAATGTATCTTGTTGAACAATTTGTTGTTTGTTAGGGTACTAGATATGCTAAAGTACATGTTATAGATATGTAGGTTGTTCTGTAGTTGGAGAATAAGAATTATTAAAACATTATTCATGTCTTGGTTTTCCTAAGTTTTTTAAGGCTTATTTATTTTGAAGTATTCTCATAATTCCATTCTGCTGTTAACATAGGCATTCCCTTTTGTCTCCTCAAGAGTCTTTTCTTAAAAATAGCTTAACCCCTGCCCTGGCTGGTGTGCTCAGTGGTTAGAATATCAGCCTGCACACCAGTAGGTTGTGGGTTCAATCCCCAGCCCAGGTTGGGGTTCGTGTGGGAGGCAACCAATTGAGCGACACATTGATGTCTCTTTCTCTCTCTCTCCTTCCCTCACTACCACTCTCTCTAAAATAAATGGAAAAATATCCCTGGGTGAGGATTAACAACAACAACAAAATCAAAACAGCTTAAACGAAAATTAATATCATGTTCAGTTTTCACATGTTCTTGCTTGAAGACATTAACAACCTCCATGGGTTAAACAAAAAAGCTTACTGCACTCTACTTTGACTAATACTGCTGCTTGGCGAAGTATAGCAGAGCAACTCTTGGGGAAATTTGGAAAGTCAAAAATTAGACATTGATAAGTTCTATGAGGATTTATTCCAAAATATGTTTTGCCGAAATGCCTCGGATTTATTTTATTGCAGTCCCAGTGGAACAATGTTTCCTTATATAATTTCTTCACTGATTGAGTTCATCTGGTCCTTTGTATGCCTGGTAAGAGTTGAATCATGTATTTGGAGAACACACATAATTGGAGAATAGTAGATAAGCAATACAAATGTTAGATGTGGGGGAAAATTTAAAATAAAATAAGACAACTATCATTTATACAGTAAACCATGAATAAATTGTTTAGAGGAAATGTAAAGCTGGCATAAAATATAATTACAGTAAAATAGAAAGCAGGCATATAAGCAAGGGACACCTTTTTGTGGTAGAAGAATAAAATCAAGAATTATATACCCATATTATAACTTTTCATAAGATCATTGCAATTCACTATTCTTTTTAAAAAATATATTTTTTTTATTGATTTTAGAGAGAGCAGAAGGGAGAGGGAGGCATAGAGACATAGATGAGAGAGACATCTATAGGCTGCTTCCTGCATGCCGCCTCCTGGGGGACTAGAACTGGTGACCTCTTGGTGCATGGGATGACACTGAACCAACTGAACCGCACTGGCTGGGCACAATTCACTATTCTTTCTTTATTATTATTTAAGTAAACTCAATAGAATTTGTTAAAATAGCACAAACATTTTAGCAATATACTTTAAGGTGTGTGTGTGTGTGTGTGTGTGTGTGTGTGTGTGTGTGTGTGTGTTTGTTGTTATTGTTTGTAATTTAAATAGATATACATATGGATTCTATTTTACATTGCATCATATTTATGAAAAAAAAGTCCCTAAAAGTAATTTTGTATTTCCTGATATATTTCATTATTGAAAAACTGTGCATTTCTTTGTTAATGAAATTTAAGTTATCGCATATTCTGCTCCATTTTGAGTGAAGTGGAATTTTATGTTATATATTCCTTTTGTGCATGTGGCAGTAAAACCTTCATTTAAAACTTGGTTTGGAGATAGTTGATCTTAGAGTGTTTTATGTGAACTATTTTAAATCAGTTGTTGACTTATCTGTTTAGTGTAAGTTATCTCAAGACCTGGATGTACTATGTCACCTTACAGATAGTTGGAAAAGTGAAGGAAGTTGAAGTAAAAGGGTAGAAAAATGTCATTGTAAGTAAAAAGCTAATTTGGTTAATGTGATTGCAGAATAGCTACAAGACATTAAAAAGTATAATTCCAATCAGTTACAAAGGTAAATAGAATCACAAAAATAAAACCAGACTTATATGTCAGGCTAGGAATTTAGAAATTTATTTATTACACTATGTATAATACACTTCTTTTGTGAAGACATATATTAACTAAATAGGTAGAATTTAACCAGGTACTTTTCTTAGGATATTTATTTAGCAATTTATAAGTTTAAATGTACTCTATTAGCTCCAAATACAGTGGAATAATACTCAATTAATATGACTTACGCTATACTAAAACTAAAAATATAATGTTATATAAATTAATATACAACTAAACTCATTATAGGTAGTAGGGAAAGGGAAAGCAGGGTGTTTAATGTTACAACATATTGTCTTAATTTTCTTAAACATTTTCAAGTTACTTGGGAAGATGTAACCATTCCTTTCTTTCTGTGAACTTTGATGCAAATGCAAATAAAAATTTCAATAATAAGTATGTAGATTTCTTTGGGGATCTAATGCAAATTAGGTATAACTATGAATATTTGAAACTTGATCATAGGTTCAAGTTCTAATAAGTGGTTTTAAGACTTTATTTTTCAAGAGCAGATTTAATTCTACAACAAAATTGAGAGGAAGGTATGAATATTTCCCATATATCCACTGTCTCCAGGAAATTCTGATATCTATATATTTCAAGAAATGTTATTTGTGCGATGTAATTTACTATTGCCTTATTAACAAATATTTAGTTCTCTAGTTTGATAAGAATTTATGTCATGTCAAATACAACTGAATGAAAATGTTCTCTATGTATTACATATGTGTGAAATTAACTATGCAGAAAATTATGAACATTGAAAAATAGTAGTTCTATTTGTTTCTACTGTGAAACGACCTTCTCAACTTATTACCATTAATTCTATGTTTCTTTCTTTGATTTTAACTTATATTAATCCTATAAAGGTCATTGCATATTATTCTAGTCAACACACCATCTGTCTAGTCATAACTCAATTAAATAGCATACAGAGATCTGATTAAATTTCTGAGAAAATGTGATATAGTGAAAAATCCATGAGTTTGAGTGAAAAATTTGTTACACTGACCTTCAGTTGAATTTTATGAGTAGTTACTTAAGACTATAGACTTGTTGTGGAATACAGATAATACTAATCTGTGTTTTTTGACTTGAAGTAGCCCTATAGTTAATTGAGGACAACAGACTCATAAGCAGGTAATTTCAACATAGCATGTTAAGTGTTAAATAATGAGTATAGGGCCATGGTCGGCAAACTGCGGCTCACAAGCCACATGCGGCTCTTTGGCCCCTTGAGTGTGGCTCTTCCACAAAATTACCACATGCGGGCGCGCACGTACAGCGCGATTGAAACTTCATAGCCCATGCGCAGAAGTCAGTATTTTGTGGAAAAGCCACACTCAGGGGGCCAAAGAGCCACATGTGGCTCACAAGCCGCAGTTTGCCGAGCCGCAGTTTGCCAACCACTGGGGAAATCGAAAGTAGACAAACATGAGTAATTATCTTGGTTCCGGTAAGGATTTCTAGAAGAGATGACATTCACCCAAAATTTAAAAAGTAAGGAATATTCATATTTTCCCATTTTATGCAATTTATTGTGTGTGTTTTTTCTATTCTTTAAAAGACAGATCTCTCCTACAGGAAAAAAAACAAAAACAAAAAAAAACAACAAACTGTAAATAAAAGTTTTTCTTATGTTGCAGTTAATGAGTTTGTAACATGATGAAGACTGATTATCTGCCTAGTGAGAGGCTATATTTTGTTTGGGATATGGAGAGTAAAAGATCAAAACTTGGGAGCTTTTCTCTTCAGCATTTTTTTGAGTAATTGATGGAGCTGGACTGGGGGCAGCCAATGAATTGCTTGTTTCCCAACATATGGAGGTCAGGAATTTTATTCTGTCCCAGGAAATAAACTAAATTAAATTTTCATTTTATATTTTTATATAGTTTCTTTTTTTATATACAGCATTTTATCCAAGTTACCAGAAAAATGTGAACGAAGAGTTGTTCATAAGACCTTAAAGTTTTACTGCATTGATTATGTTTTAGCCATATAGTAATCACTTTGTTTTCCCATATTTTATTTACATTGTTATAGAACTCTTGTCTGCTTTTTATTTACCTTACTGGTATATTACCACCTGCCTCATAAATGCTCTTTCCATCTAAGAGATCCTTGTTTATTCATATAAAAAGTATGTGTGCACAGGACTTGAAAATACTGAAAGCCCACAGAGGTGTTTTTCATGAAAATTACTGGCCTCTATTTTATTCTTTTCTACCTTCATTACTGCTTCTCAAAAAAAAAAAAAAAGCTGTTATTAGTTTTTAGTCCTTTTGATGCTTTCAATTTTCTATATCCATACTTAGAGTTTACATCTACTATTTTCTTTATTGATTAAGGTATTACATATCTGTCCTTTTCCCCTCTTTTCTCCCACCACCCTCCAATCATCCCATCACCCTCACCCCCTGTTATCTGCGTCGATTGGTTATGTTTATATGAATGCATGCAAGTCCTTTCGTTGATCTCTCCCTTTTACCCCCACCCTCCCCTAACTTCCTATGAGGTTTGAGCACCTGACCGATGCTTCTCTGTCTCTGGATCTGTTTTTGTTCATCAGTTTATGTTGTTCATTATAATCTACAAATAAGTGAAATCATATGATATTTATCTTTCTCTGGCTGACTTACTTCGTTTAGCATAATGTTCTCCAGCTCCATCCATGCTGTTGCAAATGGTAGGAGTGCCTTCCTTTTTACCGCAGCACAGTATTCCATTGTGTAGATGTACCACTGTTTTCTGTGGAGAACAGTATGGAGTTTCCTCAAAAAACTACAAATGAAACTTCCATTTGACCTAGTGATCCCACTTCTAGGAATATATCCCAAGAAACTAGAAACACCAATCAGAAAGGATATATCCGCCCCTATGTTCGTAGCAGCCTAAGTGCCCATCAGCAGATGAGTGGATGATATATACTATTTTTAAAGTTTTGATAACTTATCATAGATGATGGTTAAGATCAAATTACTCTCCCATTCTCTTGTGTCCCACCTTTAGAAATGCATAGCCATTTGAATGCCTCTAGGTTACACCTATACTTTTAGGTGGAACTTCCATCAATGTGCCATGATGATTTGCAGGTTTGCTAAGATATTGCTCTCATCAGCTCATGGACTTCCAGCTCGTGCCTGAGGTAGCTAGTGTCCACAGAGAGATTTTCTCCAGCAGTGGGTTAGCCTCATCCATTACATCACCATTACTGGCAGAGAGTGCTATGATGTGAAGAGGTTTCAAAATGATGCTCTACATATTCTTCTTCATTAATGTATTCTTTTTGATTTCTACATTATCTTCTCACCTCCTGTCATCTCTAGTGTTTCTTCAATGTTGCCAAGTTTGCTAATACCTAACTTCTATTCTGTAAGCATAATGAAATATGCACTTTCTCTAGATCAATTCCATAAGTCTAAAATCATTAAGCAGTGTTTACATCATTCAGAATAGAAGCATCTTATTAATTGTTTTTGTGGAGGTAAGAAGTATCCTATGATTTTACAATTTTTCAAGTAGAGCTCATTCTCTCTCACCTTATGCCGGGAGCCGGTCCATTCTTGCTGTTTCAAGGGACCTGGCATAAATGGCATACTGTTCTTAATATGTTTGCTCACCTTGGCACTATGTGTTTTAACCAAGGTCACCTCTCCGAGAAAGGTTGAATCCCCAGGTAGGGATTTTCCCCTGAAGTTAGGGAGGGAATAAAACCTCTTAACTAAGTGCCAGGCAGGTAATTAATCATTTTAACTACGAACAATCATGCTTAAGCTACATAATCTTTACTCCCTGGAATGGAGATAAGAAACCTTTGGAAATGAGATTGATAGGATTGGAATCAACTGGTATAAATACAGATGCAACAAGACAACAGGACACAGAACTTAGGACACAGAACTTAGAAGACAGAACTTAGAAGACAGAACTTAGAAGACAGAACCTACACAGAACCTACAGACAGAAGAACTTCGCTGGAGAGAATATGGCAAAAGATCCTGGACTGAACCTGACTACAGAAATTGGCAAGAGAACCTGACTAGAACCTGGTGACTGAACCTGACTAGAACCTGGTGACTGAACCTGGCTGGAGAACCTAGAGAGGGAACATGGCTACAGAACCTGGCTGGAGAACCTGGAGAACCTGGCTGGAGAACCTAGCAAGAGAACATGGACACAGAACCTGGCTGGAGATCCTGAACCAGAACTTCGCTGGAGATCCAGACCAGAACTTGGCTGGAGATCCTGGCTAGAGATCCTGGCTAGGCTGCTGATCAACTGAACGCTGTCTCCGTGTCATTCCTTCTTTGCCGACTCCGTCCACACCTTTGGGGACCCCTGGACCTGCTGGGGTTGGACCCCGGCAACCTTATTTTTCTCATTGCCTTCCATTTTATACTGCTGTGCTTCACTTCGTAATATATTTAATTTCTTCCAACATATGTATGTTTATAATATTGAGAAACTTTGTTTCTCAATATAATATTCCTGAATACTAGTGTCCCTTTGGAATACTAAAAATAATCACTACCAGGAAGGCAGAAAAGAAGGGATAGGAAGATAGATAGTAAGATGGTTCATTTAAGTTCAAATATATCAGCAACTACATTATATGGTGATTGGTTAAATTTCCTGGTTAAAAGATCATGAATTCAAAACAATAAATAATAAAATTGCACTCTATTCTTTTTATAATAGATACACGTAAACATAAGTATTTAAAAGGTTGAGGTAAAAAAAAAAAAAGAAGAATATGTACCATGCAAACAATAACACATTAACTCTGTTAAAGTGAAAAAAAAAATCCAAATCCAAAGAATTTGCAAAAGCAGGAATGAAATTTAAGTAAAATTTGGATTTTAAGAGATTATTATGTATCAATGTAGATTTTTCAACTGTAATTAATGTACCATTATGGTGGGAGAGGTTGGTGATGGGGGTAGGCTCAACATTTGGGGGGACAGGGAGTATATGGGAAACCTCTGTACCTTTCTCTAAATTTTGATTTGAACCTATAGCTGCTCTAAAGATATATCTTAATAAAAAATAAAAAAGTGAGAGAAAATAAAAATTAAGTTAAAAGGTTTTACGAGTCCTGAACAGGGATAAATTTTAGTAACAATTTACCTAATCAATAAATAAATTCATAATTTCAATGACAAAGTTCAATATAATTTTATCAGTAATTGATTAATTTATCCAGCATACCAAAAAAAAAACCCAGTAAACATATAGATGATTTATAAACCATGACTAACAAGTCTAACATAACTGTCATGTTTAGAATATTATAAGCCAAAAGTATATAGTTTATAATTATAGAGGACACAGATAATTTATCTAAAAGATCATTTCTTAAACATAAGAAAATCTCAAAAATTTTAAAGAATTGATATTTCCCAAAGTATATTTTCTGATCACAAAAAATTCAGCATAAATCATTTGATAATGATAAGGAGGCTTGTAGGATGTGGCTACAGCAGGGCTTAGAGGGAAATATACAACCTTAAATGCAGAAGAAATGAATAGCTGAAAAATTAATGATATCTACCAGGGGATTAGATAATATTCAAAGGCCATAGAGAGGAAAAAATTAAAGTAATAACAAATATGTGGTAATGAAGAATAAGTATCACTTTTATTTCTTAGTTTTCTCATTTGTATAAAAAAATAATAGTCCCTACCTCATAGAGTTTTCAGGAGGCTATGTGATATCTTACCACAGTACTTGGGGTACAGTATGTTCTTAAAACATGTAACATTTTTTATATCATTATGTAATTTTAAATCCTCTTTTCCATGACTCTTGAGAATTCTGTGGTCAAAATTTATTTAATTTGGGGGTAAGAAAATGAAAGGAAAATTTATTGAACTGCATGCTGTCTTTCAAATATAAGCTTATTTTAAATTTCTAAGCTTTTGCTCTTGCTGTTCTTTTTGTTGTTTGTTTTTTCCTGAATGCTTTTAATGCCCTTGTCTGTTTAGCATCTGTTGCTAACTATTGAAACCAGGCTCAAAAACTACCTTTTCTATGTAATATTCCTGACTCTTTCCCCCAATTATTATAAATATGTTCTCAATATATATTTATGATTGTAAAAGTGATGGAATATCCTGATGAAGTAGAAATAACTAGCAACAAACACAATTGCTAAAACATTACCATTGATTGCTCTTTGTATAATTTTATTTTCTTATGTTTTACATACTTTCTACTTTTCATATTTCAAATAAACAGCTTGTTTAGCTATTGTTGAATATTAAGTTGACATCTTTATTGAGCTATTCACAAAGACACCTGGATCTCTTTTCTTAGAAATTAAAACAAATTTACAACCCATCAATGTCTAGCAGGAGTTTAATTTGTTTCTCTAGCATTCATTAGCTCATTCTTTTGTAGGGTGAATTGTATCTTCTGTAGAAATTCCCATTAGAAAACAACTAAATAGACAATCAAAGTCAGAATAAATAATTGTATTTTTGCTTTAATTTATTCTCACATCTCACAAATACATGTGGTGATATTGTGGTTCATGCTTAATAAGCACCTAATTATGAATATACTGTGGTTTGTACAAGATAATGCATATTATTTAAAGAATTAAGAAAAAGCACTTAAAAAGTTAAATGATGGTTTCATTTAATTAAAATAAAGTGCCATACTAATAATATATTGAGACCATCAATGACCATGAAAAATATTAAAGGCATCTTATAGATAGACATGTCCCAATCCCACGATTCTACCAAAGCAAAAGTATTTTAGTTAAATGATAAGGAAGGTAAGCATTTTATTTTTTAGGCTTTTTATATGGAATTTAAAATGAGAACTTTAATTTAGTTGAGCTACATTTTTTAGTAGACTTCTATCTCTTTTTACTTTGCAATGCTAAATAGATTTAATGATTCCTATTCTATCAAACACTGAAGGGAATTTAGAAAACATGGGATAAATAGGCTTCTTTTAATATTGGCTACTTGACAGAGTTTCTTTTTCCTGTCCTCTAATTGGAATGATTCTCCCAGATGAAATTTGCACCTTAAATATTTAAAAAACATTGGCTTTTTAAAGGAAAATTATTAGATCAACAGATTAAACACACTTTTATTGCTACAACTGAATTTCTGTCGTTATACATAAGTTAAAGTTATACTGCCTCCCATAGGTTTGTGTTTGCTTGATCGTTTATTTCTTCATTGTGATAGTAGTTGCATGACAGATGCATTTGTTAAAACTTTCAGAACTGTACACCAAAAAATATATACTGCAGTAAGTGTTATCTTAATTCAAAATAAATAAAAGTGAGAAGCTTTTCTGTTTATAATGACAAATCTAGGACTATATATTTGCCCTTCCACCATGCAAAAATCAAAAAAGGGACTAAATATAATAAAAATAACAGTTTCAATAATGAATAACAGTGCAAAGCAGCGATGCCTGAGAAAGGATCAAGGATTGTATTGGTTTTCATCCTAGAAGCATTTCCTTTCTGTAGTGCAGGATGGGAATCCCAAACACAGTCCTGAAATCTTACCAAAGTTAGGATGTGTAGGTTTGGAAATGAAGTGTAGGTTTGGAAAGCTGAAGACACTGGAATTTGAGGAAGAGTACTAGAGAAGTAGAAATTCCTCAGTAAAAACAGTTTCAATATTTAAATAATGGTTATGTTGAGTCTTTCTTTGAATGTTGAGCTGTACATGCATAGGGTAACCATCTAGAAGCCTGGATAAAGAATAAAAAAGGGAGTGTAGACTGAGCAATTTCAGATTTCAGACAGGTTTGTAAGATACTTAAGCTTTTGACATAGTGGAGAAAGCTGTTTTAATAATTGTCCAAAATGAATGTCCTGCACTTTTTCATGCACAAAATGTCACATTCAATCAGAGAACAATCAGAGACTACCTCTGATCCAGAATAAAGCCCTTCAATTTTTTTTTTTAAAGAAAGGCAATGAAGTGGAAAGCTAAGACTCCAAAATGTCTCCCATTTGATAACTCATATTTTTTATGCCAATGATGAATATAAACTTGTAGGAAGTAGCCATGTGTCAATATTTCTACTTTTTCCAGAATATAAAATAAAAATGAAATTTAAAAAGATGAATTAATACTCAGCATAATTTCACTTGCCTTGGCTCAATTTACACAGAAAAAAAAATAACAAAACACTGCAAATATTTCATTAACAAGGTGAAATAAGAATGATAGGATGTTAGTTTAGAAAATTTACCGTTTTAATTTTTAATTTCCTATGACACTGAAATATTTTATTATTTCTCAAATAGCAAAATATAACAAAGCACAGAATCTTGGGAGTGGAAAATAATTACTGATCATTTGATCCAAATTCCTCCTGAACACATGAATCTCTTTTCTAACAGTAATAAGGAACTGATGATCTCAGTAGACTTGTCATTCCATAAGTGAATTGTTCTATTACATGGTTAGGCATTGAGCAGAAAGATATCTCCCTTGCTCTCTTAAAAATTGACTCTAATAAATATTTGTGTTTTATAGAAATATAGGCCAAATTTCACTCTGTTAACAAATGACTTCCCTTAAAATCTTTGGAGGTAATTGTCATAGCTGCTCTACTCTCATATTTTCTTGTCGGTAGGATAAACGCTTCTGGTTTCTTCAGCAGGTCCTCAGATAATACGATCATCTGAAATTCTTGTAACTTATTTTTGGACATATTTAATCCAAGAACAATTAGAGGGGATGGGAAATATGACTCCATAGATCACTCATGCTCTGCTCCCTTGAAAGGCTAGAGGGCTCCCTAGTTCTCAAGCAACTAAGAAAGGGGGCAATTTTTGTTCTACTTTTACAGATTTTTGAGGCAATAAGACCAAAATTTACTTATTTTTTATCACTCCCACTTTTTTCTCATAGTCATTTACCATGAGCAATTATAAAGACAAATTCTGATATGGTAAGGGAAAGTTGATTGAGCTGCAAATTATTCTTGAAAGTTCGGAAACAAGTAAAATAAACAGAAGCAGACCAGTTGAAAAATGATACTTATATATGGCGTTGAGATTGTGGTGCTTTGTATGTTAAATGTTTGCAGTGTCAGCTAAACAATGGATTGTGAGAAGTGAGAACCATAAGAGCTGCGCTAGGCCGAGCTTGTGTATGAACTGGTAAGTGTTTTAGGAACTATGTCCATCAAAGTTCACATTTCACTCTAAGCAACAAGGAGAAACCAGGTGGCGGCATCCACTTTGCCTGGATATTTCTTTAGTTTAATCATCCAGTTAATTAGGTACATTTTCTGTTTCACACATTCCTGCAGGTGACCATGTTGCTAGACTTTCTGTGACTAAATAATCAGTTTTGCCAGCCTCTGGTTTCTAGAAACATTTTTATCACTTTCTTTTAAACCCCATGGGCAGCCTCTTCAAAGTCCATTAGGCTTCTGGTCAAGGCACATTAGTATTTCACTCTCTCTCTCATTAAGAGTCGTTTCAGCTTCTTTTTATTTTCTGATGATAAAATCACCAGAAATCCCCACCATCGTTATTTGTTGCTACAGTTCTCCACATCCAGTTTCCCTTGATCTGTATTAGTTAGTTATTGCTGAGTAATATATTAACACTGAGTGTTGCAGGTTGAAACAATAAAAATATAGTATTTGACGCATTGTTTTGGTAAGCCAGGAATGCAGTGATAGCGTTTCTAGGAGGTTTCAGTTCAGTGTCTCTCATGAGGTTGTAGCCAACATGTTGTTTAGACTGTGGTTATCAGGAAGCTCAACTGGGGTTGGAGTGTCTGATTCCAGCGTGGACCAGCTATATGGCCATTAGCAAGGTCTTTCAGATTCCCACCACATGGACTCCACCATAAGCTCCTTGAATAGCTTTATGTCTTTTAATCTGATCCCCCTAGATCACGTTTTCCAGAAGCGAACAAGGTAGAAATCACAATTTCTTGTTGACCTAGCCTTAGAGATCACACACAATCATTCCTACAGAATTACACTGGTTGCCTAGGTCAGTCCTGTTTAATGAGAGAAAAGCATCAAGGCATAAATACAAAAAGGAAAGAATAATTTAAAACCGTTTTAAAATTTATTTATTTATTTATTTATTAAATATATTTTATTGATTTTTTACAGAGAGGAAGGGAGAGAGATAGAGAGTTAGAAACATCGATGAGAGAGAAACATCGATCAGCTACCTCCTGCACATCTCCTACTGGGGATGTGCCCGCAACCCAGGTACATGCCCTTGACCGGAATCGAACCTGGGAACTTTAAGTCCGCAAGCCGACGCTCTATCCACTGAGCCAAACCGGTTTCGGCTAAAACCATTTTTAAATTTAAATTCTTTATTTTGTAATGTATTACATGAGTCTCCTTTTTCCTCCATTGACCTCTCCCCGGCCGCCCTCAACCCCCAGCACATGCCCTCACCGTCTCCCCGTCCCCCAACCGTCTGTGTCCATTGGTTATGTTCTTATCCCCTCACCCCTCACCCCTTGCCTTCCCTCATAGGTTGGACAATCTATTCAATGCTTCTATGACTCTGGTTCTATATTTGTTCATCAGTTTATGTTAAAACCATTTTTGAGTTAATTTTGGGGGAATGACTTGGTTAATAGGAATATATAGGTGTTAAGGGCACACTTCTATAACACATGATCTGTATATTGCACTGTGTGCCCACCAACCAATGTCAATCATCTTCTCTCACCATATAATTGACCCTTTTTATCCTTTACTATCCCCCACCCTTCTTCCTTCTGGTAACCACCATACAATAAAACCATTTTGATGCTGCTATACTATCTCTATCTTATTCCCTTTCATCTTCATAGAGGTATACTTGACAAATAAAATTATAAGTTATTTAAAGTGCATAATGTGATAATTTGTTAGATGTATATATTGTGAAAGATTTCTCCCCATAGTGTTAATTCACTATCTCTTGTTCAGAGTCTGACAACAGTCACTTCATATAATTTGTCAAATTTTCTAGTTGCTTACAATGGGAAGGTAAATTCCACAGGATTTATTCCTTCATGGGTGGAAGTGGAACAAACGGGTACGTCGGAATATAGAAAGCAGGAATTTTGGACCCATACTTTTGAAATTCTGAACAAGCCTCCAAGGGAGAATTTTTAAATATTCTTGAATCTCTATCTGTAGTCCCTGTACGATGTTTGACCTCAGTATATAAGTTTTGGCGTCAGCAGCATAGAATGGCTTTTAAATTTATGGGGCTCAATGAGAGCGCCTAGGAAACAAAGAGATCCGATGACTGCGCTCCAGGGCATTCCAAATTTAGCACTTATGAATGAGAAAATTCCAGGAGGAATCCCGAGAAGTAGCAACTGGCGAGACAGGGAGGAAAGAAGTCCTTACTGTGTAGTCCACATAAACGGAAGAGAATATTTAAGAAAGAAAAGTAATGAACTGGGAGGTTTGAGAACTGGCTCTTGGATTTTAGAAGCAGACTCAAAGTAATCTTTTTACCCCAAAACTGGTATTAGAAACACACATAAAAATACTCGCTGATTGATTCAAAGGTGCTGCTTAATTGCACCGTTTAGTAGGTTACTTTCCTTTTTCCTTTCCTTGTAATTTCTCATTAAGGAATTGCGCTTGCTGCCACAGTCCTCTAAGCACCTTTTGAATCCAAGTGCTAACCTGGGGAGTCCATCTGCTGCCGCAGCTCCGTGGTGCTAAAGTGAAGCTGGCAGGAGAACTAACAACCAGAGAGGAATAGCCTGTGTAATGTGCTTTTCTTCTGCTCTGGCAAAAATAGAACCTCAACTTTGGCAGGAAATGAAAGAAACTTTGCATTTTGGTTAGCGTTTGTGCTTCTTGCCTCAAAATATAAAGTGGGGCACCCCCAGGTATCTTTTGGAGAATCACATAGTTTGCAGCACTGGCAGTATTTTCTTTTTTTTAGTGCTTTACTTAGAAATAAGGAAGGATTGGATCTGAGAATGATTATGCCTTGTAATATCATTAAAGCAAGTGGCTCACTCTTATGTGAAAAACACGCATAGATGACTATCAAAACAATGCAAACATATTTAAGTGTACAATTTGGGAGAATGTGAAATAGCATTTGAATGAACAAAAATTTTCTTTTTTCTTATATCAATCAAGATATATAGAATTTCAAGTGAATTTTTCAAACAACTATGATATAGTTTTAAGTGCTAATAAAATAATTTTCAGAAATTCTTGTTCAAAATGTCATATATCTGGAAGCCCCTAATACAGTTTTTCAAAGATATATATATATATATATATATATATATATATATATATATATATATATATATATAAACTATGTATGAATTAAATAAGAAAATGACAGAAACTCATGGTTTTAGTTCATACTAAGATTTACAGACAATGTGGCATCAAAATGTAGATAGGAATCTCTAGTAACTAAGACGAAGGAGCCGATCAGAGAAAAGTCACCTTTACTTTGACAGATAATCATTTCATGGCTTCTTCTCATAGACTACAAATTCCTCTGAATAAAAGTGCACATCATACTTTGTTTTTTCATAGTTTTCTTTTTAGGGAATAAAAAAAACTGTACATCTCTTACTATTTTCTCCAGTTTTTCTCAAAAATCAGGGCTTATATTAAATCAAAAGCAGATAGCACTCACTATTATATAGTTCTTTATCAAAAACTGAGATCAATATGTTTGAGAATAAAAAATATATATAGGGTATCCCCAAAAATGTATATACAGTTTTAAGAATTATTGATTCCAATGGGTTAAATCTGAAAAGAATCAATTGAATTATCATTTGTTAAGTGTGTATATATTTTGGGGGAATATATATATATGTGTGTATATATATATATATATATATATATATATATATATATATATATATTTGTTCTTCCCATTGATGGTTCTGATTATTTAATATTCTGGAGTTTGCTTATACATATAATTTATGGTAGAATAACTACTTCAATTTAAATTCTTCTATATATCTAGTTCAAAACTTCTCTTTTATGCAATTAACATGTTAGTCTGAGAGGTAGTCAGAATACTGGCCCATGCCATCATTTTTCTTTATTCTGACATAGATTGCAAATTTTAAAAATTGCCTTTGAAAGAAGTGGTATTGTAGCACGATATATTCTGGAAGTTGTAGGTTCACCAGAGAAAACTATAAGAGCTCTAGAGGAAGTTGTAGTTTTTCATATATTCAATCAAATCAGTTTAAAACAGAAACAGAGAGGACTGACCAAGAAGACCTTCATTATAGTAGAGGTGTTCTAAGTGGACATCTACAAGACTGGATGTGGTCTGAGATCTGTGCACATCAAGCTGCTCTTCAGAGGATGATCCAAGAAGAAGATTAGTTCTGCACTGAAGGTCGACAGACAGCAACACAAACCATGCATCCTGCATGTTGACTAATGCTTGGCAAGAAAAGAACTTGTCCAACAACAAATAAAAGTGCAGCCCTAGTAAAGCTTTGCATTATCAGCATCTTGAAGAATGAGAGGAAGAATATTCCTCTGAATTATATCTTGTGCATGATCTAGAAGAAAATTTCAAAAGGGAGTTTGACAACCTTAAAGTATGCAGAAAGACATGTATGCTACAGTAACATAATGCCTATAGCTACATTAGGTAGTCGCATGAGATGAAAGGGATTTAGATAAGGTAAAACAAGACTACATTAGAATCTACATTAGGAGTTGTTAAAAGAAAATAAAAAGCTTCATAATATTAGTAGTGCAGGTAATATAAAGAACTTGAGAGCCCATTCAAGGTTGCAGATAGAAATGATTGAGAAAAAAATGATGAGATTAAATGTATTGACTGTAGAGGAAAGTTAATATAGTAACTATATGTGGTGATGGATGTTTCTAAGAGGTCAGAAAAAAATTAATAGCATCAATAGCCAAATCTTTTTCTTATGCTTCTTAACTAAGTTTTTACATTTTTAAACCTTTTAGTTTTTTTTTTCCTGTTTATTCTACTTTCCTGGGTCACTAGTCCTATTATATAGAGGCCAAATTATTTTGCTTCCTTCTAACAATAGTATAAACTTTCTGTCTAAATAATTTAGTAGATACTTTTTTTTTTAGTTGCTTAACTTCCAAATCATAATCTATGACATTGTACTTCAAATTATAGATATGTTTTCCATATTTATTTTGTTTTTGATTGTTTCTCTGTTATTTATTTTGCAATGTATAAACATCTGCTGAGAATTACCAACTATCCAGAGATAACCTAAGTAGCTATATCTTACATTGAGTTCTTATGTTCATGAATTTATATGTATGTGTGTTTACTTAAATAACTTTTATCTCTGTTTTATGAACATTTTCTTGGGAAGATCATGTTCATTTAAACAACTTTTGACATTTATAAAGGTGGTTATAAAATTATTTATTTCACATATTCAAATGATACAGTATCTATCCCAAAGCTAATTCATCTTCTCATTAATAAAATTTATTCAGTCATGGTTTTTATTCTTCATTCATATTACAAAATGGACTGACTTTATAACTTTGTATATTATTTAATAGCTTTCTTCTCTTCATTTATTTATCTACTAGAATTTCTTACTTTTTACTTTTTCTGCTTTCATTCTGGCAAAGAATTTGTGACTTAAAGGGTTGGTCCATTCTTGATACACCTTTCCACATTTATTTTAACCCAGGTAATTAGTGGGGTTTAGGTATATTTGATTCCTTTTTTAAAAAGAGAGAGATAATTAGAGAATCTATGATGGATATCCATCTCTACTCTAGTCCCATCTGTGGTGCATTTGTCTGAAATTCTTTTCAATAACAGGTTTTTAATAGTTTAGTTCCTTAACAAATACGATTGATGCAGATTTCCTGTACTTGTGTATTCACTTCTTTCATAATTGTGTATGCATGTGATTGTGGTGAGAGGAGACAAATTGACAAAGTAAAGAAGATCAAATGAATCTCTTTATTTTGGGAAATCATCATTCATTTTTTGATGAAAAATTTTTGTTTTTTTCACTGAGTTAATTGAATCAATTTTTCTTATCTATTATGTTAAAATGTGTTAGTTTCATTAAAATTTTAGTTTTATATTTCAAAGTGCTTCAAATAGCAGAGCTAATTACAAAAACTATTTTAAATGTTCTCTTTTCCTGTTAAGAAGTAGGTTAGATTATCTAATAGTATTGTGCCTAGGTTACATACTGTGGCAAATCATATAATGATAGATTCTCAGGCTGACAAAATGCTTATATTTTTACTTTTAATTAACGTATTTTAGTGGGCGGTTTAAAATCCTGTTTCGCAGTTATTATGACATTGAACAAGTTATTAAGTCCCTTGTTATTTTAGTTTTCTTTAAAGTGAAAAAGCAGCCCTAACTTGTTTGGCTCAGTGGATAGAGCGTCGGCCTGCGGACTGAAGGGTCCCAGGTTCGATTCCAGTCAAGGGCATGTACCTTGGTTGCGGGCACATCCCCAGTAGGGAGTGTGCAGGAGGCAGCTGATCGATGTTTCTCTCTCATCAATGTTTCTAACTCTCTATCCCTCTCCCTTTCTCTCTGTAAAAAATCAATAAAATATATTTTAAAAAATAAAGTGAAAAAGCAATAATTTCTATTGCATAGGATTTCTTATAAGATTAAATAAGATGACATAACATTCTCAGAAAACTCAAATAATGGTTTTTTATTGTCTGCCCTTTAACGGTTCTGCTTTAGAGAAAAGCAAAGTCTACTAGAGTCTTAATAGAGGTTGTGTTTATGTTCTATGTGTTCCTGAGCACATCCCTGTCCTTTTCCCACCTTAGTTGTTCTATAAAATAGTTTATTATTTTTGTGCTAAAAAGGTAGACTGGAGTGGTTGTGACAAGCAAAAGCTAAAATACTTGCTCTCTGGTCTTTACAGAAAATATTTGCTGAACCTTGAACGAAACTCATCTTTTAATGCTGTATACATAAGTGCTATGACCTTAAGAAAAAACCTAAAACAAAACAAAACAAGGATTACAAAAATAATAGAAGTAAATTTGATTTTTCCTTCTGAGGTTGGGAGAGAGTGGTAGTGATCATTGTGTGACACAGGAGGGGCTTCTGCACCTCTGCTGATGTTCTATTATTTTTGATCTATGTTAAGTGATTGTTTTATGTGCATCTACTTCACACATGTCCATTATACTGTTTGTGGATTTACGCATGTTTTTTTTTTTTTTTTATTGATTTTTTTACAGAGAGGAAGAGAGAGAGATAGAGAGTTAGAAACATCGATGAGAGAGAAACATCGATCAGCTGCCACCTGCACATCCCCCACTGGGGATGCGCCCGCAACCCAGGTACATGCCCTTGACCGGAATCGAACCCGGGACCCTTCAGTCCGCAGGCCGACGCTCTATCCACTGAGCCAAACCGGTTTTGGCACGCATGTTTTAATATACTTTATAATTATCTTTGACATGGTTTACAGGAAACAAAAACAACAAAAAAGCAAACAAAAATAAACCAACAATAGGCTAGAACTTTTTACAAACACATAACTGTGAATTTTATTTGTTATTGATTTTCCTGATTCCCCCATCCAAATTTTGCAATTTCCTAATGGTCAAAAAGAGAAATCACTTCTATTGATGCCCTAACTTCTCATCCAATAAATCAGATGCATAGCAAAACTTCGAGTACTTTGCAATTTACTATAGATATTTATATTTAATAAAGTCCCTTAAAGTCTTCTGTTCATTTACTTCTCTTGGACTCTGCCTAGAAAATACAAATAAATGTCAGTGAAATTTTTGTTGGACTAACAAAGAAAGCAGCAGTTACTTCTTTCTTGTCCTACCAGTAGGATTTTAAAAGCAGATCAGACATATCCACCCAACTCTGGTACTTCCTTTTTCTCATTTGCTAAATAGGGTTAAATAAAGCTAACTAAATGTATAACGTGATTTATTAATAGACGTTATAACACAGTCTCTAAGAACTGTATGCAAGAAGGGCCAACTTTAAAGAGTTCTTCCAGAAATGTAAGCTTCCCCGTTGCATGCATATTTTTATCTGAGCCACTCGTGTGGCATTAGGGAGACATGCTGGGTTAACACGGAACCTGTTCCAAGTTTGGAGTTCACTGAAGTTCCCAAGTTTTGTGGGAATGCTACCGTGCTGGTTCGGGACTCCAGAACTTACATTTCTCCAGATGGAGTGTTGTTAATATTCTGGATTTGTGGCAATGCACTATTTTGCAACAGATAAAATGAAGCAGTAAAAAGTAAGTTTGTTTGCCATATGGCTGTTTATTTCTGTGTGCAGAGCCTAACTGTGAAATATATGGCTCCTCAGTATGGGACAGCCACGCATTCACATCGGCACACCTGCTTTAGCACAAAGGACCCTTCTTCCCGATGACAGGAAAATCACGGTGTCATGATTTGAAGCCGTTTTCCCATCATTTATGAGGCTGTGGGGAGCCGTCTGGCTTATAAGACATGGAAAATGAGATTATATACTGGTGGCTTTTACCCTTTCAAATATATATATTATTTAAATGACAAAGAGCTGTTTTAAGCAAGGAAAAGAATATGACAGATAGGAATATGGCTGTTAATACTGAGAGGGAGACTTGTGTTCCAATTCTACCTGTGACAATGATTTCTAGGTAGCCTTGGGCAGGGAATGACATTTCTCTACCTAATCTAGTCTAGCTTTATAATTGAAATTTAAATAATAGAATCACGAAGTTATAGATTTCTTAAAATTTGATCAAGGTTTTGCTTCAGGAAAAATACAATAAGGATACTAAGAAGCTACAACTTCTTTCCAGCAAAAGAAACAACTTCTGTTTCTAATCAGTACAGTGTTGCTTTCAGGGTCAGAGGTCAACCTGTTCTCTGGAACTTGCTTTCTCTGTTCCTACTGGAAAGTCAGAGAAAGAGTGACCCCTTACATACCTACAGAGGATTTTGAAGTGCTGCTCTCAGGCTATTATAAGAGGCAAAGAAACTCTGCAAGGATAAATACTCTCTGTTCAGCTCTCAGCCCAACACTCTCATACCTACTCTATCAAGCCTATAAACTCTTCTCAGATAAAACCGTTTAGATTTGATGGTGAATTTCAATATTTTACTTACGTCTTCCATCAGTTCTTTCATAGAAACACTGTGCTTTATAACATAATTGTTACAATTACAAGATTTCAACCTCAATATTTTTTTATTATTTTTCTTTTTTAAGGTACGACATATGTGTCTTATCGCTCCAATGCCCCCAACACCCCACCACTCATGCCTTCACCCCCACTGGTGTCTGTGTCCATCTGTTAGGCTTATATGCATGCATACAAGTCCTTTGGTTGATCTCTCCCCCTTATCCCTACCCTCCCTTACCTTCCCTCTGAGGTTTGATGGTCTGATCGATGCTTCTCTGTCTCTGGATCTGTTTTTGTTAATCAGTTTATGTTGTTCATTATATTCCACAAATGAGTGAGATCATGGGATATTTATCTTTCTCTTACTGGCTTATTTTGCTTAGTATAATGCTTTCCAGTTCCATCCATGCTGCTGCAAATGGTAAGAATTCCTTCTTTTTTACTGCAGCGTAGTATTCCATTGTGTAGATGTATCACAGTTTTCTAATCTACTCATCTGCTGATGGGAATTTAGGCTGTTTCCAAATCTTAGCTATGGTGAATTGTTCTCTATGAACATAGGGGTGCCTATATCCTTTCTGATTGGTGTTTCTAGTTTCTGGGATATATTCCTAGAAGTGGGTTGACTGGGTCAAATGGAAGTTCCATTTTTAGTTTTTGGAGGAAACACCATACTGTTTTCCACAGTGGCTGCACCGGTCTGCATTCCCACCAGCAGTGCACAAGGGTTCCTTTTTCTCCGCATCCTGGCCAGCACTTGTCATTTGTTGATGATAACCATTCTGACAGGTGTGAGATGGTACCTCATTGTCATTTTGATTTGCATCTCTCGGATGTGTGAGAATGTTTTCATATGTCTCTTGGCCTTCCTTATGTCCTCTTTCAAAAAGTATCTATTTAGGTCCATTGCCCTTAGTGTTTTATTTTTCATTTATTTATTTTTAAATATATTTGTATTGATTTCAGAGAGGAAGGAAGAGGGAGGGAGAGATAGAAACAATGAGAGAGAAACATTGATGGGCTGCCTCCTGCATGACACCTACTGGGGATCGAGCCCACACGCCGGGCATGTGCCCTTGACCAGAATCCAACCCGGGACCCTTCAGTCCATAGGCTGATGCTCCATCTACTGAGCCAAGCCTGCTAGGGCTCAACCTCGACATCTAAAACAACACATCCACAAATATCAATGACTTGTGTGCATATTATAAAACCTTGAGATATTTAAATAGTCATTGAATTTATGAAGTTAAATATCAACATATATTAAATACTATTTATCACCAAAGAGGAGGTATGTATTCCATATATTAGAAATATACAATCTCTTTATCTAGTTGGAGAAACATAATTAATGCATGAAAACAACTTTGTTCTATGAAATATACATATATCCTTATAAAAGTAAGATATATTTGTCTCTTTTTTACTGTTATTCATGTTTTCTCCAATTCTGGGGTAATTTATATTTTCCTTTACAACATTTTCAATATCTGCCAACTCCAAAGTCCATTTTTTTTCAAGCCGCATCATCAGAAACCTCATCAATGTGAGCATCTCTGAAAATTTTGGACTTTAAATGCCAAATTCTGTGGCGCAAGTGTCTTACTAAAGCATTTAGTGTATGTACTATTTCCTGCTTTCCAGGTCTGATCAGCATGATCTCATCACAGTCATTGTGAAGTTCTGTGATCTATTAGTTCCCAAGGCTGCCATGAACCAAGTACCATGCACTTGGTGGCTTAACACAATAGGAATGCATTCTTTCATAGTTTTGACAGCTAAAAGTCAAGGTTTCAGCAGGACTTGCCCCTTTTATAGGCTCTGAAGAAGAGTCTGTTCTATGCAGCTCTCCTAGCTTCAGGTGAGGGTGGGCAATCCTCGGCATTCCGTAGCTGGTAGGTGCATCCAGTCTCGGCCCCTAGCTTTACATGTTCTGTCTGTGCCTCTGTCCTCACATGCCATGGTGGTCCTCTTATAAAGACACCAGTATTACTAAATCAGGGCCCACCAGACTTCAGTGTGACCTCATCTTAAATAATTACAACGGCCATGTGCCTCTTCCAATGAAGATAACATTCTGAGGTACTGGGAGGTAGGACCTCCGCATACCTTTTTTTGAAAGACACAGTTCAACCTGTAACAGACATATATTCAGATACATCCACATAGTATTACATCCGAGAGCAGGAATTCTGGAGAAACATTGAGTGAGCCATTGAAGTTACAATGTTGACCCTACCGATTGAACACATTTCCTCTGATCCTACTTGATAATTGGCTTTTAAAATTACTTTTGCTAAGTGGATGGATAAATAAATTTGCTCCAATAACTCATTCACCACCTCATTTAATTTTATGTTAATATTTCGATCATTGTAGAGGATCTATGGCCTTTTTTTTTTTACATTTGAACAAACTGAATTCACAGCAAAAGTTGCTTCTTGGAGTAAGGTAAGTGCACACATTTGTTGCAGAGAGAGGAATCGCTTCTTCTAGGAAGCAGAGTACTACTGATAATTTATTTCAAATTTTTCTTTCATTCTTGTAATCAACAGATATTATTTAAACAACTGTGATACTACAGTCATTGGGCTGCACACGGAAAATATAAAGTAGCTATTATGCTCATGAACAGTATTGGTTAACTTTGTTATCTGGCTTAGTCTTAACCCATAAGTTGTGTCTTTCACAGCCCTAATCTCTATATTATTATTGATAGTTTGGTTTAATTGTTTTCTATACTCTGTGAAATTCAAACAGTTGAGTATAACCATCCAGATCATTTTCATTAAATGCAGGAGAACGTTTACATTTCTCCCAGTGGTATTCATCATGAGGCATATTTTCTATTCTTAACTTTTATCTACTTATTTATTTTTTAATAATCTCAATGACTCCATGTCTCACTTGGGCTTTCAAACTTAAAATTGCATGTAGGAAAAACTTGCTTATATATTATATGATAATGACACGCAAAATTTCTAAATGCAGAACACTGGTTCACAGCTTACCTAAAAGGTTAAGTAATGTCTATGGATTTCAGCTGATAAAACTTCGCAGTGTCTCTTGGAAAATAACGTTGAAAACAAAACCTTACCAGAAGCCCTAAAGTACAAATCTGTACAATTTGTCAGATGTAACAGGTTAATTCTGGAGTTAGTACTCCCTTGTGGAATGGTAGCATTTTAGCATGTTAAAGAGAAAACGCATTTAATGATCACAGGAGAAAATGTAATTACAAAGGCAAGCTCATTTGCACTCCCTTTATATTCTCTGGTTTAGCTGGAAAACTGGAGTAAACATCTGTGAATGTAGTGCAATTGGAAGTGTATGAGGGAATAATACTACCAGGTTAAATGATTCCCGCACCATCTAGCTAGTCAGGAGCAGTGTGGATGCAGGATTTAAAGTGTTGAGCACTTCTGTTGTGTTTGTCATGGGTCATCTGAATGAAATCTGAATTGCCAATCCTGTTAGAATAAGCCAATTTAACCTTATTCATAATCGAAAACATTTTATTTTCCACCCTGAGTTTTCATATTGTTTACTATACCAGGATTTTGTTGCTAAATAAATATTTTCTGGGTGAAACATTTACATATAGCTAGACTAAAGCATTTATTAACTAGGCCATTAAGTCTTTATCAATCTGAGCTCACATGTGACATAAACAAGCCATGTCCAAATACAAAGTCATACACCAGCATTTTGGAAAATGACTACAACTTATTTTTTCATTTGTGATTCTACGAAGAAAATAAATTAAAATAAATCTCTTCCACCTATAACAAATCACAGGGGACTCTGTCGGGAATATGTATGGATATTTGCCCCAGAAAAATATAAAGATCAAAACCTGAATTTGGAACACTGGGCCAAAAACAGCTGACCTATGCAGCTTACAGCTATGTTTAGATGACAGATGCAAAATATTTTAGAAGTGAAAAACTGTAGAGCAGTAATGGGGAGGGTGCAAGAGGGAGACGTTGGGTAGGTAAGATGTCCAAAAAATATTGAAAATTTCTTCTAGTGAAAAATACAAGCATTTACTGTATTAAAACAGCCAAAATAATTTGGAAGCCTTTTATTTACATGGTAAAAATTTAAGCTATAAAAATAATTTTGAGTGAGATCTCAAACTAGTGGTATCATAGACATAACCTTGGTGAATTAAGAAGCTGTATCTTGAATAATTTGAAAAGAAATATTTCATATTTTATCAAATTAAGGAATTTTAAATTCTTAGCTAGTTTAAGAAAATTCCATGATCTAATTACTGTTATTTATTATTTGGGGTATGTTTACTTAATAAACATCATGAAAGGATTTGAACTCTTAATTTGCAAATAAAAATATAATGTTCTTTAAATTAAAAGTTCCTTGGCATTGTATTCTTTAGGTACCACAAGTAACTGCTTCGAATTGCATAGCTATTTAGAATTTACTGCGTATAATTATGAGGCAAATATCTTCAACGGTAGTGAAGGGGAGAAATAAACAAAGCTAAGAGGTAGCAGCTAACGTCTGGTAGTTATGCCTCAGATTACAAAAGAGAATATAAATTTAACCATAACTAATACTTACTCCTAACACACATACTTCTTCCCACCACTTCTCAATGTATAACCAAGGACTAGGGTGTTCATAAATGATATATCAGGAAGCTTTTACTTTATAATGCAAACCATGACTGTGACCCAAAGCAAGAATATCCATTACTTTTCTGTTGGATATTCTGTTACTTTCATTCCCTTTGATGCTCTTTCTTCACTTTCAGGGAAGGAGCAGAGGGAGTTCAGGATTGTGGCCTGCTCCCCTGTTGTCCTACATTCTACAGTCACTGAAAAAGAGATGAAACCTCAACTGCTCACTAGTGCGCGCACACACGCAACCACTGGCTTTCATCAGTAACTTTTCTTCTTTATGAAAGTTTCTATCAGAGAGCAGTGCACCTTATTATACAGTCCATTGAGCTCCACTCACCATGGTCTGGTGTGAATGAGGGCTTGTGGAAGGTTCCACAAAAGGATTCTTCATCTGTAAGATCCTGAAATAGGTTTTTTCCCCCCTTACAATGTGTTGAGCAGTTGAACCAAATGAGTCTCCATGGACCTGCAATAATTGGTAGATCATATCGTTTTTATGGCCCTGATAATCTCCTTAGTTATTTTGCTCTACTAACAGAAACACCATGGAGTTGAGTCAGCATCTACATGATCTAAATACGTGGGCCTAAGTATTTGTCATCATTGTTCTTCCAAAGAACAATGAGGAAAGAATAAATCTTATAAATTATATTTATTTTATGTTTTTTTCTATAACGCATATTGAATTTTTCCTAAAAGTGTTATGTATAAAAATTCAAAATATCACTATTTTATAGTCAGATCCATTTCTTTTGACCTCATAAATTTAAGCTTTTTTTCTTAAGTCAATTAATGAAACAAAATAAAATAACAAACACAACAACAATGGATAGATCCAAATAACCTGGATATATATATATATATATGTATATATATATATATATATATATATATATATATATATATATATATAATCATCTTTCTTACTCTAAAATGGAATCACTATTAATGTATGATGAAAGTTATTAATTAAAATCATGCTGGGAAATATTTACCATCAGAGATTAAAATAAAAATATAATGTAAGCCGTTCACTTTTATATTTAAAATATGAAGTTCAGAAAGATTAGTTGAATAACCAAGAAAAATGCTGGTCAAGCCTAGAATTTCTCTTAACAACTAAACTGCTCTTCCTTTGAGATGTTTTGTATGTTTCATAGTTGTAAAAATGCATTAACTTAACAACTCTACAAATATTTATTAAATGATTTCTATATGATAGGTACTCTTCTATATAATGAGGGTCCAAAAGCACACACACACACACACACACACACACATACAAAACAAAACAAACAAAAAACAACAACAACCAGAAAAAATCCTTGTACTTAAGACTTTAAAATTTAGAGATTGAAATAAATGAATAAACAAATATATTGTAAAATGATAGATAAGTACTATGAAAATAAAATATAGTAGAAACAGCAACAAAGGATTCTAGTTAACATACCTTTCTGAAAGATGACAACTGAATAGAGACCTAAATAATGTGAAAATGCATGCCTATGTCTGTGGGAAGAGGCTGCCAGGAAGAGAGAACATGATGACAAAGGTCCAGAGTAGGAGAGGACCTGGTATGCTCAAAAAATCACAATTAGATCAGGATGGTTAAGGGAGAAAGTGAGATAAAAGAGTAACAGATGACACCTGGTTTTAGAGACCTTGGTGAGAAATTCAGATTTTACTTTATGTATATTGATAAACTATTTGTAGTGGAATGCTGGTGAAATGCTATAATCATATTTGTGTTTTAAAAGGATAAGTCATAACTCTGTGAATACACTGTAGTTAGGTATTGTGGGAGTCCAGGTAAGACAACATAGTGGCTTGACCTTGGTTAATAATTTTGGAATTGGTAAGTGGATAATTAAAGTTCTAGTTGTAAATTATTTTTATTTTATCGAGATGAAATTAACAAAATGTAAAATTAACTATTTTAATTGAACAATTCAGTTGTATTAAGTACTGTTATGAAACTACTACCTCTATATAGACATTCTCATGACCTTGTACAGAAACCCTGTACCCATTAAGCAGGAGCTCTCAATTCTCCCCTCGCCTCCCACTCCCCATGCCAGACCCTGGAAGCAGCCTCTGGTCTGTATTCTGTCTCTATGGATTTACATATCCATACTTAATATAGATACAGTAGGTGACCTTTCATGTATGATTACTTTCACTTAGTATAATGATTTCAAAGTTCATTCATATTGTAGCATGTATCAGTACTTACTTCCTTTTTTTTTTTTTTTTTGTTAATCCTCACTCGAGGATACTTTTCCATTGATTTTTGGAGAGTGGAAGAGAGAGGGAGAGACAGAGAGAAACACTGATGTGAGAGAGACCCATTGATTGGTTGCCTCCTGCATGCACACCAACCAGGGCCAGGGAACTGCAACCCAGGTACTTGCCCTTCAATCTGCAGGCCAACACTCTATCCACCTAGCCAAACCTGCTAGGGCAGTACTTCCTTCTGTTTAATGGCTGTATAATATTTCATTGTGTGAATATACCACCACACACTGGTGATCTATTAATAAACATTTCAGATGTTTCCACCATTTGTTTATTGTGAATCATGTTTCAGTGAACTTGCATGACCTCTCCATGAACATATTTGAGTATCTGTTTTCAATTCTTTTGTATATATACCTAGATGTAGATCATGAGGATAATATGATAATTCTATCTGGGGAAATAGCAAATTATTTTCCTCATTGATATATAAGCATTTCACATTGCAATAAAAGAAGTATGAGGGTCCTAGTTTTTCCATGCCCTTGCCACATTTGTTATTTTTTGGAGCTTTCATTTTTGTTTTTAGTTTTCTTCTTGTTTATAGCCATTCTAGCAGGTGTGCAGTGGTACTTGTGGGTTTTGATTTGCATTTTCTGAATGAGTAATGTTGTTGATCATGTTTTTATGAACTTGTTGAAGATTTTGTATCTTCATGGTTATAAGTCTATTCAAGACTGTATTCTACTTGCAAGCACAAATTTTTAATTTTGATGAGTCTAATTTACCTATATTTTTCTTTTGTTGCTTGCTATTTTGGTATCATGTCTCAGAATCCATTGCCAAATTCAAAGTCATGATTTTAGTTACTTAGATGGTTTACTCATTTTGAGTTAGTTTTTTCATATGGTATAAAATAGTAGGGGTGCACCTTCATTTTTATTTTACTTTCCATGTAGATATATATCTGTCCCGGCAACATGTTTTGAAAAGACTACTCTTTCCTCATTGAATGGTCTTAGAATCCTTATTCAAATCATTTAATTATATATGAGGATTTGTTTCCAGGCTCTCTATTCTTTATTGCTTAGTATGTTTGTCTTTATGACAATTCTGTACTCTTTTGATTACTATATATCTGTCATAAATTTTTCAATAAGGAAGATTAATCCTCCAACTTTGTTCTTCCTTTTCAATGTATTTTTTAGCAATTTATACCCCAAAAGTTTAAAATATCAAAGCTAATTGAAGAATACATGAAACCTCAATATATTTTCTCTATATTTACACTTTTTGAAAATTAACAAATATTTGTTATATAAATTTACAATATTGAAAGATATTGCACAGTTGCTCGTAACAGTGTGTGGATATGTTTGTGTCAATTATAGTTTGTGCATTATATATAGAAAATCCTCTTTATATTTTTTAACACTTTGTCTTCCAATCAATTGGTTTTCTGTTATTATTATATCTACAGCTGAATTTTCATTCTTTCTTTTAAAGTCCAAAGTAATGTTTCTGTTTTAAAACAAAATAAAAATTAAAAAGCTTTAAGAATGATTTTAGAGCAAGTTGTAATCATAAGTATGGAGCCAGCAAATATTTTTTTGTCATCTATATCTGTCTCTTTATAATAATTTATTGTAATTAATTATCCACAAATTCTCTGATAGTATTTGTATTTGCTCAAAACAAAACTTTGAAAATTCTTCACTCTTACCAATGAGACTAATACTAACGTGCAACAAACCTCAACAGAATTAAATTTACCAGTTTATGACCAACTAATATATTAAAATAATGCGAACATTTGTATTTATTACATTTCATTTTTTTCTAATCAGTTGACATTAGTTCTAAAAACCATATAGGTTTCAAGTGTTTGACTCAACAAGACATCATCTGCACACTGCATCATGTGACCATTGCCCCAAGCAGTCTCTTTCCATCCTTATTTTACCCGCCTTTGCATACTTCCACCAAGCCCTCACTCCCTTTCCTTCTGGCAAATACCACACTGCTGTTGTTTCTATGTGCTATATATATGTTTTTTCTTAATCTCTTCACCTTTTTTCATCCAACCTCCCAACCTCCCTTCCTTCTGACAGTATGTTCCATATATCTGTGCCTCTATTTCCATTTTGTTCGTCAGTTTATTTTGTTCATTAGATTCCACAGGTAAGTGTAATCATATGGTACTGTCTTTCTCTGACTGGCTTGTTTCACGTAGCGTAATACTATTCAGGTATATCTATGCTACCCCAAAAGGTAAGATTTCTTTCTTTTTTTAAGGAGTACTCCATTGTGTAAATGTACCACAGCTTTTTTATCCACTCATCTACAGGTGGGCACTTGGGCTGCCTCCAAATCTTAGCTATTGTGAATAACATTGCAATGAACACAAGTGTTCTTTCAAAGTAGTGTTTCAGGTTTCTTGAGATATATTTCTAGAAGTGGCATTGCTGGGTCATCAGGCAATTACATTTTTAATGTTTTGAGGAAACTCCTTTTATTTATTTTATATAAGAGATGAGGTGGTCAGCTCTTGCAATATTCAAATGTTTCCTAATTTGTTCTTTTCCCCAGAAGTGTAAGGTTCCAAAACAAGAGTGAACTTTTGGGCACAAATATTTTTCTAGGACATTTTGAATGTTATATTACTTATTCATCAAAATAATCATATAAACTTTGCTATTATTATTACTTTTTACAGATGGCAAAACATAATAAAAATGGGTAAATAAGTTAAAGAAGGTCAAAAGGAAGTGTTGGTTGGAATTTTAACATAGATTGTTCTGACCATGTTGCTCTTTCTATAATATCTGGACCCTCTTAAACAAAAATATATTTATCATAGAATAAAAACTAACAAGTTTTTCTATATTTTCAACCAAGTTTCATCAGAACCTTGCCAAAGTATAAGCTAATTTAATTAGCTTTAAAGGAGGCATGTGGCCCGCCGGCCACGAGTTTGACATGCTTAAGCTAAAATATCAGACTTTTCAAACAGTACTTTCCTTTTTACATGGATTGTGACTTCAGAAATATAAGTATGGCATTCTGGTAATCTCAAGAATTTAGCAGTAGAGTTAGTTTATGAGTGGTTCTTTATAATTTCCGGTTATAATTATAATTACTCTTTGTTTGAAATATAACCAGACCATTAAAAAAATGTCAGATAAACTTGTTCTTTGTTGGTTTCAGCCCAATTTATCATTTTATTTTGATGAAGTAGAACTAAATAATTTCTACCATTTAAAAAATCACTAAAAATAAAAACCATATATAAAGAACATTTACCTCTTTGGTTTTATATTATTTGAGTGTAGTTCCAAAATAATTGGAACTTAACTTCTGAATGGTAACATCCCAAATGTCATTGAAGTAAGATATCTTGTTCTTGAGAATGTTTATCTCCCTTGTTTTTATATTGAACCACTGGTGCTTCATATGAATTTTTTTTATCTTTATGACTAGATGACTTTGATTTTATATACACATAATGAAAGCCGTGAATCAGAAAGCACTTGTTGACTGACACTATGCTAGGTCTAGTCTCTACATTCAAGGAGGTTAAGCTCTAGTGTCAACAATGTGACAAGTGCAATAATGGAAGGCACTGTGAAAGGACAAAAGAAGAAATAATTTCTTATAAAACAAAAAAAAATAACATCAAAATAAAATAGAACTGAACTAAACTTGATTAGAACATTGGATATTTGGATTTGAAAATATGCTGCTTTAATTATTAAATGTATATTAAGAAAAATTAATTTACTTTTATTTCCTATATTATTCTGTTTCAGTTCTAACATTTAAATTTTATTTTTCAATTACAGTTGACATTCAATATTATTTTTTATTAGTTTTAGGTGTTATATAATTCTTGAAACTTTAAATTCATTGTGAATAAACACAATCGAAATGTTATGCTATTATTATTTCTTTAATAACCATAGAAGGTCTATAGTTAGCTAGATTATATGTGCATAAAGGCCAGCTCGGGGCATGGTTTTATTTCTGAGACAGATGGAAGAATGCCCACCTAGAGTCATCCAGACCAATTTTCTGCAGTACTTGGTTTTGCATCTAAATATTCTCATGTAGATACCTACAGGGCCAACTCAAATTAGATTGTTAGATGTTAAAACATCACAGTTCCGTAAGCTGTTTGCAGGATACCTTCCTCATCATCTCCATAAATCCAGAGGGCATAGAATGAGTGGCAGGTGCCTACGATAAAAGGACTTTTAAATTCAGCAGAAGTGATTTTCCTTGTATGTCACATCTTTTATTGAAAATGTTATTTAACATTAACCCATTGTGACACACAGATTTTTATTAAAAAATGCTATTTAACATTTACTCATTGTGACCCATTATCACAGTTATTTCCTATTAATAAAAGAGGCTTTCAAACTGTTAACTTATCTGTAACTTCAATGAACTATAATTCTCACAAAACCATTTTCTGTAATTTCTAAGTGGTATGTTGAGCATCAAAATGTGGTTTTATCTGAAACTTTTAGTCATAACACTTCTTAACATCCATATATGCTTGCAGTTTAAAGTATTATTTACTTATTAAACAAAAATGCTTCTGAGAAATACTTCAAAAGAGAATTCATAATTCTTAAAATATCATATAATTTATATTGTCTGTATCTTTTTTCCACTTAACATTATATGCGAACAACATTTTTATAATATGTACTTCTCTAATTCTTTTTCTTTTTTGGTGCCTATATCATACTTCATGTTATAAGTGTATCAGGGAGTACTTAAACAATACATATCTTTGGGCATTCTAGTTAATTCTAGCTGAATATCAAGAATTTCAATATTTAGTATGAAAACCAACACTATGAATATCTTAACACACACATTTGTTCACTTGTCCAATTGATCTCAATATAAGTTCATTAAGTGAAGAATTAGTAAGTCAACAGTATACTTAAATTTAATGCTTTTAATAAACACTGGCAAAATACCTTCTGTAAAGACCTTTTAGTTCTCTGCTTACACTAGTAATTAATTTGAGTAAGTATTTTACCATCTTTATTAATATGGAATTTTGTAAAATTTATAAAATATTTGAGCAAAATTCTAGTTCATTTTAATTTCCACTTGTGAAGTGCAACATCATGTGTTTATTGGTTATTTATATTTCTTTCTGCAATGACCAAGATGGATTGTTTTTTGATTCCCCTGATGAACTTTTTAAATCCTATTTTTGTAATAGTTCTTTATCAAAGGAGATAGCTGTTTCTCTGAGGTGTGATAAGTTATTTCCCTTTTTGCTATTTGTATTAATTTTCTTCTACCTGAAAACAAATGAGTGTGTGTGTGTATGTGTGTGTGTGTTTGTGTTTTCATTTTTCTCAAATCTAGCAACACTTTAGAATATTGGTCATGGTTAATAAATATTAGTCACAGTTGATGAATATTGTCATGGTTGATGAATGATTTTTCAACAAGATAATATAAAGCCTCACCTATATTCTGTGGTAATCTTCAGGTTTACTTTCTTTATAAGTAGATAGCTGACACATCAGAAGTTATTTGAGGATCTTGAACTAAGTCATCTAATATTCTTTTTTTCACCAAATTTAAGATTAATACTACAAAATAATTTGGGGGGTATCCCATTGTTTTTCAACCTATAAAAAAACACACACACACACAATCTTTTCTTTATATGAAGTTCTCATACAGGATATATTCTCTTTCTGGTCTCTCCTGTCTCACTGATTTGTTTGTATCTTCATTTTTTAAAAACATATGTTTTTTATTGATTTCAGAGATAGGAGAGAAAAACATTGATCTGCTGCCTCTTGCATGCCCCCTACTGGGGATCAAGCCAGCAAAGGATGATGCTCAACCAACTGAGCCACACTGGCTGGGCTCTTTGTACCTTAATTTAACAGCATCACAGTAGTTAGTTAAATAGCATTAGGAATGTGTGGCAATTTACATGTCTCTCCTTTCCTATAGGTGTGTGTGTGTGTGTGTGTGTGTGTGTGTGTGTGACATCACATAGATATATTCTTCTGAATTGGTTCTTTATCATATTTAAAAGAAGTCCCATGAGGATTTTGATAAAAAGTACATGGTACATGAAAGTTAAAGGTCAATTGAAGGAATATTTGTAGATTTACAATTAATTTGTATGCCTTTTGCTTTTTGTTCTGATTATTAGGCATTATGTTGCTTCAATTACAGTTTCTTATTAGTTATTTTTTGAATGTTGAAAACTACAGAATTTTCCTTCACTTTAAGCATCCATCTGCCATATTACCATCAACAGTGTATTGGATAACTTTTTTAGAATTTAAGAAGAAGATAATTTGTAAAATATTTTGTCTATTTTCATCAGAAAATTTTTCAAAATGTATCTTTTTTAAAAATAGATTTTTAATGATTTCATAGAGGAAGGGAGAGGAAGAGAGATAGGAACATCAATGATGAGAGATAATCAATGACCAGCTGCCTCCCGCATGCCCAAGCCTGCAACCCAGGCATGTGCCCTACCCAGGAGCTCTTGGTTTAAAGGTTGATGCTCAACCACTGAGCCACATCTGGTCGAGCTCAAAATGTATCTTATACCCATGTTTATGTTTCTCCCATTTAATGTCTCCTAACTTTTTATGTTTTATAATCCTGTATTCTTATTTTAGTTTGTACTTTCCAATATAACATACTATGTCTATATCTCTTACATTTCCTTGACATTTCTTACTCTTTCTTGTCACAGATTCCTCTTGTTGGCTTCCACATTATTTCTATTCTCCTCAGAGATTCCTTATTATTTAAACCATGAAACTATTTATGCCATACAATGAAAACACTTATTGTGAATAAATTATAGTAAATTGATGAATGCCAGCCTCAGCACTAATAACACATCAAAAAATTAAAATCCCTTGTTACTGTCAACTGAATGAAATAAATTATCTCTGTCTTAGGAAAAATGATGCAATTTCAAAAACACAGCTGGAAACCGAGAATTTCTTTCTTAGTATCAAATATCAAAAAAGATTTGTTGAGACAATATCAATATTAAACCCAATTTTCATAGTTATTAAAATGTGCTGCATTCCTCATTAGCCAAAAAATGATCTGCTCAAATCATAAAAAGTACGCAGAATTAAAAGCTTTTCCATAGCAATTCAATAAAAGCTGATGAACTTCTGAGGTAAAATAAAACACTTATCTTTGCCAATATTCAGTGTAATACTCAATTTCAGGTATTTTGCACTAAAGAATACAGTTTTACTCAGCCTGTTTATTATATAAAACTGTTAATACACTAATTATAGTTATTAGACTCTAAAAACTATACAAAGATAGATATTTATTTATTATGTTTAAATGGGTGGTATTAGGGAAGAATAAAAATGCAAGATATTAAATCTATATCAGAAATGGTAAAAAAATATACTATACCAGCAAACTACAGATGATTGATTATAAAATTATAAAATATATAGTATACAGGTATTTCATAAAGGATAAAATATGTTATAATTATATATATATATTTTAGAGGCCCTGTGCATGAAATTCGTGCATGGGGGGAGGTCCCTCATCCTGTCCTGTACCCTCTCCAATCTGGGACATCCCTCTCACAATCTGGCACCACTGGCTCCTAACTGCTCTCCTGCCTGCCAGGCTGATTGCCCCCTAATCACCTCTGCCTGCTGGCCTGATCACCCCCAACTGCCCTCCCCTGCCGGCCTGATCATCCCCAACTGCCCTCCCCTGCTGGCCTGATCTCGCCCTTAACTGCTTGCTCCCCTGACAGCCTGTTCGCCTCTGCCTTGACCCCTGCCACCTTGGCTTTGTCTGGAAGGAAGTCAGATGTCCAGAAGATGTCTTGTGGACCCAGTCTAATTAGCATATTACCTTTTTATTAGAATATATATATATATATTAGAGGCCTGTTGCATGAAAAGATTTGTGCAATAGGCCTTCCCTTCCCCTGGCTGCCGGCACCAGTTTTCCTCCACCACCCGGGACCCAGGCCTTCACTCCAGCCAGAGCCGCCTTCAGTGCCTTCGCTACTCCTTCGCTCCTCCGCTTCGCGCCTACATATGCAAATTAACCACCATCTTTGTTGGCAGTTAATTTGCATTTCTTGCTGATTAGCCAATGGGAGCCGTAGCAAAGGTACAGTCAATTACCATGTTTGTCTATTATTAGATAGGAGATATATATATATATATATATATATATATATATATATATATATATATATATTTGGTCTTGTATCTTCCTACTTTTTTTAAAAAAAATATTTTTATTCATTTCAAAGAAGAAGGGAGAGGGAGAGAGAGATAGAAACATCAATGATGAGAATCATTGATCATCCTTCTCCTTCACTCCTCACACTGGGAATTGAGCCTGCAACTCGGACATATGCCCTGACTGGGAATCAAACCATGACCTCCTGCTTCACAGGTCGATGCTCAACCACTGAACTACAACAGCCAGGCTCTTCCTGCTTTTATTAAATTTATTTTAATTGTTTTCTGTTAACCCTTCCACTATATTTTTCATTAACTCCACGATGTATAGCCATTTGTTTTACATTGTTGATATTAAGTCTTTGTAAGTTTGGCATATTAAAAATATACCTTTCTTTGCTCTATAATTTGACTTTTCACTTTCCTAAAGTTGTGATGTACAAAAGCTTTTATCTAATAGTTAAATATGTGACACTTTATGTAGCATTGAGTCTTAGAAGTATTTGAAACTAACATACCGCTATGGAGATTCTTTTGAAAAATGAAATTTCAGATTTCTTACTAAAAG
Source organism: Myotis myotis (assembly GCF_014108235.1). Taxonomy (NCBI): domain Eukaryota; kingdom Metazoa; phylum Chordata; class Mammalia; order Chiroptera; family Vespertilionidae; genus Myotis; species Myotis myotis. The sequence goes on from NW_023416335.1 coordinate 184,764,412, forward strand.
TTTTTCACAATTTCCTCCATGGCCTGTGGAGGAAAGCATACACAGTAGCAAAACTTTTAAAATTTCACTGTTAAAACAGTTTACTTTTTGTTCTAAAGGGCATTAATGATGAAGCATTTGCCTGTGAGGGCTTGACAAAGCAATCTGTCTCTGTGGGAAGCTTCCTCAGGACTACTTAGAAGTGTGATCCCTGAAGATGTCTGTATTCTACAAACCCTACAGTCGGCCTAAGTGTTAGGCCTACATCCCTAGATCAATTCCAATATGGATAATACAACAATACTCACTAAAATGTCTTTTGCATTTGCAACTTAATACAGAATATTTATTCATTTCTCTTCATAAAGCCTGCAATAAATGACAGAGGCACAATAAAAGTTTTTTGTATCAAAATAAGTGTGTAGTTTGAACACATTCTTATCTTGTTTAATCCACATGGATTTACTATCACAAAGCCTTCAGGTAATATTGGAGATATGATAACTGATGCTAAACATATTAAGGTTACATGCGAGTTAAAGCTTCAATTTCAAAGGATCAGGCCTGAATCAACACAATTTATATATTGTATAAACTGGAGATATTTGAATATCCAAGGACAAGAAAGAGAGAAAATGCAGACACCTTTCTAAACTGGTTATGTTCATCTTAGTCCATCATCCATGGGGCAGAAATTCATTATCAAAATGCCTAAACAGATACTTTGTAAAGTGTAATCCTGCTTAGGTTATGTAATAAAAATCAAAAGTATGGGTTGAAAACTATTAATTAGTGCTAACAACAGTTGACTTAGATTGATTGCATGACCAAGTTTACTGGGAACACACAATAAGAACGATATACCTGTAATGAAATGGACATAAATGGAAGATTATTTTACACGTTTATTTATACATTACTTCTATTTTGAATTTATCAATAATTTTTAATTTGAAATTGTATCATATTTCTCTCAGTTATTACCAAATGCATGAAGCAGATGCATCTATACTTCACTCAGTATATATCTTGCTTAGGTGCATAATTTTTTTTTATTTAGATAGATATTATAAATTTTAGAAAGCTGCCCGTTAGAAAAAATAAGAACCTCTTAAATAAATAGGACAACTGTGTTAGAGAATTTTCACATACAATTGAGAAATGCTCACAGTCATTTTCTGAGTAATAATACTATGTTATTATAGGACTTTTTATTTGGTCAATCTAGGGTAAGTTTACACCATAAAAATGTCTTGTTTACTTCCTTGGTACTTTGCAAAGTTTAAATAAAACATGGGGAAATAATTTTTAATCAGGGGCCCCTACTTTGGTCCAAAACATCCTGCTACCAATTTTATTTCTGATGAACATATCAAAGCAATTGTTGCATGCCCCATCTCTTCAGAAAGCATATGTTAAACAGGGCAGGCAAAGATAAACTTTAAAAGGATTCACTTGTCCTAACAGCCCATCTGTTTTCTACTCCCCGCAGAGCACATCTCTTTTCTGGGGTCCCTTTCAGGTGCGCTCTTACCTTATGTAACACTCTCTTTATTGTAAGTTCATGCTGTGACCCTGTCAGAATTGCTACAGCAGGGGTGACCCCAGTAATGACCATCCACAGCCTGCCAAGCTAACTTGGTCAGTGTTAGCTGATTAAACTTTTAACAACATCCCCTGTGCGATAAAGGGCAAAATGACAACTTTGCCCATCGTCAAGGTGTCTGTATAATAAACTAATTAGTAAACCACACAGTCTGTGGAGCTTTTAATGAGTGCTATCGGCTGGCCTCTGTAATAAAAACCCAGGCTGCCCCCTTTTGGGATTCAATTAAGGCACAGACTGTCATATGCTTGGTCTAGCTGATCAATGAATCCATTCCGACCTTTGTCGGAGCTGTTTGCAAGGTCAGTGGCAGTAGCGAAGAAAGCCAGCTTGGTAAAGGAGATATACCCAACAGCGGCAGACAGGTTCCAAGTCCGGTTGTTAATATCCTTGTGGTCATTTGACATCAGCAGAAGTTTATCTCATTCAAAGGTTAGCTGAAAGAGAAGACAGCAATGAAAAAAATATATTGGTGTTGTGTGTTTTATTTTTTTCTTCACCGAAAGGTCCCTTGTTATTAAAAAATGATCATTAGTCTGCTAACATCTACTTTTACCTTGCGGTATCTCCTTTTTCTTCACCCAGTGGAGTATACTCTCCAACTTTTTCCTTCCAAATATGCCTATTGATTTCATTCTTTTCCAGATGTGAAATCAAATGTAAGCTTTATAATATGTAGTCATGCAATGCTTTTTTATGATTCAAGATATGATTTTAGAAAAGGAACTTATTTAGAAAAGAAGGTATTCCTTATTTAAGGTCCTTGATGTCAGAAAAAAATGTTTACAATTAAATATTTTAAAATATTCTCTATTTTGGGGTATTGTAAGATTTTTCAAGTCTACATCTCAAACATTACTTTATTTCCTAGTAATTTGAGAATCTTTATATTTACTTCTAGAAAATAATTATTCAAAAATTTAAAATAACCAATTTTTTCTAATATTGAAATGATACTTTAATGAAAACATAAATATATTTACTTATTTTTATCTTAATAAGGTAAAGAGAAACAAAATATTATGGACTGTGTATTCCAGACTTAATAGTTATGGTTTTTAGGGTAATCCAGAAGACCTATGAGAGTCATCAATCTATAATTTTATTGGGACCTGAGATTGAAATGTTTTGCAACTGGACTGTGAACAGAAACCCACTGAGCTAGACAGTGAATGTAGCTGAAAACTCTGTAGCCAAAATTCAAAATAACACTGTTATTGCATATGCATTGTGTAAGACGCCCTAGAGAATGTCATTATTTATACCTTGATATATGATAAAACATAAAAGTGCAATTTGGGAATCTGAAGATTTAAATATTTTTTAAAAATCAGGATTTTCATAGTTTATTATTTTACACAATATAGATATCTATGATCAAACTAGGTTGAAATTATATTCAAATTAATAAATTTTAAATGGAATATTTTTAATGCATGTATATTTGCAAAAATATTGAGTGTAATTAAAATTAAACAATCTGTACCTTTGGCATAATCTATGAATATTAAAAATGAATATAACATGGTATTCATGTTATATAGTTTTAGGCTTATACTTTTATACTTTTATAGTTTATACCAGTGGTTGGCAAACTCATTAGCGAACAGAGTCAAATATCAACAGTACAAATATCAACAGTACAAATTTCTTTTGAAAGCCAAATTTTTTAAACTTAAACTATATAGTAGGTACATTGTTATTAACTTAATTAGGGTACTCCTAAGGCTTAGGAAGAGCCATACTCAAGGGGCCAAAAAGCCGCATGTGGCTCGCGAGCTGCAGTTTGCCTACCACTGGTTTATATTAAGAATATAATTATATGGCTATAGATTATTCAATTGCTAAAATGTTCACCACAGTTTATTTTAATAAGAAATGATTGTGTAAAAACTACATGCCCCACTCTAGTAGACTAAATATGAAAAACAGTTTGTTCACTTATAGTCATAGAAAAGTATTATTGTTCCAGTGAAAAGATGAGTGAAAAATATGATTCAGTTTGTATAATATTTATTTTGTATTATATTTATATGAATATATATGCATGGGGTTATATACAGACATTCATAAGGTACATATGTATTTAGAGATATATCAATAAATACAAATTTATGTATACATATTCTAGATTTATGAGTACTTTTAGTTTTCATACTTTTAATATTTCCTGATTTTTTTCTAATGGTTTCTCGGCATTGTTTTCATCAAGAAAAAATAAAAGCACATTTCGTTGTTTTAAATGCACTTATGATGGCTCTGGCCAGTGTGGCTTCGTTGGTTAGAATGCCACCCCATACATGGAAAGGTGAGAGGATGAAAAATATCAGCAAGAGTATAGCGACTGGAAGGTTAATAATATGGCCCAGGAGAGAGATAATAGTGGCCTACTCAAGTCGAGCTGATAAAGTTGATGGTTGATTGAATAGTTGATTGAATAGCCAAAGGTTTTTGTTCTGAGCATTTTGGTAAATACGGTGACCTTTTCTGCATTGGGGACATTGAAGAAAGAATCCATCTGAGTTTTGGGATTGCTAATGAAATATCATAAGCATCCTGTCACACACATCATGACACCCCTTTTTAACATACCCAAGAAAGATAGCATTGAGATGTTATGAAAATTGCCCAAACTTTCAAACCTAGTATTACCAGAGCCGAGATTATTTCATGAGTCCAAAGCATGTGATCTTTGCATACTCTGCAGTGCTTCGGAACAATACACTCCCATCACAAGAGGGATACAGTTCTCCTTCCTTATGATTTTCAAGATAAAGTACCTGTGCCTATTGACCATAGAAACCTTCAAAAATAGACGTGAAAACCTTTTGAATGAGAAGAAATATAAGTAACATAATTTCAAAATCTGTTCTCGCTTTTTGTTTTCCTTGAGACAAAGCTTAACTTACTTCCAGCAAAATGAAGGAGGAAATTTCTCACCATCTGCTAATAGAATAAATTTGGGACATGGTTTGTGTGATGTGATTCACAATCCAGGGTTACACTGTGACTTTCATGGGCTCTAGACACCTTTGCCTTTATGGGTCCCTTCTTCAATTAAACACATATTCAAAATTATATTTTATTTTATCTTTTAATTGTTTTATTGCTTAAAGTATTACAAAGAGTATTACATAGGTCTTCTTTTTTTTCCGCCCTTGACAATCCCCTGGCCTCCCCTACCCCCCAGTGTCTTATGTCCATTGGTTATACTTACATGCATGCACACAAGTCCTTCGGTTGATCTCTTACCCTCCCTTCCTACCCCCCAACCCTCCCCGGCCTTATTTTACAACAGGGCTGGTCTAATAATATATTAGTAGTATATTATGACATGTTCTTTCACTTGCTGTGAAAGAAATGTCTAATGAACAAGCAGACTCTGTTCATATCTGTATGGAGAAGAATGTCCTCATAGAGTTAAGATATTGAACTAGAGGATATATGTAAGCACAACCCACAGGTTCCAGACTATGTGTTTTAATTTTTAAAAATCCTCATCTGAGGATATGTTTTTGTTTATTTCTTTTAGAAGAGGGAGGAATGGGGAAAGAAAAAGATGGAGAGGGAGAGACAAACATTGATGTGAGAAAGTAACAGGTCCTGACAGAGTATTGAACCCACACCTTTTGCTGTACGGAACAATGCTCCAACCAAATGAGCCACCTGGCCAGGGCCAGACTGTTTCAAATAAGAATTATTTCAACTCATGAGGATAGCATGTAAATTATTATAGACTAGAGGTCCGGTGCACAAAAATTCGTGCACTGGAGGGGGGATCCCTCAGCCAGGCCTATCCCTTCTCACAGTCTGGGAACCCTCAGGAGATGTCCTATTAAGCCGCAGTCTCGCCTCCCTCTGTGGGAGATGACCAGGCTGATCAGGGGAAAACGCCATCCCTGTCACCCCACTGCTGCTGCCATGCCCACCCTAATTAGCATATTACCCTTTTGTTAGTATAGATTACTAAAGCCTGTGTTCCCCACCCCATACATTTTGCTAATGTAGATTTTAAATGAAGGATGTGAAGATGGTTTTGTGTCCTGTATATTTATTCTGAAATGTTTATTCTACTCAACTTATAATTATTAATATTATTATTGTCATCATTATTGTTTTTTTTTCTCTTTTGCTATCTCTGGGTTAAAAGAAACTGGGCTTTCAAAAATTATATTTTGTGTATGAGCATTATTTTCTTTCTTGCCCAGGTTTTGTTGCACTGCTTTCTCAATTTTTGTCTTATGTAGTGTATCTGGGACAAATTTCCTGCTCTTTTTAGCCTTGGCATAAGCTAAAATTTTTAAATATCTCAAGCATTTGGTCTTTGCCCTAAATATGCTAAAGTAAGAGAAATGTTCTTTATTAATAATTCTACCTTTCAAAGCAAGTCATCACATAGGAAGGCAAGGACATTAATTAATTAATACATGCACCCAGAGGATAATTAAACAGTTGAAATAATAAATGTAGACGTGTCTCTGAATATTTGAACTAAATTTTATTATTTAAGTTACCAGCAAACTTTAATCTGTAGTTTCAGGCAAGATAATACTTGGAAGTATTTTTATTCTGTAGGGCTGAGAATTCTGGACACCTAAGCTTTCCTCCGTAAAGTGTATTTTAACCACATGGGATGGCAATAATTTTAAAGATGGTCAGCCCTACACATTTTAAAATAGATTGATGCACATGTTCTTGTTATATGTTGTTATTCATATATGTTTTGAGGACCTACTATAGTGGTTTGGTTTTTACAACTTAAACAGTCCTTGGATATTTTATGCTTTTTAAAATGTTATAATATTGCTATTAATAGCATCAGAGAAATTAGGACAAGATGGTTTGTGGTAGAAAATGTTGTGCTTAGTTTTGCACATGCTACCTCTGGTTGTTATAAAAATTGAAAAATTCAACTGAGTTAAAGGGTACTAAGTAGATATAAGTTGCCACAAACTGCAAATAGGAATGCACCCAACTACCTGGATAAAAATCAGAAAAAAAATATTTCTGAGGAAAGATAGAATAGATTTTATCAGAGTTTCAAGGACAACCATGTTGTTAATAATGTAGACTATGAATCATCAATAAAAAAAAGTCAAAGTGTATTTTTGCATTTAATTCATCAATTAAACTAAATGACATAAAAGGACAAAATTGAGGGTGGCAACTGTATATATTTGAAAGACATAAAATTATCTTTCCATTTTTCTCTTAGATCCACACTAAACAGGTTACCACTTCTTATCCTCCACTTTACTAAGTAAACTGCTTGTACCAAAGTCACGATTCTATTAAGCTGATAAATCGAATGACGAATTCTCAGTCCATTTCTCAACTTGACCTTGAAGTAACATTTGGCATGTGAGGCCCCACTCCTGCTTTAGCACCAGAACTCTTGGGTGAGTTATTCATAGATGTTCCTTTGGCACCTTCTCTTCCAGTGTGACTTTATCCAATCTGATGCTTTTATATTCCACCTAAGTGGTCTAACCTGACCGTGTTCCTTGAACTGAAGATCCCTATATCTATCTGTACATTGGTGTTTCCACTTGAATGTCTCATAGACTTCCCAGACTTAGCTTGTTGAAAATCGATTCTTTGTTCCTCCAAACCTGCTACATCTGCAGGCTTCCTTGAGTCACTCGCTCTCTAATTGCCCTATTTAAAATTGCCATCCCCTCTGGCACTTCAACTCTCCTTAGCATATATTACCTTCTTATATATTTGGCTTGTTCGTTTCATTTATTGTCTGTAAGCTCCACAAGGGAATTGGTATCCTTGGTGTATTTGTTTTACTGCTGTATCCTTAAAGTCCAGAGCAGTAAAAAAGTGCTCCATTGATGTATGATAGGTTGTTGAATGACTTTACAGATCTTTAAGGAAAATGGCTATTCTGACCAATCATGACAAAATTGGAAGTTTATGCTGGTATCATAAGAGTATGATGAATTGTTTATGGAGGTGAATAATTTGGAGAATTTAAGGTAGAATTATGATTATAATAATAAATTAGGTCAAATTCATGAAATATCTGCACAAATGGTCCTCAATATTAGAAATTATTAGATAATCTCCTATTTCTAAAAAAATTAACAAGGTGGTTTTTTGTTATCAAGTTTAAATATTCTGATTTGTAGGTATTTGTATTTTAACAAATATAAAGGTGATTCTTATACAAATTGTCCAAAGACTATGCTTTCAGTAAGTGTGTTTAAAAGAGAGAGAGAGAATGGGAAGCCAAAAGAAAACTTCTAGAGTTTGAGAGGAGTAAGTTCACATTTTCACTAAAATCCACCATAAAAGTTATGTGATTAAATAAGAGAATTACAAATTAGGTTTAGAATTAGGCAGCCTTTTTCTTCTTAGTCAGGACTGATAAACTGAGAAAGATATGCTGCTTTTTTTCTGGAAGCATTTAATAATAGATTCTCATCTTTCTGGAGTGATTTTTATGGTGGTCTATTTTAAGATATCAGATTAGCCAAAATGAACTTGCATTGTTCTTTTCAAGTGCTGTGATCATGACTTTTAATCTTTTTAACAGCAATGAAGGGGTAGAGTGAATGTTCTGCAGAATGGATCAAGTTGAGATCATTGATAATAGGGGCGGCTTTTCTTTGGACTATCAAGTGAATCAAATATAGTTGTAGTTTTAAGTTCCCTTTCTGCTTACATTTTAATAATTCTCTCTCTCTCTCTCTCTCTCTCTCTCTCTCTCTCTCTCTCTCTCTCTCTCTCTCTCTCTCTTTCATCAAGGTTTATATTTCTAGGCCTAAGGAGGTTATATAGAAATATAACATATTTTCCCCTCCATTTTACAATTTATGTTTGATGCAGGGTTTTGTCAATAGGATGGTAACTTAGGAAGGGCACGGTTGTTACCATTTAAGTTTAATTGCATGACAGTTTTCTCAGTCAGTGATTAAATAAGACATCTATACCTAGCAGAGTAAAACAGAGAGAATAAAAAAAAAAGGTGGGATTGAGAACACATTTTATTCTTGACATTTTCAAATATACCTGTTAATTTGGATACCCAAATAAGATTTTAGCTTATTTCAAATTACAATGAGCTCAATTTTTTCCTTTTCTGTCTTAAGTTTTAAAATAAACAAATATGTAATGGAGAAATAGCTTCAGAATGAGGTGCTAAAATGATTATTTTCCTATTAGAGATCTTTATCAAGAATGTGTATACAGTTCCATTTAGCATTTCCAACCCCACATAAATACAAATATATATATATAATGTCTCCAATTATTGTCATAGCTATTTCAGAGACCAGGAATGACAAATCTGTTCTGATGTAATTGGCACAGAGTTTGCTGTGTGATACTAAACACTATAAGAAAAGAAACAGCTGCAGAACTAAAAGTAATAAAAACTTTTTAATTTTGAACAGCCAAGCCTATCATAAGACTTCAACTTTAAAAATTAGGATCTGAAAGAAACATAGACAATCTTAAAAAGCAACAAATTTTTCTTCTTAAACCTCCAGAAACATCATAAGATCACACTGCCCAAATCACAAGAGAATTTGGGCAAGTTTCAGACTTTTATCATTCAAAATAGGGACTCCTTTAATTTCATTTTCTACCCAATTAAAAGAAATGTTTCAATCATAAAGTTAAGATAGTCCGTACACTTGAGGTAGAGCCCTAACTACACTTGGACCCTATTTCACCCTGGGTGAGGATTCAAACTTTGTTCATATTGTTATTGATAATTCAAGGATAAGAAACTCAGAGTTTTGGAAAATATTAAATATGCATGGATTCATGCTTAAGAAGCCCATAAATAATTTTATAGAAATAAGAAATGTTTAAACATAATCATCCCTTTAATATAACTTGAGAAACAAATACAACATTCATATCTTATATAACATTGTATCTTATACAACCAGTAACCCTTTGTTAAGACACTGAAATGAATAAAAAATATACTCTGATTAATTTACAATTAATTACAATTATTTTTTTATTTATAATCATCAGCTAATTTAGCTGAATTTTTAGAATAAAGTAAATATGCTAGGCAGTAATTATTGATTTAGCATGACTAAAAGTTTACTCTTAAAAATAAGGTTATTAACAGAAAAGCCAAAATAGAATACAATGTGCTGAATCAACTCAAATTATAAAACTCTTCCACTGTAAAAGAACAGAAATGTGAGCGGCCCAAGAACCAGTCACAAGATTTATACTTTGAAGCTCTTGATGAAGAAAATTAAGATTTATATAAAACCTTTGCTCTTCAACACTTATTTCACATTTTTATGCCTCAAAAGAAACATGTATTTGTATTATCATCTGCATTAGAGAAAAAATAACACTGAAAGAGGCCGAACTTTCTGGTAGGTCCCATATCTGTTCCTTTATTTTGTACCTATTTATATTTAATTTACAAAAAGTTCCTACATTTGAATTGTATTAAATACATATGATAACAATCAAGACATTGACTAGTTGCCCAATTCTGGTGGATGTAGAGCTAAAGCTGTCCAGCTCACCCTTCAGAGAAAGATGTGCCCATTCGCGCTGAGGGGTGTGCAATTCCACGCCTGTGAGAGAGCAGTGATGAAAGGAGAGCATGGCCACTTGCCCCACACAGAGGATATTCATGGAAACTGCTTTGTCGGGCTTCTGTTACACCCCAATCTCTTTTCTGCCCCATAATGTTTTCCCCTTTCCCTTCACAGTAATGAGTACTGATAAATATTTTTGTCTCAGTACCTGCTCCTGTAAAACTAGTACTGGCTACATAATTTGTGGGGCCAGACAAGATGGAATACTGGAGCACTCCTTTAAGAAAGAATCTGTCTGCATTTGTGATTTTTAATCCTTAACAGCTTTCAAGGCCCAGAGAGGGACAAGGGCTCTCTCACCCTCCCAGATGGGGAAGTAAAAACAGTCAAACCCAGCTCCTTGACTGAGACTGTCATCCCAGCCTGTCTCTAGCCACAATAACAAAACTGAAGCCATTTGCCCCTGTTCATTCAAGCCATTGGAGACCTGCTTGGAAGTATATGCTGATCTCCATAGAAACCCTTATTATGTGAATAATAAACCTTGACATACTTCTTGTGGCATCAGCAGTTTCAACAGCCAAATCAATTTTGGGTGGGAGTTTGATCCTGCACAAAACATTATCTTTCAAATTTATTAAAAGTCTCAAAACTTTGACATCAAAGCACCACACTAAGTGCGAGGCCAGCCTAAGCAGGGCCCCTGTGGCAGGGCCCTGTGTAAAACCCAACCTATAATATTAACGAAAGCTTCCCTTTGTATTAATTTCATCGTCGTAATTGAAAAAACATACTCCAGCTGTCATCTCTCCGGGGGACTGTACTACACTCTTACACGTACAGTAGCCTCTCCATTTCTTTTCCTCATCTTGGTTTCTACCACTGTGTTTCCATACCTCAGTCAGATGAGTTTTCATAATTTCCCCAGCCCTATGATTTCCTAGGGAAACCATCTTGCTGAAAAGGATCATTGATTTGTGCTTTTGTAGGACCCATTCCCCAAGTATAAGGGGATCTCTGTCATAGAAATTTATGACACAATGTATATGCATCATTCTATCCTCACTACTTTCTTAACCAAGTCTAAATTCTACACTTCCACATTCTGTCTTTCCTGTGCAAACACTGTCAACTCTCTTTCTTTCATTTTGTCACCCTCTTCTGGCAAAACTCTAACCATTGTTATATTGTACTCTCCACCTAAGCTACACCAGGCCCTCTGAAACTGGACATGGCTCGCTGTCTCGCTTTAAATTCATTGCCATTAATTCTAGGTGACCATTCATTTTCTCTCTATTCGATCATTTCAAGAAGCACACTTTGTATACACATCCTGTAAGCTCTTCCATCTTTAAAAGAAAACTTCTATTTCCCTCTAGCGGCCAGCCCACCTTTTTGTTCACCTTTACCAGGAAGACTCTTAGAAATAATCTGTATTTTCTATCTCCAATCCCTTTCCTCCCATTTTCTCTTAAATGCAATCATTGGGCTCGACGATATACTGGAAATGCTTTTATTGAGGTAAAAAATGAACATTAGCCATGTTGCTATTGTCCAAAATTCTAGTGTAATTATTGACTGTTTTCTTTTCCCCACAACTCACATCTCATCAGTTACCAGGTTATTTTGCTCTAATTTCAAAATATATAGAATTTGACTTCTAATATCCAGCATGATCCTCTCATCCAATTCTCTTTATCTTTTGATTGAATGATTTCTAAAGCTCCTTAACTAGTCTTCCTGCTTCTTCTCCATATTTTCATTACCAGGTTTTCAATCTAGAAGATGAAATTGGAATTATCATCATTTTAAAATCTAAGTAGACTTATGTCACTTCTTATTTAAAATACTCAAATAGTCTCCATCACATACATACACACACACACACACACACACACACAAACACACACAGTCAAGGTTTCTACAAGAGCCTAATGATCCTTCACGACCTGGACCCTAATACCTTTTTGTAAATAATCAAAGGCTCAGCATAATTTATTTGACAATGCTTCCCATGTAATTTAACATACCAAATAACCCTAATTACATTAATATTTAGCTTTTATAATTTTTAAAATAAATCTTCTATCATTCTTCCTTTTATTTCCTCCCTTCCAACCACACTGTTTTCCATGCTGCTACTCAAATAAATCAGGCATGCCCCTTCCTGCCTCAGTCTCTCTGCACCTGCTGTTTTCTCTTCTTGGGATACGTGCTAAACCTTTATCACCTTTACAGTCTATGGTCAAATGTCACTTTCTCTATGAGTCCTTCTGCTGTCATTCAATTTAAAATACTATTATTATAGTGCTTTTGACATATTTAATTCATATGTTTATTTTGTTGATTGTATGTGTCATGTAATTAGAATAAAAGTTTCATGATAACAGGGATCTGTATGTGTCTGGACCATGGCAAATACTCAATAAACACTTATGAATTAGTTAATAAAATTGTACCTATTGATAGAGTTCTTATGAAACATTCTTAAGGTTCTTTATAAGTTCTAATAACCTAAAACAATTAATACTTTATTAGTGACTTGTCTAAATATTTCCTGCAAGGACAAATACAAAGACTGAGCATATGGAAATAAGACTGAAGAGGTAGAAAATGAAAATTATTTTTTAAATCAGAGAAAAATATGTTAATGAAATCATTGAAATGTGAACTTTATATAAGAGCATATGTGATAATCTGAGTTTTGTAAAAATAGCCAAAAATCTGATGAGTTTTAATTAGTTAATCATGGTTTTAGCTTATCTTGATCCTAGAGTATTAGTCAGGCAAGAGCTAGCGATTTTTTTCAAGCACCTACTCTAGTTGAGGGTGTATGTGAATGCATGTGTATGAGTATGAGTGTTTACACAAGGAGTGAACAAATTTATTGGATTATTTTGCACTTTTATTATTAGGTTAAAGGACAGACAAAACCTAGTTCACATTTTAAAAAATGTCTTCCTCATGTTTCAGGCTGTTCAAGCTTCTTTCTTAATGTTTTGGCAGGAGTACCAAAAGGCTGTTATCAAATTTGTCATAATTTGATATTAAAATATGAGTGCATTCATCTTACAATGACCTTTTCCCTGAACCTAGTGCTAGAAAAAGGAGGCTGCATCTCTTGTAAGTAACTTCAAGGCAAGATATCACACAGCATTCAAATATAAGCTTTTATCCAGTTAATCATCAAGCATTACCTACTTTCATCAATGTTCAGGAGCTTAATTCCAGGATTACTCATCCCCCAAAAGCTAAATATGAAAATCAGAAGCATAGACCCAAACAATAGGACTTTTATACCATGATAATTAGAAAAGGAACCTATTACCCAGGATTATAATTAGTGCCTAACATATTAAATGACCTTTAACATTTACCTTAAGCCCTGGATTTCTGGAAAACCAGCAAGGTTATGAATGCCATATTAGTAATCTTTAATCTTTATTACTGCTGTGGACAGAATTTTAATGATTTTTAAATAGGCAGTGGTCACTAACATATCCCTATTAAAATAAAAAAAATCTCATAAAAAATTAAATGGATTAAGACTTCAAATGTACCACCATCAAAAGTATTACCTAATTACGGAGTTCAGTGAACAGGCCAAGTGAAATGGTTGGTAATATTAGTTACTTGCCACATGGGAATGCCCAGGATTTATGCACAAATAGATTCTGCTTCTGTTGCAACACAGTAATTAAGAATTTGTCAGGGAAATTTGACCCTCTAGGGTAGAAATTACTTTGTAAAATAAGAATGGCAGAGCACTAGTCTCCTTGCTGCACATAATTTAACCTGATTATTTATACATCAAAGAGAGTCTGCAGTGACTGCAGTCTAATATTTAAGTAGAGGGATATTAAAGAAAGAAGCATCTAGTGAAATCTTTTTCCCAAATCTCCGTGAGAAAATAGAAGAAATTTTCATAAAGCATTTCATTTTGCATATAAATTGGGGCCTAGATTGTGCCTGTGAATTTACTGCTGTCAAATTTAATTTTTCTTTAATTCTTCAGGCCCAGATGTGAAAGGCGCTGTGTGCAGGCTGCAATTTTCAATGCTTACAGGTAGCACCCAGATCGATAATGTGTCTTTATGAGAAATTACCATTAATGTTATTGAGTATGCATTTTGCTTTATAGGATAATAAGGTAATATGAAATGCCAATTCATTCATTAGAAGAGAGCTAAGTGCTTAAATTAAATGGGTGACAGGTCTGAAAAAAGATGTAGTTATGGTCAGAAAGGCAAGAATGGATTTTTAATGACCGGTTTAACCATGTTTTTGCATTTTCTTTGTATGAACAATTTAATTTATAAAATAAAGGGGATTATTTAAATTAGAGAACGTGTTTTGGCTGAAAAATTTCTGCAAATAACAACTTGGTTTCAGAAGATTTTTCTAATGGGTTACTTTTACTGGGATCACAGCACCAAAAGGAACTAAAAACGGACATTTCTGTATAAAGCAAATGCTATGAAAATCATCAGAATATAAAATAATATTTCAAAAACAAGACCAAAATGGACCTTGTAATAAAAAATGTATTTAATACTCCCACTTTTAAAGTCAGCTGCTATAGGAGCTAATTCTAAAATTAACTCAATTATAGAAATGCAAGAACACTGAAAATTTTGGGAGACTATGACCTAAGTAATAGAAAAACAGGCAAAATTAGTTTTTTAAAAATACAGTTAAATTGTATGTTTTCTAGCATTGATATTAAGATCTTTATATTTTGACATTAAGAAAACCTAATTTCCACATTATCATGAGTAAAATAATTCTGATACAACCTTGTGTTATTAAGCTAAGGGACATTCTAATTATCTAGAAAGTCGAACGGACTCATTAATGGATGTCTGTGCTTTTATGAAGACCCAGTATGTATTCTGAAAGAAAAAAAAATTAGGGTAAGTGAGTTAAACAAGAGTTTTGGTGAAATATAAATAAAATATCTGTAGTACTGTATAATTTGAATTGAAATGACTTGCTTTAAATATCATATCATCTTTTTTTAAAAAAAATATATTTTATTGATTTCTTACAGAGAGGAAGGGAGAGAGATAGAGAGTTAGAAACATCGATGAGAGAGAAACATAGATCAGCTGCCTCCTGCACATCTCCTACTGGAGATATGCCCGCAACCCAGGTACATGCCCTTGACCGGAATCGAACCTGGGACCCCTCAGTCCGCAGGCCGACGCTCTATCCACTGAGCCAAACCGGTTTCAGCAAATATCATATCATCTTACTTAATCATATTTAATTCTGAAACTATAACAAAAATCACTGATGTGTTTAACTCAGTGCCATGAGCCAAATGTTTTGAAGCTGTTTATCTCCAGAATAAAAAATGACACTAACATCTTAGGCTAAAAGGAACCAAGGATGAACATCTATAATTATAAAAGAACAAAGTAATAAAAGCAACTGATTATCAGAATTACATTGATCCTTTTACAGATTACAACAGTAAACCATGTAAGTAAGGGTGCCTGCCTCTATTTCAATATTGAAAAGCTAAATTGTGGAGAACAGTATGGTAATTTTACAGACACTTTGGTGTCAGAAAGATCAGGGTTCAAATCCCAGCTCCAGTACCTGCTAGTTGTTTCAATTTGGACAAAACATTTAATCTCTCCAAATCGGTTTCTTTGCACAAAAATATCTAACTTATCACAACAAATATCATATATTGAAGTTAAATTAAAATGTGTCTACGTTTTAATATTAAGTACATCTCATACTTTAACTACAACCATCTATCTTTCTGGCTGTCAGTTTCACCCCTGCTACCCCTGCTAAACAGCTTTATGGAAACAACAGCTCCTTGATCCCAACCCACCTCCTCTCAGCTGAGCTAGACTTTCCAAGATTTGCTGTCTTTTCTCTTGAGTACAGATCTCATTATTGATCACTTTGCTATTTTAACAGTAATCTCAATGCCTTACACATTTACCTTTACAGGTACCTAACTGATAAAATTTCAATACTAAATTAATTTTACTATCCACCTTTTTATTAAAATGTAGGTGCTCACAGTTTAGAAAAGTACCACAATTTAAACATTCCTGTAGCCAGGAATTCAACCACAGTTAGTTCCTGAGCTCATTTGACAATCATTTGCCTCCTTGATGAATTCCCTTTCCTATCTCTTTCAACAACTACTCCACCTTTATCTTCAGGACCCCTCAACTCTCCCATTCTTACGTTTACTACCTAAATATCTATATTATTAAGAAATTTGAATCAATAAAACATGAATCATTTGCTCCTCTGTCTCCATAACCTTCATATTTTCAATACTTACACTTACCATCTGAGAGGATGCTATACTTCTCTCCATGGCCAATATAACCTGGGCATCTGTTCTTTATTTTGGAAATGTCCTCCAGGATTTTAGTCCATTAGTTTCCTTCTCCCCTTTTCGTAGCTTTCTTCTTAGCTTTCAAGTATGTATAAGTCATTAGAAAGAAACTTATTTGTAACGTAAATCCTATTACGATCATTTGACTCATCTTTAGCAACATATTTTTAAAATGAGACATTTTTCCTTACTTCTGATTCATTTTTCAATATCCTATATTTTACACACTATGAAGCTGTTTTATTTATGTCACCAATTACTTATTAATTATAAAACCTGTATTTTTTTTCATCCTACTTGACCTACTAGGGTGGTATCAATGTTGCCGCTCTTTTATTTGTAATTAGGAAACCACTTTTTCCTCTCTTTCACTTGTTTTTCTCAATCTTCTCTGGGTCTTCTCTTCTCCTTTCCAGTTCTTAAGAATCTCTCAACATTATGGTCATTCTCACCCCTCAAATACTCCTGTAAGACCTTTTCCCACTTTTTGTAGTTTTAATTACCAACCAATGTTTATGATTCTCATTCGTGTATTTCTAGTGTCAATAACTATGCTATACACCCAACGGCCTGTTGGATATCTTCAAAACTATCTCAAACTTAGCATGATCTTGTCTTTCCCATTAACTTGTTCCTGTATAAACTATCTCTATTGTCCAAATACAATTAAAAATACAATATTGGGGATACAATAACAAATTCATTTTTTCCTTATCGCAACTTCCAGAAAGTCTCCTACTAAATTCACCTACTAAACTATTCTGCATCTATAATCTTTCCTCAGATCATGCCAGGACTCCCTTAGTTTAGATCCTCCTTGTGAATAGCCTCACTGAGTGCCTGCTGCTGTATTTGCCTGAAGTATCTCTTCCTTTCAATCCATTATCCATGCATTTACCGTTAATATTCCATTCAAAATAAGACCTGATCACTCTACTTGCTTGCTTTAGAATCCTTCAGTGGAACCATGCTACCTATAAAATCTTCACACTTTCCTATTATATACTGCATAGCTCTCCATGACCTAACTCTCTCACCTTGTCTCCTGCCATGTCCTGCCTCTTACTTTATGTGCTTGGAATCAGATGACTTGCTGTGTTTCTCATACACCATGCTGTGTCACAGCTCTATGCTTTAACTCACACTGTTTAACTGCCCTGAGTGCATTTCCCATTCTTTGCCTGGCTAACTCTTACTCATCCTTTAAACGTTAGTTCTCACCATGCTGTCTTCTCAGGAAGTCTTCTGTATCCCCCCAGTCTAAGTGTAAATACTCTATGCTTCCTTGCAGCTAGTATATCCCCATGGCCCTGCTCTCATATCATGCTGAAATTTTTTTAAAACAGAATATGATTATATTTAATGCACAAGTTTGATAATTTTTGTCTTGTTCACTCTACTAGATGTAAGCATCTCATCATCAAGGACTATCTTTTTCTGTGAGACTGATTTATTTAGGAGTCTCAAATGTCTGGAGTGAGACATAAAAGTGTTTTAGTATTTTTTTCAATAACTGACACCAACTAAGTCAACACCTCCCCCTTTCTCACTTGGTTATGAGCACTCTTTAATGACAACCCTATTTATTTCTGTGACTTGTCAATAATTGCAGCTGTCAAAAAATCAAAATTTCGTTTCTAATATTCAGATTTATCCTTTTTAAATCCACGTTA
The DNA here is from genome assembly GCF_014108235.1 of Myotis myotis. Lineage (NCBI taxonomy): Eukaryota > Metazoa > Chordata > Mammalia > Chiroptera > Vespertilionidae > Myotis > Myotis myotis. The sequence continues at coordinate 184,782,568 of NW_023416335.1, forward strand.
ATATTTAATTAAATGCTGTTTAAAAAACTTCTTCTTTTCTCTTGACCATGTCATTGCTTCTCTTTGTAACACTGACTAATCATAGCTACCCTCTATGGGGCAAATATCTACCTGGGACCCATTAATAGTACTTGAGAGACTTAAGTGAGCTGGCAAGCATCCTCCTAATTCCTTGTCAAGAGACATCAGATAGATTTTAAGCTATGGCCCTACATGCATGGACAAACATGCACATATATAGACATACAAACACAAACATGCACTGTTATTAATATTAGTTTTTCAAAATTTAGTAAATGATATCTTAGAAATCGTTAGAATGGAGAGTACAGCTACCTTTTGAAGTATCTTACTTCCATAGTAGCCTCAAAGGTGGGTGCAGCCCTGGCTGATGAGGGTCACCTGGTTGAGTATCATCCCAAACACTGAAAGGTCGCCTGTTCAATTCCAGGTTAGGGTACATGCCCAGGTTGTGGGCTCAATTCCTAGCATGGGGCATGAGGCAGCTGATCGATCTTTCTCTGTAAAAATCAATGCAATTATTTTTTTTAAAAAAAGGTGGGCTGCATTATCATCATACCCTCTTTCAAATCTAACCTATCAGTCCTACCTTTCTCGAGCACCAGATATATAGGCAATCATTTAAGATTTTAATGTAAGTTAACATTATGACTTTACAGTTAATTTAACTATTGCACTTTCAATTCAAAATGACCTCTAACTGTATTTGTCATAATAAACCTAGTTTAGACTGAAATACCATCCAACCCAAAATCTCAGTGTCTTGAAATAAGCGACAGTCATGTCTTGGTCAAATCATATCTATTATGGTGGTGAAAGCTCCACTATTTAAGATGTCAACTATCAGGGCATCAGGGGAAAAAGAGAGCTGGGAAGTTGCCAACCAGCAATTAAATACTACACCCTACCTGCCCACTTGGATATATCTTCATACTGGGAATAGGTGGCTGCATTAGTTTTAGGTGTTATAACAGGACATAACAAGATCCAAAGCAAGAACAGAGATTGTTTCTCTGTGGCTTTCTTAGGAGTAAGAAAACTTTTCTAAAAATAGAGGCTGCTAGTCTGGGAATTAAAATTACCCCAAGTGTTGGAGTAAGTGGATTATTAACTCTTGGACTCAGTTTTCATATCTGTTAAGTAAAGAAATTAAATCAAACAATCTTAAAAACCCCTACCCACTTTGCAACTTCATGAAACCATGTGAAATATGTGTTTTCTTTAGTATAAATATATAATTGATATCCTATGGGTAAATAAGCATTAACGTGAGTTTACTTTCCATTTGGAGGATGAAATTTATTTCCCTTCAGATGAGTTCATTGTTAAGTTTTGTTTTACTCTCCTCTATAAAGTGAATGGCGACAAGAGCCTGAAGGTGTTGCTTCGTGGAGAGGGAATTTCCTCTTAGTCCTTCCAAGGCCCCAGAGGCACTCCCCAAGTCCAGCTCATCCAATCAATAGCCAGTTAGGACAGAGGAGAAACAGTAAAAATTACAGGATCGATCTGTCCTGCCCCACTTGGACCATCATTCACTCTCTGCACTTCCAGGTTGTGAAGGGAACACTCAGGTTAATGGAAACACAGTGGCAGACCTGATCCTGTGTTTTCTCATTTCTCCTCGCTTGCCCTGGAGTGAAAGTATAGGTCTAAGACAGTCAGAGACGCCTGGAGAATCATGATGGAAATTCCCATCTAAACACCTTTCAAAATTCACCAGCAACTAATAATGACGTCTATTTGCTATATGAGAGGCAAAGGAACATAATTTAGGGGGATGAGAAGGAATTTTATCCTGCCAAGACAAATAATGTGACACCTATCCAAAAACATGAAGGCCATTCATTCAGGAGAGAGAAATCCATCCCATAAAAGCATCACTAAATTGAGATTACAATTGTTTTGTAAGTAAGTTGCTACAATTACTTATGTACTTGAATATTTTTTACTTTAAAAAATTATTTTAAGACATGGCCTTTTGTATATTATCTAATTCTATTTTTTCTCCTAAAACTCTACTTAACTCACCATGATATATTTAACTTCCTTAAGTATATTAGGCTTGTTTTCACCTCAAGACATTTGCATTAGTTCTTGCTTCTGCCTAAATATCACATAACTATATCTTAGATTAAACCTCCTCCTCAAAATATTTTGACTATCAAATCTAAAGTAGACAACCTTCACACTACTGTACCTGTATACTTCTAAGTAATATGTGATGTAGTTGATATATGTTTCATACTCCCTTATGAATTGCTATTTGCTTATTTTCTGCCTTCTTACTTTTAGATATGTGTGCCTCAAGAATAGAAGCTTTATTCATGCTGTACTTCAAGAATCCAGAATAGTATCTGTTCTTAGTAGATGTTTAATAAATACTAGTTGAATGAAAGAATGAAAGAACTGTAAATGTATATTGGGGCATGTTATACTTTATCTTTCAGTAAATAATAGTACTTTAAATGAGGAGTTTGAGCTAATGATTTAGAACATTACTTCTATTTTCAACTTTCTTCTAATAAATAGAGTAAAACTATTTTTTCTTCAAAGTGCTTGGAACTAACCATCTTTAACAGATTAGGCAATGGTTATAACAAATTATATAACTGATTTTAACAATGAAAATATGTCAGAAATAAACAATCTATAAGTTTATCGGGTTTTTTGTTTGTTTGTTTGTTTTTGTTTTTTACTGTGCACCGTTCTGAGTAATGTGATAAAATTTTGTACAGTCCCACTCCATCCCACCTAGACATGAATCATGCTTTTGTTCAGCATATCATGCTTTATGTGCTACCCATCTGCTAGTCAACTCATAGTCATCTAGTTTATCCTATGCTGCCTGTTGTAGTGTCCACAATACTTGTGTTCAAGTAACCTTTATTTTAATTAATAATAGCCCAAAGTAAAAGAGTAGTGATTCAGACAATTCAAATATGCTAAAGAAGCCATAAAGTATTTTCTTTAAGTAAAAAGGTAAAAGTTCTTGACTTAAAAATGAAGAGAAATTGTATTCTGAGGTTTCTAAGATCTATAGTAAAAAAGAAATCTATTCATGAAATTATAAAAAGTAAAAAGAAATCTGTGTTAGTTTGCTGAGAGACGATATTCACAAAATTTTTATTAGTCTACTATAGTTGTTCTTTTTAAATTATTAGTTATTGTTGCTAATCTCTTACCATGCCTAATTTATAAATTAAACTTCATCACAATGACATGTGTATAGGAAGATTTCATAGTATATAGAGGCTTTAGCACCATACCCAGTTTCAGGCATCCACTGAGGGCTTTTGTAACATATTCCCCATTAATAAGGAGGAAACATTATATGTAAGATAAATAGGAACATCATAGCAGGGTGTAAAGAATAAGTGTCTTAAATATATAGTTAAGTATACAATGTTACTTTAGATGGATTTTCAGTAAAATATGAGAATAGGAAATTTTTCATTCAGGTATTGGCTGTCTTTCTCTAAGTGCAGCGTTGATGTAGGCAATAAAAAAGAGATAGTTTCAAACATATACTCGTTTTTACTCTTTTTCCTATATATGCAAGTGGTGTCATCACTGATGGTGGCATCTTTAATTGCAATGAACCTTGTCATATCCTACCAGACACTTTGCATAATGCTCAATCCCACCCACAGGCTTCCACTGAAACCTGTGATTTAAGGATGATTCTGTTTTTCACATCAGATGGTAATAATTTGACTATGCATTCATTTTAATTATTATATTGTAAGTTCCTAAAAGACAGAAAATGAAGTATGTTTTAGTTTTTAAGCCCAATGTCTTACACCGTCCATGACAAATAATATGTATTTGGTACATTCTTATTAATGTGGTATGTATTTTCAAGACCTTGAAGCAGAAATAAACACCTCTACAAGGTAGAGTCCAACTGAAACTGATCTCAATTTGCCCTACCTGAAATGTACAAAATCACCCCAAAATATTAAGATGTTTTTAAATTACAAAGGGAATATTAAAACCATTAATAGTTACACATGTGAAGTTCCCTACATATTAAATAAATGAATTAAAAATTAAGCTTATTAATTATGAGGTATTTAAGATTTAAATTTTCTTTTGAAGAATTAAGATTGAGAAAGACAGGCATTGACCTGTCAGGTATTATTTTATAATCCTAATATTTCCGAGTAGTTCTAAATGAACTTCTGAATTCGATTCAATTATAATAGAAGAATTTATACCCATCTTCTACACTAGTTTTACATTTTATTCTCATTTCATTGAGAATCAATGTTTTCTTTCTTTCCTGATTTTGAAATCTTGAACTGTGTAAATTACACAAGATACTCAAAGTTGTTTACTCCAGTGTGTATGTGGCTGTGCATGTAAATGCTGTCACTTTCCTTATTTGAAAAAGCAGTGCTTTGGTTTTAAGGAAAAGATTACAGACAGACTGAGTAAGGGTAATTCAGTGAATAAGATGATTGAAAGCACATGTTGGCAATGGTCAGTAGCATCATCCATTGCAGTGAAGAATAGAATTTTTATCAATGCTCCCTGTCCCAGAGTGGCACTTCAAGAGTAAATCATATCACTGATTATAGTCTATAAAAAGATTTTGGAGTGTTCTAATGGAAGTAATTATTTTTTCCTGGTTCTTCTGTGTAACAGAATTCAGACATACTGATTTTCAGTCATATTAACTTAGAAATAATATATGTTCAGTTAAGTTATAGCTCTTGATCATGTCACATGAAGTCTACACCATAAATTACAGAATGTTGGAAAGATTTCCCTGCTGTTGTGAAATTCAATACAAAATTACAGGAAAAATACATTTTGTCTTCATTAGAAATGTTGTAAAGTTTGAAACAAATAATACATTTAATTTCATGTAATGTGATGGGGGACTACAGGACATTTGACATGTCTTATGACCTTCTATTATTCAGAGCAAGTAACTGAATACAAAGTTTTTTTTTTTCCTGTTTAACTCACTAGGGATTCTTATTAGTTTGGGGTTTGGTAAAGTCTAAAATTCAGCTAACAAGCAGCCACTCTCCCAATTACCCATAATTAACACTAACCTACTCAGTCCCCAGAGGTAATTGTATATAAAGGAGGGTGACTCCAGTTCCTAAGAAATCTATGACATGCCAAGAAAAAATTTTATCAAGAAAGAATGAGATACAATATATGCAATATATATATTCTTCAGAGTGGAAGGGAGAGGGAGAGAGAGAGAAACATCAATGATGAGAGAGAATCATTGATCAGCTCCTTCCTGCATGCTACACACTGGAATGAGCTGCAACCTGGGCATGTGCCCTGAACAGGAGTGTGCCCTGACCAGGAATCATTCATCTATGACCTCCTGGTTCATAGGTCAACACTCAACAACTGAGCCACGCTGACTGGGCCACATTTTTACTTTGAAATGAGTACCAACCAGCTGAAAATTATTTTATCTGTCCTATCAGCTTCCATGACATTGTAAGGACTCCATTTGGGACTATGAAGGTAGCCTTGAGAAGATGAGAATCCTTAAGAACAGTTTTTGAACATCAAATACCATTGAAATGCTTGGTGTACCAAACTATGAGTCTATATTTAACATTGTAAAGTATGAAATAGCTAATTGTGAACAAATTAAATTGTTCCCAGCTACTTCTCACTCAAAAATCAACTGGAAGTTAGACAATTAAAACATATGTTAGTTCAAAATTTCTTTGTTCAGAGGCTATTCATATGGAAAACCAGACTTCCCAAGTATAGTTACTTCAGATAGCTTTTCAAATTTTAAGTACACATTACAAACAAATTATTTAATATTGCACATCAGACTCGATTGAACTGTGGAGACTACAGTTCAAAAAACCTAATCCTGAAAGCAGTACTTAGGAAATCTTTTATGGCATGGATTTCTTATTTATTCTCAACTTCAAGCTCGGTATGAAGTAAGACTCTGCAACTGAAGATACTAGAACAAATGACAAACCCTGGTGAAATATATATAAATAAATACTTTAACATCAATGTACTCCCTTCCAAAGATAGACAGCTTTCAACACAGCTTTATAACTGATGTGTGAAATACACAATGGAAAAAGGGGCAGTAAGGGCACAAGGAAAGATGTGTTTCTGTGGCCCACAAGAGTGGAATTGTACTTACTAGCTAGCTACTTGTGAATGATTAATGAAGTAGGGGGAAAAACATTTAAAAAAAAGAGGAAGAAGAAGAAGAAAGGGAAAATGCTTTCTATTTCTCAGCTAATGAAAAGTAAAAGCCATACCCATGGCCCAGAACAATGTTGCTGAAAAAAATCTCTGCTTTCAAAAGTCAAACTCAAGGGCCAATGCTTACTTATTCACAATATTTTGTGTTGATTTGAATCACTTTTCTTTTTATTTGAGTTTCAAAGAACTGCTTTCAAATTAATGAAAAATGTTGTCTTCAGTCTGACTGAAATTCAGACTACTTTGGATAATGTTTTCCTCTATAGAAATTAAAGGAATTCTACAAAGTTTTGTTCCAACACTGAAAATTTAGACTTGAAAATTCAACACCGCAGATGTAATCACAGCCAGACACTAATTAAGCATTGGGCCAAATTTGGTCCTAGAAATGTGTATGCATAATTTGTGACTTTAGTGGGAGTTGTCTCTGGATTTTCAAGGGCAAACTGTGGCCAAACATTTATTAAAGGATCCAGGGAGAAAAGGCTTCTAAAGAAATATGGCACTTTTATTTAATAATACTTACTTATTTTCAAATCATTTCCTTTTGATAGTGTTGATAAAACTGTACTCATTTTTATACATCTTCCATATTTATTGAAAGATAAAAACTCCTTATCTTTTAAGAGTTTACTGTTATATTAAGAGGGAATGCACACAAGGATACACAACCTTTTCCATGAGAGAGTCCACATTTCAAACTCTTAAATTTCTAGGATTTTCTCATAGTAAGTTTCTGTTGATGGAGGGAGGGAAGCAGAGCATTCAGATTCAGCAAAATTTCCCTGGAACCACCTCTTGGAGAAGTTGCTCCAAATATTTATTAAATGTTTTTGCAATTGTTTGTTATGTACGCCATGAATTTTAATTTGATTTAGTATTTAACTAGGAGTCCAGTGCATGAATCCATGCACCTTAAAAGGAATTGTGGGCCGTGAGGCTGTGGTGGGCACAGGGGCAGGTCTTGGCCCATTCTCCGCACCCCTACCCAGCCCCTCCTGCTGTGGCCCCCAGTCTCCTCTCTGCTGGCAACCCCACTCCTGCCGCTGCCACTGCTCCCATGCACTGACTGCATGAAGCGATTGGGGCCAGCTCCAGTAGTAGTTGCAAGGAGGGCCAGCGCTGTCAGTGGGTGTGAGCAGTGGCTGCTGTCCTGATAACCAGTCAGGAGCAGGGGGAGGTGGAGAAGACCTCAAGGGCCATTGGGGCTGGCAGCCACTGCTCACACCCGCTGATGGCGCCAAGTGATCGGGATGGACGCCAGGTGCCAGCAGCGGTTGCGAGAGGTGGCTCCAACACCAACTGCAGGTGTGAGCAGGGCTGGTGCCAGCAGAGGGTGCAAGTGGGGCTGGCGCCAGCCACAGGTGTGAGAGCCAGGCAGGACCATGGCACACAGGAGCAAAGAATTTTCAGTAACCACCAAAGGCTCTCCCTGATGACAGTGACCAGCGCCCAGTCTTGGTCCAGGGCCCTCTCTCATCTGCTGCACTATCCCACCATGGCCAACACCAGCCATGTTCCACACACGCTCTCTGGTGGTCAGTGCACATCATAGTGACTGGTTGTTCAGCTGTTCTGCATTCAGTCTATTTGCATATTAGCCTTTTATTATATAGGATAGCATAAAAAGAACTTTAAACTGTATCTGAATGTGAAATGAGATGTGTCTATGTTTGAATCTTATTTCCTTTCTTAGAGAAATTTTGTAGCTTCATGTAGGATTCATGTCTCTGAATTGGAGTCAGTTACAGCTGTAGGAGAGTTGTTATATAAACTTTGGGGAGGATGTGAGCAACTGGACTTCTCTAGAAAGCCAAATACACATTATTATTCATCAACTTAGTCAAGTTCCCTCACTTCTCTAAGCCTCCATTTCCTCATCAGAAAAATGGTAATAACAACACTTATTCACAGCATTACTGTAAGAAGTGAAATAAAAACAAGGGAGAAAATTGTTGCATTTAAGCATGTGATAAGCTTTTAATTATTTTTATTGACCTTGTTTCTTCTTGTTGTTCTTTTCCCCTTTCTCCTCCTTCTTGCTATTTTTCCTCTAATGATGATGATGATATAATGATGATAACCTTGGATCTTTAGACTAAAACACATATTATTATTTATGTATTTTGATGTAGATATCACACACAAAAATTAAAGCCATATTCACTGCCAAAAGTATTTAGTATAAAATCATAATAAAGTCAATTTTTTAACAATCTTTTTTTATTTTGTTAATCCTCACCTAAGAATATTTTTCCATTAATTTTTAGAGAAAGTAAAAGGAGAGACAGAGAGAAACATCAATGTGAAGCTCACCAACTGGGTGCCTCCGTCATGGTTCTGACCAGGGCTGGAGAGCAAGCCTGCAACCGAGGTACATGCTCTTGACCAGAATTGAACCCAAGAGCCTTTAGTCAACAGGCCGATGCTCTATCCACTGTGCCAAACTAGCGAGGGAAATTTTTTAACAATCATAATAAACCACATATGAAAAAAAAAATACTTCTTTTCACGTTTAAGACTTCTTTTGCATGTCAGGGTTGTCATAATCTGTAACCAGTGAATCCAAAACTAATGTTTTTCTGCACATTTTGCATTTCTCATTGAGAGATGGATAGACATGTGGGAGTCCCTGAGGCTCAGATGGTTAGCTGATGTGCTTTTTGTTAGGCTCCTATGAAAGGTCTACTCTCCTAAGGGCTGCTAGGAGGACATCCAAAGTGCCACCGTAAAAGGAAGAGGCTAGAGCAGCAAGTTGTGTCCAAAACAAAGGACTTTGCCAGTCATATTTGGCATTGTGAATACCTGACACTAGGAGAGTTTCAGTTGGTGAAAGGCTCTTTCAAAGGACGCGCTCTGACTGCTTAGATCCCAAGTTCTACTCATTTGCCTCTTTTCTGATCTTCTTCAGTACCCACACTACCACAGACATCATTGTGCCTGGTGTTGTCTGGTGAGGGAAGAAATCGTGGTTTTTCTCTCTCTGTGTCTAATTAAGCACTCTCACGGATATACTCCAAGGTTAAAACCAGACATTGAAAGGCAAGGATTATTGTGTACTTGGCCCTAAACCCCTCTCAACAGCATTCACCAAATAACGAATGTCTTTAGTATATAATATAATGAATTAATAAAGTAAAACCTATACTTGTCCTGGACCAGCAAAATAATTTCTCAAAAGGATGTGTTTTAAATTTATATTTCAACAGGACAGAGTATCAGATAAATGGAGAAAAGAACATGTGGTAAATTAGACACCTTACAGTCTAAGGCAATCATGTCCATCACAAACAATAAGTGAACTTCAAAATGAATGTTGGTCATAGTCATTATGGTAAAGGCTAGGACCTCTATTTCTTTAAAAAAGTTCTTTCCTACTTAGAAAAACAGGAGAAAAGGCAGCTGTGATGTGCTAAGTAAAATGGTTCTCTTTTGCCCAAGTGAAATTATGTTAATCGCCAGCAGGTATTAATTACATGATTGTTCATTGGACCTTAACACTGACTTTTATGCCATGTCCATTATATTACTTATTTTTCTGTTAATGTTGTAACACTGGTGATTCAGAAGGATGAAAGCCTGTGCCTGGCTCCATCCTTAAATGTCAACCGTTTAAGTGGTTTGACTTTTATTTTCTATTTACTTTGGTCAGTGTAAATTTCTATGGGTTTTGCTGGTTGGGGGAAAGGGGATTTGAGGATCTGTAGTTCTTGGTTATTAATATTTGACTTTGTTAGTGCTATCTATTTACTATATGACTTGGAAAAAAAAGAGTAAGGCGTCAGATATTTGTTCACAGCCTTTAAAATACATGGGGAGTGTGATCACACATTGTGCCTGCAATCTCTATATTTTGCTCTTCTCTTCTGTCTCACATTTAAGTAGCAGTGGTCTTTGATGTTTTATATATTTTATACTATTCTTACTACTGTATATTTTTGGAGAGTCAGGAATCAGTAGTTCCTTTTTTAAATATATAATTTTATTAATTTTAGAGAGGAAGGGAGAGGGGAAAGAGAGATAGAAACATCAATGATGAGAGAGAATCATTGATCAGCTGCCTCCTGCAGGCTCCCATTGGGGAAGGAGCCCACAATCTGGGCATGTGCCCTGACCGGGAATCGAACCGTGACCTCCTGGTTCATAGGTCGCTCTCTCTTTCTTCTTCCTTCCTTCCTCCCCTCCTTCCTTCCTCCCCTCCTTCCTTCCTCCCCTCCTTTTTTCCTCCCTCCCTCCCTCCCTCCCTCCCTCCCTCCCTCCCTCCCTCCCTCCCTCCCTCCCTCCCTCCCTCCCTTCCTTCCTTCCTTCCTTCCTTCCTTTCTTTCTTTCTTCTTTTTTAACATATTATACCCAGAGTATTTAACTTTCTGTTTAAGAAATTTCACAGTGTGTCAAAAGCCTGGCCAGTTCAACCCAGGCTTTTGTTTTGGACCACACTACCTATAATTAGATTGTGAAATTGTGCTTGTGAATGTCCATCCCATCATCCTCTGAGCTAATGGCATAGTATAAATATTCCCTCCGCTGAACCCAATGATCCCAATGAACACTGCAGGAAACAACTCCAGGCTGAGCAACAGGATGTTCTAAGAGATATTACTCAGCTAAGCGCTGAGAAGCTCTCCTCTCAGAGGGTCTAATGTAACTACCTGGAATTGGTCATGGGAGGGAGCATGATGGAACATAGGGAAGTGGAGCCAGAGGGGCACGCCATTGGCTCTTCTACTGTTTAGTGCTCAATTTCACCTGATTACCCTAAATTGCCCCTGTGCTTGCTTGATGACAGGGCCAATCCATGGCCTACCGTGGATTCAAAGCAGTTAGTATTTCTTCTCTGCTCTAAATGGTGTGTATTTATTATTTTTCAGTGTCTCCCTGTACACAAAGCAAAGAATCTATTTTCTCTCTCAGTGAACATTTCTCTTATAAATGTACTAGCAATTAGTCTGAAAAGTGCAATCGAGAACTTCTGAGAGCTTTGGGCTTCTTAGTCAACAGGGTTCAGCAGTATTCCTAGACGGTAATGTGCTTTCTACAAATAGTTTTACCAGGGCTGTTCTTCAGTGGCATGGCAAGAAATAATCATTTCCTTCTCAGCGTTGGAGGGATGTCTCTGGTTGTTCAGTCCCACATCCTTCACTAAAACTTCACAGAAAGGACCAGGTCAGAATTTTAACTGGATAATCGATCAATACATAAACAACATATAGGACAAAAGTTCTTAACTCTGCCTGTGCTGCTTCCTATGATGGACACTTATCATGATTTATGAATGTAGTGCAATACATTATTCTGAATAGTTATCATTTTAAAAAAATACAGATTTTGTCAGGCTGAACCCAGAAATGGGCATAGAAAAAAAGTCTTTAGCCAAGCCTCTGATGGTGAAATCCCTGTGTCCTGTCTTACTTCTAGGCTGGCCTATCCCATATTGGTCATGGTTAAAGAAAAGAGAAAAGGAAAGTACTTTATTTAATTCCTTATGATACATGGTTGTTCTCCATAGGCAGTCTGCTTCTGTGCTGGCCAGAAAGGCCTCTTAGAAGGGAGCTGAGAATACTCTACTCCATTCATTACCATTTCCTTTCTCAGAGCAATGATCATCCCAGAATTCTATATTGACATCCCAGAATTCTATATTGCTTATTGTTTTATTCCAAAAAGGGATAGGCAATATAAAGGTTCCCTTTTTTCGTGTCCAATTAAAACTAAGGTAAGTTATAACTCATTCAATAACTCATAGGCTTTGATGGAGGCAGAATCCCCATTCACACATGGTATCTAATACAATTATGCAGGTTTTTTTCCAATTTAATATATTTTTATTGATTTCAGAGAGGAAGGGAGAGGGAGAGAAAGATAGAAACATCAATGATCGGCTGCCTCCTGCATGCCCTACACTGGGGATCGAACCTGCAACCCAGGCATGTGCCCTGACCAGGAATCACACCATGACCTCCTGGTTCATAGGTCAACACTCAACCACTGAGCCACGCCAGCCAGGCCAATTTTGCATTGTGATAATAGCAATATCATCACAGAATATTTAATATTTTCTCTAATTGCATTTTCTAATTTTCAGCATAACTATCATGCCCATTACCTACCCCCACAGCCTCTCTCTACCATCCAGGTTTACCTTTGACCTTTTAGAATGATTTCTTTCTATCCTCCATACTATAGTATACAAATCTCTGTACTCTGAGGCAGTGTATCCAGTATTCCAAAAATTATTGCATACCATTCCCAGACCATTGCAAAGCAAAATGACATTGATCCTCTGCCAAGGATAGGGTGAACAGATCTCAACCTATCAGTTAATATTTAAAATCTATGGGTTTAACTGATGAGATAAACTCAGCCTTTTGTTTAAGTATTTTCCAGTTTAAAGCATGATCCTCATGACTAGATTTGAGTTTTCCCAGGCTGGACTATATGTTGACAAATTTGAGGAGCTACTTTGACCATGTATCCGCTTCTTTTTGGGTGATGCTAGCCTCCTCTTTTGGGTAACATTGACTCTCTCATTGAATGATCAAGTATATAAGTGGTGGTGGTTTCTTGCAACTACTAATTTTTGGATAGGAACTTCTCATGTGTTTCAACAGTTGTATCCTTAGAGGCCTCCATTATTAGAACAATTCTTGAATTATCTAATAATTAAGTTTTGTTACAAATATTTTAGCTAAATATTTTTGTTACAAATATTCTAGCAACTAAAGTGGTCAAAATACTTTTAGCAATCATGATACTTTTTTCAGTAATTTTGCCATTATATAACATGCACCTTGTTCTTTACTTTTTAAAATGCCCTGCCATCTGTGCCTCAGTGAATAAATGAGACTCATTTATAATTATAAGCTTTCTTTTGCAGATCAAATCTATTATGTTAAAAATCCATTAAAACATTCGATTATTTTAAACAAACACTTTTTCAATTAATAGCATAGTTCCAGTTAATAGATCATAAACTCTGAATTAGTTGAAATCAGAATCAATTATAACTTATTTTAATAGCATTTTTACTTACTTCAATCTTTGGGGTTTAGTTGCTCTGTGAACATTTTAGACTTCTTCCAGTGTGCTGCTAAGTGACAGGACTTCGAAATTCTTTAGTAGTTTTCCAGAGTGCCTTGTGCTAAACACTAGGTCCACCAGATGCATCATAAACAAACAAGAAAATAAAACAAGTAAATTGAGATAAAAATATTTGTGAAACTTGGCTTATGATATACATCTCATGGATTCAAAGAACACCCTTGCATATATAGACAGCTCTAAAATACGAATGTTTTCCAGATTCTCTTGATGATGACACCCTTTTCACAAACAAGATTCTTCATCAACTTCCAAAACTAACATCCTATGTGACAGCCTTTGGGAAGTGCTCTGCCTGTGCGACTGATTTCAAACTTCTTATTCTAGCACTCAAGGCTTCATGACTCTCCAAACTTGTCCAGATGACCAATGCTCTTGTTTCAATTGTTTGGGCTTCTCTTCATTTCTTGATTGCACCGTTCAGTCTTTCCACCTCATCCTGCCTCACATTGCTCGCTGCTGTGATATGCTCTCCCCTTTCCTTTTTCTTCTTTAGATTCTATGATTTCTTCAGAGTTTAGATTATGTTCCGCTGTCAGACTCTTGATCTGTCTACTTCTTATTGTTCTTTCCTATTCTAGTCCTTGACTTATTTTGATCTTAAATTGATTCCTTTCCCTTCTTGGCTCTTATATTGGATGACGATCACTTTTGCAGGCTGCATTTCTAGGCTCCCATGTAACCTGGCTTCTGACATGTTTTAATCAGCTGAAGGCCCTGATGTAGGCGTGGGTTGGGTAAGGAAAAAGGAGCTGTCAGGGTTTTCTCCTAGCTTCTTTAGCAATAGTTGTATCTTCTCCATAGCTGCCCTTTTTGAGTAACGTTGACTCTTTCCTTTCATGATCAAGTGTGGAAGTGGTAGCAGCTTATTGCAACTGCTATATTTGAATTACTTCTATTTTTACTATTGTGTCCTTATTGATATAACACCAACCATTAACTAAATTATCATTCTACTTTTATCACATTCTACTTCTCCATTAATTTTAAAATGAAAATTATCTATTTATCCCTATGATAGGATTTCAACACTACATTGGCCATGACAAAGACCTACATAATACAAGTTTAGTTTGCAGAATGATGTTTATGATATTTGCAACATAAATAGCTGAATTATGACAAACTTTTTCAATGTGAGGCTGAACGTGGTCAAAATACTTTTAGCAATCATGATACTTTTTTTCAGTAATTTTGCCATTATATAACATGCACCTTGTTCTTTACTTTTTAAAAAAATATATTTTTATTGATTTCAGGGAGGAAAGGAAAGAGAGGGAGAGATAGAAACATCAATGATGAGAGAGAATCATTGACCAACTGCCTCCTGCACGCCCCATGCTAGGGATCAAGCCCACAACCTGGGCATGTGCCCTGACTGGGAATCAGACCATGACCTCCTGGTTCATAGGTTAATGCTCAACCACTGAGTCACACTGGCCAGGTTGGTTCTTTATTTTTTAGATTGCCTTTACTTATATACTTCTAATCTTCTCTTTTGGGTTCAAACACCTGTCCTATTTCAAGTTAGTGGTGATCACTTACTCCTTCAGAAAATTAGTCCTCTCATCAAATTACCTTAGAAGACCAGAAGGGATGTTCTGATTTTGTCTAATCATTTCTGAGGATGTTGACTCATTTACCCTGCTTGATGAATGACTCTGGAAGATATTTTTTCCCTCTACAATACAGAGAACATAAACAGAAGAGCTGAGGGGTAGGGGGCATGGCACAACAGAAACAATAACCATCATCATCATTTTAATGACTTAGTAAGCAATTCTAGAAAACACAGCTTATTTTAGACTTCTCCCTAAACTTTTATCCATCTCTTTTTTTACACACTCCCCCCCAAACACAGACACACCTTTGTTTTACTCTGTGGAGGCCTATATGCCTACTATATAAAATAGCAATAGAAAGTTTTAAATCACATAGAAAAAGGAACCTTTGGTAGATTTGTATATGCAACTTAGATAATAAATTATATTTTCCCAATGCATTCACTGAAATTTAGCAGCTTCTTTATTCTTTGTTGATGAAAAACTTAGAATTATTTGTAATGGGAAATATTTCCTTCTCCTGGATGGGCATGTTTCGGGTGAAATGAGGACAAACACAATAGTTGAATCTACTAGTAATTGATGGCTCACTGCTTAGTGAAGCCCTATGCAGTTCATTCCCTAAAATGAGCTGACATATTTCCACTGGATCGCCACTAGGTGGCAGCAGCTATGTAAAAGCGCCAAAGCTTGTAATTAGCAAGTTACGAAGTTGTACGGATTTGTTATTTGTTGGATTATTTTATTTTGTTTCTCTAGAAAAAAGTACAAAGATGAAAACTTGAATTAATTATAAAGAAGTAAAAAAATCTTTTTGTTGGATGTTTTCTGCTTTTGTGAGCAAGTGTGAAACTGCACAGCACTTAAAACAGGGAATTGCTCAGTCCTCCAGCTAACAGACTGTGAGGAAACAAGAAAAAGGCAAATATCATCTCAGTAATTCTCATCAGACCAACTTTAGCTTAGGATTTAACACTTCAGTTCTCACATAATAAGGAAATTGGCAACCAAATCAATCCACTTTTTTTTTTTTTGTACACAATGTTCTGTCTTGTTAGAGCCACCACATGGATTAAAGCACCTCCTACAATGTTCAAAATACTCTTAAACTGTTTGAGAACCATTTCAAAGCTAGCCCACATACTAATACTAAAGAAGTTCACTTTAGTGAAATAGAACATATGAAAATATATTCAAAATGGAATTTGAAAAGACAAAAGTTTTTCTCATATATTTTTTGCATATAAATGCATATATACCTACTAAGTAAATGTAAACATAATCATAAACAAGATTCTAAGGCATAAGAATCAGGCACAACAAATTTAGTTAAACCAACTTGTGCTATAAATATCTGATGACTTTTTTCAGTACAAAACTATACTTAGTAAATAATGAAAGTTATAATTTATTATAGGGGATATATTTTGTTTTATTTTTCTAAAGCAAAGTGGTTTGGAATTTGTTAAAATTATTTTGCTGTAAATCTGATTGAATATTTGGAATGTATGTGCACATGCTATCTGGGGTAGTGCTTAAAATGGACTAAACTTCTTTCTCCCAATTTATATATGGAGATGGACAAGGAACATAAAATGGGCATACTGATTGCACCACAGTTTATCACAGAATATGTCATAAAGAGTTTGTGGTTTGGTAAGATGATTTCTTACCATTGTGTTTTATAGAATACTAGAGGCCCGGTGTACGAATTTGTGCACACCTGGGGCAAGGGGATGCAGGAGTTTGGCCAGCCAGCCCCACCCCCTATTGGGGGGTGGTGATCAGGGCCTGGCCAGCCTGAGGGAGGGGCCGTGGGAGGTTGGCCGGCTGGCCTCGCCCCTGATCGAGCTGGTTGGCCAGCCACAGTGCAGGTCATGGCAACTGTTTTTTCCAGTCATTCCAGTCATTCCGGTTGCTTGGCTTTTATATATACAGATATTCATTAGCATGATGCAATTGTGAGGACAATAATGGGGACACTGAAAATGTGAGTTCTTGTCCAAGCCCTAAATAACTTTTGTTCATAGTTTGTTCTTCTGAAAAATAACTGTTCTATGGTAGGTCTTGTTTATGGAATCTAATCTAAGTAAAAATATTGAGATTTTGTGTGCCTGAGGTGAAGGTCAGTATTCTTGTTTTAATGAAATCTCCATGTAGAGGTAGAATAGACTAAGCTTGGGCACCACAGCTAAGGCAATTTTCAGCACAAAAAATATGATGTCTCTCTTCTGGGATTATACAGGTGAGTCAGACTGAGCTACATCCTTCATTCTTTAGGGGGGCAAAGGTAAAATATTGGCTGCTTGCCCATTGTCCATGTGATATTTCATTGAGTTACGGTGGACCCCAATGTGTCCTTTAGCATTTCTGTCCCTATTATGCCTTCATTCTTTCCTCCTCATAAGAAGTATAACAGTCATGAGAGATGTAAAGAACAACAGAAAGAATGACTTTTTAGCTATAGCTGTATAAGTAAAATGTCAGTCTTTATTTTAGGTTTATATTAAATCATCTACAAAGCAAGCAGAGACAAAAACTGTCGTTTCATTTATATTTTTTTAATTTCAAAAGACGTTTGTTACTAGGGTCCCAGTGCACAAAATTCGTACATGGGGGGGGGGGGGTCCCCTCAGCCCAGCCTGCACCCTCTCCAATCTGAGACCCCTCTGGTATGTCTGACTGTCTGATCCAGGGACTGGGCCTAAACTGGCAGTCAGACATCCCTCTCACAATCCTGGACCGCTGGCTCCTAATCGCTAACCTGCCTGCCTGCCTGGTTGCCCCTCACTGCCTCTGCGTGCTGGCCTCTTTGCCCCTAACTGCCCCCCCCCCTTGCAAGCCTGGTTGCCCCTAACTGCCCCCCACTGCCAGCCAGGTTGCCCCCAACTGCTCCCTCCGTGCCGGCCTGGTTGCTCCTAACTGCCCTCCCCACCAGCCTGGTCACCCCTTACTGCCCCCCCTGCCAGCCTGGTCACCACCAACATTCCCCCTCTGGTGGCCTGGTCGCCCCCAACTTCCCCCCCTTGCCGGCCTGATTGCCCCTCAGGGCATCCCTGCCAGCCTGGTCACCTCACACAGCCTACTGTTCAGTTGTTTGGTCATCCCTCACTAACTCCCCTGCCGGCCTGGTTGTAGGCAGCCATCTTGTGAGGGCGTGAGGGTTAATTTGCATATTATCACTTTATTATATAGGATATGAGAGTAGTTGAGATAACTCTGAAGTTCCTATGTACTCGCGTGAATCCATGGAGCAGAATTGCTTAGATTAAGAAAGGAGTGGTTACTTTAAATCTGTAGTTTTCATTAGCAGACAGATTTCAAATTGAGTAGCAAACTTTTTTGTAAATTCAGCAAACAAAATTTATTAGAATAAGTTAATTAAAATAAAAATACTATTTGAGGTATTTGACATTAAAACATATTGCCATACCATTAAGAATGATGTTTTTAGTAAAATAATTGAGACAGAAAAAGAGAGAGAGGCACATTGGCAGAAGCTTTGGTCTGGCCTGCAAGGAACAGTCATGGAAAAACAAGTGATTTTCCTGAAGACTGTGAAACCCACATGGGTGTTCAATACCTTGCACATATACCCTTCAATTTTTAATGAAGAGTGCAATATACTTAAGCAGCTGGAGATACTTTTCATATCTATGGTACTTAAGGCAAAGTTGAATTAGCATAGGTGGACAGACCTATTGAGATGGAAACCTAACCCCAGTTAGACCAAACTCTGAAGAGAAGTGAAAACGAAAATGTTAAAACATCGTGAGAAAGTTTATTTCATTACTTCATTCGCATCCTTTTTTCCAATATAGATTTTTTAAAAACAGCAAAGATTAAAAAATGAAAGCACCTTAATAACAAAAACAGGGTAGTGTATGATTTACTTTAATGGACACAAAATAACCTACTATACTTAGGCACTTAGTTTATAACCTGAAATAAAGGAGAGACATGGGAACACTCACTTGAGTTTTTAAGGTGTTTGGTGAAATTTAATTGTATATATCACTATATTGAGAGAGTCCTACAGTTGAAATCTTGTAAAACTCTAAAAATGTTCTCCAACAGATTTTTAAGAGTTCCAGTTGAAAAGTCAAAACAGTATTCATGAACACAATGGCTAAAAGGCTTAGGTGGTTACTTCAGGAATAACAGGTTCTTACTTCTGAGTAACAGGTATATAGCTCATTTAAGCCTCAGGGTGCTGGCCATTCTCTAAGATTCTCACTTGTAAGAGTAGAGAAAGATGTTAGCTGAACCAGTTCAAAGTTTTCAACAAAAATGGAGTAAATTGAAAACGTATATGAAGACAATGATTAAACATACATTTCTTCATTGATGTATATTGTATGAATAACTTTTGGCATACGAAAATGTTTATGCCTGCTCAATGTACAGGCTTAGTGAATTCTTTTTTTAAATGGGGAGAACACTTTAATAGAAATCTATAAACAACGATGCTCATTGTAGGCACCACAATCTTTTCTATATTGGTCTCTCTATAAGAGTATCCTGGAGTTCTTAAACTTACAACTTTATGAATATAATGAGAGAATTTGTTAAGAGAAAAGAAATTCACATTGTGTAATAAGAACTTCAAGCATTTTATCTCACATTATTTATTAGACAAAATATAAAATATATTCAGCTCTGACTTTAGATACCAATCTCTACTACCAATTTATTAACCATAGTCAGCATAGTTAAATGGAGTTTTCCCTAATATTTCCTTATGATAAGATTTAATTAGGATATTTAAAAAAAATTTTCTTGATTTCAGAGAGGAAGGGAGAGGGAGAGAGAGAAACATCAGTGATGAGAGAAAATCACGCATTGGCTGCCTCCTGCATGCACCACACTGGGGATCAAGTCTGCAACCTAGGGGTGTGCCCTGACTGGGAATTGAACCCATGACCTCCTGGTTCATAGGTTGATACTCAATCACTGAGCCATGCCAGCCAGGCAAATTGGGATACTTTCTAAAATCCAAAATGCTGGGTTCTGCTACAGATCCAGTGAGTTAAAATCTTCATGGTAGTTGTCTGGAAAACTACATCTATATATATAAAAAGCCAGCAACCTGAAAGCCGTAATGACCAGAACGACCAGTCGCTATAACACCTACTGCAGTCAGCGAACCAACCCCATTGGGGGTAGTAGGCCAGGGGCCAACCTCCTGTGGCCTCTCCCCCTGACTGCCCCACCCCTTCGATCAGCCCACCCCACCCTGATCGACCCACAGCCCCTCCCCCTGGCTAGCCCTGCCCCTGATATACCTCCCCACCCCAATAGGGGGTGGAGACAGCTGGGCAACCTCTTGCAGCCCTTCTCCCTGGCTGGGCCCACACACAATGGGCTCCCACCACCCTGAACGGCCTGAAGCTCCTCCTTCCAGCCAGCTCTGCCCCTGATTGACCCCCCCCACTCTGATCAGGTGCAGGGCCAGTCGGCCAACCACCCATGGCCCCTCCCCGAGGCCGCTGGCCCCCAATCAGCCCCCCCCACCTCAATTGGCCCACAGCCCCTCCTTCAGCTGGCTTCACCCCCTGCAGCTGACCCCCAAACGGCTCCTGCCTCCCAATCTGGGGCAGGGCCTGTTGGCCAATAGCCTGAAGCCACTCCCCCTGCAGGCCGCCATCTCCTCCTCCCAACAGGCCCGGCACTGATCCACCCCAATTGGGGCCAGGCCAGCTGGACCCCACCTGTGCATGATTTCATGCACTGGGCCTCTAACATTTAATAAGAGTGTCAGGGAATATTTATCTTCAAAAAATTTGGAAAATACCAGCTAAGGGAACAATGGAAACAGTCTCCCATATTCTATGTTGTTTCTGTCATGCTCAGCCACTAGTAGGAATTCTCCTAATTTGGGAAAACCAATATTGTATGTCAAATTTGTGGAATGCTATGTCTTGCTTCTACTTTGAAGGATCATGAGGAGCCCAGAGACTCTTGCACAAGTCTGCCTCTTCAAAAAAATGCTGAGAAGACTGGAAGTCATCTATCTGCAGACCCTGTGGGTTTTAGCCCGAACAAATTGATGCCTCTCATGTTCACTGAAACCCATTGCACAATGCACACTGCTCACTTAGACTTGGCCTGATAATGGATAATTCGGCTTCCACAGAAGGCTGAACTTATCCTGGATATTTGTGGGAAATAATGCTTATGCTGCAGCTCTCTGGATCTTTTATTCAAGTGCTGGGCCTGTGACTACATTCTCCAGGTATGCTGAGCATTTCTTCAGGAAGGGATGGAGTGTTTTAATGTACTCTTATTAGCTGCAGTTCAAATATCTCCCTCAGTGAACAGAACAATGGAGAATGTCTGCATTTGTAGATACTGATTTTTGCGTAATAACAATTATTGAAGGCCTTCTGGTACTAACTAAGCTTCTCCTATTGAAAATACTTTGCCCATTCTCTTTCCTTTGTCACTGAAAAAATCAAAACAACTCTATTCATTTGTATTATGACAAATTTTCCTATTATAACTCTCATAGAAGCTTACACTTCTTTATATCACTCAGCAAAATCATAATTGTACTTGGTATGTGTATATGCCTAGCTACTGTCTATCTTAACCACGAAATGTTAATCAATATGATGGCAGAAACTGTCTTTATTACTTACTTTTATAGCCTCAGTGTCTCTTGTAGGTTCAGGCACATAATATATGCTTTTTAAAATGTTAATACATCTATTAAATGTTTTCCAACTCTCAGGAGATCTTCCAAGTGTTTTATATGAATTAACTCATTTAATCCTAAAACAAAAATTATGTGGAATCATTATACTTATGCCCACTTTCACTAATAAGAAAATAGAGGATCATAGATGTTAAATGACTTGTTCAAAACCATACAACTGCCATGGGGGTAAGGTCAGGTTAGTAGAAATATTTACTAAACAGAATGGATAAGTGCTGGGGTCCAACCCCAGCGGGTCCAGGGGTCCCCAAAGGCGTGGACGGAGTTGGCGAAGAAGGAATGACACGGAGACAGTGTTCAGTTGATCAGCAGCCTAGCCAGGATCTCCAGCCAGGATCTCCAGCCAAGTTCTGGTCTGGATCTCCAGAGAGGTTCTGCTTAGGATCTCCTGCCAGGGTCTGTGTCCATGTTCTCTTGCTAGGTTCTCCAGGTTCTCCAGCCAGGGTCTGTGTCCATGTTCTCTTGCTAGGTTCTCCAGGTTCTCCAGCCAGGTTCTGTGTCCATGTTCTCTTGCTAGGTTCTCCAGGTTCTCCAACCAGGTTCTGTAGCCATGTTCCCTCGCTAGGTTCTCCAGGTTCTCCAGCCAGGTTCTGTAGCCATGTTCCCTCGCTAGGTTCTCCAGCCAGGTTCTGCCCAGGTTCTCCAGCCAGGTTCAGTCACCAGGTTCTAGTCAGGTTCTCTTGCCAATTTCTGTAGTCAGGTTCAGCCCAGGATCTTTTGCCATGTTCTCTCCAGTGAAGTTCTTCTGTTTCTAGGCTCTGTGTAGGTTCTGTCTTCTAAGTTCTGTCTTGTTACATCTGTATTTATACCAGTTGATTCCAATCCCATCGATCTCTATTCCAAAGGTTAGGGCGTTTCTTATCTCCATTCTAGGGAGTAAAGATTATGTAGCTTAAGCATGATTGTTCGTAGTTAAAGTGATTAATTACCCACTGGGCACTTAGTTAAAAGGTTTTATTCCCTCCCTAACTTCAGGGGAAAATCCCTACCTGGGGAAACAACCTTTCTCAGAGAGGTGACCTTGGTTAAAACACATAGTGCCAAGAAGGTGAGCAAACATATCAAGAACAGTATGCCATATATGCCAGGTCCCTTGAAACAGCAAGGATGGACCGGCTCCCAGCAAATTCCCCCTTTTTTATTTTTTAAAAGCAGGCATTAAAAAGAAAAACCCCAAATGCTCTCTTGTATCCATTTTAAGAGTAAGATTGGCGCTTTCCACTATTACCTGAGTCCTGATCTATCACCCCATGGAGAGCTTGCCAATCCTGCACTTTCCCGGGGTGGAAAGGCTGCAGTGGGGTTAAGGATAAGGCTCCTTGGGCCTACCACCTCCCATGCCTTTACATTTACCTTTACTTCCTCAGAAAAGCATGGACATACTTCTTGTATAAAATGTTCTGTCTGATTGGGAGTAACTTTAATTCCTCTGCTAGCAAGCATATGTGTTAAAAGATCAATACAGAGTCTTATTTCTTTAGACTCAGTATGGCACATCTTCTTAATCTAAAGATCAATACAGAGTCTTCTTTCTTTGGACTCATTATGGCACATCTTCTCAATCTAAGTTCTGTACTAACCACCTTCTTACCCTACTTATCCTCTATAGGGGGGTCTGCAATACCCTGGTGGAGTCCTATCCGTCCTGAGTGTGGGGGTTCTCAATGGGGGGGGGGGCTTACATATGGGAATCCTGTTCCAGGGTTTCCCAAAGGTGTGGACAGAGTCGGCGAAGACTCCACCTTCTTCCTATGGTGGAGTCCTATCCATCCCGAGTGCGGAGCACTTGCCTAGGGGAATGGGGGGCTTACCTAAGGGTCCCTGTTCAGGCGCCAGTTGCTGGGGTTGGACCAGGGGTCCCCAAAGGTGTTGACAGAGTCGGCAAAGAAGGAAAGACACAGAGACAGCGTTCAGTTGATCAGCAGCCCAGTCAGTTTCTCTAGCCAAGTTCTGGTCTGGATCTCCAGCGAAGTTCTGGTTCGGATCTCCAGCCAGGTTCTGTGTCCATGCTCTCTTGCTAGGTTCTCCAGGTTCTCCAGCCAGGTTCTGTAGCCATGTTCCCTCGCTAGGTTCTCCAGCCAGGTTCTGTCCAGGTTCTCCAGCCAGGTTCAGTCACCAGGTTCTAGTCAGGTTTTCTTGCCAATTTCTATCCAGGTTCTGTAGCCAGGTTCTGTGGCCAGGTTCTTCAGCCAGGTTCTGTCTAGTTTCTCCATCCAAGTTCAGTCACCAGGTTCTAGTCAGGTTCTCTTGCCAATTTCTGTAGTCAGGTTCAGCCCAGGATCTTTTGCCATGTTCTCTCCAGCAAAGTTCTTCTGTCTCTAGGTTCTGTGTAGGTTCTGTCTTCTAAGTTCTGTGTTCTTACATCTGTATTTATACCAGTTGATTCCAATCCTATCAATCTCTATTCCAAAGGTTAGGGCGTTTCTTATCTCCATTCTAGGGAGTAAAGATTATGTAGCTTAAGCATGATTGTTCATAGTTAAAGTGATTAATTACCCACTTGGCACTTAGTAAAGAGGTTTTATTCCCTCCCTAACTTCAGGAGAAAATCCCTACCTGGGGAAACAACCTTTCTCAGAGAGGTGACCTTGGTTAAAACACATAGTGCCAAGAAGGTGAGCAAACATTTTAAGAACAGTATGCCATATATGCCAGGTCCTTTGAAACAGCAAGGATGGACCAGCTCCCGGCATATTCCCCTTTTTTATTTTTTAAAAGCAGGCATTAAAAAGAAAAACCCCAAATGCTCTCTTGTATCCATTTTAAGAGTAGGATTGGCGCTTTCCGCTATTACCTGAGTCCTGATCTATCACCCCAGGGAGAGCTTGCCAATCCTGCACTTTCCCGGGGTGGAAAGGCTGCAGTGGGGTTAAGGATAAGGCTCCTTGGGCCTACCACCTCCCATGCCTTTACATTTACCTTTCCTTCCTCAGAAAAGCATGGACATACTTCTTATATAAAACGTTCTGTCTGACTGGGAGTAACCTTAATTCCTCTGCTAGCAAGCATATGTGACAAAAGATCAATACAGAGTCTTATTTCTTTAGACTCAGTATGGCACATCTTCTTAATCTAAAGATCAATACAGAGTCTTCTTTCTTTGGACTCATTATGGCACATCTTCTCAATCTAAGTTCTGTACTATCCACCTTCTTACCCTACTTATCCTCTATAGGGGGGTCTGCAATACCCTGGTGGAGTTCTATCCATCCCGAGTGTGGGGTTCTCAATGGGCGGGGCTTACCTAGGGGAATCCTGTTCCAGGGGTTCCCAAAGGTGTGGACGGAGTCAGCAAAGACTATCCACCCTCTTCCTACGGTGGAGTCCTATCCATCCCGAAAGTGGGGCTTACCTAGGGGTCCCTGTTCGGGCGCCAGATGCTGGGGTCCAACCCCAGCAGTCCAGGGGTCCCCAAAGGTGTGGACGTAGTCGGCGAAGAAGGAATGACACGGAGACAGCGTTCAGTTGATCAGCAGCCTAGCCAGGATCTCTAGCCAGGATCTGTCCAGGTTCTCCAGCCAGGTTCATTGACCAGGTTCTAGTCAGGTTCTCTTGCCAATTTCTGTAGTCAGGTTCAGTCCAGGATCTTTTGCCATATTCTCTCCAGCGAAGTTCTTCTGTCTCTAGGTTCTGTGTAGGTTCTGTCTTCTGGTTCTGTCTTCTAAGTTCTGTGTTGTTACATCTGTATTTATACTAGTTGATTCCAATCCTATCAATCTCTATTCCAAAGGTTAGGGTGTTTCTTATCTCCATTCCAGGGAGTAAAGATTATGTAGCTTAAGCATGATTGTTCGTAGTTAAAGTGATTAATTACCTGCCTGGCACTTAGTTAAAAGGTTTTATTCCCTCCCTAACTTCAGGGGAAAATCCCTACCTGGGGAAACAACCTTTCTCAGAGACCTTGGTTAAAACACATAGTGCCAAGAAGGTGAGCAAACATATTAAGAACAGTATGCCATATATGCCAGGTCCCTTGAAACAGCAAGCATGGACCTGCTCCCGGCAGATAAGTGAATGAATGAAAGGAATTTTGTTCTCACTGCAAAAGATTACATTGGTCTAGATCTCATAGGAAATTAGGCCTGATGTATTTCTTCAGTTGCAGCAGATGTTATTAAATTTAAAGCTTTCCCTACAAGTGTACTATTTGGTTTACATATTACTATTATCTATTTAGCATCTAATTTTAGACAAGCATAGAGATCTGTCTTATAAAAAGAAATGATTTAAAAAGTCTCTAATACTGGAAGGCCAACACCACATAACCTCTGAGAATGTTAATTTTAGATTGTTGAGTGTACAGCTAGTGAATCTTTCAATAATCCTGCTGATTCCCTTACAGTTCCATCAGTTAAAACAGGAAAGATTGAGGAGACATTTTTAGACATCTAAAACTCAATTGACTACTCTACCTTTATCCTATTATTTTTAAGAAATGTGTATGTTATTGTTTCATGAATGATTATATTTTCCCAAAAGGTTAACATGAATAACCAAAAATGAAGTGACATATAGTGTGTAATTGGATCATATGAGCAACCAATAGAGGTATTTTGTTTTTTAAAAGAATTTTTTTGCAAGAAAAATTTTCCATGTTAATTTTTCTTTTTAAAATGGAAGACAGAACCAATTGGCTAGTATAATTATCTTCTCAATATCCTTGGAAAGTGTCAAAATGTTCTATTCTCAATCTGTATAACCTTAAATGCTTAAAGCATATGGCCACATACTTTTTATGAATTGTCATCTAGAAATAATTTTAAAGATTTACTTGTGTACACATAAATTATTTTAAATCTAGACTTCTAAGAACAAATTATGTAAATAATTTTGGAACCAAAATTTAATTATGAACCTTTCATAATAAGGTAAATTAAATAAAAGTTGAGATGGTTAACCATAGTAATTTCCTATGTCACCTACAGTAGTAAAATTCATCAAATAATTTTCTCATCAAATTATTTCCAAGACTCTATTTGACTTTGTGTGATCTTGACCTAAAATTGAATGCTTCAGTTTTCACTAATTTTTTATTGATAACTGGTTTCCACTTTTCTCGATTTAGCTTCATACAGTCCACACTATTCCAGGAAACAAGATGGATTGAGATATATATAGGTTGTTATACTGTAGAATCTTCATGTCCAAGGAGCATTAGTCTCAGATTTGAGTATTTGCAAGAGATCAAAGGTCCCTAGGTTAAAATACATAGTCATTTTGCTGAGGCAGTTGAATCATGAGCAATCAGGCTGATATTCAGAAATGAGTCTAGCAAATCACACAGCATCTTTAGCCAATACATTTTTTCAACTCATCTTCTGTTGCGGGGAAAGTACTTTCCTGGAGGTATGTCTTGATAACATCAAGAATCTAATGAAGTTCAAAAAATGAAATTTAGTTGTGATGATGGCACTTTTTAAACATCAAAAATAGAAAGGTGATTTCAGACTTCTTCCTAGGATTCAAGTGGTAAAATTATAAGTACGTCAACACGCTGAACCTATTTGATAGAATACAGGTTACAATCAGCCCCCAGAACAACTGCCTGCTCGATTCATTGAAGCTGCACTCCGGCAATGGCTGTGTGCTTAAGCTTTGCTGACTTGCCTTGAAAAATTGTGTAAGCAGCTAGTTCGGTGAAAACCCTGTACTGATGAGCTCTCCAGGACTTTTAGAATGACCAAGCACTTTATCAACACAGCACTCTGAAAGGGAATAGATGGCCTGACATGCAAACTTGTCAGAACAAACAGAATGAAGAGGGGGACAGCCTGGGTTAGTAATAAGGAGAATGCCTGACAACTGGAGGAACAATGTGTGCTTTATTTTCCACCGCCAGCTTTATACAGCGTAGCTGTAGGCCACCTTTCCATGACACATCAACTTCTGGCACCAGGGAAATAATATGTATGAGTTTAAAGAGATGTCACGATTTGACTTACGGGACTGAAAAACTATCCTTGTTAAGAATTTGCGGGGAGTTAAGGAGCCAGAGTCATTTAACACTGCTACTATCCTGCTCTCATTTGCTTTAGAAAGGGTGCCTTGGTGAAGCAGGCCAGAAGAAAATCACTGGAAGGAACACATCTTAGCGAGTGTGCTACAGTCCAGGTTGCCTGCTTCTTTGTCCCACTGATACAACCCAATATCCACTTGTCATCAAGTGCAGCCACACTTTGTTCACAAATTTATCTCATTTTACTCATTGACTCCATAGGCGCTACTTTTTCTAATGAGTGTTAGTGTAATGATTTGCCTTCTTTTCATTTGTTTTTTTTCCTTTCATGTTTTCCTTGAGTTTCTATTCTTCTAGAGACTCATTTACCCATCTTTCCATTTTTCTTTTCTTACCCTGCTATATTGCTTTTTCCTCCTAGTTAAACTGCCACTTATCCAATTAAACATCAAATTAGGAGCACCTGCAGATACTGTATGTGCATGCATTTAAATTTTAAATTAATTAAGCTGAGTTTAGCAAGCAATATATTCATTCTTTAAACATATTTTACATAAAAATAATATCCATTAGTTCATTCAATATATACAGAATTCTTACTAGGTGACAGTTATTATTCTCACTATTAGAGGTATTACACTGGATTACATTCCCATGCTCATGGATACTCCATTCTGGAGAGGAACTGAGACAAGGAACAAATCAATATGAAATACAATGTCAATAGTAATAAATGGCATTACTGAGACCAGGGCTCCTTCTTTATATAGGAACTAGAGGCATGAATTTGTGCACCAGTGGGGTCCCTTGGCCTGGCCTGTGGGGATTGGCCGAAACTGGCTCTCCCACATCCCCCAAGGGGTCCTGGATTGTGAGAGGGCAGTTCTCAGGTAATGCACCCTGAACTGGGCTCCCTTCTCTCTGGTTCTGGGTGTGTCACCCAAGAACTGCAGCTGCCAAGTCACTTCAGCTCAGCAGCCCCTGCATTGAGCATCTGCCCCCTGGTGGTCAGTGTGCATCATAGCTATTGGCCAGCTGGTTGGCCAGTCGTTTGGCTTTTATATATAGATAGATAATCATGCAAGACTTCTCTGAGGAGGTGACATCTGATCAGAATGGGAAATTAGCTTTGTGAATATCTAGGAGAGAAGCATAAAAGTGAGCATGCTAGGTATTTTTGCAGAATATCAGAGAGAGCAACATAGAAGGGTCAAAGTAAGAGAGGAAATGTATGATAGGAACTAAAGTTGAAAATGTAATCATGTAGGGCCATGAAAAATATAGTCTTTGAATTTTATTATAAATGACATAGAAAGCCAAGGGTAGGCTTAGTTCAGGGTATTAACATGATCTGTCTTTTATTATGAAAGGACTAGAGGCCCGGTGCACAAAAATTTGTGCACTCGGGAGGGAGGGGTGGTCCCTCAGCCCGGCCTGTGCCCTCTCACAGTCTGGGACCCCTCAGGGAATGACCACCTGCTGGCTTAGGCCCGCTCCCCGAGGGATTGGGCCTAAGATGGCAATCAGACATCCCTCTGGCAGCCCGGCAGCCCTTGGGGGATGTCCACTTGCCAGCGGGGAGCAGGCCTGAACTGTAGTCGGACATCCTTAGCGCTGCTGAGGAGGAAGGAGAGGCTCCCACCACTACCGCTGTTCTGGCAGCCATCAGCCTGGCTTGTGGCTGAGCAGAGCTCCCCACTGTGAGAGCGCCCTGACCACTGGAGGGAAGCTCCTGCATTGAGCGTCTGCCCCGTGGTGGTCAGTGTGTGTCATAGTGACCAGTCATTCCCAGTTCTTCTGCTGTTAGGGTCACTTTGCATATTACCCTTTTACTATATGGGATAGAGGCCTGGTGCACGGGTGGGGGCCGGCTGGTTTTCCCTGAAGTGTGTCCCAGATCAGGGTGGGGGTCCCGCTTGGGTGCCTGGCCAGCCTGGATGAGGGGATGATGGCTGTTTGCAGCTGGTCACACCCCCTTCAGGGTGGGGGTCCCCACTTGGGTGCCTGGCCAGTCTGGGTGAGGGGCTGAGGGCCATTTTCAGGCTGGCGGGTGACTGAAGCTCCCAACCTCTCCTTTTTTTCTTTCTTTTTTTTAATTCTGGGATTTATTTACCTTCTATGGCTGTCACTGGAGCTGAGAGCCGGCTTTAGCTCTGAGGCCTTGGCTGCTGAAAGCAGGTATCTGGGCTTTGTTTAGCTTCTATAATTGAAAAACTGTTGCAACTCCAGCTCTGAGGCCTGGGTGGCTGAATGCAGGTTTCTGGGGGTTTTTTATCTTCTATAATCCAACATAGTTGCTTAGAGTGCAGCTCAGAGCTGGGTGGCGGCAGGCGGGGAACCTTGGCTTTCTCCATCACTGGAGCAAGCAAGCCTCCTGTTAGCTTCAGCTGCCTGGCTGCCGGCTGACATCTTGGTTGGCAATTAATTTGCATATTGCCCTGATTAGCCAATGGGAAGCGCGTTGGAGGTATGGTTAATTACCATGTTTGTCTATTATTAGATAGGATAATTCTGTTTGCTAAAATGAGAAGAATGAGAAGCAGGAGGCAGGAAGACCATTTAGGAGGTTATGCAATGGTTCAGGTGATGAATAGTGGGGCTTAAATTGTGCTGGTGCCTTGTCCAAGTGCAATGAGGTCAGGTTCCATTCTAATTTGAAAGAGGAGCTGCAGGAATCTACTAATGGATTTTATGTAGCATTTGAGAGAAAGAAAAGATGAAGATTAATCCAAGGTTTTAGATCTGAGCTACTGAAATATGGAAATGCTATTTAATAGAAGCATGTGAACTGGACAGAAGAGGCTTGGGATGAAATAGCAGTGGTCTGGGACATGTGAAGTTTGAAATATCAATTACATGTTCTAGGTGAGGTACTATGTGGGCAATAGGATATTCAAGCATGTTTTTTTAGTGTGATCAGGTAATCACTGGCTGCTAACTTAGCGTGCTTCTCTCAAACATTAAAAACACAAGGCTCTATTGTTTATAGAGAAAAGAGTTGCTTTTTCTCAACAGTCTTGCAAATTCTTACTATTTATTTGCACATATACATCTGCAAGAGAGAAAGCTTTTAATTGTTTCCTTATTACCTTCTCAGTCTATATTATACAACTAAACATTTTAATATGACACAGCCAGGTCACTCTTCCTAGTAATATTGGTGCTTCTTCACATATTTCTCCCCAAAACCTGTGTCTAAATGTCCAAGTAAATTTTGTACTAATAAAATAAGAAGAACAACTCTGAAAATTTGATGAAAGAAATCAAGATTTCTTTGTGAGAGCCCATTTACTTATTTTGATGATATACTTCAGTGCTTGGAATTAAATAAATTATTGAGTATACAACCTGCTGTACAGGAAGAACATGGGTTGGAATTTAAGAAATTTGGTTTTTGGGGTTCTTGTATTTACCTTCAATTATACTAGTTCTTAGTGTTCCCTTCTGTAAATTGGTGAAGATAATACCTACTCTCTATCTCTGGAAAAATCATAAAGTAATAAGATCTATGAAAAATTAATACTCAATAATATATCTTATTAATTATGTTGCGTATAACTAAATATGGATGGCATAAACATTCTCTCTTTCTAAGCAACATTTCAGAAGAATGTTAAAATTATCTTTCTAAGAGCACATTCTTTCCCTAAGAGAAATGAACACATAACATATTTTTTGATCCCTTATCATATGTAATTCACTTCATTAGCTATTTGGAAAACATGGGTGAAATAAATATAGCTCTCACCATTAAGGAATTAACAATTTGAGGATTTAAAATACTTACTATGTGGACAAATAATTGCAGTACAAAATATTATGAGATAAATTCCACAAAGTGAAAAAAGCAAGAAATACCAATGAATAAAAAGCAATGTATATCCTCCCTATACCAGCTTATAATTCAGAAGAAACCAAATAAAAACATTATCCAAAATGATATCTAATAGGCAATCACTTTCCTTCCAGAAGCATGCAATTTGATTACCATCTTTTTAACTTATATGAAGATAAATGTGGTCTATGGTCATAGAATTGCCTTAATGTTTGAAGAATCTATCCACATTATTCAATGATATTACATTCTGTAGTAGTATATTCCATAGGTTGATGGTGCACTTTGTTATAGCATTTTAGTTTATTTGCTCCATATTTACTGCCCTTCAACTCTAAGTATCCTTTTCCTCTATTATTACTATAACATGGTAATAGGCAGAATTGATTCATCAGCTATCATCATTCATTTTAAGATGCTGATCTTTTTGGCTGTATTGACTTATGTTTTCTCCTCTGTTATAGCAATGAACTGCTGTTACACCCTTGGCTAAATTCATTGCCTTGCTAAAGTCCTCTGAATGGAAATCTTATATTTAGGGGAGTGTAACTGAAATAAAAATATGTTCTTCCCACACAACCCATTGCAGTAATTCTACTTGCTTCCAACGCTTCTGAACAAGTGAAAAACATTGAGAAAAGTATCCAGTTGTTTGTTTGGTCATTGAATACGATGTAATCTGGTGTTATTTCCTTAATAAACAGTAATTAGTCCTCTGAAACTTAGGTAATTTAATGAGGTTCAAAAATATAAGAAATCTATTAGGTTTAATCTGAGATGGTATTGAAATCAATTAGGAAATATTTATATAAACTCTTTTATTATGCTTTAATTTATTCTCTTCATAAAATTAGATTGGATGCTCAGAGGCAGCAATACTCAGTATTTGAAATCCAAGGATTTAGAGCAGAGTGTTGCGTAACTATTGATGTGAAGTTGGGAAAACTATTTATCTTCTCTGTGAGATTATTTATTTCCAAAATGAAGACAATAGTAACTAGAGATAGGTTGAGTATTGCAGGAGCTATTACAAGTAAAGGGATTAGAAAAGTGTCTCAATGTTATATTTCATATTATTTTAAAAAGTCCTCTGCTGAGTATCGTGAGATTGAGTGTGATGATAAACTAAAAGAAGATCCATTAACCCTCTTAATTTCCACTAACATTTTCTTAGTGAAAAAGTAGCAAAAATGTTTATATTTCAGATATTGAGATATGCTTTATGTGCCAAGTTAAGAGTTGGAGCTACGAATCTGAGATAAATGTTAAAAATATACATTAAAGCTCACTAAAGGGTACTCATTTTGAAATGTAGGAAAATAAAGGATCAAAAATAATAAAAGGGAAAGGTCTTTAATTATTAAGCTCTTTACCATTTTCAAAGAACCTGCTAAACAATATATTTATTTCATTTCTATGTAAGAAACCTAACCTGACATTATGATCTGAAAGTTACAACACAACTTTAAAAATAACTAAAAATCCTAAAAATCGTCTCCAGCTTTATTTCTCCAGTGAGATTTGGTTATAATTGGCTAAGTCCTGCATGGCATGCAGATGTAAATTTTATTTACTGAGCTTTTGTTAATTAGAATAAAACTGCCTCCAAATTTAGAGTTCAATTGTTAATATACTTGCAGGTTTTCCTCCTGTATGACACACTAGATTTTGCCCTCTGCTTCAACTGTTCTTCTAACTTTCTGTACTTGAATTTGACTCTTGAACTTAGACAGTACTTCCTCCAGAGCACCTTTTCCTAAATACATTGATTGCTTTAGTGTTCTCCACCTGTTTTACCCTTACATTTTAATACCAGTTCCATTTATCATATTATATTAAAATTACATTATGCTTAATCACCTAATGGAATACATGCACCTTTAATGCAATGATTGTTTGCCATTCATCTTTTCCACACAGTGAGCGGCAAGATGTTCACATGAGGTAAGGGATCAATGAATTAAATGTTTTTGATTTTGAACTAAACTAATATATTCTTGTTTTTAAATTACATTTCTGAAGTGAATTATTAATAAAATTTGAGACTCAAAAATGAACCCAGTTTTCATAGTTTTGGTTTTTTTTTTCATGTTCTATATAAAAATTCTAAGAAGTTGATGCTAGGTAAATAAAAATATATTTTTAAATACATTTTTATTGATATCAGAGAGGAAGGGAGAGGGAGTGAGAGAGAGAGAGAAACATCAATGATGAGAGAGAATAATTTATCAGGTGTCTCCTGCACACCCCTACTAGGGATTGAGCAGGAACCTGTGTCCTGACAGGGAATGGAACAAGTGACTTCCTGGTTATAGGTCGAAGCTCAACCACTGAGCTATGCCCGCAGAGCTATTTAGAGCTATTTCTATGCAACACTTCAGTACCTTTTTAAAGTTGCAATTCAGTTGTTTAGTTCAGGCATGCTCTTTTTACTCCTCTGTAGAATACACATTTCACTATGTAATGATAAGTATTTCAAGCATTAATCTGTACTGGAGTTGTTTTACAAATATACTTTCTATAGAGATCATCTAAAAACAAGTTGCACTGACTTTTTTTTTTTGGCTCTAGAAAGTTCTACCAGTATTTGGTAATTGGTATTGTTATTCTCTGTGGTGCTTGTGATGAACAAAGGGAGGGTCTGCTACAGGGTTCTTCAGGGGCCACAAGATGTTGCTGTGACTCCCTTGTGCTACCTGGGCTCTTATCTGGGTGCTGGACACTCCCATTGTTCTAGGACAGCAATTTCCAACCTTTTCCATCTCATGGCAGGCATAAACTGATTACATTCTGCGGCTCACCAAAAAAATTATACTTTTGCCAATCTAACAGAGAAAAAATGTATAATTTTGATTCACTTACACAGAATGGCTAATATGCTCTGGCTGTTGTCATTTTCTTTCTTTGCCAATCTGAGGGAAAGGAGCTCAGTGTCCCCCTGACTGAATCCTCAGGTGTTTCATGTTTAAAAATTCTTGTGGCACAGCAGTGTGCCTGCCATGGCACGCCAATTGAATATCTCTGTTCTAGGAAAACATATTTTTTTTCTTGATTAGAATTTATGTAGGGGGCAAGAAAAAATTTGTATATTTGCTGTACATTGATACTTAAATCTTTTAAGCCCAAAAGACAAAATTAGATGAAAGAAACATATGTATTTATAGTCCATAAAGACGGAGCCAAGGCAGGTTTTCCAGTAAAATAAAGCTCTTTTTCAGTGTTCTAAAATTTTTTAATGGCCAAGAATTGCTTTCAACACTTCCGAACAAGTGAAAAAAATATCTAGAAAATTATCCAGATATTCCGCACTGCATCTATATTCTCCATGGCTGTCTCTAGCACCAGTGAATTTGCCAGATCCTATTTTCCAAATAGCAGAGCAGCTTCCACTGAAGGCATGCTACCTATGATCAACGGACAGACCAACATTCCCAAATATGGCATATACTCATCTGACATCCAAGAGAGCCCAAAGAGCAATGTGCTTCTTAATTGTTGAAGGATTGCAAGGTACAAACACTTATTCTTTTCCGTTGAGGAAATGTCCCAGCATGCATCAAACCACTGGACTCCTATAGGTTGTACTAATTAGCCAAACACTTGATTTTTTAAGGTTTATCACTCTGTTTGGCACGTATGTATCTTTGAGGCCACCCAAGGAACTTGCCATATCTTACACCTGTGTAAAATTATATGCTGTTATTACTATTGGGGACCAGTGAGATGTGCTGTAAATGGCAAGATAATTAAAGTGGGTGAGGGCCACTTCCGTCTGACGCAGTGGTTCTCAACCTTCCTAATGCCCTGACCCTTTCATACGGTTCCTCATGTTGTGGTGACCGCCAACCATAAAATTATTTTCATTGCTACTTCATAACTGTAATTTTGCTACTGCTATGAATTGTAATGTAAATATCTGTTATGCAGGATGTATTTTCATTGTTTACGACCCACAGGTTGAGAACCGCTGGGAGGGTTAAGGTTCAAAGTTCTTAATTTTTCCCAAAATTCCAAGGATTTCTAGATTAAAATATTAAAGAAATTGAAGTACCTTTTACAATTTGTCCCTTTTAGGCTATTTTAAAAATCACAAGAATTCTTCTAGGTAAAGGGGGCAAATTGAATATACCCATGTATTTTTCCATCTATTAAAACTCCACAATTATAACAGTAAAGGAAAATTTCAATGACATTAGCTAACAAGGACAATGTGAGAGCTATATAACGTAGAATGTTTGATGATGAAAAGCCAATGCTTGAAGGTAACTTACTTTAACAGATCCAGGAAAGATGAATTCTGAACTGAGAGAGCAGGAACCTGAGCACTGAGAGGACTTACATAGCGTAAGGAGCACAGGCTTACTGGTAAACACTGGTAGTACTAGCCACCACTGGAAATACAGGTGAACTGAGCTAAAAAGGAGAGGATTTCTTGGACTCTATATAAGAAATTAGAACTTCTAGTCTCCTCCCTCTCTTAGTCAGAAAATCCGAGGCTTAATCACCAAACAGGGTGTAACAGAAGGATCATCAGAGAACAGAGGAGAGACACAGGGCAAGAGTCCCAAACAGAAAACAAGATGATTTAATTAATGTTTGCATATTAAATATTGAGACCTTGCTCTTACCTCACTTAGCTCTCCCAATGCTGGCCACCGGATTATTATTCTCCAGGAAGGATACCTCAGTATTTTTCCTTGTAGAATACATCCAGCCACAAGAAAATTTTAAAGGTATCACTATTTCCCCTAAAGAAATAGTACTGCTAGTTATCTAACAAAAATCCCACAATTAAAAAATCATTCCTCATTCTCAAAGTTTCCAATAATTTTTATAGAGATCCAAGTATCACAAAACACCTAATAAGGTCCCTGAGATATAGAATTAACATGTAGAGAGCAGATATTGTACAAGAAAATAATTTTTACAAATAATATTAATATGCATGGCTGATGTGGCTCAGTGGTTGAGCATCGAGCTATGCATCAGGAGGCCATGGTTTGATTCCCAGTCACGGCACATGCCCAGGTTGCAGGCTAGACCCACAGTGCGGGGTATGCAGGAGGCAGGTGATCAATGATTCTCTATCATCATTGATGTTCCTATCTTTCTCCATCTCCCTTCCTCTTTGAAATCAATAAAAACATATTTTAAAAAATAAAATTACATTAATATCATCAGATAGCTCAAAGTTAATATATTAAGTATTTAAGATAAACATTAAGAGATAAAGAGTTTTGAAAATTAAAAACATGATAGTAAATGTGAAAAATACAATAGAAAATTTGGCAGAGTTTGAGTAAATGTCTCAGAATTTAAAGTCAAACCAGAGAAAGAAAAATTAGGGAACTCTTAAAAACATTTGATATTTCAATAATTGCAGTTCCAGCGAAAGAAAAAATATTGGCGGGATGAAATTAATGAGAAATTTTAAAATTTAGTTTAATCAAAAATCTAAGTTTTAAAATTAAAAGGGACTATGAAGGGCACAGAACAACCGTTGAAAATTGGCCAACTCCAAGGAAAATGCTATTGCAAAATTTCATAACAGTTGGGAAAAAGAAGAGATGCAAATAACTCTAGAACAGTGGTTCTCAACCTTCCTAATGCTGCGACCCTTTACTACAGTTCTTCATGTTGTGGTGACCCCAATTTCATTGTTACAAATTGAACATAATTAAAGCATAGTGATTAATCACAAAAACAATATGTAATTATATATGTGTTTTCCGATGGTCTTAGGCCACCCCTGTGAAAAGGTCATTCGACCCCCAAAGGGGTCGCGACCCACAGGCTGAGAACCGCTGCTCTAGAAGGAGATGGCTATAAAACACAACTAGAGCCTAATGCAGTGATGGTGAACCTTTTGAGCTCGGCATGTCAGCATTTTGAAAAACCCTAACTTAACTCTGGTGCTGGGTCACATATAGAAATGTTTTGATATTCGTAACCATAGTAAAACAAAGATTTATATTTTTGATATTTATTTTATATATTTAAATGTAATTTAACCAAGAAAAATCAACCAAAAAAATGAGTTCGCGTGTCACCTCTGACACGCGTGTCATAGGTTTGCCATCACTGGCTAATGACTAGTCAGCATAGCAGTAGCAATGGATTCAAGATCAAATAGGACAATGACCTCTCAACTGTTAGGAAAAATGGCTTCTACTCTTGAATTTTATAAGGACAACAACTCAAACACATATGAAGTATAATTAAGATATTTAAAATATTCCAGTTCCCAAAAATTTATTTCCCAATTTTTCTTTTACTGAGAGCAAGTGAAGAATGTACTTCTTCTGTGTGATATAATAATGACAAAGTAACAGTAAGATATACAAAAAACAGAGGCGCAACTTAAGAGAGGAGTTAAAAAATAATATGGAAGTTCAAAAACTAAGGAGATTCCATAATAAGGAATTGTGCACCAGGCATTAAAGCAGGATCAGTACAGATTAGAGAAGCCCAGCCATCTTTGGGAGAGATTTCACAAATAAGACAAAGTTCAAAGTAAGAATATTCCAGATGATTCAGTGAAAAAGTAGGCAGTCCTTCCTATGCAGGTTTCCAATATTTCAATGACCACAGTTTATTTAAATGACACAGTTCCCTAAGAAAAGATTCAAATTGCAGTTATCACAGCATCATGTAAAAACCCCACTTCTAGCTCTTCTGTCCACAGATGATTACATAAATAATAGATGGAGATCATGATTAGTAACCAATAGCATCACTACCATTCAAATAGTGTTGGTGATTGGTCACTGCACACCCATTATTCAGCTTATGCACAGACAAAAAAAGTGTGTAGTTATCTTGCCTTCTTGTCTTCCAATGATAAACAAACCCACATGACATTTTATAAGAATGAGTAATCAAAGCAGGTAATTGGAAACCGAAGATGAAAGTGAATATGTAAAGAGAAAATGAACAAGATGGAATTGTACTTTGAATCAAATATAAATGGATTATAGAAAAAAATAGCTAATCATGAGAATGTGGACTCAGCCATTGTTTAAGACACTAGATATGCAGCCATTGGAACATAACAAAAGAGAATTTATTGACATAAGTGAAGAAAGTGGCTGAGATGAAAAGGATGACTCAAGGGAAGTGATGCTGGTGAAAACTTCTCAGTAAATGAACCCTTGGAAATATTGTACAACATCCACAGCATTATGGGTGACATTTTCTAAGCTGACGAGGTTTGGAAAGGAGGAGGATGATTCAGAAAGGCATAGAAAAGATGATCTGTCTGGATGGTATCCTATCTAATAAAAGAGAAACATGGTAATTAGTGTACATCCACTACACTTCCCATTGGCTAATCAGCAAGATATGCAAATTAACTGCCAGCCAAGATGGCGGCCGGCAGCCAGGCAGCTTGAAGCTAACATGAGGCTTGCTTTCCTCAGTGACAGAGGAAACCAACGTTCCCCGCCTGCCTTTCCAGCCTCTGAGCTTGCAGTTTAAAACATTGTAACAAATATAGAAGCTAAACAAAACCCCAGAAACCTGCTTTCAGCCTCCAGGATCTCAGAGCTGGAGTTGATACAGTGTTTCGAATATAGAACACAAACAAACCTGATACCCACTTTCAGCAGCAGAGGCCTCAGAGCTGCAGCCAGAGCTAAAGCTGGCCCAGAATAAAAAAAAAAAGAAAGAAAGAAAAAAAGGAGCAGTTGGGAGCTTCAGTCACCCGCCAGCCTGAAAACAGCCCTCAGCCCCTCACCCAGACTGGCCAGGCACCCCAGTGGGGACCCCCACCCTGAAGGGTGTGTGACCAGCTGCAAACAGTCATCATCCCCTCACCCAGGCACCCCAGTGGGGACCCTCATCCTGATCCAGGACACCCTTCAGGGCAAACCAGCCAGCCCCACCCATGCACCAGGCTTCTATCCTATATAGTAAAAGGGTAATATGCCTCCCAGCACCAGGATCAGCGGAGCCTCGAGGTCTCCCGGCACCGGGATCAGCGTGACAGGGGACAGCGCCCAAACCCCCTGATCGCCCTGCGGCTCTGTGTGTGACAGGGGGCAGGGCCACAACCTCCGTATCCGCCCTGCTCTGTTCGTGACAGGGGAAGGCGCCCCAACCTCCTGATCAGCCCTGCTATGTGCCTGATACGGGGGAGCTCCCCAAACCCCTGATCGCCCTGCGGCTCTGTGTGTGACAGGGTATGGCGCCCCAACCCCCTGATCGGCCCTGCTCTGTGGGTGATAGAGGGCGGTGCCCCAACCCCCTGATTGGCCCTGCTCTGTGCATGACAAGTGGGAGCTCCTCAAACCCCTGATGGGCCCTGCTCTGTGCTTGACAGGGTACTGAACCCCAACCCCCCTGATGGGCCCTGCTCTGTGAGTGACGGGGTGGCGCCGCAACCTCCTCATTGACCCTGCCTTGAGTGTGACAGGGGGCGATGCCCCAACCCCCCTATCGGCCCTACCCTGAGCGTGACTGAGGGTGGCATCGCAACCTCCCGATCTGCCTTGCTCTGTGCATGACAGGGGCCGGCACCCCAACTCCCCAATCGGCCCTGCTCTGAGCCTGACCAGGGGCTGCACCTAGGGATTGGGCCTGCCCTCTGCCACCTGGGGCAGGCCTAAGGCAGCAGGTCGTTATCTCCCGAGGGTTCCCAAATTGCAAGTGGGCACAGGCCAGGCTGAGGGACCCACCCTCCCCCCCGAGTGCACAAATTTTTGTGCACCGGGCCTCTAGTATTATATAAGAAGGCAAGCACTGTTCAAACCGCTCTTGAATGCTTAAAAAAATTCTATTTGTAATGTTTCTAATGTTGTAAACTAATATTATTTTTGCAGTTTTCATTGTCATATGGACATAACTCAGAGTAAAAGTCTTTAATATTTGTTTTGACACTATTCATGGTCAAAAGTTAATGGTCACAAATGAATTCTAAGGTTCCCATTGTTTATTAAGATAGCTTTGAATAGCTTCACCTTGTATGTCCATTTGTATTGCCCATCACTGCCATGCTATGTGAGGACTGCCTGTCGTTGCTAGGAATTGTGAAATTAGTAGGCAAAGGGTTAGAGGACTGTTCTTCTTTGTAATAAAATTATTTAATTTAGTAATGTGCATAATTTTTCCAAAAACATCTAAAATTTAAAAAATATATAAAGCTATTTAAACAATTACAGTGAAAGTCTTGTGTAATATCCTCTTGAGACAACAGAGATGATAGAATCTTCTATAAGCAATATTTTTTAAATGAAAGAATGAGTGTATTAGTTATTCAGCAGTGTCATAATGCATTTCAATTTTGTAGTAAGTTTCCTTTAATGTAACTCATGTTATAATAATGATAAATGTAATCATAATGGTTCATAATTATTGGATTTGTTATGTGCAAGACAATAAGATATGAAGTTCATGAGTATTATTCCATGTGTTACTCACTACTCCTCTATGAGGTAAATAATATTATACTGATTTTTTTCAAACTAGAAATCAATGCTTAAACTCTCTGAAAGTCACGGGGAAATTTTGAGGGTAGAGTAGAATTTGAAACTAAAAAAATCTTCCTTCAGATACCGTGCTATTAAACTTTTAGTTTATGATCCCATGCAATTGCTACTGTGCATGGTGATGATGGCTGTTCTGAAATGCTAATCTATCTCACAGCAACAACAGTAACTAAGAAATTAAGGGGAATATATTGATGGTTAAGTCCACCAATATACTTAAAATATTCAATTTATAGGCTCATCCATTTCACTTCATTTATGAAACTTGAGAGTTTCTGGGGAGGAGAGAAGGGAGGACTTTCAACTTTTTCTAATAAGGCTATTTATTTGAATTTATACTAAATATTTTTCTAATAATTTATACTAATTATTTTGAGAAAGACCTAGCAAGTTTGGTTTACCATCACTCAGTTTATCTTCTAGCCTAATAATTGACCAGTAAAACAGTAAGGTATAAAGGTGGGTGATTCTCAATGAAAACTCAATTAAATTCTCTACAGTTTGTTCCTTAAAATAATTTATGATGTAGACATAATATTAATGTTTTAGAATAAAAATTAGACTTGTGTTTCTTAAACCTAGGAATACATTAAAAATTTAAGGAGATGGTTAGCTATACAGATTCTTCGTCTATGTCCAAAATCTAAAGAATCAAAAACTATGGTAATGAGTGAGTCAGGAAATCTTTATTTTTATCATGCTCTATGGTAATGCCCGGCAATTTTTAAGACTTGGTTTGAAGGATACCATTTTGAAAATCTTGGAATCATGTTGGAAAAATCATGACTACTTTGTTTCAAAAAACTCAAAAGTACTTTTGAAGACATAATTTTAGTAAACCTAATTCTACCTCTGGAAAAATTGGGACCCAGTGAGAGTTAAACTCAGACTTACTTGCCAACTTCCTCTGAAACGCGTAGGTCTGGCAGATGGAATTCATTCAATCCGCTACTTAGATTTTTCTGATAAGTGGTCCTTAAAACAATTTTTTACAGGGGAAGGAAACTTGTATATGGTATGAAAACTTACTGCTTTCTAAATAACACTTAATCCTTTTGGTTTTTAAAAAGTATACTTCTTGATTATTGTTATAAACATGGATGATTGGCTTGTAAGGAAAAGTATTGTTTATTTTAAATCTATAATATTACAACAAAATATCAGGAAGAAACATACTTATCTATTGAGTAGTTTACAAGGTTAAGATTGAGTACTTTACAGTTGTTAAGATTTAATGGCAAAAATAAAGAAATTAATGCGTTCCCTAATAAATTAGGAAAAGACACAAATTCCAGAATCAA
The DNA here is from genome assembly GCF_014108235.1 of Myotis myotis. Lineage (NCBI taxonomy): Eukaryota > Metazoa > Chordata > Mammalia > Chiroptera > Vespertilionidae > Myotis > Myotis myotis. The sequence continues at coordinate 184,824,757 of NW_023416335.1, forward strand.
AAGTGCTTGTATGATAACTTTGCATATCAATAACTATATTAACATTTGTATCTATATATATGTGCAAAATATAGCAGGTTATATAATTAGTTTTAAAATGTAGGGAAAGTATTAAATCCTTCAGCAATAGAAAAATGGTAGAAGAAAAATAAAGGAAGGAGATTTTGCATTTTCTAATGAAAGAAAGTATTTTAAAGTGCTATAAATTTCTTTCAGAATTAAACATCTTATTTAAAAAAGTTATTTAAAAGTGTATGAAAAAAGAAGATAGTAGGAAGAAATTTTGCTTGGGTGGTAACTAAAGCATTTTGTATCTAGAATATAGATAAGAGAATAATGTATAAAAATCACCACTGTCAACACATAGTTTCTGATTGTTAAGATTTCATGGCAAATAAAGAAATGAATAGGTTACCATTGGTTTTCTAAGACTTTAAATAAACTAAAATAGCTCTTTTATGAAGCGAACATACTCATGTCTAGCTAATTTTCAAAATCATTTCCCTTACAGATACTTTGACATAACCTTTCATGTACACGGACTTCTAATTCCAGTTTTCATTGCTCTGTTTTTCAAACCTGCTCCTCTACTTTGCACATCATTATGCTAATCTCACCATTTGAGAAGGAAAGAAAAAATAGACTTCAATATTGCTAAAGTTAAATGTGCTAACTATGAACGCATGCACATACATTTAAAGTTATATTGCAAAGCAGAACCCTAATCCCATAGCTTCTTGGGATGCTACCTATCTATCCCAGAATGGCTCGAGGTATTTGGCTTTTTCTTTTTATTGGGATTGTAGTACAATAGAATTTAGCAAGTAAGCATGTGCTCTAATAATATTAAACTTGTATAATTGCCCTTGGACTGACGATTAAAAATTTTTGTCTTAATTACTTATTTTGCAGGTAGAGACAATGTTAATAATAACAATAAGGTATTAAATTTAGCATACTCATAATTATTCAGTGCTTTCAAGACAAAAATTGAGATATAAGACCTTCATGCAATGTATAGCTACACTCAAACTTTTGGTATCAATGGTGACTAAGTCACTAGAGCAGGGGTCCTCAAACTTTTTAAACAGGGGGCCAGTTCACTGTCCCTCAGACCGTTGGAGGGCTGGACTATAGTTTAAAAAAAAACAACTATGAACAAATTCCTATGCACACTGCACATATCTTATTTTGAAGTAAAAAAACAAAACGGGAACAAATACAGCTTTTGTATTTGCATGTGGCCCGCGGGCCGTAGTTTGAGGACCCCTGCACTAGAGTATATAATAACAACATGGAAGCTTTGGTAACACCAACAGCTAACTTTTATTGGTATTATTTTTGTATTCTCTTTTAACTTCACTACTTACCTGTGAATTTATTGTAGTAATTATCACCGTTTTGCAATGGAGTGAGGAGAAGCAGAGAGAGCTTAACTAACTTACCCAAAGTTGCATAATTAAGAAATGTCTCAGCCAGGACCTGTGCCCGGGCAGTCTGTCTTTAGGACTCCTGCTAATTTAATATTCTGGCACATGTATGCATCCATTTTGATGTTGTACAATGTATTTATACATATGTTTATAAATCTCTGTGCTTAAATGAAATAATAAAATATTTTTTACTCTAACAAAACATTTTCATTTCAAATATGTCAGAAAATAGAAAACACTGAACCACAAATTAATTATCCAAGAAACCTGTGGCGGGAATGAAACATTCTACTGCCTGGGGGATTTCACAAAGATCTATGCTTATTAGAGTAACCATCATTATTTTCAACCAGCATTATTTAGTCACAGTGCAGTGAATGTTAGTTATGCAAACAAAACACCATTTCATAATAGGAAATAAATGTGTGTTTTTGAATGTCAAAGCTCAAGGAAAAGAGTGCTTTTTATCCAATCAATAAACTATAGCAACCCAAAGAGTTCTTATATTCCAGTCCAAATTGGGATTTTTTTTTTTTTTTCCATTCTTCAGGAAATGGCGACCAAAAAAAAAAAAGGGACAAATTACTTTGGGTATTGGAGTGCAACAGAATGCCTTGCTTTGATCAAAATTTGCTTTTAGATTCATACTAATTGCAGAAATAACTTATGATTAACAGGTACCTATATAAGACATTTAAGTAGCTATTTCCCAATTGTGTGGATTTCAATCATTCTCAACAACTGAATTACGTGGTTTTGTTAATTAATTAGACTGTTTGGAAAGGGTTCAACTTGTGAATGGGAATAAACCTTTAATCTCCCAAATACCTAAAATTAGACTAAATCTTTTTAAATTCTCTTCAAGAAAATAATTTACTGATATCACCATCATAGGATATTATTGTCATTGTTATCAGAAATGATCCAGATATGTACTGATCATTTAATTTACCCTAAATATATATTTCTTATGAATAAATTCCTGATACTCATTTGCCATTCAGTTAAAATTATCATGCAATTTGTAAAAGAAGTAACTGAATATAAATTTTAATTTCACTATTTTTGAGCCTTGTGATCATGTTGTAGCTACTTAAGCCTATAACCCTCAAGATCATCTGTAAGATTTGATTAATCAGAAAGCATCTGTAAAGCAGACTATAAAGTAGTGTGTCTGTCAATATTAGGTGCTTAATAAATATTCTGGCTGTTTTTTCTTTTATCATAGTTAACACAACTATACAATATTTTTAAAAAGATGGTAAAGACCACTTGTTTGAATTTTTATAAGGGTTAGCTGTTAATTTTTTAGCCACTAGATAAAAAAGCTTAGCAAATTATTATTTTGAAGGCATCAAATTCAATGCCATCAATTGCTTTGCTTAGTGGTCTGTTTTTTGCTTCCTACATTCCATCACCACAAACTGGGAGTGGACATAGGCCAAAAAAGGACTTCATGAAATATAGGGTACATCAGTGCTGGAAAATATCATCAAAGTTGGAAGCATCTTCATACTCAAGGAATGGTTAATAAAATAGAAAATACATATAGAGTTATTTTCCTGGCAACTTAAGCTTTACATTCTGCTGACATAGAGCTAAATTTCCCAAAATTCAGGTATTATCTTACCTCGCCATCCTCCACAATGACCTGAATTTGCTTTTAAAACAAATGGTGGTGTGCCCTGGCTGGTTTGACTCAGTGGATAGAGCATCAACCTGTGGACTGAAAGGTCCTGGGGTTCTATTCCAGTCAAGGGCACACGCCTGGATTGTGGTTCTATCCCCAGTTGGGGGCATGCAATCAATGATTCTCTCTCATCATTGATGTTTTTATCTCTCCCTCTCACTTCCTCTCTGAAATCAACTAATATATGTTTAAAAATAATAAAACAAATGGTGGTATTAGAACTTAATCTGCTTTCTTGGACAAGCAGAGGAAATGCCTAAGTGATGACTTTTCAAGTCATGTGACACATCGCATTTTACCTCCAATAGATTAGCTTCAGGAATCCTCACTGCCTGATCCATGGAAAGTTTTGGAACATCATGCCACATTCTTTTAACTTCCCTGAACAAGAGAGAATTCTGATGTCTACTTGCTAATTCTCACTGGGTGGATAGATTTTTCTCAATGTCACCAAGCAATGAATTAACATGTTAAAAAAAAATCCTAACTGCTAACCCAAAAGTGACTGTGTTATCTTAAAGACTGTTTCAATTCCCTGGCACGGAGGAGACAGAGCAGGATGAAGCCAGGAAACACTTAAATCCTCATTACCACACATCCCCTCTTCACCAGAGAGGCCCCAGCCTGCCCATTATTGTCCTGCCTGTACTTTCTGTGGGACTTTGAAAAGAAAAGTTTCAAAGAGCAAGACTTTCAAGCTCCCCTTTCCATGTCAAACACTTTCAACTCCTGATTTCAAAGTGCTACTCCGCTGCTGTTCAAAGGCCTGTGGACTCGTAGGGGGTGAGATTGAGTTAAAGGTTGAACTACAAAGCCCCTTGCATTCACAGTCATATCCAGCTTGGAGATACAAATGGTAATACGCACTCAAGCACCTATCGATAAAACTGCCCATATATGAAAGGAGGAGCAGAAACATTCTAAATGGCCTTTTTAAATTTATTTTCTCAGCCAGGCTCGTGCTGTCATCAGTTTGGATGAAAGCCTAATTGATATTTTAAAGCACGACTTTTTTCTCTGTTCACATTACAACTAGGAGAACTGCAGAAGCAGTTGAGAGAGAAAGAAATAAGAAAGAAAAAATGCCCACAAACCCCAAAGAAGTTAGATAAGAATAACTAAAGAAGTTCCTCCCAAGATCTGAAAAAATACACACACAAAAAACCCCTGCCCTACTCTAGTTGAGTATTCATCCTCTTCCCCTTCGCTCTCCCTGTCCTTTTTATCTGCCTGTCCACAAGATTTGGAGCACCATTAATTGGTCCTCGGGGAGGCTAACAGGCCTACGCTTTTATGACTCAGTTCTTTGTATTGTACACATGTGGGCACCTCTCTGGAGATAAACAAAAGAGAAATGTATGGAAAAAGGCCAGAAATTGGACAGGTCTAAACACTGAATAGGCCATTGTCTGGATTTACTGTTGATGCTTTAAATGATGTGAATAATTCCGATGCCCCACCCCTGCTGCCCTCCATTCTCTGCTGGAGTTAATGTGCTTTTTCTCATTGCTACATGGCCATCATCTGAGGAATTCTATTTCCTATTTGAAATCCAACACTCTAGCTCCTTCTTGGCCCCCTCCTCTGATCCCTCCCATCCTGGGCAACGAACGAGAGAGGTGGTCTTATGGGAAGATAAAAGGAATAGCTGATCATAAGAGCTAACCTGGAGCCAACACATTGGCCTTTCGTCCCTTCAGCATTTTCTCAGCCCTAAGCACCGGCAGCTAATTCTCCTGACTGCCAGCCGTGGTGTTGGATATGCTGAGGTACAGCCTCTGGAGCAGCACGTGTCCCCCCTCTTAAAATGTTTACACTTACCGAAGAAAGTGACATCTCTTAAGAGCTCGTGATAGTATTTACAGCAAGTTTCTCCAATGAGAACTTGCACTGCTTTAATACAGGTAACTTTTAAATCCAAATTCATCTTAAAAGTAAAATCAGGTTCTCAATTTAGTATATTTACACAGAAAAAAACAAACAAAAATAACTAAAATCCAACCCAGAGTAGATACTGGTTGTATTCAGGTAACAAAATGGGGGCCCAGTGGCTACTATATAGCCAAGACAAACATGCTAACTTAGTAAATCTTAGACTTCCAAAATATTTTGGAAAATATACAATTTTCAAAAGAAAACTGTTTAAGTCACATGATGCCTAAGCTTCGATCTGTTCTACTCTAATCTATCTTACATATGTCAGTGTATTGTACAATGCCCTTTATGGGCTGTTATACTAGCCTCTTATTGGAGGGGACAAGGCAGGGAAGTAACACTGAGTAAAAGAGAGAAGCAAGAAAACAGTAGCAGTGGGAGAAGTAACCTATGGTTTATTATTGAGTGAGCAATGGACTCTCCATAAACAGCTAGTTTCTGAGTCTCTTGAGATATCTTCATGCAGGCAGTATAAAATTGCTCCATCTTGGAACATCCCATCAAGAGACAGGGAGAGCAAATAGTTTATCTGCTGTTTTCTTACTATTTCCTGTCTCTTCTCAGTCAACATAAGACACGTGTTCTTGCCCAGCCAGTGTGCTCAGTGGTTGAGCATGGACCTATGAATGAGGAGGTCACAGTTCAATTCCCAGTCAGGGCACATGCTCGGGTTGTGGGCTTGATCCTCAGTACGGAGGGTATAGGAGGCAGCAAATCAATGATTCTCTTACATCATTGATGTTTCTATCTCTTGCTCCCTCTTCCTTCCTCTTTGAAATCAATATAAATATATTTTTTAAAATAATGGTGAAAGCCTGGGGCAGTGGGATGAGAGCAGGCTAGAAGAGGTCAATGGGGGGGGGGGGAAGAGGACATATATAATTCTTTCAACAATAAAGGTTAAAGAAAAGACACATGTTCTTAACTTTGTTGCCCATAGGAAATGGATATCAGAGCCTTCTAGGCAGCACAATTCACCAAAGCTAAGATTTGGAAACAGCCTAAGTGCCCATCAGCAGATGAGTGGATTAAAAAACCATGGTACATCTACACAATGGAATACTATGCTGCTGTAAAAAAGAAGGAACTCTTACCATTCGCAACAGCATGGATAGACATGGAGAGTATTATGCTAAGCGAAATAAGCCAGTCAGAGAAAGATAAATATCACATGATCTCACTCATTTATGGAATATAATGAACAACATAAACTGACGAACAAAAATAGATCCAGAGACAGAGATGCATCGAACAAACCATCATACCTGAGAGGGAGGGCAGGGATGGGAGGGGGGAGGGTAAGAGATCAACCAAAGGACTTGTATACATGCATATAAGCAAAACCAATGGACAAAGACATTGGGGGGGGGGGGAGCATCTTCTGAAGGTTGGGAATGGCCAGGGAGAGGTCAATGGGGAGAAAAGGAGACATATGTAATACTTTAATCAGTAAAGAATTAAAAAAAAAAAAAAGCCAGAACTTTCATGAGCCCAATGGCGTCCCAATGCAGGCATGGAAGTCTCTCCTTGACAGTCTGTAACACATGACATGGGGGGAGGGGGGGGGACTCCTTATTTGTCTCAAGATGACTGGACTCCTTATGTGGCTGTTGGTCTATTCACAGAGTAAGGTTTTCTTCAGACCCAGAAGGAAGCTATAAGGCTTCTTTTATGATCTATCTTCAAAGTCTCATGGAGATACTTCATTGCATTCTATTGTTCAAGATGAGCAACAGGCCCAGCCCATATTCAAGTAGATGGGGACTACATCAGAGTGAACACTATGAGGTGCAGTTTATGGAGACTCACTACACATAGTCCGTCCTTTGAATACATTCACAAATCAATCCTCTCTAACTAGACACACAGAAGATGGCCTTGTCTGAATAGATTCTAAAGGATAGTACTGTTTTCATAGAGACCTATATATTTCTTCTAGATTCCTTTGAATAATATTTTATGTTTGTTATGCATGAAATCAACTATATATTATTTGTGTGCATAAATATATATTACATATACATATATTAGAATGTACATAGATTTAATTGTATGATACAGATTCAATCGCTTTCCAGAAATATTTCTGTTTTGTTCATAAATTGCTAAATAAAGAACACCTTAGGTATTGTATGTAAATAGACAATATTGACCTTTTAATTTTTGCTATAATAAAATATTTTAGTGCCCAGTAGGCAACAAGGCTCTATCCAAAGTGAATCTCATAGAATTCTACAATCATTAAAACCTATTTTTTACATGTTGGGCTTTCATATACCGTATCTGAATGAAATTTTATATGATTCAAGGGGTAGATATTTACTCCTATTTTTGACTAGAGGAAACATCTGAAAGTTAAATAATTTGCTCCAAATGAGTTAAATAATTTCTCCAATCGAAAGTATGAGTGCTAGATATCAAACTCCATTGTGGTCAACATCAAACTCCATGTATTTCACATGGTGTTTGGAGCTCTAACAACACAAATATACACAGAGAAGATCCAGAGTTGCATTTGTCTCATGGGCCAGCTTATTTGAACAAATTTTTAACTTTTCCCTTTCTGTGAAAGAAATGGGCCTTGTCATTAGGACAAGATCACTCTATACTTTGTAGTTTCTCAGTGTTAGCCATTATAAATGTGTTTACATTTTTTATCTATGGTTATGTTTTTAATCTTCCAGAAATATTTTAAATTATTGTAAGGTAGAGACTGTGGTTTCTCTTTATCCTGCAACCCAACCTGCATCATCTTGTTCAGTTTTCTATAAGTGGTAGGTATTTATCAAATTTTTGCTGTCAAACCAAATTCTATCTGTTCATTTGATTATGGAGGGGGAAAGGATTCTCACTAATCATTTAATGCCATTGCATCTAGTTAGAGAAAAATTATTATTCCGATTAATCATTTGCAAAGAAGCAATTCTCAGGTGGTTAGAAGTAGGGAAGGTCCCTGGGAAAACTACAATTATCAGCAGCTGCAGCATGAATTATATGTAATTATAGTTGATTCCTGTAAATAATTCTTTCTGTAAATTTCCATTCCAACAGATTTATTGCTTGGTAACAAAGACTATTTGAAATTAAAAATATATTTTTTCTAAATATATATATAAATTATTATATTTATCAGATGAAGATATGAAAAGGCAGAACAAAGGATCAAAGAAGAGAATGTTTCCATTTCTAGGTATACATCTAACAAGTCACAGAATGTGATTTCTTAGTTAAATCTCAATATGACTCACGTGTTTGTTTTTCTCTTTAGGCTGTCTGCAGACATAGTGGAAATGAAAAACACCTCCCCCCCGCAAAAAAAAAAGAATAGTGTGACATACTATGTTCTGCAGTAATTGTCAGCAAAAACCTCATAATTCTATTTCAGCAACATAGTAAGCATGTAATGACAGATGGTATGTGATGTGTCACCAAGGCACTGTTGAATACATTAATATGATTCAATTTTTTGTTGTTGTTGTTTAGAGGGAATGACTGTTGGGCATTGAGCATTTCCTGTTCTATTAATAATTTTGCTATTATTTTTTGCATTATGGAATATATCACTTTCTATCAAACATAGGCCAATGTGTGCCTTATTTATAATATATATTCTAACAAAAATGACAAGAGAAGAGTTGATATATTATTTAAATCAATCTGACATATTAGTATGGGTTCTGTCCTTTTTAAATGGCAAAAGAAAATGCAAAAAAATAGAAGATGCAGAATGGCTGTTTAAAAATGGAAAGAATGTCTTTATTTCTGAATTATAGCACCAAATTAGGATAGTTTATGATTTCCAACTCTTTTCTTGCAAAGAGAGTTCATCTTCTGAATTATACCCTTGTTTTTCCGCACAGCATCTAAGACCCATGCTTTGCATCACTATCACATTAATCTAATATGGAATAAGTCATGTTGCTTAGGAGGAGAGCTGATACGCATATCTTTATATGACATTCAACATTTCTAAATCCCACAACTTAGTGTAAGACAAACTCTATATTTTTCTTCAAAAACAATGAGCTAAATAATATAGACCATTTTGGTTGCTAAATATTTATTTTACCCAAACTTATATCTCTTAAGAGTCGTTGAGCCCATGAAGACAATTTTTCTTGCTGAATATAATCAACATTAATTTGATTGCACATTTGAGCGCGCACACAGCACATAGTTCCGAAATAATATCTTTTTTGCTATATGCATAAAATCTTGCAAATAAACCAGATGCATGAGCAAAACAAAAGGAGAAATATATTGAAACATACAAAGGATCTTATTCACCTCTACTTAGGGTCCTTTATTTTGCATCATATATCAAGCAAAAATAATCCTCTCTGAATATTAAGCAAAAACAATATGGCTCTGATGTACTTCTGCTCAATACTGTCTAATTTCCATAAAATGTCTGCAGGGTTTTGCACAAGATATCTCTTACTAAAAATGTTTATGGAAATAGATCATTATGTGTATTCCTAATCGAGAGCAATTTTTTATGCTTAAAAACAGCTTTTGTATAAATAGTTGTGAATAAACACTCAGTTATAAAGCATTTTAAATATAAGAAATATATGTGCTTATATTATATTATTGACACATTTCTCATACAAATACAGAGTGTTTATAAAATCTAATTAGAACAGATATTTAGAAAAAAATTAAAAAACTTAGATTTCCAACAGTAACAGGAAGAAGTGATACAACATGTAACAGAATCTATAAAGTGTCTTATTGAATATTGGGCTCATAAACAAAAACAAAATTATTAAAACAATATATGCTACCTATAATATTTACCAATATCTTTAGTTTCTGAGCAGCACATAATAAAATATTTTTATTTTTAAAACACACAATTCTAGTTAGTCTGGCTTTGATGTCAGTAAAAGTGAAAGAAATGTACAACATCTATTCAATTATTTCAGTTAATATACAAGCATTAGGCATTCAAATTCCTAATTAAGAGACAACATGCCCTGTCAGGCATCTGCATGGGCTATTGAACATTGGCTAGATTGTTCCATAATTATCCCAGCTTAATAGTTCTAAAACGGAGGCAATGTGCATCCATTGAAGGAAAGCATGGCTTATCACATAAGAAGGTGCGGCACACAGAACATGCTCTGGCTCCATGTAGTCACACTGGAGGTTTTTACTGGAACATGTTTTAATTAATCCTTGAACAGAGAGCAACAGCACGCTACCAGTGAAAGTTGTTCAAACATTCTTTATTGAAAAAGGATCACAGCCTGTAGGCACAAATACATGTACATTTGTTGTAAAATTTGTATTTTTGACATACCCTCCTCACTCCAATTCTTATATATCTTAGAATAGCAGTTAGCTGTGCTTAATTTTATCTATAAACAAAACACAAGGAAATAATATCATTCATTTAAAAAATTAAATCTGGCATAGGTCATTTCGTGCCTCATTAAAAAAATAATCAATTTCTGCATCATTTTGCAGAAACAATGCTTTTAACCATTAGTTGTAAGTTAAACTTTTTGAATATATATAGAACATAATTGAATCTTTTTCAGGCCAAAGATAGTGGGGTTAAATAGATGAGGTGACATGCAAAGCATTATTTATGTTTTATTATCTAGTTTAAATATCTGGCTGTACAGGGAAATCATAGATTTATAAATTAAGAAGTATCTCTGCATTACAGGTAAAAGAGATTGGTAAAGAAAAATAAAATGGTATCACATGTTTGAATAAATAAAGAAACCCAGAAATTTTATAATAGTAAAGTAGTTAAACAATACAATTTATTTCTTATCCATTTAAAAGTTCTTGATTGCTTTTGAATATACAATGAATGACTTTCACAATGTTGAATTGTTCCAGCATTTCCCCCATATAATAAAAAGTAAACATGTACTAGTATAATCAATAACAACTAGTATAATCAATAACAACATATCGAGCATCTCAGAACTAGTTTTAGTCCAAATTGCACCTGAAATGCCCTCCTGTATATGGACATGCCTATTCGGATATCAACTATATATTCAAATGCCAACTGTGTTTGCATTACTGACACCATTACCCTGATTGGCTGTGGAGGAACCTGTGAGATAGCAAGGTTCCTGATGAAACTAGTTCATAGGGACTTGAATTGACATGAAGTGGACATTCTATGATTTGGTCTTCCAAAACCTGGACCTGATACCAAAGCCAAAGGCAAAAAGTAGATTGGAGGTGAACAGCAAAGTCGAACTACATTTCAAGGCACTGTTACCATTTCCTCCACCTTTTGTTTCAATCTAGTAATTAGGGCAAGTTCTTTACCATCAAAAGGAATCAAATGATTATCTCCTAATGTTTTAGATGGCACGCTTTATAGCCAGGGAAAGGGGGCATGCAGAACTAGAAAACTGTTAAGTAATATACAGCTAGTACTGGAAGGTGACCCCAAAAATAGAGTGGAAAAAGGAAGCCACTAAAATGAAATCGAGCCTTGCCACATGTGGAATGCCAGTAGGAAAGCAATAGACACTCTGACTGCCCTTGATCCTGCATGTGCAGGAGGAAAAGAGAACAAAGAGGAGACTAATATATACTGAGCACCTAACATATGGTAATCACTGGTCCAAATGATGTGTGGATTTGCAGGACAAGCTGTGGAATCTGCAGGACCCAAGGCAACATGAAAATAGGGCTCCTATTAAAAATAGTAAGCATTTCAACAGCAACAACAGAGCATTAAACCAAAAGTGGGCCCTCTGTGCACAGGACCCTGTGTAGCTGCCCAGGTCATATGTTCATGAGGCCGGCCTTGCTGATTTGACATCAGGACCCTCAAGAATGCTGTGCAGTACATACCATTAACCCTATTCCGCGATTAGTAAACAGAGGCTTAGAAAAGTTTAACTGGTTTACCCACATTTACATACCTTGCAAAGAACAAAGAGAGAGAGCTAAATCTCTGGCTCTTTTCATTTCACCATGTGATTTGTTGATTTAAAAAGCTTTTAAAGCACAGTAGAAGTATTACACACATGCTTTAAAGTGTATATATCTAAATGTTTGCATGCGCTTTGTGTTTCATTGTTGCACAATATGATTCCTTCCTGTTACAGTATAGCACACATCTCTCTGCAGCTCCCCTGCTTATAGTTTTCAAAATTACAGCGGGTTTACACATCCACTCGGAGGAAGACTGCAGCATAGACAGAATGGCCACAGCAATCTCAGAGCTTTGAGCATCGGCATAGAGTTAGGACCCCATTCTTGACAAAGCCACAGGGCTGGGATTGTGGCAGCCGCAGGTTCAGTGGGCTGTTTCGTGGCTGGTCCTCCTCTAACTGCTCATTGATATTGAAGGCCAGGGTAATTACTCTTACAAAACCCCATGGTACTTGCAAAACTGACTTTTGGTCAATCTTTCTCTTCTGGTTTGGAACAGAGAGGTGGCCTTTCACCCACAAGTGTGCACTCCATGAATCACTAGAGCATACACACGGCTAGGGCAGGGGCTCCAGTCCATATACATATGTATCTTTTTGAAGGAGGTAGATGAGAATAGGGCAGGCTCTAAATAGCATATAACTTCCTCTGCACAAATTAGGCCCTCTGAATTGTATAAGCGAGCAAATCTAAATTTAGTGAACAAAAGAGGCTGGGAGATGCTGAGTGTAATTTTTATGTAAAAATAGAAAGTCTCCAAAGACATCTCTCTTTAAACAGATGAATGCAAATTACCAAAGTCATCCAAATTGCAAAGGTTGATTTATGCATTTTCCATTGTACCCATCAACAAACAAAGCTTTTTCTGTCTCTAAATAGTATGCATGTGGGGTAAAGTTTCACTTTACGCACTGAGAAAGGCTGAGAGAAGAGAGATCCAGAGCAGTCATGTAAAGAAATTGTTTCTCTCTTTTTTTTTTTCCTCTCGAACGCAGCTTCTGCCAAATTGGCTGTCCAACTGTCTACTGTATCCACTTTTAGCAACTTGAATTTTAATTAAAAAATAAAAAGGTTTCAATGTTATGTATCAGAATATATGATTAATTCTCCATTGGCACCTTGTGCCTCCAGCAGAGTGCAGGCACAATAACAAAAAAAATAAATAAAAAATCAAATCCTGGGTGAGCGCAGACAGCAGCTCAATTCACAAGTCGGCACCAGCCAGTTAGAAGAGGGGTTTTATTTGATGGCTCCTTCAGCACTCAGTGCTTACACTTTAGTCACACAATCTTTCACACACACATCTCTTAAAGTCGGTAGTGAATTATTGGCTACTAGCTATATATTTAAACGATTATCTTATTTGAAACAATGAACTACTTATATGATTTTCACATACTCTCATTCACAGGGTTACTTTCTGCTCCAGTCCGCTTTCCAACATGCCCCCTTTTAAAACATTAAGACTATTTTAAGTAATCTATAGCAAGAGCAAAGAAGTTTAATGTCTTTTTTCCCTGGTGCGTGGCCATGTCACTTTCTTCTGAACTCTGGGTGAGAAGGGGCAGAGATGAGTCAATCCCTGGGGCAGCACAACCCCATTCCACTTCTCTCATCTCCTGGAGGAGAGACCTGCATTCTGAGCTTGCTGTGAGCCTCACAGAGCTGTGCCAGCTGCAAGGAGGTGCCCATCTGCCTGGCTGGTGTGGCTCAGTGGCTGAGAGCGGACCTATGAACCAAGACTGGTCATGGTTCGATTCCCAGTCAGGTCAGGGGACATGCCGGGGGGCAGGCTTGATCCCCAGTAAGGGGGCATGCAGGAAACAACCAATTAATGATTCTCATCACTGATGTTTATATATATATCTCTCTCTCTCTATCCCTCCCTCTCTATGACAGTTTGAACTTCCAGCTCCATGTGAGGCAGACAGAGCGAATCTCTAGGGGAGTGCACCAAAAGGCCAGGGACATTGGCCTTTCAGCTCACTCCCTCTTCCCTTCTCCTCCATCACCACTGAGAAGTTGGAATCTTGGTGCTGAGCTGTGCTGGCTTGGGGAAGGGGCTGACATAGGTAGAGTGAACATGTATTATTTATTTATTTTATTTATTTATTTTTTTAACCCATTTCAGTGTGGCTGATGTTGGTTTTGTGCTCAACGGGGGCACTGCGACTTCTTAGCTGGGATTTGGACCTCTTCTGAAACTATGTTGTTCCTTACGTGGTTGCTCAGCCTCTGTTTCTGTGGGGTAACAGACTGGGGCTTCCTATTCCACCCTCTTCTTGATGTCTAAATACCTAAATAAAATACCCCAAATTCTATATCTATATTGATATTGAGTTATAGTTTTCTTTAATGTTAAAATAAAGCAGTTTTAATATTTAATCCTACAAATTATGTATCCTTTTTCCTTTTCTTAAAGATTTTTGGGAATAATTGGAACCTCAAATTTCCATGGTTAACTCTTGCCTCAAATTCAGTTTTCCTCAATTCTTACTATATATTTTTGTATCACATTTCACAGCTGCTGTCTTCTCTCTCTCTCTCTTTTTTTTTTTTTTTACTTTGCTTATGAAATGTGTCACTTCTTCATTTTCTGGAGGTTGTTATGCATAGCAAGCTTGAACTGAAGTTTGGGAATAATGATTAAGGATGATAGAGCATAAGCATAATCCAGGATCCAATTAAATATTCTCTATGTTACATATCAATTTTGTAAAGATGATGCCTTTCTGTCACAAATGGGAGTTGGGGGAGGTCTTCCCTTTGCCCCAAATCTTACTGATACCCTCTTTGGTTTCCCTCTCCCAGACACCTTTTTTTCAGCTTCAGGCCTATGTATTCAGCCTACGTTAAATCTACTCTGATATTTCAAGGATACCTCAAATTCAAATCTGTAAACTAAGCCCATCACCTTTTATCCCAAGAATAGACCTCTTTCAGCATTTCCTAGCTGAACAATTGTAATAACTTTTGCTAATTGTCCATTGCTTAAAAAGCAGTGACCATTTAGACAAGTCATGGAATAATGTTGTGATCAAAGGAGCCCGGAAAGCAATAGAAAATCTCATATTTTTATTTTAAGTCTCTTGCAAATAGTCGCTTCAAGTACACAGTTAACCAAAATAGATTTTTAATCATTTGTTACTGCACAGCCTCTTGACTTCAAAAACTCCTCAAAGGCTCTTATTTCCTCTACAGATAAATTTCCTTTCAATGTAAGTGTCCTGTTCTTATTCTTATTTTATCCCTTTTGTCTCTTCTCCCCTGCTGTACATTACTTACCCCCCAAGAGACCTCTAAATAGTCACATATTCAACACTCTCTTGCTCAGTCTAATTAGAGAGTAGTTTGCATCCTCTAATGTCTATTGGCAGTCATTTAATCACAATGCCAAAGCTTGGCAACTTTCTCTTTCTTGCCTCAGATGGTGTGTGAAGTGGGGAGAATAAAGGGTGTATAAAAGGGAGAAAGGTTGATATTAAGCATATATGGCAAGAATCTCCTCTTCTGGACCCCCACATGCCAATAATGTCACCCCACTATACATCTGCATATTTCACTCATTGTGTTTATGTTCTACTAGAGGCCTTGTGCACGGATTTGTGCACTGGTGGAGGGCCTGCAGAGATGGGCAGGCTGTGGGAGTGCTGCTCATCCAGGTGGGCCACGTCGTGTTCCCACTGTAGGAATGCACTGACCACAGTGAGCAGCTCCTGCATTGAGCATCTGCTCCCTGGTGGTCAGTGTGCATCAGAGCTACCGGTCAACCAGTCATTCTGGTTGTTTGCTGTTCGGTCGCTGGGCTTTTATTATATAGGTTTGTTAAGAATTGAGTCTCTAAAACATCAGTGACTGAAAACTTCGTTGAATAAACTAACAAATGCTTATGAAGTTTCTGCCAGTCGGTACCTTGCATTATTACTTTGCTGTGACTGTTAGTTTGTAGTTCCATTATGTATTTTTGAGACCAGGAGGAGCATTTTTACTTGACTTTTGTCTCATATTGAATCAAAATCAAAGGCTTTTTTTCTATTTGATTTGAAGGTACTAGAAAGCAACTTCTTGCTTCAGTATACCTTCCAAATTTTTGCCAGTTTCTCAAAAAGCTGAGAAGTCATTTATATGATTCCCTACAGGTTTTAGAGTTTTTAGGTTATTTTGAGATTATATAAATATGTTATATATAATTAAAATGTAAATACTTAAATAATGTTGTGTTTTATTTTTTTAATTCTAAAATGAGATTAGGTTTCTGTTCTTGGATCACTCATACAAAGATGAGAATAGATACCTTAAATATTAATTACTATTTTTAGTTTATATCCTTAATGGAAATTATACAGGTATATACCCATATCTACAAAAATGCTTTATATATGGCTATTCATAGTAAATTTTCTGATACATATTACATATAAAAACAAACTATCAATTATGTTATTTTTTTTTCTTTAAAATATCAGAGAACAGGAACTTTGGAATTAAGATTGAAGGAAAAATGTATCCTTTACTTATATTATTATTCAACATTGAAAAATTCAATAAACAGTACAAAAATTATATTTTATGTGTTATATTAAAGGAACAACATGGGGACATAGTCTTCATACATGTTAGAAACAAGTGCATATTTCCTAATTAGTAAGTTAAAATAGCTAATGTTTGCACTTTTATTCACATTATTTTATTTTAAATACTATAATTTATGCTTTATTACATTAAAATAATATACTGCATTTTATTATGTAGTTAATACCTCTGCTTCCTTTTGTTCTCTCTCATATCAAAATGCTTGTGTCACTAAATAAATCTTTATTTCCCATAACTCTGTGGTAACTACTTTTTTAAAAGATATATGGATTGTATGAAAATAAAGATGTTAACTTTCCAGTTCCCATTGTCTCCAAATGTCTTTAATAGCTTTCTTGTTGGAATGGAAAACTATAGTCCCATAATGTAATGTGCATTAGAATTACCCAAAAGCTAGTCCTAGACCTAGTACTACCACCTCTTTACTTAAGGACCTCAGAGGCCTCAGTTCTCCATTTTTAAAAAAGGAAATGACATGATAATTCAGATAGCATTCAACCCTGAACTTGGAAATAAGTAAAATTGGGAGAGCTCAGTCAATCACATTGACTATTAATGCACTATTTCTACCACCTTTTTCAGAAAAGTAAAGTAGATAAAAGAACTAATAGGAAATGCATCCAGGCTGAGACTATCTGGAATTGAACTCAATGTGTGGGAAGTCCTATTGATAATCCTATATAATAAAAGGGTAATAAGCAAATTGACCCTAACGGCAGAACAACCAGAACAACTGCTCGACCAGTCACTATGAGGTGCACTGACCACCTCTAGGTCTCTTTCCCTGGCCGACAGGCTCCGATTGTCCAAGGTGAATGGGAACTGGGGGTGGGTGGCAGGGGACATGGACATTGCCAGGCCAAGGCCACCACCCCGCTGGTCACCCCACACACAGAGAGTGACCCGCAGTGGGGGCAGGGCTGGTGAGAGGGTGGGAATGGCTGACCTCTCAGTCCCTTCCCCTGGCCTTCAGGCTCCGATGGCCAGATGGCAAAGGGGGAACTGGGGATGAGTAGTGGCCGGGGGGCAGTGACAGCTGCAGGCAGCTAGGGAAGATGGCCCTGATCGCAGGCCAGGCCTAGGGACCATAACCACATATTAATTTCGTGCACCGGGCCTCTAGTTTAATATATTTTTATTGATTGTTTTTTTAGAGAGAGAGGAAGGGAGAGAAACAGAAACATTGATGTGAGAGTGAACTATTGATCAGCTGCCTCCTACTGGGTATCAAGCATGCAACCCAGGTACAATAGGTAATGGAACCGACAACCTTTCAGTGCATGGGATAATGCCCAACCAACTGAGCCAAACCAGCCAAAGGCCTCATTGGTAATTTTTCAAACATTGTATCAAATGATTTGCACCAATATCCGCCATTTAAAAATAATGAATACCATCAATATTTTAACATTTTTTATTGTACTACCAAATGTTTTGTTGCTTTTTATCATCTTCACTATTACTTTATTTATTAAAAATATATTTAAGATATTACTGTGAAGTTGGTGTTGTGGTGAGCTTTGGCACAAGGCTTCTGACCTCATGTTTCTGACATTATAATGGGAAAATGATAGACACTAAATAATAAAAAAATAAATATGATGATTATAAAATAAATAAACATAGTATTGAAATGGAATGTAGCTGGTAAAGCTTTAAAGCTAACAAGAAGTAAAAACAGGAAATATTATTCTTTTGAAATAAAATTAAACATGATTGAGAAATTGTTTTAGAGATGTGGGTTAACTCTTTAATTGGCTGAGTTATTTACTAGTAAGTTTATATATTGTCATCTGAACAACAAAAAGATAAAAAAGAAGGATTTAGTTCATATTTAGTTGCAAACAAATTTTTTTAGATAATTTGTTGTTCTTTATGTTGGCTGAGAAAAAGGCAAAGAAGAGAATGACATCTTTGAAATGGTTGAGTGAAAAGGTGGTTTTATTTTATTTATTTTTTTGTCCAATTTTATTTGCAATGTTTAGGCATTAATTTTAAGAAAGAGAGTTAGGAAAATAAATCTTCTATATGAATCAAGTTCTGAGTCTCCTTTTCTTTCCATATTTAGTTATTTCCAAAATATAATATTATCTTTATTTCTATTTTTATTCTCTACCTTGTTATGACCACATCCACTTATAGTCAATAAAATTAATTGACAAGTTATTTTGCTTTTATAGGTTTTTCTTTTTGTAGAGGCATTAGGCAAATTGCTCCTTCACAGAAGCCATTACTTTATTACTTTATTCTTTTTTATAATGATCATTAAATAATCAAATTATAGTATCAAATGGACCAAATTTAATTTGTAAAAAAGACCTCAGACATGTTCAATATGAGAAACTGTAATTAGTAAATCTGAAAATCAATGGCATATTTATGTAAAGTTGACTCAAATAGGTTTTCCATGGTTAGACCATTGGTAATGTAAATTTTATCCCTAATCTGGGCTTGTCCTTGCTAGAAGATCAGGTCAATGACATATGTTACTAGAATCCACTGAAGTTTAGAGATTTCTTTTTAGATACTCAAAATCTTTTTATAGCTTGAGAATTTAAAAAGACAACAAAAATGATCTGTTTATAGCCAAGCAACATTAGAGATAAAAATTTTTGTCATTTAAATAATTAATTAAAAAATATGTGTGATATGTTAGGCATTCTATCCCAATTATTTTTATTGGTTTATTAATAAAGGCTTTTTTAAAAGTATAATAATGCTCAGATGCTAGGTCCAATCCTGGTCCTAGTTCACATCTTATTTTTTTAAATGTCTTATTTATCACTAAGCTTAGCAATTTGTTTAGTTTTTCTTTGCTCAATGATGAATGGTACATTTCTAGAATCAATTCTGATAAAAATGAGATACTTCAACATCTTCTCTGTCCAAAAATATTTAGTATGCAGAAGTATTCTACATATGACTAATCATAACATCGCTCAATAAAATACAAGAATATATTCCAGGACTATATTTAATGAAGAGGTGTTATTGGTAAGTGAAATTAATTTAACGCAGTTTTTGGAGGATTCAGAAAAAGAGGTGACAGCAGGGCAGAATTAATTTGAGCCTTAGCTCTAAGGCAAAAGCCTTGGATTAAATTTCCACTTTTAATTTTGACATTAGGCAGAACTAAAGTGATTTGAGCAAAGTTATTTTTGTGGTGAGGACATGGAGAGCTTTGTTTCTGTCAATGTGCCTGGGAAGCGGTGATCCAGCACTATTGTGTCATAGAATAAAGGAAAAACAAATGAACCTGGCACATTTAAAGTCTAGGCATTAGAAATGAACAGCCTTGACCACCTAAATATTTTAGATAATTCTTAAGAAATATCAAATTTTAAGTAAACCTTTCTCTAGCTGGATTGTTTGGATAAGTTAACTCATTCAGAGTGACTAGATGAATTGCTCTGTTTAGTCAAATTATGTAATCCAAGAGGTCTGGTGCACGAATTCGTATAACAGTGGGGTCCCTCAGCCTGGCCTGCGGGATCGGGCTGAAACCAGCTCTCTGACATCCGCTGAGGGGTCCCAGATTGTGTGACGGTGAAGGCCAAGCCAAGGGAACCCACCAGTGCACAATCGGGGCCAGGGAGGGACATGAGAGGTTGGCCAGCTCGGGAGGGCTCCAGGGTGTGTCCAGGCCCTCTTGCTTAGTCCTAATTGGCCAGTCACCAGCAGCAAGCTAACCTACCGGTCAGAGTATCTGCCCCCTGGTAGTCAGTGCACGTCATAGCGAGCTGTTGAGTGGCCTTAGCATATCATTAGCATATTATGCTTTGATTGGTTGAACGGACAACTGGACGACCAGACACAGCATATTAGGCTTTTATTATATAGGATTACATTTTCCTAAAATAATATTTTTGTTTTATTGGGCAAGTTGGTGCTGAGTTCTATTTTTTTAAAACAACATTTGAGCCGAAACTGGTTTGGCTCAGTGGATAGAGTGTCGGCTTGCGGACTGAAGGGTCCCAGGTTCGATTCCGGTCAAGGGCATGTACCTGGGTTGCAGGCACATCCCCAGTGGGAGATGTGCAGGAGGCAGCTGATCGATGTTTCTCTCTCATCGATGTTTCTAACTCTCTATCTCTCTCCCTTCCTCTCTGTAAAAAATCAATAAAATATATTAAAAACAAAACAAAAACAAAAAACAACATTTGAATAGTAGATGTTCAGGATTTTTTTAAAATATATTTTATTCTTTTTTTTTTACAGAGAAGAAGAGAGAGGAATAGAGAGTTAGAAACATCGATGAAAGAGAAACATCGATCAGCTGCCTCCTGCACACTTCCCACTGGGGATGTGCCCGCAACCAAGGTACATGCCCTTGACCGGAATCTAACCTGGGACCCTACAGTCCTCAGGCCGATGCTCTATCCACTGAGCCAAACCAGTAAGGGCAATGTTCAGGATTTTTAAGGTCTTCCTGAACTTATGGTATCAGTAAGAGGATCACATTTATATTTGTTCATTTAAATTCAGCCAAAATTAATTGAGCTTCTCCTTTGTGACAAGCATTGTGCTAAGTATCTGCAATATATATGAGGATAAAAAATTATAGTCCATATATCCAAGAAACTTACTATAAGGAGTAAGAAACTGAGTTAGTTATCAATGACTGTTTAGCAATTCACTCCAAAAATACAATGACCTACAATAGCACTCTAATTTATTATAATCTCATGGTTTCTGTGAGTCAGAAAGTCAGGAGTGGCTTCAGTACGAGAATCTGATGAGGGGTGTTTCATGTGGTTACAGTCAGATGTTGGCTGGAGTGGCTGACAAGAGCCATGCAAATGACTAGAAAGTTGGTGATGGCTGTTGGCTGGGGATTTAGTTTCTCTCCACATACACCTTCCTATTAGATTGCTTGAGTTTCCACACAGCAAGACATTGATTTCTCCCATAGTAAATAATTCCAGCAGCAATACAGAGGCTGTATTGGCTTTTATGAACTAGTGTAGGAAGGCAACACTATCACTTACTTTGCATGCATTTTCTCATACAGAATCACCATGATTCAATATTGGAGTGGGCTACACAGGACACATGATCATGAGAGCCATTTTGGAGGCTGGCTACCACAAAAATAAAAACCAAATCATTACAAAACAGTATATAAATGCAACAGTTGACATTACACACAAGGTAGATAATGAATAATTGTTCAGATAAGAATAATAAATTCATAATTATATATTGAAGAAGTACATATTCCAAATTGGAATTATGCTGTGAAAACTAATACATTTCCCTAATAAGATGAAATTGGATATATGAACAGTCAGTTTCTAGACATAAATATTTTTTATAATATATTTCAAATATCTAAGTCTGCATTTTCAGTGAAAGGGTAGATTCTTTTCTTATTAGAAAAATAAGTCAACTTATACAATATTGCCATACATAGGGGAAAACTTAAATATAATAGTTTTGATCATGTTTAATATATTTTTCTTCAGATTGTTCATCCTGGACAATAAAAATTTCATTGACAAATTTTTATTTAAGAACATGATTCTGAATAATTTTAAAGAACCAAATACTACAAACTGTAAATTGACAAGGGAAAAATGGTGATTGGAATGAATAACTCCCTTACTACTTTGATTAATGTTAATAGAAATTAAGCAAATCAAGCTTACATATAAATTAGAATTAGCCAGTTGTTTGAAGGATCCGGATTTTTGTGAGCATCAATAGTTTATGGAAATGACCTCAGTAGGAGTGGGCATATTTGTGAATTGTATCATGAGATGATTTCCACTCTCTCAAGCCTGATATCCTTCTGATGATCATTGAAAGTTTTAGGGATTTGATTTTTTAAAAAGTGTAAAATAATTAATACATTTATTTTTAAGAACAAGTAGAAAAGAATACTTTATAATTGTTTTAAGAGCCTGCCAAAGGAGCTGACACAGGACAAGATATCAAATTAGTGTGATCCCCTCCTACATTTCCTCGCTAATAGCACTAATTGTATATAGTATTTCATGGACCAGTAAAAATAATAAATCACAATAAAACATTCATACAATTTTGTAACTCTTGGTATTTTAATTAAACACCACAGCTAAATATCAGTGACATATTTAACTGAAGGTTATATTCTGTTTGTACCATTAGAATACCAAGTTTCCCTGTTCTCTTATTACACTTTCAAGAGTCACTTCTAATGAAGATGGCAGCCATCATTTAAATACACATCATTAGGTAAAGAACATAAATGTCAATAAAACATTTTCTATTAAGTATCAGGCTGATGGCACCATAAAAATGAAAATTTTTCAAGTTGTAAAATATAGTCAAAGTCATAATGGAGTACATTAATATGGTTTGGCATTCTCTCAGTATCCCTTAGTGAACTGAGAAAGAACTTTAATTAAAAATGATTTTGATTGCTTCACATTTATACTGTGAGAAACTTATAGTGTTTTCCAAGAAACTGTTCCTCACATAAAATTAAGTTAGATAGATGTACAGTACTTCTCAAGTAGCTTCATTTCATTCCATTTGAATTAAAAATTTTATTGGTTCTTATTTGGATTTATGCCAAACAAAGGGCTTTAATTTGTATGCACCCATTAGTGGCATAATCCCATGTTAGGCCATATGTGTTAGTCAATGTTTGTAAAATGTACATTTTCTATAATTGTTTCAAGAGTTTGCCAAAGGAGCAGACACAGGACAAGGTATCAAATGAGTGTGATTCCCTCCTATATTTCCTCATTAATAGCACTAATAAATGACCCTCCAAATTTGCCTGATTATATTTAAACTGCATTTTCCAAAAGAAAAATATTCTGAATATTTTGGTTTTCTTGTTTTTTAACTATATACCCATGCATACATTTAACTGTATTTTATAAATAAGTAACAAAAACAATTTTTAAAAAGAATTATTTCTGAAAACTCTAACTTCGAGAAAATTTTGTTCAGAATGTCAAGATAAACAGATATTCCAATCCTAAATCAGGAATTTTACTGTTAATCTTTCCAAAACCATTAATTTCTCATGAAAAATGTAGATTGGTGCTTAGCATTAATTTAAGAGCTTTGTTTCAATATGCTCTGCAAGGAAAATATTCATATTTTAAGGTTATATGACCAAAAAAATAAAACTAAAATCAGATGTATAAAAATGTAAACTAAAATTAGATGCATAAAGATGAAATATAAACCTGAGTCAGTCTAAAAAAGATGTAAAGGCAACCCTGCACTAGTTAATCTAAGCCTTTTGAAATATCACCTTATTCTTTTTGTTCTTTGGTATTGGGCATTAATGTACAGTTTTGAAGGAAAATCACAAGGGACTGGAGACACTTGCCCACTCCGAAAGGCATAGAAGCCATGTATTAAAGACAGACATCACAACTACACAACTAACCGCAGTTCTCAAGTAAGCAGCTGTTATTTTTAAAAGCAAAAGTAGGAAACACCGAACTGTAAGGATTCACCGAGTGAACATCTAAAATTTTGCATAAGAAATTCACATATGTGAATTCTTAATAAAAAGGAAAAATATATGAAAGGTCATCATGACCAGAACCTTTAATTGGCAAAAAGCTTGGGTTCCCACATCTTATCAAATCAATTTCATTTTTGAACTTTCTTTGAATTGAAGTCTCATTCCACTACGCTAGGGAAAAAAACAATGAGGAAATTTTAGCAACTCGTAAGATATCCTCAAATATCCATTTCCCCTAAATCCTTTGGTGATTGCTTAAAGGAATTATGCACTAGTTGCAGATACATACAGTAATAAAAAGTATCACTAAATTCCAGGCAGTGTTATCTATGAGGGTAGCACTGCTACTTGTGTACATAGAGTTACAAAATATATTAATTTATATATTTTTTCGTTCTATAAACATCCCCAGTATAGTACCAATCTATATATATAAAAGCCTAAGCAATCATTTGACCGGTGGACCATTTGATGGGTCCCTATAATGCGCACTGACCACCAGGGGCAGAGGTTCAATGAAGGAGATGCCCCCTGGTGGTCAGTGCGCTCCCACAGTGGGAGTGCTACTCAACTGACTGATGGGTGCCAGATGCCAGGCTCAAGGCTGGTGAGAGCAACTGTGGTGGTGAAAGCCTCTTCCATGGACACTCCCTCTGTGCTCCCCTCCCCTATTGGGACCAGGACCAAGATCAGGACTGGCATCCAAACTGACTGAGCACAAGCCTGCCGCACTTCTTTTTCATGGATGCACTGGATGGGTGCGTGGAGACCGCACTGGAGCGGCAGCGAGCCTACCAAGCGATGGTGGCAGCAGGTACAACAGGGTCTGGATGAGTAGGAGCAAAGTGGAACCCAGCTTGGGCTCAGGCTCCTGCAGCTTTGTGCACTACTACATCCCTTGGGGGATGATGGTCTGCCAAATTCGGCCAGATCCCCACAGGCACGCAAGGGACCTCGCTGGTGCACGAATCAATGCACCGGGCCTCTAGTAAACAAATAAAGAAAGAAAACACACACACACACACACACACACACACACACACACACACACACTTTGTACATGGAACAAAAAGGAATAAACCAATAAATTTGTTATGATTTAACATTTAAAAATAATTTTTTCCCAAAAAAACTTCTTATTCCTGACCTAAGCATGTTTTCTTATCTAAGATGATCAAAGATAAGAACTCTTTGATAAGAACTAAAGTAGTTGCCCTAACTGGTTTGGCTCAGTGGATAGAGCATTGGCTTGCAGACCAAAGGGTCCCATGTTCGATTATGGTCAAGGGCACATGCCCGGGTTGTGGGTTCGATCCCCAGAGGGGGGCATGCAGGAGGCAACCGATTGACAGTTCTCATCATTGATGTTTCTATCTATCTCTCCCTCTCCCTTCCGCTCTGAAATCAATAAAAATATATTAAAAATAAAAAAGAACTAAAGTAGTTGGCAGGAATATCCCATAAACTGAAGACTGTGAGAAATTTGTCATGTTCAAATATTTCAACTGGGTACTCAGACATTCTATCCATACCTGGAGACTTACTTAACCATTCTGGTGTATGCTGTGTTTCATCTGTGTAATGGGGAAAATAATAGTACCTAAAGACAGAAGTGCTCAGTCATACACTTTTTTGTAGCTTTTCTTAGCTTAAGATCTATATTTTTATTTTTAAAATATTATTCAGTTATAATGAAAACCCTAATAGAACTTTTTTCCAGGTGTAAATTTGTTATCCTTTATAACCAATATGCAGAAACATTTATTTTTATTTTGAATATATATTAAAATGAAATAGATCAAAATATCTGATGCAGTAAGTGTATAGTAGTTGGTAAATATTGCTTATAAACTGGAATTTATAACTTGAAGCGATCTTGTCATCTGCATTCCACTTATTCATGTGGATTAATCATTACTACATTTCTATCAGATGTGAGTCCCTATATGTGATGGGAAGCTCACTACCTCATGACAGAGGTTATGGCATGTCTAATTACAGCTAATTGTTAGTAAATTTGACTTTAAGTTCAAATACACCCTTTAATAACTAGCATTTTTGAATTCTATTAACTCCTGTGGAGAAACAATGAGTTTGCTTTCTTTTCTACACAATAGCTCTTTAAATATTTGAAGGCAATATCCTTGTCACCCTCAAGTTATTTCTTAATTGTAAAAATACCCAATATATTAGATTTGTTTTATTGGTTTTCTAGTGCATACAGTTTCAAGTTTCTTTATCTATATATCTATCTATATCTATATCTATATCTATATCTATATCTATATCTATATCTATATCTATATCTATATCTATATCTATATCTATATCTATATCTATATCTATATCTATCTATATCTATATAATAGATGCATATTGTTAAATTGATTTGTTGTTGCTGTTAAGAAAAAAACACTAAGAAAAATAAATGGCGAAGTGCAAAAAATGCTGGTATACTCATTAAAATGTGATTAGAAGTTTAAACTTCAAGTACATTAGCACTGACATTTTATCTTTTAAACGGTGTCAGGTAATGAAGGTCCACACAAGCAAGCGTTCTGTGTTGGCCCTTTAGTTGGAAGCACACTGTACTTGGACTTCACAGCAGGGAACTGTCAGGCCCTGCTCTCCTCTGTGCTGCTTCCCTCCAAGTGTGAGCTTGCAGCTGGCTCCAGCATATGGTGGTGTATGGAGATATTTTCGGGGGTCCACTGCCTCAATCACTGTTTAATGATTAATTACTGCAGTCTGATGTCAGGGTGAGACATTCAGTGCTTCAGGTAAAAATCTTAACTATAGAAAATGACAGCAAGCAGAGTTTTGAAAGCTGAGTTAACTTTGTATTTCTTCTGATGAATTACTTGCTTTTTCTATTCACTTGTAAAGAGTAAGGTAAAAAAGAAAAGAAAAGGAAACCACACACACAAAATCGTCAAGTAGCAAACGCCAACAATGACAGGGGTGGTATTCAGCAGAACAGTCTATGATTGTCACTCACAACGAGAATAGTGCAGACAGATACACAATAACTAACTCCACTGGAAACCAAGCAAACAACTTTCAATTGACATTCCAGGACATAATGGATCTGAGCTGTGAAAAGATTTTTCTAACAATGTTCCTAGTAAGCAAATAAGGGTGAGATAAATTTTCTACCAATAGATGGTTTTGAACTTTCTACATACTGAAGAAAGAGGTGGCAATATTCTTTGGCCATAGTTATCTATAAAACAAATAAACTGGTAAAAAGTCCAACCTGGTATTCAATTATAGTAATATAACTTGTCTCAATAATTGCATATAACTCAGAATCATTTATGTTGAAATAAGTTTTAGTTTAAGAAACAATACCAATTAACTAACCTAATCTAATTATACAACTAAAAATAAACTTTGGATTCTGATAAATTTAGATCACAATTTAAAATAATCAAAGAATTATTAAAAATTGTTAATGAATTAAATTAATCTATATTTTATTTTAAAATTTTAATTATTGTTAGTAATCATTTGGCATTTTTTTTTTCTCATTGATGTCTGTTTTTCCTAATTATAATTAATCTGAAACAAGCTCAAACTATTTGTAGGGAACCAGAAATATTTTTAAAAATCTACTAAATAGCTGTTATTCAGTGCTATTGGTTAATATGCTTTGCATACACTTTGGCAAGGGACTAAGAGATGATTGGAAATATTTTAAGAGTGTGAAACAATTTACTGAGATCAATTAGGATTCCAATGTTCATGTATTGAATGGGTCCCAATAGATCATACTTTATAAATGAATTCTTTCAAATAGAGATTTACAAATTTATTATGTAGAATTCAGATTATACTTTTAATTACATAATTTTATAAATATGGGTTAGATTTCTAGGCCGGACTGCCAAAATATTTTAACTTAAAATTGAATGTGTATATTTACAATAAAAATATAGTAATAAAGGTTACTGTGAGATAATGTATGGTATTGCAACTATAAGATTAGTAATGTTTATGTTTGCTTTTTAAAAAATGTATAGGTTCGCCCTAGCTGGTTTGGCTCAGTGGAAAGAGTGTTGGCCTGTGGACTGAAGGGTCCTGGGTTCGATTCCTGCCAAGGGCACATGCTCAGGTTGCTGACTGGGTCCGCAGTAGAGAGTGTGCAGGAGGGAGCCAATCAATGATTCTCTCTCATCATTGATGTTTCTATCTCTCTCCTTTACTCTCTGAAATCAATAAAAATATATTTTTAAAAATGTATAGCTTCCAATTTTGGGTTCGGAGATCACATGCATTTCATTCCGTATTCTCAGCAATGAATAATAATTCAAATTAGCCCTAACCGGTTTGGCTCAGTGGATAGATCATCGGCCTGCGGACTGAAAGGTCCCAGGTTCAATTCCAGTCAAGGGCATGTACCTTGGTTGAGGGCACATCCCCAGTAGGAGGTGTGCAGGAGGCAGCTGATGGATGTTTCTCTCCCATCGATGTTTCTAACTCTCTGTCCCTCTCCTTTCCTCTCTGTAAAAAAATCAATAAAATATATATTTAAAAAATAATAATAATTCAAATTATTCTACAGATGCCTATGACAAGCAAAAAGAGTCCTAACTCATTAGTTTCAAATATGTATTGATCACCTGCAAGTCACATGGTTACTTCTGAGGGACTTCTCTAAAGAGAACAAAATAAGGCAAAATCTCAAATCACTAAATAAATATAGATTTTTTTTTAAAAAAAGAGAAGAATTACAATTTTAAAATTACTTTTATTTTCTCTGTCATAGGCAGATATAGAGAATTCAAATAAATATTATACATAGACCTCAGGACATAGTAGAAATATTGTTCATTTTTACAGCATTGTTTTCTCCAACATTTAAGTCATTTTTAAACCTATTACAATTATAAATAGGCAATTTACGTTGCTTCTGGTCTGTATGGCTAAATCATTTAAATATTTTAAATTCATTGTAGATCACTGTTGCTCATTTTGAGACCCAATCAGTGAGTTCCTGCCGGGGTCCAGCCCCAGCGGGTCCAGGGGTCACCAAAGGCGTGGACGGAGTCGGTGAAGAAGGAATGACACGGAGATAGCGTTCAGTTGATCAGCAGCCTAGCCAGGATCTCTAGCCAGGATCTCCAGCGAAGTTCTGGTCTGGATCTCCAGCCAGGTTCAGTCACCAGGTTCTAGTCAGGTTCTCTTGCCAATTTCTGTAGTCAGGTTCAGTCCAGGATCTTTTGCCATGTTCTCTCCAGCGAAGTTCTTCTGTCTGCAGAGAACGTTCTGTGTAGGTTCTGTGCCTAGGTTCCGTCTCTCCTGGTTCTGTCTTCTTACATCTGTATTTATACCAGTTGATTCCAATCCTATCAATCTCTATTTCAAAGGTTAGGACGTTTCTTATCTCCATTCCAGGGAGTAAAGATTATGTAGCTTAAGCATGATTGTTCATAGTTAAAGTGATTAATTACCCGCCTGGCACTTAGTTGAGGGGATTTATTCCCTCCCTAACTTCAGGGGAAAATCCCTACCTGGGGAAACAACCTTTCTCAGAGACCTTGGTTAAAACACATAGTGCCAAGAAGGTGAGCAAACATATTAAGAACAGTATGCCATATATGCCAGGTCCTTTGAAACAGCAAGGATGGACCGGCTCCCGGCAAATTCCCCCTTTTTTATTTTTTAAAAAGCAGGCATTAAAAAGAAAAACCCCAAATGTTCTCTTGTATCCATTTTTAAGAGTAGGATTGGCACTTTCCGCTATTACCTGAGTCCTGATCTATCATCCCAGGGAGAGCTTGCCAATCCTGCACTTTCCCAGGGTGGAAAGGCTGCAGTGGGGTTAAGGATAAGGCTCCTTGGGCCTCCCTCCTCCCATGCCTTTACATTTACCTTTCCGGCACCTTTCCTTCCTCAGAAAAGCATGGACATACTTCTTGTATAAAACATTCTGTCTGACTGGGCATAACCTTAACTCCTCTGCTAGCAAGCATATGTGTTAAAATATCAATACAGAGTCTTTTTTCTTTGGACTCAGTATGGCACATCTTCTCAATCTAAGTTCTGTACTATCCACCTTCTTACCCTACTTATTCTTTATAGGGGGGTCTGTAGCACCCTGGTGGAGTCCTATCCGTCCCGAATGTGGGGGTTCTCAATGGTGGGGGGGCTTACCAATGGGAATCCTGTTCCAGGGGTTCCCAAAGGTGTGGACGGAGTCGGCGAAGACTATCCACCCTCTTCCTACGGTGGAGTCCGATCCATCCCGAGAGCGGGGCGCTTACCTAGGGGTCCCTGTTCGGGCGCCAGATGCCGGGGTCCAACCCCAGCAGGTCCAGGGGTCCCCAAAGGTGTAGACGGAGTCGACGAAGAAGGAAGGACACGGAGACAGTGTTCAGTTGATCAGCAGCCTAGCCAGGATCTCCAGCCAGGATCTCCAGCCAAGTTCTGGTCTGGATCTCCAGCGAAGTTCTGCTTAGGATCTCCAGCCAGGTTCTGTGTCCATGTTGTCTTGCTGGGTTCTCCAGCCAGGTTCTCCAGGTTCTCCAGCCAGGTTCTGTAGCCAAGTTCCCTCACTAGGTTCTCCAGCCAGGTTCTGTCCAGGTTCTCCAGCCAGGTTCAGTTACCAGGTTCTAGTCATGTTCTCTTGCCAATTTCTGTAGTCAGGTTCAGTCCAGGATCTTTTGCCATGTTCTGTCTCTAGGTTCTGAGGCCAGTTTCTGTCCAGGATCTTTTGCCATGTTCTCTCCAGCGAAGTTCTTCTGTCTCTAGAGAACGTTCTGTGTAGGTTCTGTGCCTAGGTTCTGTCTCTCTTGGTTCTGTGTTCTAAGTTCTGTCTGTAGGTTCTGTCTTCTTAGTTCTGTGTTCTAAGTTCTGTGTCTTGCTGTCTTGTTACATCTGTATTTATACCAGTTGCTTCAATCCTATCAATCTCTATTACAAAGGTTAGGGCATTTCTTATCTCCATTCCAGGGAGTAAAGATTATGTGGCTTAAGCATGATTGTTCGTAGTTAAAGTGATTAATTACCCGCCTGGCACTTAGTTGAGGGGTTTTATTCCCTCCCTAACTTCAGGGGAAAATCCCTACCTGGGGAAACAACCTTTCTCATAGAGGTGACCTTGGTTAAAACACATAGTGCCAAGAAGGTGAGCAAACATATTAAGAACAGCATGCCATATATGCCAGGTCCCTTGAAACAGCAAGCATGGACCGGCTCCCGGCAAATTCCCCCTTTTTTATTTTTTAAAAGCGGGCATTAAAAAGAAAACCCCGAAATGCTCTCTTGTATCCATTTTAAGAGTAGGATTGGCGCTTTCCGCTATTACCTGAGTCCTGATCTATCACCCCAGGGAGAGCTTGCCAATCCTGCACTTTCCCGGGGTGGAAAGGCTGCAGTGGGGTTAAGGATAAGGCTCCTTGGGCCTCCCTCCTCCCATGCCTTTACATTTACCTTTCCTTCCTCAGAAAAGCATGGACATACTTCTTGTATAAAACGTTCTGTCTGACTGGGAGTAACCTTAACTCCTCTGCTAGCAAGCATATGTGTTAAAAGATCAATACAGAGTCTTTTTTCTTTGGACTCAGTATGGCACATCTTCTTAATCTAAAGATCAATACAGAGTCTTCTTTCTTCGGACTCAGTATGGCACATTTTCTCAATCTAAGTTCTGTACTATCCACCTTTGCCGGGAGCCGGTCCATCCTTGCTGTTTCAAGGGACCTGGCATATATGGCATACTGCTCTTAATATGTTTGCTCACCTTCTTGGCACTATGTGTTTTAACCAAGGTCACCTCTATGAGAAAGGTTGTTTCCCCAGGTAGGGATTTTCCCCTGAAGTTAGGGAGGGAATAAAACCTCTTAACTAAGTACCAGGCGGGTAATTAATCACTTTAACTACGAACAATCATGCTTAAGCTACATAATCTTTACTCCCTGGAATGGAGATAAGAAACGCCCTAACCTTTGGAATAGAGATTGATAGGATTGGAATCAACTGGTATAAATACAGATGTAAGAACACAGAACTTAGAATACAGAGCTTAGAACACAGAACCTACTCAGAACCTAGAGACAGAACCTAGCGAGAGAACATGGCAAAAGATCCTGGACTGAACCTGACTACAGAAATTGGCAAGAGAACCTGACTAGAACCTGGTGACTGAACCTGGCTGGAGATCTTGGCTAGAGTTCCTGGCTAGGCTGCTGATCAACTGAACACTGTCTCCGTGTCCTTCCTTCTTCGCCGACTCCATCCACACCTTTGGGGACCCCTGGACCTGCTGGGGTTGGACTCCGGCACACCTTCTTACCCTACTTATCCTCTATAGGGGGGTTTGCAGCACCCTGGTGGAGTCCTATCCGTCCCGAATGTGGGGGTTCTCAATGGGGGGGGGGGGCTTACCTAGGGGAATCCTGTTCCAGGAGTTCCCAAAGGTGTGGACGGAGTCGGCGAAGACTATCCACCCTCTTCCTATGGTGGAGTCCTATCCATCCCGAGAGTGGGGCTTACCTAGGGGTCCCTGTTCTGGCGCCATTTGCTGGGGTCCAACCCCAGCAGGTCCAGGGGTCCCCAAAGGCGTGGACGGAGTCGGCGAAGAAGGAATGACGCGGAGACAGCGTTCAGTTGATCAGCAGCCTAGCCAGGATCTCTAGCCAGGATCTCCAGCCAAGTTCTCGTCTGGATCTCCAGCGAAGTTCTGGCTAGGATCTCCAGCCAGGTTCTGTGTCCATGTTCTCTTGCTAGGTTCTCCAGGATCTCCAGCCAAGTTCTGGTCTGGATCTCCAGAGAGGTTCTGCTTCAGATCTCCAGCCAGGTTCTGTGTCCATGTTCTCTTGCTAGGTTCTCCAGCCAGGTTCAGTCACCAGGTTCTAGTCAGGTTCTCTTGCCCATTTCTGCAGTCAGGTTCAGTCCAGGATCTTTTGCCATGTTCTCTCCAGCGAAGTTCTTCTGTCTGTAGGTTCTGTGTAGGTTCTGTCTCCTTAGTTCTGTGTTCTAAGCTCTGTATTCTAAGTTCTGACTCTTGCTGTCTTGTTACATCTGTATTTATACCAGTTGATTCAATCCTATCAATCTCTATTACAAAGGTTAGGGCGTTTCTTATCTCCATTCCAGGGAGTAAAGATTATGTAGCTTAAGCATGATTGTTCATAGTTAAAGTGATTAATTACCCACCTGGCACTAGTTAAGAGGTTTTATTCCCTCCCTAACTTCAGGGGAAAATCCCTACCTGGGGAAACAACCTTTCTCAGAGACCTTGGTTAAAACACATAGTGCCAAGAAGGTGAGCAAACATATTAAGAACAGCATGCCATATATGCCAGGTCCCTTGAAACAGCAAGCATGGACCGGCTCCAGGCAAGTTCCAACAAAGGTGGCAGAGACAGAACTTTAAGACTCTAAATATTCAGTTGGCAAACTACAGATGATAAGAATTGGATGATTTGACCTATTATGATTCCTAGACTGTTTCCACATTCCCCAAAGTGCTGCCACAGTTTAGCTCTGAAATGTTATTACTTTGAATAGCCACAGAACACATTTTGGGCTTGTGTTAGCTGCACAGAGAAAAATAATGAGGAAATGATAAAGGAACAGATTCAGGGCATGCCTGTTTTACAGGATCCTGAAGATAGTCATGGTATAAAGTTGAGAATTTCTGATATAAGTTAATCTTGATTATTGTTGAAATGGCCATGCAATCGCAAGATCAGCAAGCACAATTCCTAACCACAAATATTACAAAGGTACCAAACTCATTCAGCCTACTCTAAACCTGAAATAGAAGCATTCTAATTTCATTTGGTTGGTCTGGCATATTTATATCCCAATTTAATGAAGCCTGAAGAGTCAAACTAGTAGTGTTATGATGAGTTAACACCACAGCTTTGATTGCTCACCATCCAAATAGCAAAATTTCCTAATATCATTTTATGGGACTTAAAAGACATTAAACTAAATATGATTGCTGCTCCATAAAATGGTAGAATAGTTTTTCATATACTGTATATATGCAAATACAATATTCCATCTCAACCTCCAGTGCCCATAGTAACTTACCCTTACAGCTTGGATTGAATAACTATTATTGGTTTACACCCTTCTAAATCTTGCATTTTGTGTAAATAAGACAGAGCTAAGCTTTCAAAAAATAGAACAATGCCTTATACACAATACCATCTTGTTTAAAAGCTTTGCCTCATTATGCAAAGTATCCTTACCCATTTGAAATAAATTCATAATACACTGAAGACAATGCATATGACCTGAAAATTACAAGGAAATCTTCTTAATGTCAAATGTTTCATATGTCTCTCATTCCTTCAGAGAAATGGTGGGCTAGGGGTAGGGGAGTCAGAAGAAAAGGAAATTACATTCTAAAAGTACCAACTCAAGTGGGTATATACTGTAGGGACATTCAATTTCTAGCTTTTAAAAGCAGCAGTTAATGTTATATCACTATTTTATCAGTCACTCAGGAATCCCCAGGTTCCAAAGCCCTCATATAGTTATGAATGTCAGCATGTACATCTCAGAGTTGCAGAGACTTCTTGTGAGGTTCATTTTTTCCCTTCAAATTAGTTGGTGTAAAAAGAATAGTGTAAGGTAGACTACCTTACATGGAAAAATAACAAGGTAAGGCCCCAAGATGTACCTAAAATATATGCCTTTAGTTGTATGAAAGGCTTCCTCTTCCCCCACCCCTCGTGATACGCTCAGTAAACTTTCCTTTATGGCTTTTTCCACTTTTTTCACTGACATGATGACAACCATGACAATCATATTTTATAGTGGTATGCTCTTTAATGCACTGATGTGTAAAATAGGTTTACTTCACTTAACACTGCTCTTTACTGAAGGGACTATGTCACAATTACTTAGCTATAATGATAGGAAAAACTCAAAATAGCCTTACTTTGGGTAAGCATCACAAGTTAGGATATATGTCTGGACTATCCAGCTTTGCCAAACTTCTTTTTGCTTTGTCTCTCAAGTATATATTCACTGATAGGACCTGGAATTCTATTCTGCTTTTATTTCCAGCCTAACAGCCCTTGACTGTTATTTTGAAATTGGAATAATATTCATTTTAAATTTAAATAAATTTAAATCCATGTCTTTTTTGAGTCTTAAAATGAGCATCTTTCCATACATCAATTAAATTACATTGATTATATTGCATGGTTTCAAAATTTAAATGTGCTAAATTACCTGTATTTGATATAGAAAGCAAGTGCTTAGAAATTCTTGCATCAAAATTAAAATGATCATTAATCAAACCATTCAAAAAGCATATAGAAAGAGCCAATAGAAATAGGATATTGAAATCACTAGGCACCAAAACATTAGAGAGTTAAGGTCCAAACTAAGTGGAAATACACATATACCACTTTCACCAGAAATTTCAGAACTCTTAAAACCATAAGCCATATTAAGAATTCTATATAATAAAAGGGTAATATGCAAATTGACTGAACAGCAAAACAACTGGTCGCTATGATGCACACTGACCACCAGGGGGCAGATGCTCAATGCAGGTGGTCAGTGTGTTCCCACAGGGGGAGCGCTGCTCAGCCAGAAGCTCTGAGCTGGGCTCACAGCTAGCAAGAGCAGCAATGGTGGCAGGAACTTCTCTCACCTCAGGGGCAGTGCTAAGGATGTCCGACTGCCAGCTCCCCAGGGAGTGGGCCTAAGCTATCAGTCAGACATCCCCCAGGTCTCCCAGACTGCAAGAGGGCACAGATCAGGTTGAGAGACACCCCCACCGCCCCCCCCACCCCCCGAGTACACGAATTTTGTGTATTGGGCCTCTAGTTAAAATAAGGGTTAGAGTATAGAGAAATAAGAATATTTTTCTGAGGAGCATATCTTTCAAGAAAGGTGGTGACACTGTTGTTAATTAAGTAGTTATTAATAATAGAAAAGTAGCAAAGGTCAAATATTATAGGCTGTTATAGGTTTTATACTCCCAGGGAGCCACTGGTCTATTCCTAGTAGATTGCTGGGAGAAAAGACTGGACAGGAAGAAGAATGGACACATGCCTAGTAAAGTTGGGGTGGTATCAAGAAGGTACTTATCTGTCAGTCACACCTGGTAACAGGTCAATAGCCAAAAATGGGCATGCCTATGACAAAGGCATTAATTACATTTCGGATATTTCATGCCCTATACCAGGGGTGGGAAACGTCCAGACCAAGGGCCATATAAGGCCCACGAAGTCATTTGATCTGGCCCTGCCAAGGCATTAGGGGCAAGTTAATGAAATATTATACCAAATATAGCAGGCTAAATTGGTAATTTTACATGGCCCACAGTGATGATGTAAATATCCAAATGGCCCTTGGCATAAAATAGCTCCCCACCCCTGCAAAGGAGTTTGTACTCTCTTGGTTCTTCTTATGCTCTCGGGACTCTTATTGGTCATGGCCCACTCCCCTGCATTCATCCACATGGCCCACGGCCATGCAGACCATACACACACTGGACTAATGAACTGTAACTATCCTGATGCTGTACTGAACCCAGCTCCAACATGGAAAGGAAACTCTGGACACTGGTTTTGCTTCTAGTGTCACTGAAACCCCAGCTATACTTCTTTTCTGACTGGAATGGGGCTTTGGAAACCCTGTGATGAAATTCCACACACATAAAAATCACTCATCCTCCAGTGTGAGTCTCTGAAAATTCTTTTCCTCCAGATATCATAAGGACCCCACTCTTCAGAACCATGTGGAAAATAGGACACACCAATTTCTCGGATAACTTTGTTCTGTGAGAAAACTTCACCCCAACTAATGGGATATGATGCTTTCAGAAAGTATCCTGCCCTTGATATATCAGGCACATTGATCCCCTGTTTGATAAATCTAGAAACAAGAGACTAACTCTTATAGTTATGGAGTAGGAAACACTTACTACAGTGATATAGCACTGCACTTGCTGAATTTCTGAGGATGCAAGTGTTCCTATGCAACAGATGGGAGCCCCATGACAGAGAGTGGTGTTGACTTAGAATCACATTGGATTCTGTCTAAAGGGCTACCTAATAGGTATCAAGACATAGAAGAAACTAGAAGATAACTTCTAGGGATGAGAAAGAATTCCTTAGTTTTCCTGAAGAAGGGATCTTTAGGGGAGAGGATCATTGAATCCTGGAAAATTGATGAAAGAGGTCTTGGAAAGGATGAGTCATATTTAAACTTCTACCGGAGTCAATGAAACCAATACAGCTCATAGGATACCATCCAAGTAAAAATGTGTTTCCTTTACCCTTACCATTTCTCGTTTTGTTTTTTTTCCCACTGACCCTTCAAATAGTCCAAACTGACTAGCAAAGCAGTGTATGGGGTTAAAAAACCAAACAAACAAAAAAGTTCAAGATGGAGAGTTGGAGAAGAAACTAACAAATGCCCTTTAATACTAATAGATTTTCAATATGAAACAGGCTCCATCTGGGCAGAGAGGGAATGTACTTAATGCTGAACCAAACAAAGGCTTGAAGAAAGGAGATTTAACACTGGCATATATCCTCTAGCACCATTCCATGATGATACTTCAAGGATAAAAGCTAGGGCATTTGTTATTTCAAATCCAGTAAATAACAATTCTATATTTTTTGACCAGAAAAAAACATTCATCTTGCTTGTGATCTGTAGTTATTAATTTCCAAAAAAATTTAACCAGAATAGGGGGGAAAGGCCACAAATAACATATTGGTTTCTCTGGAAAATACATTTATTTCTGCCTTCATTGTGAAGAATATTTTTGCTAGGTACAGAATTATATATTGGCCATTTTTTTCCCAGACAAAATTCTGGTGTTCTTTGGTTTTAATTGTTTCTTTTCTGAAATCAGCTGTCATTGTGGTCAGTAATATAGAGGCAATAAACTCTCTTTTCTTTGGCTGCAATCAAAATCACCTGTATGCTATTTTTTTCAAAATATATCAGTTCTGTGTACTTTCATGTGGTATTTTTCAGTTTCTCAGGGTTTCTTCACTCTGTACTCTATATAAATATAACTTTCATTTTCTTTTTGTCCTTCTGAGATATCAGTTACATGCAATTTTGATTCTTTTCACAATGTATGATGTGTCTTTTGCACCTTTTTTGTATTGTATGTTCTCTTGTCAGTCCATGCTTCAATTTAAACATTTTACTCTAATCACTTTTTTTTTCCGGTTGTCTTTAATGGCTATTAAACTCATTCACTGAGTTCTGAATTTCAGTAACTGCATTTTTCATAAAAATTTCTATTTTTTATTGTTTTTAATTATCTATAAAACTCCTCCATTATTTGAGCATGGGAATCACATTTTTATTTACATATGCCTTTAATAATTTTAGGCTTTTGATGTATTATTATTATTATTTTTTTACTCCTAGTTTTTGTGTATACCTGGTTTCTTTTAATTTAATGGTGTCTATTTAGAATGAAAATGATTGAAGATCACATAAAGCTCTGAATTATACTATCTCCATTCACAGAAAGTCCACTTTTGACTTTGGCATGAGGTCAAGTTGGGAGTACATCACCTTTATCTAGTCCGATATTGAGCTAATTTAAAAATTGGCTTCAGTTTTTGTGAGAACATCTCTTTTGTTTGCTGTCATCTTACAATGCAGCTATCGGGATCCGATTCTGAATCCATAGAATTTACCAGGACACTACTCTTTGGTGAATTTTGGACTCCAATTTTTATATTTTTAGCCCCATGAAACTTTCTAAAACTTCTCAATATTTCAACTATAATTTTGAAATAAATTAAAAAAGTTACAGAGAAAGTGGTACCAATATCTGCCTCTGTTTACTAGGGTTCCCTTATTTCAATAATTTTATTTTGTCTGCAAGTTATTGACACCCAAATGTCTCTCTGACACTTTTAAATAAATATACATCTGTAAGTTTCAAACAAACATAGACATGCATTATGTATATAGGTAAGTGCAAATATATGTCTAACATAAATAGCATATATACAATATCATACATATATAATTACAGAGACAGCTCTAAGAAAGGGTTGAAGACTGTTGCATTCATGTTGATGTTAAAGAATGTTTTTGTGGCAACACTACATAATTACATATTTGATCACAGTCTCTTGCACGTAACAAAAACAGCAGACATTGTGGGTTCTTATGTAAGGTCAGCATGATGCTGCAGACACAAATTAGTGTAATTTATTCTTTGGCATATCAAGTTTCTTTAAAAATTTCACCCCTTGTTAATTCTGGAATAATATTTTTGTCAGAGTAATGTCTAATTTACAAGTAAAGAATAAAATATTAATGAAAAATAGAAGTTCTAATGATGAGGCATTAGTTGTAATTATAATTGCAATATTTGGATAATTATTATTTCTCTGTCTGGGATAATTTCAAGTTACAATTTTTCTTAAACTCACCATTTGTCTCAGATTAACATAAGCCTTTAGGTTGTAAAATTATTGAGCAAAGAGTTTACAATTCAAAAATAATGACAATAGTTTTTTTAAAAAATATATATATTTTTATTGATTTTTTACAGAGAGGAAGGGAGAGGGATAGAGACTTAGAAACATCGATGTGAGAGAAACATCGATCAGCTGCTTCCTGCACACCCCCTACTGGGGATGTGCCTACAACCAAGGTACATGCCCTTGGCCGGAATCAAACCTGGGACCCTTCAGTCCGCAGGCGGACGCTCTATCCACTGAGCCAAACTAGTTAGGGCAGTGGTCGGCAAACTGCGGCTCGCAAGCTACATGCGGCTCTTTGGCCCTTTGAGTGTGGCCATGAAGTTTCAATCGCACTGTACATGTGCGCCTGCACGTGGTATTTTGTGGAAGAGCCACACTCAAGGGGCCGCAGTTTGCCGACCACTGAGTTAGGGTGACAATAGTTTTCTATATATATGATTTAAAATAAAAAAATCCTAAATGGTTAAAAGTTCTAATAGGAAAATAAGAGTTAGATGAATGCAAAATTTTAGATGTGTGTGAGGCAAAAGTAAAACGAGTAAGGTTTTAGTCTTTTATTGATTACTAGAGGCCTGGGGCATGAAATTTATGCACTGGGGGGGATGTACCTCAGCCCAGCCTGCACTCTCTCCAATATGGGCCCCTTGGGCCTAAACCAGCAGTCGGACATCCTTCTCACAATCTGGGACTGCTAGCTCCCAATCACTTGCCTGCCTGCCTAATTGCCCCTAACCACTCCCCTGCCAGGCTGATTGATGCCTAACTGCTCCCCTGCCAGCCCAATCACCCCCAACTGCCCTCCCCTGCCAGCCTGGTTGCCCCAATTGCCCTCCCCTGCAGGCCCAGTCTCCCCCAACTGCCTTCCTTTGCCAGCCCTGTCACCCCTAAGTGCCCTCCCCTGCTGGCCTGATTGCCCACAACTGCCCTCCCCTGCTGGCCATCTTGTGGTGGCCATCTTGTAAAGACATGGGGGCAGCCATCTTGTGACCACATGGGGCTGGCCATCTTGGGTGAGGGTGTGATGGTCAATTTGCATATTGCCTCTTTATTATATAAGACTAGAGGCCTGATGCATGAAGATTCATGCAAGAATAGGCCTTCCTTCCCCTGGCTGTCAGCATTGCCTTCACTCTGGCCAGAGCCACCTTTCCACCTTCCCACACTGCCCAGAGGCCCGGAGTGGCTGGGGCCGTGCAGAACACCTGCACCCCGCCCCGCCCCCAGCCGCTCGGCACCTGTTGGGTTAATTTGCATATTCACTCTTGATTGGCTGGTGGGCGTTGCGAAGGTACCGTCAATTTGCATCTTTCTCTTTTATTAGTGTAGATACTTTCATTCAGTGTAAAATTATAAAGAAAAATTATAATCATAGTATTTGTATATTTGCACATTTCTAAGTGCATGTCCATATACTATTCACAATTTTAACAATACTTATTAGTTTGATGTGTTCATATCATGTGTTAGGCATTATTTTTTTTTAATATATTTTATTGATTTTTTACAGAGAGGAAGGGAGAGAGATAGAGAGTTAGAAACATTGATGAGAGAGAAACATCGATCAGCTGCCTCCTGCACATCTCCTACTGGGAATATGCCTGCAACCCAGGTACATGCCCTTGACCGGAATAGAACCTGGGACCTTTCAGTCCGCAGGCCGATGCTCTATCCACTGAGCCAAACCGGTTTTGGCATGTTAGGCATTATTATAACATCTTTGCAGTTCTCTGAGGAGAATATTAATACTTCCCTCATTTTTTAGATGGAAAGTTAACATACAGAGACATAACATGGTTATTTCAATTTGAACAATTGATAAGAGCCAATCAGTTCAGTAGACCAAATTTCAATAGGCTGAAGTTTGTGAATTAGACTCTAAAGTCTACACCAGTGGTCCTCAAACTACAGCCCGCAGGCCACATGCAAATACAAATATTATATTTGTTCCCATTTTGTTTTTTTAATTCAAAATAAGATATGTGCAGTACGCATAGGAATTTGTTCATAGTTGTTTTTTTTAAACTATAGTCCAGCCCTCATATGGTCTGAGGGACAGTGAACTGGCCCCCTGTTTAAAAAGTTTGAGGACCCCTGATCTAGACTCTAAAGACAGTGACATAAGACAAAAGATACAATAGCTTAATAATTCAGTTAATAATTTATTTATGTGGAACAGTAATGTTAATACAAATTCAGTTTATGTTATACTATAAAATGCAAATTTCTCTCTATGCTAAATTGTCAAATAAGTAATACACACTAAGTGTATATACATGAAGAAAGGAGACTAATTATAAGAAAAATTAGTTTACTGCCTGCAATGGTCTACATGTTATCACTTTAATTGTTTTTGAACACTGTTTTAAATTGTGTACATTAAATATTTCTTCTTAACGCAAATACAATTTGCATTAAGACACTGTGGTTTCTATAAACTAATTTACTTCACGGGGAAAAAGGAACAGTACTGAGAGACACAATCAGTAATATTCCTTCTTTCCAAGAAGTCTTCTGAGCACCAGAAGTATTTCAAGTCCAAGTAGATATAAAAAGTATTTAATTAAAAAGTATTACTTTCATTATATAAATATATAATTTATATAAAATTTATATATTACAGAAATTTATTCACGTTAATTGACTATGTAAAAGACTAACATTTGAATTATATATGTATCAAAACAATAATTTTAAGGCTCTTAATTCTCAGGGCAATCCATAGTTAGTTAGTTAAATGGCACAAATATTATATTTTGAAGTTTTCAAAACCCTAACTTTACTTCTAGAATTTCTAGAATTTTCAAAGGAAATGCTGGTTTTAAAATGAGATATGTGGTGAATATCACATGCAAAGAACTTAATCATGTTTCAATATTTTGAGAAAAAAATGAATTACTATAAAGCATTTAGAAGCAGAAATAATTAAAAATTGTAAATTCAATTAAAATTAAAAATTTAGTGTTCTGTGAATAAAAACTAAGCAGCATACAGTCTACAACAACCATAATTTTTGTAAGTGATAAAATGCATACACATATGAGACATAAAGCTATTTATCCTACATAGTTATGTACATATCCACGGACAAATTAAAAATACATTAAAATAAATGTTACATGGGGAGGAGTTGTGATTCTGTTAAAACTGAAGGTACAGGGAAAATATTTTGCCCTAACCGGCTTGGCTCAGTGGATAGAGCATCGGCCTGCGGACTGAAGGGTCCCAGGTTCGATTCTGGTCAAGGGCATGGACCTTGGTTGTGGGCACAACCCTAGTAGGGGGTGTGCAGGAGGCAGCTGATTGATGTTTCTCTCTCATCAACGTTTCTGACTCTCTATCCTTCTCCCTTTCTCTCTGTAAAAAATCAATAAAAAATATATTTAAAAATGCAGAAAACTTTCAAACTGATGAAGCTATGTCACAAACTAAGGAATGTGACAAAGTCAACTGAAGGGACAGAACGGACCTGATAGCTGTGTCTCTAACTCCTCTCCCAGGAAAGCCACAGAATGTATCAGTTACTCAGCCTGCCCTTATCTCAGCCAATGGGAAAGCGGGGGAAACTAGCCCAAGGCCAAGAGTATGCTAGCCACCCCCCTGTCTTTGTGTAACCAGACCCTAGCTGCACCCTGCCCTTGCGTCACTAGCCCCGGCCCTCACTCAACGAAACAGAATCGGCCAAATCAGTGGTCAGAGTGTGCCCCCACCCCCGACCCCAAGCCCTATAAATTCTTTGTTCCCTTGGGACTCGGGGCTCTCTCTTGCATCCAGTAATGGAAGCAGGGGGCGGGGGACCAAGTCCCGGGCTTGAATAAATGACTCTATGCTTTTGCATCGGACTCGGCTCCCTAGTGGTCTGTCTTGGGGGATCTTGAAATCTGGGCATAACATTTGGGGGCTCGTCCGGGACCCCCAAGACCCACGAGGAACCCCGAGCCGGAGAGTCTGACTGACCGCGGTAAGTGTCTATGTGTTGTCTATTCTATTCTGAGTGTTCTATCCTGTGTGAGCTCACTTCTGAAATCTGTATTGCCCGTAAAGGCCTAGGTGGACGCACTGGGGGGCCACGGGTGGGAGGAGGCGGGGGACGCCCCGATCCTCCATCTGGAGGGGCCGAGAAACCCCTCAATCTGAGATGAGTGGTGCATGGCCATCGTCTAATCTGTAGTTTTGCTTCCGCGGAGTCGGAAGGTTGTTTTGGTTTTGCTTCCATAGAGTTGGAAGACTGTATTTGTCTGTGTTTGTGTTTTTTTTGTCTGTTTTCTGTGGACTTACTGGACGGACGTTATGGGACAGACTCAAACTACTCCTTTAAGCATTATGGTCGTTTTAAAGTCAAGGGCTGGGCCAAACCTGCTTGCCAGCCTCAGGTGTGGTTTTCCAGAACTGCTGGGAACTTGGGACCTTGAAGCTTACTGAATTCAAATGATAAAAAACTTATGTCTTGCATTTTTGAAGTTTATTCTTAAACATGTTACTGATTGAACAATGCTGAATATTTGACTTGCCAGCTAAAAGTTTAAGATTCAGATTGAATTGAGAAAAACTGTGTGTTGTGGTAGCTAAATGCCTTTGCTGAATGAATGCTGAAACATTGAGGAAGCCTGAGTGAACAGCTGTTTGTTTGTGTGGGACTAGCCAATTTGCTACCGAGAGGGGGGACTGGATGCAGTCTTAACTCCTCCGGAAGGTTCTCACCAAAACGTTGGTCGAGAATTCTGTTCTGGGACATGGGTGCCCCCACGCCTGTCTGGGGAGTTGGGCATTGTTTTGTTTATCTGCTCAGCTCCAGTCTGGGCTAGTCTACTGAGAGAGTGTGAATACGAATGTTTTGTCTATTTTGGCTGCTCATTACTAGTCTGTGTGAAGTGAAAGTTACTTTGATTTATTTTGCATTTCTGTTAATTCATCTGGCTGAACATTTGGACTGGACCCGCGATGGGCTGCAAGAATCTCTAGCAGTTCTCAGAGTCTTTTGCTCACCATTACAGAAGGAATCAGCCCACTTAGTTAATATAAATTTCTGTCTATCAGTTGCTCTTACCTGGGTTGTAAATCGCTGTAATTCCAAGATTGCTTAGTTCTG
The DNA here is from genome assembly GCF_014108235.1 of Myotis myotis. Taxonomy (NCBI): domain Eukaryota; kingdom Metazoa; phylum Chordata; class Mammalia; order Chiroptera; family Vespertilionidae; genus Myotis; species Myotis myotis. Next base: position 184,869,329 of record NW_023416335.1, read on the forward strand.
AGATTGCTTATAAAAGAGTAAAAGAGGAAAAAAAATCTGTGAGGAAAAGCAGCCTGGGCTGAGAGAAGTGGGGTGGGGGGGTTGGCAGTTATGCTGCTGGCTGCAAACCTAACAGGTCTTATCAATGAACTTCAAGGTTACAAAAAATAACTGTAAGCACAGTCTTTCTCTGCCCTGGTTTATTCTTTTAACCCCTCCAATGCTGAATCAGACCGATACCTGTTCTTAGTTTTATCACAAAAGGTCTATATATATCTTAAGAGTAAAAGTACATTTAAAATATGTTCATAAATATTAATCTAAAATTGCTGAATGTTCACTTTTGGTAATCATTAAAGGATTAAGGTTTCTAATAATAAAACAAACAAATCAACAAATAAACTCCTGCTAGAAAAGCAGAGGAAGCACAAAGCTAGAATCTGCAGCCCCCATGGCAATTTAGAACTGTTTGCCAGGCAGACTCAGCCCCTGAGAGCCAGGTCAAAGAAGTGGGGGCTGAATGCCTGAGCTGCCCGCAAGGCCCGGAAGCCCCTGGTGGAGAAGAGGCGTGCGCGCAGTCAAGGAGAGCCTACAGGAGCTGCAGCAGCTGCTGGCGGGCACCGAGGTGCAGGCCAAGCTGGAGAACGCCAAGGTGCTGGAGCTGATGGTGCAGCGCGTGCTGCGGGGCAGAGCTTGCGGGCGCGAGCAGCTGTAGGCAGAAGCCAGCGAGCGCTTCGCTGCCGGCTACATCCAGTATATCCCTGCTTGAGTCCATACCACTGCAAAAAGGACAGTGGCTTCTGGGATTTGCTGGGGGACGCTCTCTTGCTGGGCCCCTGGGAGACCCTAGGCAGAGCAGCTGGCTGACAGGAAGGGCTGATATCCCCCTCTAGTGCACTCCCTTGAAAGAGGCCTGGCTGCTGCTCTGCCACAAAGGGAACTGGTAAAAAGGCAAAAAGCAGGGTCCCAAGGGTTAACAAAAAGGTACTCTCCCTGGACCTGGGAGCCATCAGGACTTTGAAATTCTCCAAGAGATGGGGAGTCTGACTCAGAGACTGGCCGAAACCTCCTTGGGTTAGAAAAACCGGAGGCTGCATATTGAACTTATAGACTGCAGTTTGCTGGGCAGAGGTCCAAGCCCAGTTGTGTAGAGGTTAGCTGCCTCTGTGCAGCAAACAACTTTCTCCTGTGCCAGAATACATTTTAAGAAAATTAAATGCATGATAGACCAGTAAGCTGGGACAAGTAAAATAGGGAAACTGAGCAGAAATCCTCTCTTCCCTAAACCAATGACACTTGGGAGTAAATGCTTTGCATTTGCCTCCCTAAACAAAGGTTAAATCGTTTATGTCAATCTGATTAGTGTCATTTGTTGTCCACACCCAGTGACAAATGAAGTTAGAAAATAAGCCTTATTTTGATTAGTTCCTTTATTCAGGAGGAGCCAACCCGGTCCCTCCCTGCAACATGAATGATAAAATGTATGTTAAGGAATTTTAAAATTGCTCAAACCTCGCTGCCTTGGATCCAGTTCTGCGTGTGTAAGAAGGGACAGAGTAAAGGCCAGAAGAAGCTGGCAAGGCCATCCAAACCACCCAGCCGCTATTGGCCAGAGCCGCCTGAGGCAGACCTCCTCGGACTGGCAACAGCTGACTCTGACTAGCACAGACTGGGCTTTTTCCAACTGGACCCCCATGAGCCGATGGTCAAAATGAAGATCGGGGGCCAGACTGGGAACTTTATGATTGATACAGCAGCAGAGCACTTGGTAGTTACTCAGAAGGTAGCTCCCCTCTCAGGACAGGAAGTCACCATTATTGGAGCTACCGGTACAGTACCACAGCTGCAGACTGTTCTGCCACCCCCACCGATGTCAGTTAGGCGGCCATCAGGTGGTTCATGAATTCCTATATTTACCAGTTGACCTGGTCCCTCTAATGGGCAGAGACCTTTTAGTCAAAATGGAAGCAGAAACCACTTTTACCCCAGATGGCTCAGCACAGCCTTGTCTAGGTGAAGAGACCTCTCCAATGATCCTGTCCTTAGCAGTGCCGAGAGAGGAAGAATGAAGACTTTATATCCCCCAGCCAAAGGCCCCCACATCTGTTCTTGTCAGGCCCCCATCAGGGGACTTGGGCAGTGTTTCTGTTATCTGCCAAAATTCCCAAGACTGTAAAAGTACTTGTTCACTGAAAAGGTGTAAATGTGGATGTTTATATGTCTACTTAGATATAAATATTTGTAGATAAATAAAACCCCCGGTTAGTTTCCTGGTGTATTCTGGAGCAGCCTATTCAGTCTTGACAGAGCCAATGGGACCAGTAACATCTAAAAAGACACCAGTTCTGAAAGCCACCAGACAAACTGCCTTTTTCCTTGGACATCAAAGAGGACTGTGGACCTCAGAAAGAACACGGTAACTCATTCGTTTCTAGTCATGCCAGAATGCCTGTACCCCTTACTTGGACGTGATCTCTTACAGAAATTACAAGCCACCCATAAGCTTGTTCGAAATGCCCTGCCAGTGCCACCTCGGACTCTGTACATCCTTTCCAGCCTAGGGACTCGGTATGGGTAAAGAAGTTCATGACCCCAGGACTCACCCCAACTTGAAAAGGACTATACCTGCAGAAAATTGTATGATAGACTCAGATGATGCCTGCATCTTCATAAACATGGCTTCAGAAAGACAAGGACAATTTTACCTTATATATAAAGGTCAAAGAGTGGACTTTAGTCACCACCCTAAAATGTTTGTATAGCCCTGCCATATCTCATGTTTAGTAGCGGAGGATTTGGCTACCTGAAGAGGCCATGATGCCAATATTATGTTTCATTGTATTGATATGTTGTATTAACCTTCAATTCTCTTACAGGTTTAAATATAGCTATAACTGGCAAATGTCCAGTCTCCCACACTGAGGAACATTGCTATAGCTATGTGTTAGCTGTCCTGGAAGGGGACTATGTGGGGTGAACTCCAAAAGTAAAGGGTGTCTGGCTGCCAAGAGGGCAGATACCCAACTGGACAAAGAAGAATACCCATCAGGTTTTGGTCTCTATTAAGAGACAGTTAACAGTTGGCAGCCTGTATACTATCTTGCTGGCCTGCATGACCATGCCCATGTCAGGAGTGGTACATACCTCAACTGTGAAAGAAAACTAAAAAAGGCCTGTTTGGAATAGAAGATCTAAGGCATAGTTATGCATTTCTAAAGAACATAGAAAGAAGGTTTAAAGGCTGGTTTGAAAGTATAAAATTTATAAAGGTTATGTACATGATAAAAAGAAAAAGAGAAATGTTAAAAGGAAATGAATCAAATAGTACAGGCCAGTAAGTCAGAAAGAGTAAATAACTTACATTCTGCCTCACTAAACAGAGGGTAAATAGTTATGCCAAAGTACTTAGAGAGGACTGATAAATGAAATCCAGCAGTTACTGTTTTGTTATAACTCTGAAGAGTCCATGAAAAAGGACTGACGAGAAAAATCAGATCTTAGAGCAGATCAGTATGTTTTTCTCCTTATATAATTCCTCTGAAATTTGGCAATGCTTAATAAGTCATGGCAATACATTTCTTTGCATGAAATCAATAAGACCGGTTTTCAATAGTGATTTTATTAACCGGAAACTTTGACTGGAGTATCATGTTTTAAAGAAACCTGTCTGAGCTCTGAAGACTTGAAGCCAAAAAAAGTGCCACAGGAAAAGCCTGGTATCCTGCTTGGGAGCCCTGAAGATGGCTGGCGCTGGAGCGTCAGGCCCATGCCCTACCATCACTGGCGGTTGGTAAGAGTAAAAGGGGAGCAATAAGGATGCCTCTGCGTCCCTGCAGAACCCCCACACACTCTGGGCCGCAAGGAGTAGGAGGGCTACTGAGATGGGCCTTAAAGCCTAGAGCGTGGGCTCAGGTGGAGTTGCTACAGGTGAGGGATTCACCTAACGCAGCAGATACTGCGGGCAGGCCTGATGGCAGCTGGATGGCTTGCCTTCCTGGTCCTACGGGGCACATTAAGATTGAATCATGAAATTCCAGCAAAGATAGTCAGTTACCATTCTTGTTGTGTTTATGCAAACATCAGGCCAAATTGAATGCAGTAGATAAATTGGTCTTGATTTGGCTTTTTGATAGCCATAGAGGAATTTTAAGAAGAAAAATCCTATTTCAATAGAAATTGTTAAAGCTTCTTTCCCTTCCACCAAACCATTTGTTATAGTTTGTCTCTTCCAGGTCACAACCCAGCTCCTTCTGTGCCCAGGACAGCAGGGAGCCTGAGTGGAAGGTGACCTCTAACCAGACACACCCGCTGCAGATCACCCTCAAGAAGACAGCGGACCTCGGCAGACCCCTTGTAATCCTCCTGATGCTGTTGACTTTCGGCCCTTGCATTATTAGCAGACTAGTCCAATTTGTCAAGAACTATATAAATGTAATTCCGTTGATAGTTCAGTCCCTCTCATGATTGAGCCAGAAGTTCCAAGACAAGGGGGAAATGAAAGGACAGAATGGACCTGATAGCTGTGTCTCTAACTCCTCTCCCAGGAAAGCCACAGAATGTATCAGTTACTCAGCCTGCCCTTATCTCAGCCAATGGGAAAGCGGGGGAAACTAGCCCAAGGCCAAGAGTATGCTAGCCACCCCCCGTCTTTGTGTAACCAGACCCTAGCTGCACCCTGCCCTTGCGTCACTAGCCCCCGGCCCTCACTCAACCAACCAGAATCGGCCAAATCAGTGGTCAGAGTTTGCACCCACCCCCGACCCCAAGCCCTATAAATTCTTTGTTCCCTTGGGACTTGGGGCTCTCTCTTGCATCCAGTAATGGAAGCAGGGGGGGGACCAAGTCCCGGGCTTGAATAAATGACTCTATGCTTTTGCATCGGACTCGGCTCCCTAGTGGTCTGTCTTGGGGGATCTTGAAATCTGGGCATAACATCAACAATCTGCACCTGAGATCTAAAGGGAGGATACAAAGACAAGATTTTATATGTTTGGACACAGAAAAATGTTCAAATTATATTGTTAATTGAAGAGCTATTTGATTCCATTTAGTGTGTGTATCTGTATATTCATTTTCCTTTATCTTTATATTATTCAACCTACATTCAATCTATGTTAGATTATTTTTTAATCCACTGCTTCACTCAGCAACATTTAATGTTACTATTATTGATTAATCATTAAGGCCACCACCAACATTTATTTTTTCTTACACTAAAACATTGTTTTCCAAATGTAGGTAATTTTTCGCATCACTTTTTAAAATCTTGCCATATCCATCACCATTTTCCTTATAACATGTATCCTTTTTCACTAACTTATTTTCTTTACATCTATTCATAGTAATGCCAAAATTTTTTTTAAAACAAAATGTCATATTTACACATAGAAATCCAGTATTATTTGCCATAAAACCATAACCATGTGGACAAATATATTATATAATAAAACGGTAATATACAAATCGACTGACGGGCAAAATGACCAGTGGAATGACCAGTTGCTATGACACGCACTGACCAATAGGAGGCAGAGTCTCAATGCAGGAGCTGCCCCCTAGTGGTCAGTGCACTCCCACAGGGGGAGCGCCACTCAGCCAGAAGACAGGCTCACAGCTGATGAGTACAGTGACGGTGGTGGGAGAATCTCCTGCCTTACTGCAGGCAGGCAATAAGAAGTGAGGGGTCCCAGAATGCGAGAGCCCCAGACTGCGAGAGGAATGTCTGACTGCCAGCTTGCATATCAGGCCTAAGCCTGTGGGTGGACATCACCCAAGAGGTCCCTGACTGCAAGAGGGCACAGGCTGGGCTGAAGGACCCCCCTCCCCATGCATGAATTTCATGCACTGGACCTCTAGTATAAATATAAGAAAATACTGTTATATTTCATAATTTTAAATATAAACAAAAAATGTTCAAATCATCATGCTGTAAATAAGTTCCTCAATGAGATGAAACTGTTTAAGATCAGTAATTAATGAAAGGGATTATTCTGTTCCTTGTTAGCATAGATAAAGATGAATATGACATCCTTTATTAATGACTGTTTTTCAGTTTTTATTTAAGCAACCCCAGAAACCCTAATACAAATATAAATGTAATCAGAATGTTTAAAAAAGAGTTCCACGTCTGCTAATAGGGCTGGAAACAGAATTAATGCCTAACCACATTATGCAAATTATGGCTTTGATTGTGAGAAGTCATCTGCAGTCTCAAGCTATGCTTCGAGGTTCTCTACCAGCTAAATATCTCTTGTATGCAGAAAAGTTCCCAGGTTCTCGATAACTCTTTTCAATTATATTAGGTACAGATAAAGCATTTGACAAAATCTAACACTCATTCATGATTTAAAAAATCAATAATCTAGAAAAGAAGGTAATTTTTTTTAATTTGATAAACGTTATCTGCAAAAAATATATAGCTAACACATACTCCATGGTGAGCTTTCCTTCTAAAATTAGGAACAAAAAATATCTCTACTATCATCACTTTGATATACCATTGTTCTGGATGTTCAAGTCAGTCTAATCTGAAAATTAAATGAAATAAAAAGAATCCCAAAACACCAAACAGAAAGAATATATGCACCCCTATGTTCATAGCAGCATTATTTACAACTAGAGGCCCAGTGCATGAAATTTGTGCCCTCGTGGGTGTGGTCCCTCAGCCGGCAGGCGTCCTCTTGCTGTCCAGGAGCCCTCAGGGGATGTCTGACTGCTACAGAGGCAGAAGAGGCTCCGCCACTGCCGCTGCACTCGCCAGCTGTCAGTCTGGCTCAGGGCTTCTGGCTGAGCGGCACTCCCCCTGTGGGAGCACACTGACCACCAGGGGGCAGCTCCTAGGTTAAGTGTCTGCCCCCTGGTGGTCAGTGTGTGTTGTAGTGACCGATTGTTTTGCTATTTGGTCTATTTGCATATTAGCCTTTTATTATATAGGCTATCCAAGACCTGGAACCAGCCTATCAGTAGATGAGTGGATAAAAAGCTGTGGCACATTTACACAATAGAATACTATGAGGCTATAAAAAAGAAGGAATGCTACCTTTTGCAATAGCATGGGTGATCCTGGAGATTATTATGCTAAGTGAAATATGCCAGTCAGAGAAATAAATATCACATGATCTTACTTATATGTGGGATCTAATGAATAAAACAAACTGAGACATGAAAGCATGCAACAAACTGAGGAATCTCAGAGGAAAGGGGTAAAAGAGGGGCAGGAAAAGATTAACCAAATAATTTATATGCATACTTGAGGCCCAGTGCACAGAATTCATGCATAGGTCTGGCTGACGATCAGGGCCAATCAGGGCCTTCCGGCTGCTGTCCAGGGCCTCCCTTCCCTGGCTGCCAGCTGCCAGCCAGAGCCTTCTTTAGTTCTGTACCACCCCTTGGTGGTCAGCCTGAGATGGGGTGGGAGTGGGGTGGAGATGAAAAGGGGACATCTTTAATACTTTCAACAATAAAGATAAATTTTTATAAAAATGTTTCCTGTCTTGCTAGGCTGCTCTTTTTGTCTTTTGTTAGGAAGATCAGGCTTTTATGGGAACTTTATATTTTTCTACACTCCTGACAATTCCAGGTTGACAACTTCATCTAGCCCAAATCCTATATAATAAAAGCCTAATATGCTAAGTGTCCAGTCATCCAGTCGTCCATTCAATCAATCAAAGCATAAAATGCTAATGATATGCTAAGGCCGCTCAACCGCTTGCTATGATGTACACTGACCACCAGGGGTCCAGTCGATTGGGACTGAGCGAGACAGGCCGAACACGCCCTGGAGCCCTCCTGCAGTCCCTCCCCTGTTGGCCAATCTCCCGCATCCCTCTCTGGCCCCAATAATGCACCGGTGGGGTTCCTCAGCCTAGCTTGCGCCCTCTTGCAATCTGGGACCCTTCGGGGGAAGTCAGAGAGCTGATTTTGGCCCCACAGTGGAATGACTGGTCGCTATGATGTGCACTGACCACCAGGGGGCAGACGCTCAATGCAGGAGTTTTCCCCTGGTGGTCAGTGGGCTCCCACAGAGGGAGCGCCACTGCTCAGCCAGAAGCCGGGCTCACAGCTGGTGAGCTCAGTAGCAGTGGCTGGAGCCTCTCCTACCTCCACAGCAGCACTAAGGATGTCCAACTGCTGGCTTAGGCCTGCTCTCTGTGCTGTCAGTTGGAAATCCCCCAAGGGCTCCCAGACTGCGAGAGGGCATGGGCTGGGCTGAGGGACCCCCACCCCTGAGTGCATGAATTTCGTGCACCGGACCTTTAATTTATAATAATGAGGGCGGTATCTCAGTGACCTCACCACCATGTTGTTTCTTGTGTCCCAAAGTCCCTGGCCAGTTTGCATTCTGTTTTTTAAATATATTTTTATTGATTTCAGAGAGGAAGGTAAACAGAGAGAGAGAGAAACATCAGTATAAGAGAATGATTGATTGGCTGCCTCCTACATGCCCTACACTAGGGATTGAGCCTTCAATCCTGGCATGTGCCCTTGACCAGGAATCAAACTGTGACCTCCTGGTTCATAAGTGGACTCTCAAACCACTGAGTCCTGCCAGCCACGCCAGTCTGCATGCTTCACTCTAACTTTGGGAGTCTTTCCATTTTTGTTTTATATACAATGTCCAAGGTTTTCAGTTATACTTAGTAACCGCAATAAAGAAAAGTGTGTCTCTTCCATGTTCCTGAAAGTAATAATTCTTAATTTCTATTATGTACGAAGACAACAATTAGTTGCTGGAAGTCTGAGCAATTTTGTAAATTCTTAGTTTTTGTCCTCCAACTTGAAATTCTTTACCCCTATAGGCAAGGAATTACTTATTTGACAGATCACTTCTGAACATATTCAAATATGAGGATACCAAGAAAATTATATAAAAATATATCTGTAACTTATGTAGCGTTCTATAAAAGGTTTGTGGTCCAGACATGCTAGCCACAGGAACCATCATTTAAACTTCACAACAGCACATTTTCAAGATAGAAACTTTGGAACAAAAAAATTAGCCAAGTACCATCACTTAGTTAAAGGTGAGTACTCCATGTCAGGAAATGCTCACGTAGCTATATTTCATAAGTAGGTCCTATGCATGGTGTCTGAGCCCAAGGGCCAGTAAGCTACTTCTGGGTGTTGGGCTGGAGCTCTATGATTCCCTAATTCTAAAGACAGGATTTTTGCCAGGATAAGGCTGAGCCTCCTGGTGGGTGTCCAGTTGCCCAACTGTAGGGAAAAGAAAAAGAGAGAGAGGTTCTGATTGAACTTTCTAAGTCTTTGCCAAAGTTTCCCACCCACAAACAGCAAGGTTAAAATATGCCTTGTATGTTCACAGCAGCTTTTGTGATTTAGACATTAGGTTTGAATATGAAGTTTCTTTGGTTCTTCTAAAGTTCCCTAAAATAGACTATTTAATGAGTTTACTATTCCTCACTGCAAAAGAATTTCTATTGTTAGAAAGGGAAAAATCATTCTGCATAAATTGGTAGATTCAGACAATCTTATTATAAAAGATTTTTCTTCTTTTTATTAATCAAAATAGTAATTGTGCTTGCTGTGGGATATGAAATGAGGAAAAATCGATTACCGATATAAATCTGATTATCTATAATTTTAGAATAAGTACCACCATATGTTTGCATATTAATATTTTTGTCAGGTATTAAAAGTCTGTATTAAATTCATTGTAAATGAATATTAATTATATGCAGCAATTAACTGTTAATTTGAATAATACATGAACATGCTTTCATGCTTTTTAATTTTGAGTGATCTGATTTTTAAGTACCCATCAAGCCATGATATGATTTGACAATTTTAAAAATTAAACATCCATATTGACAGTTTCAAAAATTAGAGTAAATGTTTTGTTCTATAATCTTACTTTTTAACTAAATAAAAGTTGCTGCATCAAGTTTTAGTATCATTTCAAAATGTCCTTGTAGAAGTTGCTATAAATGTCGACATTTTCAGCAGCATAAATTTATAGTGACACTGAAATTTTATGACACTATAAAAGTCCCTACTCATGATGATATCTACAGCTGCATTTTCACAGAAATATAAGAATTTGTACCTTAGACATGTGGTTCATCTGATCTGGGTTTTCAAAGAAAGGAAACTGGGGTGACAAGTATTTCTGGTATCTCCCAACAAGTCAAATATATGTCATGGAAACGTAAAGATTTGGTTTCATTCATTTAATATCTGGCAGCCAAAGAATCTGTATATGTTACTTTTTAAATCTTTATTGTTGAAATTATTACAGATATATATGTTATTTTTTAATCAAACAAATTGCATATTAAGAAAGAGATGTTTAGCTAGAAATTGGGTGCATCCATTCATGAAAGAAAGAGCAACTTTTACTAAAATATATGGGTGACAGAAACAAAACTGTTGTCATTTAAATACCATTCCTGGGTTGCTGCTGCGGCACATCGGCACATCCGGGGAATGCCAAAAGGGAGCCAAATACCTCTCTCCCTAACAGTAGGGAAGTTTACAACTGACAGAAAGTAAGAGGAGACAATTACTCACTTCTTGCATTATTATAACGTTTCCCACCTCCAAGGGGAATGTGTGCTTACTAACAGGAAAATGGATTTACTTTTACAGGTAACTCACACCTTTGGGCTAAGGGTGGGGGATTGAACAGGAACTGGCTCACCCACATTGTACTTTGCATAAGCTAGAGTCCCTCAGGAGGACGTGGCAGGTGCTCACGGTATCAGAAAGAATTGCTGGAAATTTCAAAACCCAGGAAAAAATTGAGGTGGAAGGGGGTGATTTTCCTGTGAGGAGATGAAGGTTTTTTTATGGTCGGTTAGGATGGTCCTCTCAATGAGACTCTGGAGAGACACTGGCAATGAGTTCGGAGGAACCAGAAGAGAAAAAGATAAGTCGGGTTCTAAACAGGTTCACATAGGAGAACTCTCCTTGCAAATGTCCACATCTTCCTTTATGCAGCCCAAGGGAAAGTTTCCATTTGCATGTCAATGTTTAGCTCTTCTACACTGTGATATTGTGAGGCTCTTTTGAGATTTGTCTATGCTTCTTAGAGCTTTCTGTATCTACATTTCAGCTTAGAGTGCTGGTCAGCCAGTGGCTGGTGGGCCAGCCCATCACTGCATCTCCTGTGGGCTTTGGCAAAAGGTGATGGGCAGGCGGTGGCTCTTTTCAGTGGATTACAGCATGTTATCAGCCACCTTCAGGAGAAAAATCCATTTCTTGGAAAGTGCTAGAGAAGTCACAGACTCTCAAAAGTCAGTAAAGCAATGTTCTTTTTTTAATTGCTGCTTACTCCCTTTCAACCTATTTGCAACAGAGAGCCCTTATGACACAAAAACAAAAGAGTGGTCTTGCCCTGGCTGGTGGCTCAGTTGGTTGGAGCTTCATCCCACACACCAAAAAGTTTCAGGTTTGACTCCCAGGACCTAGGTTGCAGGTTCAATCTTTGGGTGGGACACATACAGACAGCAACCTCTCCCCAGCTCCCTCTCTCTCTAAAATCAATGAAAACATATCCGTGGGTGAGGAATTTTTTTTAAGTGTTCTTGTCACACTCAGTTCTATCAAAAAAAGTTCTTCTATGCCATATGTGTTTGTTTTGAGTGACTTAGGTGAACGAGATCTGTACAACCTGGCAATCTCACAGTCTCACTTAGCTGTGTTTCCATTACGTTCAGCAGCTTGCCTAGTATTGTCAGACTAAGAAAAATCAGAAGATACTCACCCTGTGCTTTCCACAAACCTTTCTCATGGATTGCAGGTTAATTTAGTAGACTGAAGTGACTATCTTTTCCCAAAGAATGATTTTGGAACATTGTTTTGTTTTCATACTGTGATGCCCAGATTTCAAGATCCCCAATAGACTACCAGGGAGCCAGCCGAGTCCGATGCAAAAGCAGATAGAGTCTTTATTCGAGGTAGCTCGGCTCCCCGACCACATTCACAGACGCAGCAGCAAGTGGCAGAGAGAGAGCGAATTCTGTGTGGAGAGGGGTTATATAGGGGGGTTGGAGTAAGGGGAGGAGAGAGGACTATGGGCCCTGCCAGTTGGCCAGGCGCAAGTTGGTGTCTTGTTACACAGGATGTGGTCATATCTATGGTATGCACTTCCCTTGATTGTCATTGGTTAGTTTAAAGAAATCCTGGGTGTGGCTAGCAGAGGCTTGGGCTTCCGGGAAGAAGCTCCTTGCCAAGCACATGGCTAAGGCTGCTGCCCCAAAATGGAGGGTCCAGGGTAAGATGGAGGATGTAGCCCTCGCCCTGGGGCAAGATGGAGGGCGTAGCCCTCACCCTTTCACACACAAATTTAGTAATTCCACTTTTATTGATAATTGCAAGAGGAGGTCAAATGGAGTATTACAGGCTAAGAAATATCACAACCAAAAGAAAGGGGGAACTACCGCCCAAGCGCCACCCAAGAGGGGATTCCATCTTTATTTCTCTAAACAGAAAAGTTGTTTTCTTTCTTTCTATAAAATCCTATCTGGTGGCTCAGGGTAACTTTTATCAAGGGAATATAAAATGAAAAGGTTAGCAGTACACATCATTGTTAGTCATTTAACATATGTATGTATCCGGTGGGGGGATGAGAAATGGGAAGCACAAGAGAGAATAGAGAATGAAATAAGTCATGACACTGACCTGTCAACACAAGACTAAACAAAGTGCAGTAACCTTATTTGCATTGCAAGTATTTTGACCAGATAAATCACTGAAACAGTGGAGATTATCATCTAAGCAACTGGCCCCTCCCCTTAACTCGTTTGTCTTTCTGCTAAAAGTCTCCATTAGAAGCTTTCCTAGCAGACAAATTACAATCCATGTCACAGAGTTAATGTCCAGAGTTCTCCCGACTCAAAAATCAACCCGCCATCCATGGCATAATTAAAAATTAAATGTCTCTTAATCACAGCACTAACTAGCAAGATATGGACAGACATAATTACATATTGGAACTGTCTAGGCTCTGCTAATTCCAATATTAAGATATTTCAAAGAATGTGGCAAAAAACAATGTCACATTATATCTCTAATTCATTAATAAGCCCGTTTTTTATCCACTATTCTTCATGCTGTATTAACATGTGACAGGGGTCAAGATTACATTATATTATAGAATAAATTACTATAGTTAACAATGCTATTTGACAGCTTTATGGGCAACTGCTGTTCTTAAACCTGTTCTGAACAAGTTCTGTTTTTCCCCCATTCATGTGATTTTTACCTTTAAATTGTTTAACCTAGAATGCTGATTTTGCCCAAAGTAAATATAACATGCTGGCATTTATTTTGTTTAGACTATGACATCTTATTAAACTAAGATTATATTAATAGAAGACAGATTCTTAATTTTGGCTGCACTAAATTCCTCGATTATAAGCAAACACAGAATTATTTAAAAGACTCAACCTCTTTTTTCTTTTAAAGATGACTTTCTCATTGCAGAAGTAAAAGGATGACTTCTATAGAGAATATTTATGTTTAATGGGCATATGGTCCAATGTGAACTTTATTATAAAACAGATGCCATGGCCAATGTGGCTCAGTTGGTAGGAGTGTTGTCCTGTACACCGAAAGGTCAGGGATTCAATTCCCAGCTGGGGCACATACCTGGATTGCAGGTTCCATCCCCAGCCCCAGTCTGGGTGTGTGCAGGAGAGAGCCAATCAATGCCTCTCTCTCTCTCTCTCTCTCTCTCTCTCTCTCTCTCTCTCTCTTTCTCTCTCTCTGTTTTGCCCTCTCTAAAAATCAGTGCAAATGTCCTCAGGCAATGATAAAACAACAACAAAAAACAGATGACATGTCTATTGATTGAAGAAAAATATTAAATATACAATATTAATAATATTTAAAAGGGTTTTACTAATTTTGTTAATATAGAGTAAGGCTCAAATTGAAATTTCAAATAATAGCATGATTGTATCCTACTCTGTAGAAACTATGTGCTCCAATAGCTGTATTTGTAAGTATACATACAGAATTACATATTAAAATAGATACAACTGCTTTAATGTATATTAAAAGATTATGACAAAACTCTGACTTTTCATTGTTGTTTATGCTGAATATCTGACCATTTTTAGTTTGCTATCATTAACTGAGTACAGGTTTTGACCTTAAAAGGGTAGCATTAACATAGGAAATCTCTTCTTACCAGGAAGCATGACAATATTCCCCTAAAGGAATAATACATATTGCAAATTACTAGAAAAAGGTCATAATTGTATTAAGTTAAATACTGTTTCTTTCAAAAAATTCAGATGGGCCCTAACCAGTTTGTCTCAGTGGATAGAGCATCAGCCTGTGGACTGAAGGGTCCCTGGTTCGATTCCAGTCAAGGGCATGTACCTTGGTTGCGGGCACATCCCCAGTGGGGGGTGTGCAGGAGGCAGCTGATCAATGTTTGTCTCTCATCGATGTTTCTAACTCTCTATTCTTCTCCCTTCCTCTCTGTAAAAAAATAAATAAAATATATACTTTTAAAAATCAGATAGATTTTAGCTACCAAGTGAGAAAACTTCAAGTGTTTTTAAGATTCTTCTAGTTTACATAAATGAAAAACTGCTTTAAAGCCCATTAAAAATGGAAAGTTTTATTGCTAGAGTTTAACAATTTTGCATGTTGTTAATTCAATGTCTATAGTATAAGGTACTCAACATAAACTTAGATATGAGCAAAGAATCACAGAATCTTTTTCAGAAAATCTAAAAGATTATTCATTTTTAAAAAGGTTTTGAAACCTTATTTTCTTAAGGTATTATTATAATAAAATCTTATTGGCATATTTTTTAGAGTAATAAAAGACAAGCAGCACTAATCACAGAGTTATGTAGCATTGGAATAATAAATTATGGACAATTGTGATTTTATCTAATATTACTTTTTAATTTCTAATAAATATTCTGTAATCATTACATGGAACCTTACATCTGCATTTGAATTTTCAAGTTTTTTTCTTAGTTCAGTGATTTTGCTCATTACCAGTGTAAGAATAAAGAAGATTCAACTTTGTTATTTATATATGCAGTAAATATTTGATAACCTTTTCAATAATAAGAGATCATAGTTGAATAACAAATTTCCAAATTGCATAGGAATTTAGAATGCTAAGCTTAAGAAAATAGAGCATATTTAAAAAGCTGATATTAATGGAATAGTTTCAAAAAAGCATTGTAAGATTTACTTCTGATTTCCTGTTCTTAAATTGAATGAAAAGTACAGACTACTGGACAAAGTTCTTTTAAAGTAAATTTATAGTAAATGTACATGTGAACTTCATTGATCACTTTCATTCACTTAACAAATATTTATTAGGCACCTTCTGTGCATGAGATGCTGAGCTAGAGGTGGACAGTGAGTGGCACAATCCTCAGGAAACTCACAAGCTAGTGGAGGAGCCAGATATAAAAACACATGATTCATGAACCATATGCTGTATGTGTCTTAATACAGATGCCTGCAGTATAATGTTATTTACTACACATAATATCACACTAATCTTCAGTGACTCTTGTAGTATAATTAATCAACTGTCAATACTGGCTAGAGTTTTGGTGTTGTTATTGTTGTTGTTTTTAACATGTAATAAAAATAATTAGTCGCCAATAAGATCAAGTCACCAATATACTTCATACTCCTAGTTACCACCATGAAGGCATTGTCCAATATTTAGACAACTGCTTGTGTTTCTATTCTAAACATTCAGTGATTTATTGAGCAGAACAGTGAGAGGACTATAAGAAGAATGTGAAATAATTATTAAATTCAATAGGGCGGCTTAAAGAAAGGAAGTCATTCCTCTATCATCTTTCAGAAAAGCAATGATTGATTTGGAAAGTTCTAACTACGTTTCCTCTCTTAACAAACAACGCAAGTAGAGAACCTGAGAATCTCTTTGTGTCGCTTCCATAGACATTACATACTGTCTAATCCCTCCTAAATTCTGTGTCTTTGTTTTCTTCTGCCTTGAGCAATGCTGTTGTTGTTTTGCAAAACTGTTTATAGTTTTTTTTTCATGATCCTCAAATACCCAGTATGCATAACTGGGTTAGATTTTATATTTAAAATCTAACCCAGTTATGCATACTGGGTTAGATTTTAAATATAAAATTTAGGATTAATTTCTAAAAAAATAAAATGTTTTCATAATGGAAGAAACTAATCCAATTTATGACTAAGAATCTGTCCATGTAAGCAGATGGGATTTTATCTACTCAAACCTCAGAGTTAGTACTGATTATGTTTCATCACCCTTGATTAGCAGCCGGAGATCTGAAATATCTTTAATCAATAGGCATTTGACTAGACACAAACACACCTAAACATTACTTGTTGACTTTTTGTGTAAATACCTATAGTGTGCAATTCTGAAATTCACTTTGTCTCATCACTCTGCATTTTACCACTTTCTAAAAAATTCTGTTATAGAAGTAATTTTGTTCATGTATTTGACTTATATACCTTATTGATCTGTGACTCTTATGCCATTATTTTCATCACTTTAAGTATATTATAGGCTGCCTATATATCTATATTTCAACTATGATCTACATGAGCCAAAACCTAAAGCCTCTTTTGGTTTTCCTGCATATGGTACTGTGTACAATGTAGGCATATAAACATAGCTACTCACAAGCATCAGAAAGTCGATATAAATGTAGTGTTTGACTTGCAGACTCAGCTTCTCATTTAGACGTTAGCAGAGAGATGGCTGTTCTTTAACATCAGATAAGGCAGGTCAGTTTGAGTGTGTGAAAAGTCACCCTCCAAGTTCTGCTCTGCCAGTGAAGACAGGCGGTTACAGCTTCCACTAGCTGTCTTCAGGCTATTTGCCTCATTAACATTTACTCAGCATATGCAGTCAGCTAAACACTGTACCTAGAACTTACCTCCAACAGCTTTGTCTATGACAAAAGAATTCTAGCAGATACTATTTTAAAGAAATTTCTCACCTTTTTGTCATTATTTTTAATGGCAAGGAATATGGAATAAACTATGTACATTCCTGTGGAGAGAGAGAAAAGAGGAGAGAGAGAGAGAGAGAGAGAGAGAGAGAGAGAGAGAGAGAGAGAGAGAGAATATATAAGAAGACATAGATCATTATATGAAGTTCCAAGAGCAGCAAACAAATGCAAAAACAATTTCACCTGTTCTCTTAACTCCATTTCTTCTCTAATCTCCCTCTTTCACCCCAACAAGGTGAAACAAAACACTGACTTAAATGAATAGAAGACTGCCTGTATTAGAAGTCTTGGTAAAAATCAATTCCTTCCCACAGTCACTAAGATCCAGAGAAATTGTATAGGTCGGGAAAAGGTAGTGCAAATAGAATAAAGACTAAAAGTGTAAAAGTACACATTATTTGACCTTGGCTCGGATGCTTAAAGTGTTTCCACTCCTCTCTGGGCAAACTCATGATGCTGCCTAATTGTATAAGGTCTTTGGTTGTATTATCAGTGCAATGTGAACTTAAGCACAATCTAAAACATCTATTGCTTCAAATTGTATTTTTGGCCATGTGTTAATGATCTAATGCTATTGCTGTCAATGCCAAATATGTGGTATTATCTTCTGTTATGGTGCCTTTCATTTTCAGGTGTTAAATACATATATCCTCACTCAAACGTACCCTAATGAACAATGTTATTATTGTTTTCTGAAATAAAAATATGATGTATTTTACAGTTTTGATGCAAAATTGTATTTAATAGACCTGTGTGTTATCCTGCAAATTTGTTTGTTTCTTTATCTAACAGGCACAGAAATCTCTGTTGAAAACGAACATTTTTTAGAAAAAAATATGTTGAACTGGCATGTTTTTAATTGCATGAGGAAATTTTGTGGTCGTTGCTTGTCTTTAAAAATGACTATGCTACTATAAGTCATAACATGGATTATAGAATAATGGCATTCAATTAAGTGAAATAGGATTTAAATGAAAAAAATAAATGGCGCAGTATATGTATTACATATATCACATGTAAGATATAATAATAAGATGTATATTACACAGAAACTATTTGTATATATTTAAAATGCAAAACTTTTAGTCATCTTTTAGTTGGTACGGTATGACATCAGTTTGGGAATAAAGCAGCAATTTTCCTTTATCCCCTTCCTCACCCCCTAGAGTTGTTTGTGAATGTGCCTTTGCTGCAGCCAGCCTTTGACATGTCTTTCTCACTAACTCAGATTTCAACCTTACCAGAAGTGAGTGTATATCAAAGTATGGCAGACTTTGAATTTATGAGGTTGACAATGGTTAATACCATTATATAGGTTAAAGGTATACAATTCTACAGTACATCATCAGCGTATTGTATTGTGCATTTACCACCCCAAGTCAAGTCTCCTTCCATAACCATTTCTCCCTCTCTACCCTATTCTACACCCACCTACTTTAACATCTATTTGTTGGGAAGCAATCTAAAGATAAAATTAAAACTTAAAAAAATGCTTAGGATATACTTAAGAAATTATTGTGAACTCTATGAATATGTAATAATGTAATACCTTTTATCACATATTTTGTCTTCTCTTTATCAAATGCATTTATGTTATAATTTATGTCTACATAGAAGCTAGACAGTTAAAATCAGTATTTCATGTGATTCTATTTACTATTCCAGTAACACCACAAGATTGTTTTTAGCTAAGTCCTCAAGGAATTTCCTTTATACCTTTCATGGAATTGTTATTTGAGCAAATATATTTGTAAACTAAAAATAACACAAATACAGAGGTAGAATTTTAGGCATAATTTTCTCAGAGTACTGTCTGGATTCTAGATCTCAAGTTCTCTGATTACCTTGACATCAAACATTTGATACGTAATGGTTGAAAGAAAAAGAAGAAAGAAAGAAAGAAAGAAAGAAAGAAAGAAAGGAAGGAAGGAAGGAAGGAAGGAAGGAAGGAAGGAAGGAAGGAAGGAAGAAAGAAAGAAAGAAAGAAAGAAAGAAAGAAAGAAAGAAAGAAAGAAAGGAAGGAAGGAAGGAAGGAAGGAAGGAAGGAAGGAAGAAAGAAAGAAAGAAAGAAAGAAAGAAAGAAAGAAAGAAAGAAAGAAAGAAAGAAAGGAGAAAGAGAGAAAGACTATCTTCTATCTTACCTGGAATGTTACCCATACTTTTTTCCACAGTGGCTGCACTACTTTCTGTTTTTATTAAATTTATTTTGGGTGACATTGGTTAATAAAACACTGGAAACAACAAATGAACAAGCAAGGCAAACAAACCAACAAAAACTCATAGACACAGACAACGGTATGGTAATTACCAGAGGCAAATTGGGGGAGGATGCAGTAAAGAGTAAAGGAGGTCAAATATATGATGACAGAAGGAGATTTGACTTTGAGTAGCAACCACACAATGCAATATACAGGTGATGAATCATAGACTTGTACACCTGAAACATATTTTGTTTTCTAAAAACAATATTTTTACTTGAATCTGTCTTTATGAAAGGTAGCAATTCAATAGAGTTAGTCATATTTCAAAGAGTAGATCATTTTTCAGAGTGAATTAGGTGGATTTTTTCCAATAAAGAAGAAAGTTTCTAAACTTCCTCAGACTACATGATAATTTCAAGTTTTTAGGAGGAAACACAAGAGAAATCACTTTAGATTAACTTGAAGCAACAGATGCAGGTTATCCTCATTTTCCCCTGATTTTATATTTGTAAAGCCAAAATCAATATGAGCAGCACACTACCCAAGTAACATATGCACAGAGCAGTGAGTTGCCTGATGGGCATGGTCCCAGCTGAGTGTGAACAAAGCAATATCCTGCCCTCTTGTTTCAGCTCAGACTGTAAACAAGTATCCTTTCTGCAGTTCATTTAGTGTTGTTTTCCCATTTTTTAATTATTTTTTGGTTGTGATTTAGGATTTAAAATGGCCCCCAAGCATAGTGTTAAAGTGCTGTCTAGTGTTCCTTAATGCAAGAAGGTTGTGAGGTGCCTGACACAGAAAATATATTTGTTAGATAAGCTTCATTCAGGCATGAGTTGTAGTGCGGTTGGCCATGAGTGCAATGCTAATGAATAAACAATGTGTATTAAATATAGTTTCTTTAAACAAAAACACACATAATACAAGATTACGTATAGATCAGTTGATGAAAATGCTATGACCAGAGACTCTCAGGGACCTAACCCTCTATATCTCCTAGGAGCCATGGCTCAATATTTGTTAATTTAGTGTTTGTGTCAGCTTTATAGATCATAACTAACAAGCATAATGAAAATTTACTGTAATTTATTTTCTATCCTATTTACTAAATTTACCAAGATTCTAACCTTTTCAGACAATTTCAGAGTTTCCAGTCTACATTTGCGTTATTCTTACACTCTAAAATATCATGATTGTGTAGACCAAAGATACGTTTTAGGTGGTGATGTGGTGAGAGTATACACATTTATATAGTATTCCACACATGGCAAATATGTTAACTAATAATTAACACAACAAATATTTTTCAAGTATTGACATGTGCCAAGTACTTTATTAAACATTGACTAACCCAAAATAGAAATAATCTTATTTTCAGAAAGCTTACATATATGCTTCATACAGAATAAGTTATAGGCAGTAATCAAATATTATTACACAGATACATGTATAATTTCTACTGAATTGTGTGTTAAAGAATAGATGCACAGAGTAGTATAAATATTTATACTGTGATTAAAAAAAAAAAAAAGTGAAGTGCCCTGGGCTGAGGTATGGTAGGAAGAGTCAAAATTGGAGAAAACCAGAGGGGAAAAAAATAGCAATTCAGGTACACAGAGCAGTGTTGAGAAGAATTGGTGGGGTTCAAGGTAAGTGCACATAATTGAAAGAAGAATGCTCTAGATGGCACGGAGGAACTTAGGTGTGGTGGGCCTAGAGAAACACAGAGAAGTTTGAGCTTGCAGGGTCATCAGGACAGCTAGGAAATTTTGAATTCCTCTTACAACCATGGAAGGAAGTTTGAATGAGGACAGAATGATTATATTTGTGTTTTGTTTTGTATCACAGACGGGGAATTAATTGAATAATGGCTAATTATGGGTATAGCTCAGTCAACTTAGAAACGATACCAGTGGTTCAGAGGAGAAATCATCAAAGTATGGATAGGGTAAGTGCTGGTGGAAGACTTGAGATGTTCAAAGATGTGATAGCAATTGCTCTGTGAGACAATCATTACCACTGTGTCGTTAGAGAAATTGAGTCCACAGAGGTTAAATGATTATTCTGAGATTACAGAGTCAATAAGAAAAAGAGTAAGGGTACAGCCCAGATA
This sequence comes from Myotis myotis, assembly GCF_014108235.1. NCBI lineage: Eukaryota > Metazoa > Chordata > Mammalia > Chiroptera > Vespertilionidae > Myotis > Myotis myotis. Next base: position 184,890,583 of record NW_023416335.1, read on the forward strand.
TGATGACTCTATCATTATTATAAAAGTTCCAAATCCCTCAGGGAGGATCCTAAAGTTAGAACGTGAACAGTAGAACCTAATTTTATTCACACCCCCATCCTACTCCCACTCCCCAAATAGAAAGGCCATAGTTATTAGCATTTGGAGGCAAATTAGCCAAGACTAAATTTAAGGTTTAAGGTTTGAATAGCCCCAGTGAATTTTGCATGACGTGGAAAGCCTACTGTTCAGCCTATTTCTTTTTTTCTTTTTTGACAGGTTCTGCAAAAAAAAAAAAAAAAAAAAAAATACACTAGGGAAAGGTGGTTTAAAACACAATGTGGGAAAGTGCACTTATGAATATAAAATTTTAGACATAAAAGACATTTTGAGTTTGTTTTTATTAAATGGAGAAGCAAGGCATTTTACATATACTTTTATTTAAATTTTGCTATTTTTATTTTGAAATACTTTTAGGCTTTCATAAAACTTGCAAGGACAGTAGAAAAGTCTCCATATATCCATCATCCAGCTTTATCTAATGATAATATCTTGCATTATCATGATAGTAGGAACATCTTGAATTATCAAAACAGAGACATTAACATTGATACAATAATATAAGTTCAATGCAGACACTGTTAGGCTAAACTTTACACTAATGCCCAGATCCAATCCAAGATACCATACTGTATTTAACTGACATGTATCCTTTGTCTTTGCCAATCTGTGACAGATACTCATGAAAGGATTTGTTTTTCATGTCCTCTATGCTTTTTAAAATAATTGGTTAGGTATTTTGTGGAATGTCCTTAGTTTGGGTTTATTTGATGTTCTCTCGTGATTGAAATGAGGTTATGTGGTTGGGGGGAAATAGCACAGAGATATTGTTTTCTTATCACATCAAATTGGGGTTTTATGCTAATACTAGAGGCCCAGTGCACAGATTCATGCACCTGTGGGATCCCTTAGCCTGGCCTGCACCCTCTCACAATCCAGGACCCCTCAGGGGATATTGGACTGCAGATTTCAGCCAGATCCCATGGGGATTGGGTCAAAACCGGAAGTCCAACATCCCCAGAGGGATGCAGTGGTACCAGATGTGGCAGGCAGCTGGGGAGGAGGCTGAGCCCAGGCCAGGCGCCATCTGCTCTTGCTCATCCTGGCCCCACTGCTCTGCTGCCACTACCACTCAGTAGCACTGCCACGGAGGTGGGAGAGGCTCACACCGCCACAGCTGCACTTTCAGCCATGAGCCCGGCCTCTGGCACCCATTGGTCAGCTAAGTGGTGCCCCCACTGTGGGAGCACACTGACCACCAGGGGGCAGCTCCGGCATTGAGTGTCTGCCTGCTGGTGGTCAGTGTGCATCACAGAGACCAAACTGTCAACCCGTTGATCAGTTGACTGGTCGTTTAGGGTTTTATATAGATAGATTATATTGCATTACTGGTGATGCTACAGGTGATCTTGTAGTTAAGGTGGTGTCTGCCAGGTTTCTGCAAATCTACTCTTTTTTTTCTCTCCTACTAGATGTATTGAGTGAATCTTAAGTCCAACCCACATACAAGGAAAGAGGAATTAAGTTTCATCTATTGGTGGAGGAATGTAAATTTTTTTTAAAAAATCATGAGTAATTAACAAATACTTGGGCAGAAATACTTTGAGACTTTACAAATATCTGTCTTTTTTTAAACTTTCAACCACTAATGTTAGTATTCATTAGTGGATCTTGCCTGCAGCAATTCTGACTGTGGTGTTCTAAAGGTGATTTTCTATTCCCCTTCATTCTTCCACATTTATTAATTATAATTCTGTAAGAAAAAATATTATGTAGGAAGTATTTTTGCTGAGTGATTTGCTGTGTAAAAATTTTATCAGTATTACTCCTTCAAATAAACATTAAAAAATGTACAACCTATTACTTTAAGGACTTCAGTAGTTGGAATGATACAGGCAAGCCTTCCTTTATTGAAGTTAATGTCAAACAATCAAGGTCCTAGTATGTAAAGATAAGCATGACTTCCATGCTAAAATGGTCCAGGGCTGGGAGGGCAAACTCCATCCTCTAATTTGCTTCCATCAGCAAATCTGGGCAAAAATAATATCTCTCGGATGACAAGGTGCTCAACTGCAGTTGTTTTCAGCATGAGGGGGACAGACATACCCTCGAGAACTGAATAGCCCAAAATGTTGCCTTCCTCGGGCGTGTTGTCACTGCATTGTGAAGGGGAGTCATGTGGCCCACTGTACACTGTGAGGAGGAACTGAAGTGGCATCAACCCCAGAACAATTATAGTGTCTACTGCGACAAATTTTAGTAGCTGCTACTTGGTAAATACAAGCAATAGAATTCTCAAAGGCCACAAAAAATAAAATAAAATAAAAATTAATGCCCAATGCAGGAGGTGAAGAAAGTAGGGAAGAAAGGGTATTGTTAGTAAAACAAACATACAGAAACAACAAATAACAATCCATCTATGAATGCATGCAATTTCCTGTTTCAATTTATTTTTTTTCTCCACCTATTCTAAATAAATTATGGAATAGCTTTGTTGGAAGAGCAAATATATTTCTCTGAGAATGATATAGTAAGATGAACAATTTTATTTTAAGAGATACCCAAGGGTATTTTTCCATTGATTTTTAGAGTGGAAGAGAGAGGGAAAGACAAAGAGAAATATTGATGTGAGAGAAGCACATTGACTAGTTGTCCTCCTACATGAGCTCGACCAGGGCCTGGGCAGTGGAGGAGCCTGCAACCAGATATGTACCCTTGACTGGAAATGAACCTGGGACCCTGTGGTCCACAGACTGATGCTCATTCTATTGAGCCCAAACCGGTTAAGGCAGATGGAACATTTTATTCACCAGAATCCCAGGAGTGCTGCCCATATGGAGGCAGGGAGATTAGAAGTCCTATAAAATATTAGGAAGGCCTCTGTGCAGGATGGATAGCCTTTTATCAGGGGGTAGGTCTGAATGACTCTACCACAGAATGAATGAGCAGAGTTCTGTGTGGGGATGTCCAAGGAGCACAGGGGATCTGTGAAGAAAGGGACATCGAGAAGAAGAAGAGACATCTATAGAGGTTACAAATTTTCTATTTGACAGGCTGCATAGGTTCTATCTGTTTCTTCAAGGAACACTAAAATAGAGTTTTGTACTGTCTTCGGAGACTTTTGAAAATGACCAGACATTTCTTTAACTGCAATGTTGTTTCAAAGTGTCATTTCAAACAAAGAACAAGAGATCCCCTATTATGTGGACTACTAGAGGCCCAGTGCATGAAATTCAGGCATAAGGTGGGGGGAGTCCCTCAACCTGGCCTGCACCCTTTCCAATCTGGGACCCCTTGGGGGATGTACGACTGCTGGTTTAGGCCCGATCGAGGGATCAGGATTAAACCAGCAGTCGGACATCCTTCTCACATTCTGGGACCGCTGGCTCCTAACCACTCATCTTCCTGCTGGCCTGATCACCATAACTGCTCTCGCCTGCTGGCCTGATCCCTCTAACTGCTCTTCCCTGCCAGCCTGATCCTTCTAACTGCTCTCCCCTGCTGGCCTGATCACCCCTAACAGCCTCTGCCTCGGCCCCACCACCATGGAGTTGTCCGGAAGGACATCCAGAAGGTTGTCTGGAAGACATCTGGTCTAATAAGCATATTACACTTTTATTAGTATAGACAAGAGGCCTATTGCACAAAGAGATTTGTGCAATAGGCCTTCTCTTCCCTTGGCTGCCAGCATCGGTTTTCCTTCAGCACCCGGGATCCAGGCCTTCACTCCTCCAACTGAAGCCTTCAGTCTTCGCTGCTCCAGCCAGAGCTTGCACCTACATATTCAAATTGACCGCCATCTTTGTTGGGTTAATTTACATACTCTCCTAATTGGCTGGTGAGTGTAGCGGAGGGATGGTCAATTTACATATTTGTCTATTATTAGGTAAGATACCAAGATGACTTTTCCCAAGACCCTGATATGCTGCCCAAGAGTTCACAATGAAGTGGTCCTGTTTTATTTACCTACTAGAGTCCCGGTGCATGAAATTTGTGCACAGGGATGGGGGTTCCCTCAGCCCAGCCTGCACCCTCTCCAATCTGGGACACCTTGGGGGACGTTCAACTACCAGCACTTGGACATCCCTCTCACAATCCAGGACTGCTGGCTCCTAACTGCTCACCTGCCTGCCAGTCTGATCATTCTCTAACTACTCCCCTGCCAGCCTGATTAATGCCTAACTGCTCCCAATTGCCCTCCCCTGCAGGCCTGATGGCCCCCAACTGCCCTCCCCTTCTGGCCTGGTCGTCCCACACAGCCTGCTGTTCAGTCGTTTGGTCGTCCCTCATCAAACCACCTGCTGGCCTGTTCAGCCCATGCAGACTGTTGTTCAGTCGTTTGGTCATCCTTCACTAACCCCTCTGCCAGCCTTGTTGCCCCAAGCAGCCTGATGTTTGGTCATTACTGTTACTATGATGGTGTCCTGGATAATTTGCATATTCCTCTATTATTACTATAGATAATCCTCTTCTACTACTTCCCAGTATGGCTCTCCACTCCCCATGTTGGTTTCCTGAGGATTCTTTTACAGATATTTTCTATTTTTGAGATACTCTCTTCTGGTTTTCAGATGATACAAGTTTAAACATTCTTCAGAGAGGCTCTAAGCATCATAAAAGCAGACAGTTTTCCTCCTTTTTGTAATCCCTTGAAGTGACCAAAAGGCCTGGTATAGAATAGTTACAATTGCTACATAAGTTCAACCAAACCTTGATTTCCTCCCACACATGTCTTTTTAACAACAACCCATGTTGGTTTCATTTCACTCTTTGATTTACAGAGAATTTGAGTTTGCATTTTTTCTGCCCATATAAATGTATTAATAATTGGAGATATATTTACTATGTTTCATTATAAAGTAACTGAATGGTTAAAGTGTTTGGTATAACTGTCACCTAATAAGTATTTACTTTTTGAATGGCTGAAAAAAAAAATTACTTTTTAAACACTCTTAGCCAGTACTTGTTTACTAGACTTGAAAAGAACACTGATATTGGCAAAGTTCAAAGAGGTCATAAAAGAGAAATATTAGGATAGCTTCATATTCAAATGTTACTCAACTAAGTCCTAAATGTTCTTTTTCAATAGTTTCTTTTCCTCTTTCTCACTTTGTAGTGAGACAGTATGACAGCTCCTCTCCTTATATGTAAATTCCAAAATGATTGAAACAAATTCTATGAGTCATGAAGATTATGAGGCATAACCCCAGAAGTATCACCAAAGGAAAGCAATTGTGAATTTTAGATACCTTTGCATAATACAGTGTAAAAAATGGACTCATTTCTCTCTCTAATCTACAGCATCATTTTACTCACTAGCTTTTATTAATTCTTCTTTTTTTTTTCTGTATCCTTTCTGTCATTTTTTTTCCTTTTTTCTTTGGATTTGAATTGTTGTTACTATCACTTAAAAGTAGTGACCTAGGGGCAAATTTATTTGTCTTTTTAAAAATATATATTTTATTGATTTCAGAGGGGAAGGCAGGAGAGAGAGATAGAAATATCAATGATGAGAGAGAATCATTGATCAGCTGCTTCCTACACACCCCCAACTGACAATCAAGCTCACAAACCCCAGCATGTGCCCTGACTAGGAATGGAACAGTGCCCTCCTGGTTCATAGGTCATTGTTAAACCACTGACTCACACTGGCCAGGCTTATTTTTCTTATAATAGCACTTAATGTCATTGTACATGAGTAAGGGTTAAATGAGAAAAATCCAGTGCTTAATGCCATTCCTGATACAAAGAAAGCTCTTAATAAATATTATTATTATTCTTTCAATTGTATACAAAAATCAATTGAGGTATGCATTTACAAAGTATAGTTTTATTTAATATAAATTCTGAAGAAAATGTTTAAATTCAACTAAATATGCCCATGTAATAACCCATACAATAACAAAATTAAATAAATATAAATATTTAAATATATATATATATATCCCTAAACATAATGTTTACATATCATATATAAACCAAAGTTATGACACTTGTTGAAATTATTTTATCTGTATAAATAATAGAATAAAACAAAACAAAGCACTATGAAATATCCTGACTATGGCTTTACCCACATTTGATCTTATGAAGAAATTAAATATTTTATTTGACCTCATTTATTATGATCCATGGCTCAAATGGCAGGCAAGACTACAGAAATTCATAGAATTGCTGTCTCGGGAGAGCCCAAGCATAATCAAGGGAGTACAAGGGAAATCAGCGCCTATAAACTGTTTCTATAGTGGTTCTTGCAGTAATTACTCAGCCTGTCCCCATGGAGTTGGGTAGACAAAGCAAGTTGAGTTCCCACCTGATGATGAGAATCCCTCTTATCTCTCCAATATATTCCACCTCTTCTTTCACCGGCCACTGCATTATTTCACAGAGACATTGATTCTCTCTAGAAATTTTTGCAGAAGTCTCTGAACTAGAGTTTTTGCTTCTTGGTTTCTTCTCTCTCTATTAAACTCTGCATTGATGACAGAGGAATTTCCATGCAGTTTTTACTATGTCACACTTCTGCTTAAAAACCTTCAGTGACTGTGCACTGTCTTTGGGGATAAAACCTGAAGTCCTTTTAATAAAGAATGAGTTACTCATAATTTAGCTTCCAGGACTCGCCCACTGCATATCTCATCATGGTCTCTTTGTATAGATGTTTCAATCACTCCAAACAATTAGCAGTTCTCCAAATTTCCTTTGATATATCAGGCCTTACTCCTTTCTCCTACTTTTGTGTCTTTCTGCCTGAAAATCAAAACTATTCATATTTCAGGAATAAACATCTGCAGTGATCTTTTTCTGATTCCAGGCCTAAGAAAGTGAGTAAACATCTCCAGGGTGTGAATGAAAAATGTCTGTGAATGGGTTTTATGTGTTTTTCCCTGTAAGTATAATTGAATCATTTCTTAATGGGAAAAGAAGAGGTGTGTGTGTGTGTGTGTGTGTGTGTGTGTGTGTGTGTGTGTGTGTCCACGTGCATGAACACACAAACATAAATACATTAAAGAAGTAAATATTAAGTAGGGTCATATTCCCATATTCTCAACAAATCTCAGGATATGTTTCCTCATCATTAATACTGAATTAAGATATGCTAATCCAGGCATGGAAAACATTAAATGAACCCATGCATCTCAAGGGCTAGGCACGGAATTTGGAACATAGTAGGATTTTGAAAAGAGCAGCTTCCTCCCCACTCAACTCTTCCATGCAATGGAAAGCACTCTTGACTGATTTGAATATTAAATGAAGAGAGTAAAATAAAAAATAAAACCAGGACCAAGTGAAAATGGCCGTGCACAGTAGGGAAACAAAATAAATTTAGTGGGCACAATTTGAAATACTTGTGTTCACTTTAAAGAAAGTGTGACTCCTTTATTTTTGTATAAATGGCATGCTTTAACTCAGCAGACTCACCTTGTGGTGAACTGTTAGTGGGGTTTAGGGACAAAGGTATAGCTTTAAATTTAGCTTTTCTGTTTCTCTTTTTCTTCAAATTTAAAAAGTCTCTCTTTTTTAAAAATTATATTTTTATTGATTTCAGAGAGAAAGGGAGAGGAAGAGAGAGAGAGAACATCAATGATGAGAGGGAATCATTGATTGGCTGCCTTCTGCATGTTGGACTGAGCCCCCCACCCGGGCATGTGCCCTTGACCAGAATCGAACCTGGGACCCTTCGATCTGCAGGCCAACACTCTATCCACTGAGCCAAACCAGCGAGGGCAAAGCAGTGTCTTTTAAACTTTAAGCCTTCAGGGAAGCATTCAGATGCTTCGAGCTCTATGTGGTCTATTGTGAAAGGGAAGGGGTCTAGACTTGTACAGCATAGTCCCTGTGCTTTCCTCTGAACCTCTGCTTTCTCTGCGGCAGAGGGTCCTCTCTGGTCTGATCTCTGGGACCATGCACAGCTACCCTCTGAGGAGCAGCTGATAGATGTGCAGCTCATTTTCTTGAATCCGAGACAAATGGCACCTCCTTGCTTTATTAGCCTCACTTTGACTTTTCTAAAAGACTGAGTTCTAAGTTTCACAGCCTTCTTCTTCCAGCCTGCATCGAGGCTGGAGACATGTGGCCTTTGCGGCAGATCATTTGTGTCTCTTTCTATGGTAGCCTCGTGTTAGGTATGCTATCTTTTAATTTGTTACATGTTATCCCCCCCCCCCCCCAATGGCACTTCCACATCACATGGGATTCTTTCCTATCCCTCTTGGGAACTACAGAAGATTGAGAATTTTGGTTCTCTCCAACATGCTATGGTGTTACTTGTCACTCTAGTGTAGCTACCCTAACTTAGCATGGGGCCGCCTGCAGATCAGTCTTCCCTCAGATTCCACATAAGGATCCCAACAAAAGCCTCTTCTGTTTTTCACATCTGTCACCACCCATCATATTACATCACACACACACACACACACACACACGAACACGCACTACACAATACTGAAGAATTCTGGACTGATAAAAGAAAGCAAGAACATTCACGTTAGAGTGCTTGCTTTAAAAACCTTCATCTCCCATATTCTTTCTGTATTTCACAAGGATATAAATCTTCTGTTTCTTATAGCTGATAGGTAGGATTTATGGGTAAGATCGAATATGATTATATCTTCTTTCTGAAGTGGGAGGTGGAAGAGGAAAGTGGTAAGCCTTAGTTTCAGTGAAGGAGAGATGTGGGAGAAGAAATTGGTTTATTAACAAGAGAACATACATTGGATGGCATTTCAAAAATACTGTCCCTATTACATACATATGAAAATGCTAGAACAGAGTTCAGTTAATACAGAAGTGATCATGTGATTATATAGAGAGGATTTGGATGCTAATGGCATAATGGAACAAGGGCACTGCTTTCAGTTTAGTCACTAACCTTCCATCCCAGTTCAAGCTGCAAATACTGACCATTTAATAACCAACCAATCAGCAAACAAGCAAACACACATACATGCACCGTCAACCTGGAGACTTAGCATTTTTCCTAATAGTTTATAGAATTTTTTTTAGTTGGCCTACCAGTGGATAAAAGAGATAAACCCATATGAAAAATGAGCCCTTGAATTATTTTGTGAGCTACTTTTTATTATGTACAGTACACAGTTCCTAAAGGTCACATAAGTAATTAGTGGCAGGTTTACAACAAAAATCCAGGGTCCCTGATTCACTAACCAAGATTTTTTTAAATCTAGACACATTTGTGATTCATTCCTTTTCATTTTTTTTTATTTCACTATACATAAGGTTAGAATTTTTCTCTTTCTTCAGTTCATTAAGCATCAAAGCACTTGACTGACTATTAACTAATGTTATCTACTTAGAAATCTAGTTCCTATTAGATAAGATCCCTATAGTAACATCCTGGACAACTTTATTTTTGTCAACTCATTTAAAAATAGTAATAGTAGATAAAACAATGGTTATGTTATTTTATTTACATTGGGATTTATGTCTGCTCTATTAAAGAATCATTTAACATAAAGAATTTAATAACCATCTATCTTCAATAAATTCATTGACCTTCACATATTTTTTCATAAATATGTAAGAAGAGAATAGGTACTGACTTCGGATTTAAGACCTGGTAGGGAGAACCCATTTAAAAGTGTATTTAGTAGTAAATGTTATAGTTTCAGAACATATATAACATATTTATTTTAAAATACAAATTGGGTTATTTGTATATATCTTATGGACTGACTGTTGATATTAGAAGGTAAAAAGCCATATTCATGTTCCCATAGACATGATCTTATGTATACAAAGAGAGGAATCAAAAGAAAAACTGTCTGATGTTGTTGAATGAAATTGGAATATAATCATTACTTCATGTCTTCACAAAAGACATTTTGTAACATTTAAAATTTCTGCTAATTGCACAAGGTACATTATCATGCAAAAGAATGTTAGTGAAGGTTGAAAAGGACAAACCAACCATTCTCGTACATCACCATAATTATGCAGCCCCATGTTCGAACAATTACATTTATGTAGACCCACTGTTAAAATCAATGTTACTTGTACAGCTAGTCCTTAATCAATGAAATCAGTCAATTTACCATGGTCACATCCTTCTTCTTAATTAAGACAGTGATATCTCCGGAGCGCAGGGTTTCAAAGAGATAAATAAGTACAGAGGTTGAGAAATGTCAAAGAGGTGACTCCCCGGTTTTACTCCCAACGAACTTGGGAGGAAATAAGACAGTTCCTTCAGTTCAGGGGAGCAGCAGAAGCTCCTAAAGAGATGGCTTCGCATTCATTAAGAAAAGAGCAGGTAGTGGTGTCTGACAGAAATAGCACTAATGAGCAAAGAAGGTTTTCAACATGCATATCCTTCACAGTCAGACTCTGAATTACGAAGGTTGTGCCACCTAAGCCAATTTTAATTAGAATGAGCATGGACCTCTTTGGACAGTTAGCCTTTCTTTCCAAAATCCATTTCAATATGATGTCATTTTGTTGTCATAATCAAAATGGCAAAGTGATGGAATAACCTACTTAAAATGTCTGTGGTGTTAAAGCAGACATGGCAAACATCTTCTAATGACACGTGTAATAAGGGTATTACCTGGAAGGCGTTGACAGTATGTTCCTGTCCCACCAATGGACTGTGAAAGTATCACTTATTAAAAAGGAAAGAAATAAAAAAAGCTTTATTTAAAATAGCAAATGTAGATATATCACATTGATTTTTTTATTTCACAAGGCATGCTATCTGCACTTTCAGGCTGGTTGGTATTAGCCATCTCCTTTTATCCTAAGAAAAGTCCTTGTCAGGCTGTATGAAAATAAATGAAAGTAAAATAATACATACATAGCATTGATATATCTCCCTTGAAAATAGATATGATTATTATTCTAATAAATCCAGCCTCGGTTTATCTCTATAAATTAGATAATTATTCAAGTCAAAGTATAGAGAGTTTAAAATTAAAATTTAGCTCCTTAATACAAGGGTGATTATATAATATACATGAGCACAAAGAAGTGATCATTTGTTGTATGTCTCAGGTAGCAAATAACACACATCAGAAAAGTGTAAGAAAATTAATATATAATGATACTACAAATTTGAAATAAGTGTCCTCTATCATACTTATCTACCAATATTGACTGAATACATACTGAAAAATAGTGGGCATGACTGTTATCAATAAATATGAGTACCATAGTTTTTTTTTTTCTTTTTTAAATAAATACTTTAATAAATGTATACATCTTGTGTAAAATTGGTTGCTCTTACAAAAGAAAAATGTGCTTATATCAATCATTCTTTCTTTGTAGGCTTTTTCTTTCAAATTTAATTACATAACAAAAAGAAAGCGACTCTAAAAATTAAAAAAAAAAACTTGTAACAGATTTATTTACACTTATGTTGCTTGTTTTAAACCAACCTAACTGTGACCAAAAGTTATTTCTTAGGTCATATAAATTTTAACTGCAATTTAATTGCATGACATTGAATGCCCAGGAAAGATATTTACTTAGGGGTATTACTCTCTGTCAGCATCAAAAGCCATTATGGGGAATAAGCTCAACCAATTAGAAGGGCATAAGAATATCAATAGACATACACACTGAAGGGACTCTACATATAAATATCATATAAGTAGGAAGTCGTATAAAGGTGGTCAGTGACTAGGATATTTACCTAGCAAGAGACTCAAAGTCCTGAGACAACTCTGATGGAAGTTACTAAAGGGCAAGAAGGTAGGAAGGATTAGAATATCCTCAAAAGAGTGTACTTAAGTTGAAAGAATTTTAAAAATCAAGAGAGAAGAGATTTAGCCATTTAAGATTTAGAGATTAAATAACATATAACTTGCTTACATAGATGAAAGTAATGCCATTTGTTATTCTAGTCTCGTTTGACTTTTATTTATGTAATTTATGGGAAAGATAAGGAATCAATGCTAAATTAATATTTCATATATTTAATCTCAGAATGAGCAACAACCTTACTGTCCATTGTTAATTACATAGGCCATCTTAGGGCCAACAAATAGGTAGAGCTGGTTCTGAAAACATTTTGGAGTCGCCATCAACCACATGGAAAGAAAAAAGATTCTAATCTTAGAACATGCCAAGAGCTGAAAACTTAATTCTGAGAAAGAAAAGGAAAAATAGAGCACATGTTCATATCTATATGAACGTTTGGGCTCAGCAGAACTTTAAAGGAAGCACTGATGAATAACCCACCTTTATACACCTTCACTGTGGAATAACAGAAGTGACCCATAGTATTTGTTGATTTGAATATGCTAAGTGTCTATGGATGTATTATTCTATTATACAAGGAAAGGCCTATGTAATTATCAATCAGGCAGATTTGTTTAAGTAATATATTTATATTTAAATAATTAGCTAAAATGCATAAAGTAAAAGGCAAATTATAAACTTTTAAAACATTTAGAGACATGGCTTTATATTTAATAGCTGGATCTATTTCCTTGAGAAGGGATTAGACAGACCTACTTATGTATTTTGGGCCCTACTGTACTAACGTAATACAATTTCTAAACCCAATTTGAAAGGCAGTCTCTGGACTTCTTTAGACAGGTGGGCATTTTAACTTTCTATGAGGGAATTTGTTTCTATTACGAATGGAACATAGCCATATAACCAAATATCAAATAACCATATATCTATAAACAACCATTATAAAAGATAAAGAATAATATAACCACACACCAATAGTTATTTTATGTAAATAATAAATATCATTAAACATAACTTTAATAACTATATATCTATGTATTACTATATATATGATATAATTGAAAATTTTTTGATTCCATGGCTTACTTATTGATAATACCATTCACATTGTGGAAGAAATTGCTTTAAGGGCACTCAAGAAATGTTTGAGGAAAGACAAAGTCACTTTAAGCAAAAGAGAGGTTCCACCCGCCTCTCCACGCTACTGCAGCATTTTTGGCATAGGGATACAGTGCTCATGGTCAAAGCTGGTGGCCATGCAGGAAGGAAATCTCATTGAGTCGATGGCTATAGAAAAAAATGGTGCTAATGTTGTGTGATATTCCAGGTTTATGGATAAGTCCTCTAAATCATTCCCACCACAAACGTGACAGTTCTGAGGAAATTCATAGATTTCCGGTCTACAGCAGTTTTAGTCCTAGACAGGCAGGAAATGATATTCTCTCTTCCTAAGAAGTTCAGCTTAGCAGACTCCCACCTGGCAGGAGAATAGACTTTATTATTTCCATCTGTCTTCTTTCTCTTTTTCATCCCATTTTCTCTTTCAAAAATGTATTTGGAGAGTCATTGAGTGTGAGTGTGTGTGTGTGTGTGTGTGTGTGTGTGTAATACAGTATAATAGTGTTGTATCACCTGGTGGTATAATACCAAATTCATTTACACTATATTTCTATGAATAGAATTTTCATTTCTCTGTATTCCAATGCTAAATACCTACATTTTTAATGAGGACCTTCATCTAAAGACTATAGGTCAGATTGCAATAATCTGAGGATGATATTGAAGCAGATGCTAAAAATGGTTGTTTAATAATAATGTGAACACTTAATTCTCAGATCACTCGTTGATTAGAACTCAGTCACAATGAACAAATTCAATATACAAGTAAAAGGAAGGTAGTGGTTATACCTTTTTCATGAAAAAACTATTACACAGCCAGAAATAACATTATTTGTGGGAAAGGAATAAAACCCTTCAGAAGTTCAAAAGCTAATTCAACATAAAGATAAAGATGTCAGAAATCTATTTTATGTATGTATCATCTCTTATAGGAGGCCACCATATCAAAGAAGGCAAAACTATGGAAACATTTAAGAACGCTATTAAAATAAACTAAACATACTATTATTTTCTTCTTTATAGGAAAGAAAACAAACAATATCTTTCCAAATATTATCTAGATGTAGAATACTAAAGAGATTGTTTTCTACTTGTAAAACTGAGGACTTAATTTGTGCATCTTTCAAATTTATATTAATAATTAGAAATAAGGAAAATCCATCACAATAGTTTAAATCTTCCAAAAACAGTTCCATCATTGGCTTGTATCATGTTTTTCAGAGTTTCTTGATTAACATTTTCCCAGTGTGGTTACTGAGGGAGTGGTTGTTACATTGATTCTAAAAAAATGAATGCAATTTTCTTCACTTCATAGAGAATTCAGAATGTTAATATTAATCCTAACTTAATTAAAATAGAGAAAATACTAAAATTTATGTTATATATAAACTAGAGGCCGGTGCACAAAAATTTGTGCACTCGGGGGGGAGGGGGAGTCCGTCAGCCCAGCCTGTGCCCTCTTGCAGTCTGGGACCCTCGGGAGATAACGACCTGCTGGCTTAGGCCCGCTCCTGGGTGGCAGAGGGCAGGCCCAATCCCTAGGTGCAGCCCCTGGTTGGGCTCAGAGCAGGGCCGATTGGGGAGTTGGGGCGCTGCCCCCTGTCATGCACAGAGCAGGGGGGATCGGGAGGTTTCTATGCCACCCTCAGTCACGCTCAGGGAAGGGCCGATTGGGGGGTTGGGGCAGCACCCCCTGTCACACTCAAGGCAAGGTCGATGGGGAGGTTGCGTCGCCACCCCCTGTCACACACAGAGCAGGACTGATCAGGGGGTTGGGGCGCCACACCCTGTCACACACAGAGCCGCAGGGCGTCCAGGGGGTTGGGGAGCTCCCCCCTATCAGGCACAGAGCAGGGCTGATCAGGGGGTTGGGGCGCCTTCCCCTGTCATGAACAGAGCAAGGCAGAAAGTGAGGTTGTGGCCCCACCCCCTGTCACACACAGAGCCGTAGGGCAATCAGGGGGTTTGGGCGCTGCCCCCTGTCATGCTGATCCCGGTGCCGGGAGACCTCGCGGCTCCGCTGATCCTGGTGCTGGGAGGCATATTACCCTTTTGTTATATAGGACAGAGGCCTGGTGCATGGGTGGGGGCTGGCTGGTTTGCCCTGAAGGGTGTCCCGGATCAGGGTGGGGGTCCCCACTGGGGTGCCTGGCCAGCCTGGATAAGGGGATGATGGCTGTTTGCAGCTGGTCATACACCCTTCAGGGTGGCGGTCCCCACTGGGGTGCCTAGCCAGTCTGGGTGAGGGGCTGAGGGCTGTTTTCAGGCTGGCGGGTGACTCAAGCTCCCAACCGCTCCTTTTTTTCATTTCTTTTTTTATTCTGGGCCAGCTTTAGCTCTGAGGCTTGGCTCCAGCTCTGAGGCCTCGGCTGCTGAAAGCAGGTATCTGTTTTGTTTGGGTTCTATAATCGAAACACTATTTCAACTCCAGCTCTGAGATCCCGGCTGGCTGAAAGCAGGTTTCTGGGGTTTTGTTTAGCTTCTATATTTGTAACAATGTTTCAAACTGCAAGCTCAGAGGCCGGCAAAGCAGGTGGGGAATGTTGGTTTCCTCCGTCACTGAAGCAAGTAAGCCTCATGTTCGCTTCAAGCTGCCTGGCTGCTGGCCGCCATCTTGGCTGGCAGTTAATTTGCATATCGCCCTGATTAGCTAATGGGAAGGGTAGTGGAGGTACGGCTAATTACCATGTTTCTCTTTTATTAGATAGGATACTGGAGGCCCAGTACACAGATTTATGCACCAGTGGCGTCCCTCGGCCTGGCCTGGGGGGATCGGGCGAAAACTGGCCCAGTGCATTGATTTGTTCAGGATGTGTCTGGCCCATCTTGCTCAGTCCTGATCTGCCAGACCCCAGCAGCAACCTATCCTATCAGTTGGAGCGTCTACCTCTTGGTTTTCAGTGTGCGTCATAGCAACTGGTCGAAAGGTCGAAGTAACTGTCTGACAATTAGCATATTGGGCTTTTATTATATAGGATACTAATGTATACTCAGGGGTACATGGGTCATGGAATCAGAGGGACTGAGATTGAAATGAAGAGTCAGCCTCCTCTTAACCAGCTCTGTGATATCAGACTCACTATTTCACCAGCTCCAAGCCTCACTTTCCTGTCTGTGTAGTGGGTATGGGATAGTTATGAGGGTCAATGAGATAGATATAAGGAATACTCATGGTGTGGCAAGTGTTCAGTAAAAGGTAGATGAGTTAGGCAGGAATGTAGTAAGCCTGAGAAAGTTCATCTGTTGATGTTGGAGTACTGGACAAGTAAATGTAGTTGAATAATTATGTTAAATAATTACATAGTAAATAATTATGCAACTGGAAGATCCATTCTAAGTTCTTACTTATAGAGCCCATTTAATTTATTTAGTAAACAGGAAAATAATTTTTATAGATCAGCTTGGATTTTTAAGTTTCAGAAATCTTGAATTATCAGAAGTCAAAACACTGTATCATGAAAGTAATTTTTTAATTCAGCTTTTAAAGAGAATAGCAAATTATAGTCATCGTGGAAAGGAAATAAAATATTCAAATGTATTTGCAAAGTAGTATTCACAATGGTACCTGGGTGCATTCAGCTGTCTTGGTGAAATGAAGAATAATACAAGTAAAATATATAATACACTTGTTTGTATAATATTCCTGAAGTGCATTGATAGGCTTTAAAAAAAATCAAAACTACCTTCTATTGGAAAAGATCAAGAAAGAAAAAGACTAAATCCACTTAAAGAACAGAAAGATTGTCTTTGAGATTCAGATTCAGTATTATGTTTAACTATTCAAAATCTATTTGCTTCAGTATTCAGAAGCTTTTGTGATAGGATCAGAAACTGTGAAATGGAAATTGTAGTGGTTTAATATTTGGAAAAATTATAATAAATGTAAAAAATAGTCAGAATATGTTTTCATAGTGCATTTTGTAAGGAAAGAGAATGAAGAAGAAAAGCCAAGAGAGCTCTAGGGATTACAGAAGATATTTTCTAAGTTTGAAAGCAGATGTTGTACCATATGTGCTTACCTGTTCTCTTTTTATTCACTTTGGCTGAATCATTACCAACCTGTCTTGTTTTTAATCCAGTAGAATCACTGACTGAATAACCAATTATTTCACCTCTTTATAATTCAGCTATGACACTATGTTCCTGGAATAGATTATAGGCCTGAGAAGGAAAGGAATAAATTAAAAACAAAGATAAACACAATAAGGACCTCTCCATTTCACCATGTTGTAAAATAATTTTAAAATAAAAACTTTTGATTTTTTGCACTTTTTCATTTTATTTTATATTGCATGTATTAACAGAGTGATATTTAATTCTTTACCTAAAAAAACTCACATAAATAAAATCAATTTCATGTACACATTTGTGATGCATTAATAAGATTCATGTAGATAAAAGTATTGGCTATCCAATAAAAAGTTTTGTTGAAAGTATTGGAAAGCAAGGGACATTTTCACTTTTTAAAAAACTATATGTACTAGAGAATAATCTCAGGAAATAGCTATGTGGCAATATCCATTTCAGATCACTTTACCAACAGAGAAATCATTTCAAGGAAATACACACAAAAAGCCCCAATCACAAGCAAGGCACCCTGTAGAAAACATGTGAAACAATTCTTTAGGGTTTTTTGGTAATAATTATTTTTTATTAAAGTATGAAACACATGCATAAAAATACACAGCTAATGCAGTTTGTAGGTTGCACATGCAGCCAAATCAATCAGTAGAACAGGACCATCAGCCCTAGCATCAACCTTGGACTCCTTTCCAGCCACTACCTGCCCCTTGTCCCAAAGAAAACCATGTTCCTGTCTTCTTTCACAAACAATTAATCACACCCCCCTTTTTAAACAGAGCAGAAATAAAATCACAGATTACATACTGTTGGTGTCTTACTTTTCCCCCAACATTATTTTCTTTAATTTAAAGTTTTTTCGTGATTTCTCCAAATGTCTCCCTTTATCTATAGTTAAGAAATTAAAGACTTTTGGCTCTTCACTAGGGGGGTCTGTGTAGTTATAAACCCTCTCTTTTTAAAAAATAATTATTTTATGAAATATTTCAAATAGTTGTGAACTTAAAATAAGTATAATTTTTTATAAGTAATAGAAAATAAATTTAATGTTTTTGCAAAGAATAATATTTGAAATATTTGGAAAATGTGTATAATATTAAAGGCACATAGGAAATGTTTGGAAACATGAAACAGACCAGCAGTTAAAATTGATGAAAACAAGGAGAATCCAAATGAACAGATATTTTTCTATCCTAATAGTTCTCAAAGTATGGCCCAGGGACCAGCTGCAGCACCTATAATGGGAACTTATTAAAAATGGAAGGTTCAGATCCCGTCCCAGAACCACTAAATCAAAAATCTCAGAGTGGCCCTAACCGGTTTGGGTCAGTGGATAGAGCATCAGCCTGCGGACTCAAGGGTCCCAGGTTTGATTCTTGTCAAGGACATGTACCTTGGTTGGGGGCACATCCCCAGTAGGGAGTGTGCAGGAGACAGCTGATAGATGTTTCTCTCTCATCAATGTTTCTAACTCTCTATCCCTCTCCCTTCCTCTCTGTAAAAGATCAATAAAATATATTTTTTTTAAAAATCTCAGAGTGAGCTGTAGCATTTCAGGTGTTTCTGGTACATGCTACACTTTAAGAAACACTGCTTCTATTCTACACCTTTCAATTCATCAGGCATTTTAGTTCTCATATGTATTTTTTAAATTTATCTTTATTGTTGAAAGTATTACATTGTGTCCTTTTCCCCCCATTAACCCCCTCCAGCCTGCATACCCCCAGGCCTTCACCACACTATTGTCTGTGTCTATGGATTATGCATATAAATTCCCTGATTAATCTCATATATATTTTTAAAAACCTTTTTTTTTTTTATTCATTTCAGAGAGGAATGGAGAAGGAGAAAGAAACATCAATGATGAGGGAGAATCATTGACCAGCTGCCTCCTGCACGCCTCACACTGGGGATAGAGCCCACAACGCAGGCATGTGCCCTGACCAGGAATCGAACCTTGCATTCCTGGTTCATAGATGCTCAACCACGGAGCCATGCCAGCTAGGCTCTCATATGTATTTTTTAAAAATTAATTCTAACCAAGATGTCCAAAAAAATGTGAAAATGCTCTGTAATTATGGACTTTTTACTTTGTCCTCTCAATGTTCCTTCGGTTATGCCTTCAGGCCTATTTGCCCTTGGGTTTCTACTTTATTCATCTAATAAATATGTGTTTCTTTCCTACTATGTGACAGCAGGTGTCAGTTTTCTATGGTCGCTGTAACACATTAACAAAAATTCGGTGGCTTAAAACACCACAAATTCATTCTCCTCAAGTTCTGTGAGTCAGAAGTCTGAAACCAGTCCCACGGGGCTGAAGTCCAAGCATCAGCAGGGCTGTTTTTCTCTGGAGGCTTTTAGGGGATAACCTGCTTTCTTGCCTTTTTTTTTTCTGGTTCTGGAGGTTTCCTGCATCCCTTGCCTCATGGATGCTTTCTTACATCATCTCAAGAGCTTGCTTCCTTTATGTCACATCTATTACTGTTTTGCCTCCCTTTATAAAGAACCTAGAACCTTTGTGATTACAGTGGGCTGTCAGATAATCTCAGGTCATCTATCTATCTCAAGACCATTAATTTAATCACAAAGTAAAGTCTCTTTTGCCAGGTCCTGGAGATTAAGACATGGACATCTTTGGGGGGGTTGTTGCTCTACCTACCACACTATGCAGTGAGCTTAGGTTTGAGAAAATAAGATGGATATTGAGGAAGTAATGACAAAATTTCTTCTCTTCATTTTAAGATTTTGCTAAACAATGTCGACAAATTTATATCCATGCAGCTTCATTTTAACTAATTAAATGACAATCTTGAGGCGAGGCAAAAAATGAATATATTTGTTAATTCATTTTACTAATAGGTATTTTGTAGCTGTCATATGTCAGATATAATCCTTGTGATGCTTAAAGTCTAGCAGTGGTGGCGAACCTATGACACGTGTGTCAGAGGTGACACGAGAACTCATTTTTTTGGTTGATTTTTCTTTGTTAAATGGCATTTAAATATATAAAATAAATATCAAAAATATAAGTCTTTGTTTTACTATGGTTGCAAATATCAAAAAATTTCTATTCGTGACATGGCACCAGAGTTAAGTTAGGGTTTTTCAAAATGCTGACACGCCGAGCTCAAAAGGTTCGCCATCACTGGTAGTGAGATAAACAGGGTGACTACAAAGAGTATGAACAACGCCATTAGAAAAGATATAGTGAAGGTATATCAAGCCATGTGTTTATTTTTCCTGTAAAGTTCAGTGAATGTAAGGCTGGCGGAGGAGAATGCTCAACTGAAATCTGAAATCTGGGAACAGCCTGTTGTAGGACTCTTGATCTACGGATCAGAGTGTGTTCTAAGAATTTCAAGTTCTTTAATCAATGGAGCTTAACAGGGAAGGTGGGAAGTGGTGAAATGACACAAAACAAATAAACAGTTGCCATAAAAATGACCCTCTAGTCTAAGCCTCAGCCAGCACGGCTTCTTTGTTTGGAGCATAGTTCTGTGCACTGAAGGGTCATGGGTTTGATTCCCAGTCAGGGCACATACCCAGGTTGCAGTTTGATCCCCAGTCAGGTGCATGTGTGAGGCACCCAATCAATGTTTCTCTCTCACATCTATGTTTCTCTCTGTGTGTCTCCATCTCTCTCTCTCCTCTCATCAATGAAAAGACATATCCTCATGTGAAGTTTGTTTTGTTTTGTTTTGTTTTTTAAAAAAAGACCCACTAAAATAAATTAAGAAAATCTGAACTTCAAACTGAGGACTTTGATGAAAATTTAATCTTGGGATGACAGTCATATTTGTGTTATAAAAACAACTGACATTGTCTACTGTGTGAAGAGCAGATTGGAATGTGGCAAATCTAGATGCAGGTAGACTTTGGGGAAATCTAAGTGAGGAAAAGGAAATCTGGAATAGAAAGGGAATGGGAAAAAGACAGTTAGCTGCTGGAAAAGAAGTACACATTCATCAGATAGAATTAACAGTTTTCCATGTTTGTTTGGACTCTATGATTAAGAAGAAAAATAAAAGGGAAAATGATTATTTCTTGTGTAAGTGTCTGATAAAATATATGATGACATTATTAATTAACATATAAAGCAAAGTACAGGCCAACATTTTGGAGAGAAAATGGCACAATGCCTATTATTCATGCAGTTGTACTTGGGCACTTGTCCAATTAACATACCTTCTGATTATTAGTTTTCCATGATCTCCCTGCTGGAAGTATTGTATTTTTTTGCATTTCAGTTATTTCATTTTATTAATTCCTGCATTTTGAAATTTATGTATAAACTAGAATCTAAGTTTCTTGAGAACAGCATCTATATTTAGTTTGCATTTATAATTCCACAATCCCTAGCTTAGAGTCTAACAGGCAATGAATAAATATTGAAGTGCACTGTTTTATTTTTATGACCAAATGCTATATAAAGTCAGATAACAATATGTGTGAGAACAATTAGACTTTGCCCCTGTCTTCACATTGGTTAACATCTAGGTGGAGAGGTTTACTTCTACCACAAGTAGTCAGACACTCTCTGAATATTGGTAGTGTCTGAAATTATTTTTGAAGCTTCAAGATAGTTTCATTTATTACTGTAACATCATCTTCATTTAATGTCTTATATTTTACTAGAGGCCTGGTGCATGAATTCATGCACCAGTGGGGTCCCTTAGCCTGACCTGTGGAATTGGGTTGAAACTGGCTCTCCAATATCCCCCAAGGGGTCCTGGATTCCAAGAGGGTGCAGACCAGACTGAGGAACTCCACCAGTGCACTGTCAGGGCCAGGGAGGGGCCACAGAAGGGCACCTGGGCGTGTCTGGCCCATTTCTCTCAGTCTTGATTGGCTGGACCCCAGCAGCAAGCTCACCTACTGGTCAGAGCATCTTTCCTCTGTTGGTCAGTGCACGTCATAGCAACTGGTTGACCGGTCAACTGTCTGCCCCCTGGTGGTCAGTACACATCATAGTGAGCAGTTGAGTGGCCTTAGCATATAATTAGCATATTACACTTTGATTGGTTGAATGGTTGACTGGCCAACCAGCCACTTAGCATATTAGGCTTTTATTATATAGGATATTTGAGGTCTAGTCTTAGCTTAGACACATTTTCATTACTGTCAAACTACTTTTTAATTTCAAATTTTAATGAAACATAATCAACATAATTCTTGCCTTTACCATTCATAGAATGTTTCATGCAGGGGAATGATCATACACTTTGGAGGGAGACAGAGCTGGGTTTAAATACAACTTTTCTGCATCTTAACACTGTGAACTTGAGTGAGTTCCCTAATCTCTCTGCACCTGTTTCCTCATCTGCAGGATGAAAGGAATAATATATAGCTCATAGGGTTGTGTATGAGGATTGGAAGTAGAAATTCTCACAGATGTGTATCACAGATAGCAGCAAAATAAATTATAATATGCATATATTTTTTCAGTATTTGATAGATTGATACTTATGGATTTTTAAGAATAACATAAAAGAACACAGGAGAATTTTGTTACAAAAATAAATTGAAATCCATAAAACTTCAACTGGATTCTAATTTCCCATTATCAGGTGATTCTTCCCTGAATATATATGGTAATGAAAATTATTGCACTAATGTCTGGAACAGCTTATGGATAAAATCTTGAGAAATGAATAGTCTGTTATTTAAATACAGCATCAAATCTGAGAAAAATAAGAATACAGGAAGTCATTGTAAACATCGAGCAGCGTATAATTCTTACGATTTTAGCTAACTTTGCTTCTCTCACTCAAACAGGTTATGATGTTCAAGGGTATAGAGTGATCCATTGCTGAGTTGGTCGTGACAGTCGAGTTTGCCAACACAATCACTGCACGGCATTATCTAAGTCATTGCTCTGCAAAGTGCTTTAGGATACCTTGAGTATGAAGGCCCATATATCAAGTACACTACATTTTTATTCTATATGGTACCTGAGTTTTGGCAATGCATACTCAACAAGCTGAATAAAAAGACTGCTAGCTATACTTTATTAGCATTTGTATGCATTGACCATAAGTAGGTATGAGCTAAACTCACAACTTGAGGTAAAGGAAACAAATTATATGCATAGGACAGAAAGAGAGAGAGAGAGAGAGAGAGAGAGAGAGAGAGAGAGAGAGAGAGAGAGAGAGAGATTTCCTGAAGGTAGAAACCCCAACTAAATATGCATTCTCCTTGCATCCCTATACTCAGAATTTACCTACCTCTCACCTGTCAGAAACCTAAATTGGTTTCCTTTCCATGCAAGAGTGAGGTATGTGAGAAAGAAGCACATCAGAATAATTTATTATTGTTCTGCTGATGGTAAAACAATGTGCTTGAATGGATAAATGAATGGATTAATGAATAATTTCTGATGGATTATATTCTCACTAGGTTTTTCACTGACATATTTTTAAAGTAACACTTTTACTTTATTTATTTATTTAACTTATTGGAGGTAACATTGGTTAATAAAGTTTTACAGGTTTTAGATATGCAATTCTCCAATACATCATCTCTATATTGTATTGTGTATTTTGGTTAACAGCTTTGCTGTATTTTAGAAATGTTCTCGCACCTTATCAAAGTAATAGTTTTGCAACAAGGAAACATTCCACAGGATGGCTATATTGTGTTTGGAATTTTCAGCTCTTGCCATAAGATTGTCTTTCAGAAAAAAAAAAAAAGTGGCATTTTATTGTGTTACATAAATTCATTGAGATATATCCCTAACCTGCACAAATGGTAATGTTTTTCCTTCTGTAAGTTATTTCTATTAATCTGTCAGTATGAAGGGATTGTACAGTGGCATGTATACAAATATACAAACCTGCATATAAAGAAATTTATAAACTTGCAATGAAATGAATTAGCACATGCATCTTAGAAAATTAAGAAATAGTTTTCTCCCAATCCTTTGATTTTGACTCATTATCTTTCTCTCCTTTTATGAGCACAGTCCGTGGAAAATGGGGTTTTCCATTTATTTATGCATTCCAAATATATTTATTTACTATGTGCTAGGCTCTATGAATATTCAAGTGTTATCAATACATAACGAATTTGATAGATGCTCACCAACAAAGAAAAATAATAATAATAAACTCCGTTAAAGAATAAAATGTTTATAGGGTCATGTGAATTATTATAAGTATCAGCTAAATCAGGTGAGATAATAAAATGTGCTTGCACATTATCAAAGTATTTGTTAATTCTGGAAAGAATAACTATTTTAAAAGATATTAATGTACTAAACAGAATGTACTAAACCAACGTTCTCATCTGGCCACTTTCAGACATTGATTGGTCTAATGATATAGTCAGGAAAACAGAAGTTATTAAACATTTCTATGTCCCCCTTAAGCTTACTATTTAACTGTAGGATGAGTCTTGATTTTGCCAAATTGGCACTGCACTGAAGCTTTCAAACAATGATCTTTTCAATAACAGTTGCATGTTTATCCTTTAAAAAATGAACCAACTCTTACCTCAAATCAGGCAGGAAAGGTATTACAGATAATTTTTATACATAAAGATGAATTGTCAAACATTAAATTTTCTAAAGTAAAACATAAGAGAAAAAAATTTTAAGACCTCAGGACATGTAAAAAATTCTTAAACAATACAGAGTATTTATTCCAAAGGTGGGGGGGGGAGGTCAATTGAATTACATTAAAATTAAGGACATTTGTTTATCAAAAGATATCATTAAAAGAATGCAAAGGCAAAGCATAGTATAGGAGAGAATATGTATAATGTTCATATCTGAAAAATGACTCATGCCAAATATATAACACATCTATGAAGCAGTAAAGGAAAATCTTCACATAACCCAATAGACAAGTAGGCAAATGACAATCATGACAGTAAAAAATGGAGATATGGGCATCGTTATTCATCAAGGTAATACAGGTTTAAATGCAAATTTAATATATGTTAGAATGGCTAAAATAAAAGGTAGATGGTACCAAGTATTGGAAAGCACATAAGCAATTGAAAGCTTCATAGACTGCTGGTGAAATCTAAATTTGTACAACCACTTTGACAAAATAGAGTCTTTATTTAAGACTAGAGGCCCGTACACAAAATCATGCATGGGTGGGGTCCCTAGGCCTGGCTGGTGATCAGGGCTGATCAGGTTCCCTACCTCCCTGCCTCCCTGCCTCCTCCTTTCCTCACCACCCACATCGGCTGTCACCCACCCCCGGTTTCCTGTTCCAACCCAGGGCTGGCCCTGATCAGGCAATCGGGACCTACTGGCCAGGGGGAAGAACCGGGAGGTTGGCCGCCAGCCCCACGGAAGTAGTCGGCCTTTGGCCCCCTGGGAAAGGGGCCGTGTCTGCCACCACCCATCCCTGGTTCCCCATCCCAGCCTGAGGACCTGGCCCTGATTAGGCAATCAAGGCTTGTGGGAGGTGGGGTGGGGAGGAGGGGGAGGACGAGGAAGTTGGCTGGCAGGCCCTATCAGGGATCACCGCCTGCAGGCTGATGGCAGCTCCTATGTTGAGAGTCTGTCCCCTGGTGGTCAGTGCGCATCATAGTGACCATTCATTCCAGTCATTCTGTCTTAAGGGTTGCTCAGGCTTCTATATATAGAGATGAATGTTCTACACTTTATGACACTGAAGTTCTAGATATATGCCTCACTGAATTGCCTAGTGTTCACCAAAATGCATGTCAATGAATACTTACAGCAACACTATTATTGATAAACAAAATAATAAACAATTCAAATGCCCAGTATATTTATGTAACTGTGGTATATGGACTACTTCGATGAGAATAACAACATTAATGGATCTCACAAACATGATGCTGAGCAAAAGGAGAAAGACACAAAATAGTTCATATTATGTGGTTCTCATCATATAAATTTTGAAAAGAGCCATAGTGTTAGGAGTCAAAAGAGTGTTTTCTTCTAGTGTGAATAGTAAGGGGCTGGATATATATATGGATGTGTTTTCATTGAGAAAAATAATCGTGTTGCACATTTATAATTTGAACAGTATGTGTGAGTATTACACTTTAATTTTATTCAAATGCAACATAAGAAATAAGGTGTGTATTAGAAATTCACCAGGAGGCCACTGAGGACTGAATAGTTAAATCTAACGTTATGGAACACATTTGTTTATCTTTCCATCTAACTATATATTTATTTAACAAACATATAGTCTTACTATATGTCAACTAAAATAGTAACATTTAATTTTGCTTACAGTCTAATGTGTAGTTATTACTTGTTATTCCCATTACTAGAGGCCCGGTACACAAAAATTTGTGCACTCGGGGGGAAGGGGGGTCCCTCAGCCTGGCCTGTGCCCTCTAGCAGTCTGGGACCCCTCGGGAGATAACGACCTGCTGGCTTAGGCCTGCTCCCGGGTGGCAGAGGGCAGGCCCAATCCCTAGGTGCAGCCCCTGGTCGGGCTCAGAGCAGGGCCGATTGGGGGGTTGGGGCACCACCCCATGTCACACTCAAGGCAGGGTCGATGGGGAGGTTGCGGCATGACCCCCTGTCACGCACAGAGCAGGGCCAATCTGGGGGTTGGGGCACTGCCCCCTGTCACACACAGAGCAGGGCCCATCAGGGGGGTTGGGGCTCCGTACCCTGTCATGCACAGAGCAGGGCCCATCAGGGGGTTGGGGAGCTCCCTCCTGTCACGAACAGAGCAGGACCCATCAGGGGGTTGAGGAGCTCCCCCCTGGCACTCACAGAGTAGGTCCGAAAGGGGAGTTGTGGCACCGCCCCCTGTCACACACAGAGCTGCAGGGCAATCAGGGGGTTTGGGCGCTGCCCCCTGTAACGCTGATCCTGGTGCCGGGAGGCCTCGTGGCTCCGCTGATCCTGGTGCTGGGAGACATATTACCCTTTTACTATATAGGGTAGAGGCCTGGTGCATGGGTGGGGGCCAGCTTGTTTGCCATGAAGGGTGTCCTGGATCAGGGTGGGGGTCCCCATTGGGGTGCCTGGCCAGCCTGGATGAGGGGATGATGGCTGTTTGCAGCTGGTCACACACCCTTCAGGGTGGGGGTCCCCACTGGGGTGCCTGGCCAGTCTGGGTGAGGGGCTGAGGGCTGTTTTCAGGCTGGGGGTGACTGAACTCCCAAACGCTCCTTTTTTCCTTTTTTTTTTTTTAATTCTGGGCCAGCTTTAGCTCTGAGGCTTGGCTCCAGCTCTTAGGCGTCCACTGCTGAAAGTAGGTTTCTGGCCTTTGCATACAATGTTGCAAATCTGCTGGCTGAAGTCTGGCGGTATTTGTTAAAATGTTTGAAACTGCAGGCTCAGAGGCCTGCAGCCGTAGGCGGGGAACGTTGGTTTCCTCCGTCACTGAGGCAAGCAAGCCTCATGTTAGTTTCAAGCTGCCTGGCTGCCGGCCGCCATCTTGGCTGACAGTTAATTTGCATATCTTGCTGATTAGCCAATGGGAAGGGTAGCGGTGTACGCCAATTACCATGTTTCTCTTTTATTAGTGTAGATATAGACAACTAGATGCCCGGTGCATGAATTTCATGCACTCAGGGGGATCCCTCAGCCGGGCCTGTTCTCTCTCGCAGTCTGGGGGTCCTTGGGGCCTGTGCTCGCCAGCCCTGAGCCTGGCTTCTGGTTGAGCAGTGCTCCCCTGTGGGAACATACTGACCGGCAGAGGGCAGCTCCTGCATTGAGCGCCTGCCCCCTGCTGGTCAGTGCACATCATAGTGAGCGGTTGAGTGGCCTTAGCATATCATTAGCATATTACCTTTTGATTGGTTGAATGAACAACCGGACGACTGGACACTTAGCATATTAGGCTTTTATTATATAGAATGAGATATAGAAAGGTAAGTAACTTGCCCAAGGCCAGACAAACATCTAGTAAGTAGAAGAGTTGGCAATCAAATCCGAATGGCATGGCTTAAATTCTGTGGTATTACTATTATATATATAAAATGAGTTTTGAAGGATTGTGTATTACTTTCCCAGGGATGCTGTTACAAATTACCAAATATTTGGTGGCTTAAAAATCACATAGGTTTCTTTTTTCATAGATCCAGAGATCAGAAGTCTGAAATGAAGATGTTGCTTCTAGAGGGTCTGAGGGAGAAACTGCTGCATGCCCTTCTTTTAGCTTTTGGTGGCTGCAGGCAATCCTTGGTGTATCCTCACCTCTGTCCTCAAATCACCTTCTCCTCTGTTTCTCTATCTCTGCTCCTCCACCCTAAGGACATGATTGGATTTAGCGCCCACTCTAAAACCAAGGTAGTCTCACCTCAGCGTCTTTAATTGCACTGGCAAAGACCCTTTCTCTAGTCACTGTCCTGTTAAAGGTTCTTGAGTTTAGAATTGGACATATTTTTGGACCACATGTAACCCACTACAGATGGATAAGAATTAATGAGATTTAGAGAGGGGGAGTGCAGTATGGATAAGGTAACATAAAATTGAAGAAACAGATACAGGAATCCCTGGGCAGTAAAGATGTTAATTAATACAGGTAAAAGATAAAATGGGATACGATATATCTGTCATTCTTTAAATGCAATGGTGCTCTAAGGGAAGCAATACTTAAAGATGATTCATCTGACTGGTTTTATTGATATGCTTTTTTAAAAAAGAGATCATGTAGCTCAGGGGTCCTCAAACTACGGTCCGCGGGCCACATGCAAATACAAATATTGTATTTGTTCCTGTTTTGTATTTTTACTTCAAAATAAGATATGTGCAGTGTGCATAGGAATCTGTTCATAGTTTTTTTTTAAACTATAGTCCGGCCCTCCAACGGTCTGAGGGACAGTGAACTGGCCCCCTGTTTAAAAAGTTTGAGGACCCCCGATGTAGCTGAACAAAAGTAAGAAGAAAAAAATATCTCTAGCTGAGTAACAACGTAATTAAAAGTAGAATACACCAAATGAAAGTGGTTGCTTAAAGTGGATGGACGTGAGAAGTGAAAAACTAAAAATGAGATCAGCTAAGGAGTGACTCTGCGTCAGAAAGAATAGTTTATACCTATTTTGTGTCCCAGACAACCGGACCCTACCTACAAAATCTAGGGTACATTGCAAATAATTTCATTTCTCTGTATTCCCTCCCCACCAACCCCATCACCACTCTCCAAAAATAATGATAACGACAAGCAGCCTGTGTTCTCTCTCCTCATTGCTATGTGTGAACTCAGGC
The DNA here is from genome assembly GCF_014108235.1 of Myotis myotis. Classification (NCBI taxonomy): domain Eukaryota; kingdom Metazoa; phylum Chordata; class Mammalia; order Chiroptera; family Vespertilionidae; genus Myotis; species Myotis myotis. The sequence continues at coordinate 184,919,693 of NW_023416335.1, forward strand.
TAGACAAAGGCTTCCAATCTGAGTAAACGTGGTGAGACTACGGTGTTGGCCACAAACTATTTGGGAGCTAATGTTCTGAAGAATGAGGACATAAGGCTAAGAAGTTAATAGAGAGTGAATTGCATTCTCCAAAACCAGAAAAATTCCTCTACTCTTCTTATTCATTCCTTAAGTCTATGCCTTGAAGAAAATAAAAAAATTGTGTGAGAATCCATAGGCCTTTATTCATTCACTTATTAAACAGTATTTGTTAAGTATTATTAAGTGCATAGGGAGTCATTTTAGGTGTTTGGAAAATCAAAGAAAAATTAGAAATAATAATATGAACTAGAGATCACTGAGAACTATGTTGTAGGGTTATTTAATACACACAACCAGCCTATGCACTGGGTAGAATTATTGTCCTCAAATTATAGATGAGAAATACAGAGTTTAAATTAGGTTACTATTCCAGTCATATAACTAGGATATTGCAGAGACAGAATTTATACGTTCATAATTTGGCTCTAGAGTTGAATTTTTTAAAAAGAATTTAAATTCTTTATTGTTTAAAGTAATACATATTCTCCTTTTTCCCCCTTGACCTCTCCCCGCCTGCCCCCACCTCCCAGCACATGTCATTACCATTCCAACCCCCCAATCTGTGTCCATTGGTTCACTACAGTAACTAGTGCTAAGTTGGGAAGTATAATTTTATTTCAACAATAAATATCTAATATAATTTCCCTTTATAAAAAGCATTGTGTTGGATCCTGAAGATGAGGGAAAGGAAGACAATCTTCAGTCTATGTGAGTGGGGAAAGGGAAGAAGAGGCAGACAAGTATGAGCAAAACTAAAATAAATGGGTAAGTTGTAGATTTATTGCCTTTCAAGTTCAAATCTTCTCCATTGACTGTTTTTGCACAAATGGAGTTGGCCCTTTTAAATATTATCCTTTAGCAGCTGAAAGTATATTTCCTTTTGTTAGTACTGTGCAGAGAATGAACATGTGTGGTGCTTTGGCTGCTTCTTCTTGTTCTTGCTGTGCATATGAGGGATGTCTAGTGGCACCCAGCCCTGAGGATGCCTTCCCATCATGTCAGTAGTCCACTGCATGCATATTCCCAGGGACGTTTGCAAGCCCGCCTATTGTTGGCATTAGCCCTCCAGCGCTCAGGAGCCTCCTGTGTGTTTCTTATTTTTCAATCCCAACCATGGTTTTCTTTCCACTTGCACCCCAATGAAGTGTTTTCTATCTTGGTTGATTAATCAGTTCATACCCCAGAGTCGTGTTTCCAGCTTGCTGGATAATTTCAGACCAGCTCTTGTCCAGGTAACACAGAACACATCTCCATCTTGCAGTGGGTTACAACCACAATCACACTTTCTCCAATAAGGTCTGAGTCCTAGGCATGGACAGGGGTATCCTTCCGGTTGGTCCTTCTTTGGGTATTCTCCCTAAGCCCCAGAGTAGTCTTTAGGGTTCTCTTTACTCCTTTACAGATAATCCCCTCTTCCAGTTGATAAGTCTTTATACTAAACTAGAGGCCCGGTGCACAAAAATTTGCGCACTGGCGCGGGGGGGGGGGGGGGGGGACTGTCCCTCAACCCCACTTGTGCCCTCTCACAGTCTGGGACCCCTCGGGAGATAATGACCTGCTGGCTTAGGCCCACTCCCAGGTGGTAGAGGGCAGGCCCAATCCCTAGGTAGGCCCCGCAGCCCCTGGTCTGGCTCAGAGCAGGGCCGATTGGGGAGTTGGGACGCCACCCTCTGTCATGCACAGAGCAGGGCAGATCGGGAGGTTGTGATGCCACCCTCAGTCACGCTCAGGGTAGGGCCGATTGGGGGCTTGGGGCACCTCCCCCTGTCACACTCAAGGCAGGGTCGATGGGGAAGTTGCAGCGCCACCCCCTGTCACGCACAGAGCAGGGCAGATCAGGAGGTTGTGGTGCCACCCCTGTCACATACAGAGCACGGTGGATAGGGAGGTTGGGGCACTGCCCCCTGTCACGCACAGAGCAGGGTCGATCAGGGGGTTGGGGAGCTCCCCCTCTATCAGGCACAGAGCAGGGCCGATCAGGGGGTTGGGGCACCTTCCCCTGTCATGAACAGAGCAGGGTGGATAGGGAGGTTGTGGCCCTGCCCCCTGTCACACACAGAGCCTCAGGGCAATAGGGGGTTTGGGTGCTGCCCCCTGTCACGCTGCTCCAGGGGCCAGGAGGCCTCACGGCTCCGCTGATCCCAGTGCTAGGAGGCCTCGCAGCTCCGCTGATCCTGGTGCTGGGAGGCTCCGCTGATCCCAGATTCAGGAGGCCTCGCGGCTCCGCTGATCCCGGTGCTTGGAGGCATATTACCCTTTTACTATATAGGATAGAGGCCTGGTGCATGGGTGGGGGCCGGCTGGTTTGCCCTGAAGGCTGTCTTGGATCAGGGTGGGGGGTCCCACTTGGGTGCCTGGCCAGCCTGGGTGAGGGGATGATGGCGGTTTGCAGCTGGTCACACCCCCATCAGGGTGGCGGTCCCCACTGGGGTGCCTGACAAGTCTGGGTGAGGGTCTGAGGGCCGTTTTCAGGCTGGAGGGTGACTGAAGCTCCCAACCTCTCCTTTTTTCCTTTTTTTTTTTATTCTTGGATTTTTTTACCTTCTATGGCTGACACTGGAGCTGAGTGCTGGCTTTAGCTGTGAGACCTCGGCTGCTGAAAGCATGTTTCTGGCTTTGTTTACCTTCTGTATTTGAAACTTTGTTGCGACTCCAGCTCTGAGATCCCAGCTGACTGAAAGCAGGATTCTGGGGTTTTGTTTAGCTTCTATATTTGTAACATTGTTTCTTAGAGTTGCAGCTCAGAGCCCAGCAGCAGCAGGCGGGGAACCTTGGCTTCCTCCGTCACTGTAGCAAACAAGCCTCCTGTTTGTGTCAGTTGCCTGGCTGCCCGCCGCCATCTTGGTTGGCAGTCAATTTGCATATCACCCTGATTAGCCAATGGGAAGGGTAGCGAAGTTACGGCTAATTACCATGTTTCTCTTTTATTAGATAGGATTCTCCGTGTTCAAGTTACTATGTGGTTTCTATATTCTGATTAGACCCCAAGTGATAAGAGAGGTCATGTGAAGAGGAAAGGGTAATGATGATTATGGACTCAGTAGGAAAGGAGGGGAACATTTTTAATACTCTTTAATAAATATAATCATCATTTTAAATAAGAGTGTTTAAAACACTCTTAAATCTTACTGATAACAGATAACAGTTCTCCCTAGATTTGAGAGTAGGAGAGCAGATTTGGTACTCTGCATGTTGAAAGATAGAGTTTTATCCAACTTTAATAGCAGGGAAGGTACTGAGATAGAAATGGGCCACCCTGGCTCCCCATTTCTCCAACTTTTTTTACTACAGTGCCTACCATCAGAAGAAATGGCTCACTGTACAAGGATTTTCAATCTACATTGATGAATGGTAGTGCAGGTAGTAGAAGCCAATTGCAGAGGTCAATTAGTGAAACCCTCTCAAACAGCATTGCCTCCACTCCTAGAGAATCACTGGAATGGGTGGTAGGTCTGTGGTAAGCAAAATTTAAGAATGAGCCCTACCTGGTTTGGCTCAATGGATAGAGGGTCAGCCTGGGGACTGAAGAGTCCCAGGTTCAATTCCAGTCAAGGTCACATGCCTGGATCCCTAGTAGGGGGCATTCAGGGGGCAGCCAATCAATGTTTCTCTCTCATCATTGATGTTTCTGTCTATATCTTCTTCCTTCCTCTCTCTGAAATCAATAAAAATATTTAAAAAAGGAATGCAGACTAACTTTAAAAGGCCATTTAAACACATGAACATGAACTTCAAATCAGTCTATCTTTACAAGTGGATCATTCATAGTATGGCTTTTAAGAGTGAAAATATATAAATATATTGATATTTTATTTGTATACTCTACTCAAACTTCCCTCTTATCCTATGTATTGTCCCTACTATAAGTTTTGTATTCTAAGTACAGTATATTTTTATTGTGAAGTTAAAAGTAGAATCTATTAAAAGTTGCATTCTTTTTATGGTTAACATTTTATTTTGTTAACATTTTTTTTTAGTAATATGTCTCCCAAATCTATTTAATATAAATGTTAATTTTTGTAAAAATTTTACAAGTGAGCTGTAGGAGTTATTTCTAAGTTATATGTTTCAAGAACACAAATTCACAGTAACAGTAACCAGATAGCTTATTCCAAAAAGTTTTTTATAGTTAATACTTTATACTGACATCTTAAGAATAAACAGATAAATAAAAGTTCACCACTGTCACCATTACCATTAATCACATAATTTGAATTTTTTAGGTTAGAATTCAGGCCTGTATTAAACTAGTAAATTTAGAAAGTAGGCCTTCATTAATCATCAAAAGGGAATTAAATGAGATTCACTATATTCCTACCAGTGATAAGCACAGATCCACTGAGTTGTAAGTCCATATCAATGATTTTAATACAACTTGCTGATTATGAATTCTTTCATTGGAAGGGAATCTGTCTTCTGTAACCTGCTTACTGTGAGTGGTGTCAGATATAGGCCAACCAGTGGTCTGGCAATGATCCCAAATGATTATGTCCTGTCAATATATAGATTGCTATTAATAAAAATGATATTTTCTTCAATATTAATTTATTTTGTATGAAAACGTAAGTTGTAAAAGAACAAGGTAATGTTTGAATATAAATCCTGAAATTATTTGCTCATGCTCTCTGCACCACATTTATCTCCATTTGGAAGACAGCTGACCTGTAGTATTAGAAGAATGGAGGGTAGGCTACTTCTTAGAGTACTACTAGGACTTTTTACATGATTTAGGTTTATCTGTAATACACCTTCTTCTTCACTCTGTTTTTAATCTGTCCCTTTTCTATTCATATACATATACAATTACGTAATCTGATTTTTTTAGATCCAATACCTTCTTCAGCACAAGTCTACCTAATTGAAATCCCTCAGATGAAGAATGAGTATAGCCAGGAATAAGCACCTTGGGAGAAATGCATTGTATTAGCTCAGATCTAAATCACAGATTCATCTCAGCGATGGTTCGGATTAATAAATGTTATATATTAACATATTTGAACTGAAGTAAAGTTGAGCCACAGGGAAATGCATGTATTGCATGTATCTAACTAAAAATATATATGATATATACAGGGGTTATAATTAGTAATAAAATCTATTTTGACATGCATTTGTTTATATCTTTGGTGCATTCCCACTGGGTCCCATTTTAGGTTCAGGCAGAGATTGCTCCAGGAAATGTCAGACATCGATCTTGTGCTGCATTAATTGTAAGTTGAGCGGATGGCTGCACAACTTCAGTATCCTTTTTTAATGTTGTCATGGGTGTCATCTCTGTTTCCAGCTTTTTGGTTTTATTGCAGTTTTATTTTCTGTAATTTTCTTGAAATGCAAAAGATATAGTTCTGCTATGATAAATGAGATGGGGAACCCATAGCTCAGTCACTAGTTTGTTCATAGATTGACCATTGAATGTAAAGTATGTGATGCTAAGAACAATTTTGATGAGATCCATTGTTGAATGTGCAATGATTCATTCCTCTTTTTGAAATTTCTACCTTTATGTCTTAGTTATGCATCATTTTTCATCTTTCTCCTGTAATAAGTATCTGGAAGGACAAAATTCTTCCCAAAATATAGCCTAGACTAAATTGAATACAAATGAGTGATATCCACTAAACAGAAAAACAATACATAATTATATAGTTTACCTTGTCATTTATAATAGAAATTTATAGCATAAATTTGTTCGGAAACAATCTTGTGTTTAATTTCTTTTGCTAAATCATGTATGCCTGTACATAAAGAATTTCTTATCTTTGATAAACCATATGAAATACAAAACTCACATTTTGATATTATATTACCTGGCTTACTATATTTTAGTGCAAAAGACACTATTTTTCTGTAATGAAATATACGTGCCTTTGTTTATTTGAAGAATTAGCTTCCTTCCAAAAACCAAGGCCACTGTGTCTATCCCATCTTTAACCTTCCCTAACAAACTTACTAATAAAAAACTATCATTGCCAAATTCCACAGTCAGAAAAAAAGAAAACAAAAAGGCCTCCTCCCTCAATCAGTTGATAAAAAAGATATGTCAATATTCATTTTATATATGTACACACACACACTTTTTTTCATTGATATAGTCTTGAGGCAACTAGTAATACCAATATAGTTTAGAGCAGTGGTTCTCAACCTTCCTAATGCCGAAACCCTTTAATACAGTTCCTCATTTTGTGGTGACCCCCAACTTCATTATTACAAATTTAACATAATTAAATCATAGTGATTAATCACAAAAACAATATGTAATTATATATGTGTTTTCTGTTGGTCTTAGGCGACCCCTGTGAAAGGGTCGTTCGACCCCCAAAGGGGTCACAACCCACAGGTTGAGAACCGCTGGTTTGGAGGCAAGTAAGGGAAAGAAATCTCCAAACAGATAAACGCTGACTGTATAAGGAGGTGCACTTTATAGAGCTGCACCAAGGGAACGTTGTCAGGAAATTCAGAGACTCTAGGGATTGGAGACACTGGTTATGGCTATGTGAGTGAAAGGAACAACAATTATAAATCAGGAAAAGGTAAGTAATTGGTATGTTGAATTGGTAATTGCTCCATTGAATGTTAATGAGTAATGTTCTACTTACACAAAATTTCTGCATCTACGGAGATTATCATGTAATTTTTATCTTTATACTATTAATGTGATGTATCACATAATTGATTCTTGTATGTTGATGTAATCTTGTATCCCAGGGTTAAATCCCACTTGAACATGGTGTAAGATCCTTTCTTTAAAAGTCATTTTTAAAATGTTTCAATTACAGTCAACATACAATATTATATTAATTTGAGGTGTACCCTCCAGCGATGAGACATTATATAGTTTAGTAAGTAACCATCCAGATAAGTCTCATACCATCTGACACTGTACATAGTTATTAGAATATTATTGACTATATTGCTTATACTGTACTTCACACCCCCATGACTATTCTGTAACAACCAATTTGTACTTCTTAATCCCCTTCACCTTTTTCAACCACTTCTGATGTGTTCTTGAATTTGGTTTGATTATATTTTGTGGAGAATTTTTTCATCTGTATGCATCAAGGATACTGGTCTATAGTTTTTATTGTCCCTGGCTTTGGTTATCAAGGAAAACATCTTTTCTTTTCTGGAATGTGGCTGTATTGCTCAAGTTTATGGTTTCTTTCTTGCCCATAGACCCTCACTAATTTTCTGCACACAATCCCTATCTATCTACTAGAGCTTGCTTTTGCCACTGCCCTCAGGAATGTGCACAAGAAACTAACTACAGGGTAGAAGGAAGTGTGGGTTCAGCAATCAAAGCACTGAAAATGCCTGCAGGCCAGTTGAGAGACCTCAGGTGAGGTTTTCCCAACAGCTTGTGGGAAGGCTTTTGGCTGGAGTTCTGAATGCATTCAGCAGGAACTGTATCTCTTTAATGTCCCCTTAAATTCTTATCTATCTTTCTGGAGTTTCTTCCTCTACTCCCCCAACCCACCCCCAGTCATAGAGATCTCATCTCAATACTCAAGGTACTGCAGAAGAGAAATGGGTTTCTCCAGCAATGTCCTGAACAGCTGGAGAAATTGGGCACTTACTCACTAGACTCCCTTTCCTGTTGCCAGAGAGGTCACTGTAGTTGCGTTCAGCCCCGTGCTGTGTCGCCTGGGAGCGGGTGGTACTGGCAAAGTTTCTCTTGTCTTCTCCAAAATGCCTTAACTCATTTTGTTTTGGTTTGATTTGTGTGTGTGTGTGTGTGTGTGTGTGTGTGTGTGTGTGTGTGTGTGTGTGTGTTTTCTCCAAATAGAGTGCTGAAATCCTTCTCAGGAAACCTGGATTTCTCCAAAGGCTTTTTATCTGTGGGTGTCTGCCCAAATCAGCATTCTCTCCAACCATGGCCAAGAGGGGCTGAAGCTGATTCATAGGCTCCTGCCCTTTCCATAGCCCACACTGAGGTCTGTCTGCCTATAATCAGATGCACAGGTAGATGAAACTCCTCCCAGGTCCTTTGGTGCATGGTGCTACATCCCACAACTCCCACATAGGAACTTATATTTTTATTTTAGTTTTTAAAAGTGGGGACAAAAAAGGATGCTTTATGCCACCATGATGCAAATTTCTTGATAAGAATGACTGAGGTTGGAATTGTGGAGCAGCGATGATCAGGTTTGTGTTTGACACATTAGAGTGTTAATGATGAGAACTTGTAAAGGGCTAAGGCAGCAGAATAATACAGATTCCTTTGTATGTTTTTTACTTTGCTTATTGCTTGGTGAATTTTGTGTTACTGATATGAAGAAATCTTTACCTATTATCTGTCTTCATTGATAGATAGATAGATAGATAGATAGATAGATAGATAGATAGATAGATAGACAGATAGATAGATGATAGAGAAATAAGTGTGTCTTCCAAGGTTCCACACACTCTAGGCAAGATGATCCTTTCCATGGCCTGACATCACCTGTTTCCCTGTTACGGACTAAAGTTTATCCCCTAATATTCATCTATTGAATACCTAAACCCTTAGGGAGCGAGGTCCTTTAGGAAGTAATTAGGGTTAAAAGAGGTCATAGGTTGGGAACTCAATAGTACTAATATCCTTACATAAAGATGAAGAGACACCAGGAGTACGTGAACCGGCCATGTGAGGACACAATGAAAAGGTAGTCATCAGAAAATCCAGGAGGGAACATCACCAGAACCAACCCTGGTGGCACATTGATCTTAAACTTTCAGTCTCCAGAACTGTACAAAAATACATTTTTGTTTTCTAGCCACCTAATCTGTGGTATTTTGTTATGGCAGCCCAAGCAGACCAGTATACTCTCCAAAGCAGGATTGAAGGGAAACCTACATGTTTCCTTAGTTCCTGGTGAGGTGACCATGCACTCATTCCATACACCTCACCCAATATTCTCTTTAATCATTACCAACCTCTCAAAGGAGACTGCTCATTAACTGATGACCCACCTGCTCCATAGAGATCTCAGGACCATTGACTACTGTGCTACTTCTGTGTTTACCTCAATCTCTTTCATATGTCAAAATCTCCCATTCCAACTTTCAATTGCAATATAATAGTTAAATGACTATTAAGTGATTTGAGAACTCTGGAATCAATACAATATTTTGAAATTGTATCTCCACATCATGTCATCTATTTTTTTTCAGCATCCAAAGTAACAGTAAAGAACTAGTGTTTGGGGTGGCAGGTAGAAAAAATAAATTCATATGTTGACTACAGGGTAAATATGGTAACAGATTACCTTATATATCTGATCCATTCTTTTACATACTTTCAGTCTGAAATAGAGGATATAGGATATAATAGTTTTTAAAATAATTTGCCCTGTATTTTTCAATTGAAATCTCACTCTCATTTACCTTAGAGGACATGTGTTTATTTTCCTTTCCTTAGATAATCTTTTGTCTGTTATCTGTAAGCTTATACCCAATACCTTCCACTCCTCCTTCTTAATGTTGACAATCCTGCCTCTTTAAACCTATTTTTTGTATATAATGCTTTCTGGATTGTTAATAATTTCATGGCTCCTTAATTTCAAATAGTTAACTACTTATCTACCAATATAACTATTGAATCTACTACTATAAAAATTGTATTTACCATTATCATTCATTAATCTATATGAGTAAACTCTTTATTGTTTATTATATTCCCTGTTATTCAATATTTCTTGTTATTTATGCATATTTGTAACAAGGTTAGACTCTTGTTTAGAATATGACTAAAGCAGTGGTATAATTTATACTCTGAATTGTAGTTTATGTGTCCAATACACTATGTATTATTTACTGCTTAGTTAAAGGTATTGGATTATTTCCAACTTATTACTCCTATGAGCCAACAGAATATATGAAGTCACTGATACATGCAATTAGAATAACATCAATATTATTGAAAACTTAACCAGACAGAAGCATAAGTTTAACTGAGTAACAGAAAAATGACATTATGTGTCAGGTGCAGAAGACTTCTGCTTGAATTCACTCAGTGGTAATTGTTGATAAAACAGATGGCAATTTGAGATCTGCATGCATCCAAAGTTGCTGAATGAAAAAATCCAAAGAGAATATTCTCATCAGCCAAGTTAAACAGAAATAATAGAAGAAATGGCAAGCATGAAGTGGTATTCTGAATTGGATGCTACATTCACATTCTGGTGAAAAGCCTTATATAGTGGCAGTCCAACTGTAAACACATTTTGGAAGCGTAGATTCTTGAGATGTCCCATTTCATGTACACTCTTTAAAGGAACAGGTACACATATTCTCTAACAAATAGGAAACAAAATTTCTAGAGTAGTAATGAACACCAGCAAAAATATATATATAACATTAAAAACAAATACGTTTTAAATATACTTGTTGAAATCAATCAATCTGAAAGACAGAAATACTTCCTACAAAAACCAGTAAATTCATTTTCAAAGACATGAAAAAACAATGAGAGTAATGGAATTGAATTTTTTAAAAGTTATAAATTGAATTAAAGTAAATAGAAAAACCAACAATGCTTGAAATTTGAAAATCAAACACTCATGCATGTGCATGTACACACACAAATATAACTCCAAAAATGCATAAAATGTATCTACTTTTTAAATATATGTGTCCTGTGTAAAACACTTTAATGCCCAAGGAAGTAATTTTAGTTTTATAGTGTACACCATTTAGATAAATAAATATTAACACAAATTAAAAAACTAAAAATAGTTCATGTGCAAAAGTCATTGAGCACTACAGTAAGCTTATTTGTTAGTTAATATGTAATATTGTCTTTGCATTCCTTAAAATGTTTATATTTGAATAGAAACATAACCCCAGATTAAAGGTCACAAAATTAAAAATTCCTTAGAATAACTAGGTTTTATGTTATTCTGCCATATTAACTAATCTTTTACTTTAGTAAAAATAAGCCCAGATGCTTTATTTTATATCTCAAATCATTAAAACCAAAATATAAAGTATGTTTAAAATGCAGTGGGCTCTCATAAAAACTATCCAGGGGGCACAATTTGAACTTAATCATATCACATACTATCTTTGTGATAATGAGAACATTTTAAAAAATATGTCACAGTTTTTGTATCTTTAAAATGGTGATAAAGTATTCATCCTACCAACTTCCTTGTTAGTATTAAGTTAAATTATTCCTTTAAAGTACTATAAATTGGAAAGTGGTATTCAAACCTATGTATGATTAATATAATCTTGTAAAAGGAAAGGCTGAATATATTTATATAAAATTTCTTCAATAAGTATAATTCATAAAAAGGAACATTAATCAGATTCATTCTGTCAGATTCTAGCAGCCATTGTAAATGAATGACTTATTACCAATAAAGAAATAACTACATAAGTAGTGAATGTGGTTCAAAATTTTCAGAAAGCTCTTTCTCTTTCTTCAAAAATTTTAGAAGTTGCAATTTTATTAGTATAACTTGCAGAGATCTGTCGCTAGGTGGTCTTTGCCTTCTGCTGCATCCCCACCCTCCAGCACTCGTTGAATATAGCCATAATGAACATTTTCTATAGATTTTCAAAAGTGCCATGCTCTTTCTCCATTCTGAGAATTATCCATGTGATCCTTTTCCCTCCTTCCAAAATATAAATCTAGTCATAAGTCCTCAAGGTAATGCAAAAGCTTGACAGTGTCCAGTCCAATTACTTCAATATGCTACTTATTTCTCCATGTGCACCTCTGCCCTTCTCGTTATACTCTCTGCTTCAGAGTTTATTTGCTATCCATTGACAATGCACAGTATCGTCTTTCCTGCTTCCTGATACTTACAACCATTATTTCTTCTTTCCAGAATAATTCTGCCTCCCATTTAATGGGTAACTCTTAAAACTGCATAGACTGAATTGTTGACCAGAAAACAGTAGTGTATTTCCCATAGTGAATTATTTACTTGCAATAAACAAGAGATCTTTATGTAGGATAGACAAAATAAAAGACCAGAAAGACAGTATCTGTTAAAGTTTTAAATAGGACATGTTGTATAGAAATGATGTAATACTATCTTTACTAGTAGAAAGAATACACTCTAAAGTAATGATAAAAAGTATAGGTAGTACATAAATCAGTAAGATAGTCATTTGTTATCGTTATAAACTATTATGCACTGCTATACTACTATATGACTGGCAGCACAGTAGGTTTGTTTATACCATTATCACCACAAAGACTTGGTAATGCCTTGCAATACAACATTATGACTGCTATTAAATGATAGGTAATTGTCAGCTCCATTATAACCTCATGAGACCACTCTGTATATGTGGTCAAGTAGTCTGCTGTTGACCAAAACATCATTATGTAGCATATGATTGTATATAGATTCAATAACATTTCAATAAAAATACTAATAAGTTATTTTATGCATAATAACAAACTGTTTCTAAAGTTTTTGTGGACGGACAAAAGATTCAACATAATATTGAAGGACAAGAACACAGTTGGGGTACCTACACTATCCAACTTCATAATTAATATAAAGGTATAATAACCAAGACAGCGTGTTACTGACAGAAAAGATACATAGGTCAATGGAACAAAATAGAGAGCCCAGAAATAAACTCACATAAATACAGTCAACTGATCTTTGACAAAATAACAAAGACAACTACGGTAGAGCAAAGAGTGTACCACTATACAACCATGAGGTATTACTACACACTTATTAGCGTGGTGGAAACTCAGAACACTGTCAACAGCAAATGCTGGTGAGGATGTGTAGCAACAGGAACTCTCAGTCATTACCCTTTGGAAGACCATTTACTAGTTTCTTTTAAAACTAAACATTCTCTTACCATACAATCCAGTTTTTGCTCTCTTTGGTATTTACCCAAAAGAGTTGAAAATTCATATCCGCACAAAAACCTGCACACAGATGTTAATAGAAGCTTTATTCATAATAACCAAAACCTGAGCAACCGAGATGTCCTATAGTAGGTGGAAGAATAAAATCAACTATTATAAATCCAGGCAATAAAATATTATTCACTGCATACACACACAAATGAAAAGACATGGAGGAACCTTAAATGCACATTACCAAGTGAAAGAAGCCAATCTGAGAAGGCTACATCCTGCAAGATTTCAACTATATGACATGTAGGAAAAGGAAAAAATAATGATAAAGTTAAAAGCCTAGAAAATTCAGTGATTTCCATGGATTTGGGTGGGCAGAAAGATGAATTGGCAAAGCAAAAAGGATTTCTGTGGGTGCCCTAACCGGTTTGGCTCAGTGGATAGAGCGTTGGCCTGCGGACTGAAGGGTCCCAGGTTCGATTCCAGTCAAGGGCATGTACCTTGGTTGCAGGCACATCCCCAGTGGGGTGTGTGCGGGAGGCAGCTGATCGATGTTTCTCTCATCGATGTTTCTGGCTCTCTGTCCCTCTCCCTTCCTCTCTGTAGAGGAATCAATAAAATATATTTTTTAAAAAAAGGATTTTTGTGGTAGTTAAAATACTCTATATGATACTGAAATGATGGGCACAATGTCATTACACATTTGTCCAAACTCATAGAAGCACAACACCAAGAGTGATTCTCAATTTAAATTATGGACTTTGGGTGTATCAATGTAGATTCATCAATTGCAGCAAATGTATCCCACTGGGGAGAATATTGATAATGAGCAAAGATATGCATTTGTGGAGGTGAAGAGTATAGAGAAATCTCTCCATTTTGCTATGAACTTAAAACTGCTCTAAAAATAGTTTTAATAAAAACAAAAACAAAACAACTTATCTACTAAAATAAAATATTTGCAAGTTATGTGTGTAAAAAAAGGTCTTATTCCCTTAATATATAAAGAACTCTATAAAAAACACAGTCAAAAAAAATCAAAAACAAAAGAATAGAAAAGACAAGAAATAACCTTTTAATGAAGAGGACATATAAATGACAAACAATTGAAAAGATGCTCGGCATCATTTAACACTAGAAAAATATAATTAAAACTATGACAAGATACTATTACATGTCTATTAAGAGTTAATGGTTTTAGAAATTCTGACAGTACCAGCTGCTGGTGAGAAGTACCTGGATCACACTCACATTGCTGGTGTAAATGCAAAATAATACAGCCATTCTAGACATTGATTTGGTAGTTTCTTATAAAGTTAAATATACACATACCATATGACCCAGCATCTTTCTCCTGGCAAGCTACTGTAGGGCAATAAAATTTATTTTTTGAAATCCTGCACCTGAATGTTTATAAAAAAGTCGCATTTATAATAGCCTCAAACTGAAACAACCCAAATTCATTCACCCTCTAGCAGGTGAATGGGTTAGCAAACTGTGCTTTATCCAGATGTGGCATTCTACTCAGAAAATAAAGCGTACTATTGGTACACATAACAACTTGGATGATCTCAAGGGCATTATTCTGAGTGAGAGACTCCAATCTTAAAAGGTTACACAGTGTATGACTCAATTTATGTGACATTCTCAAAAAGACATCATTAGGGATAGAGAGCAGATCAGTGAGCGCCATGGATTGAGGGCGGCAGAGGCTATGTCTATAAAGGGGTATCTTGAGGAATTTCTTGGAGTGATATAACTATTCTAGCCCTGATTATGATGGTGGGAATACAAACTTATATATGTAATAAGTTCATAGGATGACACATGGAAAGAGGCAGTAACTTTTACTATATGCAAAATATAGTATATACAAAGGGATCACAGACAGCAAGTAATTTAAATGCTTTATTCCATATATAACCAAACGAGGGCTGCCTAAAATTATACAATCATATAAAAGTAAAACTTAGACTCCCTTTAAAGTTCTGGTTGATCATAAATGCTGGAAAACGCATGAGGCTTCCTGAAGCTGGATCAAATTATATTTTCCCTGTACTATACTATTTAGGTTAACTGTTTTTCACTATTCAACTCTCTATCAAATAATTATTTTAAAATGATTCTTGTAAATGGTATGTCCTCTGGTAATCTTTAAGTTAGAAGATAAATTAAAATTACCTTGAGTGATATTTTTCTTCTACCTTGGCATCGCAACTATCACCAGAAATATACTATCAGATTTTTCAACTAGTTTTATAACAATAAGCAGTGAAAAAAGACCCTTTCCATGAAGTTCTGATTGATCATAAATGCTAGAACAATCTAGGGAGAGTAGAAGAATGAGACCATTGGAAATACCTCAACATCTCTAGAATTTGCCAAATGCTGAGTCAAAGATTCATGAGGGAAGAAATCATTTGCTTCCTGCTCATGATTTGAGTCATCTTCTGCTCACTCAGCCATTTCGAAGAAGGAATTGCGACAGCCAGAGCCACAGAGCAGTTGGAAGTCACAGTTTATCTTTGGGTGGTTAAAAATCAATCGTAGTGAAAAAGAAACAAGGACAAATAGAAAGGACTGCCTGGCCAAATAGCAACAACAAATAACAGTTTTAAAGTGTTGTTGGCAAAGAAAGAAAGAAAAAAAAATACTCCCAAGAGAAAGGACTACTAAAAAGCAGCAATAGATGTAGTTAAAGTAAAAACAAAGGAACATTAAAAGATTTAATTATAACTCAATAGCAACTATCCTGGCAGGCCTCAGGAAAGAGCCGGAACAAAAACACATGCTCAGAAAAGCTTGGATTTAGAAGATCAGGTTTTAAAAGAAAGTAAATCTAAACTTTTTAATCAAAATATGTGAGCAGCTATAAGTTAAAAACAAACTAACATGCAGCAAGTTAAATTAACAATTTAATTATATTATGACTGAGAGCTACTTAGAAACCTCATGTGCTTGTCCTCTAATATGCAAACAAAATTAAAAATAACAATAGGAATTAAGTTATATTTCATTTGCCATTTTCAAAAAATGTGCCTCACATAATAGGTATTTACAAAGGTGTTTATAGAAACTTATTTTGGGTGTATAATACATGTTCTACTTATGCATTGCACAGAATTAAGAATGCTAACTTAAATGACACTTCTTTTTCAGGTAATATGTAGCACTAAGTACTAAAAAATGGTATATAAATGATTTAAAATATTCTAAAAAATATTTAGGGAAATTCACGATAGTTAGAAATTCCTAAACCATCATTTAGTTGAAGACAGAAATTTATAAGGATAAGCAGAACACTGTAACCTCTTTTTGTACTGAAAGCATTTGCAACCCAAATAATAAGATCTTCAATTTAATGATGACGAGAGATACAAAAGGTTGAAAACAAAGTCAAGGGAGAACAATAGGGAATGCCTCCTCCATTAAGTTGGGACTCCACAGGACTCTCATGTTGAGATGAATTAGAAATACACTCATATTTATTCCTGAGATAGGCTTGCAGAGCTTATGAAAGACACCAATCACCACACTGAAGAACACTGAATCCCAAGCAAGATACACAGAGGGAGACGAGTGAGGGAAGGAGGCAGAGAGGGAGAAGGACGGAGATAGACAAAGTGAGGGAGAGAGGGAAGAAGGAAGCAATAAATCCTCACTTAGACACATCAAAGAGAAACTGCAGGATAACAAAGACATACAGAATATATAGAAATCAGCCAGAGAATGAAGAAAAGTCAAGTTTCATGGAGGAACAGATAGACACTAACAAATTGAGTATGGCAATATGAAAAAATAATACTATATTTTCATTAATTTGAGCTGAATATCAGGATCTCAGGGAATTCAAGATTTGTGTAACAATAGAAACCGATCAAGGAAAATCAACCCATTGACTAAAGGAGAAAAAAAAACAACAAGATTATTTTAATAATTACAGAAAGAGCATTTGGCAAAATTATTTTTTGATTTTTCTAGTGAATAATGACTTTTTATTTTATAATTCACCTTTATGTACTTCAACAAAAATTCTATTTTGCACCAAATAATTGAAATAACTAGGTTTGCAATTCACTATCTGTGCTATTGGAATAACAGCAAATGCCTATATATGGCTTAATATTTATGGCAGCTCTCTTTTAGAAACTTCCAATATGTTAATTAATCCTCTTCTAAAATATGAGTCAAGTAAGTATATATTTACCCTATTTACAGAATAAAGATCTGAGTTATAGAAAGTGTAAGTACTTGTCACATTTTACAAAATAAGTGGTGAAGCTTAGATGTGATCCATACTCATCCTACATAGGAGCTCTTAGCATGGTACTGCCTAACTCATCTTTCTGATCAGCAAATGAGATATTATTCTCTAGAATTATTTTAGAGAATTAAATAAAATAACATTAGTAAAGCATATAGCACACAGTCTAACCAATATAATAACCACAAAATTAGCACTGGAAATACCCAGAAGAATCACTAGCCTCAACATGATATTGATTCTCAGCATTTGCCTTCTAGTTGAAATTCCAGGTTAATCTGCATGATGTAATTAGAAAATAAAAAAGATATCACTTTCGGCTCAAATGGATGACAGTCATAGATCATAACAGTTATGTTAAATTTTTTAAATAAATGTATGCCTATTTCCTATTCAGTTCACACAGTATTTTATGCTGCTCCTTTTTTTTTTACTCATTGCTTTCTACTTCATATTTCTAACTATACAGCAATCCCGCTTTATCCACAGGGAGTATGCTATTCCAAGACCCCAGTAGGCCTGAAACCTCAGATAGTACTGACCCCACATATTCTATATTTTTTTCTATACACAGCATACCTATGATAAAGTTTAATTTATAAATTAGGCAAGTAAGAGATTACCAACAATGATTAATAATTAATAAAACAGAGCAATGATCTACACTAATAAAAGAGAAACATGGTAATTGGCGTACGACCGCTACCCTTTTCATTGGCTAACCAGCAAGATATGCAAATTAACTGTCAGCCAAGATGGCAGCTGGCAGCCAGGCAGCTTGAAACTAACATGAGGCTTGCTTGCCTCAGTGACGGAGGAAACCAACGTTCCCCACCTGCGGCTGCAGGCCTCTGAGCCTGCAGTTTCAAACATTGTAACAAATACCTCCGGACTTCAGTCAGCAGATTCACAACATTGTATGCAAAGGCCAGAAACCTACTTTCAGGAGCAGCGGCCTAAGAGCTGGAGCCAAGCCTCAAGCTAAAGCTGGCCCAGAATAAAAAAAAAAAAAAAAGGAAAAAAGGAGCGTTTGGGAGTTCAGTCACCCCCCAGCCTGAAAACAGCCCTCAGCCCCTCACCCAGACTGGCCAGGCACCCCAGTGGGGACCCCCACCCTGAAGGATGTGTGACCAGCTGCAAACAGCCATCATCCCCTCACCCAGGCTGGTCAGGCACCCCAGTGGGGACCCTCATCCTGATCCAGGACACCCTTCAGGGCAAACGAGCTGGCACCCACCCGTGTACCAGGCCTCTATCCTATATAGTAAAAGGGAAATATGCCTCCCGGCACCAGGATCAGCATGACAGGGGGCAGCGCCCAAACACCCTGATTGGCCCTGCTCTGTGTGTGACAGGGTGCGGCACCCCAGCCTCCCCCGCCCCCCCACGGGCCCTGCTCTGTGTGTGACAGGTAGAGCCATAACCTCCCCATCAGCCCTGCCCTGAGTGTGACAGTGGCGACGCCCCAACTCCCTGATCAGCCCTGCTCTGTGGGTGATAGAGGGCGGTGCCCCAACACCCCCCCCGCCCCCCCACGGGCCCTGCTCTGTGTGTGATGGGGTAAAGCCATAACCTCCCCATCAGCCCTGCCCTGAGTGTGACAGTGGCGGCACCCCAATCCCCTGATTGGCTCTGCTCTGTGAGTGATAGAGGGCGGCGCCCCAACCCACTGATCCGCCCTGCTCTGTGCGTGACAGGGGACGGTGCCCCAACTCCCCTATCGGACCTACTCTGTGAGTGACGGGGGGGAGCTCCTCAACCCCCTGATGGGTCCTGCTCTGTTCGTGACAGGAGGGAGCTCCCCAACCCCCTGATGGGCCCTGCTCTGTGCATGACAGGGTATAGAGCCCCATCCCCCCTGATGGGCCCTGCTCTGTGTGTGACAGGGGGCAGTGCCCCAACCCCCAGATTGGCCCTGCTCTGTGCATGACAGGGGGTCACGCCGCAACCTCCCCATCGACCCTCCCTTGAGTGTGACAGGGGGTGGTGCCCGAACCCCCCAATTGGCCCTGCTCTGAGCCTGACCAGGGGCTGCACCTAGGGATTGGGCCTGCCCTCTGCCACCCGGGAGCAGGCCTGAGCCAGCAGGTTGTTATCTCCTGAGGGGTCCCAGACTGCTAGAGGCACAGGCCGGGCTGAGGGACCCCCCCTTCCCCCGAGTGCACAAATTTTTGTGCACCGGGCCTCTAGTAACAATATATTGTAAAAAAAAGTTATGGGAATGTGGTATCTCAAAATATCTATTGCACTGTACTTGCCTTTTTAATTAACGGAAATACTTTATGACTCCTCTTTGGCATAATTAAATTGCCAGCATTGCTACACTTGTGTTTTGGGGCTATTAAGTAAAATAAGGAAGTAACTTAAACACAAGCACAGTCAATCCAATAAACATGACGGCTACTTAGTGACTAATGGAGGGTAGTGTATAGACCGTGTGGAGACACTGGACAAAGGGATGATTTTCGTCTGGGAGGAAAGGAGCAAGATGGCACGAGAGTTCATCATGCTACTCAGAATGGCACACAATTTAAAACTTATAAATTTTTATTTATGAAAGTTTCAATTTAATGTTTTAGGATCATGGCTGAGTTCTGGAAACTGAAACCACAGAAAGTAAAACCATGGATAAGGGGGACACATCTATAAATATAAAAGCCTAAGTGACCATTATGACCAGATGACTGGATGACCGGACAACTGGACGACCGGACAACCAGTCGGTTGTGATGATGCGTGCTGACCACTAGGAGGAAGACACTCAACACAGGAGATGCCCCCTGGTGGTCAGTGTACTCCCACAGCCAACCTCCTGCAGTCCTTCCCCACTCCTCCCCCCTGCTGGCCAGCCCCCATTGGACCAGATTGCCAGCCAGGCTGAGGAACCCCACTCGTGCCTGAATTCATGCACCAGGCCTCTAGTCGTATCTAATAAAAGACAAAAAGAGTAATTAACCGTACCTCCGCTACGCTTCCCATTGGCTAATCAGGACGATATGCAAATTAACTGCCAAGAAAGATGGCGGTTAACCGCCAACAAAGATGTTGGTTAATTTGCATACATAGGCACAATGATGGGAGGCCATAGGGGAAGGACAGTGATTGGAAACACAGGCGTCAGGCAAGAGCCGAGAGGCACTGCTTCTGGACCTGAATTGGAGAACCCTGCTGCCTTTGCCCGCCCCCCTGCTGGTGATCAGAGAAGCCAGAGGGGAGCAGGGAAGAGGCGGACACCCGCCTCTTCTCTGGCTGCCCCTGCCCTGGATCAGCAACCGGAGATCCCATAGCAGGAAAGGGCGGCCTCTAGCCAGCCCCTGTGTGCACTTGCCCATGGGATCGCTATGGCTATCACAGAGCAGGAAAGGGTGGCCTGCAGCCAGCCCTCATGAGCGCCTGCCTGCCCATGGGATCGCTGATGCAATCCCACAGCAGGATAGGGCGGCCTGCAGCCAGCTCCCCTGTGAGCCTGTCTCTGGGTCGCCCGGTGATCCCACAGCAGGAAAGGATGCCCCACCCTGGCCACAGCTCAAGGGAGAGTACAACATGCAGTGGAGGCCAGGAGCCTGAGAGATCAACACAGAGGGGCTCCTGCTCCAAGCCTCCAGGGTGTGGCTGGGGGCAGGCCCCCAGCAGACACACACACACACACACACACACACACACACACACACACACGGTACGCCTGCTCCGAGCCTCTGCTGCCAGACTGTGGACATCAGTTGGACATCCACTGAGGGCTCCCAGACTGAGGGGCAGGCTTGGCTGAGGGAACCCCACCCCCCAGTGCCTCTAGTCTATAATAATAAAAGTGTAATATGCTAATTAGACCGGATATAATTCCAGACAAAGCCCTGGCAGCAGGGGCCAAGGCAGAGGCGGCAGAGGAGGCAGAGGCAGCCAACGCTGCAGCAGAGGCCAAGTCCCTTGCACAAATTTTGTGCATCAGGCCTCTAGTGTATATATAAAGATACTTGATATTTTGTGTATAATTTAACACCCTTTAACATTCTAAGGTGAGCTGGGACAATATGTGATCAAAGTTGGAATTTCCAATGACTTCTAGAGTTATTACCTATAAATAACAATTATTAAATATATAATGATAGACTAAAAAATGAATCCACTAAGACTAGCACAGGAAGAAAACCAAGACTGGGCCTTTAACTGATATTTTAAAACTTAGCTAGGCAGAAAGAAACAAGTCTTTCCTGCTTTTGTTCAGCATTATTGTGCCAACATTTCCATGAAGACACTGTAGGAGATTTGAATTCCAGCCATAACAGGTAGACTATAAGCAGACTTCTAAATTTTTAAAAAATATCTCAGTCTTATATTCTTCTGAACTGATCTAAGTTCATGTTGTGTCTTTATATAGAATACTAGAGGCTCGGTGCACAAAATTTGTGCATGGGTGGGGTCCCTAGGCCTGGCTGGTGTTCAGGGCCAATTGGGGCCAGGCCGATCAGGGCTGGGCCAGAGAGGGGGCGATGGTTGCTGAGCTGGGCGTGGAAGGAACAGACGCTGGATGCTGACATGGCCATCGTCAGTGCTCTGCCATCACATAGTTCTCTGCCTCCCCGCTCCTCCTTCCCTCGCCACTGCACTGCCACTGCAGTGGGCGGGCAGCAGGCTGAGTGGAGCCTGTCAGCAGTGGGGGGAGGGACAGGGCACGGGAGGTTGGCTGCCAGCCCTGAGGAGGAGCTGGCCCTTGGCCCCCCTGGGAAAGGGGCTGTGTCCACCACCACCCACCCCTGGTTCTCCATCCCAGCCCAGGGGTCAAGGGGAGGAACTGCGGGAGGTTGGCTGGCTGGGGGAGGGTGGCTGTGGGTGCACACTGACCCCCAGAGGGAAGCTCCTGCTTTGAGCGTCTGCCCCCTGGTGGTCAGAGCACGTCATAGCGATCAGTCATTCCAGTCGCTTAGGCTTTTATATGTATAGATGATATCAACGGCCTATTTTGGTATCATTAATGGAAAGAAAAAGATGCATATATAACATGTTTTGAATATTGAAGACTAACCCACATGGAAACCATCCTTTAGTGTAAATCAAATGAATTGGAGTTCCTTAAGCATCTTCATATTCATTTTAAAGATGCCTAACTGCAATCTTTAAAGCAATGTTGCACCTGCTAATGTCACATTGAATACCATATGCACATGCAAGCTCTTTCTTTAGGGTTCTCTTCTAAAATTGGTAATATTCTACCCTAGAGATAGGAAATTCTAAGAGAAAAAAAACAAAAATAAGACATTTCCCTTATTGAAAGCAGATGTGCTTTTCTTTTACTATTTATTGATTAAGGTATTACATATGTGTGCTTATCCCCCCATTGCCCTCCCACCCCACTACTCATGCCCTCACTCCCTGTTGTCTGTGTCCATGGGTTAAGCTTATATGCATGCATACAACTCCTTTGGTTGATCTCTCCCCCTAACCCCTACCTTCCCTCTGAGGTTTGATGGTCTGATGATGCTTCTGTCTCTGGATCTGTTTTTGTTCATCAGTTTATGTTGTTCATTATAGTCCATAAATGAGTGAGATTATGTTATATTTATCTTCTCTGACTGGCTTATTTCGCTTAGCATCCATGCTGTTGCAAATGGTAAGAATTCCTTCTTTTTTACCTCAGTGTAGTATTCCATTGTGTAGCTGTACATGCTTTCCAAAGACAGTTTCTTTCACCATGTCCATGGCTATGCAATTAAATAAAATCTGAGCTATGTTAAGGGGAGTTAAATGTACACATTACGGACACTGAACATGTGTTAGCTAAATAATTAATCTCAGACAGGTACAGTAATAGGCCTCAGTAGTCTTTCTATGGAAAGCTACAGAACCATCTCCAGGAGCTTGGAGTGTAGTTAAACTCTGAGAATGAAACCAACATGTATCAATATATAAAGAAAAGTTCAATTATTTGCTGAAGTAATACACCCTATGAAAGGTTGCACTGTTTGTTTAAGAATGAGGAAGCCTAAGAAATAATCAAATCCAATTCAGATAGTTTTACAAGCCTCCATAATAAACAAACCAAGACATTTCATGCTTTGAAGGACCAAAGAACTTGAAATTATAAAACAATTAAGATCAATAATTGATTTCCCTAATAAGTTGGGACTTTACAAATGCATGATAATTCACTGAGTGAACTACCTAGAAAAACTTCCAGGGGAAAGTACATATTTATTTTTATATTCATGTTGCACAATATAGTTGTTTGTTTTTAAAACCTAAACCACATTTTACTCAAAACCATGCTTATGGAATTTAATTAATCAAATAAACTCTATTTAGTTAATCATAAATTCTGAGTTAAAAGTTGTGAAGATCTTTTTGAATCAGACTTGAGTCAGATTTTATGAAGTAGGTATTTTAGCCAATGCCACATACTAAGACAGAAATTGTAATAATTATTATTTAAGATAATCATAATAAATTCTTTAAAATTTGGTAATAATGTAGATTTTTAAGAAATTTATTTTCATTTGTATGCATATGAATGAGAAATGATTATGGCACTTGCCTTCCTGACTCAAATTATCAATTTCTCTGTTTATTCTGGCTTATATTTTCTTCATATCATTTAAAAATTAAGAAATTATAGCAATAACTTCTAGAAAACAAATTGATCATTTAGAAATCCTTTTAAATGGGCACCTATTAATTAAAGACCATTATATAAAAGTATTCCAGAGAATAAACTCAGGGGATTTCAGGAGTTAAATGAAATTTTCTGGAGAAAAAACAGTGTCGTGGGGCATTATTTTTTTTTAAAATTAGAAATTTATGTGAAATTTACTTTTATTAAGTAAGTTGCACTCTCTAACAAGAACAATCTCTTTGAAGTCATGATCTGATAGGCTTAGTATTAGATTTTTATTTTCTAAGAGTAAGTTTTGATAATGCAATGATTATAGCCTTGTGTTTTTAAATTTATGTATATGTAAAAATTATGATTTATATTTAATATTATTTTTTATGAATTCAAGTAATTTTTTTAGTTTTTTCAAGTTGTTTGTTCTCAGAAATATGTCAAATATTTTTTTTACCTATTCTAGAAAGCATCTGGTTTGCTTTTCATTCACAATGAAAGCCATCGGTGCCACAGTAAAGGCACTGTTTTCATAATGTGCTATTTATTACCTCAATTATTATTACATTAACATACTTACATGACCATTAACTACAAAGTGCTGATATGCTAATAAAACAAATAAACATAAAAATTAAGAGATGATAAAATAACTCATGTTGACTTTTTTATATTTAGTAGTGGAGCTTTCTTTGGGAAGTTTCGTTTTGCTTTTAATTATATCTTAACAAGTAGTGATTATGATGTGTAACTACTACTGGAAAATGAATGACTTAAATTGACCTACTTTAATTTTGTTCATTATCTCTAACTGTTATTAAAACCTATATTTGACATATGTGGATATTATTTGATCTTTTCAAACCACATTCATTCTCATTAAGAAAGCCCCAAGACATTTTCTTGCAGAATATTTTTCAAATATTCAGGGATTTTACTAGTTATGTAAAATGTGACAACACTTTCAAGTTCTTTATTATGCTTTCCTTCTACAGCAAGAACCAATTATTCCACACATATTAATGCTTGGTTTTGAACTTAATATTTAAGCAATTAGTATCTGTATCTATAAATTAATACATTTATATCCCTAATGTAGTTTTAATCATACAAAACGAATAGAAACTGTCTTTCGGGTGCATTAGCATTAAAGGTAAAGACTATTTATTTGATGTTAAAACTCAATTAAATTACACTTTTGGGAAAGTGAAGGTAAGTTTCTGACACTCTTCTGGCTGAATCTAATTTCTAGTTCTTCATGAAAGAAGATAACTAAAGAAACATTCACATTACTTTTCAAAGGAAACACATCTACTTTAGACAAATTGTACTTGTTTTTATATTTTTATACCCAGTAATTGCTGACAAAGATGTTCACATAATGACACCTAATCCACTAAAATCATTTGAACTTCAGTATAAGCCCTTTAACTTTGAATTAAGAAATACACTCAGCTGTGAAAATTGTTTTTGAGCACTGGCAACTATATTTATTTCTATCAGTCTAGACAGGTTCATACAATTCTGATTATGCTGTGATTGATGTAGAGATTATCATTTTAAAATGAATTTGTTTGATATCTTAGCAATATTAGGGAAGTGCTTGTGCTATGTCTTGAGATATTTATACTAGTTCAAAAGTAAATGCTATTACACTTTTAAGTCCATAAAACAGCTTTGATGAAACTTAAAATTAATTGATTCACATCGTTTTCCATCTGGTTGGCTCATATGAGTAATACAGCTGCATTTCATAAATCCCAATGCATTATTCCTATGTCCTTGTTTATGACCAATTGAATAGATGCACTTACAAGTTTCACAGTAAATAAAAGTACACGTGTTGATGACAAAAGCCTAATGGCCAGACAAGATGAAGGGATATGCCCTAGAGTATGTCACATTTCCCCTACTTCCTCCCCCCAAATAATATACTGCTTGTTGGAAAGGCGATTATAGCTCAATTACAATAATTTGACGATGCTTTCTAATTTTTTAAATATATTTTTATTGATATAAGAGAGGAAGGTATATAGTAAATGATGAGAGAAAATCATTGATTGGCTGCCTCCTGCATGCTCCACACTGGGGACTGAGTTCACAACACAGGCATGTGCCCTGACTGGGAATCAAACTGTGACCTCCCAGTTCATAGGTCAATGATCAACCACTAAGCCACACAGCAGGGCTGTAATGATGCTTTTTAGACACATTGTGGAAGGCAACACTTTCACGTGGGGGGTAATAAACTCTTCAAGACCATAGTACCTTGCGAGGAAAATAGGCAAGTGTGAAAATGCACAGATATATCCTAGAAAAGCTAAGCCCACTGTGAAACAGTCCTAAAGTAACCTTTAATTGATAAAAAAAAAAACACAAAACACCATCAAATTCTTCATTAATTGCATAACCTCCATAAGACCCTACTCTGACTGACAGACCACAGTGATGCTTTGGTTCTACAGAGTCAGAGTCCAGTAATCCCTGAGAATTCTGGTTATTTTTTTCTTCCCTAATCCACAGGTTGCATGTCCCTATAGGAATGGCAGGGAGGATGACCAGCAATATAAATATTTGGAAGAGTTACAAGGAACTTCCTCCAAGGTATCTGGCCTCTCTCATATTAAAGGGACTCTAGGTCTGTGAACTGGAGCTCTCATCATGAATTTATTTAATACAACAATGGTAAATGGTTTGCCCCTCATAAAATAAGTGACTAAATCTTTTTAAAATATATTTTATTGATTTTTACAGAGAAAATGGGAGAGGGATAGAGAGTTAGAAAAATCGATGAGAGAAAAGTCAGTCAGCTGCCTCCTGCATGCCCCCTACTGGGGATCTAGCCCGAAACCAAGGTACATGCCCTTGACCAGAATCGAACCCAGGACCCTTCAGTCCACAGGCTGATGCTCTATCCACTGAGCCAAACCGGTTAGGGCATGACTAAATCTTAACTGATAAACCCTTTTTAGGATTCCAAACTTCCTAAATCTGTAATACCCTCCTTGATAATACATAGAGGAAGATTGAGCATTTCAATTTCATTCAATGTAGGTTATGGCTGGATCCCACTTTCAAATACTTAGTGATGAATGAAAATATATGTAAGTTACTAACCCCTGTTTCAGAAGCAAGAAAGAAGGGAGATAGGGGTAGGTCTTAAAGAGGATCAGCAATGCTTTGTAATGCAACTACTTTGTAGAAGATCATATTGTTTCTACTAGAAAAGAATTCATGGTAAAATTTCAGTATCTAAGGTCCCCAGCTTCATCAGGATCTACCTATATGTTCTCATTCCAATTTTTAGGCTCCCATAGATTCCTTCCAAGTGCCATTTTTCCTTGATCACCTTCATTTTCAGGACACTTTTAACCAACCAAGCCTTTCACAATAGCTCAGGTGTATAACCTATGGTTACTTCTCCCTCTAAATCAGTGGTTCTCAACCTTCCCAATGCCACGACCCTTTAATACAGTTCCTCATGTTGTGGTGACCCCCAACCATAAAATTATTTTTGTTGCTACTTCATAACTGTAATTTTGCTGCTGTTATGAATTATAATGTAAATATCTGATATGCAGGATGTATTTTCATTGTTACAAATTGAACATAATTAAAGCATAGTGATTAATCACAAAAACAATATGTAATTATATGTGTTTTCCTATGGTCTTAGGCGACCCCTGTGAAAGGGTCGTTCGACCCCCAAAGGTGTCGCAACCCACAGGTTGAGAACCGCTGCTCTAAATGAAGTAAATGACCAAAGGTACTCCTCATAGCTCCATCTACCGTGTGACTTTATCTTCACACTTTTCTTTCATAGCACTCTTGAGAGGACCTTTACTGTGATAATGGTCTGCTCCAATTGTTAATCTTAGTGCATATTGATTTCTCCCTCTAGCACATCTTTCTTATTAGGGCATGTAAGATATGGCCTATTCACCAGATATAAATAGCATCATGCTATAAATATAGTGGATTAGCATGATATTCAGTGGAATTTAAGACAATCAAAGGTCTCTGTGGACCATAATTTGACAAAGAGCAAGAGTGTTAATGCAGCCCTAGGGGAAGGCCATAAATGTGTACTTCGGTCTTTGGCATGTAGAAGTAT
This sequence comes from Myotis myotis, assembly GCF_014108235.1. Classification (NCBI taxonomy): domain Eukaryota; kingdom Metazoa; phylum Chordata; class Mammalia; order Chiroptera; family Vespertilionidae; genus Myotis; species Myotis myotis. The sequence continues at coordinate 184,947,564 of NW_023416335.1, forward strand.
AATGCATTTCAGCATCCCAATTGATGAAGATTTCAAATAAGTTTGCTCCAGCATTGGTTGCATGTCAAGTGTCTGTCCCAGGGAATGAGGAATGTGGGGAAAGGAGGATGATCTGGAAAAAAATCAATCAGGACAAGGAAGTCATTTATGATGTCGTCCACAGTTTTGTGACAAGCTGATTTCTTAATCTCATAGGATCCATGTAAAGACTCTACAATTGAACTGCCTTTCTAAAATAAAATAAACTTGGAGAAGAGAACAATTTACTTGTTTTTGTTTTCAAATGCTCAAAGTCTGCTTCTGAAGAATCCATAATCCTGCAATTCTGAGTTGTACATATGCATGTCAGGTGGCTCCTACAGCGTCTTGAACTTCAGGGGCAACAAGAAGGGTACAGGAAAGAAGGCAAAAGGTTATGTCAGTCTGGGGAAGGCAATGTACTGTCAGCTCAACCCATAAGGACTATAAGAGTATAGGAGCAGCAGCTACTGTGAGACTCTTTGCTGTGACCAGTTATCAGCAGTTACCTATGATTACAAGATAGAAGAAGCCACCACCAAGCCTGTTCTGCAGACAAACAAGTATGCTTAGCTAGTGTGGTTCATGAACCGAATCTGATATATCAATAGTTCACTGAAAAGTTTTGACATCCAACAGGCAAGATGATAAAAAACATTTCCCAATTTGTCCTCAGAGTTTAATCTTTTTTATTTAATGGCAATAAATGGCAATATCAACCTCACCATTCTCAAGTCAGAAAACTAAGTCGTCTCAACTAGCAACCCATGTACAACTAAATATCAAGCCTGCTGTTTATTAACTACTTCTGAAATGAGTGCATTTTTCTCTGTCTTCACTGTCACTACCTTTACCTGCCATCCATCATCACCAAGAGACTCCTGGCTTATCTGTCCACTTCAATGCTTTTACTGCTTCTATATTTAGAATAATAGTACACGTTATTTATTTATTTATTTTTATTTATTTGAAAAGGAAGAAAGTCACAGGAAAATGTTTATGCTTTAAAAACTTTTTTTGCTTGCAGATGTAATATTGTTTTACTCCAGAAGACATTGGCTTATGATCTAAGTAAAGATAGAGAGGGAATGCAGACTTATGAGGTTAATGTAGGCAAGCACTTTCTAAAACATTAAACAGTTGATTTTCATTACCAGCCAATGAATATATCCGTTGACAGTGTCTGCTTCTTTAAAGGAATCATTCAGATTTTGTCTCTAATATATAAAGAGCTTGATTTTGGTAAATTTTTGTGAAATAGTGTTTAATCCTTACCACCCAATCTTGTGGCACTTAGTTATAAATGTAGTAGGACATATATAGCAATAGCAGTGGATGACGGGAAAAAAAAAAAAGGTGAGGGAGATGAGTGACAAAACAATAGTAATGACAACAAAGTAACAACAACAATAATTTTGACATAAATTCTAATCCACTGACTCCAAGAGTAGACATCTTTATAGGCAGAGGAAAAGAACACAAACATAATTTGATGTATGTAAACATATTTGATATCAAGGCACATTTATAATTAAAGCAATAACTATTCCCAAATACATTATAAATACTTTACCTTAAAAATACATATGCACCATCAAAAAGAAGGAAGTGTATCTTATATGGACAATGTGAAATAGAAAAGATCCTTTTAGCTAAAGTTTAAGGTAGCACTAACCTCACAAGCATAAAGCACAATTCAAGCCAAACACAGGGCTATAAATTCAGTCACTGGGTGATTCCTGTAGCATGCTTGGGAACCTCCAATAGAAAGCCTTTAGTATTTCATTAAGAGATACTATAAAATTCATATAGTGGTTCCTAGGATGTGGCAAAACTATTTTTTTTCCCTTTCAACTCTTCACTTTGCTTTTTTATTATGTTTATTTTTTTATTCTTTATTCTCTGAGCATTTGATATAGTAGATCATTTTCATGGTTTTAAAGAATATACATTTTTATTGATATCAGAAAGGAAGGGAAAGGGAGAGAGACAGAAACATCGATGATAAGAAAGAACCATCCATCGGCTGCCTCCTGCACGCGCCCCCGCCCCGGCCCCCCAACTGGGAATAGTGCCCACAATCTGGGTATGTGCCCTGACAGGAACCAAATCATGACCTTCTAGTCCATAGGTGGATGCTCAACCACTGAGCCATTATGGTTGGGTCATTTTAATGTTTTCTTCACCCTCTGTCATTTTGTCTTCTAAAAAGTTTCAGTTTATCTGCAATGATACATTTACATTTTCTATATTTCAGGTGTGTGTTTTTTATTGTTGTTTTTGTGTTTTGTTTTGTTTTTAGATTTATTCTACAGCTCTGTAACTCCAAATAAAAAGCCTGCTATTTTGATACATTAAAAAAACTCATGCTATTTCATAGTATTTTGAAAGTTTTCAAAAGACTCTAGAGGAGCAGTTCTCAACCTGTGGGTCGCGACCCCTTTGGGGGTCAAATGACCCTTTTACAGGGGTCGCCTAAGACCATCGGAAAACACATATATAATTACATATTGTTTTTGTGATTAATCACTATGCTTTAATTATGTTCAATTTGTAACAATGAAATTGGGGGTCACCACAACATGAGGAACTGTATTAAAGGGTTGCGGCATTAGGAAGGTTGAGAACCACTGCTCTAGAGGTTTCATCATGATTTGCACACACACAAAAAATTCTTCTCATCTAGAAAAAATAAGCCTTTGATATAGTTGATCATTTTCATGGTTTTAAAGAATATACATTTTTATTGATATCAGAAATATTTGCTATTATGTTGTATTTTATAATATTTAATATAAAATTCGTTAGAACTAATTTCTTATTTACTGAATTCATACATGCAGTAGTTAAAGATACCCTTTAAAAATGTGTCAGTCTAGCCGGTTTTGCTCAGTGGATAGTGTCGGACTGTGGACTGAAGGGTCCCAGATTTGATTCCCTTCAAGTGCAAGGACCTCGGTTGCAGGTCAGTAGGGGAGTGTGCAGGAGGCAACCAATGGATGCATCTCTCTCACTTGGATGTTCTCTCTCCCCCCTTCCATTCTCTCTAAAAATCAATGGAAAATGTCCTAGGGTGAGGAGGATTAACAAATAAAAATATGTGCCTATATGTGTTGGGGAAAGAAGGAAAAAAGAAAGGTTACGTCTCTTCCCTTTCAACTTATGCCAAACAAAGCTACAATGTGGTGACCTCTGAGAAATAAAAACCTGACGAAAGAACATCAGATTTTTCTCTTGCTTTTGCACTTGGATGCTACCATTCTCCAGGTCAATTAGTACCATATTTTGAAAACCTAGTTGAGAGCCACTGGAATTAAGTTATTTATGCACAATGAGTAGTTATTATTTTGGCCCCTTTCTAGCTATTAGCTTTCATCTGCTTTAATCTAAGCCTGGTCCACAAATAAAGTTGTATAAAATAATAAAAGATAAATTACTTCCAACTTCTGAGCTAACCAGAAAGTAGCCTGCAAACCTCTAAAAATAAAACATGATTTTATACCTATAGCAAATGCATCAACTACCTGAAAAGTTGTCAGTTGACAACTTAGAACATGTATTCGGTGTTTCATTATTTAAATTTGAGGTTTTTTTTACTTTCACTTGTGCTTTTTGACACCAATTTCCCTAAATGCCGTGCCTTGTAACCATATGACCATATGACATTCTTTTAGATTACCTTTTTCTTTTTCACTTAAAAGTAATTGACTAGCCAAAGCAAAATGAAACAAAACAAAAAAGAATCAGATTTTTATGGCATCTTGTAACATGTGGTAATTTTAGTATACATTTAATTTTGAATTCAAATGGTTGCCGACCTATTTAAAATTTTATTATAGAAATGTTACAATTAAATAAATGACATGTATTCATAAAGGTCTCACAGATCCATTCTCTCCATACTTGTGATAGGACTATAAGAACAAAGAGCCTCCTATAGAGGTTCAGTAACTCACTCAGGTTCAAACAACCATTGTGTCCATGCTGATATTGTTATACATCAAGTTATAATAATATTTCTACTTTTTTGTTGTTATTTTTAGATAAGAATGAACCACAAGCACTCATAAGAAATAATACAGAGAAATCCCATGAACCCTTTTCCCAATTTCTCCCTAATCATAATATCTTCCAAAAGGATAGTAAAATATACTTGCTCACTTATCCCAAGTGCTTGACACAGAATACCACTCAGTAAATATTTGTTGGATGAATAGGAGAATAAAGGTTTCTGCTCCTTATGCAAATCAGAGTGCAAATAAATTATTGGTGACTGCCTGATAGTTCCAACCTTTATCAGGTTCACCCCAAATCTTGCTCAGTCTTCACTAGGTAATCATTTCAAAATGCTTTAAGGATGAGCAAAAATGATCAAGAGCCATCAATAATAGTACAATATATTTGCAACATCTCCCACTAAATTAAACCCTGAAGTACTTCTAGGTTACTGTATTGTCCTTTTCAAACTCTATCCAGGTAGCAGCAGAAGTGAAAAATGAATTTTATAGCCATTGTACTAATTTTATCTTTCCTTCAAAAGTAAAAGACCTTTAGTATTAAAAGTCAAAGTCATTTTGACATTTTAACTGCAACTCTTCTGAATCTATCTCTTTCAAATGAGTTTAGGAAAACTTAGTTCCACTGTTGACCAGCTTCAATAAAATACTTATATCCATCAGGAAGTCAGGATTTTTCTACATTATGGTCATCCAGATACATTGTAGAGTGTATAGATTACACTTATTCTTTTTTAATTTTAATATATTTTTATTGATTTCAGAGAGGAAAGGAGAGGGAGAGAGAGATAGAAACATCGATGCTGAGGGAGAATCATTGACTGGCTGCCTCCTGCCCGCCCCCTACTGGGGCTTGAGCCTGCAACCCAGGCATGTGATCTTAACTGGAATTGAACCTGGGATAGTTTAGTCCACAGGGAAATGCTCTATTCACTGAGCCAAACCAGCTAGGGCAGATTGCACTTATTCTTAATTAATCATTTTCCATATTCAAACATTAAATTAGTATATTAGAGCTCTTTTGGTTGTTAGTGGCAGAAATCATACTCAACAAGCTTAAGGAAAAATGAAATTTGTTGGTTAACACAACTGGAAAGTTGAAGAGATGGCACTGTTTTTATGAATAGTTGATCCGAAGATCCAAATGATAACACGGACCATTCCCAACCACCACCACTCTCTCCCAAATTCACTGTCACCTCTTATAGTGCCTTTTTGTATTTGACTTTTTAAAAGATATATTCTGCCTATGAGACACAAAGATGAATCTCAGAAACTATAGGCTACATGGTTGTCATATTCCAAAGGTAAAGTCATCTCTCTCACTATCCTAGCAGCAAATCACATAAAAGATTTCTTATGCATTATTGGTATTATATATAGTGTTAGGTATCTCATGATCTGTCAGTCTGGAGTCTATGCTTTAGTCAGCAGTCAAAGGTAGGTATTATACTAGGTAATCATTTCACTAGACTTCTACATAAATAAGAGGGAACATTTCCCAACATATAAAGAGGTGCTGGGACACAAGAAGGAAATGACTCTAGCACAGCATCTTCTCTCATCAAATTCATATCAGAAAGTGTTGTCAACACTTTTATGTTTAAATAAGGTATGTATTCCACTTCTTAAGTCAGTATATATATCTAAGCCCTGAATAAAAACAAACAAACAAAACAAAACACACCAGCTGAAAAACATTTGAACAGATACATATAAAAACTGACATGAAAGAAAATTTCAAGAGCTGAGTATATATCCACAAGTAATTTATCTCTAAGTGGTATATTATTATCATGAGTTTGTTAGTACTTTAGTAATAACAACTATTGACAAAACATAATAAACCAGAATTAGATTTTAGTTTTCAAAATGGTTAATTATGTTATAATTTTAGGATGGAATTTAAATAATTAGACTTATCACTCTAACTTATTCTATTGTTCATTTAATTTAAAAGATTGCCATCTCCATCATTGCACATGGAATTGGGAATACACTTTATCTTATCTACCTATATTAATATCACAGCCTACATAGAATCCCCTTTAACATTATTTCAGATATTGATTCATCTATGTAAAATGTATTTTCCATCAATTACGTGTGGACTAACAAACTGCTAAAGTTGAAAATGAAATATATGCCCAAAATAAACTATTCTAATCATTCAGAAAGGCAAACTAAAGGTATTTAATATTTTCAAAATATTTTTGTGCCTAGTCAACATCTTTTTTCAATGCTATACCACACAGAACACTGGTGGGCCTTGATTTCAATTCACTCCCTCCATTAACTCAATCAGTTGGACAACACAATATCATTAAAAGTGAGAGACCCCAAATCCAAGTCATAAACCTAGGAAAAGCCTCAGGTGCTGACAGATTTTCCATCAAGTCTTATAAAACCTGATTGTGGCAATTATCTCTAACATCAGAAAGTCTTTTCAGAATTTTTAAGACCAGAATTATGGCTCAAGACATGAAAACGCCCCTGATCCCATAATCCTTAAAAAGATGACAAGGTAAGGAACAATTGGGGGATTTTCAACCTCTTTTACTCTCCTGAATAGAGAGTACAAGATTGTTTCCAAGGTTTTAACTACACATCTCAATGATATTATCCCTACCCTCATACACCAAGATTAGGAAGGATTCGCCCTGGGTAGCTTTAAGAAGATAATACCTGAAAAAATATTTCCATCTAATCCATCAGTCACATCTCCCAAAAATCATCATACCGATGCATCAGTAAATGTTTTACAAAGGAAATAAATAAACTTAATAAAAAGCCTTCGGGTGATCTTGTCCACCCCATTAGGTTGATCTGCTCATAGAAAAGATTTAAATCTCTAATTTGCTCATTATGCTTCAATGCTCATTTACTTCCAGCCAAATTACCACAGCTCTCCTGCCATCTGGTCATCATTCAACTGTTGTTTTTCTGGTGTCAGGGAAATTTTAAACACATAGAAAAAAAAAGACCTTAAGGGATTTGGGAATGATTAGTGCTCATGCTAAATTCAGATTTTTTTTTTTTTTAGCTTAAAAAAAAGGAGGTGGGGCACTTAGGAATGCTGACCATTACAATCCTTTATATCATGAAGATCTATGATATCATTTTAACCTGCAGTTTGGGTCAGGGTAATTTACATGCTAATACCTGTATTATGAATGGAATTTATTGATTAAACCACCAATCAAATAACCAGTCTTCTCTCATTTAATTATTCTTTTATTTAGTAACCAGTTATATACTGCTTATCATGTCACAGCAGAAGGTACTGGAGATATGAAGATAAATGAAGCACAGTTGTGCTTATGAACTAGTAAGGAAGGTAAGCGCAGATTTATGCCATTACAACTAAGTTGGAGTAGGTGAAAATTAAGGTAATAATTTCATGAGGAGAATACTTTTCAGATCTGCTAGTTCAAAAGTGAAGGTCCTGAACCCCAGTCAACCAACTGCTTGGTTAATGAGGAATTAAAACAAACAAAAACACATATAGGAACACTGGCTGAGAAAAATTCACTTAGAAACCACTCATCTGTAATCAATATGGCTGGTAGAGCTCAGACTTTGTAGATTGAAAACAGATACCATTGTCTCAACATGGTTTTGGTTGATTGATAAAGAGAACACACCTCTCTCTCGAGCTGATCCATTAGGTATCTTTAACACTGAATTCCCCACATGGATTACAAAACTTTATTTACTTGGAAAGCATATATTTATTAGATTTAAAAGCCATTCCTTTCCTTTCCCATGCCTCTTCTGCTACAGTGAACTTTAACTGAGACCTTTAGGGGAGGAAACATTTCCAAAAAAGGCAAAAACAAACAAACAAACCAAAACTAGATGAAATATTTAGAGAACTTTTAGTCTGAACTGTAAGGATGTAGAGATCATTATGGAGATGATACTAGAAGTTAGCTGACTCTTGAATATAGAAAAGTAAACGTGGTTAGTCCCATTGATGTATATTAGGGCAAGTGCTTGGCCAAATAGTCCAATCATGATTGGAAGATTTCATTCAACCTGTTCACTGTGTTGTGATTGGCCAGCACAAGTCTCAATGTTCAGGATTCATAATCCTATAGGTGCCTATTTGAGACGTTATTATTGCTCCCTAAATCTGTGGTCTGTACCCAAATGGCCTAGTAATCAACCCTGTGTTTACTGTCCAGTTGTTTTTCTTCTAAAACATTATTTTTCTAAAAGTTATTCTTTTTAATATGATGTTCTTTTTCTGAAGTTTATTTTTCTACTTATCCCTGTCAACTTGTTAGCTCACAATTCAAGGCCCTGTATGGTCAGGCTTCTATTTTTCTGTCCAGTCTTATGTCTTGCCTGTTTTTACTTTAAATACTCACACTAACCTTACAAGACTTATGATTCCCTGGACTCAAATAGTATTTAATTCTGAATAAACACAATTTTTCTGCCAAAAATGCCCTCTAAAGATCCTTTGCCCATATATTTTCTTCACACTGAAGATAATATACTATATCACATAGAAGCTTTTAATAAACTTTTCTTTTCCCAAACAAAAATTCCTATTCCTATATAAATGCCCCAATATGTATTTTTAGGGTAATACCAGCTACCATGGCAAAGTATCCCTGAGACTTCAGTGGAATCATACAGTAAATGTTCTCTCTCCGTCCAATACAGATGTTCTTGAACAGCTGGCAGTTTTCCTTCCTTTTGTGTAGCTTCATTATCTTATAGGATCTTGTTTGCAACCAGATGCAGAGAAAAGAGAGAGCAGAAAATTTCGCCCATTTCTCAAGAACCCTGACCCATAAGTGACACTATCACTTTCCACCTCATTCTATTACTTAGAAATAGTCATATAACTATACCTGGGCACAAAGGAAACTGGGTAACACAGCTCCTATTTGGACATCCATCTTCCTGTGACAATGCAACACTATGAAAGAAAATGAATATTTAGTGAGCAACTGGCTGTCTCTACCACACCACTGAAATTATACTTTTTTTCTCTAAAACTTAAGTTTTTCTTCTAAAAACTTAACAAGTAATTTTTTATTAATAAGATTTAATAGTTTACTTGTGATAAAATAATTAGTCTATCATAATAACTATTATATTAATAACATTAATAGCTAACAATTTTTGCTCATTTTTTACAGGGTAGAAATTATCTCAAGCTTAAATATTCCTCAATTCCATCTTATGGAGTAGGTATTTTATTAGCCTTGTTTCACACCTAAAGTGAATGATGCCTTGTGATGCACTTGCTAGCAGTCATACTTAGTAACCCACATTTGGGGGCTTTTAAGGCAGTTACTGTGACTCAAGGATCCATATTTTTATATATTATTTGTTTACAAATCTTTCTCTGTTGTTTCTCTTTTTTACTAGAGCATAAGTTCTTTATGCTAGCTGTGATTAGGTCGTCTTTGTTTCACAGCTCCTTGCTCTTAGCCTGGACCATAATAAGAAATTTAAAAGTTTTAAATTGATGAAGATGAGAGATCAAAAGTGCATATTTAAGTAGGAGTTAGGAATATGTAGAAAATTTTGAGAAGACAAAAGGAGGTAGTTATAGACAAAAACTTAGAGCAGACACAGAAGAAAGTTAAAATGTTGAGAATGGCACTGCAGAAGTTCAAATGAATGATAGCATAGGACATAACTGAAGCATATGTATTAGATACCAGACCAAAAATTGGAGTTATTGAAAGAGATAATATGTAAAATTTGGTAATAAATGAGATGTGGGAAGTATGAAAATGAGAAGAATCAAAGAATCAAATGACTAAAAAATACAATTAACCAAGACAGAAAAAATAACAAGGTAGAAAGCTTCTTTGAGTTGGATAATGGTTTCAATTTGGGATATGCTGAGTTGTTGCTGTTGTGTGTTTTTTTTCTGAGATACATGAATGCATGTGTTCTATAAACCTGAAACTCAACAAATGAAGCCCTTTTATCCTATGTATTTGCAAATAATTGAAGATTTATAAGTGGATGAGACAGCCTAGGAAGAACTCTAGGAAATAGCATCTATGAATCAATGAAAGACAAGTTAGTAATAAAAGCAATATTAGTAAAAAAATGTAGGAAATAGTCGTAAGTGATATTTTAAAATAGTTAAAATTGTAATAAAATGAATTTAAAATGTTGAAATTATCTAATGATATTACATTAAAATTATTTTTATCATAAGCAAAGCACTTTCAGTTGAATGACAATGGCAGAAGTCAGAAAGTAGTGGGTTCAAGAGAAAGGAGATAGTGATAATTATTTTTCACTATCAATGCTAGAGGATACCAAGGAAATGGGAGGATGTGAAACTCAAGAAAACGAGCAAAAAGACAAAATAACCCAGAGATGAGTAAAGTAAGACTTAGATACAAAAGTATCTTTTTTCCCCCATTCCATTCTAATCTGGGAGGAAGATGATAAACATGAATCCACATAGGTATACATCTGGAAATAGATTGGAATACTATGGAAGCTGATTTTAATCTCTTTTCTCTTTAAGTAGTAAGAAAAACTATTGCTTAGATAAATGGTGTGCCATAGAAGTTTGGAAGAAAATTATAGGGAGATTACAGAGACAGAAATAGACTTAAATAACACAAAATAAATATAACTTCTCAATTTTTAGTATCAATTGTCAGCATAATTTCCACTGCATTGAAATCTGTTTTACTTTGCTAGTTTGTCATAATAAAGTATGACAAACTGGGTGGTTTAAATAACATAAATTCATTTTGTCATAGTTCTGGAGCTAGAAGTCCAAGATAGATCAAGGTGTTGGCTGGGTTGGTTCCTTCTACAGATTGTGAGGAAGAATTATTTCTATGACCCTTCCCTAATTTCTGGTGATTTTCTGGCAACTTTTGATGTTCCTTGACTTAGAAGCATCATGCTGTTCTCTGTCTTCACTTTCTCATAGTAGTGTCCCTACGAATATGTCCATGTCCAAATCTCCCCCCACTTCTAAGAACAACAGTTATATTAGATTAGGGGCCCACCCTATCCCGATATGACCTCATCTTAGCTAATACATCTGCAGTGATCTTATTTCGAAATAGGACCACATTCTGAGCTAGTGGGGGTCATTTCTTTAACATATGAATGGGGGACACAATTCAATAATAGAATAACAGAATCCTACCATGGTGTACTGTGTTGGCAGTTATTGCATTTTTCTTGATCTAAGGAAACAAAAACATTTGTTAAATTTAATCACCTGAAATATGAAAATTGCATTATCAAGACATAACTGCTCTCACGCCAAGAACTACCAACTGTATAAAGCAAAGGTTCTTTTCAATTTTCATGATATTCAACTTCTCTGTACTAGTTTACATTCTACTTTTTGAAACACTGTTTTTCTCACTTACATGACAATAATATTCTTTGGTTCATTGCTCTCCCACTTCTTTTGCTCAGACCTTATTGAAGAATACTTTTTTCTTCTATATATCTGAAATATGTTCAAATAGTCTGCTGAAACCCAGACATTCTTTTTTTAATATATATAAGAGAGATAGAAACATTAAAGATGAGAGAGAATCATCTATTGGCTGCATCCTGCACTCCCCCTACTGAGAATGGAACCCACAATCCAGGCATGTGCCCTTGAGCAGAATGGAACCTGGGACCCTTCAGTCCGCAGGCTGACGCTCTATCCACTGAGCCAAACCACCTAGGGCTTCATTTTTTTCTTTATTCTGTTGACTACAATATCTTTATCTCTAGGTAAACTTCATTTCTAAGTTCCAAATTGTTATTCCTATTTCTTATAAAAATTTAGTGTACAAAACTGAACTCATAATTGCCTCCCCTAATGTCCCCTTTACTCACCTCCCTCCAAAAACATCTACTTTACCATATAATTTCCTGTTGGTTCCAACAACATTGCCATTCTCTAAGTCTCACACATCTGAAATATTAGAAATCTTTATTTGTTATTCCCTATGTCCAATTGTTGCCAAGCAAAGCAATTCCTATCACCATAATATTTTTCATATACATATGCTTTGTACTATTCACATTGCCACCATTCTCTTGAGATCTTCATTATTTCTTATACATGTTACTTAGATTACTCTTACTAGGTCTACTTACTTTATAATATTATCTATTTTTTTAATTAATTGAGGCCACATTCAACTTCCTAAAGGACAGATTAAATAATGCTTTAGCTCAAAAGTAGCCAATAACTTCCAACTAGATTATACATTTAGATTATTATTATTGATATATTTTATCAGATATACTAGAGGCCTGATGCATGAAATTCATGCAAGGGGCTCAGCCCTCGCAGCCCCGGCTTCATCCAGAATGTTGTCTGGAAGGATGTCTGGAAGGTCGTTTGGCTGTTTGGTCTAATTAGCATATTAGCTCTTTATTATATAGGATTGCCTTTTATTATATATCTGCTTTTTATTTAATTTTTACCACAATTCTACAAAATAGAATGTGTGTGTGTGTTTATATTTTTTAAATGGTTTAGAGAAGATAATTAATTTCCTCAAGGTTATATATTTTGGGGGCATTTAAAAATGTTTATTGAGCACTTATGGTGTTGGGTCCTGTGACTAGCACTGAGATTTCAACAATAAAAAAACAAATGTTCTCCTTATTTTCATGGAGTTTACAGTCTGTTGGGGGGGAGATAGAAAATTAGCATACCAAAATTAAGTAAAATGATTACATAATTTATGTAAGATCTATGAAGAAAAAGTGATAAAGCATAAGGCTGGCAGTAATATGGAAAATGATGCATTATAGAGGATGGGCAGAAAATCAGTCTAAAGAGACTAGAGATTAAAAATTTGTTGGTATCTCTGAACTATATTTCCCCAGTTACTTGGGATAATTTAAGCCATTTTTTAGTATATTTTGAAAATTGCTAGGGAAGTTCACAATGCCAAAACTAGTATCCTTTGTGAAATGACAAATTCAATTCTGGCATAGATTTCTATATCTGGGAAGTAGACTGAAATATCATTTCACACAGCAATGATTTTTTAGGAAGATGCATGCATCAACCACCCCAAATTTTATAGATCTCCATTCTTCACAAGTGGACATGTAACACCCTCCCTGAGAGATAAGTTATTTATCAGTTGGACAGTCTAGAAGTCTATTTTATTGTAAGATACTTTTTGGTATGAGAAAATAGTGTCAAGGGCTATGGGCTTTGGACTCAATAGATCTGGGTTCAGATTTCAACTACTTAGTGCATGAAGCCATTTGAAAATTTGCTGAATTTCTCGTAATCTCACTGCACCTGAATAAATTGGCAATAATATCACATATTGCATATATGTTGTTAGAAATAATTTATGTAAATATGTATTTCAGACTGTGGTACATAGCAAGCCTTAATGAATGGTTGTTACTACTCTCATTAAAAATATTGTTGAAAGGGCCAAAACAAAGTGAATCACTTAGTGTTTACAAAGGCTGTACTTTTAATATGCCCTCACCTAAAAAGTGAATTAAAGCATGAAAGTTGTCTAGAGAAGGGAATTCTGTGAGCTGGTAATAAAAATGTGCATCTTAGTTTCAGTGTTATGTAGTAAAAACAACTTTGTGCTCCTCTGTAAACAAGTTACCTCTCTGGGCAGCAGCTATCTAGTCCGAGTAACAAAGAAACACAAAGCAGGAAAAACAGAAGGCATTTGGTTCACAGAGTCATTAAGGTTCCTCTTTGATGCAAGACCCTAATTTCATTTACTTATTTCTTTAAAGGTTGGCATCATATATAAGAAAGCAAAGCCTGAGAGACAGCAGCCTGAGGATCTGAGACCTCTTTCCCATGAACAGCAGTCAGGAATATATTTTCTGAGAGTAAAGAAGATGAGTCTAGGAACATAAATGCCTGAGTAAGTGTATTGAATTTTCTTTCACTCTGCTTTCAAGTAGCAGTGGTCCCAGTTTAACAGTAGTATTGGTGTTTTTAAACAATTCATCTCTATCCTACTTTAATTAAACATGCACTTTCTCCAGTCTCCACACTTGTAAAAGTGTAGCTTGCAATTTGACAGAATGATATTATAGTATTGAGCAATATGTGAATTGGTTTAAAAGTAACCAGAGTTGAAGCATACATCAATCACCACAAGTGCAAACGCAGGTCACTAAAGCTGTCAATTTCAATCAGCTCTGTAATTAAATACATCACCAATATGGATTTTGTGTAAGAATGTCACTTGTTCTTCAGATGTCTGCTATGAGGACAAATCACACTTCAGTGTCTCTGCACAGGCATGCTAAATAGAGTATTTTTAAAAGCAGGACATCTTCATCCATCTTTCCTGATTTGTTAAGTAGGAATCCATCTACTGATGTGGAGTCTAAAAGCTATGTTTTTAAATATATATATCTGAACTGCTTTCTATTTAATTAAAATGTTGCAATATCTCAGTTGGCATTTTAAACTCATCTTTCACACCTTCAGTGGCATTTGTTATGAAATAAATAGATAATGAATAATAATTGTCTTTTAAGAGGCTCAACCATTTGTAATTATGGATAACTTGTAATTAGAGAGTCTTGATTATGTGTTCAAAAAGCAGAAGATGCTTTTGGTTATGAAGAAATAAATTATTCATTTTGATTTCAGCATGAGAACAAAACTATTTCACATTTAGAAAAATCTTTTATTTTTTTTTAAACAGCTATAAAGTGTCATCCCCTTCTATTACACTTAGCACTTCATGGAAAAAGACTGCAACAAAGCCGTATTACCAAATATATATTGCCTGCCATTTGATTTAATCTTCAAATAAGCTCCAGGAAGCAGGTCCCTGGACGGTTAATCTTTAGTTTTGTAGCCCATGCACATTTTCAATAAGGTTACAGGGGAATTAGGCCCAGTAGGGAGAGGAAAGGCATATTGTCTTATTCCACAGGCAGCTGTTGTGCGCCCCGCTAGCAAATTATAACTTCCTTAATTATGGAATACTTTATTAGCAGAATCTCTATCATCATGTCTGTGCTCATCAAAGAAAGTCACTGTAAATCTTTAGTGTGAGTTTCAAACATTTTTCAAAAATTCTCTTGGTTAATAACAAATCCCATCTAATGTTCTCATCACAAGTATCATCAGAATACAAAGCCCAATTATGGAATTTGAAATAATAAAGAACAGAGGCAATAGCTGGGACCCCCCCCCAATAAAGATAATAACCAAAATAAAACACTCAAGGAAAGGTGTTATATAAAAAAAAAATGTGATAGTAACTTACTTTAGTAGATTGTGCTGTCCTGTCCTCATTAATAATATACACACATCCATTCTTCAAGCATCTTGTAATTGTTCCTATCTTAACAATAACATCAAAAGACAACAAATTGATAAACAGAAAACATGAATCTGGGGGAAAAAATCAAAAGCTGACTATCACTCTGCATGCCATCCAGAAAAAGAAATTAAATAGTTAGAGGAACATAAAACAAGGGGACATTAACCACAAGCTGCTGACTGGAGGTTTCTTTTGGCTTTTTGTTTTTCTGGGTGGTCAGCAGTAGCATGCAATAACTCAGGAGCAATTTTCAGTGAATGATTGCACCTACTCAATTTATTTTGGAGCGATCTTTGTAAGTGAAGGCCTTGCTTATATAAACCTCCATGCTGGCTTCAAATAGACCTCAAAGGGGATAAGACTACTCTCGTTTAATTGGTTTTTGTTCCTGGATCTTCATGTCTACCCATTGTTCTTGAAATGCATGAGTAGTATGAAATCGTCTTCTCCAGACCAAATACTAAGTAAATAGAATAACACGTAAAATTGAGTTTTTTAAAAAAATGAAAAAGGGGAAACTTATCAGATTTGCATTGATTTTATTGTAGATATGTGGCCTGCCAGTGCTGAGAAAGAGTTTTCACCTCCTCTGAAACTTAGACACAGCCACTCCCTTGATGCTGCTGTGAACTTTTTCTAAGTCCCCAGTTAAGCGTTTCTCATGTAACCCCAGCAGCCATTTCAATTATTTTACAAGTTTCCTGAGTCCTCTGTTCCATGTCTTTCAATATCCCACACAACAGCGCTTGTCTCTCACTTCACAGACAAAACAAAAGTAAATAACAAAGGTCAACAGGCAGAAAATCTCACTCCAAACTATTGACACCCACCATTCTTCCAAGTTTTCACAGACAGATTCACTTCCTTGTGTGAAAATGAAACTTTCTACCATTGCGTGGGGTTATCATCAGTTACCACCACTTTCCTCCATTAATTACCTCACTTACTCCTGCCCTGCATGTGTCCCTGCTTCTTAGTTGATTCTTTTATATAGAAACATTTTTGTTTTCTCTTGGTTTACAGTAACAGTGCCCTCTCATCTTTATATTAATCTCTAACTAGTGAAGATCTTCCTCTTTTCCTAATAAATAAAATATAGTTCTTAATAATATATGCATGCTTTGCACATTTCTTCATCTCTCATCCTGCCATTATCCCTTTCTTGTCAGACACTAATGAACTTCTTTCTCTCTTTATTATTTGCCATATTGACCTTTCTCTAATTCCTAGAGAGCAACTTTCTCTACCTAATAGTGAGACTTTCTGGGTACTTATCTGCTGAAAGGTGGTCTCTCCCAGGTTTTGGTCTTATTCTCTCATACCCTTGGGTACCTGGATCATGCCAACTCTATTCAATGACACTAGAAAAACTTTACTCCTGAGTTATAAATGTATAACAAGCTCACCTTGGATGCCCAATGTCATCGCTATACTCTCTCCCCAGATAGAAGCAAATAACAGATAATGCCTATGTGAAAGAAAATTAGCTTGTTTTCTGTTAGTTGTGTGTGTGTGTTTTCCCATTTATTTTTTAATATATTGTTTTGTTGTTGATAGTATTACAGATATCTCCCATTTCCCTCCTTTACCTCCCCCTCCTCACAGCCTCTACCCCCTCAGGTCTTCACCACCTTATTCCCCCCGTCCATGGGCTATGCATAGAAGTATATAAGTTCTTTGGTTTATCTCTTCTCATCCCCTCAATGCCACATCGAGGTATGTCAATCTGTTCCATGCCGCCCTGCTTCAGGTCTTATTTTATTTTATAACAGTAGTGCTTTGTGGTAAAGAATCAGCCAGCTATCTTTGTATTGGTTTCACCCATTGATAAAATATCACTAAACAACAATAACTACTTGTCATTAAAAAAGATAATATACGGGAAAATTAAAATTAAATTGTACATTACATAATGGAAACCTCTATAAGATAAATCCAACATACTAAAAGTATCCTGTCCATAAACAGTTTCATATGGAACATGGAGCCCACTGAGCTCCTAGAATCTTTAAAAATGAAGATAAATGTCTTAATAAATCCATATTTGAGACCCTCAATGCCAAGTGTAAGTGAAATTATTGTATTATTAGTCTCTAGCAGCTCTAAACAAATTAGAAATAATGATAGTGTTATTATGGGAAAAAAGAATCAAGATAGAAAATTTAAAAATCATAGATACTAAGTAATCTACTTTTAAAATTCATAAGAAAAACTGATTTGAAGGCTTTACAAATATTTAGAAAAAATAAAGAATCAAATTACACCAAAATAAATTAGAATATTTCAGGGACATTATTATATTCTACCTACTGTGAACTTCCGATAAGCCACATTAAAATATTATGTATGCTTGCAAAGAAGTAGTTCTTTGCTGCTAAAGGTCTATGCTCCCTTGCAAGGTACTGGCTGGCTCATTGTGGATTAAAATGATCAAGTGGTCTACAGGGACAAAAAGAGGGCCTTGGGCAACCACTCACCTTAAAATGTAAAACCATTTCTTACCAAATTAAACAGAGAATGAGTTGCATTGAACTCTGTTCACTTTTGCTTTGTTTCTTTTATCTTTTCCATTTGAAACTCAAGGAGCAACGCCATATGAAAGCATTAGGGTTGATTTCATTTGTGATTTGAAGAATATCCATATTACAGATTATTAAATTAATGGCCATCTAACCTTGAAAGCACCTCTATCTGCTGAAAGAGCAACACTTCATCACCTGTTTTGATTCATTAATGTATCATTTAACTTGGTATGACACATGTTCAGCAGTTATAATTACATTATGGCCTTCCTATTACATCAGCTCTGCTCCAAGTTTCTGTCACCACAAGTCCAATTTTCAACAGAGAGCAATCCACCGCACTCTTTCCTTATTAGTGTCATCTTTAATGTAGCAGAGAGGCTGAGCCATTACTTGGCACTGAGAGTTTAACAGCAATTAACCCCTGCTCTATCCCCAGGGAGAAGTACATCAGCAACTTGCCAAAACACTGTAAACAAGCTGGCCAGGATCAATGTGCAACCACGCTGGCTGAGAGCACCTAGTGTATTACTTTAGGATTGATACATGGGGGGAAAAAGAGGATATAGTCTGCATGAAATTAACCTCAGTCACTCCCCTTTCCTAAATTGCATGTATTTCTTCCCAAGGACAGACATAGCACTAAAAAAATTTTTCAAGGAATCATGCTTATGGTTAACAAATATACTGCATGTTGATTCAGCTTCATTGCCATCAGAAAATAATTATCGAATTGATTATTTCACTGGAGGGTCTTTGGGAGATGTAAAATGAAATGCATAAACAATGCATTCACATAATTTAAAGGTCAGATTCAAAGAGCAAGTGACAAGGCAAACTCAATTTTGAGATGTTTTCTGGTTGTCCTACTACACAACTGAGTGGCGACAGGTGCCAGGCATCGCTATCTGTAAATTTCAACTTGGAAAATCCTTAGCATGATGAAGTAATACTGAGATGAAGTAATTTCTGAGAATTCATGGTACTAGCTCTACAAAAAAGGGCAGAGGCAGTGCTCAGAGCAGAGTGTGCTTTCTTACATTTTCTAGACTCATTTTGCCATACTTGTAGCTGCAGAAACCCTCCATACGAAGCTAGATACTTTCCTATTACAGTTTCCTTAAAGTGGGAAGAACATTATGTTGACAGGATAAATGCCCACCATAGCAATAGGAATGTTAAAATATTTGGAGGACAGATCTAGACTAAAACCAAAGATTTAGCTTGTTGCCTCATTTCAGTACTTCAAGAAAAAGACCATAACGCTGAAGTGCCCAATTATGTTCCTGTTGTTACCTGAGTCACATTTGTGGGCTAATACTATGTATTTTAACACGACCATCCCAAGATTGGCACCACACATACCCTCTTTCAAAGAATAGCAGCTGCACCTCATACTGAGTGGTAGCCTGAGCTTCACTTTGGAGTGAAACAATGGCTCCTGTAGATACAGAATTTCTTTTGTATGCAAATACAAATGTATTCACTTGTCTG
This sequence comes from Myotis myotis, assembly GCF_014108235.1. NCBI lineage: Eukaryota > Metazoa > Chordata > Mammalia > Chiroptera > Vespertilionidae > Myotis > Myotis myotis. The sequence continues at coordinate 184,966,911 of NW_023416335.1, forward strand.
CATTGTCTTCTCCATATTTTTTTTAAGAGATGGATTTTTCATGTGTAATATCTGTTATTTGTTTATTCAAATAATCATGTTTCTCTAGACCAGTGGTCAGCCAACTCATTAGTTAACAGAGCCAAATATCAACAGTACTACGACTGAAATTTCTTTTGAGAGCCAATTTTTTAAACTTAAACTATATAGGTAGGTACGTTGTTATTAACTTAATTAGGGTACTCCTAAGGCTTAGGAAGAGCCACACTCAAGGGGCCAAGGAGCCGCATGTGGCTCGCGAGCTACAGTTTTCCGACCACGGCTCTAGACCTTGGGAAGTCCTAAAATCTAAAACATCTGAGATTCAGATAACAGTGCATATGATTTTATTTGAGAGTATTTTTATTATTAACTAGAGGCCCAGTGCACAGATTTGAGGAACCCCACCAGTGTAATAAGTATGTAACTTTTAAATTTAAATTAATTATCATTTGAGAAAGTATCTACTGTCAAATTAGGTTATTAGTAAAAACCAATATTAGTATCTCCCTTTCTCAAGATGTAGCATTCTGCTCTTATGATGGAACAATTGCCTTAAAGCAAATTTCATGTTCTGAATTGACCTCCATTCATTAGCTTAAGATACTACAACATTAAACTGTACCTTATAAAGTCACTTCTTCCTGATATAGACTCTCTGAGATTGTCTTAATCATCTCCATATGCTTTAAGTCAATTCAAATCCCAGCCAACCTCCTAGGATAGTGGGTAAAAGGCCTTGAGGACTCATTTATCTTATATTCCAAGTAAAGTTAGGAACCTATTGGGGAAAGGGTAACCAAAGCCAGGTTTTCCATCCTCCATTGGCAGGTAGAGAATGAAGCATGAAACATAGTTTTACCTCTGCACACTGCTTTTCTCTCCTTCCCCTCCTAGACAACTCATTTCAACAGATTTTTGTTGAGGACTTACTATACACCACGAACAGATCTAGAAATTCAGGATACACTGTGTGCAAAAACAAGAACTGCAGATCTCATCCTATCTAATAATAGACAAACATGGTAATTGACCGTACCTTCGCTATGCCTCCCATTGGCTAATCAGCACAATATGCAAATTAACCACCAACAAAGATGACATCTAATTTGCATAATGCAGGCAGGGCAGGACAGCGCCATCCCACCTGCCCTGCTGCCATCCGGGCCTGCTATCTGTGACCTGGGGTGGCAGGCATCCATGTGAGACCCGACCCGGGGCAGCCGGGTGGTGCAGCAGTGATTGGCCAGCCCGCCCAGGAGTCCTGTGTCCGACCCGACCCGGGGCGGTGCCCTGACCCCCGGATCAGCCCTGCCGTGCGCGCGACCTGCGGATGCGGATCTGCCATCTGCCACCCGAGGAGCAGGTCTAAGCCAGCAGGTGGTTATCTTCCAAGGGGTCCCAGACTGTGAGAGGGCATAAATGGGACTGAGGGACACCCCCAACTCACCTCCCCCACCAGTGCACAAATTTTTGTGCACCAGGCCTCTAGTAAGTTTATATTTAAATGGAAAAAATAGTTTTTTGAAGTGCATAAAATATGTAGTACATTGTTTGAAGCAAAGCAAAAGAGTAAAACAGAAAATCCTGGGAGGGAATAATAATTTTAAATTCATTGGTCAGTGAAAACTACATTAGAAAGAGACATTTGAATAAGGACTTGAGCCATTCAGGAAACAGGCATCAGAAACTCAGCTAAGCTTCTGGCGTTAGAATAGCTGATTAAAGCAACAAACCAAAAATGAAAGTAACAATCAAGCCTTTAATCATTTACTACAATAGTATAAGCAAGAGGTTAAAACCAGAGAATGCATCAACTCCCCCCACCCCTTGTTCCATTTTCCCGCAAGGAATGGCACACTAGTAGAGTATTAGGTAGATTAGTATAGATGTGGGAGTCCTCAAGATCCCCCTGCTCTCCCCCCCAAAAAATAAAGTCTCCTGTAGACTTGAGGGCTAAGATAAGATGAATGAAGGGCCAGCAATGGAAAAATACTGAGTACTGCCCTAACCGGTTTGGCTCAGTGGATAGGGCGTCGACCTGCGGACTGAAGGGTCCCAGGTTCGATTCTGGTCAAGGGCATATACCTTGGTTGCAGGCACATCCCCAGTAGGGGGTGTGCAGGAGGCAGCTGATCGATATTTCTCTCTCATCGGTGTTTCTGACTCTCTATCCCTCTCCCTTTCTCTCTGTAAAAATTCAATAAAAATATATATATAAAAAAAGTACTGAGTTAGAGATGGAACAATGTCTTCAAGGTTTTCCTTCCTTTCAATTAGGAGTTTTGATAGATGTGCCTAAAGCCTTTGACCCAAAGATCTCATATAGAGAGACCTAGAAATGAAGGTGTCTGGGCTGGGACTGTATATACTGGTATAGGTAAGACTCTGTGAAGCCAGAGGCGCCTGAATCTTTGACTGCAACTCCCTTTGAAGAATATAATGTGCCAGCTGTGCACCTAATCTGAAATGGGAAGGCAGCTTTCCTCCAGCAGGCCTGCCAGGGAAAGTGAAACCAAGGGGCCTTAGGACTTTGATAAATTTTAGTCTTAAATACTAGCTCTAAAAATCACCTCTCTCATATATATATATCATAATATGCTAGTTAGACTGGACAGCCAAACTACCTTCCGGACTAAGCCGGGGCTGCGAGGGCCAAGCCCCTTGCACAAATTTCATGCATCGGGCCTCTAGTGTGTGTGTGTGTGTGTGTGTGTGTGTGTGTGTGTGTCCCTCAGAGAACCAGCCTTTTTCCCAGATCATCAGCAACCACCACCTGAGGCAGAAGACCTGACTATTGGTCACTGAGCCCAGACCTCTAGCAGGTAAAGATAACATCTTGACCCAAGTTATGTTTCAGTCCTTGAGCTCTAAGGTAGAATGACCTCCTGGCTACTTTCCCATAAGATCAAACAAAGGGACTGGGGTGACATAGTAGAGGTAATGAAAAGTGATGAGAGTCTTAATATATTTTGAAGGTAGAACTAGAAAATGTTCTGATAGATTAGATGTACCCACAGAAAGGAGTCTGTTTCTGAGAAACAGAAAGGAGTCAAGACTTGTGCCAAGATATTTTAGCCTGAGCAACCAGAAGACTGGAATTTTGTTACTGAAATGAGAAAGATGACTCAAAAACAGGTTAATGTGTGTGTTGGGGGAGTGGGGTTTGGGGAAAACTGAAGTTATATTTTGGAAGTTATATTTTTTATGTCTATTAGAAATCCCGCTGATTGTCTTGTAGGTTAATGGCTTCATGACTATAGGAGATCCTGGAATGCAGGGATATGATTCAGCCCTACATCTAAATGTAGGAGTTTTCATCATATACTTGGAATTCAGTGCAACAGGATGGATGACCTCATGGAGTGTGTGAGTGTAGAGTGGGAAAGGTCTAAAGATTAGGCCCCAAAGCACTAATCTTGGAGTCATTGTTGTCCATGTGAAGTGGTCCTAGAGATGAGCGGGCACCAGCATTGGAGACTGATAAGGAACAAATTGATAAGTAGGGTGGGAAGGAATCCAGAAGGATGGTGTGGTATCTTACATACCACAGTGAAGGCAGCATTTGCAACTATAAAGGAGATCAATTGTGTCACAGGCTGCTGAGAGGTCAGTATTAACTGCCCCAGACAAGAACAGTTCATGTTGGGAGGAAAGTCTTAACTGGAGTGAGCTCATTGGTCTATTGGAGGAGAGGATTCGAGCTTAGCCAGTGATGGCGAACCTATGACACGGGTGTCAGAGGTGACAAGCGAACTCATTTTTTTTTTTTTGGTAGATTTTTCTTTGTTAAATGGCATTTAAATATATAAAATAAATATCAAAAATATACATCTTTGTTTTATTATGGTTGCAAATATCAAAAAATTTCTATATGTGACACGGCACCAGAGTTAAGTTAGGGTTTTTCACGTCGAGCTCAAAAGGTTCACCATCACTGGACTAGACCAGCCATTCAAGGAGCTTTGCTGTTAAGACAGAGAAATGATGCCCAGCTGGGTGAGACTCAGTGGTTGAGTCACCTAGGAACCAAGAGACCATTTGTTCAATTCCCTGTCTGGACATATGCCCACCTTGTGGGCTGGATCCCCAGTAGGGGGCATGTAGCACACAGACGATCTATGATTCTCTCTCATCATTGATGTTTCTATCTCTCTCTCCCTCTCCTTTCCTCTCTCAAATCAATAAAAATATATGATAAAAAAATACAGAGAAATAAAAATGTAGTAGAATTGAACAGAGTGGATATTTTATCCTTTATTTCTTTGCTTTTTAATTGGGAAAGTTATTTTTTTAATTTATTTTTATTATTGAAAGTATTACAAATGTTCCCTCCTTTCCTCCCAATTGTCCCCCTCCACCCTGTTCCCACCCGCCACCCAGGCCTCCCGGGCACTATTGTGTGTGTCCATGGACTCTGCATATACACATTTATTTCTGGTAATGGGAGAAATTACTGAGCATTTGCGTGTCAATAAGGACGACTAAGTAAATTAAAAAAAAATTGATGAGTCAAGAAAATGAAGGCAGAATTTCTAGAGCAATTTCCTTGAATAGGGGAGAGAGGTACTTAGAACACAAGTAGGGGGTTATCCTTAGACTAAAGCACAAATAGTTTATCCAAATTGATAGCAGAGAAGTCAGTAGGAGGGCAGAGATACAAGTGAGTGGTGACTTGTGGGAATCATCTTCTGATTCCTGATTGCTTCTACTTTCTGAGTGACATAGAAAAAGTCATTTGAAGGAGTCATTTCTGACCCTCAATTTGACAAACAAACTGTAATATAAATGCCAGATGAAACGAAGGGCCTGCCAAATTTGAATGGTAGTGAATTTTAAGTTAATAAACCAGAATGGCTGTGCTTTTTCTCTAGCTGTGATCAGCTGGGTGGCCGCAGACAAGGACTATGCCAAGAGTTGCATTTAATCAGGGTTAAAGTTTTGCTATGTAATTATGGCAAAACAATAATATTTTTGGTGATCTGCTACCTTCATCTATAACCCTCACTCCTAAAATTCTCTAGAGAATTGAGAATGTAATGTCTTCAACATAACTTGGCTTAGAAAATGTAGATCAATGTCTTAATATATGAGTTCATATTATCCAATCTATTTAAAGCAACACCAGGGGCAAAAAAAAAAAAAAAAAAACTCCCCCCAAAAAGACAAACCTTCTTTGAAGTCATCTTATTATATCCAACTTAAAACACAATAACAAGAAATGTTAAGCCGCTTTCTTTCACAATTTATGTTCAGATACTATGCCTCCTCCTAATTCCCCACCTGGACCTGCATGTGATTCAAATACCCATCATTGTAATTATCACTAGTGACATAAACTAATCTGAAAAGGAGAAAGCGCATTGTTGAATTTTGGGTTCGTACGCACACACACACACACACACACACACACACACACACACACACACACAATTTAGTTGGCAATGAATTAAAGCTCTGCCTAGTCTTTTAGCTAACTATCTCCAACTCAAAAGCCATAGCTTCCAAGGGCTGCTGTGATGCCAAGTTAATTACCTGACAATGAGAACCTGAAGTTGGACCAAAAAGAGCTTCATTAGCATTGAGCATCACTGACTCAGAAGGAAGCCAAAACCGGAAGAGGAGAAATGACAGAAGAAGAAAAAATGTTTTTTCTTAATGAAAATCGTGTAAATATTAATTTTACACAATTTGGCAAATCACTCTGGAGAAAAACTAATCATGTTTTTCTAGAAGGAAAGAGAACACACCCATTGTATTCAGTACTTCCTTGGACACGGTGTTCAGGTACTGGCACATCTTTCTACTATGTATCTTAGCTTTCTTATAAGCCAAATCAAGGCCAAATTCCCACTAGGCTAAAAAGACCCTTCTGAGCCTTCTCCAATGTCATTTTCTGGTTACCAAGAGAAGTGGCTTATATGTCCAGGTTAGGCAAATGCATCTTTATTATTATTATTTTTTTTAAAGATCGGCAAACAAAAAAGGTTAAATTACTCTCAAGTTGACAGATTAACACTAGTATCTATTTCCTTCAGCTTTGATTTTAAAACTTAGCACATAAAGGACATGCATATGTACATGTTTGTGTATTTACAGTGTTTCTTTTTAAACATAAAGCAAGAATAGAAAAATATGTTTTAGGTAAAAATTTCCTCAAAACATTTAGGAGACACAAGGGAAAGAGTTTTTTTCAGCCTAATAAATGATGAACCAACAGAAGCTAGACAAACACAGAATGCTATGCCATTGGCATAGGGCTCAGCCTTTAATAATTGCTGGGATAGACCAGTTACCAGAAAAAAAAATTAAAGAATGCTAAAAATTATTTACGTACATTATAACACATTATACTTTTAAAATGAAAATTGATTTCTAATTGATAATTGGCACCTTGCCAATAACTAAACTTGACTTCAAAAGCAACAGCTGGGAAAAGCATCTTTTTCGTTCTTAGTTGCTGTGGTACTTAAACCAACTTTTTTGTTTGTTTCCTCTTCATAAGACACTTGTCTACGTGAGGATGAGATCACAGTGTAAGATGTGGGAAACAAAATTATGACCTAAACCATAAACATGCAGTCTAATACAGTGTCAGGAGGAGCCTCAAAAATAAACTTACACCAGACTCTTTTCATTATATAGAAAGAGAATCATGCTGAGCAATTAGAATGAGGTTGGGGACACCTTTTCCTCAAACCTATCTTTTCTTCTAAAAGGCTGTTACAAAATTAGAACAAGACAGGGATGTAACCCGAGCTCAATTCTCTTCTGTCTGTTAGGATCCATAAAGCATTAGGGAGAGAAGAAAAGGGAAGACTCCATCTTACTTCTCCAGCGTTTGGGATTGGAGTATTGTTTCTTTTCTTAATCCATTATATTTAATTGTGATTCTAGCTCTAATATCCCCCTCCACGATGCTAAGAGACCTTATGAAAATAACACAAGGCAAAATTAGTAACTTATTACCCTGTTCTGCCTAAGATGAAATAACTTGCAGAGTCATTTCTTTTCCAATAATGGGAATGATGTTGCTAACCAAGAAAGAGAAAAGGAATATAGTTTGTTCCATATAAAGTTAATGAGGGCTATTCTTTGAAGGTTTATATGTTTTCATTAGCTTAATATTTTCAAGGAAACTGGAAAAATCATATAGGCTTTATTTTTTTTTTTTTTTTGTATTCTACCTGACCCAACCTTAGGTACTTTTTCAAATGACTGCATTTTCATTTAATTAATTGACACATTAATAAATAATTATCTTACTTGAAGTTAAGTAAAATTATTTTTGTGTGGTTTTTTGGGGGGCGGGGGAGTGGGAGGACTGTCTGAAATTTCTATAATCTTGCTCTGGATGCAGCAGGGCAAGGCCTCAAACCGTTTCAATATGTTCTCTCAAGGTAAAATTATTTTTTAAATCATAATATCAATCAAGTCATTTCTTAGATGATAGTACTTTTTCTCCTCTATTAATAACCTTGAAACTGGATGTAACACCAAAGAAAGTAACAACACTGAAATATTCTAATGTGGAACACGCTAATCAAAGCATTTGCATCACAAATCCCTAGCATACTGGGAGCGTTCTGAGGGGTGCCCTAGTGAAATGTTAGTGCAGGAGGCTGGAAGGGATTCTGCAGAGTCAGAATGAAATGAAACATTATGTTGTGAGAAAGAAGGAAAAAAAAAAAAAGGCCTCCTTTTTTCTTTAAAACGAAGTCCCAGGACAGCCTCCCAGTGATGGCGAACCTTTTGAGCTTGGCGTGTCAGCATTTTGAAAAACCCTAACTTAACTCTGGTGCCGTGTCACATATAGAAATTTTTTGATATTTGCAACCATAGTAAAGCAAAGACTTATATTTTTGATATTTATTTTATATATTTAAATGCCATTCATAAAAGAAAAATCAACCAAAAAAATGAGTTCGCGCATCACCTCTGACACGCGTGTCATAGGTTCGCCATCACTGGCCTAGACCCTGGTTGGCAAACTGCGGCTCATGAGCCACATGCGGCTCTTTGGCCCCTTGAGTGTGGCTCTTCCTAAGCCTTAGGGGTACCCTAATTAAGTTAATAACAATGTACTTACCTGTATAGTTTAAGTTTAAAAAATTTGGCTCTCAAAAGAAATTTCAATCGTTGTACTGTTGATATTTGGCTCTGTTGACTAATGAGTTTGCCAACCACTGGAGCACAACCAAACCAGCACCGGTGACTTCTGATGCACCACCAGCCCTAGCTCTCTGCGGAGTACTTACCTGTGAGGGAGGCGTGCTGTATCATTGTGGCTTCTCCAGTCATGCAGTCATCTTAGATTAGGTCAGATATGAAGAGAGCAAGGATTTGGAAATATGGGAGAAGGGAAGTGTCCCAGGTTTCTGTAATGACCAGAACATTGGAGGTCCTGATACGGCTCTGTTTTTAGATCTTCACAGAAATCATGAAACAAAGAGGAAATCCTAAATCTTATATACAATTGACCCCTCGCACTATGCGGGGTTAGAGGTGCCAAACCTGTGGGGTTGAAAAGCCACGTACACCTCTTGACTCCTCCCAAACTTAACTGCAATCACCCCTCACATCTGAAGACTCAGCTCACCACAGATGGAACTCGGGTTTCATCTGGGTCTGAGAGTGTGTGGCGGAGAAACTGTGGTTGGGAATGCGAAAATAGTTTTCCATCTGCTGTTGGTCGAATCTGCGGATGCAAAACTGCACATAGGAAGGGCCCACTATATTTATTGGAAAAAAATCTTCAGATCCCTGAAACCTAGACTTCAAATATGTGTTGCTCAAGCGTCAGCTATAAATGTACTGGCAAGTCTTGGATGAGGAAAACAAAATAATTCAAACTAACATTCATCCATATTAGAGAGAGAGAGAGAGAGAGAGAGAGAGAGAGAGAGAGAGAGAGAGAGAAGGTATGCAGTGTACTATGTTTGCCATCATTCCTGTACAACTCGGGCAAGTTGCGTACAGTTTCAGTGATATCTTCATAACGGAATTGAAATAAGTGGCGCTTACAGACACTTTCATTACGTATGTGCTCTTCTTCATTTAGACAATGCAATCTTTCTGTTCCAATGTGAAATTGAGTAGACCCTAAAGAACAAACATTTTTCAGATTATATTGATAAACTTGTAGAAAGGCATATTTTTACTGATTAATATTTATAGATCCAATGTTCCCTTGAATCACCTCTTTAGAAGTGATTTAACCAGTGGCATCTAATTTTGTGATTTTTTTTTTAAACTTGATATTTGAAACCTATTTATCTGGGATGGATTTATTTATAAGTAGTTTGGTAAAATAGGGGGAGAAAACCAAACTTTGACTCTGGGTCTAGGGGGAATTCTATTTGAACTGGAAAATTATTTGATTTTGAATTTCTCTGTTGCCTCTTACTAACGAAATGGCTTCAGTCAAATAACTCCATCTATATGTTTCTCAGGTTCCTCATCTAAAAATTAGAATTAATAATGACATGATAGAGTTTCAGAGATGTTAAATTAGATACATGGAAATGAGTTAGCACATATAATTAAAAGGCTCATTGTATGCTATTTCTCCCTTATTTTAACCTTTGTAAATGTTTAAATAAGGTTGTATATGTTCTCAATAAATATAAGGAGCAATCCATGATATTTATGGAAAATAAGTGTACCACAGGATTAAATATATTGCATATTTTAAATTCTTCCATTTCATTTGTCTTTACTCTCCAGGGGCAAGCAAGTTAAGAAGTCATTCAGCTATAGGTACTAAGGCAGTGGTTCTCAACCTTGGCTGCACATTAGAATCACCTGGGAATCTTTTTAAAATCCTGATTTCTGGGCCTCATCCTCCGGAAATTCTGTTTCTTTGTTACTAATGTTGTGGTCCCACCCCATAACAACGAAACAGAATTTCCGGAGGATGAGGCCCAGAAATCAGAATTTTTAAAAGATTCCCAGGATTCTAATGTGCAGCCAAGGTTGAGAACCACTGTACTAAGGGATCATTGTCTAAAATGTTCCTTCAAGAAAGCTAATTAGTATGAGTGCAGAAAATGAGAAATACAAACCAAAGAAAAAATAATAAAAAAGGTGTTCAAATATCATATAATTTAAATGTGAGATTTTTTTTTAAAGCTGAGTGTTAGAACTACTTAATTCTAAAGAATTCTGCTTAATAATCATTCAAATCATTGTTAATCCAAACAGGGATTATCCAGGGTTTGTGTGTTACAACGGCATGATAAAGTAAGAAGATATTCTGGATAAGACCCTCCGAAAGGAATTGCTTCATACTACCTACAGGTACCTGCTATAAGTGTTTCTGCAAAGCAGTGTTTAAATATTAGCATTTTTTTCACTTGAGGGAAAATGAACACGCTGTGGGGGGGAGAAGCATTTAAACGATAGGGGTGTTTGTTTTTCAAATTGTTCACACCCTGAAAAACTAGATAGAGATGCTTTCCGAATGTTGTGCAAATATGCAAGCAGCCCCCTCCCTCCTGTAAGTCAGATGAGGAGGTAAATATGTAACCGTGATGTGGAGAATTTGTATCCCTAACACATTCTTCCCCCAGGTTAACTTGCTAGGTTAATTCATCCCTAGGTACTCATTCTTAAACTTCCTTTAATTGGCAATTGAGAGGTATTTCAGCAGACTGGCATGCTGCAGATACCCTAAAGACAACAAAAGGGGAAAAGTTAACAAGGGGTTCTCAGGCACTGTGACAAGGGTGACAAGGTTTGTTAAGCACGAATGAAAGGGATGAGCATTGCAGGAGGTATTATGGATTGGCAGCCTTTCCAGAAAGGTCAGCAGCTTCCTTTTATAATTGCTTCCATTCATTTCAATAGTGTGAGAGACACGCTAAAGCCAGAAGCAGTCTGAAGGCACACTGGCAACTTCCCTTCCCTTAACAGTATCTCTTTCATTCCAAATAACTTTTCCTTTAACATGCTTAAAAGTCACATGCGGAGAAATCATATTTTAAAAACTCGGCTCACAATTCCCTTCTAACGCTCTAATAAATTTTATATGATTCACTTGAGAAACATAGGAAGGGACTGGACCACAGTAGAATTTACTTTATTTTAAAAACATTAAGAAGCACCTAAACACTCTTGGTGGAGCAGCACCAGTATTTGGCTTTGGGAACATAAAAGTGACCAGATATTAGAGAGGAAGATTTCAAAAGCATTTGTAATTCCCTGGTGCTTTTCCTTTTCAAATTCTGCTTGATCTTTGTTTTTTGTTTGTTTATTTGTTTTGGCAAACATGATCCAACTTAAGGTAACCTTGGCTTGAGTTACTTAGAACAACTCCTAATGCATAGGGTCTGAAGCTTTTAAATATAATTGGGGTGTTTCTTTAAAATATGTATTTTTAGCCTGACTGGTGTGGCTCAGTGGACTGAGCCTTGTCCCATGCACCAAGAGGTTACTGGTTTCTTTCCCAGTCTAAGCATATGCCTCAGTTGCAAACTCAATCCCCAAAAGCGGGAGTGCAGGAGGAATAGATGGATGTTTGTCTTTCATTGCTGTTTCTATCTCTCTCCCTCTTCCTTTTCTCTCTCTAAAATCAATAAAAAAACATATTTTAAAAATCTTTTTTAGTCTCACCATCCCAAATTAAGGTTTAGTGGTTGTAGGATGGGGCCCAAGAATCTGAATTTATGCCAGCATCCCACCTCCCAGGTGATTTTGATGCAGAAGTGTCCTAGACAATTAGAGAACCATATAAAACCACTGACACCAGAAGAAAAATCAGTTTGAAGTTACCAACATTACTTATTAAGTTTTTATACATCTCTGAGTCTAATGATACTTTGGCATAAGTATTCTTTTATTTTATTTTTGGTACATTTCTTCTGTCATTATGGCACAAATTGGATAATTCCACTAGCCTTGGACAGTCTACTGTGGCAACTGAGATCTGTCATGGGTACTTACAAATATAAACAAATAAATAAATGTATGCAGTTTTATACAAAATACATTTTAAAACAACTAATATCTTGAATATGAAATATTTTCTTTATAGTTTTTAAAATAGAAAAATATTAGTAGAAAACATTTTTTTACAATCTTGTTTGTAAGTAATTCTGAGTAGTGTATATTTTGTTGTTTTTAAATGTTTGATCCTATAGCTCACCCCACTCCTATTGAGGCTACTGTACAGATATCTCTTTTGCAGGAATTTCATAATCTGTATGATCTTATTTGAATGGAAATGGCTGAGGCTCACCCTCCCACAGCAAACTTTCTTAAGCTGTTAATTCTGTTGGAGGAAGGAAGGCATAGTCTTTCTCTTGCCACTCGCAGATACAGCCAAGAGTTGGAAACGTGACTTTCGCTCAGTCAATCAGAAACCCTGATAAGTAGGGAGGGTTTCGTGCTATTGGCAGAGGGAACGCTTGGAGGTCAGACCTCCGGCAGCAGCCTGGATAGTGGGAAACCATATGGTTTCTGATGCATGCCCTTTATGGGCTTCCTGCTGTTCACCTTACAGAGCTCTTTTGACTCCTGCCAATTTTCAACCTTGGTTTGTCTGTTTTCTATTGCTTTTCTGAGTCCACATTTGTTTGCAATGATCCTCTTATTGTTTAAAAATACTCATTTCTTCTCCTGTTGCTCTAACCAAGAACCCTGAATGAAACACTTTTATTGCTAGTTTTTCATTGACAATGGCATGTCTGATAATAAACGTAGATTTGTATACAATTCAGCCATTATTATATCACTAGGAAGGAATTAGGAGTTAAACTCAACATTACACAGGAAATTTGAAAGGAAGAAGTCAAGAACATATGAAAATAATTCAGTATGGACTTCAGAATATATAACTGTATCATGGAAACATCCCCACAGATTTTAGCTCATGTGGGTTTCTGATCTAACATGTTTTTAACAAGTTGTTATCATTGGACAACTGTGAGGGTTGAATAAATAAAATAATCAAGGTGAAAAGCATCATCCATAGTAAAATTTTACACATAGGCTATTTTTATTTTATTTCCATAATGACTTTCTCAGCATTTATCAAACAAAAATACATTTAACAATTAAACTGACTCATATATTTGGCAAAACTTAATCTGAAAGAAATCAAGAAACAGGCTAAGAAATGACTAAATACTTGACATACATGTTCCCAAGGAAGAAGTGATTTATAAATTCAAATTCAAATGCTGATGAGAATTATCTTATCATTCATTAACTAATGGTAAAATTTTCTTTGTAAGAATCATAACAGAGAAATGAAGCTGTATTTTTTTGTATGTTGGGTCCTGGGTTATTCCAGGGAGACACTGAAGCAGACAAGACAGTGTCTTAAGTCCTGTTCGTCTAGTGTTCTTCTCTTTCCCCACTTCAAACATAAAATTCCCGACCCCTCTGAAGCTTCCATAGGGATTCTTCCTCCCCTCCTTATGAAAACACAGTCTCAAGAGGAGAACTAAAGTTCTTTAAGAGTTTGGTAACAATTGGATATCATTGTCACTACATTCTATCAATTGTCAAAATTTGAAGCTGAAAGGTTGCATGTTTTTAACCTTAGATCACAGTAAGCTACTAGTACTAGTGGCCTGATGAGGGAGCTATCTGAGAGTGAATGAGCTTTCCACAGGCTATCTGAATATCTGAAATCATAGAATGGGTCTACATGTTCTCATTTTCTAATCGTTTCAACACAGTAGAAAGGAAAGAAAAAAAAAAAGTGAAACTTTCCATACTTACAATCTTGTAGAGCAGGCTTATTCAAATAAAATATACCAATTAAAACATTGAAACAACCTTAACCATTTTGGCTCAGTGGCTAGAGCGTTGGCCTGCAGACTGAAGGGTCCCAGGTTTGATTCTCCTGAAATCAGGCTTGTAGCTCCCTCGCAGGCTCAATCACTAGCCCTGGTTGGGACACATGCCTGAGGCAACCAATCGATTTGTCTCTCTCACTTAGATGTTTCTCTCTCCCTAATCTCTCCCCCTCTCTCTCTAATCTTTCCCCCTCTCTCCCATTCTTTCTAAAAAACAATGGAAAAATATCCTTGGGAGAGGATTAAAAACAAACAAACAAACAACCCCATCAAAGCAATTTTGCAATAAACCTGAAGTGTGTTCCAATAGGTCTTCCCACTGTTTATAATCCATTCTCTCCCATGATGTCAAGAAAAATTACATATAACCCTCCCTATTCATGTTTTCCTATCATTCTGGCTTCATTGTACAGAGATGCAAGTAACTGAAACAAAGGAAGACCAGAACGAGAAAGGAAAAATGACCCTCAGATCTTTTTAAAGTAGTACTCTCTATGTGCATATATCCCTTTACTGCTATGAATGTTTTAGGAAGAAAATGTCTAAAATTGATTTTAATTATGTAAGTAGTGATGTTATTATTGTATGCTATCAACATACTTCTAAAGTCAGCTAACATCAACTTCTCTGCTAAGTCTATTCTTTAAAATGCCACTTTAAGCTACTTTTTGTTCAGTCAAAATTTGAATCTGTGCAAAAAAAAATAGAACTTATGGCACTCACCCATTTAGATGTCAGAAAAAGTTCTATATGTCCATTAAATTAAAACATCCTAATCATTAGCTGTCAAACCTTGGAGAATTTGACACCACCTCATATTTCTATTTATGACAGCTCACAGAGGACATGCTGTGAACTGCTTTTTTTTTTTTCCTGCCTAGGATCCAATTAGGAGTGACAAATGCAGGAGTTTTAATATCCCAAATACAAATATGAGATACTAAGCATACATCTAAGGGTGAGGTCACTTGTTTGCTAGTGTTCAATATAATGAAACAGGAGAGTTAAGGTTTTCTTCTGCCAGTTTTAAGACCCTAGATCTAGCCCTGGATGGTTTGCTCAGTGGATAGAGCACTGGTTCAATTCCGGTCAAATGCATGTACCTTGGTTGCAAGCTCGATCTCTGGCCGTGGTTGGGGTGTGCGGGGGAGGCAACCAATTGATGTGTTTCTCTCACATTGATGTCTCTCTTTTTTTGTTCCCCCCCCCCCTTTCACTCTCTTTAAGATCTAGATCTAGTCAGAATTGCTTTGCAAAGGACAAATGGGTCCTAGAAAGTAAAATTGCCTGAAGGTGGTGAGAATGTGACTCCTAGGAAGAAAAAAATAAACACAGAGACTTAATTTCTTTGAGAACATTAAAAAAAAATTGATATTTAGAGGTCCAGGAGGGTAAAATTTGTAAGAGGGGAAGAATACGTAGCTAATGCTTCTATTTCCTGCCATTGAGCAACCAACTCTTTCTTAATTGGGAATATTATAGAATTTGGTGATAGAGAAAAAAGAGAGAGAGAGAGAGAGAGAGAGAGAGAGAGAGAGAGAGAGAGAGAGAGAGAGGAAACTAAAGACCTAAAGACACAATCCTCAATTAGGAGTGATGTTAAAAATAACTGATGAACTGTGTACCCAACCTATATTATTATATTCAGCTGCCTCCTGCACACTCCCTACTGGGGATGTGCCCGCAACCAAGGCACATGCCCTTGACCAGAATCAAACCTTAGACCCTTCAGTCCCCAGGCCGATGCTTTATCCACTGAGCCAAACCAGTTGGGACAGACAGAGTCCTTCTTTATCAGTGCCATCATTGAACCCAACTATTCGTCTCACAGGGCTTCTCTGTGTTTTCAAGGAAAGAATCTGTAACTCAGGCAGTTAAGGAAAAAATAATTTGGAGAAGATCAGAACAATCCACATTGTCACATAATATGTATCTCGGACTTTGTGGTTGGTGGACTTTGTAAGCAGCCATAACATCATGATGATATACGAGTGCCCTATAAGCTCTTATAAACTTGGAGCCTTTATGTAACATAAGCAAATGAATTTTTGAGATGATCTAAACCCCCTCGCTCAAATACTACAGATTTTTTGGATTGAAGCCTGATAGCTTCTTGGCCATATAAATTCTGTAAAAATCATGGACTTCCCCGTAGTTGTAAAAAGGGTAGTTCTCTCTCCTGCCATTAGGCCACTGAGAATACTGATTACTACTGAGTTTATTACAGTACTTACTTAAGTGTTATCTTTTCAGTCACCTCTGTTATTCATGAGCTGATTATCTGGGTGGTGAATTACCTCTGTTCCTCTTTCTCTTCCCTTTTTCCTCTACTACCTGCCCATTGGCTATTTCCATGCTTGTTAGCATTTCCACCATTAGGTAAGCAACACAAGGAAGGCAGAGTGAAATGCCAATCAGTCAATTTTATTACTTGTTAGCAACCCTTATAAAGGTTTGGTAGAAGAAGAAAATTTAAAATAGTTGTTGAAATTAGGTTTGGGGAATTATCTGTGGCTTTTATTTATTCATGTTCTTTCTCTTGTCTATTAGCATAATCTATGACCACTGCAGTTTACAATTATCTTGAATAAAAATGTGCTTTTAGTGGGGATAGCCACATTTTATTAATAAAGCTGTGTAGTCTGTAAAACACATCGGGAGCTTTCATTATGATGGCATAAATATACATGTAAAATATTATGATTAAAAGTGACTACTTAAATAATTTTGGTAGTATTTAATAATTGATATTTGCAACATGGAGAAAGACCCATCCAATGAAATATGCAGTACTTAAAGTTTCAGTCTGCAGGTTTTCATCTTCTCTAGTTTCTAGTGCTTCGTAAGCATTCAGATCTCTAAGATTTCCAGTTTATAATAGGCCAAGAAGGTTTAAGCTAAAGATACTAGCAATACCCTGCCTCTTTTCCACAGAAAATTCAATGTAGTGGATTAATTACAGATGGAATCCTATGTAATAAAAGGCTAATATGCAAATCGACCAAACAGCAGAATGATCGGTCGCTATGATGTGCACTGACCACCAGGGGGCATATGCTCAACACAGGAGCTTCCCCCTGGTAGTGTGCTCAGCCAGAAGCTGTGGCGAGCACAGCAACGGTGGCAGGAGCCTCTCCCGCCTCTTCAGCAGCACTAAGGATGTCCAACTAATGGCTTAGGCCCACTCCCCCCCATCAGTCGGACATTCCCCAAGGGCTCCCAGACTGTGAGAGGGTGCAGGCCGGGCTGAGGGGGACCCCCCCCAAGTGCACAAATTTTGTGCACTGGGCCTCTAGTCTACATATCTAAAAGCCCAGCAACCGGAATGGCAGAATGACCAGAATGACCAGAATGACTGGTGGCTATGACGTGCACTGTGGCAGCCAGACAGCCTGATCCAGGCCCCAATTGGCCCCCAACACCCTAATCAGGGGTGGGGTCAGCTGCCAACCTCCCGAGGCCACTCTCCCCTGCCAGCCCAGCCTGATGGGCCCCCATTGGGGCGGGCCACCGGATCCCACCCATGCATGAATTTGTGCACCGGGCCTCTAGTAATTCTATAATGCCAGTGTCATTCTTTGCATCATTCTTTGCCCCTTGCCCCAAAGTTGGTAGATTATTTCCACAGAGATGATTTAAAAAGTGCCAGCTTGTAATGTAGTAAGATATTCGATTTTGGTGAAAAATAAAACAACCTTACCTAGAAGTTTCTAAAGCTTGACAAAGGCCTATTTTTCTTGGCTAAGAATATAAACTTCTGGATTCATTACCTTGGCAATTTCTTATCCCACAGTTAGTGATGCAGTACAATAATCATTAGTGTAATCTTGATGCAGGAAGGGGGAAATGACCCACTGTTCATAGATAGCCTGAAATACTAATTCATGTCAAAGGTTTAAGGACTCCTAGGTTAAGTATTTCTTAAGGAAATCAGGATACCACCCCCCTTTCTGGCAGAGAGAAGCTTTGGCCTCTTGAATGGGTATGTTCTGAGTGCAAGTTATTTGCCTTCTTTGGAATTATTTTGATGGCCTCTATATTGCTATATTTTCTTAATAATGATTATCACAGGACAAACACTAGTCAGTAATAATTTACCTGAGCCTTTTTGAATTTTTTTACAGAGTTGCAAACTCCACAGGAGAATTAATGAAATAAATAAATGAAAAATAAACACATATATATGATCAGAGGTGTGTTTTCACATTGACTGCAATGTCAGTAGAAGTTCAGACTTCAGTCCTTGGGTAAATGCATTCCTAAATTATTTCTAGGAGGAAGATTGAGTCTAGAGTATTTGTTGGCCAGGCATACCAGATGAAGGAAAAGTTGTGAAGCTATACGGTTAGTGATTTTTATTTCTTTGAAACATTCCACATTACATTTCCCTCAGTTTTTGCAAAGGTAGATAATGTATGTACTAAGCAGTATTTCTATCTGGCATGTACCACAAAGTCAACGCCATCCGCTGAAGCCCTACCAAAACTGACACCTCCACCTTTGACCATTAGTCAGGGAAAATATTTGGCCGATTCTTAGCCAATATGGTATATCTTGCAGCAAAATGAGTATCCTTTTCAGGCACTGATGAGGTGCTGGGGGAAGTAATGGTTATAGCAGGCTATGGAATTCGAGGTTCTTGAGTAGAACAGTATCTAGAAATTGTTGGATCACATTCATCAGTGCGAATTGACTGATTGAAGCACTGTTCCAGCCGGGGTGTTAGATCTCTGACCCTTTTTTTCCCTTCGGATATATATGCATGCAGGTATTTGAATACTTCATTCAGACACTCACATAATCTGAGAAAGAATAAAGATCATTCAATTCCAGAATGCTAAAATGGCATCTTCATGTGACCTGAATAATGGTGTATGGGATGAATGCCATAGGTGATTAAATGTGCCTTGTTGGCAAAAGTGTAAGGTGAGGCCATAGCTATAGGGTAAAAAGGTTTAAGATTAAAATCACAATAATTGTGTCCAATGAAACTTCAGAATCAAATGTAGCTAGACCACTATTTTAAAACTTTAGAAATTGTTTCATCTCAACAAGTATCATTTGTGCTGAAATATTTGAGGACATCTTGCCAAATGCTGTCACTCTAGGGCCTAGGCAGGGGTGGGCAAACTTTTTGACTCGAGGGCCACAATGGGTTCTTAAACTGGACCGGAGGGCCGGAACAAAAGCATGGACGGAGTGTTTGTGTGAACTAATATAAATTCAAAGTAAACATCATTACATAAAAGGGTAGGGTCTTTTTTTTTTTTTAGTTTTATTCATTTCAAACAGGCCGGGGCCGTAGTTTGCCCACGGCTGGCCTAGAGTCTAGGCCATGCAACTCCAAGGGAAGGCATCCTAGTAGAAGAATTTGAATGAGATACTCTCCCTCAACCCCACACTCCAAATCAAGGTGCATTATAGGAATTCTGGAGGACTACCTATCTTCCAGATATTAGTTTCTGTGCATGTACCTCTTGGAAAATCTAGATCTTAAGCAGGAGTTTCTATATTGCTTTCCCTTATTGGTTTTTTTGGAAAGTGAGGTGAAGGCTAAATGGCTACAATTATCAGGCTGAGGATTTGCAGTGTAAGGATGGCCTTTGCTGTCTTCTGCTATTCTACCTTTTTTTTTTTTTTTTTTTTTTTTTTTTTTTTAAAAAGAATCTGTATTGTTGAAAGTATTACGGATGTCTCTTTATTCCCCGATTGACCCCCTCCACCCTGTTCCTGTCCTCTTCCCAGGCCTTCCCCTCTCTAGTGTCTGTACATGGGCAATGCAAAATGCATAGAAGTTCATTGGTTTAGTGACAAGTTTACTATTTTTCAATTTGGGCTGTTCCAGCTTGTAAGAGATACAAAATGTGACAGAAGAAAAGTGATTGGAGAAAGGAATGGAAGACAAGTGTCTGCCTTATTTGGTACATGGCAAACTGCTAAATTTCACACTATAATGAGAAATTCCTGAAAACTATGGCATAACCTGTCTGGTTTATTGTTGTATTCCCAGAGACATCAGTGTTTGACAAAAGTTGTCTGTTAAAACCAAATTATAGCCATGTTGAGATAGGGTCTTCAAAGAGTGTTGAGCTTCCTCAAAGTGTAACTCCATATCCCAAAGGCACATTTTCTGCTCTCCTAAATATAGGTAATTTGGGCCCAAACATGTTTCTTTGCAAAGTCCATCATAGTGTGCTTAGGAAGTTCTTTTTGTGCTGAACATTCTTATGTCTGTGTATTGTATATTTTTGTTTTGTATGTTCAATTTTTGTCAGAGTAAGGCAAAATCATATTAGAAATTAATGAAATTATGATTTCTGTACACCTGGGGTAACTCCCTTTCCCTGAAAGGATTGTTGTTGTAGCCATAATAGAAAAGTGAAGAGTAAATGAGAGTTGTACAATGCCTTTTCCCTCCCCAAAATGTTAACTATAGGCCAGTGATGGCAAACCTGACACGCGAATTCATTTTTTTGGTTGATTTTTCTTTGTTAAATGGCATTTAAATACATAAAATAAATATCAAAAATATAAATCTTTGTTTTACTATGGTTTCAAATATCAAAAAAATTCTATATGTGACACAGCACCAGAGTCAAGTTAGGGTTTTTCAAAATGCTGACACACCGAGCTCAAAAGGTCGCCATCACTGCTATAGGCTATCCTTGATTGTTACAGGATTTCATTGCTTTGTTAGATAAAATGTGTCTGAATAGGTTCAGCTTTATTTTCTAAAGGGAGTTGCTTAAGACTGACTGAGTAGTGGATCTGATGGCCAGTCAAGGCCTCTCTGGAACAATGCATGATTACCCTTTAGTAACAACAACAAACTGGACTTCTGCTAAATCTTCATAGGGGTAATCTTCTCCTCTGTTGACTCCTCATGTTTTGATGGGAATTGGCAAATAATAATTAGTACCATTTTTATCAATGATATTTTAAGACCTGTTATATTTAAGAAACAATGCTAACATCCTCTCAGTCTGGCTGTGGAAATAGATATGTTGATAAATGTCTACAATATAAATATTATTGTTAAAAACACTTAGCCTATGCTGATCACAATGGAAATAGAGAAAGCAATTAATTTTGTTCTAAGGACCCATGAGAGATTCCAAGAGAAAAACTTTTCCCTTAGGAATACTTGTGAGAGGCTCTTAAGGTTTTGTAAAGGCTACATAATTCAATTAGACAAAACACTTATGAATAGCCATTATGTCTAAGGTACTCAGTTGGAAGGTACAGAGGTGGGGGGAAAACCATTCACTGATATCAAATTGCTTGGGATAAAATAGAGGAGAAAGACATGCACAAATCCCATTTTAACACAGTAATACTTGGAAGCCATATGACAACAAAAAAGGAAAATTAATTCTAACGTAGAGATTATGAAAGTTTCTTATAGACTCTTCACCTGTTTGTTTATTCAGTCATTCATTCAATCATTCATATAACAAAGTATTGGCTATACAGTGTTCTAGATACTGAGGATACGTGGAAAACCAAATCAGACCTAACAGGGCTTATGTTGTAATCTTAAAGATAATATAATTAACAGCCAGGTAAACAATGAAATAAGAAGCTATGTGATACTCTTTGTAATACTTTAAGCAATAAAACAATTTTTTTTTTAAAAAAAGAAACTATCCAATGGTAACACATGCTATTCTGATAAAAAAAAAAAAATGGCCTCAGAGATCATTAAATTGGATGGCCAGAGAAAGCTGCTCTGAGGACATTAACACTTTACCTGTGTTCTGATTGACAAGAAGGAGCCAACCTTTTAAACGTCGGAGGGGAGGGTCTTCTAAACGAAAAAAAAAATACAACTTGTCTAAAGACGTAACGAAGAAAGAGGCCAGGTTGGCTAGAGCAGGGTGAGAGAGAGAAGGAGTAACCCAAGAGTGATGTGAAAGGTTAGAAATGACCAGATCACCTAAGGTTTCATAATCTAGAATTTGGAACGTTATTAAGTGCTACAGGAAGGCATTGGAGGATTTTTAGTGGGTACTTTACAGGATCCCTTTGGCATCTGTGAGGTACATGGAGCAATAGAGAGACAAGGTTTCCCAACTGTAAGGCTATGTCAATAGTCCAGGATAAATGTGACCTTTTTTAAAAATTAGAAGTGCATCATGGAGAAGGAAAAATGTGAATTAGATCAGATTATTTTAGAATTACTGAGTTGACTAGAACACTTTGGGTAGGTAATGGGAGAGCAAGGTATCTAATCTGAGCCTTGGGGACTTCAACCAGGTAGACAAGAAAATGTTACTGGAGGAGGAAAATAGGAGAGGTAGCTAGTGTGGTTAGACAATATGACCAAGGCTGGTAGGAACAGGGTGGAAATATGTAAGATTACATATTATAGAGCTACTAGAAGTTCTAGATTATGTAGATAAGGAAGGCAAAACTGCTGGTGATGATCAGATGGGAAGATTACTAACAAGTTCAGTGATCAAGCATGAAATTTCCTGTTTAACTCCCAGCATAACAAAATGGGCCATTCTTTAAAAAACAAACAAACAAACAAACAAACAAAAAACACTATCTGTAACATAATTTTCATTAGGGAAAAATTAGAAACCATAGGTAATATGAAAATTTAACAATTATCCTGCATCCCAGAAATGACCCATTAACATAATGAATTTGAATTTAGGATGCCTTATCAATATACATAAAATGTGGAATGAAGGAAGGCCCAGGCTGGCAGCTGGCAGCCAGGGAAGAGAGGCCCTGACTGGCAGCCAGAAGCTGCTAGGGACCCTACCCATGCACAAATTCGTGCAATGGGCCTCTAGTTTCTTATGAAATCATTTGTTGTTTGTCACATATGTTATTAATTAGTTTCTGGTGTTGATTATAAATACATGTTTAAAAATGTTAAGAAAAAAATGTAGGCAAAAATTACTCCATCAACTAAGGAATTAATTGACTTATGTGATTGGGTGGTTGACATAGCTTAATTCAAAAAATAAAACAATATCCCTGGAATCCACCTATTGGCACTTATTCTATATTTCACCAAGCAAATCACGAGGCAAGACAGCTGCACATGCCCCATATCCCAATCTCCCACCATAAAATCTAGAGTAAAGAGATCTTTGGGGTGTTTTTTAAATAGAAGTCATTAATCATTATCTGTCACTGTCTTAGATTGGTCACTTGCTTTTCTCCATCCAACCACCATAGTGAAAGTAATACAATACTCTGATTGATTTGGCCTCAGTCATATGTCTATATCCAAGAAAAAGGTGTAGAAATCCCACTTGAACAACAGGTACTGAGCCTGGGGAAAAGTCTTATTTTCCCAAATAACATTGAGGTGCCCTTGTTATAAGAATGGTTTGGGTAGTGGAACAGTAAATGGTCATTTCAGCAGAACTTCCAAACAGTGAGAATGTCCATTAGTTTTTTCTTTTTTAAAAAATTTTATTTTATTGTTTAAAGTATTACAGATAGTAGTACATATGTCTCCTTTTTTTTTTCCCCCACTGACCTTCCCTGGGCTCCCATACCCGCCGGCACATGCCCTCACCCCATCCCCCGCAGTGTCTTGTGTTCATTGGTTATGCTCATATGCATGCATACAAGTCTTAATAAGTGACAGGTGTGGCAATATATAGATTCCTTCTACCCTTAGAGGGGCAGTAAAGAATGGAAAGGGTACCCTGGATGGAAATGGCCTGTGCGTTAAACACAGTATGACAATCATGTGTTTTTAAATAATCCCTGATGGGAAAAAAGCTGGGGAATGCTACTTATAAAAACAGCTAAACTAAGATTCACATGTTGAAAATATATTTCAAAAATTGAAATATTTAGGAAATTTATAAACAAAAATCACATGTAAATTATGAAATTAAATACAAACACTTCAAGCACCGCCATCCAAAGACAAAAATTATTAATTTGGTTTGAAATATTACTCTATGTTGTTAGCCAGAGATTTATCTTAAATATTTATTTTTAAATGATAAAACATAAGGAATGGATTAATGTCATACTCAGCAGTGAGCTTTTCCTCTAAGTTCAAGAACATAGCAAATATTCCACTTCTATTCAACATAGTACTAGAAGTTCTAGTTAGAAATTAGGCAAGAAAAAGAAATAAAATGTATACAAATCAGAAAGGACGAAGTAAAATTATTTTTCTCACAGAAATACTCTTATATACAGAATATATATGAGATTCCCAGAAATTTAAAAAATACAAAAACCGAAACCCTGTTTGATTCAGCTTTATGTATTGGGTACATTTCATATCAGCAACATAGTTCTAATTTTCATATTGACATAGAGTATGTATTCAAATGGGTATGTTGTGATGTATTTATTTACTCTTATACTGACTGACTTTTCCATTGTCTGAGCTTATCACTACTACATACTGTAAAGCAATGCTTGATCTTCTACCCATATTTTGAGCACATGAACAGCTGGAGCTTCAAGATAACCCTAAAAGCAGAATTCCTGGTTTAAATAGAAGTCAATTTTACATTTTGATAGATCATGCCAAAATATTTTTTAATGAGGTCCAAACTTTGCATTCAATCTCTGTGATCATTCTTGAGGATACAATATCGGTAACATCAACCCCTTTGGAGCTCCTAAAAGGCAACAAATGACATAATTACTAGAATGTACTCCAAGTTCAATGCCTGATTTGGATCCTGGGTCTACTACTTTGTGACCTTGGAAAAATACTTAATCTTTTCGTACTTTAGATCTCTTCATTTGTAAAATAATATTTACAGTAGAACTCAGTCTTTATGTTGCTACAAAAAGTTTAATTAGTTGCTGTACCTAAAGCGCATGAAAACAACGTATGTTACCAGGGAAATACTTAATACAAATTAGCTATTATTAACCCAATTTAGAGGACAGACAGGCAGTAATCAAATAAAAACAAATATATTTAGTGTTTTGAAGGAGAGGCACTCTATTTCAGAACCTACATTATGGATCTTGCTATGTCAAGAAGCCTTTTTATAACAAGGGATTGATGATTCAATTGAGATCTGAAGGATGAGTCAGAGTTAACTACGTGAAGTTTAAGAAGTGCATTTGAGAAGGATAGAATTATGTGCAAAGGCTGAGTCAGGGGAGCAATTGCTATTATGGGAGACTGACGACAGAGAAAGAACACAGGTGAGAGTCATCTCTCATCTCACATACGCCTGAAGAGGTAGGCAGAGTATGAACAACAGCTCTACCCTAAAACAATGGGAATCCACTGAAAGTTTTTATGAGTGATAAAGATCATATGGTGACATGATCAGACTTGTTCTTCAAAAAAGATGTGTTGTTTTATGCACATGGACAGAAAATTAGAGGGTGGCTGTGGATGAAAGATAATTATGGTAAGAAAAGTGAGAGATGCACTAAGTTAGTGTTGGTAGAGACATAGAAAAATGATGGAGTGTGAAAATGAGTTGACAGGGCTTAGATATGGATAATTTGAGTTAAGAAAGTGAGAGGAAAGTGACACACATAGGCACTCAATGTCTGTGTGTTTTCCTTTCCTTTTTTTCTCTTTAACCTCCTCTTTTATGTAGTATTTGTAGAAGCAACCCAATTTTTGGATACATATGCTTGCATTGTTTTTACATTTTAATATTTTATATTTCAATATTATTATTTTTATTTAGACTTAATATGTATTATTGAGTTCAGAAATGTATTTATAGTTAAAATGTTTCTTAATTACGTGTTATTATGAGAGGAATCTCCTAATTTCTGACATATCAGAAATCTTACCTTCTGAAATTATTCTAATCTGTGATAAATACCAACTTATTTATTATGTCACTGGAGTATATAAGGTCCAAGAACTATAATTTAAAAAGTTGCCAAAGGGAAGTAAATCAATCATTAGAAAATAAATAATGATAAAATAAAATTTATAATTAATAATAAAACATTGAACTATGTATGCCACAAATAGTCTGCTAAGAGCATCATGTGTATTCTCTCATCGAATTCTCATTGGCCCCTGTGGGACAGATTATTGTTAGATCCTATCATTAGTATCTCCATTTCATACGTAAGAAAATGGTGACATGATCAGTTCAAGTAAGTTGCAGAAAGTGTCATTGCTTACAATCAGTAGCATGGGGATTTGAACCCAGATCTTTCACATTCCAGAACTTGCACTCCTGTGATAAATTTGAAAACTTCATTTCAAAAATTATTTTGTTCAATTCTAGTCTCAAAATTTACTAGCTTTATGGTAGTATGCCATTATCCCACATAAAGTTTCACATAGAAACTCTAGATGAGAAAATTCATAAAAGGCACTAAGAAAATGTCTTATATGATACATGCTATCTGTAAGTAAAATGAAAAGGTTTTTTAAAAATTACTTTTTTTTTCATTATAGTTTGTTTATTCACTTAAAGACAAAACAGTTTTTGTTTTCCACTCCCAATATTTGATGTCAACTTATATTTCCCTGGTATTAAGACATTTGAAATCAGGTATTATTGAGCAAGTCCTAAAAATTTCAGTCTGTGAAACTTGTTTTGCAAATGTTAAATCCACAAAGTTCTGCATTACAATAAGCAATTAAATGGCAACTACAAATTTGCTGAAATAAATGTTAGTAGATTTTTTTAAAAAAATTTGGTTCATGTTTAGTTGATATTCAACAAAAGAATTTGGATGCCTGATAGAAAGGTGATTTAGACTACATTTGCATGCAGAACTAGTTCTATTATTATGAGGGTCAAGTCATTCAAAACCCAGTTTTGACAGAACCTAGATTGCTAAAGTAGTCATCTTTAAGATGAGTATGGTTTGAGACCTTAAATATTCATCATTAATAAAAATTCCATGACATTTTTCAAAAGAACATTTGCCCAGGTCATTTGAACAGATGCCAAGTTAAATCATTAAAGCATGGCTAACTGCCATTTCATTTTTCTTCTTTACCTTAATATCATAGATTTTTTTTTTTAAGTTAAAGGAACCTGAGCTATTTTTCTTGAGTACAGGATTTTTAAGTGAATATCAGAATATCAGAAAGTACCTTCCCCAAACCTAGAACTTCACACATCTTTGAAAAATCTCTTCTTGGAATGGAATATGGTTGATAAGAAAGAGTATTTCTGATTTCTTAATAATTAAATTCTGTATTAAAATGTTCCATAGAACAAATACCATATGATCTCACTTGTACGTGGAATCTAATGAACAAAATAAACTGACAAAATAGAAACCAGATATGGATACATGGAAGAAACTGCCAGCTGTCAGAGGGGAAGGGGAAGAGGGCGGCTGGATGAAAGAAGGTGAAGGGATTAGCCAAAGGATGTATATGATAGCCAAAACCGGTTTGGCTCAGTGGATAGAGTGTCAGCCTGCAGACTGAGAGGTCCCGGGTTCGATTCCGGTCAAGGGCATGTACCTGGGTTGCGGGCACATCCCCGGTAGGGGATATGCAGGAGGCAGCTGATCGATGTTTCTCTCTCATCGATGTTTCTAACTCTATCTCTCTCCCTTCCTCTCTGTGAAAAATCAATAAAATATATTTAAAAAAAAAAAAGGATGTATATGATAACCCATAGACACAGACAACAGTGTGGTGATGGCAGAGGGAAGTGGGGGAGGGGTGAGATGGGTACAGGGGTGAGTGGGTACAGGTGGATGAAGGTGAGGGAAATAGGGACATCTGTAATAGTATAAACAACAAAAGTAAAGCTAAAATACTTTTTTTATGTAAAAAATTTCCAATGAATAGGCCAGAAACTGTTTTCCTTGTTTGTTGTAGTTATTCTTATCCTATATAATAAAAGGGTAATATGCAAATAGACCAAACGGCAGAACAACCAACCAATCAAAGCATAATATGCTAATGATATGCTAAGGCTGCTCAACGACTTGCTATGACGTGCACTGACCACCAGGGGACAGATGCTCTGACTGGTAGATTAGCTTGCTGCTCAGGGACTGAGCGATATGGGCCAGACACACCCTAGAGCCCTTGCACAGTCCCTCCCTGACCTGATCGTGCACCGGTGGGGTCCCTCAGCATGACCTGCACCCTCTTGCAATCCAGGACCCCTCAGGGGATGTTGGAGAGCTGGTTTCATCTCCATACCACAGGCCACTCCCCTTGGGAGGGCGCCAGACATAGAGGACAGGCAATTGGTCATGGGACTGATTGAGCGTGAGCCCGGGGCAGGCACAGTGGGGCCGGGATGAGCGGGAGTAGCAGGTAGGAGCTGCAGGCAACATTGGACTGGGGGTTTCAGCCCCATCCCTGCAGACCACCCAGAGGGACCCTACCCATGCATGAATTCGTGCACTGGGCCTCTAGTTTTTTTTATAACTAAAGATTAAACCACATTCCATTTGATAAAGATACTCTATTGATGATTTTCTGTTGTAACACAAGTTCACAAAAACAGGTGCATTATAATTTTTCACTTATCCACACTTTTTATAAACCATTACCATTTCTCATTAATTGGAGGTAGGGTAAGTCCTTTTCCATCTGTTTCTGGTATAATAAGCATGGGTTTTGTTTTACATCCAACATATTACAGATTCCTGCTTTGCTGTCATATAAATTTCTTATGTTACCTCATCTGATTTGGTAGTTTGTTTGCATGTTGAAGAACATTAATGATACTGTATTTGAATGGTACCTTGATATGATTTTTAAAAGGCTACCAGAGTTCAGAAATGATTCAAGAGAATGAAATTAAGATTGATATTGAAAGTAAGCTATTAACTACATTCTCTCTCTCTTTCATAGTTTATGTATATTGGATTAATGTATAATTCTTACTATATTAAAAAACATGTTTAACATCCAGTAGTGAATGTCTCCGTTAGTTTTATCCTATCTATAATTTATTAATTTCAGTGTCTCAAATAGTTAATTATACAGATAGATGCCTACTAGATTTCATTAAAAAATATTTACATTTAAATATGTGATACTTATATCCAGTTAGATGCAATAGAACCTGGTAAACTCCTTCACACACTTAAGGACTAATATTATGCTTTAACCCCTTTGTGATTTTTTTTTATCTAATCCACAAATGTAACCTTTCCTGCCTGAATTTCCATTAAAACTTTATGAATATTTATCAGCAATCATTTTATAATAATAAATGGCTAGGATTTGTTGAGTACTTACTATACTAGGCATGGTTCTAATGTTCTATTTCATTTAATGATTTTATTGCTCCAGGAGAGGGTTTAATTTCCATAGTTTCCAAATAATTGCTATAACTTATCCATTAAAAAAGAACAAAACATGTTCATTTTAGTCTGTGTGTGTGTGTGTGTGTGTGTGTGTGTGTGTGATATTAGGCATTTATGCTATGATAAACATGGGAAGTTCAAAGATTTTTAAGACAGTCTACATAGTTACAAAGTAATGACAAGGATATGAAATGGCATTATCTTAGGAATGACCAAAAAATACAAGGCAAACCAGAGTCATTTGGGGTTTTTATTTTGGTAATTATAGAACAAAAGTCAATATACACATTAAACAAGATAAAAATCTTAATTTCCATTTACTCATTCAACAAATGTGTACCTAGCCCTGTATATAACATTAATATTGTTATTAATAACATTCATAACCTAGCATTAATTAGGCAGGTACCATCTACACTAATAAAAGAGAAATATGCAAATTAACCATCACTCCATCACCCCACCACTCTGCCACTCTACCACACCCACAAGCCACGCCCACCAGCCAATCAGGGGCGAGTATGCAAATTAACCCAACTAAGATGGTGGCGGCCACAGAGCTGGAGCAAGCAGGAGGCTTGGGTTGCTCCCAGTGATGGAGGAAGCCAAGCTTTCTGTCTGCCTTGGCCGGCACTCAGCTCTGCTCAAGGCTACAAAGTTTCAATTATAGAAGATATATAAATCTCAGAAAAAAAAGGAGAGGCTGGGAGCTTGGGTTGCTGGGGGGCATGGCCAGCCTGAAAATAGCCATCAGCCCCTCACCCAGGCTGGCTAGGCACCCCAGTGGGACTCCCCCACCCTGAAGGGGCTGTGGGCAGTCAGAAAACCACCCTCAGCCCCTCACCCAGGCTAGCCAGGCACCCCAGTGGGACTCCCTCACCGTAAAGGGGCTGTGGGCAGCCTGAAAACCACTGTTATCCCCTCACCCAGGCTGGCCACATGCCAATGGGATGAGGGTCCCCACTAGGGGGCTTGACCAGCCTGCAAACAGCCCTCAGCCCCTCACCCAGACTGGCCAGGCACCCCAGTGGGACCCCCACCCTGATCCGGGACACCCTTCAGAGCAAACCAGCTGGGCCCCACCCGTGCACCATGCCTCTATCCTATATAATAAAAGGGTAATATGCAAATTGACCCTAACAGCACAACGACTGGGAATGACTCATCACTATGACACACACTGACTACCAGGGGGCAGACGCTCAATGCAGGATCTGCCCCCTGGTGGTCAGTGCGTTCCCACAGGGGGAGCTCTGCTCAGCCACAAGCCAGGCTGCCAGCTGCCAGCACAGCGGTGGTGGTGGGAGCCTCTCCTGCCTCCTCAGCATCACTAAGGATGTCCGACTGCAGCTTAGGCCTGCTCCCCGCTGACAAGTGGACATTCCTTGAGGGCTCTTGGGCTGCCAGAGGGATGTCTGACTGCCAGCTTAGGTGCAATTCCCCGGGGAGCGGGCCTAAGCCAGCAGGTGGACATTCCCCAAGGGGTCCCAGACTGCGAGAGTGCACAGGTCAGGCTGAGGGACCCTCTGAGTGCACAAATTTTTGTGCACCAGGCCTCTAGTGTGGTATAAAATGTTATAGAAACTAGGAATATGATAATGAAAAAATCGGACAAAATCTCTGAAATGAAAGCCATCACTACTTTATTTTTATCTGTGTATTATTTTTTCCTTGTTATTAGAGTTTTTTAGGAATTAAAGTGTTATGGTTAATTGGATTTTCTGATTGAGAACATTTTGATTGAAAAATTTTAATGAAATATTTTGTCTTCCCACTGACTCTCAATGTGTGTAGGATGAGAAATACAGAATTTCCTAGACAGTAGATCCTATGGTTATCTCATGAAAATTTATAAATATTATCTTTAACTAAATAGGTACTACTATCAAAGGTTAATGGTAATAGATTTCTATTCCTGTTCTATAAATCTATTAAAAATTGTTTTACCAGGATAGGAAGCTTTAACTCCATTGGCTTTCTGTTAGGCTGCAGTTTTCTTTTTAGTGTACATTTTATGAAATAATTCTATTTATTAGATAATTATATCCTATCATACATCTGCTTATTTGAACCCTGCGCAAGCAGTGAGGTGATTTTGTGAAAAGCAATAATTTCACATTTTTTCCAATATTTTTATATTTTGCATACAAGTGTGAAGATGAAACAATTAATTTTTTTATAATTCAGTCCATTACATGATTCCTGGTCTTCTCTACTGAGATATGGGAAAGTACTTAAAGCACATTTATTTTGAATTTATTTCTAGCTGTGAATCAATTTTAATAAACATGTTGCTATGCTCTCATAATTGTATACAAAATATAATTATACATTAATTTAGTGATGTTTGGAGGGTCTTAAAACTCAAAGGCTAACTCCTTTTTCTTATTTTTAGGGTGAAATATTAAATTTATTTTGGGGTTTTTGTCCAGGCTTCAAATCACCATGCTATATTTCTTTCACAAGAGCCATTTCCAGAATTTAGACCTTTGCAAATTGTGTTGAAGTCCACACATGATTTACCAATTCTAGACATAAGTATAAATCCTCCCAACCTCTCATTTCCTTGTAAAGTCCATCTTTGATGATGATGTTTTTCTCTATTATATCATTCTGATTTCTTTGCTGAATGTGGAAAGAGTTAAATTAATTTTTCAATGTGTAATTTTCATATGCTACATTCTAGTATAGCACATTACTATTATGAAAACATGTGCTACTTAGAAACTTCCAACTAGTCTTTAGTAACTTGTAATTATAATGAATTGTGTTGAAGCTATGTGTATGTGATGACTATCTAATATTGTCTACAGTTCACAACAGTATTTTCTACTTAGATAGTTTACCAGCCTCTGGGATCAGAAATGCAAGGAGAATGGTCATCCTCAGAGCTTTAGATTTAGAGATTTTATTATTGACAAAGCAGTATTCTCATATACTAGGCATTCCTGAACTTATCATTGCATTTCCCCACAGAGTAAATTGCCTCTTCATTTCCTCAAAGAGAATCTGGCAGCACAGGAGTTCGATGGAAGTAAAAATAAAAACAAAAGAAAGTAATAATCCTATTTGTAATAGCACAGTCTTTGTAATTTTTAGTGTCGTGTGTGAGTTAAATGAATTTATTATTTCTTTAGAAAGACTGCCTGCCTTATTCAAATGAAGAATGAGTCTTTCTAAATGAACAGCTTAGAAAATTTAATTGCTACTAAAAAATGATTCTCTTTTATAAGAGGGAATTCTGTAACCTCAGCAGTTCCCTATATTTGTGATTAAGCAAAGTCCATTGTCCAACTAATAAAATCCAAACTTAATCATTGCTTTGCTTGTTGCACTGTACCCAGCACAAATTAAACCTATCAATTACATGCCTATGGATATCTTTTAATATCAGAGAAAATGACAAAATGCTGTACTTTAATGAGTTATGGCTAAGGCCAATTGTTGCTTCACAGATGACATAACATCCTTTTATTAATGCTGTCTCTGTATTTCAGCCTGAAAGTTATCACATAGAGCTTTACTATGCCCCTTGTAGAATGTAAAAGTATAAGTAAACCTGAAGCATTTAACCAAACAGTAGCATCAAAATGACTGGGAAAAAACACTTTGCTAAGATTCTGGGCTTTTGGAAATGAAATTCATATGGCACCATGAAGACAGGAAGGCATAAAAACAAATCAAAATTCTGCTAGCCTACCACTGTAACATGTCTTTTTCTTCTTGTTTTCCAGGAATGTACTAATAGAAATTCACACTTTCAAAGATGTAAACCAAGTTATATGGTCAAATTATTAAATAGCATCCCTATTACATATTAAATTTATACAGAAAAATAAAAAGCACACAAAATGATTCTTTTAAAAATGCATTAGCTCTTGGGGGGTAGTTTGAGGGTAGGTGGAGGGATTGGGCAAAAAAGGGGGAGAGAGAGAGAGAGAGAGAGAGAGAGAGAGAGAGAGAGAGAGAGAGAGAGAACTCATAGACATGGACAACAGTATGGTCATTGAGGGTGAAGGGGGTGGAGGTGGAAGAGGGCAGAGAGAGGATAAATGGATAAATGGTGATGGAAAAAATAAAATTAAAAAACATTCACTCTACAAGTATTGTTCTAACAATGAAATCAAAGTTTACATATTATAATCAAGATGAGGAAAACTTTAGCGTTATTACTGTCTGTTACTACAATTCTTTTCTAGAGGCTGTGTTTTGATTAGACAATAGGAACTTACATTTGCCAATTAAAAGTGTCTTACTCATATTCAATTAAAATTGTTTTTTAAAATTATTGCAATTCCTTTGTGGCAGTCACTCGGGTCTGTTCCCATGATGCCACTCTGCTCCCTGAAATGGTAACTGGTTTCAAGGGAAAGCTTGCAAACCTCAGGACATTGAGGGAGAGACATAATTCTGAGTTTTCACCTATTTTATATGCATCCACCGTGTTCTTGCTTACATTGACATTTAATTAAATATTTACAGTAAATTGGATATTAGTATTTCCATTTTCTGGTAAGATGATGGAGTATCAAACAGGTTAACTAAATACTCATATAATAAAAGCTAACCTGTATGAAGTGTCATCTGACATACACTTCAAAGCTCTATAATACGCTAATGTGTGTTAATTTAATCCACAATAACCTATGATGTTGACATTCAGACGATCTCCATTTTGCAGATGAAGAAACAGAGACACAGAGAGATTAAGCAACTTATCTAAGACTACATTGATGTGTTTTAGGGGAGCCAGTATTCAAACTCGGGCAGTGTGCCTTCAGGAACCACACACTTACCCAGCACGGCCTCTATTAAATGCACTGGAGCTTCACAAATTCAGATGGTCTCAAAGTGGAATGGAATCTGAATAATGGGTTTTGTGCCTTTGAAGTGCTAAAGAGATGGCACATTATCTTCTACACTGTTTCCCACAGTGCAGCATAGTGTATTCCACTGTAGCTAATGAGAAAGCATTCGCTATCACCCTTGCTTGCCAGTGACTGACTAGCACCTCCATCTTCCTGTCTGGTTATAACAAGAGGTCCTGTGTAGCCTGAGATAGTGGGAATGTTTTCCATTAACTTGTTTCACTCACTTATTTTATACGATTCCTACAACCTTGGTGTATCAATGTGATTTTGTTGGTAGAGTAAAGAGGAAATCAAATGTAAGTGGAGTGATAGCCTGCCCCACATTCAGTACCCAAGCAGTAGTATCTTACAGACATAGTAAGTACCACAACCAATGAGGGAACTTTCAGTCTATAAGTTCAGACCTGATAAGCAGTGAATTTATGAGAGGCCCATAGTTGAGAGCGAAACAACTTAGAGCTGCAGAGACCTCGTGCAAGTATATTAGAAGAAGATGGCCATTAAAAGAGGAAAAGTGACGCTTGCATTTCTTATGACTAATTCTCACATTCATTCTTCAGCTTCAAGATCCATGACTTTTGGAAGTTTGATGCCTCTCTTATAGAGTCTAATAATAAACACTACAACCACTTAAATTTATTTCAAATTTTTTAAATTATAGGAAATATTGACAAACATTTTCACAAATGTATCATGAAAAGGAAAACTTAAATTTAGGAACATATCTATTTTATATTTAACAAAATTTAGGTTATAAGTATGACTATATTCTTTATCTTAAAATGAACAAAGAATTTAAAAAATAACAAGGAAATTAGTTTTGACTTCATATCCAACTTTTCTAACTTAATAAAGAAAATCTAATTTAGAAGAATAAATATGTACCATAATTGTAAAAATAACATAACTTTTCAAACATGATCATAAAAAGAAATCCAGTGCTTGTCAAATTTCCATAAAGTCTGTCTTCTCCAATCAAGCTCTTTGAAGAGCCCATCTCTAATCCTTGTTGACTTTTTTCACTTTTCCTACCAGTACAAAATGCAGCAGTACTTGTAACTACATTAATATGCATTTAACTATGTTAATTATATTTAACTGCATTAATTAATAGTTACCAGTTTTAATGCAGTTAATTATTACCAGTGATTAATGTAGTTCTCCATCATCACATAGAGGAATTACATGAACTCTTACATTTTTTACAAGATTTGTAGTTTCACTCTGCAATCACATGCCATTGTGCTTGCATTAATTTTAGATGTTTACAACAGCTAACAACCAGTGAAAGATTGACCAACAAGAAATGAAGACTTTGATACAATGGGGATGATGTTTGGCATTAGAAGCAAGGCTGATATTCGGCCAGTAAACACACTTGTGGTCATATTAGTTGTTACATTATTAAGATACATCCACACCTTGAAATAAAACCACATATTGTTCTCTAGTATTCTGGACTAAGAACCCATAACTTTTATTGTAATCCACTCTTGATTTCATGCCCCGTTTTTTCCCCCTTATAAACAACAGTCATTATATATGTTCTGCAATATTGAATTTTTAAACAAAGAATGTGCATTTAAAGGAAATTATAAAGTAAAATTCAATATCTCTTTAGATCTTATGACTCCTCCACCTATTATTATTATTTTTTTTTATGTATTTTTTCTTTATGGATTAAGGTATTACATATGTATCCTTATCCCCCAATGTCCCCCACCCCCCCACTCATGCCCTCACCCCCCTGTTGTCTGTGTCCATTTTCACAGACCTAGAACGAACTCTCCAAAAATTCACCTAGAATAAAAAAGACCCTGAATAGCTGCAGTAATCCTGAGAAAGAACAAAGTAGGTGGGATCTCAATACCAGACATCAAGCTGTACTACAAAGCCCCTGTTCTCCACCTATTATTTTTAATGACTTTCCTACACCTGATTTTAGATCCGCCTCTTAGCCACTCAACTTTATGTAGACTTCCTCAAAAATTCTCCTTCGTTATCATTAAAATAACTCATTTTCCCACTCATATTTTACTTAGTTATGATTTCAACAATATCATTTTGAATGAAAACAACCTGTCTCTTGGCTTGCAACTAATTCAACTGTCAAAGCCAAAATACATGTGGTAGTAAAAAACAGTGTCTTACAGAGTAGCACTGGGTGCACCACACAGTAGATTTTATAGAGGAAATGAAGAGTATCCAATAAAGTGACAAATGGTTTAAATGGAAGTGAGTTAGTAATACATTTATTGTACTTGTTTTTCCCTTAAAATGTCAAGTCCACAGTTAGATGTGTCTCCTGAGGATAACTGTGTATTTGCTTAGAAGGGGGAAATGGGCAACCCTTGGGAGGTTGATCTCAAATTCAAAATATGCATAAGAATCACCCAGGGCCCTTGTTAAAATTCAGATTTTTTAACCCTAATCCAAAGACACTGGGTCTGGAGAAAAACTTGACATATACTTTTTAAAAACCCGCATCCCAGGTGTTTCCAGAAAATGCAATCCATAGAGTATTTTGTGAACTACTGACCTATGATGTCCAATACTCAGAAACAAGGAATATTTTGCTTCCTAACACCTAATATGATATTATCATCATTTAAACTGCATCCCATTTATGGAAGCGAGGCTGTCTTGTGTAGAAAATTTAGAAAATATTGGGAAAGAAAACCACGCACAATTTCATTCTCCAGATGTAATATTTTAAAAATATTTTTGTGTGCTTACATCGAATTAGACGTAAACACATACCTTTATAAATTATATTAGAGGTTATTTTTTAGGAAACATTAGAAAATACTTGGTCAAATTCTTGTCAAACAAAATAGAAACCATGCTAGTTATTGCAAACAGGGAATTGGTTAGCCAGATGTCAGGACCCTTCAGGATACTGAGAAAATTCAGATATCAGTTACAGAAGGAAGCACCTGACCTTCTTAAGACTGAGGGAAATAACAGAAGGTATTAAGTGTGACCTAGAACCTGGCAACTCAAAGAAGGGACCACAACATACCTGGAGCTTAGGCAGCTGAGAGGAGCCTGACACTCCTGGTGATTGGTTCACCACGGATGGTGGGTGCTTGGCCTCTGTGAAGGTGCAGTGTGTGTAGCATTTCCTGTCCTCAGCTGGGAATGGAATGAACTTGTTCCTAAAGCAGTACTAATAGTCATTAGAATCAGAGTGGGAGCTTCTTACAAGCTCCATGTGCTAGTAAATCCCCTCCTAATGCTTCCCCACTAAAAAATATAGTAAGAACTGAGATGTCAAGAGAGTTTACCTTCTCCAGTTCTATTGTAAGAGGCCGAGTATGGAAAGGTAGGCTTGGAGTTGAAAGAAAAAAAGAGTTAGCACAGTTCATCCTTTGGGTTATTCAGCATCAATATACTTTCTAAGCATATTTAAGCTTTCATAAAGCACCAGTAGCAACTCAATGCTTCTCCTAATATGGCACAAAAATTTTTCATTTATGTGAAGGTGTTTTTTTTTGTTTTTGTTTTTTGTCTCTTTAAAAATATTAAATGCTAAGTCCAGCAGTCACTGTATCCAGGGCATTCTCCCTGGAGTGTTGTTAATTATATTTTCATTTGCACACAGATCTAGCAGAATATTCAGTAACCCAGGATTCGTGCACCAGTGGGGACCCTCGGCCTGGCCTGCGGAGATTGGGCTGAAACCAGTTCTGTGACATTCCCCAAGGGGTCCCAGATTGCAAGAGGGCTTTAAAAGGCTAATATGCTAAGTATCTGACCGTCAGGCCAGTGGCTATGACATGCACTGACCACCAGAGGGCAGACGCTCAATGCAGGACCTGCTGAGCTGCAATGACTTGGCAGCTGCGATTCTCAAGTGATGCACCCCGAAACCAGAGAGGAGGGAGCTCGATTCCTTGCAGGGCAGCGTGATTCTACCTTCGGTCATGGGTTATATTGTTGCTGGGGCACTGTTGGCCCCGAATCTGGTTTACTGTACACTTGTTTTTGCGTTCTACACACTGTATGATAGCAACTTTGCAGAGTGCCCTCTCACACTCCAGGGCCCCTCAGGGGATGTCAGAGAGCTGGTTGTGGCCTGATCCCCTCAGGCCAGGCCGAGGGACCCCACCTGACAGAGGGACCCTTCTTACTCCTCAGAAGCCTTCAAGCCATGGCACCACCCCAGGTGTGGCTGGCCAGGCAGGGACCGAAGGAGGTTGGCTGCAGGGCGTGTCTGGCCCATCTCACCCAATCCCACCCTGCCAGCCACCTTCTAATTAATTTCCTTTCAATGTGCATGAATCTGTGTGCCAGGTCACTAGTATATAGATCATTAAGGCAATGTGAAGGAGAGACAAATTTTAGTCAATGTTAGTAAATGTGTACATAACAATCAAAGGATGAAATAGCAGTTTGTCTCTATATTTTTTAACTTTATTTTTAGGGCTAACACTACTACAGGGGTCCCCATTCCCCCTCCTTTGCCCACCTCCTCCCATCCCCAGCCCATCTTCAGTCTGGCCGTCACCTCACTGTTGCCTGTGCCTATGGTTATGCATATATGTTCTTTGGCTCATCTCTTCACCTTCTTTTATTTAGTCTCCCACACCCTCCTCCCTACTAATAGCTGTCAGTCTGTTCCATGAATCCATGCCTCTGGTTCCATTTTGTTCCTCAGTTTATTTTGTTCATTAGAGTTTACATATAAGTGAGATTATATGGTATTAGTCTTTCTCTGACTCTCTAATTTTAATTTATTTTATACAGGAAGAGAGAAAGATAGACAGAGAAAGAAAGAGAGAGGGAGAGAGAGAAACATTTATGTGAGAGAGAAACAATGATCAGTTGTCTCCAGTATGTGTCTGTCCATGGATCTAAGACACAACCAGGCAATGTGCTCTGATAGGGAGTCAAACCCGTCACCTTTCGCTATACAGGATACCACTCCAACCACGTGAACCACCTGACCGTGTCTCTGACTCTATATTTTTGTCCAACTTGGCACAAGATTTCATTCTAAACTTATGGCTTCATTGTTCCTTTTTCTAGTCTATGTCCCTTTTGTTTAGTTACTATTTTTTTGTTAACTTTACTATTGGATGGAAGTTGAAGAGATTCACCATATACCCTTGAATTTAAGACAGCATTCCTCATTACCCCATTGATGTATCATTAAACAAATTTCTCCTAGGAAAATGAGTTCAATCACCCCAGTCCAGTGGTTCAAAAGCTGTATCTAAAATCATGAGGGAATGCAGAAATTACCAAAATGGATCATCTGTGATCTGGAAACTAGTAACTACATTGGCCATTTCCCATGGAGGATGTCTTTTTGGCAACTGGTTGCATAGTTAGTTGAAGATGGAAATTTTTAAAGGGATTTTGAGATAACCTAGACATTAGTAACTGTAAGAATCTGCTACTACCTTGAAGGCTAGATGGACCAAAGGATAGATAGACCCAGTAGCTCAGGAAAGAAGCTTCTGGGTGGCTTTTCCTCAGATCTCAGAAGCAGCATAACATAACTGGGGCTGAGAGTGTCAAAGGAAACTAAAAGATGGCACTGCCTTTGCTGCTGCAGCAACAGTGGTGGGACATGAAAGAAGCAAGTGTTTTTCCAGTCTCCTGCTGGCCAAGTTATTTCTAGTTCTTCTTATTGGTACAACTTAACAAGAAGTTAACTGTAAAGGGAATCTAATGATCTAGTTTGTAGACCCCAATTCCAGTATCATAAGATTTTTAGGGACAATAGACAAATAACTAGTATACATGTTATTTAATATATTTTTAAATATATTACAAAAAAAGTATACACACTTTAACAGCTGATAACTCACTTTATTTTCACTCCTTTTCAGGTGTAAACTGATTTGAAATAATGGGTGAAGCGAGAATTTTCTTTGAACAAAGAAAATTTATCCAGTAGACTTTTTTCTGGGGATATATAAAAGATAAAGTTTATGGCAGGATAAAGAAATAAAAGGCACCCAAATAGGAAGGAAAGAAGTAAATTGTCTCAATTTGCAGAAGACATATTACATAAAGAAAACCCTAAAGAAGCCACCCCAAACTTCTAGGTTACAAGCCTTTACAGCATGTTATGGTGCTGAATACTGTAGGCAGATGTACTGTGCTGTGTGCTATGGCATGATGGTGGCTATAATGTCACTAGGTGTTAGGACTTTTTCAGCTCCATTATAATCTTAATAGAGGCTCAGTGCATGTAATTCATGCACTTGGGGGGAGGGGGTCCCTCAGCCGAGATTGTGAGAGGGCACAGGCCAGGCCAAGGGACCCCTCTGGTGCATGATCAGAGCCTGGGAGGGACATGGGAGGTTGGCCAGCTGGGGAAGGACCATGGGAGGGCTCCAGAGTGTGACCAGCCCATCAAGCTCAGTCCTGATCAGCCGGACCCCAGCAGCAAGCTAACCTACCTGGTCTGAGCATCTTCCCCCTGGTGGTCAGTGCATGTCATAGCAACTGGTCAACCAGTCAACTGTCTGCCCCCTGGTGGTCAGTGCACATCATAGAGAGCAGTTGAACAGTTTTAACATATCATTACGCATATTACGCTTTGATTGGTTGAACGGACAACTGGACACTTAGCATATTAGGCTTTTATTATATAGGATAGGACTGACACTGTCATATATGCAGTCCATCATTGACCGAAATAGCTTGATGTGCTGCATGGCTGTATCACTATTTACTAAAATCAATACTTACTTGAATTTCACTAGTTTGTTCCTAATGTCTGTTTTTCTGTTCCAAGGTACCACACATGAGATCATAGTACTCTAAAGGCAGATCCTCTGACATACTCATTTTGGGGAGGTATCTTTAGCATCTAGCATAGTTTCTGGTATTCTTAAAAGAGTTTATATTTGTTGAAGCAAACCACATAAATAAACTAATGATTTCCACATATTTTTAGAAAATTTTCTTGTCAGAATATCAAAATAAATATCTCTCAAAGCCAAATAGCCACAGGAAAAAGATAACACATTTGTTAGTGGCTACATTAAGTGTTTAAATTCATTTTCTTTTATTTCTTTGTATGATTGTGAATAATCAAAGGAAACCACCCAGGAATGAGTTCCGGGATTTTGTGGAATAATTAAGTGTGTGTGTGTGTATGTGTGTGTGTGTCTGTGTGTGTGTGTGTGTGTGTGTGTGAGAGAGAGAGAGAGAGAGAGAGAGAGAGAGAGAGAGAAAGAAAAAGAGAGAGAGACCGCTTATGTCTTGAGTTTCCCTGTTAGCTTGTCCTTGATTGGCTGTAATTAAAAAGTGAATCCACTAGAGGCATGCTCAATTTCTTCTGGTTGCTTCAATATATCACTTTAATTTTTGTTCTTTTAATTATATTTCTTCTGCTGGATTCCTACAACTATAAGCTAGAAAGGTAAGGGCTTAATAAACACTTAACCACTCTGTTAAAACTGAATATATAATTTTCAGATATATATTGAGCTCAGTCTTTGCTGATTGAAAAATAAAAAGAAAAAAAAAAGAAAAGGAGGAGGAAGAGAAAATCAATTTTGCTTTCCAACACTCTGAAGATGATTTTCAATAGTGCTTGAGAACTAAAGGGGGAACATGATTGATAAGGTAATTAAATGATAAAAAGTATCAGGCAAAGATGCAGAAAAAGTACAAATGAGGGAAATGATCAAGTATGCTTGATCTAAAAAATTACAGTTTCAAATCATATAAATTATAATTCTTGGAGCTGAAATGAAATCTTTCCTTGGCCTATAATTTTTTTAATGTTTTTTTAAAGTAATCACTGTGGTTATACTTTCTTTTCCTCTAACCATTTTCATCCCTTTCATTAGTGTCATGATTTTTAAACAAGGCAGTTACTTCATCATCCATGTCATTTTTCTTGTTAATTTTATGTCTTTTGTTCAGAAATAAAAAAATTTAAAATAATAATTTTTAACTTTTCTTGTTTTCCGTAATATTTCTGTCATTGTTATAAGTGTCATGCAAATCAACCACATTGACATGGGAGAATAGGTAGTGTCATATGTACCGAACAGAAATTAATAACTATTATAGATCACAGGCATTAGGATGATATTTCCTATCTAGGTGAATTCAAGACTTCACAGTTATGATACTACAGAGCTTGGTGTCTAAATCACTGATATCAAATTGATACTTTTGGGAAAGTAAGTCTTTCAGGTTGTTAAAGCATAATTTAGCAAGTTGCTGCTCTTCTAAAGCAACAATGTGTACATTAACTAATAGAGTTCATTAGATGTTAATGTAATCACAAAACAGGGAGCCAATCTTTAGTAATATTATTAGTAATAAATATGGATAACTTGAAACCTCTCTATCTTTGTATTTTCCTCTTGCTCTTATTTTGAGTCAGTCTCTCTCTCACTTTCAGCTTGTGGTTCAGCTTTTCATAGTAAATGTTACTGCTCATATCTCTACATCATTGACATTCTATGCTTTGTAGGGTAGAAAGTTTCACTTAAAACCCTGCCTGGAGGAAACCAGCCCTCACAACTGATCACCACTAGCACCCTGAGTGGGCCTTCTCTATACTTTACACAAAGGATGGGTTCAGACAATGATTTTTTGGATACAAAGATTAACAAACACTTCAAAATTTATGTATAACAATATCTTTTTTTTAAAATATATTTTATTGATTTTTTACAGAGAGGAAGGGAGAGAGATAGAGAGTTAGAAACATCGATGAGCGAGAAACATCGATCAGCTGCCTCCTGCACATCTCCTACTGGGGATGTGCCCGCAGCCAAGGTACATGCCCTTGACCGGAATCGAACCTGGGACCCTTCAGTCCGCAGGCCGACGCTCCATCCACTGAGCCAAACCGGTTTCGGCGTATAACAATATCTTATATCAGAATGTAAAGCACAGTGGCAGGCTTTAACAACAACTTTATAAAAGTGACTGAATATATTTAGAGAGTTTTTAATTATATTCATATTCAC
Source organism: Myotis myotis (assembly GCF_014108235.1). NCBI lineage: Eukaryota > Metazoa > Chordata > Mammalia > Chiroptera > Vespertilionidae > Myotis > Myotis myotis. The sequence continues at coordinate 185,009,781 of NW_023416335.1, forward strand.
TATACCTGAATTTCAAAACTGTCCTGGGATTAGGAAAAGGACTGAAAGACAGAAAAAACACACCTGTATTTTGGTTATTATGGAAATCTATTAAATACTGAAGTGCATTTTATATGAAAAGATATAAATAAATGTTACATATTTATTAACATTGAAGATAAATATGTTATTTCTTTAATATTTTCCTCAACAGGCAAATAAATTGATGACTATTATAAATATCAAATAAATAGTGATTATTCACAGGATTTACATTACATTGTATGAGTAGATGATAAAACCTACTGAAGCATGGTGAACAAGAGGGATATTCATTTTACAGAAATGGAGGAGAAGGAAAGGGGAAAGGGAGTTATTCTCACACTGGAAGATCAGTTTGGGTGCTGTTTATTTTGATGAGGACCTAAACGTAGGCAAACAGCTAGTGAGAAAGAGAGACAGATGTAAGAGATGAAAAAAAGGGGGGAAATAAACCAACATAGGAACAGTTTGGACTATATAATAGAGTAAGAATTTTAGGGTGATTCTCAGGTTTTTAGCTTTGATAACTGGAATTACTGGGGAAACAGGTTAGATTACATATTTCCAGGTAATGTGGAAAGGTTGGAATGTTTAGATCCCTCTTCACTAGCAAAAGTTTATGTCTTGCAGTAATTAGTACTTTGTGAGGCTAAAAAAAAAAACAACCAAAGAGCAACAACAAAATTCTAAAAACCTGTTTTAATGTATGAACAGGCTTGAATGAGGATATCAACTGTCAGTAAATAAGAAGTTGATTAGGTTGTGAACATATTGGCCAATCTACTAATTTGCTGATCATCATCAGTCATTAGCTGGTTGCCAGACAACTGCATGTTCCAACTGGGAAGATTCTCTCATGCTAAGCAAGGATTAGATTATTTGACATCTTTAGGGAGCTTCTTATATTATCAAAGATCCTAGTAAAGACTGCAATAATTTTACATGAGGTTATTTAAAAAAACTAAATTAGATTGGTTGATTACTTTTTAAATTGCCATGATATTCTTGGATTTAAAGGACAGTATACTCCAATTTGTTGTATGGTTGGATATAAATAATTGTTAATTTTTTACATGGATAATTGTAAGATTTTTTATGAATGAGAGATGAGAAGAAGCATTTTATAACTTTTAGAAGGAAATAAGATAATAAGCTTTAGGACTTCAGTTTAAGAAACTATTCTGTATTTGAAATCTCAAAATATATACCATGAAGGAAATTATTAATACATTTACTAAATTAAAATTAAGCCTTGTTTTTCATGAAAAGAGTTCATAAAGACAATTAAATGATGAGGTTGGATCTGGGAGAAACTACTAGCAATTAATATAACCATAAAATCACTAGTATGTATGCCATAAATGTTTCCCCAAATCAAATCAACAAGATAAACACCCCCATTGAAAGTGGAAAAAGACATTTGGACAAATTGGCAGTGGGCATTTCATGAAAGTGGAAATAAGAATAACCAATCATGCCCTAGCCAGTTTGGCTCAGTGGATAGAAGGTCAACCCTCAAACTGAAGGGTCCCAGGTTCAATTCTGGTCAAGGGCACATACCTCGGTTGCAGGCTCTATCGCTCTGGTTGGTGTGTGTGAGGCAACCAATCCCAATCAATGTGTCTCTCTCACATTGATGCTTCTCTTTCTCTGTCTCTTCCTCTCCCTCCCATTGTCTCTAAAAATCAATGGAAATATATTCTCAGGTGAGGATTAATGAAAACAAACAAGTAAAAAAAAGACTAACCAATCATCAAGTGAAAACATCAGTATTAGAGAAATGTCAATTAAGACCACAGCAATATTTCTGAAAGACTGACAAATATTTAGAAACCTGCTGATTTTGTTGTTAGTAAGAATATGGAGCAATGATAACTTTTAAGTAGTGGTGGTAGAAATGAATAATAGTATTGACAAAACTAGTTACAGAACTATTTCTGTAATCCAGGTCAGACATATTGAATTAGACAAATAAGAGGTACAGATTCAACAAATAGTTGAGTCAAAAATGTGAATTTAATAATTTCTAGTTTTAAAATTCTATTATAGTTATGATCAATCAATAATCAATCTTAATTTTCTGTTTCTGTTATTTAAAATAAATAATCTTTATTTTTTTAATTACTTAGGTAGTTGAGTTGTCTATAAGAAGAATCTTTATTTCTTAAATGTCAAATGCTTGGTCCTTGAAAACAAGGCTCAAAACTTAGAATTGGATTCTGTCCAACTCTTTAGTCTACATGAGGAATAGAGACTTTGGGTGGTCTCACTGCATACCTTGTAATTAAAACACAAGTCTACGTGGTATTTAAAGCAGGCGTGAGCTCAAATTGTTAATTGCACTATAATTCATGCTCTTGCACCTGAGGAGGATTCATTTGCATGCACATTTTCAAACATATTACGAAAGAATTACCAACATATGCTGTATATTCTATGCCATTAAGTCACAGAACAGACAACCGCAATTCACCAATATAAGTGCGGTGCAGGTGTTAAGTGGCATCACAGATGTGATATGACTGAGGAAATACTGTAAGTCAGTGTAGCAGGTAGAGTTATTTCCTAGAAAGTTTCTTCCAAACTGTTTCAAAGCATAAGATCATGCAATTGAAGATATAATAAAGATTGCATTAAAGGGAGAGAAATTAAAAGATAGTCCTAGAACAGGAAATCCAACTCCATAAGGTTGGAAGTTACAATTTTCTTTTGAGGTCTTGAACTGTACCTTGAACTTTGATAAAAGTTTGATAAACCTGTTTATCACCAGGAAAGCAATCATTTCTCTAGGAGATCTTGATATTAGATGTTTAGATGTTTATACCTATCTGTTACATCAAAGCTCTCCTGTAGTAAAAGGTAATCAACACAGAAAATTATTACATGGAAAATGTTCAATTCACTGTAGTTATTTTTAATACAGTCTTTAAAGTAGGTTGAAATGTAGTGAAACTAGACTTGTGAAAAAGTTAAAAATTTAAATGCTTGTGAGTTCTTTAAGATGTGTAAACTTAAAAAAAATAAGATATACTTTCAACATAAGATTTTGCCCTTTTAAAATTTCAACAAGTATTAGCCTATTAAGACCACAAACTCTTTGTTTGGAAATTTTAGGGCAGACTCCTGTGGTGTTAATCTCTGTGATGTTACTTCAGGAATTACTTTGGGAAAGAAAAACAGATATTGTGTACTAAACCCAGAGTTGATTTGATAAAAAAACTTTGAAATTTGCTAAAGAAGACAGTTTGTTGACCAGGGTCAACAGCAAACTGAATTATGAAATAACTAAAAATGTAAGTAAATGTAAGTAGATAATAAAAATATAAAAAAGAAGTCACCACTAATATGAAATAAGCTACGTTAAGTAAATTTTATGCTAAAGTTTTCATGATCTTACTATCAAATCCGTGATGGTTAATTTTATGTGTCAGTTTGTTTGGGTCATAATGCCAAATATTTGGTCAGATATTATTCTGTGTGTGGGCGTTTTCTCAATGAGATTAACATTTAAATCAGTGAGCTTTGAATACAGCATATTACTTTCCATAATGTGGGTGGGCCTCATCCAATCAACTGATGGCTTCAATAGAACTAAACTAACTTTCCCTGAGCAAGAGAGAATGCCACAAACAGATGGCCTTCATATTTGAACTGCAGTTTTGGCACTACCTTGGGTTTCTAGCCTGTTGGCTGACACTACACATTTTCACTTGCCAGCTTCAATACTCCATAATTGCATTAGTATATATATATATATATATATATATATATATATATATATATATATATATACACACACACACACACACACACACACACGCGCAGGGTGTAGCAAAAATAGGTTTATAGTTGTAGGAGAAACACAGAATTTATTTTTATTGTATTATTTTCCACATGAAAAATTATAAAACTACCTTTGGATATATATCCTATTTGTTCTGTTTCTTTGGAAAGCACTGACTAATAGGCAATGCCTATCTGAAGTAATCCATCTGATATAACATGGGTATTATGACCTCCTGCAAGGTAAATGTTGATTTTATTATTGGTAAGAATATGGAGCAATGGTCATTTTTAAATACTGGTGTTATACATAAGAATAGAATGAATTGGTGCTGAGGGTATGAAAGATTTCAATACACTGTAATGATCCAGTGCTCTCATCTCCACTAAAAGCCAAGTCACGATTTCCAATTGTAAAGTGATCTTAGGCATCCCTAGGTCTATCTTGCATCAAAGTCACATGTCTATTTCTAGAGTTAAGATTAATTAGTGTTGCCCTAGCTGGTTTGGCTCAGTGGATAGCATGTCAGCCTATGGACCAAAGGGTCCCAGGTTCGATTCCGGTCAAGGGCACATGTCAGGGGTTGTGGGCTCAATCCTCAGTAGGGGGCGTGCAGGAGGCAGCCAATCAGTGATTCTCTCTCATCATTGATGTTTCTGTCTCTCTCTTTCCCTCTCTCTTCCGCTCTGAAATCAATAAAAAATATATTTAAAAAAAGATTAAGTAGTGAGATATTGATGTAGAATGGAAATGCCTTTAATGCTTACTAAGCATTTGAAGCTGTCAATAGGTTTTTAAAAAGTGACTAGAGCCAGAGCCTACCAGCAATAAGTAAGTATTTTATAGATTGGGACAGATAGAAAAAAGGCTCACAGGTGTATAACTAGACCTATTTAGCCAACAGACTTTGTCAAAGATAGTCAAAGCCCAAAACCACTAAAACGCTGTGGAAAAAATACCTAAGACCACAAAACCAAAAATAATAATAATAATATTGCAATTATTTAACCATTTGTATATAGTAAACATGCTGCCACATTGAGCAGTAGGAAAATTTGGTTTTTGATTTCTGTAGGAGACATGAACCACACACAGGTTCAAATGATGAAATAACCTGGTTTCTTTGTATCTTTTGGCTCAATTCTCTGTTTCTAAGACAGGCATTTTTTCTTATTGCTGTAATGATATTGGAATAAATTCACCTTGCATTCTTCCACTTTAAATGTCATAAGAGAAAAACAGGGATGTTTTTCTAGACATATTTTGTTTCTTATTGGTTTTGAAAGTATGCTGCATAATCACTGTCACTTCAATGAATGACTCCATGATGACCTCATTGGCTGGAGCCTGGGAACCTTTCTCTCTCAGCCAGGAGTGGAGGTCATTCTGAAACACAAGGACTAAGAAATGAAGAAGGATGCTTCCCCAACAGAATCCAGGGTAGGTTTATCTGAAGAAGGATAAAGAGATATTGAATTATCACAATTACCCAATATTGTAGCCAAGTTGAAAATAATTTAATATATCCTTGATGATTCAGAGAGCATTTTTAGCTGGAATAATGCCTTAATATCATTTTGAAAAACACTGTGTAGTAAAGTATGGCTGATGGCTGTAGAAATATGCTATTACCAAAAAACAAACAAACAAAAAAACCCAAACAAACAAAAAAATGTGTGCTGTAAAAGGGATTAATTATGCAACCGTAGCAGCAATTTAGGTAAAGTCACTTAAATGTACAAAGGAACTAGCATATATGTGCTTATAAAGGACATACACATATCTCTAAATTTAGGATAAAATCTTGAGTAAGGCAAGGGTATTTCATTTCAATAAACATTTATGGAAACCTGACATAGTGTAATCACTGTGTTAGGTGTGAGATGTTCAATTGCCATCTCTAAGAATTGGCATTCTAGGTGGGAGGATGAAATGTTACCCCCCAAAATATAAAGGGGGTAACATACGTAGAAGATGATATCTGTATAGTGGTATAGACAGCAGTGAAGTAGGATTTGGATTATGAAAAAATCATCTTCTGTTGAGATGCTCAACTTACATGAAAAGGTGATATTTCAACATTTACAGGTAAAGATTTATAACAAAGGGGAATTCATATTCAAGGTAATCTTAGACAAGGTAGGTGAATGTCAATTATGCAAAGACTATCAATTTATTTTTAATTTTATGTGAACGAATGGGTTCAGTTTTCAGGAAACATTTGAAACTTGATTATATTTTAAAGCAACAACTACAGTTTTCATCATTTTTTTCTCATTGTTCAAAATAATTTTAAAGTATGTTTTCATTAATGATGAAAATATAAGAAGATTTTAGAACAAATTTAACTTTTGCAACTATCATGAGGAAAGTACATTTAGTTCTCTAACACCTTTTATGATCATCTCTTCTGTCTTAATTAAATCTCTTCAATTTTCTCTTTAATAAGTGCACAATTAAAATTGAAAATTTTATATAATAAAAGGGTAATATGCAAATAGACTGAACGACAGGACCACCTGACCACCCGCACCTATCCCCTGGCCGGCCCTGCCCTAACCCCACCCCAGCCAGCCTGCCCCCGATGGCCCCCATCAGGGTGAGCCTGCTGGACTCCACCAGTGTACTAATTCATGCACCAGGTCTCTAGTTTAGAATAAAATTGGAAGGAATATAAATTAATCTATTTACTCTTTCCTTTGTTCACCTTCCTTTATTCTTATAATTTCTTTAGTCAAACATTTTAAAAATGAAATTATAAGGACATTTTATTAATTCAACTAGTAAAATATATAAAACTGAAAGGAAAATAGCTAAAATAATTTGACCTATTGCTCTTACCCTTGTCACTACTTTATATGAAACACAATGAAAATCACTTTATAAATTTGAGTATATCAAACAATTAATAGGAGATGTGTGATAGCAAGTCCTTAATATTTTCACATTGTATAATTCTTTCTCACATTAAATTAGAGTTAATATATAATGGGCAAATAGAATATGGCAGAAGTAATGCTGTATACATTTTTAGACTAGGTTATAAAAGATACAGCAACTTCTGCCTTGCTCTCTCTTACTCTGGTTTAAATTAATTTCTATGCAATGAGAATATTGAAGCAGCCCTGTGGAGAGATGGCAAGGTGCTAGGATCTCTTGCCAATAGCCAGCAAGAAACTCAGGCTTCACATGACACCATTTCAGTGAACCATCAATTGAGCAGATCCATCAACCCCAGTCAAACCTTCAGATGACTAAAGCCCCAGTCAATACATTGACTAGAATCTTATGTGAAACCCTAGGCCTGAACCACCCAGCTAAGCCATGTTCAGATTCCTGACATTTAGAATGTATGTGAAATAATAAATATTTGTGGGTTTAGTTGCTAAATTATTTTACTCAGAATAGATAACTAATAAACTAATATAATTGTAAAATAAGTAACAATGATACTTATACTTAGAGTCAGAGAATAGACATAAGTAGACTCCTAGGATCCTAACAGCAATAGCAAGCATTTAACAAATATCCATTCTGTGTCAAATTATACTATAGGTGCTTTGGTGGCTACAAGAGCAATATGAGATTTGGTTCTGACTTCAGATTGAGACGGGAGGATGGTTACATCAGAAACAACTGATTTTGACTTGGAGAGGCAGATTCTTGAAGCAGATAACGTTTTACAGAAGAAAGTACAGCTTGATGGGGTGAGTCAGTGAAGGCTTTAATAAAACAGATTGAAGTTGAACTGGTTTTTGACAAATGTATAAGATTTGTATAGAAGGCAGAAAAAAGTGAAGGTATTTTTCTTTAGTAGAATTTTATACTCAGTTGTAATGGTGGAAACAATATGTAAACAAACATATAAATATTAGTTTTTCTGCAGTAGAGACCTGACTTGGGGAATAGCCATAAATACAAATTGATAGAGCAAAGCCCTCCAGAAAGGGTCTGCGTGCCAGGCAGAATATTCTGATTTTAATAGCATTCAGGGGACCTACAAATGATCTTAAACAGTGAATATGCCTTGACATTTCCTCTAGTATGGAATAAGGCTTACTATTGAGAGAACATATTCTATCATTGTGCAACCATAATTCTTAGCAAGTTGCTACTTTCCTTAAGCTGAAATTTATCTTCCTTTCATTTTCACACTTTCTCTTACTTATGTAGCAAATGAGAATTATCTGGGGATCAGAGAACTTTTGTGTTGAAAAGAAATCTTAAATCTGATCTGCTCCCATCACCCAGTTGATTCTTATAAATTCACATAACACATGGCCATACATCCAACATTTCAATAGCTCCTGTGAAATGGTTTGAAACAATTTTTGCAAAAGGCAGATGTGACAATTAAAAAGCTTGCATAAAACTATGCTTATCTATAAGCAAAGACCCCGGATTTAGACCTTTGAGTCACACAGTCAATAAGTCTAATTCCACTGCTAAGGACACCTTCTAGGTAAAGATGGCATCCTCTCCTTGAAACAGAGGATGGGGAGTTTCAGTTCTTTCTGTTTTCCCTGTATATTATGGCTTGGAGTCCTTTGACTCCTATGCCCTATCCCCTCTGAATGTCTCATGGTGCATTCTAACAGTGTGATTCTGAGTGAGGTTAAAACTCCAGCATGGTCATTAGGAGAGTATAAGGCACTATTATTGTATTTTTTATTGTTTGGAATTTATATTTATTTTATTTCTCCTTAAAATTCTTTAAGCTGTTTGGGTAACACTGCCATAGTTGAGTTTATTGTTTGCAAGATTCTCCAGATCTTTTTTAAATGTGCTGTATCCATGCCGTATCTCATCTTCTCTATTTGTATGCTGTAAGACCTAATATGTCATTCCACTATATTTCAGGTTGCAATGACACATCCTGGCATCTTACATTTTAGGATCTGAATTTAACTTCCTGTGTTGAGCTGGTAGAAAATGTAAGCATTATTACTCTATCTCTTTTGTTATTCCAATAGAAAAAATTGAAGCTTCAGAAAAAAATGTAATTAACTAAGCTAATATAGTCAGTGTTTCACAGAGCTAGAAGAGTAACTCCAGCCTCATATTATTTCTTTATAATCATTTTTACTCTCTCCATTTAATGGGCATTGTATATATGAGAAATATGTGGTTTTCCCCTTATCAAACCAGTATCCCATGGTCTAGATTTTGTCATCCCTTCCCCTTTACTCTATCACTGCTTTTTAAAAAAAAAATATATATATATATATGTATATATATTATTGATTTTTTACAGAGAGGAAGGAAGAGGGATAGAGAGTTAGAAACATCAATGAGAGAGAAACATCGATTAGCTGCCTCCTGCACACCCCCCACTGGGGATGTGCCCGCAACCAAGGCACATGCCCCTGACCGGAATCGAACCTGGGACCCTTCAGTCTGCAGGCCAACGCTCTATCCACTGAGCCAAACCGATCAGGGTTATCACTGCTTTTAGTTCAGTTGTGAATTTATTAATTTAATCTCTTCTATAAACTAGTCACTGCAGCATTGGATGGTGGATACTCAAGGTTTAGAAAAGACAAAAGCAGGTGCTTTTTTTTCAGCAGAAAATTGGCCACTTTAGCTCCTGTTGTTGCTTATCTTAGAACAACAACCCTCCTTCTACATCGCACCCTTGATTCTTCATCTGTTATATTTCTTTTTTTTTTTGTTAGAGTAAATTATTGAAATTTCTTTAGAGATTCTTGCATATTTTACCTTCTAGAGTAACTTTAAAATGAGCTTATGAATTCCCATAAAATTCTGTTGGAATTTTTTTTTAATTTTTTTTTTATTTTATTGCTTAAAGTATTACAAAGGGTATTACATATGTGTCCATTTTATCCCCCCGCCCTAGACAGTCCCCTAGCCTCCCCTATCCCCCAGTGTCTTATGTCCATTGGTTATGCTTACATGAATGCATACAAGTCCTTTAGTTGATCTCTTACCCCCCTACCTCCTGCCCCCCAACCCTCCCCGGCCTTCCCGCTGCAGTTTGACAATCTGTTTGAAGCAGCTCTGCCTCTGTATCTATTATTGTTCAAAAGTTTATAATGGTCTCTATTATCCATGAATGAGTGAGATCATGTGGTATTTTTCCTTCATTGGCTGGCTTATTTCACTTAGCATAATGCTCTCCAGTTCCATCCATGCCGTTGCAAATGGTAAGAGTTCCTTCCTTTTTAGAGCAGCATAGTATTCCATCGTGTAGATGTACCACAGTTTTCTAATCCATTCATCTACTGATGGGCACTTAGGCTGTTTCCAGATCTTAGCTATGGTGAATTGTGCTGCTATGAACATAGGGGTGCATATATCCTTTCTGATTGGTGTTTCTGGTTTCTTGGGATATATTCCTAGAAGTGGGATCACAGGGTCAAATGGGAGTTCCATTTTCAGTTTTTTAAGGAAACTCCATACTGTCTTCCATAGTGGCTGCACCAGTCTGCATTCCCACCAGCAGTGCACAAGTGTTCCTTTTTCTCCACATCCTCTCCAGCACTTGTCGTTTGTTGATTTGTTGATGATAGCCAGTCTGACAGGTGTGAGATGGTACCTCATTGTTGTTTTGATTTGCATCTCTCGGATGATTAGTGACTTTGAGCATGTTTTCATATGTCTCTTGGCTTTCTGAATGTCCTCTTTTGAAAGGTGTCTATTTAGGTCCTTTGCCCATTTTTTGATTGGATTGTTTATCTTCCTTTTGTTAAGTTGTATGAGTTCCCTATAAATTTTGGAGATTAGGCCCTTATCAGATATGACATTGGCAAATATGTTTTCCCACACAGTGGGTTTTCTTGTTGTTTTGTTGATGGTTTCTTTTGCTGTGCAGAAGCTTTTTATTTTGATGTAGTCCCATTTGCTCATTTTCTCTTTAGTTTCAAGTGCCCTAGGAGCTGTATCAGTGAAGAAATTGCTTCGGCATATGTCTGAGATTTTGTTGCCTTTGGATTCTTCTAGAATTTTTATGGTTTCCTGTCGTACGTTTAAGTCCTTTATCCATTTTGAGTTTATTTTTGTGTATGGTGCAAGTTGCTGGTCTAGTTTCATTTTCTTGCATATATCTGTCCAATTTTCCCAACACCATTTATTGAAGAGACTATCTTGGCTCCATTGTATGTTCTTGCCTCCTTTGTCAAATATTAATTGAGCATATTGGTTCGGGCCGATTTCTGGGCTCTCTATTCTATTCCATTGATCTATATGCCTATTCTTGTGCCGGTACCAGGCAGTTTTGAGAACAGTGGCTTTGTAATACAACTTGATATCTGGTATTGAGATCCCACCTACTTTGGTCTTTTTCAGGATTGCTGCAGCTATTCGGGGTCTTTTTTTATTCCAGATGAATTTTTGGAGAGTTCGTTCTAGATCTCTGAAGTATGCCGTTGGTATTTTAATGGGAAGTGCGTAGAATTCATAGATTGCTTTGGGTAGTATGGACATTTTAATGATGTTGATTCTACCAATCCATGAACACGGTATGTTCTTCCATCTGTTTATGTCTTCCTCTATCTCTTTTTTCAATGTCCTGTAGTTTTCTGAGTAGAGGTCTTTTACCTCTTTAGTTAAGTTTATTCCTAGGTAGCTTAATTTTTTTGGTGCGATGGTAAACGGGGTTGTTTTTATAATCTCTCTTTCTGAAAGTTCACTATTGGTGTATAGAAATGCCTCAGATTTCTTGGGGTTAATTTTGTATCCTGCTACATTTCCAAATTCATGTATTAAGTCCAGTAGCTTTTTGATGGAGTCTCTAGGGTTTTGTATGTATAATATCATGTCGTCTGCAAATAAGGACAGTTTTACTTCCTCTTTTCCAATTTGGATGCCTTTTATTTCTCCTTCTTGCCGAATTGCAATGGCTAACACTTCCAGTACTATGTTGAACAGGAGTGGTGAGAGGGGGCATCCCTGTCTTGTTCCTGTTCTTAGGGGAAATGGTGTTAGTTTTTGTCCATTGAGTATGATGTTGGCTGTGGGCCTGTCATATATGGCTTTTATTATGTTGAGTTATGATCCTTCTACTCCCACCTTGCTGAGAGTTTTTATCAAAAATGGGTGTTGAATTTTGTCAAATGCTTTTTCTGCATCAATTGATATGACCATGTGGTTTTTTTCTTTCAATTTGTTTATGTGATGTATCACGTTTATTGATTTGCGGATATTGTACCATCCTTGCATCCCTGGGATAAATCCTACTTGGTCATGGTGTATGATCTTTCTGATGTACTGCTGGATCCGATTTGCTAAGATTTTGTTGAGGATTTTGGCATCTATGTTCATGAGGGATATTGGCCTATAATTCTCTTTCATTGTGTTGTCTTTACCTGGTTTTGGTATTAGGGTGATGCTGGCTTCATAGAATGAGCTTGGAAGTGTTCCTTCCTCTTGAATTTTTTGTAGTAGTCTGAGGAGGATTGGTTTTAGTTCTTCCTTGAATGTTTGGTAAAACTCCCCTGTGAAGCTGTCTGGTCCTGGGCTTTTGTTTGCTGGAAGCTTTTTGATGACTGCTTTAATTTCTTCCATAGTTATTGGCCTGTTGAGATTTTTAGATTCTTCCTGATTGAGTTTTGGAATGTTGTATTTTTCTAGGAATTTGTCCATTTCCTCCAGGTTGTCTAGTTTGTTGGAGTAGAGCTGTCCATAGTATTTTTTAACAATCATTTGTATTTCTGTGGGGTCTGTTGTTATTTCGCCTCTATCGTTTCTGATTTTGTTTATTTGGGTCCTCTCTCTTTGCTTCTTGGTGAGTCTGGCTAGAGGTTTGTCAATCTTGTTTATCCTTTCAAAGAACCAGCTCTTGGTTTCATTGATTTTCTGTATTGTTTTTTTGGTCTCTATGTCATTTATTTCTGCTCTAATCTTTATTATCTCCTTCCTTCTGCTCACTCTGGGGTTTTCTTGTTGCTCTCTTTCTAATTCTTTGAGTTGTAGAGTTAGCTGATTTACTACCATTTTTTCTTGTTTTTTGAGATAGGCCTGTAGAGCTATAAACTTCCCTCTCAGGACTGCTTTCATTGTGTCCCATAGGTTTTGGATTGTTGTGTTTTCATTGTCATTAGTTTCCAGGATGTTTTGAATTTCTTCTTTGATTTCATTGATAACCCAATCAATATTTAATAGCATGCTATTCAGCTTCCAGGTGTTTGAGTATTTTGGGTTGTTTTTATTGTAGTTTATTTCTAATATTATGCCATCGTGATCTGCGAAGACGCTTTTTATGATTTCAATCTTCTTGAATTTTGGGATACTTTGCTTGTGACCCAATATATGGCCTATTTTTGAATATGTGTCATGAGCACTTGAGTAGAATGTATATTCCGTGGCACTGGGGTGAAGTGTTCTGAAGATGTCTGTTAAGTCCATCTGATCTAGTGAGTCATTTAGGATTGCTGTATCTTTGCTGATTGTTTGTCTAGAGGACTTATCCAGTGCTGTCAGTGATGTATTAAAGTCCCCTACTATGATTTTATTGTTGTTGATCTCTCCATTGATATCTTCAAGGAGTTTTTTTATGAATTTGGGTGCTCCTGCATTGGGTGCATATATGTTTACCAGGGTTATATCTTCTTGTTGTATTGATCCCTTTAGTATTATGAAGTGGCCTTCCTTATCTCTTGTTATGGCCTTCACTTTGAGGTCTATTTTGTCCGATATAAGTATTGCTACCCCAGCTTTCTTTTCCTTTCCATTTGCCTGAAAGATATTTTTCCATCCTTTCACTTTCAGTCTGTGTGAGTCCCTTCTAATGAGGTGGGTTTCTTGTAGACAGCAGATGTATGGGTCATGTTTTTTTATCCATTCAGCCACTCGATGTCTTTTGTTTGGAGCATTTAGTCCGTTTACGTTTAAAGTTATTATTGAAAGGTACTTGTTTGTAGCCATTTCTTTTTTTGTGTGGCTGTTTTCTTTCTGAGCTTTTAATTATTTTTATACCAGTCCCTTTAGCATTCCTTGCATTGCTGGCTTGGTGGTGATAAACTCCCTTAGCCTTTTTTTGTCTGTGAAGCTTCTTATTTCCCCTTCAAGTTTGAATGATAGCCTTGCTGGATAGAGTATTCTTGGATTCAGTCCTTTGCTTTGCATCACTTTGTAAATTTCTGTCCATTCTTTTCTGGCCTGATGTGTTTCTGTTGAGAAATCTTTTGACAATCTAATGGGAGATCCCTTGTATGTAACTTTCCATCTCTCTCTTGCAGCCTGTAAGATTCTCTCTTTGTCCTAAACATTTGCCATGGTAATTATGATTTGTCTTGGTGTGGGTCTTTTCGGGTTCACCTTGTTTGGGACTCTCTGGGCTTGTGTGACTTTTTTCTTCCCCACCTCAGGGAAGTTTTCTGACATTATTTCTTCTAATAGGTTTTCTAAACCTTGTTCATCCTTCTGTTGTTCTGGTACCCCTATTATTCGTATGTTGTTTCTTTTCATGTTGTTCCAAAGCTCCCTTAGGCTCTCCTCCTGTCTTTTAATTTTTTTCTCCATTTGCAGTACATTTTGGGTGTGTTTTGCTTCCTTGTCTTCTAATTCACTAATTCGGTCCTCTGCTTCTCCTAGTCTACTGTTGATACTTTCAATGGAGTTTTTCATTGCAGCTATATCACTCTTCATTTCTTCTTGGGTCTTACTTAAGTTGTTGATTTTTTCATCTATTTCTTCTAGCTTCTTCCATATGTTATCGATTTTTTCATCTGTTTCTTCTTGCTTCTTGCAGAGGTTGTCGATTTTTTCTTCCATCCGGTTTATGCACTCTAGGACCCTTATTCTGAATTCTTTTTCTGTCATGTTGCATGCCTCTGTATTACTTAGCTGCTTTTCTGGAGAGTCCTCCTTCTCTTTCCTTTGGGGGTTTCTTTGTCTACCCATGTTTGATCTCACTGACATATCTAAACGTTGAGTCGTTCAGTGGTTGCTCCCTTGGTGGTAGTGACTCCTTGGTCTGTGGTTGCTCTTCGGGCGGTTGCGGTAGCAGCTGCTCTTCAGTTGGCAGGAGCTCCTCTGGTGGGTGCTGTTCACAGCTGTGGTGGCTCTTCTGGCTGGTGGGATGAGGTTTCACGTACAGCTGCTGTTCCTCAGCAGAGGGTGTGGTGCTCAGGAGGTTGCTGTTGCTTGGATCTGCTGCGTTGATTTAAAGGCACAAAATACAACACAACAAGGCACCACGTACCAGGCAGTACACACAAATATATTCACGATATTAATAACCCCAAATAAATGTGACCACCCGAATTAAGAGAATTAGGGGATAAGGAGGAAGGAAGGGAAAAAGATGAAAGAGAAAAAAGAAAAGAAAAGTAGGGACCAAAAAAAGGAGTAAAAAAATGAAATTGGGAAAAAGGAGGGGGGAAAATAAAAGTGAGAAAAGAAAAGAAAAGAAAAAAAAAGAAAAAGAAAAAAGAAAAAAAAACAAAAAAGAGCGAAAAGAGAGAATGAAGTGGAAGAGGGGAAGAGACTTTTTATATGAGGAGAATACTCCTATAGAACAGCCATTAACCCCAACAAATTCCAGCAACAGCTCCCTGGAGATGAATGCAAACTAGAAACAACCAATAATATAACGATGAAAATAGAATGAAGAACACTAATCCCAAAATAAAATAAAGAGAAAATAAAATGGCACTTTAAAAAATGGTAAAATGGTAGCAGTAATAATACTGGTTAAAAATAAGAATGTAGTAATTAAAAGAGTAAAATCATGTGATGGAAAAAGAAGAAAAAAAAGAAAAGAAAAAAAAGAAGAAGAAGAAAAAAAATTGGTTTCTTAGTTAAAAGGTGAAAAAAGAAAAAAAAAAATTGCAGTAGTGAAGGTCCTTCGGTTCTTCTATTCTTCAGTGTGGCTCGCCTTAGACCTGCCAGGTATTCAGGAGAGTGTTGGGTTTCCCTGCGATACACTGTTCCTCTGTGTTGTAAACCACAGTCCTTATTTTAAAGCAGGCCGCATTTGTTCCCCAGACTGCCTTATTTTGTGTTTAGCAAAGAGTCAGTTTGTGGGTCAGCCTCTGGGTGGCAGTGTTCTGGGGTTGGCCTCTGAGGCTGTAGGGCCTCTCTGTCCAGTGGAAGTTCACCGCCCAGAGCTGGCTGCGTAATAGTTAGTTACCGGCGCTGTGTTGTTGCTGGGATTGAAAATCCCTCTATAGGCCAGACCCTGTTAACTCCCAGAAACTGATCAGGTTATTTTAATCCTTGATCTCCTACAGGGTGGAATCTGGGTGTGGCTGTGCTCCTTGCCTGGGGGCTGGGGGGAGGAGTCTCACTCTCCGGAGAGAATGGCTGCCTCAGCCCTGGGCTCAGGGGTGTCTCAGCACTCAACTCGCTGCCACCTCTCCCGGCCCCCCCTCTCTTCTCAGTCTCTCCCCAGATTCCTCTCCTCCGCACACTCTCCCTCTCTTCAGCACAGGTGAGTGTCTGTATCCAAAATGTCCCATGAACAGGGTTCAGTGAAAACAAACAAACAAACGCCGGCCGCGGAAATGGGGAAGGCTTGGTTTCTGTAAGTTTCTTCTCTTACCAGGACTGCATGGTCTGGTCAGCTCTTCAGGCTGCCCCCTTTAGGCTCAGTCCTCTGTGATCACAGAACCCAGCTCTCAATTCCCCTGGCGGCGCCAGGAATCCCGCGGTTCTCCTTTTCCCCCTCAGGGGCTGTGCCTGTCCCAAGGGACTCGGCTGTCTGCCACGCGGTCTCCCTCCGACTCTCTGGGCTCAGAGGTCTGGCAAACTTTCCTGCCCAAATCCCTGGTTTTTTTTTTTTACCTTTCCAGGGGAGTTCTGCTCTTCCCAGCTGCAAACCGTCTCACCAGCTGAGCAATTTCGCCAATTCGGTGTGGGTGCTATTAGTTTCAGCTGCTCACTCCATTTGCTCCGGGACACAACCTGGGACATGTCTGCCTATATCGCCGCCATCTTCCCTTCTCCATCTGTTATATTTCACACTGCTTCTTCAGATTAGTTATTGACCAGGGGCACTGTTTACATTTTATCCAATACTCATTTATTAAAAAATTACTCTGACTATACTGGTAATTGCTATTTTATATATTTAATACTTTCAGAAGTAATCAAAGTAGACTGTCTTTCAGAGAACTTGTGATTTCATTGAAGAACAAGCCATTCATATATTAAGTAGTATTTATTTTGGTGCCAAATTCATACTAGCTCATATAGATAATATATTTAACATTTTTAGTAGGAGAGAAACTATGATGGACAGAGTTATCTTAAGGATATTTTGAAGGAGTAGAGGATTTGAACTGATCTGGAAATATAAGGTAAAATAGACGAAAAGCATTGAGCAGCAACCTAGGCATGGGGAATGTTATTATTTATTTGCTTCTTGATTTGGTCATGTGCTATTATAGATCATATAGATATTAAACATTAGGTCCTGCGGTGTCTATGAAATGCACTGCTCAGATCTCTTGTTATAGAAAACATAGCTGACTCTGACCCTAGCTGCTGGGTTTACCATTACATTTGCTTCTAATCCACACCTCCCACCATTACTGTGTACACTGAGCTTATAATGCAGGCCCACTGCTGGGACATAAGAGGCTATTTTAAATGACTATGTTGGCCAAGGACTCCCTATCAGTCTGGCTGGATCTTTCGTGCCACTATACTGCCATCTATGACTCTTCTTCTCCCATTCTTCTTTCTTCTATTCTCCTTTACAGAAATCAGACCTGCACTGCAGCCCAAAAGCTCTTCATATCCTCTCTGGTTCACTCCTTATCCTTCATAGGCATTCTTCAGAATAAAGCCTTTGCACTTCTATTTTGGCATGTGCTTTTTGGATTATCCAAATTAAAGTATGCCATATCCTCAAGAATCCCAAGGTCTTGTGGTTATTTTTGTATGCAAACAAATAACTGGAATATACTAAAGTGATTTCATTGGTGGAGGTGTTCATTCATTTAACAAATATTACATTAAGTAAGGGTCCACTGTGGGTCAAGCACAAGTCTAGGTACTGAGGGTATAGCAATAAACTAAAATTCCTAGCATCAGGAAACTTACCTCAAAGTGGAGACAAAAAAAAATAAACAAATAAATAATGTGTAGGATGAGGATAGATTCTAAGAATTCACATCTGATGACTGAGGGAGCAGTTATGCCCATATATGAAAGAAGAGGTTTCCAAGCAAAAATAGTAACAATGGCAAGGCTTTGAGAAGTTTGTGTGACGTGATTGACAAACAGCAAGAAAAACAGTGATAATGGAATGAAAGAGTGTGAGGAAGAAGGAGTATGTGAAAAGTAGAGGTTAACATCAGAAAACTAGTGTGGATAGACATGTGTAGGATCCATTGGTCATAGATAGGACTTTGGATTTTATTCTAAGTAAACTAAAATTCATTGGTAGGTCTGAGCAGAAAAGAACATGATCTGAATTATATATATCCTATCTAATAAAAGAGAAACATGGTAATTAGCCACACATCTGCTACCCTTCCCATTGGCTAACCAGGGCGATATGCAAATTAACTGCCGGCCAAGATGGCGGCCGGCAGCCAGGCAGCTTGAAGCGAACAGGAGGCTTGCTTGCTTCAGTGACGGAGGCTTGCAACGTTCTCTGCCTGCCTTGCTGGAGGCTTGCAGTGTTCCCTGCCTGCCTTGCCGGCCTCTGAGCTTGCAGTTTAAGAAATATTGTTACAAATATAGATGCTAAACAAAACCCCAGAAACCTGCTTTCAGCCAGCTGGGCTTCAGCCAGCAGGACCGCAACATTGTTTCAATTATAGAACAAACGCAGATCCCTGCTTTCAGCCAGCTGGGATCTCAGAGCTGGAATGAGCAGGACCGCAACAGTGTTACAATTATAGAACACAAACAAACCAGATACCTGCTTTCAGCAGCTGAGGCCTCAGAGCTGGAGCCAAGCCTCAGAGCTAAAGCTGGCCTAGAATAAAAAAAAAGAAAGAAAGGACAGGTTGGGAGCTTCAGTCACCTGCCAGCCTGAAAACAGCCCTCAGCCCCTCACCCAGACTGGCCAGGCACCCCAGTGGGGACCCCCACCCTGAAGGGTGTGTGACCAGCTGCAAACAACCATCATCCCCTCAACCAGGCTGGCCAGGCACCCCAGTGGGGACCCCCACCCTGATTCAGGACACCCTTCAGGGCAAACCAGCTGACCCCCACACATGCACCAGGCCTCTATCCTATATAGTAAAAGGGTAATATGCCTCCCAGCACCGGAATCAGCAGAGCAGCGAGGCCTACCAGCACCGGGATCAGCAGAGCTGCAAGGCCTCCTGGCACTGGGATCAGCGTGACGGGGGGAGCTCCCCAACCCCCTGATGAGCCCTGCACTGTGCATGACAGAGGGGAGTCTTCAACCCCCTGATTGGCCCTGCTCTGTGCATGACGGGGTACGGAGCCCCAACCGTTCTGATGGGCCCTGCTCTGTGCATGACACGGGGCGGTGCCCCAACTCCCCAATCGGCCCTGCTCTGAGCCCGACCAGGGGCTGCACCTAGGGATTGGGCCTACCTTCTGCCACTCGGTCTTTAAGCCAGCAGGTCGTTATCTCCCGAGGTGTCCCAGACTGCGAGAGGGCACAGGCCGGGCTGAGGGACCCCCTCTCCCCCCCCCCCCAGTGCACAAATTTTGTGCACCAGGCCTCTAGTATATATATATTTTAAATATATTTTTATTGATTTCAGAGAGGAAGGGAGAGGGAGAGAGAGATAGAAACATCAATGATGACCAAGAATCATTGATTGCCTGCCTCCTGCACGCCCCACACTAGGGATTGAGCCCACAACCCTAACATGTGTCCTGACAGGGAATTCAACCATGACCTCCTGGTTCATAGGTCGACACTCAACCACTGAGCCAAGCTGGCTGGGATGAATTATATTTTAAAAGAATTCCTGACAACTGAGTCAGGTCGAAGCCAAAAGGAAGAGAATTATGTAAAATAACCATGACAGTGTTCCAGAGAGTTGTGCTGATGTATGGGTAACAGGAAACGGTTAAATTCTGGGTGTATTAGAAAAATAGAGCACATAGGACTTGAGGAATTCAATGTGGAAATTGAGAAAAAGAGAGGACTTACGAATGATTTCAAGTATTTTGGTCTGAGTGACTGGTAAAAAGAATTGTTATTACCTGAGACAGTTAAAACAGGAAAAGAAAAAGGCTGGTGGAAGAAATCGAGAATTTGGTTCTAGACTTGTGAAGTTTCAGATGCTAATTAGTTACCCAGAGGGACAAGGAAATGATGGTGTTGGCTGTGAATACTCCTAAGGTGTTAAAATGTGCATATATTTTCCCAGTGACTCCTGGTCCTTATCCCTATTTGATCACTGCTGTCCCTTTTGGATTTACTTATTGTTCGATTGCTTCCCACCATTTTCTCTCTGTCCACTCATGTGTCTACTTCCTCCTGACTGATACTTTCATCTCCATCTCTTTAGTTTGTTCTACAATGGCAGACTTAGAGAAGGCTGACATTTAAATAGGCTCAAGGTCCCAACCATGAATTAATTTAAAACAATTGAAAACATTTACTCTCATGTCTCAAAAGCATTGAAAGGGATCTGTTCATATCCTACGGCAATGTCACTCAGAAACTTCACTGCCCAATTCTCTAGTAACACCAGCCTGAGAATCATCACAAACCAAACCCCAAACCTCTGCCTCCCGACCCAACCTTGAGGAGTTATTATTTCCTCTCCTCCCCATCTGTCAGAAAAGTTTGTGATTTTTTTCAACATAGTCTTTTTAGTTAAATTCCCTTACAAATTGTGTAATACTTACCAAAAAGTAGTGGCTCTGTAAATTCTTTCCTCAGTGAGTAGTAAGAGGGAAAGGGGTGATGTGTTTATGAAAAGGCTTTGGGGTAGGAGAAAGAGAGAAAAAAAATAGGTCAGGTCTTGCTATATATGTGATAATGAAAATAAACTGTTTTCAATGCAGCACTGCTGACTAGTCACGTGTGTGATCAGGCAAGTCAACTGGTCCAAGTCCCACATTTTATGTTGCAGGGTCAGAGGCACTGACTGATTTAACCTGTTTATACTCAGACTTTAACAATAACTACCTGAAGGTAGTATTGTGATGATTTTTTAGTGAACATCTTATTTATTATACAAAGATTATCTGTAATGTATATAATGTTTCTAAAAATGTGGAAGCAATTGTATGTACAACATTTTTATTCTCAATCTCTTTTCTATCTCATTTCTTCATTTGAATATACTTCTGTTGACTGAAGTGCGTAATATTAGCCAGATCAAACTTATTCTACTTCTTTTCTGATAGTGTGTTGTATTAGAATGGAGGGAAAATTGCTACATGATGCAGTCCATACAAAATCAATGAGTTACATCCATAGTAACTATTACCCACCTCAAATATGAGCTTTTTGTGTCAAAAAATGTATTTTTCAAGCTTTCAGTGCACTATCATTGAATTAGAGTAGGATGTAATGCTGTATGATATCTTAAAACATAATCTTTTATTTTTATTGAAATCTAAGTTTGTTTTATAATCAGAAAGTCCTGCTCTTCTGGTCTGTCACATGTGTACTACTATTTTAAGGAAATGTATGAGCTTTTGTCACTACAACATAAAGTGTTTTACCCTATTCTTTACAACAAACAGAACTTTTTGTCAGTTATCTTCATTTTCACCATAAGATTGATAAGGGCGTTTCTAATTCATTGGGCACAGCATTTCACTACATAAAATCTGCAGTTTAATATAAGTATTAGGTATAGGTTCCATTATATTTTTGCAGAGTTGTAAATGTCTGAAGCATTTGTTAAATTTTATAGCTGATCTTATTCAAAGTAGTCCCTTTGGTTGGGGATTTTGTATCTAGATATTACCACCATTCATATCCAATTTCACACAGACATGCATATTAGTTTCTAGGCAAAGACAGAACAGGCCCCATTTTTCCATCCCTTTTTAAAATGATATAACTAACTTTGCAATTATTTTAACTACTATTTTTGTAGATGGAGGTGTTTATATAAATGTGAATTATAAATTTCATATTTCCTTAGATGATTCAGAAATTATCACAGATAAAACATAGACCCACAGGTTATAGTCACATATATATGCTCATGTATATTTCATTTTAGTAAAATTATATACTCTACTAATCTCACGTCCCTTTACAATACCAAGCATGCTGTTCTCCAGAAACTTGGAGAGAATTGGATCATTTCCTTACTTCCTGCTATAGATGAAGTCCATAATTAACAGATAACCATGTTCATTCTCTAATCTTTCCTCAATGCACTTGACTGCTTTTTTTTTTTGTCATGAAAACTTTTAAGATATACTCTCATAGCAACTTTCAAATATCCAATACAGTATTATTGATCAGCACGGGAGCTTTGACCTGCTCTGTCTCTGACCTGGGCCGGTTCACCCCTCCTTAGGCAACCTGGTGGCCCCCCGCTCCCGGGAGGTCACCATATTGATGCCAAACTTAGTGCGGACACCCGATCGGCATAGTGCACTACAGCCCAGAACTCCTGGGCTCAAGCGATCCTCCAGCCTCAGCCTCCCAAGTAGCTGGGACTACAGGAGCACGCCACCATGCCCGGCAATACAGTATTATTAATTATAATCACCATGTTGTACATTATATACTTATGACTTATCCCATATAATAAAAAGCTAATATGCAAATAGACCGAACGGTGGAACATCTGGACCAACTGGTTGCTATGATGTGCCCGCCCCTCCCACCCCTGAGGGCTTCTCCACCTCCCCCTGCTCCTGAGGGGCAATTGGGGGAGCAGCCGCCACTTGCACTCGCTGCTGGCACCGTCAGTGCGTGTGAGTAGCAGTGGGAGCAGGGCTGCCAGCAGACAGGGACCTGGGGCCAGGCAGGGGCCCAGAGGATGGGCCGAGACCTGCCCCTGTGCCTACCGCAACCTCGCAGCCCACAGTTCCTTTCAAGGTGCATGAATTCATGCACTGGGGCACTAGTTTATTTTATAACTGAATGCCTATACCCTTTGACTGCCTTTACCCATTGAGTTATTTTGTATGTTGCTCACCCCATATTACCACATTGAAAAAGAGGTTAGAGCTAATTCTAATATTAACCTGTTTATTTTTCTGTTTTTGGATAATCAGTAATCACTATCTATTAATATACCTCCATGAATAATACAATATTGAATACTAAGAAATTATAAAATTAAATTTAGTTTCCCAGTAATGATAAAACAATAAATATGTCCATAATTTTATATCATTTCCATTTTTTATTTTACTTAAACTCTAAAACAACCTTGTGAACTAAAGGATTATAAAATTTAATATTCTTAATATTTAATTTGATTTATGTTTTCAAATTGCCTTTTTAGCAGCTTTTCTAAGACTTGTACTTAAGCATATGATGGAGTAGCTTGTGGGAGAACAACACTGAATAAAAGACATTTGGAGAACAGTTGAAGCAACTAGGATTTTAGGGGCTAGTATTACAGAATGGGGGTAAGAGCGAATCCATAGTTGAGGTCAGTTAACTGTTTGAGCCACTGTTCCCTGAGAATGTTTGACATCACTAGGTTAGGGCATGGGCCTAAGAACCAAGATCTTTCCTTGGCAGAAGGCCACCACTAGTAGATAAAAAATCCAGGTTCATGTGGCTGAAAAATCAGAACTGCAAGCTTGAGATGAAAACATCCTGGTGATAAGGGAATGTTGAAAAACTGAACCTCATGAATTCTGCTATATACTTAAGACATTTGCCAAATTTAGAAGATATTTGAGTTGAGTCCTAAAATGCTTCTTGGAAGACACAATTTATGGCAGTCTCTCCATGCTAAGAAATCAAGAGTTAGAATTTGGGGACTTACAGGGAAAGATGCCATCATGAACACACCAGGCTTTAGGTTCTCAAATGAAAAAATGAAAAGCTATGTTCTGGGAGTAAGGCAAACATAGCCCCTTCTCAAATATGTCCCTTATTCAAGTAAAGTGATAAATCCAACTTAATTAGCCTTGCAAAAGAAAGGATAAGTGTTCATTGGAGGAAGGTTGCTTCACCTTTTTTATACAAAATTTTCTGCATTAAATAAAACATATATAGTCAATTCATGAGACTGGGCAATAAGACCAAAAGCTAAAGGAAAAACACATACAACATAGCTGAAACAGATATTATGGTGAACAAGCAAGACCTCTCAAAGGACTATAATAATATGTTAAAAGTGAAGATTAAGAACATAGACAAAAAGATAAAGGTATTCATCAGAGATTTAGCATATAATATAAAAAATGAAATGGAACTTAATAAGTGAAAATAATAATCGACAATTAATAAATGGGAGCCTGGGCCTGGTGGCTCAGTTGTTTGGAGCGTCTTCCTGTAAATCAAAAGGTTGCGGGTTTGATTGCCAGTCAGGACGCATATGGGAGGCAACAGATTTATATTTTTCTCTTCTCTCTCTCTCTCTCTCTCTCTTTCCTTCCTTTCTAAATTCTATTTAAAAAAAATCCTTGGGTAAGGATTTTAAAAATAAACAAATAAATTGGATTAAACAAAGATTAGATAGGACAGGATTAATGAACTGGAAATAGGGTAATAGAAAACATAAACTGAAATGCATAGCAAAAATAAAAAAAAAATACAAAACATTATAAAAGGCACATAAAGCAAATGAAAATATCTAACATAATAATAATTGGAGTCATAGGAGATAAGAAAGAAAGTAGGAAAGAAGCAATATTTAATATAATAATGACTGGAATTTCAAAATTGGGAAAGACATTAACCCCTAGATCGAGGAAGTTCTAAGAACCCTAATAATAATTATAAAAACAACAGATTAGCATATCCAAGTTAAATTTGAAAATGAAAGACTTAGAGAAAAATCCTAAAAGGAAAATTATACGTAATATTTGCAAATGAGCAGCAAGAAGTCAGCAAGCAAACATAATAAGGGCTAGGACACAGTGGAGTGATATACTTAAATAGCTAGTCAAAAATAGAAGCCAAACTAGAATTATATATCCAATGGGGGTAAAAATCCTTCAAGGATGAAGGTAAAAATAAGGAGGTTTAGTCCTAGCCGTTTTTACTCAGTTGATATAGTGTCAACCTGCGGACTGAAGGGTTCTGGGTTCGATACCGGTCAAGGGCATGTGCCCAGGTTGTGGGCTCGGTTCCCAAAAGGGGGTGTGCAGGAGGCAACAGATCAATGATTCTCTCTCATCATTGATGTTTCTGTCTCTTTCTCCCTCTCCCTTCCTCTCTGAAATCAATTAAAATATTTTCAAAAAATAAGGAGGTATATATAGCATAAAAACAGAGTTCATCACTAGGGAACGTGATAAAATATCATGCTTATTTTACAATATTGAAAAATTGGGTTAAAAAAATGAAGAAAACTACCACCAGCAGGTTACAGTTGGAACACTATAACCTACCAATTTCCCCCTTAAAAGAGAATTAGTTTTTAGCCATTCAGCAATAAGTAACATTATTTTTATATATGTGTGTGCATATGTGTGTGTAAAGGTTTATGTGTCTGTTCCTGCTTATGATTTTTAGCATATTTGAAAGATAATATAATCTATTCATTCTTTTACCTTTGGTATTTCCAATATTTGTCTCCCTTCTCTATTTATGGAATTTATATTCAGTTTCCAATGGCAAGCTCAAAGATTATGTTTCTTACTAAATTTTATTCAATAAAAGAGATCAACCATAATTTCAGTTACCACATCTTTTCTAATAACTACCAAATCTTATTTCAACTACAGACTCATTTTCAGTTGCCTTCTGAAGATTTCTACTGAATGTCTGGAACATTAGAAATTTTGGTGAGTGAACAGCAACTATTTTAACCTCCATAAACTCCAAACTACTAGTAAATACTATACTTCCAACCAAATTTTCCATAACCACCTTGGGTCATGGAAGTCAGTTCACCCAATTACAACCACAAGAAGTTTCAGTAACAGTTGATTCTTCCCTTTACTCACATTTTTTGAGGCATAGGATATTGTCAATCTCACTATTAAAATATCTCCTAAAATACTTGGCTTTGTCTATTGCTACTGCCTTAGTGCTTCCAATTACTGAATTAATTTATAGCATTTGTAAGTTGTTTGTACTATGTTCCCTTTGCCATCACTAATTTGATTTCAAATTTCTTGAGGATAGTGACTATGCTTTTTGTCTTTTCATCTGCTCTTTGCTTATAGTAAATATTTTTATTAACTTTATTAGTAGGATCATTGAGATAATGATTGAATTATAATGCTTAAATATACAGTATGACCTATATTATGTGTAAGATATAAATCACAAATATTATATTTTGAGCTAAAGATATTTACATGTAGTCCCATAGATATTACTGTCTGTCTTCAGTTGTTCCTGTATCTTAAACACATCTTCCACCCCTAGAAGACAAAAGTTGTAAACATTGCCTACAAATGTTTGACAGGAAATTGGCTTAGTTTTGTAAGCTATTTTCTTTTTCAAAAATGGTTCAGATAATATGACATCTTTTAACCTATTTTACACACATAAATCTTAGACTGCTTTATGTGACTTGAGCCATTTTCTTTTAACTCAGTTTTTTTAAAGAACATCCCATCCAAGATATTGATCTACATTAAGTTGCTAAGTCAATATTAAGATGAATAATTTTTGGTATTATTAAGCTTAAATGAATTATATTAGACCATTAGCAACAACAGGGTTAAATATAAATTACATAAGCAATGAGCTGGAGGAATATTTCTATCTCTTTTCTGTTTTCTATTTTATAAATACAACAGCTTAGCATATATATTGGATTTCCAAAGAATGGTGAACATTCTAAATACTTGCTCACTTTCAACTCAGGTTCTTAGAAGAATATTGTGAGTTTAAGTGCGTAACGTGGAGTGCATAACTCAAGTTAGCTTTAACAGAGGAAAGTGACAACATAGAGTCAACTTTATTGATGTGTACACTGTGTAGGAAATCACAGAGGAGATTTCATCTTTGAAGTTTGTTTTAAAAACCTACTGTGTTTACAGCTTGGATAATAGACTTGTCAGTTTATTAATGATGAGTGACCCATGTCACCACACATGGAAAAACAAAATTGACATATATGTTAGTGGTAAACAATCATGAAACAAAACAAATGTCAATACTTAAATTTTTAAGAGATAATTAAAGCTCTTGAGATACTAATTATGAAAAGTGAGCATGGCAAGGTGAATGTATGTTGACAGAAAATATTAATATTGATAAAGATATGTATAAAGTCTTTTTTGTACAATATATACGCCTGTCACTTTTTGGAGATCATATGTAGTTATGAACTGTGCATAAATGTGAGACTTGTCTACTCATCTTATTGCAAGCAACATATGGTTAATACTTTTAACTTAATCTTTAAGTATTTTTAATTTGAGTGCATCCTATTTAGGATTTTTTTAGATTAAAAACACACACACATAAAAACCTCATGGGATATTTTTTCTGTTTGGCTTCAACAAGGCATCAGAAAGGTGTTAATACCTGGAGAACATAAAGGAGAGAAAGTTAGCTAAAATAACTTAAAAGATTCCTTAATTTTTGCTTGTAAATTATCTGCTAATAAATAATAAGCTTCAGAATTGTAACGTTAGGAAATCATAGGAAAGATGGAAACTGCCAGAAATATCTAAGTAACTGGAATGAGCCACTTAGCAGCATGGATTACAAAAGTGACATTTAGGATGAATTTCTGAGGCATGACCTCAGCTAACCCTAGAGAAAAATATAAACATTATTTTGGTATCTACTCACATTCTGGCATTTCTATCTAAGAGTTCTTAACTGTAGATATTTTATCCGTATCCTATTATGCCATACTTATGATTTCCCATCTATTGCTGCTCAGATTTTAATTCAAATACAAGGTAACAACTTACAAACACATAGAATAAAAGTACAATAGTGAAATGACAGGAATTGAGGTTAACAATTAAAAAAACAAACAAAACAAAAAACATTGACAACCTAGGCAATTTGCACAGTCACTGTTGTAAGCAGAAGGTGTGCAACAGATATAGTCAAAAAAGTTATATATTTATGGTTGAAGAAAATCAAATGCATTTACTTGTTTTTCCTTCATGATTTATTCTTTCTGTTCCTTGGAATAAAAGGGTACATTCCACTGTATCCTGGTATCATCACTTTATCCCTACTGACTAGTAATGCAAGATAATTTTTTTAATATATCTTTATTGATTTCAGAGAGGAAGGATGAGGGAGAGAGAGATAGAAACATCAAAGATGAGAGAGAATCATTGATAGGCTGCCTCCTGCATGCCCCCTGCTGGGGATTGAGCCCACAACCCAGGCATATGCCCTTGACCAGAATAGAACCCACGACCCTTCAGTCCGCAGGCCGACATTCTATCCACTGAGCCAAGCCAGTTAGGGCAATGAAAGATAATTTTTACCTCATTTATTTTGCAGGATGAAATCAGAAGTGATTACATAAACAAACAAACAAAAACATAATTACATATAAATGGATGACTAGATAGACATACACACAGGCAGAAAGAGTAGTCAGTCATTTTTACATTTATTTATTCATCTGACTATTCTATGTCTGTCTGTCTGTCTCTCTGAAATACACACACACACACACACACACACACACCTCATATGTATACATAGAAGAAATAAATATTGAAGACCAGAAGTTCATTGCAATGGCAAGACAACATGTGCAACTTTTTAAGACATATATATTCCCTCTCAGGACTCACCCCATAAAAAAAAAAAATCAGTATTTTGGGGATCTGGGACAGGTCTTGATTATCTTTGATTATCTAGGACTAGAGGTCCAGTGCACAAATTCATGCACTGGAGTCCTTTGGCCTGGCCTGCGGGATCAAGCTAAAACCGGCTCTCTGACATCCGCCAAGGGGTCAGATTGCGAGAGGGTGGAGGCCAGGCCAAGGGACCCCACCAGTGCACAATCGGGGCCAGGGAAGGATGCAGGAGTTTGGCCATCCAGGGAGGGACTGCAGGAGAGCTCCAGGGCATGTCCAGCCCATCTTGCTCAGTCCCTATCGGCCAGACCTCAGCAGCAAGCTAACCTACCAGTCAGAGCATCTACTCCCTGGTGGTCAGTGCATATCATAGCAACTGATCAACCAGTCGACTGTCTGCCGCCTGGTGGTCAGTGCATGTCATAGCAAGTGGTTGACCGGCCTTAGCATATCATTAGCATATTATGCTTTGATTGGTTGAACGGATGACCAGACAACTGGACACTTAGCATATTAGGCTTTTATTATATAGGATTTCTTTTTTTACTAACTTTTATTTTATTAGTAATGGCACTGTACATGGTTTGAGTATAAACTACAATAAGATTATTTGCAGATAAATGAAGAAGCCTATACTTAACAAAAGTTTGACTATGAAATTCCTTTATAGGCATATACTCAGGTAAATTCTAATTGGTTAAATTGGGTAAAAACTTTGATTCATAAAGTTTTTTTTTAATCTGGGAAAGATGCAATACCTTTTTTTGTATGATATAGTTTTCCATTTTCACTTTTTTTCTAATGGAATACATATATAATTTGTTGGAGAGATTTGAATATGGCAGCATAGGTAAATGCCTGTACACTTTGTCTCTCACAACCACATCAAAATTACAACTAAAATACAGAAAAACCATTATCCAGAACCCCTGGAAAGCTGTCTGAATGAAAGTGCTACAACTAGAGAAGTAAAGAAGAAAGCACACTGAGACAGGTAGGAAGTGTGGAGGTGCAGAATGGGCTGGTCTGGCACCCACATGTGCTGCTTTTTTAATCGGGAGAGAGAACACCACTGTGGAGGCTGCCTGGAGGAGCAAGGGGGCCCAACCCCACACCAGAAGCCAATCCCAGGGTCTTAGAGCTGGGAAAATAAGTCCATAGAGGCAGTAAGAACTATGGGCTATAAAAACCAGTGCGGATTGGGGCTCAGTGACACAGAAACTGCTGGAGACCCAGGGGTTCCTCTTAAAAGGCTAGAACCATGAACTGAACTTTCAAAGTACTGCTTTCTCTGAGCTCCAGCACCAAGATGAGGGTCTAGGAAAAACAGACATATATGAGGAGGAACTGGATTGTCAGGCATTGGAGCAGGAACTCATAGGAGGCTTTCTCCCACATGGAGATGCTCACAAGGGATCATTGTTTTTATGCTGGGACCTCTCTGATCACAGGCCTGACTGGCAGCCATTTCTCTTTGCTCTGCCCTGGTGATTCCCTAATACCCCACCTCATTCAATTTACAACCCCACTCAAGCTGGGTGTAGTGGCTTTTGCATTTGAATGGCCTGTCCTTGCTTGGCTAAAATTTCTCAAACAAGCTGCAGCTGGATCAGGGAGCTCCAAACCTTTCAAAAAAAGGCCCAAGACCTGGCATCAGCACCAGCCTGTCTTGCTTCATAACTGGGCCTCATATGGGCACTTCGAAACCCGATACAAAGAGGAGGATTCTGCATATCTCTCTGTAGCTCCTGCTGGGTGGCCCCAGGCAGTGGCTGACTTTGCACCTCCCTAGAGACTCAAGAGCCAGTGTAGCCAGTGGTCACTGTCAGACCATACCAAATTACAACTCTACACACCCATAAGCAACACACTCAAGGGGCAGACTCAGTGAGCACCAAAGCCACACTGAAGCAAGTCCTGCTCCATAGGGGTGTCTCCTGCACAGTAGATCTCCCATTGTAGTCATAGCTGGTCCTCAAAGCCAATTGGTCTGGAGGTCAATTCCTCCCAGTGACACCAACAATAATAAAGTCTCAATTACAATAAGACTATGCTCACAGCCCACAAAGGATGCACCTAGAGCTCCCAGCTCAGGTGACTGGGGAGGCTGAGCCACTGGACCCTATAGAACACCTTCTACACAGGCCACTCTACCCACTAAGTAGACATAGCAGCTCTACCCAAACATAGAAACAAACACAGGGAAGCAGCAAAATGTGGAGATTAAAACAAACAAACAAACAAATAAACAACAAAAAAACAAACAAACAAAAAAAAACATGTCACAAATGAAAGAAATGGAAGAAAACAAACTACTGGTTATAGAGTTCAAAACAATGGTTATAAGTTTACTCAAGAATCTGCTAGAAACCTCCAAAAATTGGAAAAGAACCAGTTAGAAATTGACCATACACTGACTGAAAAAAGAATAATTTCAGGGATTCAACAGTAGAGTAGAGGATTCAGATAATCAAATCAATGATTTGAAATATGAAGAAGCAAAAAACACCCAACCAGAAGAGCAATAAGAAAAAAGAATCCAAAAATATGAAGATAGTGTAAGGAGCCTCTGGGACAACTTCAAGTGTACCAACATTCACATTATGGGGGTACCAGAAGAAGGGAGAGAGCAAGAAATTGTTTGAAGAAATAGTAACAGAAAACTTCTATCTGGTGAAAGAAATAGACTTACAAGTCTAAGAAGCATAGAGTCCCAAATAAGAGGAACCCAAAGAGGATCACACCAAGACACATCATAATCAAAATGCCAAGGGCTAAAGACAAAGAGAATCTTAAAAGCAGTAAGAGAAAAGCAGTAGTTACCTACAAAGAAGTACCCATTCGACTGTCAGCTGATTTCTCAACAGTAACTATGCAGGCCAGAAGGAAGTGGCAAGAAATATTCAAAGTGATGAACAGCAAGTACCTACAACCAAGATTACTCTACCCAGCAAAGCTATCATTCAGAATTGAAGGTCAGATAAAGAGCTTCACAGATAAGAAAAAGCTAAAGGAGCTCAGCACCACCAAACCAGTATTATATGAAATGATGAAGGGTATTCATTCTTTAAGAAGAGGAAGAGAAGAAAAAGAAAAAGATCAAAAATATGAATGACAAGATGGCAGCAAACGCATACCTATCAACAATTGAATCTAAAAATCAAAATAAATGAATAAGAACTCTAATGAACAGAATAAACTGGTGAATAAAATAGAATCAGAGGCATGGAAGTGGAACAGACTGACGATTCTCAGAGGGTAGGGGATGGGGGGGGGCTGGCAGAGATTAAAAAAAAAGATCTTATATGCATATATGCATTACCGATGGACACAGACAATAGAGTGGCAAAGGCCTGGGGAGGGTGGAGGAGGGCAATGGGAGTTAAAAAAGAGGGACATCTGTAATAATCTCAACAATAAAGATTTTTAAAAAAGACAAAGATCAGTATTGTGACAGCAAAGCAAGGGATGTGGCAGAAGAGAAACCTTGGATGCCAAAGAGGCAGAGCTATGACTTTAACTGCTAGACTCTTTGCCACAAAAGGTAAATGGCCATGTTCCCCTTGGCATGCATTTAAGTTATACCTTTAAAACTTCTCAAAATCTTTTCTACCCACTGGCTCAGTCATCTCCCTGCTTGGAACTTGTCCTTAGGAAATAAATAAAAGAAACATATGAAAATTATTAATTTGTCAATTGTGTCACTTCTCTGCTCAAAACTTTGCAACAACTGCACATTCTCTAAGTAAAAGCCTAAGTTAGTTTGTTGGCCAATGATACCTGACTTCCTTTTCTAAGAACCCCATGCCCTATGCTCATGATATTATCCCCACTTGCTCCTGTTCATTGAACTTGCCAAATATGTTTCTGCCTTAGGGTCCTTACTCTAGTTTTTTTTGTTTTGTTTTTTTCTGATTGTTTTGCCCCAGACATTTGCTTAACTAGAACCTCACTCCTAAGTATTGCTCAATTTCATTGTCTCATTGGGTTTATCCATCAACCTATATAACATTTTAACCTGCCCACACACTTCTGGCACTCCCCGAACCTTATATAGTCTGCTTTCTTTTTTCTTTAATCCATCAACTTCTTATATCCTGTGTGATTTACCTATTCAGCAATTTTATATTCATTGTCTATCTCTTACTAAAATGTAAAGCCCACTTAGTAAGGGATTTTAGTCAGATTTGTGCAAAAAGCCTAAAGTAGTGTATAGCACGGAGAATGAATTAATTTCTATTGTAAATTTTATTTAAAATAAATAGACCTCATTTATTTCAATACCTTATAGTACTTGCGAGAATATAAAATACATAGGTTAACATAAACTACTTTCTATTAAACACTTTTACCTGTTAACTCCTCAGAGCTCTATTTCACCATACTGCATTACACCATACCTATAATGTGATCATGAAGTTGACTGTGCTGGGCCATGCAGGCTCTACCAACCTTGGAATTATTGATCTTCATACCTTTCCTAAAAGTATCAATAAGCAATCGGCCAGTGTCTGTCTCTCTCATGATAGTTAATCATGAATCACCTTCAAAATGAGAACTTGATGAAGAATACTTCCAGGAGCAGCCAAATATCTTTTTTAAAAAATCTAAAATTAAACAATGTTGAAATAAGGAAATTGTATAATTTTACTGCTAACTCTTTCCAAGTAATATGGAGACGAGAGAGAGAGAGAGAGAGAGAGAGAGAGAGAGAGAGAGAGAGAGAGAGAGAGAGAGAGAGAGAGAGACCATGGTATGTGAAAAGAATAAATAATTATTGCTTTATTTGCCATGTGGCTCAGAATAATTAGGGTTACGAAAGAAAGCAAAAACCTACATACCATGATCCTTTAGCTACCCCTCTATCTGCAACCCTTCTAACATCAAGAATTGCATCTGTGAAAAGGAGAAGCTAGAACATGCCTTCCAGAAAGCAATTCAGGTATTAACTTACCACGTGGTTTAAACACATGTGACATGTAGAATAAGGCTGAGAAGAACATTGTGTGTAGGTGAGTGTCCTGCTAAACACATATATGGAAGCAGCAGAAGAAATTGAAGATCATGTGTAAGAGGGGAGATCAAAAAGCAAAAGAGAGAAGGACGAAGTACAGTCTTCTAGACTTGCTTCGCACTCTAAAAACTGATAACCTCGTGACTGTTTTTACCTATAGTCAGTTGCAAAATCTAGTTTGCATATTTCCGTGAACACCAAACCTAGCAAATGGTATTATTCCCCTACCATTTCCCCAGATGCAATCAATTAAGGCCTGATACAAGCTCCACACAGC
This sequence comes from Myotis myotis, assembly GCF_014108235.1. Classification (NCBI taxonomy): domain Eukaryota; kingdom Metazoa; phylum Chordata; class Mammalia; order Chiroptera; family Vespertilionidae; genus Myotis; species Myotis myotis. The sequence continues at coordinate 185,043,615 of NW_023416335.1, forward strand.
ATATAATGAATGAAAATCAAAATACATACATTACAGGAAATAAATCTCAAGAACATGTTATGAACAGGGGTTTCCCTACAAAGCTAATAGAATAGCCTCTGAACACATGGGTTAGGATAAACCAGAAGTAATTATAGAAAAACTGCAAAGAAACACTACTATTAAAATTTTAAAATTACATTAAAACTATAACGTAAAAAATATGCATACAGTGAATTATTGTGCATGAGGTCTTGGATTCTTTACAGTTAATTTTTATCAAGAGCTTAAGACCTTTTCTATAGTTTTGCTAAACCTACACAAGTGTACAAAGGACAACATTTAGCAAACTTCCATGGGAAAGAAGGATAGTAAACATGTTTTAAGTGAGCACATAAAGCAAGGTCTTTAGAGGATATGTGTTATCAGCAGTGCAAAATAGAAATTAATGTATTGCTCTTTATAGAAGTGAAAACCATTTACCACCCACCATGTCATTTTTGATACCGAATACACTTTGCCTTGTTCTTTTGACTCAAAAATAATTATCCCCAGTGTTTGTTACAGTAATAGAGATGAAAATAATTTGTTCTTATAGCATACTTCCCTCTTAAGAATTTAAGCACTTTAGAGCAAACTGTTCCACTCGTCTTCATAAGAACCCTGCCAAGTAGATAAATGGCCATAAAAGATGAATAAAGGAAAATAACCTGGAGACTTGGATCCTATTCATCTTCGTGTCTGAGCCAGAGAAATGGAGTCTGTATCACGACTATAGACAAAAATCTCCCAAATTCTAAATAGTTTTTTCCTTGATCTTTCAGGTAAATGGTGAACATTTGTATTGCTTCAAATTTTGGCCTGACTTAAATTGAGACATATTGCCAAATTTTCTATCTAATGGTATATTACTGAAAGAATAAAAATAACTTTTTTCAAAGGATTTTTGACACAGCTAGTAAAAGTGTCCATCCTTTAAAAATACAGGCTCATTTAATATGTATGTGTTTCTTAGTTATAGTAAGTTCCATGTGTTAATTGAGGCCAAGAATTAATAGATATATCAAGCTAATGATTTTTAGGAATATTCCATTTAAATATTTCCAAGGAACCCATATGTGTCATAAAATCCTTTATAGACAATGTCAAATTCTCTCTAGAATTAGCAAATGAAAGATGGTCAGGTTTTTTCCTTCTAAAAGAATAGTGAAGGATTAATTCCATTGACCCTAAAATGTGAGTTTGATTAATGTATTCTGAAGCATGAAAGCTAAGCTAAATTTTCTTGGGTTTGAAACAGTTAAGTTCAGTCACAATTTTCAAAACTTCTGGGAATATGTTCAAATATGAAGTAAATCTAAGATTTTGTTGAATCTGCTAAATCCTCTTAGTCTGTTTTAACCTGTGAGACATAGTAAGTCCTACTGTTTGCTACTTATAAATTAAAATAGAGAAATGATTCAGTCATCTAGCTGACTTATATTAAAGAATGTGAAAATAGGTGTTGAAATGTTTCGTTTTTGACATTTTACTCATTTTTGCAAAAACTAAAGTTATTTTCACACTGGCAAAATACAGTGTACTGTTTTTGCAAAATGCCACACACTGTTTTGCATATTTACACTGTTATAGCTCTCTTACAAAAGGACATTCATTATACCCATGCTGCCAACTCCATCAATTTCATTTGATGGTGAAAACAAACCTAGGGCTTATTGTGATGATATAGAATTGGGTACAACACATTCTAAATTGCCAAAGAAAAAGCAGTTGGAAAATATAGTAACACAAAAAGGACTACTTTCATTCTTTTTTTTTTTTTGTACAATTGATCGACTCTTTATTAACTACCCTTAAATTTTTATATCTTAACTTATTTGCCCTGTGCCCCTTCTTTATTTTCTATTGTATTTCTTTGTTTTAAATATATTTTATTATTTTTTTTACAGAGAGGAAGGGAGAGGGATAGAGAGTTAGAAACATCTATCAGCTGCCTCCTGCACACCTCCTACTGGGTATGTGCCCGCAACCAAGGTACATGCCCTTGACCGAAATCAAACCTGTGACCCTTCAGTCCACAGGCTGACACTCTATCCACTGAGCCAAACCAGTCAGGGCAATTGTATTGTATTTCAATTTTATTGTAGACATTGGCAACCAATTTCCAATACCATGTGAAAGAGGTACATAGGCAGATAAAAAAAAAAAAATTATATATATATATATATATATATATATATATATATATATATATATATACACACTAGAGGCCTGGTGCATGAAATTTATGCATGGAGATGGAGGGGTCACTCAGCCTGGCCGGTGGCCTCTTGCGATCCAAAACGCTTCGGAGGATGTCCAACTGCTGGTTTAAGCCCAATCCCTACAGTCACACATCTAGCAATCAGACATCCCTCTTTCAATCTGGGATCCCTCTCACAATCCGGGACTGCTCACCCCTAACCGCTCACCTGCCTGCTCACCCCTAACCATTCGCCTTCCTGGCTGCCTGCTCACCCTAACCTCACACCTGCCTGCCTGCTCACCCCTAACTGCTCGCCTGCTTGCCTGCTCAGTGCATGTCATAGTGAATAGTCGTTCCTGTCATTTTGCCTTAATGCTCATTTAAGCATATATATATGAAAGACTAAGTGACCAAACGACTGAAAGACCAGTCAATGTGACACGCACTGACCACCAGGAGTCAGATGCTCAACACAGGAACTGCCCCCTGGTGGTCAGTGCGCTCCCATAGCAAACCTCCTGTAGCTGGCCAACCTCCTGTGGTCACTACCCCAGCCAGCCAACCTCCCACAGCCCCTCCCCCCGGCCAGCCAACCTCCCATGGCCCCAATCGGCCCCAATCACCGGCCAGGATTAGGGACCCCACCCATGCACGAATTCATGTACTGAACCTCTAGTACATTTATGTATATACTAGAGGCCCAGTGCACAAAAATTTGTGTAATTGGGGGGGTCCTTCAGCCAGGCCTGTGCACTCTCGCAGTCTGGGACTCCTCGGGGGATGACCACCTGCTGACTTAGGCCCACTTCACGGGGGATTGAGCCTAAGCTGGCAGTCAGACATCCCTCTGGCAGGCCGGGAGCCCTCGAGGAATGCCCACTTGCCAGCGTGGGGCAGGCCTAAGCTCCAGTCGGACAACCTTAGTTCTGCTGAGGAGGCAGGAGAGGCTCCCACCACCACCGCTGTACTGGCAGCAATCAGCCTGGCTTGTGGCTGAGCAGAGCTCCTCCCATGTGAGAGCACCCTGACCACCAGAGGACAGCTCCTACATTGAGCGTCTGCCCCCTGGTGGTCAGTATGTGTCATAGTGACAAGTCATTCCCAGTCTTTCTGCTGTTAGGGTCAGTTTGCATATTACCCTTTTACTATATAGGATAGAGACCTGGTGCTCGGGTGAGGGCCGGCTGATTTGCCCTGAAGGGTGTCCCGGATCAGGGTGGGGGTCCCGCTTGGGTTCCTTGGCCAGCCTGGATTAGGGGATGATGGCTGTTTGCAGCTGGTCATACCCCCTTCAGGGTGGGGGTCCCCACTGGGGTGCCCGGCCAGTCTGGGTGAGGGGCTGAGGGCCGTTTTCAGGCTGGCAGGTGACTGAAGCTCCCAACCTCTCCTTTTTTTCTTTTTCTTTTATTCTGGGATTTATTTACCTTCTATGGCTGTCACTGGAACTAGAGCCGGCTTTAGCTCTGAGGCTCAGATCAAGCTCTGAGACCTCGGCTGCTGAAAGCAGGTATCTCAGTTTGTTTGGCTTCTATAATTGAAACACTGTTGCAGCTCCAGCTCTGAGGCCCGGCTGGCTGAAAGCAGGTTTCTGGGGTTTGTTTAGTTTCTATAATTGCAACATTGTTTCTTAGAGTGCAGCTCAGGGGCCGACAGCGGCAGGCGGGGAACCTTGGCTTCCTCCATCACTGGAGCAAGCAAGCCTCCTGTTCTCTTCAGCTGCCTGGCTGCCAGCCGCCATCTTGGTTGGCAGTTAATTTGCATATCGCCCTGATTAGCCGATGGGATGCGTGTCAGAGGCACGGTTAATTACCATGTTTGTCTATTATTAGATAGGATATATAGATATTCGTATATATGTACTTGCATCTACACTAATAAAAGAAAAAGATGCTAATTGACCATACCTTCGCTACGCCCACCAGTCGATCAGAGTGAAAATATTCAAATTAACCAAACCAAGATGGTGGTTAATTTGCATATATCGGCTGGGAGCGAAGACTGAAGACAACGTGGGAGCGAAGTGCTGCAGAAGGGAGCAAAGTAGAGGTGGCAGAGACAGGAACGGATCCAAGGTGGAGGAGCCAGGAGGCGGATAGAAACCATCCAGGTGGTGGAACGGGAGGGGGAACCCAGCTGGGCGGCAGAACGGGAGGGGAAACAAACCAGCAGTGTGGTGGAGCGGGAGCGAAACCTGCCTCAGTGGGCTTCGCTCTCTTCTCTGCTTCACTCCAGCTGCAGGAAGCCCTATTCTTGCAGGAATCTTCCTGCAACAGGCCTCTAGTATATATATATATATATATATATATATATAGAGAGAGAGAGAGAGAGAGAGAGAGAGAGAGAGAGAGAGAGAAAGGCAGAGTCAGATAAATGAAGGATGAATACAAATATGTGGTGGTGGGGCGTGGGAAGTAAGGGAGAGAGAGAATTGAGGGAGGTAGGGAGAAAAGGAAATAGCATGAAATTCAATCTGAGGAACAAAAGTAGAAAAAGGTATTGTTCTCTTATTTTATAATTAGGACAGTGAAACTCAATCGGATTAGCACAATGCTCCACATCACACACTGGATATGGTGGAGTCAGGTCTGTGTGCAGATTTGGAGAGCATGATGAACAGATTAATGTCTAAATCAGGGGTGGGCAAACTTTTTGACTGAAGGGCCACAATGGGCTCTTAAACTGGACCGGAGGGCCAGAACAAAAGCATGGATGGAGTGTTTGTGTGAACTAATATAAATTCAAAGTAAACATCATTACATAAAAGGGTACAGTTTTTTTTTTTTAGTTTTATTCATTTCAAACGGGCCGGATCCAGCCCGCGGGCCGTAGTTTGCCCACGGCTGGTCTAGATTGTTGTCTACATGGAATATGAATAGAGACCACTTAGCATGTAAGGACTGTAGATCAAACATTTGTTTCCCATACATTTGTAAGTCGTGGAAAAATAAAACAATATCAGGAAAGAGGAATCTCCAAATGAATGTAATGAACACAATAAGAAGCACCATGTACCTTTCAAATTTGAACATTGGTAGTCTATTTTTATTAAAAAAAAAGTTATATTACATCTAATTTATTTATTACATGTTGTTTCATTTAAGATGTAAATTTTTTCATCTGCTACCCAATCAAATTAACTAGAAAGAAAGTAAGCCTTTTCAGCAGTGTTTTTCTCTTCCAGCACCTGTAAAACCCTGTTTTAGACTTTTATAATCCCTTCTCCTCCTGTTGAGTCTAATTCATTGAGAACTCTTGCTGTGATCACACACACTGTGAGTCTCTCCACTGTCAAACACACAGTGTCCATTTCATTGCATGAGAAAGGGTTACAGACAGTCATAAGTGGGGAGAGCTTCAGACTATCACATAAGGCATAGGATTCCAGATTCCTGGATGAGATCATCAACTGTATAAAATGTGATGGATATTCCTATTCTTCCCCATAAAATAACAAACCTACCCAAGTAACAGTGCCACCCGCATATAGGTTTGCAAATACTGAAAATTGATGTAATTGACCTCATGTCATAGAAAGTCCAAAGAAAACTACTTTTCAGGTGACAACATAGTTTTTATGTCCTTAAGCATTTATTTCTAATTTCAATTATTATAAAGTAGCAAAATGTTTTTCTCTATTTGCAAATCTTAAAAATTATGTCAATATTTTTACTTTATATATTACAGTTGTGAGCTAGATACAATTTTTAGATTTTGAGATGATGTTTTTGATGATAACAGCTTAATGTTAATGGGATTTATGTAGACAGAAATAAGTTCTTATTTACTGTAGACAGAAATAAGTTCATATTTCATAAACAAATGTAAGGTGTCAATAATAGGTAAATTTATATGAGTTTATCTTTTCTATAGTCACTCTTTTTAGATGATAAACATATTTCCCTGTTACCAACAATTCATAAAAATGTTTGTACCGCAAAGATAAAATTAGGCAACAGTCTAGGGCAGTGGTTGGCAAACTGTGGCTCGCGAGCCACATGCGGCTCTTTGGCCCCTGGAGTGTGGCTCTTCCACAAAATACCGACTTCTGAACATGGGCCACGAAGTTTCAATCGCACTGTACGTGCGTGCCGGCACGTGGTATTTTGTGGAAGAGCCACACTCAAGGGGCCAAAGAGCCGCATGTGGCTCGCACGCCACAGTTTGCCGACCACTGGCTAGGGTGATGGATCCTGTGAGCTAACCATTAAGAAAAATAGACATTAGTTTATTATAAATGACTTCTGTATTACTTAATATGCAGCATGAAGATGTAAAAGCTTATCAATAAAAGCAGGTTAGTTTCCATTTAAAAAGTAAATTATAATCTTAACTCTTTAAAAAAATGTTTTTTTTAGTTCCAAAGATTGAAGATCTAATAGGAGTTTGTGCTTAAAAATATGAAAAAGAAGCACAATAAAAATATATAAAAATGAAAGGACTGCCGCAAAGTCAAAGGCTTTGGGAAGTCTGGTGTGTGTTTACAGACAAAGCTTTATGGCAAGTGAGAGGAACACTAACTGGTAAATATGGTGTTCTTTGCAGAAGGCCTTATTGTCACTGAACAGCTGAACGGCAAATGCAAAAGGTTTATGTGCTCATCACATCGTGGCACTGATGAAAATCAACACTTCAAAGAGCCAGAACCATTGTTCTCTGAAGTTACCCTGCTCAGACCATCATTCAAGCAAGAGAAATGAAACAGATTAAGGGATTCAGCGATTTCCAACATCAGTCAATTCCAAAGATGGTGTCTGCTCTCACAAAGACCCGGGCGTCCTCTGAGCCAGAGCATCGCCTGTGCTCGCAGCGCCACAATGCTGCCCTGGGCTGTGGCTCCGAGATAAGAATTCTGGTGAATAAGAACAGTACTAGGACAGGCACAAATGAGATTACAGCACAGAGGCCCAGGTTGTGCCAAAACTCAGGCTGACGTTTTTGTCTTCGGCTGTCACAGACGGGATGGCTTAACACATGCACACCACATCGCCTTTTGAAAAGGGAAAATTGTGAAAAGGGAAAAATGGTTTTCGAGGACAAAATGTTTTAAAACGACAGAGAATTTGGACTTCGAGTAAAAAACCGGAGGACTAAACCTATTACAAAACTGGCACATCGCGGTTCAGGATCTTGGCAAGACGTAGGTATAACAGATTTCATGTAGGGGACAGGATCCAAAAACTACTCCTCCCTAATTGTGAACTGAATTCTCTCCTCTTTGGGGGGAAAAAAAATCGAATAAGAAATAAAAATAACTTTATTTTTTGTATTATATGGAAATCTGAAAGGAGTCAGCTCAGCAGGATAAATTACCAACTGGAAAATTTGGAAGGAAAGGCAGGTCTGGGATTTCAGGCTCCACGCTGGGGGACACTGAATTTGTCACAGAGGTTAGCTGTGTCTGGAAAGGGGAGCCAGCCCTCCTGTATAAGAGTGCCCCCTGGTGGGTGGTTGGCCAGAGAACACTGGCAGTGTCTGCTGTGGCAGCTGCTCATTTAAACTTCTAAGTGGAAAGCAAGTCATATCTGAGAGGAGAGACAGGGAGAAGGGGGGAAACAAGAGGGATACTTTGCAAGGAGGGAAGTTAGGGGTGGGAATGTTCTTTAATTCTTTTGTTAAGGTAAAAAAAAATAAAGATGATTACAGAGAATAATGGGATGACACTGTGACTAAATTTTATCCCAAGACATTACATCACAAGTAATGCCAATATGTTTGTAACCGTGACTCTTTTTTTGGCATTAATTGAGCCTCTGAATTTTTGGAGTGCAAGCGAAACATTACGTCCAGGTGATTCAGAGGGAGAGTATGTATTTTTATTAAAAAAAAAAAAGATGGTAATATGATTTCATTTCTCTCAATGATGCAAATAAGATCTGAAAACTTCCTCACCCTTCTCCATAATCAAGGCTAGGAGGGTGCTGAAAATTAACAGAATTCTGAGATGAGTACAACTATCATGAAAAAAACCTGTGTCTGAAGCTGTACCGGATGCAAAAAGGTGACCGAGAAGGAAAACAAAAATTTCAGGGTGTGAGCTTACTGACGCCCTCTGCAAGCTGGTCCTGTGGTTTTCGTTTTTAGCAGTTATGTAATTTTAATGATAATAATCGTGTCAAAAGAAATGTATGTAGCGCTGTGCTGAGCTGGAGTATTAGCAAACGCCAGCAGAGTGTGAGTCAGATTTGTTGTAATCTTTGCAGCGAGGATACACTGGGGTTCTGAAAGGTTAATGAACCACTTGTGGTAGACCTTTCCTTCACATTTTAACTCTGTTTTATTCCTGATAGAACCATTAACTTCTACACTAACCTTTCTACTTGTTACTATTACACACATTCTCCCCACTAAAGCTCTCTATTGATTTTTGCCAGTGAGGTTTTATAAAATGTAGCTTTAAACACATGGTTTCTGCGATTGTGTTAGCATCAGCCACTGTGTGTAAAGACAAAGATTAATTCTCCAGTTTAAATTTTTTTTTATATTGTCATTCAAGTACTCTTTTGCAATGATTGTTTTTTTAGGAGGACACTTCTCTAAAGCTTTCACGTTGTGCTTTTTAAATTGTTTGGTAAATACAATTCTCTTGAATTTCTTAGTTTTAAATAATAGGCTTAGCCTAAATATGCTAGAAAGTATATGACTTTATTTTTTTGTTGTTGTTAAATATGAGTTTCCCATCATTTTCAGTTATTAGACATGTGTGTATGTTGGAATGGGAGACTAAGAGCAAGAGAGGAAAACGGTGTATATAGACATACAATAGTTGTATCATGTGAATCTTTATTTAGAAGCCTACCTAAGTTGGTAAAATGACCACATGGGATTCTTAAACAAAAATATTTAAGACTGAATATGGCTGTCAAAATTTTGTCAAAAATACAAATTGAGTATGCTTTAAGTAAGAATACTCTGAACCTTGCCATTTTAGTCTGAATTTCCTACTATGCTTTGAAGATTTTAAGTTGGTTTTATTATTTTTTTCTAATTTTTGAATATCACTTTCTAAAATCAATATCCTTCTTTAAAAATCCATTCAGGCTATTATTTGTTTAGTGCAAAGATACTATTTTCTAATTTAGAAGAGTAGTGACATATCAAAATAATAAGTAAGAAGAAACATATAGTTGACCCTTGACCAATGTGGTTTGAACTACTAGTATACGGGTCCACCTCTACTGGATTTTTTTTCCCCAATAAATACCTGTACAGTTTTCTATCTGTGGTTGGGAATCCATGTATGCAGAGAGCTGACTGTATACATTGATCTTTGCCTTTTTTATTTTTTATTTTTTAATCCTCACCCGAGGATATTTTCCCATTGATTTTTTTTAAAGAAAACTTTTTATTTTTTATTTATTCATTTATTTATTTATTTTTATTGCTTCAAGTATTACAAAGGGTATTACATATGTGTCCTTTTTTTCCCCCCACCCTTGACAGTCCCCTAGCCTCCCCTATCCCCCAGTGTCTTATGTCCATTGGTTATTCTTATATGCATGCATACAAGTCCTTTGGTTGATCTCTTACCCCCCTCCCTCCTAGAGAGTGGAAGAGAGAGGGAAAGAGAGAGAAATATTGATGTGAGAGAAACACATTGGTTGGTTGCCTACTACACCAGAGCCCAGGCTTGGGCCGGAGAGGGGTCTTCAACTGAGGTATGTGCCCTTGACCTGAATAGAACCCAAGACCCTTCGGTCTACAGGCCGATGCTCTATCCACTGAGCCAAACTGCCTACGGCGCCATTTTATTCTGAGATTTGAGCATCTGTGGATTTTTCTCACACCCTAAAATAAATTCTAGTATCAATAGAAATTAGGTAGCGTGTTAAAAAGGAACATAATTTGCCGGGAGCCGGTCCATGCTTGATGTTTCAAGGGACCTGGCTTATATGGCATACTGTTCTTAATATGTTTGCTCACCTTCTTGGCACTATGTGTTTTAACCAAGGTCTCTGAGAAAGGTTGTTTCCCCAGGTAGGGATTTTCCCCTGGAGTTAGGGAGGGAATAAAACCTCTTAACTAGTGCCAGGTGGGTAATTAATCACTTTAACTACGAACAATCATGCTTAAGCTACATAATCTTTACTCCCTGGAATGGAGATAAGAAACGCCCTAACCTTTGTAATAGAGATTGATAGGATTGAATCAACTGGTATAAATACAGATGTAAGAAGACAGAATGAAGAGAGACAGAACCTAGGCACAGAACCTACACAGAACGTTCTCTAGAGACAGAAGAACTTCGCTGGAGAGAACATGGCAAAAGATCCTGGACAGAAACTGGCCTCAGAACCTAGAGACAGAACCTAGCGAGAGAACATGGCAAAAGATCCTGGACTGAACCTGACTACAGAAATTGGTAAGAGAAACTGACTAGAACCTGGTAACTGAACCTGGCTGGAGAACCTAGCGAGGGAACTTGGCTACAGAACCTGGCTGGAGAACCTGGAGAACCTGGCAAGACAACATGGACACAGAACCTGGCTGGAGATCCAGACCAGAACTTGGCTGAAGATCCTGGCTAGAGATCCTGGATAGGCTGCTGATCAACTGAACACTGTCTCCATGTCCTTCCTTCTTCGCCGACTCCGTCTACACCTTTGGGAACCCCTGGACCTGCTGGGGCAGGACCCCAGCAATAACCCTTTTACTTAATTTTCATTACAATCTATGTCTATGATCAAAATCTGAGAATATTTGCTAAAAGATCATTCATAGTTATTCATAGTAGAATGGAGGACAAGAAAGATGGTAGGAATGAATAAAATGGTTAAGGTGATTCCTATGGTTGTGCACAAATTAATTACAAGTTTTACTAAAGTTTATTGTAGATCAAATAAACTTGAAAATATTCAGCAAAACAATTTGGAAAATTGCCCAGGACATATGTTATAATGACCCCAAAGAAATATTCTGTTCTTTGATAAGTAATAAACCACTGTAACTAAGTTCTTAAACATTACCCATAAAAAAATAATTTATCATAGCAATCTCATAGTTTAGTCCAGGCATTCAGATCTTATTTAAATAAAATTTGAGTGGTGAGTAACAGGAAGTGTGAGTCAATCAAAATCTAGTTTTGATCACTTCATGGATAAGTACTATTCAAACTATAATCTAAAATATTCATATAAACATTTATTCAGGATCACTATGTGCCAGGTGTACTGTATTAGGTATTGATGATATACACAATTTCTGTCTTAAAAACATTGACAATGTTGAGAAAAAATGTTATACAAAAAAAACCTACACAAAAACCTAGCAGAAAACAGGCAGTATACGTGAAATTACTTAAAAATATAGTACAAAGTATCATTGAATTTCCATTTTTATGTAGGAAGTGATGGCAATAAGGTGTAGGAAATGAAATTTAATTTTAGTATGGTATACAGTTTAGAAATTTGATGTTTGTAGAATAATAAGAAAAAGTTACAAAACATATATGAGACCTTTAGAATAATGGAGAATTATATCATTGTCCAAATCAATAAGGAATATGAAAAATAAAAGCAACAGAATATAACCTAAATAGAATTTTCTGAACTCATATATCTTCAAAGTTTCCCCATGAGGTGCTAGCAGTTTGAAAGTACTTTTAGTGGAGTTAAAGTATATTAACTTTTCATAAAGAATCACCTATATGCTAGTAATCGCCAGTGAGAGATATTATACAATCCTTGCCATCTTGAATATATTTTAAGTAAAATATCTTGAAGAAATACTTATTGCCATTTTATGAAACTATTCTACTTGGGTCTGTATAGGAAAATTATCAAATGTTTAACATAACTCTGACCCCAAATTCCCATGACTGAAAGCCATAGTCTTTTCCAGGAAGAATTGTGCTTACTGGTGGTTCTCATTCATACAATTGTTCAATTTCTCTCTTCATTGCACTCAGATGGATAGTCAAAAATATTTACCTTTGATAGGAGTGTCTTCAATAAGATGCCACAATGGAGGTATTGGGTGGAAATATTTTGTTGGTAATACTGGTACCAAATAAATACGCACTTGAGGAAAAGCAAGCCCAAGCTACTTTTGCCACAGAAGAGAAATTGCAACCGAGATACATGTGATAGAAAGAGACAACATTATTTTAAAATGATTTTGATGGGTATCCACTTTAAATTTAGGAATAGATAAATTAGTAAATCAAGTTGAGTCTTTTAAATGCTTTTATATCAAATATTGAGGGTTTTTTTTCCCTATTCAGATTTCTTTTTCACTGAACATGAATTTGAATACCTTCAGTAATTTCAATCATATTTCCCCTCTTTTCTCAATTATTTTCTTAAACATGATTTACATGCTTTTGAAATTTCAGCTGCATTTTGTTCACCCACACATTGCACTAAAATTTAACTTTGAAAAAAATTACCTCCACATAAATATCATTGCTATAAAACAGGTGAGGGAAAGAGTGGTTAGTTATATTAAGCATTGTGGAAAGTCACTTGCTGTTTTAGAGGAATACACACATACATATGTGCACGCACACACGCATTCACACAGAGTTTTTCTATTATATTGGGAAGCTCGCAGGAAGATTACAAAATAACCTTAAATTGGTAAATGAGTCAAGTGGGCGGCATTATCAGCTAGTGCACATTGTCAAATTGCAATGCATTGGACTTTTACAACTGCACTTTAATTCTGCTTAAAGGAACTGTATTTTTTCTCCCGATTTGTAAACCCACAGTCTCCTTGAAAAATAAAACTCTGCTCTTGACATTTGCAGATTCCCTTTATCCCATTTCCATTAAAGACAAGTCTGACTTTGGGAGCACTAAGAATTTCAGAGAATTGAATTCCAGAGAGAAACTCCTCCTGGAATAAAGCCTGCCTATCCAGGAACACGGAGGACAGCTTTTTCTCACCCCCGCTAATGAAGAGCTAGACTAATGTCCCCTCTCGGGGGCTGCAGCAATACTCTCGTGGAACATTCATTTGCAGAAGCTGCTGAGGTAACTCCGAAGGCCCCCTTTCCCATAGCAAGTTGTCTACAAAGACAGTAAATTTAAGGGGTCATGATTATGGTGTCTCCCAAGGCACTGAGTAAAATGTTGTAAGTTCTCACACCCCATTTCAAACTCTCCTATGGATTGTTGATGGCAAGATGTGCATGTCTTGAAGAGGTCACCTCCAAGAAGTTTCTACAAAGCAGCTAATACACAGACTAGATAACTGTGGAAATAAAGGCACTTCTCTGAGACTCTCCTTTCTGGTACAATTAAAGTAGATAGTGTCAACTGTTTATTTCAATAAAATTAAGGGTGTAGGACCTCATGTTAAAGGTAAAGGCTAATAAATGAAACTACTAGTATAACCACTTTAAGGAAAATGAATGTAGGTTTTTCAAATAGACAATTTAGAATAGGGCCTTTCCTAATGGAAGAAGGAAGGGAGGAGGAAAGGAAGGAAGGAATAATAAATAAAACAGTAAACAGAAGTTTATATTACAGCTAATATGGCAAGAAAGAATGAAAACGTTTTGTGTCTGTATGCATTAGGGTGTGTGTGTTGTTGTTTTTTGTTATTTGATAGCGCTCTTGAATTTTTTTCTAATAACTGTATAATGGAACTAAAATATAAAGCAAGATCCCGTATAGGAGAGTAAGTTGAAGCAATCTCTATTGTTGGCTGCGAAGGGTTTCTTGTGTTGTGTTGTATTGTGTTGTCTGTTTGTTTGTTTGTTTTTCTCCCTACTGAGGACTCTGTCATCAACAGGAGGTCAATTTATGGTCTCCTTAAAATGAATAAATTCAAGAGTTTTTCTATCTTTTCTGTTATGTTTTTCTGAAAACCTGCCTCCGAATAGTGAGAACAAAACTTAATAAATGGACTTCAAGGATGATTTTTCTCTAAAAAGGATGTTTTATGCCAGAAGTGGATCTCTCACTGATACTCATTTTCTAGGGACCGGTTTGTGCCTCTGTGTAACACTAGCTCTTTTAATAGCCACAGGAAGGATTATTTAAAAATTGACTTTGAATGTGATTCATTTGCTACCAAGTGGTCTCTCACCTCTGCCTTCTCTTCCACTCACATCCACACTTTCCTTTCTAGTCCTTTGTTAGAAAATGAACTGCCCAGCAAAAGCATGTGAGGATACGGATTTCTTAATACCGCCATGCACACCGCGGCGTTCCCAGCACTGGGCCATTACTGCATCGCTGCTGTCCTGTGCTGGATGAGACAGGTGGCTACGAGGGGCCCCAGGGAAGGGCGCCCAGAGACACTTCCCTGGAAAGCAGAAAGCAATAGCCTTCATCATGTCTAGTGAAGGCTCCCTGCACTCAACTCCCAGAGATCGGCTGGTGGCTGGACATGGCGCTAACTTCTGTGACACTGAACACAAACTCAGCTCAGATAAAACTGCAAGAAAAACGTTTTCCTTATCTATCCGCTCAAAGTTACATTAGTGATAGTGTAAGACAAATATGTTACAGAGCTCATTGTAAGTACACATTTGAATTGGGCAAAATGTGTTTAGGTCTTGTTACTACTCCTCACCTCCTTTGTAAATAGCCAAGGCCCATTTACTCTTTCCTTCTCTCTAAAATTCTAGCATAAATACAAAGGAAGAAGTTTGTGCTATGACTTGAAGTACTTTTAAATCAGTGTTGAGATTCTTTCAGCTTCTCTGCGAGTTATAAATTAAAACGTCTTTGCTACTGGTAAAAGGAACTGCAAGCATCAATGAAGAGAGGAGGTGGAGTCTTTGGGATCACTACAATAGTTTACTCATAAATAAGAAACATTTTTCCCTCCACGTCTCCCATAGCAAGCCATTTACATAGAGAATACACTTGGCATTGTCACATTAAATATATTTATCCTACCCCAAAAGTTTCCCAAGGCTAATACTTAAAAAAGAAAAAAGATTGTATATATGATTGCTCAGATTTATAATAACAACATCCCTAATAATAAAAGTGTAATATGCTAATTTGACTGGACAGCTGAAAGTCCTTCTGGACGTCCTTCCTGACAAAGCCGCGGCGAGGGGGGGGGCCGAGGCAGAGGTGGTTAGGGGCGATCAGGCAGTCAGGCAGGTAAGTGGTTAGGGGCAATCAGGCAGGCCAACAGTTAGGAGTCGTGGTCCCAGATTGTGAGGGGGGTGTCCAACTCCCAGTGCAGGTCTGATCCCAGGCATCAGGCTTAAACTGGCAGTCAGACATCCCCCAAGGGGTCTCAGATTGTGAGAGAGTGCAAGCTGGGCTGAGGGACTCCCCACCCCCGCCCCCATGCATGAATTTCATGCACAGGACCTCTAGTATTTAATATTATTAGAAACTACAGAAATGTTTTCAATAATGGTAGACCTTGCGACACTCCACCTGCTGAGTATTAAAATGCTGCTTCCTCTATATCATTTGTAGATGATATAATTGCATTCATCCAAAGTCATAAATTTAAATAACACAATAAAAGTAAGAAACTAACAACTGAAATTAGCAAGGTCAAATGACACAAGGCCAGTATTACACAAATACATTTTATTCCTAAGCAAAATCTTTTTGGGGAAAAAAAAGTTAAAACCTTTACAAGAGTATCAGGAAGCATAAAACGCTAACTTAAAATACAAGCCAGATACATTTATAGAGAGAAAAATCACACGATATTGCTGATAGGGATATTAAAGAGCCTAAATAATTGAAGTTATATGGATTTTCATGCATGGAAAGATTCAAACTTTTTAACACATCAGTTCTCCCTCAGTTGATCTATGGATATAAACTTAACAAAGTTGTGCACTTTTGTGTAGAAATTAACAAACTGATTCTAATTTTATATGGCAGTGTGAATAATCTAGACTAGACAAACCAATCTTGAAATAGAATATTTGTGCCAGACTTACACTTTCTGATTTTCAAAGAATATAACGCTATGGTAATTAAGACACTGTGGTTTCATGATAATGTGTGTGTATATATATATATATATATTTGAATAGTTTCCAGATAGTCATACACAGATAAAGCCTATAATTTCAAATAAATAAGCCATTCAAATTCATCAGGCAAAGAAAAATCTGTTCAACAAATAGTGCTGAAAAATTATGAATGCCTTGTTGGAAAAAAAGTAAAATTTTTCTATTCATAAAAGTTAAATCAAAATGAATTCTAGTTCTGAATATAAGAACTAAAATAGCCCTAGACAAAACCATAAGCAAAACTCTACACAATTTTGGCCTAAAAAATATTTCTTAGATAACATGAAGTGTTACATAACATTTTCTAACCAAAAAGAAAAAAATGATTAATGGGACCTTTTAAAAATTAAGAACATGTTTACCACTCTGGCTGGTGTGGCTCAGTTGTTTGGGACATCGTTTCATACACTGAAAGGTAATGGTTTTGATTCCTGGTCAGTCACATACCCAGGTTGCAGTTCGACTCCTTATCCGGGCATGCAGGAGGCAACTGATTGATGATCACTCTCACATCAATTTCTCTCTCTCTCTCTCTCTCTCTCTCTCTCTCTCTCTCTCTCTCTCTCTCTCTTTCTCCCTCTTCTTTCCTCTCTTTCTAAAAATCAATAAAATCATGTACTTGGATGAGGATTAAGATAAAACAAAAACATGTTTATCAAAAGGCATTATAAAGAAAATAACACGGCAATGAATAGATTAAAGAAAATATTCTCAGTGCATATATTTGTCAAAGAACTTGCATTCATAATATCTAACTAACTACTATCACTAATAAGAAATCAAATATCTCCATATAAAATATTGGGTAAAATATTTGAATAAATGATTTATAAAATAAGATAAATGAATAGCCAATAAACATGTGAAAAATATCATCAGTGGTGAGGGAAATGTAAATTAAAATTATGGTACCATCTCACATATACTAGAAATGGCTAAGCTTTAAAAAAGACCGACTGTACCAATTGTTGGTGAGTATGTAGAGCAAATGACATTTTGATAGTCAGCAGATTGAGTGTAACTAGGTCCACCATTATTGAAAACATTTTTGTGGTTTTTTAATATTAAATATCTTGTTATACATCCAAACAATCATATATAATAAAAGCCTAATATGCCAAGTGTCTGGTCATCCAGTCTGCCATTCAACCAATCAAAGCCTAATATGCTAATGATATGCTAAGGCCGATCAACCACTCACTATGATGTGCACTGACCACCTGGGACAGATGCTCTGACTGGTAGGTTAGCTTGCTGCTGGAGTCTGGCTGATCGGGACTGAGCGAGATGGGCCAGACGCTCAATGCAGAAGCTGCCCCCTGGTGGTCAGTGAACTCCAAAGGGCGAGCTCCGCTCAGCCACAAGCCGGGCTGATGGCTGTGAGCCCAGTGGCAGTTGCAGGAGCCTCTCCCCCCTTCGCAGCAGTGCTAAGGATGTCCAACTGATGGCTTAGGCCCACTCCTCAAGCCATCAGTTGGACATCCACTGAGTACTCCTGGGCTGCCAGAAGGATGTCTGACTGCCAGCTTAGGCCCAATCTCCCAGAGAGCAGGCCTAAGCTGGCAGGTGGACATCCCCTGAGGGATCCCAGACTGTGAGAGGGCACAGGCCGGGCTGATGGACCCCCCCCCCCCCAACCAAGTGCATGAATTTTCGTGCACTGGGCCTCTAGTAAAACAATAAAAAGGAAGAACTCGCCGATACCGGTTTGGCTCAGTGGATAGAACATCGGCCTGCAGACTGAAAGGTCCCGGGTTCGATTCTGGTCAAGGGCATGTACCTTGGTTGTGGACATATCCCCAGTGGGAGATGTGCAGGAGGCAGCTGATCAATGTTTCTCTCTCATTGATGGTTCTGGCTCTCTATCTCTCTCCCTTCCTCTCTGTAAAAAAATCAATAAAATATATTTAACACATTGTTTGCGGGTAGTTTTATTACGCGCTAACAGGAGGTGCGGGCCATTTTTGCAGTTGAATAGATTGATTACCATTATACCTGGAAGTACATACATAATTCACCATTGTATGTGTTAGAGACCCAAATTTTGTCCTTTGGAATTCGTATATCTGCATGTTAGCATCCCTTTAGAGCAATAAAAAAGTATAAAAATAAACGTATTTATACGTTACCCGCATTCTACCGCTAGTCTATAAAAAACATATTAATACATGTCCCGCGCTCTACTACCAGTCAACATAAAACGTATGAATACGTTTCCCGCATACAATGTGTTAAAAAAAAAAAAAAAAAAAAAAAAAAGGGAAGAACTGAGGCCAGCTGGTATGGCTCAGTGGTTGAGTGTTGAATTATACACCATGAGGTCTCTGGTCTGATTCTGGGTCAGGGCACATGCACAAGATTGATGTTTCTTTCTCATTGATGTTTCTATCTCTCTCCCTTCCTCTCTCCAGAAACCAATAAAAGTATATTTTAATAAAAAAAAGAAACAACTGCCAAAACCGGTTTGGCTCAGTGGATGGAGCGTCGGCCTGCGGACTGAAGGGTCCCGGGTTCGATTCCGGTCAAGGGCATGTACCTGGGTTGCGGGCACGTCCCCAGTGGGGGATGTGCAGGAGGTGGCTGCTCGATGTTTCTCTCTCATCGATGTTTCTGACTCTCTATCTCTCTCTCTTCCTTTCTGTAAAAAAATCAATAAAATATTAAAAAAAAAAAAGAAACAACTGATACAAGCAAGAACATAGAGAATCTCAAAAACATATCTGCAAAATGGACATCTTAGTAAGTTTGCAAGTTAAATTAAGAAAATATTGATCATTCTCAGTTCAATATACACTACAGAGTGGATATGTATTACCATTTGAGCATGTCAGAATGGGGTACTGTCCTAAAATGATCCTTAACTGTTATTTGGTTCATCAATTCAGCATCAATTTTTCCAAAAATAACAGAAAGAAAAAATATATCAGAATCTGACAAAACATGTGAAAGAAAAGTTAAACTTTCTAGAATGGGGCTGAGTAGATGTAAAATGTATATAATTTGCTTTTGGACTTTAAATATTATCACACAAGTTTTATTTTTAAAAATAAAATGTAAACTTAATTTAATTCAGAAATTCAATTTTCTTCCAGTGTTGTTTTAATTATTATGAGGCTTATCTCAATCAGAGAATGTATATAGCTAAGAAACGGCTTGTTCTTAAAAAGCTCCGTGGCATAAAATTGCTCCACAACTTGTAAAATATTATCGTTTTTTTTCCTCCTTTTTTTTTTTTCAGTTTGGCTTGGGATTTTCTCGTCACTTTTGAATTATCTCTCTTGCTTCCCAAGATCTCCCAGCTTTTGACAATAAGAATGGGTTGTCCCCTGGGTAAAATTCAAAGAGAGCACATGACTTGACAATTTGAACTTACTCTGCCTTTCAACTTCTCCTTCCACCTTTCTCTTTTCAAAGAATCTCCAGGGACGCACAAATTTCACCTTCCCTATGTGAAGATGTGTTTGATGGAAAAAGAAAAAAACGTGTTTTTCACATATAGTTGGACATGTCCAAATTATACCAATGAAACTTGATGAGAAATGTAAAAAACAATGTTGAGATAAATCTTACTCTGTTTTATGTGGAAGAAAATTTATATGGCTACTATATCAAACTTCTCACTACTTCTTAATATCATTTTTGCAGCCTTAGAAATTAGTTGCTGCAGAAACTGAGAGATAACTCTGAGAGAAAATATTTCTCATCATCAACTTACTACTATTCATTTCCCTTTTCACTGGAAGCAAAACATAGTTCGGGTATCAAGCTCAATATTTTGTCCTAGCTCAAACTAAAAGTTGGAGAGTACTTATTGCATGAGGTAAACAATTGACTAATTCTCTAAGTTCTGGTTTTGGACTTGGACCTAATACACTAAAAAAAAAAAAAGAGTATAATGGAAGCATGTTTATATTACTTATCATTATAATCAATCTTCATCACCAGCTCAAAATTATTTGTTCTTACACTATCAGGTGCTATTTCCAGTGCTCTACACATGATTTTTCAAACATATTTTTATTAATATTAGAGAGGGAGGGAGAGAGAGATAGAAACATCAATGATGAGAGAGAATCATTGATTGGCTGCCTCCTGCATGCCCCCTACTTGGGATTGAGCCCACAACCTAGGCATGTGCCCTGGCCAGAAATAGAATCGTGACCTCCTGGTTCATAGGTCAACACTCAGCCACTGAACCACACTGGCTAGGCTCACTTAAACATTTTAGCACAGGCTACTATGTCTTCATCTACAGTAGCATCATTTGTCTTCTTCTGGCTTTACTTTATTATACAGTGTCTTTAAATCCATGGCTTACCTGCACGTTTAGTCATGATGCCTTTTTTTAATTTTAGCCCAGACAATATTTCCGAACTACAAATCTTCTATCAAACTATATAGCAAATATCTTCACCTGGGATATCATACTGTCCTCCCAACTAAAAATATTTCCCTTCTCCATATTTTTCTTGTTAACTTGGACAACATATATCAAGTCACTCAAACAAGAATTATATCCATCACCCTATATGCCTCTCTTGTAATTTTGACATTAATCATTTTTAAGTCCAATCAATTCAAATTAATATCATCTCTTTCACTTATCTTTGAGTTTCCATCCCTACTGCAAATGTTTTAAGCACATACTTATCCCTATACATCTTAAGAGCAACATTAACTATAGCTAAGTGGAAAAACACTAGATTCAAGTGTTCCAAAGCCTATTTTCATGCTGCCTAGATGTATGGCCTGGGAAAAGTTTCTTAGCCTCTATAAAAAGAGTATGGAAATTTTGTCAATATAATAAGGTGTGGGAAAAGCAAAAACAACATCAAGAAAATAAATGGATAGTAAACAGGAAACATCAAATGACATATTAAATGAGAGATCTGAGAGTAAACATGAAACATCAAATGAAAAGTCCAAATATATGAGTAAATAAAGCAAGCATGGAATATTAAATTTAGTTTTCAGTGATAAATTATGAGACTGAATTTAAAAATATTCTTATGTAAAAAAGACATGCCTAAAACAGAATGCAATGTAAAGGCATGTGAGAAATATACCATGAAATATCAATGATAGAAATGCCTATATATCAACATGAATACCATAATACAATCTTAAATCATAAGTGGAATTTAAAGTATTGGATCTCTTTCCTTTCTGTATCAATCAGTAATTTCTCTGGGGATTTATAGATAACCCAATTGAAAATATCTTATCTGAAGCAAAGAAAGCATTCATGTCTATAACTGGAAAGTTCAGTCATGGATTTGGCTTAGAGGTGGCTATATTCAGAGGCTTAAATGGTGGGTCATTCTTTCCATCTTTTGGCTCCATTTTTCTCTTCATGTTGCTTTAATTCAGCAGATAGATTATCTCCACATGGCAGAAAAGATATCCACTGTCAGTCCTATTTACAACCTGCCAGCTTACCAATTCTAGCAGGTAAAGAGGGAAAGAGACTTTTCTCTGCCTGAGCCCGCATAACAACCCTGGAACACACTCTGTTTGGACTTGCCAGGGGTATGTCTATGGATTATTCCTGACTGGGACACATGCCTAACTGTTTGACCATAAGTGAGATGAGGCAATGTGATTCACAGAACCACCTGAATCGTGTGGATTTGGCAATATGAAGCAGCACTTCAAAAGTAACGAGTAGTGAGCAAGGAAAAAAATGTACACATTATTCCTCTTTTTATTGGCTATTGGTCATAACAACGCAATAAGTGCCACGATCAGTTTGTGTGCCTGTGAAAAAGATCCAAAGTCAATTTTAAAATAGATCATAGGCCTGGGAGACAAAAATAATACTTTATGGCTTATGTAGGAGTATTAAGACAATTCACTGTGACTTATTTAGATATAAAATGTTAATTTATTTAGATTATCATCTATAAAACCTTTTTTTAGGATCTTATGAAAACAGTAGGCAGCTATCCTCCAGCTTATGGCTACTTTCTCCTTAAATTAATAACTAAAATATATCAATTTTGGAAATTACAAAAAGGTGTAAATTGATTGAATTTTAACTTATGCTTTCTGGCTACAGGTGTTCAGCAATATCAAACTGTAAATCTTAGCACAGTATAATAAAAATGTTTAATTTTTTAAGTCACTTGGTGTAGCTTTGTGCTTTGCTTTCTTTTAGATGTTTTTCCCACACTGCAGTGTGTCAGGCAAATAAAATAAAATGATTTTGTTTCATTCAGTGACCGGATTTCAAGGAATTTACTAATACATTGTATTGACTCAGGTAAATCTTTAGGTAAAGGTCACAAACCTCTGTAACTGAGCATAACAGAAGGAGCTAATGTATACCTATAGAATACCATAAAAGATAGTACTATTAAGGAAATAAAAGTCAGCAACAAGATAAAATTGAAGGTGTATAGCATGGAGAATGAAAGTATACACCAGTTAGCTGTCCTAAATGAATAAAGCTTTTCTGAAAAAAAAAAAAAAAAAAGAAGTGTATTAAATTCAATTACAAAAAGAAAAGTGGAAAATTCACCAATATGTGAAGATTAAACAACCTGCTATTAAATAGCCAATGGATCAAAGAAAGCAAATAATATCTTCAGACTAATTTAAATGGGAATATAACAACCAAACCTTATGGGATGCAGCAAAAGCAGTTTTAAGGGTGAAATTTATAGCAATAAATGCCTACATTAAGGAAAAAAGGGATATTTCAAATAAACAATCTAACTATACACCTAAAGAAAACAGAAAAAATAAATAAAAATAAAAGAACAAACTAAGCCCAAAGTTGGTAGAAGTACGGCAATAGCAAAAATCACAGTGAAAGTAAATGAAGTGGAGATGAAAAAAATTGGAAAAAATATCAATGAATGTAGAGCTTTTTTAAAAAAAAGCTGAACAAAATAGACAAACCTCAAGCTAGACTTACCAGGAAAAAAGAGAGAGGACTATTTAATAAATGGAAGAAGAGACGTTTCAACTGATAGCACAGAAATAAAAAAAATTATAAGAGACTACTAAGAACAATTATATGCCAACAAATTAGACCATCTAGAATAAATGGATAAATTCCTAGAAACATACCATCAGCTAAGACTTAATCATAAGAAGTAGAAAATCTGAAAAACCAATTAGTACTAGAAAATTGAATCAATAATCAAAAACCTCTCAACAAAGGAAAGCTGGGAACCAGATGACTTCCCTCATGAAGTCTAACAGACACTTAAAAAATTAATTCTTCAAAAATTATGAGAAGAAGAGGAAATATTTCCAAACTTATTTTATGAGGTCAACATTACCCTGGCACCAAGACCAAGCAAGGACACTACAAGAAAAGAAAAGTACACGTCCAGCTGGTACTTCTACCAATGCTCAGTGGTAGAGCATTGACCTATGAACCAGGAGGAATTAAATCACAGTTCGATTCTTAGTCAAGGCACATGCCCAGGTTGCAGGCTCAATCTGGAGTGTGGGGTTTGCAGGAGGCAGCCCAACGATGATTGTCTCTCATCATTGATGTTTCTATCTCTCTCCCTTCCTCTCTGAAATCAATTTTAAAATATATTTTTTGAAAAGAAATAATTACAGGCCAATATCCATGATCAGCATAGGTGCAAAATCCTCGACAAAATATTAGCAAACAGAATCCAGTAGCACATCACAAATATCACACACCATGATCAACTGGGATTTATCTTACTGATGCCAGGATAGCTCAATATTTGCAAATCAATTTTTGTGATACACGACATTCACAAAATGAAGGATAAAAGTCATATGATCATTTAAATAGATGCAGAAAAACCATTTTACAAAATTGATAATAAAAACTCTCAACAAACTGGGCATAGAGAGAATATGCCTCAACAAAATAAAGGTGTTATTGTTATAAAAGCTTTTCCTCTAAGATCAGGAATAAGACAAGGGTACCCACTTTCACCACATTTATTCAACATAGTACTGTAAGTCTGTGAAAAGAAAAATTAGACACAAAATTTTAAAAAGACAGCCAAATTTTTAAAAAGGAAGTAAAATTGTCTATATTTGCAAGTGATAATATTATATATAGAAAACTCAAAGAGTCCACATATAAAAACTGTTAGAACTGATAAACAAATTTAGAAAAGTTACGGGATACAAACTCAATATATAAAAACCTTTTGCATTTCTCTACATTATTTCCAGAAATAAAAATTAAAAAAAAACACAATTTATTAGTCAACCAGAGTTAAGAACTGTAGTGTTAAGCAGAGTTTTATTACAAGATACTTTACAAATTGTAGTTGTCATAATTCATTATGATACAGACTTATGATGAAGTATGGATCATTCAGAGTTTATCAAATGTATTTTGCCAGCGAACCTTTATTTTTACATGATCTATTAACCAATGTTTCTTGACATAGGTTGAGATCTGCTGTCCTAGCCCCAAACTCTCATTTACTGAAGAGAAGATGAAAGGTCAAGGAACTTAAGTCATTGGCTTAAGTTATACATCTTAATAATAGCAATATCACATCCAAGACTTTGGTCTCCCTTCTTTGTCTGATGCTCTTTTTCCTTCTTTTAAATAAAATAACATTATTCTTTTTGACTCTCCATTCAAGTTTCACCTGTGTCTAGATTACTGAAATCAGAATCATTATGGTTCTATTGGGCACTTCTCCATTGCTATGGTGAATACAGACTTTACTTTGAATATGCTGTGACAAGGAATCATTTCTCTCTCTTCTTACCTTTCCCTTTAAACACCACTTCAGGTGCCTGAAAGTCAGCTTCCTAGTCAATGTTGAGCCTCTGACAGAATGACAGTCTTGAATTGGTTAATCAGAGAATGTAAATGATGTAAAGGCGACATTCATTACTATATTAGTGCTCTCATATGGAAGCTAAGAACCTCTACTCATGATTCTTGGAGAAGATATATAAGAACTAAGGCAATTTTATCATTATTTTAAAATAAAACATTGCAATGAATGCAAATAATGATACTACATGGCACAAATGTTCTCCCTATTGCTGCTTAAAGATAGCAATTCTCACCCTGGCCAGTGTGGCTCAGTTGGTTGGGCATTGTCCCCTGCACCAAAGTGTTTCTGGTTTGAATCCCAGTCAGGGCACATGCCCAGTTTGCTGGCTGGGTCTCCAGTAGGAGGTGTGACTGAGGCAGCCAATCAATGTTTCTCTCTCTCCCTCTCACTTCCTTTCTTTTAAAAATCAATAAAAAAATTTTTTTAAAGGAGATCAATTCTCATCTGAGGTGTGACAACATGGTGGTTTGTGTGATTCATTATGGGGTATGCAAAGTAAGTTCCCAATAATATTCACATTACCAAAGTTCACAAACAAATTACTTAAAATATAAATTTCATGTGATACAAGTTTATCACTAAATTAATTATTCTCCTCACTTGTACTCAATATGCTTTCTTGAATAAAAGAGAAAGGGGTGGATTGTGCAGGTCAATACGTGAGTTTGTTACACATTATTGTCATTCTCCGTAAGTATAGCCAATAAAAAGATGGAGACCAGCATAAAGGAGGTTAGAACAAGAAACTTTTGGGACACACACACTACAGTTAATCTATTTACTTGTGATATTTCACACACACACACACACACACACACACACACACACACACTCCAGCCCCCTCCCCACGGGCCCACATACACATCAACAAGCTAAAACTATAAATAGCCATCAAATTCTCCATATCTCTGAAATATTTTATTCTAGGTTTGAAATTCTACAAAAAAATATGTATCTTCCCTAAGGTATGGATTTTTGTAAATGCCAAATAAATCCATAAAGGAAATGAGATGACCAAAAAACAAGCCAGGATAAAAATCAATGCAATCTCTCTTCAGAGCAGAGCAGGCATAATATGGAGCCTAAGATATGTGTTCTATGGTATTTACAGGCACATTAGAAGGTCCCTTGATAACCTACAAATTTATTTTTCAGAGTACTTAAAACATCTGCTACTTCAGTAATAATGTGTTTCACTATATTTTCACTAACCAGCAAAGATTTTCAGAGCACCTCAAAAAGAGAAAAAGACTGAAAACCGATGTTCCCAATTCTCCTTTGGAACTAAGTTTGCTGTTATGTAAAAGGTTCTTTTTGCCAAACTAGGAAAAGTGTTTTCTTAATGCTAACATTAAATAACGGGAAATTAGCATATGATCCAGCCAGCCTGAAACCTCTCTCTTCACATGGTTTTACAAGGTGATAACTAAACCTAACACACCCCATAGATGAGGATTTGTTGATTTTCTAGAGAGCATCATCCTTGATGCTGTTGAGGCCAGAAGCATTGTCCCTGCAGCTCAAAATCCACCTATGCCTGCATAGATATCTATCTAAACCCGTCTGGTTGGGTAATACCATTTCTCTTGTGATGCGGTTCACCTTTTAACCATAACATGGATCCACTCCAACTTGGAATGCCTCCAGTGTTCAGATGGCTAAAGAGAAAAAAAAAAAAAACTGAAGGAGTTACTTGCACCCACAGGCTACACCTACACATTAAACTCACTGCACAGTCAGCTTGGGTGAAATTAGAGAGAAAACTGCCCAAGCATGTCAAATGTTTAAGCTTTAAGACCCTGGGTGGAATGAAACAAAAGAGGAAGGAATCCAGGGGAGCTTTAGCATAATCAAGCTGGCTCATGCCACTGAAGGCACAGCTGGGATTGAGAGCTCACTGCTGAGAGCAAACTTGTAATTGTATTCCAGTCCCACAGTCACCAGTGTGTGTGTGTGTGTGTGTGTGTGTGTGTGTGTGTGTGTGTGTGTGTGTGTGTTAAATTTCACTGCTAAGAAAGCAAAGAGAAAGAGCAAATAAACACTACTATGTTTCTTATTCCTTTTTAATAAATGTGTAATACGTTAAATATCTATTTACTCTCCACTCCTTCAACTTCTCTTTTGACATACATAAGGCTACTTGGTGGCCATCACATTAAGATTGTGTCCTCAATATGAAAGTCTACTAGAACATTACAAATGTGCACTGGATTGTGGGAATACTGTACTTGAACTTTCTCTTTTTTTATGCAACAGACACATTAAGAGTGAAAAATGTTGTTTATTTTTAGTGTCTTCCGTGCTGTGCAGAGGTACCATTCAGCTATCCAAACTATTAGGTTTAAGGCCAGGGATGAAGAAAGCAACACTCTGCTTTGTTTCCCTACACTTGCATGCTCCCATTTTAATGGCTTTTCAGTCCATTTCATTTGGTGATTTAGCCATTTTTTTCACTGACTGGCAGCAAAATAAGTCTCATGAGAGGAAATTTTGATGGTATTTTTTTGAAAATAAAAATCTATTCATAGACTCTAACACCCACTGACACATCACATGTCTACTTACTAGATACCTTTCATTCTATTGCAGATAAAAGAGTTAGATCTAGGTAGGCGGAGGGGACAAAAAATTACAGACTTTCATAAAAGAGCAAAAAAAAATCTAAACTTCTTTCCAAAATTAAAAAAATAAACACAAAACACGATAGGAGTCTATAGGAACAAAAAAGTTCAACATTAAATATTCTAGCAGAATATCACCATGCCATTTGGCCTACTTTAACCCAATTTATATCAAAAGAGTAAGTGCTTTTTAACACTGTGACAGATGGTTATCTAAACAACCAAAGTCAGTTATGTAATATATTATTTATAATAAAAAAGGCATGAGTAATGAATGCTTTTCTATGATATTTCAGTACTGTTCACAGACATTTCATACTCTCATAGACATACTCATTCTTTGAAACTTTGCCCAAAGTCTAAAATCTGATCACTAAAGGAATTAGTATAATTCTTAGTGTGCTTGGAGTTAGTCTTCTCACTTTCAATTACCAGAGCTAAACATGACACTATGGAAACTTTGGTACTAAAGAAGTAAATACGACGTAGTTTAAAATTTTGAATAATCATGCCACATCTCTAGAAGAGGATTTCATTTTAGAAGTTTTATTATTTCTATGCACACACGAGTTTGAAATCTGACTCTATGTGTTAAGTAGTTGGGAGGAGGTGGGCATACTATTTAAGTTTTCAATGCCCCAGTTTGGGGATTTGTAAATACTGCCTACTTCATGGAGTTGTGAATTTGAAAGAATACATGCCAACCATGAAAAGTACAGCTACTGACACACAGTGAGAACTTAATTAATGTAAGTATTTTTTATTGTTATCATGACACTATTATAATTATTCTGGTGTACTTAATTAGTTTATCCCCAGCTATACAATCTGTTTAACATGTATAAAATGCTTAGGACATGTTAGTACATAATATATAATGTTCTCATAGAGTAATACATGTAGCTTCTCAACTTTCTGTCCCTTTAAAAAGTAGAATTTCGGGAATTCTTCTTAGAAGGTTGTGCATTAGGCTAAATGAACTAACATTGGAGTTATTTCAAACCCTTATGCATATTTCAAGCCAATGAACCAGTTCGTTATTGTACTGCAGCCACATTTACTTTTTTTCTTCAAATGACTGATTTAATGTTTGAATTTTTGAAAATAAAAAAATAATTAGGGAAGATTTAGCTAAAATGAAAACATCTTTGTATGCGTTCAGATGCACAAACCCAAAGCAGTGCAGCCTAGAGATTAAGCAACTGATTTTGATGCTAACAGGCCTGGTTCGAATCACAACTCCATCACTTAGAAACTAGTGGTTTTGGAAAAAGATATTTTAACTGTTTTCTGTTCTGTAAAGCAGAGATAATACTGGCAACAATCTCATAGTGTTTCCAAGAGATTTGCCTACTATATCTTCAACAATAAAGATTTTAAAAAATAAAAAGAATTGCCTAACAGATCTTAGTTGATAATAATGTTCAATAAGTATGATTGGTTGCTCTTGCTATCATTTTGTGTGTGATACATCAATCTACCTAGTTAAATGAAAACAGAACAATGTCTAAACGTATTATTTGATGAATTTTTAGGGTTTATATTTAAAATTACATTTAAATTGACTAAAAACATTTCCAGTCTACACAGTCAGAAATATATGTGATTATGACCTATTTTTATCCTTTACTATACAACTGCTTTAACTTTTTCCTCGTAGATTTAACTATTACCTTTGGACAGTTCTTATTTTCTTGATTTAACAGTTAAGCATCAGTAAAACGTCTGATCAGGTCTTTACTTAAAAGCCATCTCTTCTATTATTATAAAAACTTTTCTACTTTTGTTATTTATATCATTGTCATTTATTAGCATATGGTGTAGATCTGCGTTTTGCTGTTTTGTCTTAAATTTCCTGTGTCTTCTCACAGAATATAAACTGTGTAATGAAAGGGATGGGTTTTGTTCACTGATATGTTCCCAAAACATATTGCCTGGCACTTAGCACATTAAATAATAATTTTGGAAGGAATAAATGAATGTATGAAATAATCATATACAATATACTTATAGTTATTATTAAAAAAAAGAAAAAACTCAAAAGAAGGAGTAAGATCCCTAGCCGGTTTGGCTTAGTGGATGGAGCACTAGCCTGTAGATGGGTTCACCAGTAAGTCAGGGCGAATCTCCAACTATGCACGGCATAGGGAAACGCATGGCGATGAGGTTATAACGCAAGGTAGCCACACAGTTTCTCCACCTTCTGTCTAATTTTATAACTGAGGAGTGCAATCCGGGAATAAGATTCTCTGAACTTTCTGGATTAAGGAAAAAAAGAGTTAAATTTAAAAATGTATTTTTAAATATTATACACTTATATTTGCAAGTACATAAGTACATATGCATAATTGTACTAAGAAAATTATATTATAAAATATAAGTACAATTTAAAATAAGATGTTTTAGATGACTTTCAAATCATCATCACACTTCGTAATATTGTTAGTTAATAACTCATAGTAAAATATACACTTAGAATAAGAGTCATAGTTAATCACAATGTATATAAATGCATTTGTTAAGTAGACTGTGGTACATATAAAAGAATTCATTCAAGAATTTTTGATCCTTAGTTCATCATTTTTTCTTATTTGTGTTTTTAATCTTTTATTTATTTTTTTTAAATATATTTTATTGATTTTTCACAGAGAAGAAGGGAGAGGGATAGAGAGCCAGAAACATCGACGAGAGAGATCAATCAGCTGCCTCCTGCACGCCCCCCAGTGGGGACGTGCCCGCAACCAAGGTATATGCCCCTGACCGGAATCGAACCTGGGACCCCTGATTCTGCAGGCCGACACTCTATCCACTGAGCCAAACCGGTCCAGCTGTTTTTAATCTTTTAATGTGGGTGATAGGACGCTCACACTCAGAACAGAGGGATGTCCGTTCTATGTTTTTATTGTTCTCTTGTGCTAAAATATTTAATACTGTCTTATTTTTGTGCTGTCTTGCTCAAGATTATCCCCAGGCATGTTTGCATTTTGTGATTTTTTTTTTTTTTTTTTTTACTTAAAACTATGTGTTATCACCCAGGAATTTAAATCAAGACAAAAAGTAAGAATCAGCCAAAATGTTAACATGGAAAGGAAGAATGAAGGTACCCCTGGTAACCTCTGCTCCCAAATGTATGGGGTGGCCACTCTTCCCTTAGAGGACTCTGCGTCTGACATTCTAGCAGATGAGGTTGCCAGAGCCAGTCCTTATGTCAAAAACTATGAACGCTAATTTTTTTTTTCTCATTAATTAATTACAAATAAATCTTAGCTAAGTCGAGGTTTTCAAGCTACGGGTGATATACTTCCCCTTGCAAGCTGTGTGTGTGGAGTAGCACAGGGAAGGTGAGGCCAGCGGGAGAGATCCACCCCCCTTCGGCCTTTCTTCCAGACGCTCTCCTCCCCTCCAACTCTTCATCTCCATTAGAACATATTCAAACATAATTAGTATAACATTAAAATGGAGGAAATGCTGTAATTGCCAGTTGTTCTGTAGCCATGGTTACATCAAAGATTTATAGCAAGGAACTCCAGGCTGGGCACGAACAAGCAGTTAACAGGAGCAGCGGTGAGAAAATGTTTGTGTGCATGTGCAGGTGTGCTGACGTGAATGTGTTTGCCATAAAAAAAAAAAAAAAAAAAAAAAAAAAAAAAGCAAGAAAAAGAAAGAGAATATTCAGTGACATTTAAGGTGCTAATATCTGGAAGTCAACCTTTAATTTGACAGCTTTTAGTGCTAGTTAATTTCATTCATCCAGGCGAGGTGTAGGAAATTTGCAGCACCTTTAAATTATCACGTTTTTCCACGCTGCCTGGGGCCTATGTGGAATACCTGAACCATACATTTTTTTTTTCCCTTTTTTTTCAGGTCAGTTGAAGTAAAACTTTCATTCCCTTTCTCAGACAATTAATCTTTAGCTAATTGAAGCGGGGATGCTGCAGGATGGGTTTCACTGGGGCCTGTAAATCTCATTTAGCAAAGTGAATTCCAGGCACATGCTGCACCTAATGATGTGACAGGTGGACTGCACCGCAAGACAGCAGCCCCGAAAAGTTGATTCTCATTAGACCCGCAGAGTCCTGCAGTCAGTTTTCTGACGGCTGAAGAACACTAATCGCATCTGTTTGCTACTGGGGTGGGGTGTGGGGAGGCAGGGAAGTTGCAGGGTGGGGAGCGGGGTCGTGGATGGGGGGTGGGGGGAGTGGAAGGGGCCAAATTCCCTCCTATTCTTTCACGAGTTAATATCCTTGACTACTGCCCAAAAACCCAGCAGGTCTACCCCCCACCACGCGATCAGCCTCCGTTCTGCTGACTCCAACAGGGTGCACCCTTTTTCTAATTAACTAAAATGGCTACGGAAAGCAAAGGAGGCCTTGTGTTGGGTGAACCAATTATTTTGAAGGGTATTAAGTCATCAGATTTACTTTTATCTTGATTGCATTGTGGAAATCGTGCATAATTAATGGTGGGAGCTTATTAGGAAAATGATTAGGCAAATTACACAGGTGTCGGATGCATTTTTTATGATAAATTTGCTAGAACAATCCTGCAATTCCATCTGTTCAGCTCACATCAGAATGTCACTCTGAAGAAATTAATGGTGCAGAGTTATACAAAGTTACTAGAGGCTTTGGTTGCAGATTTAGGTAAGCTATGTGTAAATATATAAATATAAACATATAGTATTGTCCAGCAATTTGCTAATAAGTGTTTGACGTTACAGTTCAATAAATGTCTGAATTAATCTTGACAGTAAATGCTAGTCAGATGGACACAAAGAAGTGGAGCAAATGTAAACCTCTCATCAGTTTGATGGGAATGTAAATAAAAATAATACAAGCTGTAGTAACCCTTTGCTTTGCATGATGACTGCGGATGAGCTGCCAGCTCCCTAGTTGTATAAAATTCCTGTTTTGTCCCAAAATATCCAATCTTACCTGCAGCCATTTCCATGTTTAGTTTTTTTAGTTTTCAGTGGAATCACCTTAACAGTCACACTTTTTCAGAAGTCTGTGTACAGGGAGTATAACTTGTATTTACATATAAATCAATTTCTACCTGAAGAGCCAATTTGCTTCTTAGTTTTAAATATATTTTTATTGATTTAAGAGAGGGAGAGAGAGATGGAAGTATCATGATGAGAGAGAATCACTGACGGGCTGCCTTCTGCACGTCCCACACTGGGGATTGAGTATGAGCCCTGACCAGGAATTGAACCATGACCCCTCCTGGTTCATAGGTCAACACTCAATCACTGAGCCATGCTGGCCAGGACAATTTGCTTCTTGAATTCCAGAAGGAAGCTCTCATTTGTTAGCTGGGATCAAATCATGCTTATTTTCATTTATTTACTTATGATCAAGTAATGTCATATATTAGTTCCACTAAACTTCCTGATACCATGAACTGGTATAAATCTCTGATCTGAAATATGATGACTAGTAATATTTAAAGAGAGTATTAAGTATAAATAGAGGCAATATACTTCATAGTGTCTTTTAAAAAAAAAATTCAGACCTAGTTTTGTTACATTATAACAAAAGAGTAATTAATTCTTTTTTTTTATTGCTTAAAGTAATACAAAGGGTATTACATATGTGTCCATTTCCCCCCCGCCCAAATTCTTAATAATATTCAAATATATACATATCAAAGACATTGGAAAATGGTTCTAGCTTAAATTATTAGTAGTACTGATCTAAAATAGCTAATTACACTTGCTGTTATATAACATCGTGAAAAGAACTATTGTAATTTTGCCTTTGGTTTCTTCAAATTCCAAAGCAAGTCATAAAAATAAGGAATATAAATGAACAACAAATATACATGTTTGACATTCACCAAAGCAGCATTTTCGAGTCATAAAGAGAAGATCTAAAATGATTCAGACTAATAGAAAGACCAACTTCCATATTCCATATGTATTTTATTTAAACTGAATATTCTCAACTTCCCACTACACAGCTGTTTGATCTTCCTAAAAAATGCTCAAACTCAACAAGATAAAAACTGAAGACATTATCACTACTTTCAAAATAGTTCCCATAGTTACATGAAGACTTACTTAATAAATACCATCATATCCCATCTAATTAACTAGAGTTGATACTTGAAACCCA
This sequence comes from Myotis myotis, assembly GCF_014108235.1. NCBI lineage: Eukaryota > Metazoa > Chordata > Mammalia > Chiroptera > Vespertilionidae > Myotis > Myotis myotis. Next base: position 185,077,319 of record NW_023416335.1, read on the forward strand.
TCTATTTTCTCAATCTTACTCCAATGTCCAATTTACTATAATTCCCTATTATTTCTACCTCTAGAATAATTTAACAATCCTCACTGATATGACCTCAGTTCAGAATCCATTGTTTCTCACTTACATTAATTTGATGTCCTCCAAACTTGCTTTTGTGCAATTAAGCATTCTATACTACTATTGAAATTATTTCCTAAAACTCTATTACAATATTTCTGCAGCACCAATAAAATAAAAATCTATCTTTCTTAGAGTAAAGGCCATTCATGAATTGATGTTTTCCCTATCTTTCTAGCCTTACCTTTTGCTATCCCCCTGAGTCATCTTGAACTACCTGTGATTCCTTGAGTACACCAGGCATTTCAATGTCTCTTTGCCTTTGCAAGTGCTATTACCTATGCAAGGAATGCTTTTCCTTAATGTTGTACTGCCTGATATGCCTCCCACTCATCAAGTCTACAACAACGTCACATCCTCTGTGAAACTTTCCTGAATCCAAAAAAATGCATTTTACCTTTTCCTCTGTGCTAATATAGTGCTTTGAGTTTAACGCAATATTACCATTTCCCTTACCATGTCTGCCTAAAGTCTACACTTGGATGTGAGTTCCTTGAATGAAAGGATTGAGTCTCACTCACCACTTTAAAGCTACTGCTCAATACATTTTGTGAAAGATAGAGAGCAGGTCCTGGGGAAACGTCCTGTCATTCAATGTTGTTTCATTGTGATGTTGATGAGATGCCTAGGAGCTTAATTCTTGTTTGTATCAGTGAGCCTATGGTAAAATTTGTTTTGTTAAATGTATTTCGCTTAAAGTTGCAGCAGCTATCCATGACATGAAGTGAGGACTTACTGTAGTACAAAATAGTTGTTGAGTAAATAAATGAATAAAAGTATCTGTGTAGCATCAATGGTTAAATAATAACAACCTAGACTGCTTTAGCCAGGAGAGATGTTGGTTCATGAGTAAATGAACTGTTGAATAATAAGGCAAGATAGTTTATACTAGTACTTACTTCAGAAGACAAAAACCAGGGCATTATAATCTTCTCTTACTTGCACCCCTCTTACACACACACACACACACACACACACACCACACACACACACACACACTCTCACTCACCACTGGAAGCACAAAGAAAAGGTAATCTCTGGGAGCACCAGCAGAGAGCCGTGTTCCATGTGCCTATGATCTTGCTACTCTAAATGTACACCAGAATCAGCAGCATTGGTATCTCCCTGTTATACATGCAGACTCTTGGGACCAACCCTAGATCTACTGAATCACAGTCTACATTTCAGCAACATTGATTGGTAGCACATAATGTGTGGGAAACAGAGCATTAGAAGACACCTCTTTCATGAACTCAGAGATTTGCATAGTAATAAACAATAATATTAAATTACTAATAGATACAATAGAGTTTATATAGGTAGTGAAAATTTTAAAACCAAATATTGATCCACAGCAAACAGATACTGAGAATGTCCTGTATTAACCATAGGACCTTTAGTATACAAGAGTGATCTCTCCCTCTCACATTCCTATAAATTGTGGATCAGCACTGAGGAAGGAAAATGTGAGTGTGCATTGCAGAACCAAGGAGGATGGAAAACAAGGACCTGGAGAGGATCGTATATACCCACTTGAGCAAAGCTTAGGCCAATTCCTTAAGGACAAATGTTAGAAGTTAATACCCTAATTGTGTGTGTGTGTGTGTGTGTGTGTGTGTGTGTGTGTGTGTGTGTGTTCAGGTGTGGGTATATTATAGTACAAACACACACACACACAACTAATAATGCTCAGTGAATTCTTTTATACGGTAAAAGTTTTGATCCATACTATGCGTTCAGACATTTCAAACAGTCCTTTCTTTAATTTTCTTCTAAAATGTTCAAATAAGAAATAACTCTTTCCAATATTTCTAGGAGTAACTGAACCAGATAGAACTAAAAGCTGAGGAGGACCCTTGAAAAATTATGGCCTGAATAAATTATATTTCAGTCTAGATTTGTTCCAGTTCCACAGCCTCATGCCAGGCCTACCAATCAAGGGGAAATGGAAGAATTGGCAAACATGTCAGTAACTCCAGCACCAAATGCAATATCTTCTCAATTAACCAGCTATAAAAGACAAACATTTTCTTTTCTTTTATCAGAATGGGTAGGACAGTGTGCCTGACTGGATTTAGCTGAAAAGTAATATTTCACTTCATTACGTTAATTAATTAAATGAGCATGAAAAGGTTGGAAAGGTAATTTTCCTGGCAAAAGGAAGAATTTTTTCTAACAAAATCATTTGCTTTATAACAAACAAAAAACATAACCAGAAGAGTTCAGTAGATATTAACATCTTAAAAGGTGTCCATTGCCGGCAGAGTTCATTCCAGAATATTAAGACTGAGTCCTGGATATCCCTTGAAAGATGATGGACAACACTCCCAGGAACTTCCCCTTTATTCACTCCCATATTATGAGATTCTAATTCTATTTAAGTTAGTTCTTAGTAACCTATACAGACACAAAACACAAAAATTGTATCGTCTAAGATGCTCTTAGATCCCTGAATACAAAAAAAAAAAAAAAAAAAAAAATAGAATAGCATTGAGAAATTGGTCATCTGAAATATTTAAAGAGAACCCACATAAAACAGATAATTTCATTTGATGGTTGGAAAGTTAATTCTGTGTAAGAAAACAAGATACTCTTAATTAACTCTAAGGATAAATGATGTCCTATACTCTTGAATGCATGGAACATAAGAGAAAAGGCCTTTTATAAGACCTTTTGCTGAGTCATAGGTGCTGCAAGTGTTTTGAGTGTGATCTCTCAGGGGTATCAGTTGTTATCTCCACAGTGAATTCAGCTATAATTCAATTCTTTATTGGATGTAAGACCTTGGAGAGGTTATTTTGCTTAGTCAGAGTTCCTTATCAATAAAATGGGGACATCTTGTATTAGAATTATCTTGAGCATAGAAAGAGATAACACAATGTAAAATCCATAACCCAATGCCACCACCATCACCACCAAAATGACTCAAAGATTATGGCAGGATTGAGGAGAAATTAACACACCAACCATACTTTATTATTTTACGTTCATCTTTACCATGCTCCAAAGTTTGATTCCCTGGAAAAAAATGAAGGTTAATTTTTCTCAATTTTTCTGTCTTCTGTTTATTTCTCTCTTGGTTTTCAGCATCAATACTCATAACACCAAGGGCTAAAACTGAATTGTCCCTCCCAGAGTTCTGAAAAGATAAATTACTTGTGGGATAATGTTAGCATTTGGTGCCTAGGTGATAAGGATCTGTGATTTTTATCTTTGTGGTAGAAAAGAACCAATGCTAGTCATAGAAACCAATGTTCATAGATAGCTCTTAGAGACTCGGACTAACTTGGAAGCAATAATAGAATGTTAACAACAAAAAGCATTAAATTTAGGAAGGAATAAAAGTGAAAGCAACAATTCAAGGAAGCTCCAATAAAGGATTTCAGTTACCATTAGGATATGCTCCAAAAATAAAGGCCCCAGGGTACTTAGATTAATCTATAATTTATCTTACCTATGAGGTGGATCTGTAAATGATGTAACTGATCCATGGTTGTGTTCAGTATCTTATGCAACTGTGGATCAGGCAGAAATAAGTTGTGTGGGCAAAGAGGCATTAATGGAAAGACTGAGCTGGAATTAGTTTCTCAGATTATTTGCTAGTGTGTCCTGACAGCTTCCACCTGTTTGGTTTTAAACTTGAAGGACATTTTTTTTTCTCATGTGATTATTACCATGAGATGTCTTTTAAAGATGAAACACTTCCTTTTACTTTTTATTGGTACAAAAAAGATTTCTGTCAACTTACAACATCAAATCATTTTCTAGTCGCTGGTGTGCAAGGTTTAATAGTACAGTTGCTACTTATGTGGGGCTTTATAGCTAGTTTATAAAATTAAAAAGTACTTTTCAGGTTTTTCAAAGAGCAACTCAACTCAAAAACAACAATTGAAAAAGAATAATTACCTTAAAAGGAGTTCTGTGTAAGTAAATTCTAGGGTCTTCACAATTAGCAGAGATTCATGTTCCATGGAATCCAAAATGCTTTCCAAATACTGTCTAATGGTTCCTTCAAGATCGGGAAAGACACATTGGCATGATGAACTGTTCACGAGGAAAAAAGTGTGTCTTACTAAAGTAGTTTTGGCAACATGAGATTGCTACGAATCCTTGAGAACACTGCCATCTCACCCATGTATGTGTTTGTTGCTTCCCAAAGAATCATGCTGGCATGCAATTTACAGATATCAGTTGAAAATATTACTGAAATAAATTATGTCTATCTGTTTCAAAAATGAACTCTGTTTTATTTCTAGAATCATAACACTACAAATCAAACAGCTGAGAGATTTAATTTCTTATAGTTTTATTCAGGCCCAATTTTTTGCTGGGAAGCATTTACTGCTTTTCCAATTTAAAAAAGCCTAAGAAGATAGAACAAGATTTCTATTGTGTCACAAAGCTGAACTTTCCCAAAACAAGTTCCCTTATGTTAATCACTGGACTTCTAAATCACTGCCCTTGCTTATGAATATGACTTGAAGTATGACTCAAATATTGACTAGACTGTTGCTCCTCTTACCCCACATCTGAGTTGGGTTGTCCAGGGTGAACTTTTATGTGTATCTACTGGTGGAGAAATTGCATTGGTATCACTTCTCTTCCTTTTGTTAGTTAGCAGAGATCACCTTTCTCTTCTGAACTCCTTGACTTAAAATACGTTGGTATGAGGAAAGAGAGAAAGGTATGAGCAGAATGAATGCAAGGCTACATATTCGTCATCTGAGCATCTTTTAAAGTGTAGCAAGAGGGCAACGATGTTCCTCCATTCATCAGTGGGGTTGTTATTTGGGCAAACAGCGATTTTATTAAAGAAGGTGAGGCTTTTGGAACAGAGTGCAGAAGGGAGGAAAACCAAGTATCCTGTAGATAAAATGAACAGGGACCAAGAAAGGCAAAGAGCATGAGAAAAAGGAGTACAAACTAGTTTGGCTCAGTAGGTAGAGCATCGGCCTTCTGACAAGGGCCCTGGGTTTGATTCTGGTCAAGGGCACATATCTTCATGGCAGGCTCAATCCCCGACACTGGTCCAAGTGTGTGCAGAAGGCAACCAATTGATGTGTCTCTCTCACATCAATGTTTCTCTCTCTCTCTGTCTCTCCCCATCCCTTCCACTCTCTTTAAAAATCAGTGGAAAAATATCCAAATATCCTGAGGTGAGGGTTAACAAAGAGGGGGGTTGGGTGAGGAGAGAAAGAGAGAGAAAGAGAGAAAAGAAAAGAAAGAGCAAGAGAAGAAAAAAATCTGGACAATATGCAAGAAAGTTCTAGCTATTTTGAAAAGGTGGCCAGTGCTTATTTCCTGGCTGCAGAGTTAATCACACTCTTGCTGCTTAGTGTGCCTTGTGTAAGAGAGTTGAGTGATTAAAATAAAGAGCTGTAGTTACAAGTCTGAGCAGGTATAATAAACACATGAAACAAAAAGAGTTGCGTTAGTGAGATAAGGGAGACTAAAAGATTAACAGAAGAATAAATATCTTTAGGAGATAAAGAATTAGCAACATTTGGGGGGCTGACATGGCACTCCCTCAAGATATTGAGTGGGAGCATTCACCTAATTTAATTTAAATATCAGAGTATGAAAGGGCACTTGCTGATGTGTGATTATATAATTTTAAAAATAAATATATTACCTTTTTAAAAATTACTAACTTAAGCATCTGAGAGCTATACTCATAGAAACAACTATAATCTAGCAGTCCAAAATGGGACACAAATGTGGTAGATAGGTTTCTAGTCTTATTAATCAATTTATCTAAAGAGTTGGAGTATGAATTAAATATATATTATGTGTAAAAGCCAGGACTTTTAAAGTGCAAGAGACTACAGCAAGCATATACTAGCAGATACATCAAAACAAATGCACTGGCCATTTTATCTAGTAAATTTAAGAGCTGTAAGATTCAATAGCTCAAATAATGTCATCATGTTACTTATTCATTTATCTGTCACCTCTGGATAATGCTTTTCAGCCTGTTGCCTTCATGCCAAGCCATTCCCTCCCCTGTTGTGGTATTGATGCCCACCTGCGGCTATCCCAAGAAGAAAATAATTTTATTCTTGAAAACATCAGCAAAAACACCAATGTCTCAGTTTGGGCCATGTGTCCATTCTTAATCCAATCAGTGTAGTGAAGTAAGACTCCAAAAAGTATTTGTAAAAGCAGATAGGGTCAGGAATGTTAGTGTAAAGTCTTTTCAAATTAATGCAGTCTAGCTTATTTCTTGATATGCAGATATGAATTTTACAGTAACTCCCTCTAGTCTAAAATCTAGAAAGAGGCCTAAACTCAAATATTATAACATTTTAATTTTATTTGTTTTGAAATTTGTTTCATTCAAATAGATTTAATCAACTCCTCTTTTACTATTGATAGTTTTTCCAATTAATCTATTTTTGGAAAGATATTAATAATGAATAAGGGAAATCCTTATCTTTTTAAAACTCAACAGCATATATTAATTCCCTGTTTTTACATTTTTATTTCCAGCAGATTACTGTTCTCTTTATATTATCTCCTTTCATAGCACAGATGGAATCTTTCATGGACATGTGTACAAAATGTTATTACCAAATGAGATTCCATAGTATTTAGTATTTTACAGAGATAATATTTTAAATTTAATATAACCATAAAACTGCTTACATATGCTTTATAACTAGTTGTTTCTATGGCTGATTATTTTACTCCATTGTCATCATAATCCACAATTAATACTTGGATACTCTTAGTTAAAATTATTAAAACAAGTAAATAGCAAAGAGATCATTTTATTACTATAGGAGTAGAATTTTAAAGTTATTTTTCCCTCTTTTCACCTTTTATGTCCAGAATACTAACATTTGTAAAACATAAGGGCCAAATGAAGTACACTAAAATACAATAAATCAATGCAAATCAAAGTTTACAACATGCATGTAATGAATATACTAATATACTGCTCCCTGGTGGTCAGTGTGCTCCCACAACCAACCTCCCATGGCCACTCCCCTGAGCCAGCCAACTTCCTGGGGTCCGGCCCACTGGCCCCCAGACGGCCAGGCCCCTGACAGGCCTCCATCACTGACCAGGCTGAGGGATCCCACCCATACACAAATTTGTGCACCTGGCCCCTAGTGTACATGTAATAGGATGAGACTAGAGAGGGAAAAAGGGGTGAATTGTGTTCAGCTATCCATAAGGAGGAGATGACTGCTTTAATAATTTATATAGACTTATCTGTAAACATAAATACCCTCCATAACTTAAATAATTGTATACTAGTTCAAAGAACTAGCTGTGCAAAAAATATAAACGCTTAGGAAAAGCAAAAAAACCCAATGTTTTAATACAATGTTAGGCTATGCCATGTTGTTTTCAATATTTATTTTCAATGTGAGTTTGTTTCCCACTTAATTATAATCACAATTTTAGGCCAGAAATGCATTGAAAGTCATGTGCACTTTATAATATATTTACATTACAGATATATAGAAAAAGTTTCCTTGAACTTATTTGCTATATATGTTTTGAGGTTGATAGCTTAAGGAAAAGATAGTGTTCAGCTAGAAGAAAAGGACAAGGAGAATTCAAAATGTCTATCTCCAAATATTTGAAGGATTCATGGATCAAACACATTAGCTTTATTTTTATGGCTAAAAATTACGGAACTGCAAGACAAGGATAGAACAAAAAAAAGTGAGATTTTAGTTCGGTTAAACAGGATAGTTTCCAGCAGTCAGAGCTGTTCAAAAATTGGAAATAGTGAATTCCTTGTTGTGGAATTTTATGTGACAAAACTGAATGGCTCAGATATCATTGAGAGGATCCCAGGCTGTAAATTGGGAGGTGGGCATACTAGATGAGATCGATGGACTGACTTCAAACCTCCTGATTCCCAGATGCTATTAATTCTTAATCAATAATCTGAAGATAGAGACTTTTCAAATGTTAAGAATGGATGCTTACCAAAATCGCTTAAAGCAAATGATAAATAATTCATGAAATTATAATGGGAAATCATGTTTTTGAAATGAAATTCAAATTTACATGCAGACTTTCAGGAATGATATCGATATCTTAATTGACAAGTTGGTTTTTGTTGTTGTTTTGTTTTTCATGTTTGGGCAAGAGGGGTAATGTTCTAATACATCATCCATTCAGACAGCTAGCCTGTCAGGCAGCCATTTGTTCATTCATCCATAAAAATATCTGAGGCAGCAAATATGGGCCAGGTGTTTTGCTAAGAGCGTGAGATATGTTGGTGATCTTGATAGACATGGCCTCAGCCATCATGCAGCTCTCATTCTAGTGGGGAAGCCAGACCGAAGCAAGTTACCCAATAAATTAATTAAAGTGGGTAAGGAGTTAGATACTATGCATGAGGCCTTTCTGAAGGGCTTACATTTATCTTGGGACTTGAAGTTTGAGATGGTAACTTTGTGAAGAGATGGGTAAGGAGAATTTCAGAGGAACAAACATTAGCAAAAGTCTTAGAGGCAACAAATATCTGGCTGAATCAAGACATAAAAGAAAGCCTTTATGGTTGAAGTCAGAGAGGAGAATGGCCTGAGATATAAATGCGGATTAGGCAGGTGCCAGATATGGGGTTTGGATTTCATTTAAAATGCAATGAGAAACCATTATATAGTTTACATCTGGGAAAATGTGTTCCTAAGGCTTTTTAAAAGACTTCAAGGGCAGATGAGTAAGAAATTTACAGAAAGTGAGGAAGAGTAAAAGCAAGAAGACAAGATAGAGAAAATAAATGTATTTCAGATATAATTTCAGGTGAAACTGATAGGACATGCTAATAAATGTAAGAGCTGTATTTTAGGCAATATTGAAACCTTAAACCAGTTTTGGAATTCTCCCTTCAATGATAGCAGCCCAAATATCTCTTACTGTTTATTAACAATAAATTTCCTTCTAATAAGAGTCAAAAAGACTTACAGCATTCTTCCCAAATAAAAAGTAATATTGTGTTCATCCTAAACAAAAAAATATATACATATACTTATAAATATATGAAGTGATTGGTGTGTTAATTAACTATATGGGAGGACTCCTTTCTCAGTGTATACATATATCAAATCATTACAATGCACACTTTCAATACCCTACAGTTTTGTCAAGTATACCTCAATAAGCTAAAAAAAGGTAATATGCTGTATTAAATGAATTGATACCACTTTCACTAATTCCCTTAAATATTTTGTAAGCATTGTAGGTACTGACTACTAAATGTGTGACAAATCAGTTAACAATAAAAGTTAAAAGTAGTGGCCCAGCTGGTGTGGCTCAGTGGTTGAGCATCAACCTATGAACCAGGAGGTCATGGTTCAATTCCCAGTCAGGGTACATGCCTGTGTTGGAGGTTTGATCCCCAGTGGGGGGCATGCAGGAGGCAGCTAATCAATGATTCTCTCTCATCATTGATGTTTCTATCTTTCTCTCCCTGTCCCTTCCACTCTGAAATCAATAAAAATATACTTTAATAAAATAAAGTAATGAATAGCAGTTTAACCACAATGCTTTATTATTAATTTTCTTTAAGATATTACAAATGTGTACATAAAGTATTATGAACCCCATTTTACAGAGGAAGAAACTGGGGGTAATGAAGTCCAATTGACTTACCTAAGATTATGATACTAAAAAAGCAATAGCCCTGGTGCTCAAACCTAGGTCTCTGACTCTTAACCGTGTACTCATTCTGACATAAAACACTGCCCCCTCAATGCAGATTGGATCTGTAATGCTTTACCTCATGCTTAAATATGAATTTGTACAGAGTGACTATATTCAAATTTTGCTTCTAATATTCAGCCTGTAGGAATAGTCACAAGAAAGAAGGGAATTTAGCCTCTTTAGTCAAAGCTTGGCCTTTCTGCTTAGACTGCAAATTAGTACTGATTGTGATAGAGGTTTCTATGGTGTAGGCACTTGTCTCTCATGACCTGAGCTTACACTGTCAACATTTAAAGCTGAAAGCCATTACACATCAGTAACTTGGGTCACTGCTGTCGTCATTAAGAATTGATGCATCACTTTATATTTGGGAAGAGGTCAATGAAATGTAGCCAGATTGGAGTAGTGCTTAAATGGACAAATCTGTGCTGGCATCTCAACATCTCAGTAGCTTCATAATAGAGTTTGCATTCTTTTTGATTTATGACAGAATATAGGATTTATAACAGTACACAGTTTAAAACATAGGGAACCTTTGCTCATAGTGAACCAAGAAAACCACTGTTTATTCTGAAGTTAACAGCTTTATCATCAACTATTCTAGGGCGTCAGTACAGCTATAAGAGATTCAATTCATCCCTAGGTCCCTAGGTAATAAGGGGAAAAATAAAACACTACTGACTCATAGCAAGCTTACTTCTTATTGAAACAATTTAGAAGAGTTGATGGTTGTGTGCTTTGAAGTCAAGGTACACATGGGTTTCTATTTTTATATCTGCCCCATAATAATTCTATGACTTTAGATATGTCACTTAACTTTTCTGCACCTTTGTTTTATCAACATTCTTGGAGGGATTAAAGGGAAGACTCATGGGTATTACTCATTATTTCTGGCCACCCAGCCTCTGACCTAACTCCCATTAATTGAAGCTGTTATTTCGTATATTCTACCTACTCTTCTATCCTCCTTTGTGAATGTGATGGGGGTACCTTACCTGTAATGTGCCAATCACCAAAGTCACCTTAGAGATTGATTATACAGTGACTGATGCAAAGAAGTGGTGAGTCCTGCAGAAGTGGCAGCAGCCACAGCTGTTTTCACAGGAGCAGAGGTTGGCAGTATTGGCAGTAGCATCCTGATACCCATAGTGTCACAGAACACCTGTGGGCATTCGGAGTGCAGAAGGAAGTGGCATAATTGCTGAACAAGTTCTGCTGCATGATTTAGGATTTCCCTCTTGGTTCTTTGCCCTTTCCAGTAATTCTTTGGGTTTTCCAAAACCTTTGAAAATAGTTTTCTCTTCTAGGTAAATCGTATTATGTTGCTTGTACCAATGAAACTTGACTTATGATTGTTAAAAAAAATAGTGGGCCCCCGTCAACTTTACGTAGCAGGTTATGAAGAATTTTTTTATATATTATTTACCTTAGCCAGTAGAATAACACAATGACAATTCAGAGTTTACAGTTGGAGAAGTGTCTATTCAGGTTCTTTGTCAATTTCTCTTCTTTCTTTTTGTAATTATCTATAGAACACAACACTTCCTTCAATTTATTGATTGTTTTAGCTTTATAAATAACTTCGATTGGTTTCCTGACCATGTTCTTGGTTACTTTAATGAATACATAAACAGTCCAAGTATGGCTTCTTAGTCTCTTAATCTTCTCTACTCTGATGATCATGATTTATCTCTACCTCAATTATGTACTCCCAGAGTAAAATGTTAAATTCTGTTACCAGCAACTGAAGCTTCCCCCATGATCTCAATAGTAATAATTTCTGTCAGACAGTCTCTCATTTTTTCCAGCTCCTACTCTCTAGAACCCCAACCCAACAACTTTTCTTCATGGCTGAGAACTATAATCCTTCCCTCTAATAAATGTTCACTGTAACCTACCACTTCATGTCTCATTAGTTGTGTTTTGATTGTAGTCCACAGTCTATTATTAAAATGATTTTCATGCTCAGTCTCTAGTAATCTACTCAAGTCTCATGGCTTTCATGCTGTCTACATACTGATGACTCCCCAAAGTATATCTTCATTCCAGACAAAGACCATGAGCTCCAGATTTGTTTTTCCAACTAGTTTCCTTATAATTTCCCACCTGGATTTCAAATAGCTTAACATATGCCAATCTGAATTTCTAGATTTCTTCTTCAAAAGTGATCCTCCTTTAATCTCCTCTAACTCTGTGAACAGTAATCTTCACCTTCAGTTTCTCAGGTAAAAATCTTGAAATCATTCTTGGCATATCTTTCTCTCCCACTTCACATCAAACTTATCAGCAAATCCTCTTGATTCTGATTTAAAATATATAAAATATGCAATTCTATCAACAATAGCTAACATTGTAACTAATGCTTTCAAGATTATTGCAATAGCCTTCTAACTTAAGAGTCAGCAAACTATTGCCTGCAGGCCAAATTATTTTTTCATATCATTTGCATATTTTTGCATGGGTGTTGATCTTTAGTGATTAATATGCTGGCAACAGCTAAATATTGTGTATACTAATCATTTGCCTACTGTATATTTTGCAACTATTATCTACTAAATTTTAGTTTACTTTTTAAGATTATTTCTGGTGTAATTGATATATACATTTTCAATTTAAAAAAAAATCCCAGATAATTAAATTTTAAGTTCCCTGAGGGTATGGACCTTGCTTAATCCAACTATAATATCCTACTCTACCTAACACATCATAGGTGCTCAATCAACATTTTTGATTGATTCAAAATATTGCATTTCACTTGAGTTTCAATACACAGCGCTCAGGTAGCAAAGCAATAACATTCGGTAGTCTACACTAGCACTGACCTGTACCCTATCAGCAGTCAGAAATGAGCTTTGGAGGATAAGCTGGTTTCTCATGTTCCACTGTGTCAGAACTCAGGTACACAGGGCAAGAAGTAGGAAGCAGCATATAAATGCACAGAGGATTCCAGACAGAATCTTAAAGTAGTAAATGCACTTTCAAAAATGAAAAGGTTTACTTCAAGGTCCCGGTTTCTTACACTGTTAGAAATATTATTCGGGAAAAGTCTTTTAAAGAAGCTCTGTTCACATAGTATGAAATTTTATACACACAGGGCAGTCAGGCTACCAGGGACTAGTTTTGTATTCTATAATTCATTTGCCACCTTCAACTGTTAGCTTGTATGTATGTTTATGTAGGACTATATTTTACATTTATTACCAGATCAAATAATATATATGCAGCAGCAAAAGAAAGTATTCCTACTGCCCCTGAAATAAAACCTTTCACTACAAATTTGAAGAGTAAGAGAGATGACTGCCTAGCCAATGCATTTCTCTCTCTCTCTCTTTCTCAAAAGAAATAACTATCTTGGAAGTTCACTAAGTTCATAAGCCTGTAAATGACTTTTACCGATACAAGAAGAGTCAGGAGAGACAACATCTGAGCAAAAAAGTTTCAGGGAAGAGGAGAGGGAGAAAATTTACAATGCTCCAAACTCTCTGTATTTATTAACATGAGCCTCACATTTGATTTTTATATGTAAGCTTCAGATGGCTATTCATCTGTGTGCCTGATTAGAAAAATAAATGTTAATAGTTTTGAATATTATTAAATATAGTGGAAAGCTACCATCTTATGGAAAAAAAGTAAGTATAACATAGGAGACTATTCTGGGAGTGGCAGACATAAGAAGAGTGGGCAGAAATAGACTGTAGGAAGAGAAGTACTTGAAGAGAGAAGCAGAGAAAGAGAAACAGAGGTATGTATATATAGAGAGAAATTAGACACAGTCACTTCTGAAATGACACCTAGGAGAAAGCAATAACCTGATACTAATTGACCTAGGTACTCAGGATATTATTGCCAGTTATTTACTGCACTATGAAATATGATCTGGTGTTCCTAAACATCTGTGGCTTTAAGAATCACCTGGAGAGTTTGTTAATAAAGTAGCGATTCCCCAGATCTATCCTCTATCTCTGAACCTCCACCCCACTTGATACTTCAGGATGGCACATGAACATCATTCATTTATTCATTCATTCAAAAATTTGCTAAGGTATATATGTACATAGATGATGATGATGATGATAAATGATAGATAGATAGATGATAGATAGATGATAAACTCACTAATTTTGTTGGGCAATGAAAGCATGGGTGGAAAAAGGTCTCTGTCCCTCTCTCTGCCTCCATAGCTCTACCTTACCAAGAAGAAAGAGTACTAATCGCATTGAATGGGGTTTCAGGTCTTCTATTAAAAGGCAGGATCTGAAGCTCTTTCAGGAGATATCGCCAATTTACTGTATTCTCTATGCCTTTAATAGAGATTACTTTGATCCCTTCCATTATTTATTTCTTATAATAAAATGGTGGCGAGGTTTGCACTTACAGAAATGTCTCTAATCATTTCTCATAAGTGTTAACTTACAGCTTTCTCAAGCTTCAACTCTGACTCCATCTGTAAAATAGAGAAAACAACACTTATCTACTATGCAGTTATTATAAAGAGTACAGATAAATAATGTCAATGTATAATTTCATTTGTAAAATAGTATAAAATAGTATTTGTATAGTTAGCTAAAGGTAAAATTGTTCTTTGTAAAACTAGACTCCTAACATCATCTGATACTTTTGATCATTCTTGAAAACCGGATCACAATGCAGTGACATGTAATTTCTGGGTCCAGTCCCGGATGTCCAGACTCCTAACAAGGGCTTTGAATTTCATTCAAGCTTTTTTCACATTTTTCCAACACGTTATTCCATCTGCTTATAAGGAGAAAGGGAACATCAGGCAATCATTATTGTTGCACATTATTTTGTTAGATGCATCATCAGTTATCAGAACAAATCTGAAGTCAAAGACTTCAGTTTACTGAAAAGTAAAAAGAAAAAGGAAGAAACTAGCTACATATTTAAAAAATAATTTTCTAAGATTTACCAAAGAAAGCTCACCTATCTTATTAGCTATGTAACTCTGATGTGTTTATTTAAAATCATTAGGCCTCATTTTCTTCATATTTAAAACAACTACAATAATTATTTCTGCCACCTTTAATTACTATAAAGATTAAATGTCTTCATTAACATTGAACAAATACTATAGTTCCTATCATATTTTAAGTGCTATGAGAAAATTAGCTATTTGGATTAACCATATGGTCAAAAATATATAATTCTTATCCTAATAAAAGCTTATTGAGTTTCCTAATAACTCCCACAATTATTATTTCATTATTTAATTTATACATATACAATTTATTTCAAAATATCATTACAAAAATAACAGAAGGTTGAGTGTTTTCTCTCAAACCCATAATTCTTAATATAAAAAAAGCATAGTAAAATAAATATTCATACCTGATAGAAATCAATTAAATGTGTCATATCAAGAAACTGTACACTATTAAAATATATTAATCCATTCTTTATTGTTTTTTTCCATAAAATGATGATACTGGTTAGAAACAAAATTGACATGGCATTAAGATAAATTTTCACACTTAAGTCTAAGAATCAAAAACCAGTCCCAGAAATTTTAATTGATGGTGAAGTTCTACAAATGTACAAATATGTAGACTTCATTTTGTGTTATATTTTTCAAAACTTAACTTAAAATATTTTATTCATATCTTTGCTTTTTTATATATTATCTCTTTGACAAAAGACATTTTGGAAGGTTGCATTTTATAGAATACTAGAGGCCCAGTGCATAAAATTCATGCACTTGGGTGCATGGGGAGACCCTCAGCCTAGCCTGCACCCTCTTGCAGTCCAGAATCCCTCAGGGGATAACTGACTGCTGGCTTAGGCCTGCTCCCAGGGCCTAAGCCGGCAGTTGGACATCCTTAGCACTGCCACTGAGGTGGGAGAGGCTCCAGCCACTGTCACTGCACTCACCAGCCATGAGCCCAGCTTCTGGCTGAGCAATGCTCCCCCTGTGGGAGTGCACTGACCACCAGGGGGCAGCTCCTGCGTTGAGCATCTGCCCTATGATGTTCAGTGCACATCATAGTGACTGGTTATTCCGCTGTTCGGTTGATCTGCATATTAGCCTTTTATTCTATAGGATGAGAGACAAAATGACACTATAAGCAAACCATTAGGCTTTCTATTACTTCCACTGGGGGGAAAAAAAAAATCCAGAATTTTATCTAATATCAACACCCAAGAAAAGTATTTTGCTTTTTGGACAGAGTTAAATAACGAGGCAAAGTAGGCCAAGTATAAGGCTTCAACAACTAGAAAAGACTGGATAACATTGCTGAACATATTTTGAGACACCCAAGAGCCTTTGAAGAAACGCAGTGGAATTGCTGGGTCATATAATTTAATTAGTTTTTGAGGAACTTTCACACTGTTTTCCATGGTCATATGATTTTATAATCCCACCAACAGTGCACAAGTGTTCAATTTCTCCACATCCTTGCCAACACTTGTTTATTTCTAGATATTCCCCCTTATTTTAGTTTTAGTTTTTGTTTTTTAATAGTAGTCACCCCATTGGGGTGTCTCCTTCATTGTTGAAAGATTATTTTATCGGGTACAGAATTCTAAGTTGGCATTTACTTCCATAGTTTATACTCTCTTAGAATAGTTTTATTCTACTCTCTTTAACCTTATATGGTTTCTGAAATAAATGTTTTCTATAATTATTGTACTTGTTCCTTTATAAGTAAGGTGTTTTTTCCCCTCTGGGGTAGTTCAACATTTTCTTTTTGCCTTTGGTGTTTGCTATCTGAACATGATGTTACTACTTCTACATTTTTAAAAAATATATATATTTTATGCTATTCATTAAGCTTCCTCAATGTGTGCTTTTGTATCTGTTAGGAAATTTTTCAGCAACTACTACAAATATTTTTTCTGCTCCTTTCTCTCTAGTATTCCCATTCCAGTCACACATTTTGCAATCATATCACAGTTCTTAGATATCCTGTTTCATTTTGCTTACTCTCTTTCCTCTTTTCAGGAACTTGCAATGACATATCTTCAAGTTCACTTATTCTTTACTTGGTTATGTCTAATCTATTGACAAGTCCATCAAAGGCAATCTCAATTTGATTATAATTTTTCCAACATATCTTGTTATAGTTTTCATCTTTCTGCTTATATCATCCATCTGCTTGTACACATCATCTACATATTACAACGATGCCTTAACATATTAGTCATAGTTATTTTAAATTTATACCTGGTAATTCCAAAATATGTGTCATATGTGAATCTGGTCTTGATATTTGTGTTGTCTCTTCAGATTGTACTTATAGGATTTTTGGTGATTTTTTTGTTGCTAGCTGGTGATGACATGATGTATGTGGTAATAGGAACATTAAAGTATTCCTACCAGTTTCTGGTTCCAATATATCTATTCCAAGTAAGCTGATCTTGGCTGTAATTCTCAGTCTTCACCTGACTTTCTAAGTGTCCAGATGGTAGTTTGTCCTTGACCTCAATTCTCTGATAGTTCTAATAAAAATCATTGATTTTTCAGCTTGTTAAACATTTTTCTTATTGTTAAATTAAAAAATGATGACTTCCAACCCTGGCTAGTGTGGCTTAGTAAATTGAGCATTGTCCCATGTATGGAAAGGTCACCAGTTAGATGACCTTTCAAGGCACATGCCCAGTTTGCCACTTTAGTCCCCAGTCAGGATACATACAGGAGGCAACCAATCGATGTTTCTCTCTCACATCAATATTTCTCTCTCTCTCTCTCTCTCTCTCTCTCTCTCTCTCTCTCTCTCTCTCTCTTTCTCTCTCTAAAAACAATAAAACATAAAAAATGATTACTTTCACACTATTTACATATTAGATCTGAAACAAGAAGTCCTAAGTGTTATTTTTAATACTATGTTTTAATTCTTATGGCAGAGAACTAATCTTTCTACACATACACTTCATAATTTTTTTATTTTAAAATTTTCTAGAATATAAAAATAATATACCAAATAATTGTATCCCCATTTTATCTGGATTATATAAAATAAACATGGAGTGCTTCTATCTATTTAACCGATTAGCATTTTCACTTCACCCCAATCAGAGAGAGTTATTAATTTCTGTTTGTGTCTATCTTTTCTGAAAAGGTATACAATTGCACACACATACATTTTAAACAAAAATTCAATCATGTTTCATATATTGTTCTCTTATTTTAAGACATTTATTTCCATACACAGGGAAATTCAGAGGACTGAAAGTATTAAGATTAAGGTACATTTAATTGTATAATAACTCTAGAGCAGCTGTTCTTACTTTTATAAACGATATCATCGGTAAAAGTTATTTGTTGAGCATATATTGCATGCTAGGCACTCTAGTAGGTATGGTGATAATGAGGTTGGCTGGGGGAAACAAAAACCATACATATGTTAATATTGTACTAGCAATTAAAGGGAGCATGGTAATAAAAATCAAATAACTAGCACAAATTCATAATTGTTCTAAGTTCAAAGGAGGAAAAAATCGGTATCTTACATAACAGAAATGTTTTCACTTGGTTAGGATCTAGTGTAGGATGATTTGGGAATAAGAGACATATGATGTGGGGAAGAAATTTTGAACCAAGTAAATAATAATTTTAAAAAATAACCTACACCTAAGCACACTGTGCTTGTTCTGCTCTAAGAACTTCACATGTATTAACACATTTAATACTTAAGAATCCTATGAGATAAATACTCATTATTTCCATTATAGCTCTGAGGAGAATGAAGCTTAGAGAGAGAACTAATTTGCCCATATTCATGTAGGTTTTGAAGCAAAACAGTCTCTAGAGCCAGTGTTTTTAACACTCTGCTAAATCCCACAGGTGGGTGTGTGTACACCATTTAGGGAAGAGGAAAAGTTAGAGTTACATTTTGCAGGCTTCTGAATGCCAAGCTAAGTATTTTGAATATTTTTCTCTAAGCAATGAAGTGTCAATGAAGACTCAACTAGAGGAATAGCCTGTGCAAAAGAGTGTTTTAGGATAATTAATATAATAGCCATGTATAGAATGGACTGAATTTTTAAAAGATAAAAAGGAGAGTAATTATTGAGAAATCTGGTTCAATAGCTAAGTAGCAAAGGGGCGAATGCCTATTTCAGCGTAATAGGAAGAAATAACAAAATCAAAGGAAAGGCATTACAGTCCTATTATTCCCTTAATTCTATCAGAAACGCTATTATCACACCAAAAGGAAAAAAAAAATGCCTCTTATCTATTCCTAGTCTTAGATCTCTAACACAAAAGTTCTTACCTCTTAGTCTAGCCAAATAAAAGAATTTTTTGCGTATATTACAGTCATGGGCAGATGCAGAAAATTCCAATTGCCATTCAGTGTAATTACCAATATTCAGTATTTCCTAAAATGTGTTTTATAACATAAAATTGTAAATGGTATATATTTGGAAAGTTGAAAAATAAAGATATTTATGAGGGTCAAAGTAAATATGTTATTTTACTATATATTATCTTTTGTGAAAGAAACATTCTCAAAGAGGGAAGCAGGAAAAATCTTTTAACTGATGCAGCATGAATCAGGAGAAACTTATTAAAGAATAAGCACCTGAGAAAATGAAAGAATACAAAAATAAAAACAAGATCTGAAAAACAGGTATTTTCAGTCAGAGAGCAGAACACTCACTATAATAATCAGAAAGGCATCCTAATGGAAAAAGGAGAGCACATAAACACCCCTAGTACACACACACCGATAATAATTGTTTTTAGAAACTAGGAGATGGGTTCCAATTTCCATAACTTAATAAAAAGACACTTTAGATGCAAAAGAGCCCTAGAAAAGATTAGAGACTGAATGACCTAAAATAATGCTTTAGAATTGCCCTTTTTTTTTTTTGTCAAAATCTCATATTATTCAATGTAATCATATATACAAAAAGTAATTTAGCAACAAATTAATTTCTAGATGCCTGAATATAACAGAGAAGGACATGTGCAAATAAACTCAGCAGGTAGTTAATAGCTGGCTTCTCCCAAGAACTGATTGTCATCTTTACTTCTGAAAAAAAAAATCAGAGTACTGTCTTTGGGGATATTTCCAACATACTTATGCTGCTGATTTACCCTACTAGTTAATGGACATCAATATCCTGGCACCAAAATAGAAGTACTGGAAAGAGATTGAAATGAGCTCAAAGGAAACATTTCACTTTAAGATAAATACCATGAAAATATAGTTGATTGCAGTTTCCTGGGCATAAATTGTCATGTGTACACACTTCATTAAATGTGAGTTTAATATAAAAAAATATTCTTGGTACTCCATAAATGTATTTATTTTCCCTAACTGCTGTAGCAGCACAGCTTAGATGATTAGTTAAATAATAACAATAATAATTAAGAAAAACATGATGGTGCCATAGAAATGGGGCCAAGAGCTATTGAGGGTGGCATAATGACCAAGATTAACTTAGATAAAATACATTTTTTATTTTAAAAACTTTATATTCAAAAGCTATGTTAAAGTTAAAAAAAGGATATTTTTACCATTGTCCTATTTTTCAAGGACTTATTATATGGCCTCATTTTAAAATATAGAATGTTATGATTCTATCAATGAGTGGTTATCCCATATAATAAAAGCCTAATATGCTAAGTGTCTGGTCATCTGGTTGGCCGTTCAACCAATCAAAGCATAATCCTATCTAATAAAAGAGTAATATACCATCACTTTGACACACAAGATGGCTGCCCCCATGTGGACACAAGATGGCCAGCAGGGGAGGGAAGTTGTGGGCGATCAGGCCTGCAAGGGAAGACAGTTAGGGGGCAACCAGCCCAGCAGGGGAGGGCAGTTAGGGGCAATCAGGCCAGCAGGGGAGCAGTTAGGCACCGATCAGGCTGGTGGGGAGTGGTTAGGGGGTGATCAGGCTAGCAGGCAGGTGAGCAGTTGGGAACCAGCAGTCCTGGATTGTGAGAGGGATGCCTGACTGCCCATTTAGGGGTCCCAGATTGGAGAGGGTGCAGGCTGGGCTGAGGGGCACACACACACGCCCATGCACGAATTTCTTGTACGGGGCCTCTAGTATGCTAATGATATGCTAAGACCACTCAGCTGCTTGCTATGACATACACTGACCACCAGGGGGCAGACAGTCGACCAGTTGACAAGTTGCTGTGAGTGCACTGACCACCACAGGGCAGATGCTCTGATTGGTAGGTTAGCTTGCTGCTGGGATCTGGTCAATCACGACTGATCAAGATGGGCTGGACAGGCCCTGGTGCCCTCTCACAGTCCCTCCCCAGTTGGCCAACCTCCCATGTTCCGATCGTGCACTGGTGGTGTCCCTCAGCCTGGCCTGCACCCTCTTGCAACCTGGGACCCCTTGGGGGCTGTTGGAGAGCCAGTTTCAGCCCAATCCTACAGGCATGAATTTGTGTACCAGGCCTCTAATTAAGAAATAAAATATCTTGTCTCACTGAGCCACTTTTTGCTAAAGCCCAGTTGGCATTCTCTCCCATTGTGTTTAATTAGCTCATCTGGCTATCAAAATGCTAGACCTGATTGCCACTCATCACATGTCATAAAAAAAGTCCCAGATCCATGATGAACATGGTTTCTAGTATCCTGAGAAGGATCTTGGAAAAGTTAGCTCTCTTGACTAAGACTTGTCAATTATTTTGATCATACTTGACAAATTTAAGAAGCTCTTGGCTCCTATATTGTCATGCACTGACCAGCATTTCCAGGTTCCCAACTGACCAGATTGTCAAATGTGATGAACTGAGTATTTCACAATATCCAAGCACTGACCAGGACAAAGTAGCCCATAATCAAGTTATTTTCAATATGTTGGCTTTTGTGTCCCAAAGTGCCTAGCAGCTTGTGGTATACATGGTAACGATGCTTTTATTTATTTATTTATATTTATTTTTTTTTTATTGCTTAAAGTATTACAAAGAGTATTACATATGTCTCCTTTTTTTTTCTCTCGCCCTTGACAATCCCCTGGCCTCCCCTACCCCCAGTGTCTTATGTCCATTGGTTATGCTTATATGCATGCATACAAGTCCTTCGGTTGAAGAGGTAATGATGCTTTTAAAGACACTGTCAAATTCAAATTCAACAAATATTGAGAGACAAGAATCTGTATGTAAGGTACTATACTAGTTCCTGACATTACTTATTTAACTTAATCCTTACAAAAATTTCCAAATGTGTTGCCATTATCTTCATTTTACAGTTGCAAAAACTGATACTTACGGACACAAAAATTGGAAGAATTAAATTTCAAATCCCAATCCAATGGTCCTGTACTTAAAGATAAGCATGTGTGCACGCACATGTGTGTACATGTGTATGTGTGTGTAGTTATTATGTATGTATCATTATTGAACACTTACTATTGAGCAGACATTGTGCTTTATGAGTTATGTGTGAGTATGTGTGTGTTTATGTTTGTGTGTGTTTCAAAGTATTACCTAGTAATCAAAGCAGAGATCTAATAACTGACCCAAAGTGACTAAGCTCTTGGGTAGTAGAACCAGGAATCAAATTCAGGTTTGATTGTAGAGCCCACACTCTTGGTCACTTGATCACACTGCCTGTAGACAGAGTGCCTGTGTCCCTCTTCAATGTTTATTTCACTTCCATCACTGGACCATAGCTCCAAACCATTATGAAGTTACTTGAAACTTATACAATGAAATGTGGGATAGTAGTTGAATATTTCCTATTACCATCTTTTGAACACCCTTGTTCCTGAAAAATTATAAAGATGATAATGTGGAAAAAACATTCCTTGTTTGGTCTATGCTTTTGTTCTGTAAGTGGATTAATATATTTGCTTATATGATAATGTGACTATTCTGTTTACAGCGGGGTAGGTACTCTTGGTCTAAGCTTTGTACTAAAAATTGTGAAGACCTTATGATTATTTTGCCCTTGGCTGTGATCCCTTTATATTTTTAAATATAAGGGGTACAGGGGAGCTTACATAAAGTGCTGTCCTACACCAAATCTGATCTTTCAACCAACACCTAGAAGAAATAGCCTGCAGAAATATTACTCTGTTTAAAAGCAGATTCCTTTCACCACAGTCTCTTAACGACTACTCTATATATATATTATATATATATATATATATTATATATATATATGCTTTTGCTCTCACCGATATACTCAGTTTCAGCTGTAATCTACCTTTAAATACCACATTTTCCCTTTGAAAAAAACATTTCACTTTTGAAAACTTAGCTAATTCTCCAAAACAAAATTTATCAATCTCCCCTGTGTTTTTAGTAGCAACAATGAAAAGAGACAATTTCTTAAATGGGGAATTGACAAGTGACAGTGATTAATGACAGTTTTGTTTATTGGTTTGGCTGTAGGCCAACTATAAAGCAGTGCTTTCCTGGACCCCTTGTTGGTAAAATTGCAGCAAAAAAACAGGTGCAAAAACATTGCACATAATGTAGTAGAAAAGGGCTTACTTCCAAGAAAGTCTATCCACATGAGTTTATATATTTTGTACCCACTGAAGAAGAAATGTGGATCAAATCTGTTCCAACACAGTGGGAAGCTTTATTTACTTTTTTGGTCTACATATTGTTTAAAAAAAAAATCAGACAAGATACATGTAAAATGCTTGTTCTGGTTTCTATTTTGTAATTATTTTAAATTTTTGATGGCTCCTCACTTTTTTCATTCTTCCTTCAGGCTATTTTTATGCTTAATAGGAAATATACAAATAATCAAAGCAAAGAGAATTTCTCAAACAGCAAATTTTCTTTCTTTGCCTGCTGCAGAAAACAGTAGTTTCAATCCTTGAAAAACTTCCATTTTGATCAGGAAAACTAAACTTTCAGCATAGACTGCTGTCTTCCCTAACTAGACACCAGCTCCTGCAGTTCCATTAGCATCCCACTTGCTTCAATTACACCATGTATTTTTCTTTCTAGCATCTCATCACTTAGATCCCAGATTTGTAATATTTATGCATTGAATGTTCTCATTAAAGTTATTGACTGTGATGCCCCCATAGGAGAGAAAGCAAAGTCAACCTAGGTACTCACAGTCTACAGACACAGATAAAAGGAGGTACAAGACAAGGAAAACATAGTGACTCATTTTTACTGAGGGAGAAATAAAGTACAAAACTTCTCGTGAAAAGAAAGCTCATAATATTCAAGTACTCAAACAAGTCTATCGGATAAATAAAATTATTTTGTAAGCCAATGTAGGCTTATAAAAGAAAGGAAACAAACATAATTTAAAAATTATTTTATTTGATATTGGACATCCTGGGGCCTTGAATGTTCCCCAACATTTTCTAAAAACTATTCAGGTGCTCTAAAATGTTATGTGAACTTCTCCTGGCATACTCTCTGGATTTGGATATTATTAAAGTATTTATTCCTATCAATTAAATGAATATGTCTCCAATGGAACCAGTACCTAGACTCAGGTTTGCAACCCCCTACTGTACACTGACATTGTGAGAAAGAAATAAAGTTATATTAGCAATAACTTTAATATGTTGAAGCTTTGCTTTGATTTTAAAGTCTTTTACCCTGAAGGCATCTGAGTAGCACAAAATTGAACAGGGAATCTGAAGCAGAACCATAATCCATCACCACCTGTTAAAAATGTAGTTCAGTCAAACATATCTACACCATCAATCCAGCACTTCATTGCCAAATTATCCCATAGTCAAACTTTAGCTTAGTGGTGTCTACCTTCAGGAAATTCAACCTATTAAGGATATTTGAAAGGGTGGGAGCACTTAAAATTCCCTAGTAAAATTATGAATTGTCTCAACAAAAACACTGTGGCATATCTGCTGAAAAGCACTGCCTGAATGTATCCCTTTCTCTATGGGGGAAAAATAAACTAGAATAGAAATATCCTACATGAGCCAACATCAACTCTAGTTCATGGGCATGCCAGGGTATCACCAATTATCTCAAAAGAACTAATGACATTTGTTTATAAATTCTCAAAGTGGAATTTTAGGACCTTCTATTTAAACAGAAAATGCACATTGCATTTTATAGTGAGATGGTCTTGAGAACAAGCTAGATAAAACACTGACACTTCAGTTGAAGAGTCTGTATCATATACCCTATCTAAATCTATTACGTAGGGCAAAAACAAGGAAATTGGAAGTCATTCAAAGCTGATACAAGTTTGAATGGTTGGACTAAATGAACAGACAAATATTTTGTTCAATGAAAAGTGCTACAGAAGATGTCAAAAGGAATCAGAAATCTTCCTGTCTTTACGTAGCTCTATATTGAATTGTGGGGAAAATAAGTAGCAATTTCTCAAACATTGATAAAATAAGTACCTTTAGAAATACAGAAACCAATGCTATTGAATATTTTTCTTGAGAATTCTGAGTGTCCTCCAAGTGGTAACATGATAGGTAACTGCCACCAAGAAAATGGCGAAGTAAAAACGTACATGAGCTCCGTCAGCCTGGCTCAGTGGTTGGGCATCCACCTATGAACCAGGAGGTCATGATTTTATTCCCAGTCAGGGCACATGCCAGGGTGGTGGTCTCGATCCCCAGTGGAGGGCATGCAAGAAACAGCCAATCAATGATTCTCTCTCCCTCTCCATTCCTCTCTGAAATCAATAAAAACATATTTTTAAATATGTAGACAAGTAATGGTTGTGACTTGTTGTTGAATTAGTCACTCAGGGTAAGACTTTGTAGTAACTTTATAACATTTTCTATCCATGAATTAAAGAGCTAGAAATATGTAGTGAGATCGAAGAAGTTATGGAAATATGAACACTGGTTTTCTTCTTTAAAGATTTTAAATTGTATTGTTATTTCTATTTTACCTTGGGAATTTATTGGGGAATATTTTCATTCATTCATTCATTCATTCATTCATTCATTCATACATGCATCCAGCACTAAATAAGTTTCTGCTATGCAATTCCTATGGGCAAAACTCTGTGTTTGAAGATTTGGGAGAAAACAAAGATACATAAGACCAAAAAAAAAAAGTATTCTCTACGAGTTTACAACTTCCAGTTCCTCTTTGACAAAATAAATAATAAAACCCTCTGCAAAGATGTTGATCTGACAGCACAGGCATTCTTGATGATGTATTAGACTGGGTTACTGCCATAGAGCAACATAAACCTAGAAATGCCATTTAAATAGAGCATAATAAATGTTCAATTTGCCTTGTTCCATTCTGTCCTAAGTGCTCGTATGAGACCACAAATTAGTCTAAAATAGCCTGTTCACCTCTCCATTTGCCAAAAAGAGCAGTGACACTGAGTTTGCATTGTCTCAGAAAAATGGTCATAATTTACCATTTTTATGCTGATCCTTAGGCTTCAAATAGGCATTCCAATCTAAAGTAATGACAAAAAAGTAACACTGCAATATTAGAATGACTGACACTTTTATGGTATCTTCATCAGACACATTTAGTAAAATACTTTCTATATGCCTTCTTTTACTTCTGTGTTATTATTCTGTCAATCATCAGTTGAATACAAACTTTAAAATATGGTGAAAGTCTCTGTCCCTACCTCTCTTTCTTTCTACACATATCTATGTATATACCTACACATGCCACATAGGATATTTTTATGTTTAGGTAGATAGGGATAGATTAGATAGATAAATAGATAGATAGATAGATAGATAGATAGATAGATAGATAGATAGATAGATAGATAGATGAATAGAAGATAGATAGATAGATAGATGATAGATGATAGATAGATAGATAGATAGATAGATAGATAGATAGATAGATAGATAGATAGATAGATAGATAGATGATAGATAGATAGATAATAGATAGATGATAGATAGATAGATAGATAGATAGATAGATAGATAGATAGATGATAGATAGATAGATAGATAGATAGATAGATAGATAGATAGATGAATAGATGATAGATAGATGATAGATAGATAGATAGATAATAGATAGATAGATAGATGATAGATAGATAGATAGATAGATAGATAGATAGATAGATAGATAGATAGATGATAGATAGATAGATAGATAGATAGATAGATAGATAGATAGATGATAGATAGATAGATATTGTGTCATCTAATTGAGAGCAAGAAGAAAGGAGGAAAGGAGGAAGGAGGGGAGGGAGGAAGAAGGAAAGAAGAAAGGAAGGAGAAATTTATATTATATTCAGATATGTAGGCCCAACATTGCATAACCTTACTTTAGGTAACTTCACTCCTAAGAAAAGACAGCCATGATCACTTTTTAATGTTCTTAAACCATGGATACAATTTCCAAGGACCTATGTTCCAAATTGTGAATTACTTAGGCCTTTGGACTTTCTTCTTCTTCCTGCTGTTTGTCTTTGGATGATAGATCAACACATGAATCAAAAGACATGAATAAATCTTAGACATTAAATGAAAATAGTTAAATTCATTTTGAGCATAACACTGGCAGGAGCTTTGGTGAGTGAAATTTTTTTTAACTAACTACTGTCTTGTTTCATTTGGGTTTGCTTAATGTTTAACACAGCCCAAAAGAAACACACCAAAAAGGAGCCCTTTCACGCTCTCCTTCTTTTTGAAATCAGATTTCCTGAAAAACTGCCTCCACCCCCATATTACTTGTCAGGAATTCTCTGACAGTCTGCTTGCAACTCAATCATTCCATGGAAATTCCTTTCTCAACTGCCATCCGTAGGCTTTTCTCTGTCAAATCCAATGGCCTCTGTTTAGTTGTTCATTTCTCTCCTTGTTTTATTCTGTTGCATTTTCCATTCTAGGCCATTGTCTTCTAGGCACTCTAGGCAAAAAAAGAAAAAGAAAAAAGCACGCTACCATTAAAAAATGAATTTAAAAAAAAAAAAAAACTAAACTAAAATATAGGGCTTTGGCTCAGTGGATAGTAAGAAAACACGTGGCAAACTGGAAGGCTACGGGCCCTGTTATGTCATGGCCAAATGCTGAAATTGTCATCTGCAATAATTTGGAAAGCAGATTACATGTCTTAAAGAGACTATAATCTGGGGACTTAGAGATACAAACAGAATGTTGCAGTGTGTTGAATGTACTTCAATGCTTTTAGCAAGGTACTGTAGGAAAGAGAGGAGCCCAGTCGAAATGTGACAGCTTTGCATGCAGAGATGGGAGTATATTATGGGAGCATGCAAGGAAGAGCTGGAGACGAACTGAAGGGGAGTATTTATTTAGAGAGTGTCTCAGGGAGGTTTTCCTGATTGTTCAAGAGCTGAGCAACTGTTATTTTGAAGTGAGGGAGGCAGCCATAAGGACACCTTTTACGAAAAAAGAGGTCCAGAATGATGTAATAATAAGGGAAAAGTCCTCACAGTGAGAGACTGCTTGTTGTGTTTTGGAATATTTCAGCTGGAGTGGAGTGAATGCATTGGCTTAGCACTTAAGCTGGAAGAGGGCTCCTATTTTTGAAATTCTAAATTGGGCAAAAGGTAGATCTTAAACTGGAGATAAAGAGGTCTTAGTCTTTCTGAGACTACCTTTCCAGAGGATATATATCTTGAAATTTCTAGATATGCTAAAAGTTAGATTCAAAAGGGCAACCATCCTTTCTTCTTTTCAGAAAATTATGAGAAATCACAGATCTGTTGTCAGAGGCCACATTGAAAATATGTAATTCAAGGAGGTTTTATTTTTAAAAAGTCTGTCTAACCGAAACTGGTTTGGCTCAGTGGATAGAGCGCCGGCCTGCGGACTGGGGGTCCCAGGTTTGATTCCTGTCAAGGGCATGTACCTGGGTTGCAGGCACATCCCCAGTGGGAGATGTGCAGGAGGCAGCTGAATGATGTTTCTCTCTTATCAATGTTTCTGACTCTATCTCTCTCCCTTCCTCTCTGCGAAAAATTAATAAAATGTATTTAAAAAGTCTGTCTATAAAGATATAGATTTAGGCACGTGAAGAAGCTACCCAAGACATAGTAGTATTTTCTATGACCAACCCTGCCCCAAAGGTGCAAAAGTGGAAAGGGATTACTGGAAACCAGAAGAACAGTATCACATAAATTAAGAAACATTGAGATGAACAGTAAACTTTAATGTAAGAATAGGGATACAACCTTGTGGATCACGGGTAGGGAAATAAATATTTTGATTTCACTATCCTGCCTCCACTCCTTCTAAATATCCTACAAGGGTGGTCCTTTGGCCAAACTCAAGAGCAAGTCAAATGGTGTGGGAATCATGATGCAATCTGGGATAAGGAGCAGGACAGAGAGGAACTGAAAATTAATCAGAGGGGCAAATGAGAAATATCATACATAGTTCACTTTCTCCAACTACACAGTAGAATCTGTCCCAAGATGATTTAAATCAGTGAAATTTCTATACATGATAGAGAAATAAACTATTATTTTCTTCCTGTCATTGATAGAGATAATATGCAAAGGCAGATATTCCCTAAGGAAGAAGAATGAGGTGGAGGTGGACAGAGATATTGGAAATGTTATTTCAAATAATCCCTCAATTCATAGGAGAAATTCTTATCAATGGGCCTAAATAAAGAACTTGGGAAGAGGAGTATCTCTACAGATCATACGCACAGGTATTAACAGAAAAATTAATAATTTCACCAAAACAAAAATGTCCAGCACACTTATCACATTCATAATAGCTAAACTCATTTTTTAAATTTCAGAGAATACTATAGTTAATGTTGAAAATATATCTGCTTCCTTCCTGGCATGAGGATTCTGAGCCTGACCTTACAACATCCTTGATGGATTTGTGAATTGAAGCCCTAAATGAAAAGATGAGTCTGCTCAGTTCTTTCTAAAGGTCACCATGGTGAAGGTCATAGTAAACTTTAATTTGTAAATCTAAGAAATCAGAAACACCCATGTAATATAAACTAATTATTTTAATTTTTTCACCTAATGTTAATCAATAAAGTTCACAGTTTAAAATATACACATATTTAAAAATCACAAAACATCTGTGTGTATGTTTTCCATAATTTAATAAACATGTTGCCCCCAAATTTAATTTTTCCAGATGTTTCTGTAGTAAAAATATGTAACA
Organism: Myotis myotis; assembly: GCF_014108235.1. Taxonomy (NCBI): domain Eukaryota; kingdom Metazoa; phylum Chordata; class Mammalia; order Chiroptera; family Vespertilionidae; genus Myotis; species Myotis myotis. The sequence continues at coordinate 185,107,091 of NW_023416335.1, forward strand.
TTTAAAAGATAAAATCTACACCAGAAAGTTAAAAACCTTGATTCTAATCTAGCAAAACCGAAAAACAAAAATAGAAAACGTAGTTTCCATTTTGAGCCCTGGTCCAATACAATAATGTTTTAAAGCATTTCTTTTATATTTGGGGTGAGGAGAAGAGACCATTTCAGACTGGAGATGTGTTGTCATCTTGTGTAAACTAAAGAACATGTGTTTGACTCTTGTATGACCCGGACTAAATATGGCTCCTTTCTCAGCAGAGCCCAGCTGGCCTCTATGGACCGGATTGCCTGTATGTGCATGAACAGTGGTGTTACATAGCTCTCTGCACGGATATAGTATCGTTAATGTCTCTGAGTCTCAGTTTCAGCATCTGAAGTGGTGAAGTGGTGCCAAGCCCAAAAGTCTTCAGCGAAACAATGCTCACGAAAATAACTAGAATGCATTTATCTTAATGAATGTGTATATATATATACACACATATATATGTATATATATATATACACACATATATATGTATATATACATTTTATATATAATATATATTTATATATTATAATTAACATCAACTTTCTATATGTAAATAGAAACACAGATTGTATGCCCATAAAAAATGGAAACTTATAACACACACTGAGAACTGAAAGTGCATTATGGAAACTACATTTTTATAAAGGGAAGATTAGACATGCTGGCAAGTGGAACACAAAAGGCCAGTGTATTTTTTTTTTATCTTACACAGGCAATTTTAGGAATACACAGAAGGGATTTACAGAATTTGATGTATTAATAACATGTATTTTATTTCTGGTTCAAAACTGGGTTTATTCGTTTAGGATGGGCAAAATATGCAAGAAAGAAAGAAAGGAAAGGAAAGCCAAGATTTAAGACAAGATTCTGAAATGAAAATATGCACACAGACTGGAAACAATCTGGTCAGAGGGTAACAAAGTAACAGGTTTTTCTCCACACACTCCCCACCCCCAGAGAGGCACTGAAGCCAGTAAGCAAACAAAAGGGACATATTGTAGAGGTGATTCCTACAGCTGGGGAGACAAAAGCCTGCCCCAGCCAAAGCCAACCTTTTGCAACAGCCTCGCTTGGAAAAGTTGTTTTTCTCTTTTTAGAAAAAGTGGCTTGTTTGAATAAGTGACATATTCTTTAACGTTTCTGATTTTAAACATTAACACATATACCTCAGAATAACAACCAACTTTCCCTTTTTTAAAAATAGAAAACCAGTTTCTCATAAATATCTGTTTGCGCTTTCATCTACATATGTGCTGCTATCTTTCCATAAACTCCATCACAGCGTCATTTCGTCTGTATTGGTAAGTGTAGAAAGACTCTCAGATGGCTTAGAAGAAATAGAGCAAAATGAGTTTGGATTTTTTTCCAGTGGGTTGTCACAATCCGGGCATGTTATTTCCCTTATCGTTATATCTAGGCAACATTCAGATTCCCTTTCCTCCTTTATCCATCTTCTATTAAACATAAACAGGGGGGAAATTAAGCGGATATAATCACCCCTCAATCTTTTATAAACTTTGTACAATAGTTAAGAGACAGTAATGTTTGAATAGCTGTTACTGGTTCGAATTTGGCAATTTGAACATTGAAGCAATTTATCTTCTGCTGTGCCCAGGAAAATCTTAATCAGAGATCCAAGAACAGATAGGCAGGGGAGAAATTTTCTGGCTATGCAATGTTTTCACATCCCTGAAGCTGATCTCTGTCATGATGATCTTTCAAAAGAGCCTATATTTTAACCCAGCTGCCACTAGACAGCAAAAATAGGTATTAAAGCAGCTTGCTTGGAGAAATGTGTTGAATCATTTTTTAAAAATATGATTTTGCTGATTTTTTAATATATATATATATATATAGAGAGAGAGAGAGAGAGAGAGAAAGATCGATTGGCTGCCTCACTCCCGTAAGGACCCTGACCAGGAATGGAAACCACAACCTGTGTATGTGCCCTGGTTGACTGGGGATTGAACCAGCCACTTTTTGGTGCATAGGAGGACCGCCAACCATCAGAGCCAGGATGAGTTTCATTTTTTAAGAAAATTGTATTTGACATAATAGTTGTCTTAAAATATGATTACTTGCTATTAAAAACCAATTGTGACAAATGTGAGTGTCAAAATCATAATCAATATAATTTCTTTCAAGTAGACCCAAGATTGTCTCCAAATTTCCAGGCTCCTTGGACTTTCTTTAATTGAATACTAGAGGCCTGATGCACAAAATTCATGCAAGAGTAGGCCGTCTTTCCTCAGGCTGCCAGCACTGGCTTCCCTCTGGCACCTGGGACCCAGGCTTCCCTAGCAGCCCAGCTTTGTCTGGAAGGTCATCCGGAAGGACATCCAGTCTAATTAGCATATTATGCTTTTATTATTATAGGTTTATCTAATAAGGTTTATCTTTTGCCTAACCTATGACAATGTTATTAGAAGTATTTGAAATAATCAGATTTTTAAAATGTTTCTAATTCTCCTAGATTCAATTGATTTCTCCTTATTGTGTGTGCCTCTTAACCCTTTGCTCCTATTTTCATGATAAACACTTTACAAAATGAATGTCAGTTACCCATTTATACTGTGTTTTTTTCTCTCTTACTAGCACTCCCTGTGGGATGGAGTTCTTGTCTCCTTCCCCCCGAACCTAAGTTTAAAACATGATGCTGAAACATTTGTATAATTCCATAAATTATCTATTGTATGATAATCTAAAGTCCACAGCCACAACTCTGATGTGCAGAATTTTTTTCACTATACTGAACTTAATTCCATTATAGACTTTCATTTCTGTTGAGAAGTGGGTAAATAATACCAGCATTTCAGCTTCAATATATCCTAGTCATTTCCAGATTAATATGGTTTCCTTGGGGGAAATACTCAGCTTTTCAGGATTTCTCCTTCATCATTCATCAGATGACATCTGAGTTTAGAAGATGCTTTCACAATGGCTAGGCATTGGGAGAAATAGGTGAGAGAAACAGGGTAGATAGTCTAGAATGCTCCATGAAGTCATCCAGGATTCACATCCACGTTTGGGAGTTCTTTTCTTTCTTTTTTGTTTTTTATATTTTGTCTTCATAGGGTCAAAAGTAATTCACCACTACTCCATCCATGTTCCAGATGGTAAGAAAGGAGAGTGAGAGGATTCTAAAGGGCATGCAATTTCCTATTTAAAAATATGACCTAGCCCTAACTGGTTTAGCTCAGTGGATAGAGCGTCGGCCTGTGGACTGAAGGGTCACTGGTTCGATTCCGGTCAAGGGCATGTCCCTTGGTTGTGGGCACATCCCCAGTGGGAGGTGTGCAGGAGGCAGCTGATCGATGTTTCTCTTTCATCGATGTTTCTAACTCTCTATCCCTCTCTCTTCCTCTCTGTAAAAAATCAATAAAATATATTTTAAAAAGACCTAAAAGTTGTATACATTATTCTCCTTATAGCCAATTTAATTGACCTTAGTTTCATGGACCATACCAATGGAAGAGGTAAAACATATATATTGATAACTATAGTATATGGAAGAAAGAAATAATTTTCATAAAATGGGTGAAAATAATGCCTAAAAATAGTTGAGCAGAGAGAATTAATTTATCTTGAGAAATTAAATAAAGCATTTTGGAATATGTCACCCATAAAATGAACTGAATGTGTTACAATCCAATGCTTTATTTAATTAATATTTCTTGAATCTTATCCATGTAAGTAATGGGAGATTGCCTAATATGAAACAAAAACAATTATAGTGTCTTCCTTAATGAGAGATACTAATTATTAATTTTGCTGTAATTTTATTACTTGACCAAAATGGAATATTAAGGTGAAACTTGGGAGTTTTTTGAGATAGTTTTTAAAGATTTCAGAGTTTCCATGGGTTATAAGTCACATTTAATAACAGGAATTAGGGTAGTGACAAAACGGATCTTTTAGTCATTTTTTTTTTTTTTTTTTTTTTACCAGTAAAGGGGAAAACCTACGTAGACACTTCCTAGAAGACCTAACTTTTTACTTCCTTGACCAGAACTGCAAGAAAATTTAGGATAATAAGTATATGGAAAAGGAGGTATTTCTGTAAGGAACCTTAATCAATAATGGCTAGACTGACCCATCAGGTGGAGCACATTGGCACGCAAATGAAGTCAAGGTTAGCATAATAAGTGAATGGAAGAAGAATGGTTTTATGGGTAAGCGAATAATGGATTCTATGTAGCCATCTAAATTGTGGTCTTTACCGTCTTAATTCTTGTGCAATTTCCAGGTTATTCCTATTTCCACCGCCTCCTTAAGCAACTCACTTCACAAATGATTCCATCTCTCTCCTGAATCAACAATATTCTCTTCATACTGTCTCTTCATTTTCAGATTATAAACATAATATTGTGTCTCCCAAAATAAAAATCAATAAATCTCTCCTCATCCCAATGACTGATTCTAGCTACTTGGCAATTTCTTCCTTTTCTTCCATGGCCAAGTATGTCTAGAGTGTAATTCTTACTCGGTGCCTCTGCTTTGCTCCTCTTTCACTTTCTAACTCAAACCAATCTGACTTTGCTCCCACAACAACTGTTGCTAAAGTCAACAGGGCTCAGTAGCCTTCATATTTCAAATTCAGAAAACAATGTTCTGTACTGCTGAAGCCTGAGCTCTGTTTGGCATTCGACTCTGTTTACTGCTACCTCTTGCTGGGTGATAGCTTTCTTCGGATCCTGAGAAAATACTCCTCACTGAGTTTTCTCATACCGCATTCATTTTAATGATTTATGTCTTCTACTTGTAAACCTACTCTGTTGATGTAAGGATAGAAATATTATAAAAAATTCTCCCCATTAAGGAACATATAGACATTCAAAGAAATGCCTTATATCATCACTATCCTAGATATAAAAAGCCTGTGGTCATGATGCCCTCACACCATAACAACCAATCACCAGGAGGCTGCGTGCACGGCAGGCACAAGTGAGTGGGTGGGGCTGCGTGCTGGCAAGGCGTGTGCGGGTGGGCAGGGACTTGACACTGTGTCCCCACGGGCGCTACTGAGGACTTGACCAGGAGGTGCATTGGGGGAGTCCCGCGGCACCAGCCATGGGACAGGACTTGGGGGAGTCTCGCGCAGTGCTGGCAGGATTCTGGGTCACATGCGATTTCATGCACTGGGTCACTAGTGTTATAAATAAAACAAGATTGACTTTATTAACCCACTACATTACTCCATCAATGGTTGTAAATTTTAAGTGAACATAAGAATCACCTGGAAATAAATTGACAGAAATATGAAAGACCAAGCTGATAAAGAAATACCTTATTTCATCACAAAGAGAAAGGGTGGTGAATGTCTGGCTAGGCCATGGGCCATATAAGGCCCACGAAATCATTTGGTCTGGTCCTGCCAAGGCATTAGGAGTGAGTGAATTAAATGTTTGACCAAGTATAGCTGGCTAATTTTTAAGTTGATAATTTTGTATGACCTGCAAATGGTGTTATAAATATCCAAATGGCCCTTGGCAGAAATAAGGTTCCCCACCCCTGACATAGAGAAATGCTGAAAAAAAAAATATAATTTAGAAAGTTGTTAAATATGAATCAAGCATAAACATAAAAGAAAGGTACCAGCGACAACAACAACAAAACCCCCTCAAAAACAGACTAATAACTTCAAAGCGACTCAATTGTGGCTCAAGGGTATTTCATTCATTCTTGAGGACTAAAATCTAACACCACTGTATAGAAAGATGTGGAAAGCTTAAAGAAGGTCACCTGGGCAAGGCTCAGGTCCTTGAAGTACTGCCCTTAAACAAAACAGACCACAGAAATGTGTGCTCTTTCTCTGCAATGAGGCCAGCTTCTCCAGCGAGATGCAGACCTTTGTGAAGACCCTGAATTGGCAGGACCATCACCCAGGAGGTGGAACCATTGAGAATGTCACAATAAAATCCAAGACAAGGAGGGCATCCTGCCTGACCAGCAGCATCTGATCTGTGTGGGCAAACAGATGAAGGATGGCTGCACTCTCTCAGATTACAGCATTCAAAGAATCCACCCTGCCCCTTGTGCTTCGTCTGAGGGGTGGCGTCATTGAGCCCTCCCTCTGCCAGCTCACTCAGAAGTACAACCACGACAAGATGATCAGCCACAAGTGTTCCTCCCGCCTGCATCCCCACGATGTCAACGGCTACAAGAAGTTCAGCCACACCAACAACCTGTTCCCCAAGAAGAAAGTTAAATAAGGCCCCTCCATCACCTCCTTGGGCCCACAGGGTGACCTCCCTACATGAGACCCATAGACCTGGGACCTCAAAAAAAGTTTCTTTCATTGATATGAGCTGTACAAAAACAAATTCTCTACAGTCTTGGAAAAGTGCTAAAACCAAACAAACAACAACAAAACTCGTTACAAACCTACGATAAAAGAAAAGAAAGACCACCATAAGAAATAGACTTTCTAAATCTATTCCATGCTCAAGTATGGAGTCTAAATATATACTATATACATGACAATAGAGGCGCATTCTAGTAAGTTAACATAAAACTGTGTGAGGATGTAGAGAACCCGAGATCCCTGAGAGAAGCTAATATTTTCCCACCAGAATTTATACTTAACTTTGACAGAACCTCTGCCAAGCTCACAAGAAAAAAGTTACAAATCTCAAAAGAAATAACCCCTCTTATAGTCAACATTTTAAATGTGACACAAGAAATTTATCCCTTCAGCTCTTCATTCATTTAATAATCACTTGTCCACTATAAGCCAGGAATTCTTCAAGATGCTATACATGTACAAAAGTTAATGGATATTGAAAGAATGAAGACATAAAGAAGAAAAATAAACTACAGACTAGGGCAAAAGTAGACTTATTGCTTTGTGTATGGGAAATAATAAAATAATTAATAAATAACAATACAAGAATAAACTCTGTTTCACACATAATTGTAAACCTACTTTTGCCCTACATTATATAGTAAAAAATAGTTAAAGCAATAAAATAGCAAAGTGAACTGTTTACTCCCTGAAATTAAAAGCTTAGTGAACATGTATTCATTTCAGAAATATACATACTAAAATTGCAACAATATAGAAAGGATTAACGTAGTTTCTTTTGACATGTGGCACTCAATTTGTGAATATGTATATATTTAAAAGCCTAAGCAACCAAACGACCATATAACCAAATGACCGAACGACCAGTCGCTATGATGTGCACTGACTACCAGGGATAGACACGCAACACACAGGATCAGGCTCCTTCCTGTCTGGATCGAGCCTGCGGGGATTAGGTCTATCAGGATTGGGCCTGCAGGGATCAGGCCAAAACTTGCTATCTGACATCTCCAGGGGGGTCCCGGATTGCAAGAGGGTGCAGGCCAGATTGAGGGACCCCACTGGTGCACAAATCCATGCACTGGGCCTCTAGTTTCTAAATAAATTTTAGCATCAATACCTAAACCTGAGAAAGTTATCACAGACTAATCTCACCATAATAAATATTGATGAAATAATCTTCAATAATATATCATTGCCCTAGCTGGTTTGGCTCAATGGATAGCACATTGGCCTGAGGACTGAAGGGTCCTAGGTTCAATTCCAGTCAAAGGCATGTACCTTGGTTGCAGGCTGGATACCCCTCCCTGATCCGGGCATGTGTGGGAGGCAACCAATCCATGTATCTCTCTCACATAGATGTTTCTCTCTCTCTGCCTCTCCCCCTCCCTTCCACTCTCTCTAAAATTCAATGAGAAGATATTCTTCTGTGAGGATTAACAATGACAACAAATATATGTAATCAAACAATTCTACTGCTAACTAAGAATATTTTAATATTAACAATTTAGGAATGCAAAGATGGCTCGGCATATATTAGATATTCCATTAATATCACCACACAATTTATCTAATGAGAAAGCACATAAGGATGTGTCTGGAGATGGTGAAAAGGCCTTATACAAAATTTTAAAGCCCATACCTGCTAAAAATCACTTTGTAAAATGGGAATATGTGGACACAATGAAATATTACTTATATCCACCAGAATGCCTAAAATAAAAAATAGAGTAAATGCCAAATCTTGATGAAGATGTGGAATAATCAAAACTTTCTTACACTGTTGAAAAGAGTATAAATTAGTGCAAATTTGGGAAAACAGTATGGCAATGTATCTGCTAAAGGTGAATATTTGTATAACCTAGGACCTACTAATTTCATTCTTAGAAATATTTATGACCAAAATGGTCTTCATCTTTCCCTCAGATTTTGTCCCGATGTTAGACAAGCTTCTCCCTTACTCTTTGACCCTGACCTTCCTTTCTGAGAGTAGTACCTTAGGATTAGGAACCCCTTATTATAAATTCTATTTCTGCACCTTTGAGATGTAAACTTTATAACCCAAGACTTTCTTTCTTGAAAACCTGGGAACCATCTCTTTGAAATATAACCAACAAGGAAGATAGCACCTTTATCTCACTGTCTCTGTTGGAGGATAGAATCCTAACTTCAATGGGTGCCTAGCTGCAAGTTGTAAAACTACTTCTTATTTGGAAAGTAGGTAATTGGCTATGGCCAGTTAGCAAACACAGGTGGACTATAATCTCCCCACCGCAGCTTTTAATAACTCTTCAGACTCTTATTTTAGTTGAGTTGAGTTTAGATGGCATTCTGGTCTATTCTATTGCAATAACCTTGAGTAAGATCTTCCTTCACTTCCTTTGTCTGGTGCAATTTTTGCTTTGATGTTCTCTACAGAAATGCAAACATATGCACCGCAAAAAAAAAGCACAGTAGGATGTTCATAGCAGCACTATTCAAAATTACCTCAAACACCTGGAAACTAGCAAACTGCCCATCAAAAACTGAATGAATATGTAAGTCATGGTATATATTCACAATATATTTCTATGCAACAGTGAGAAAAAAGAAAGCACTACAGGCAAGAATATAAATCCGTTTTTTACAAACATAATATCAAGTAAAAGAAGCCAGTCACAAAAGAGTGCATCTTGTTTGATTAAATTCATATCAATTACGAAAACAAGCGAAGCTTATCCATGCTTTTAGAAATCAGGGTAGTGATTACCCTTAGTGGAGGCAGTGACAAGAAGCGGTAAGAGGTTTCTGGTCATAGTCAAGAGGTATTGTCAGCACCAAAAGGTGCTAGTCACATCTTGTTTTTTGATCAAGGTGCTGGTTACATGGGTGTGTTCAGTATGCGAAGATTCAGCTCACTGCAAAGTTGTAAAATATGCACTTTCCTTTATGGGTATTACATGTAATGTTTCTAAAAGTCACCCAACGATCTTGTTAAACAGACCTCAGTGTTAAAACTCTGGAGATTCTGATTTATAAAATCTGGGGTGAGGCTAGGATGTGCACATTTGAACAAGCAGGAGACCTTGGCACACTTTGAAAATTTACTGTTGTTCGGTGCTGTAAGGTAATGAAATGCTAATTACAGATTCTGTCAAAGAACCAATAAGGAAAATAAAATAATAACATTTAAATGTGACAAAGAGAAATAAACTAGAATAGAACTCTACCAACTCTAGCATTTTGGGTACTATGTTAAACAGAGGGGTACAGTTTAGTAAGCAAAGTGAAAAGTTCTTCCTACTTCACCCTGATTTTTAAAAAGGATGCCATTTTGCATGATTATCCTCATAATTCATTACTTGGAGTGCTGGCAATACTATGGCAGTGGAGCAACAAGCATTGAAACCTGCTTTTAGTGACTAAATGAAGGTTGAGCTGCATGTGACATAGATCTGGCCTCAATATCTGTTCCCGCTCCATCTCCAGGACTAACTGAGCCATTCTGGAATCCCCTCTCTCCATATACCCATTCTCCCTGATGTTACAGTGAATAGGAATTTGGCCAAGTAAGCTGTGAACTGAGCAAAACAAACTTCTTCTGACAGTAGCTGCACTCAGCTGCCAGCTGCTTGGGGCTTACTATCCTATTAATTCAAACCTGAGGGCAGAGTCCCTAGGAAACAATAGCAGCGAGGCAAATACCTATAGCTTTGCCCATTCTAGATCTCGGTGGGTGCATTATCTGAGCCACACTGAGCTACTCAGGGAAAGAAATGACTAAACAAGATCTTGTTTTATTTACATGACTCTCCAATGATAGGTAAATTATTGCAACAGTTTTACAAATACCCTAAAAATCACTAATACATAAATTATACATGTCGGATGACTATAAAACACTGAAAACCTAATTTATTGCTGTACCGGCTCGCTTGGCCATAGATTCATAAAACTCTTCTTATTCCAATTCCTTTTCTGACTCCTTGCCTCCTATATTCTTCCTTTCACAATATCTAGTATTTTACTGATAATAAATGTTGAATTCACTGATTCACTAGTCTACAGTTTTCTGGTTTGTCTTTTGACCCATTTTTAACTAATGGATTTGTGCTTGCCACTTTTACATTCTCAGATATCTTCCCTGAATCATATGATATTCTCCCCCTTTTGCTGTCACTTTGGTTTTGAAAGAAGTAAATCAATACGTGCCTTTAAAAGCCCTGGCACTGTTGTTGGTTAATATATTGCATTCAGTTACTTTTGCTCACTAAACGTTGTTTGATATAATACCAGAGCATCCTCCGCTGCACCCGAAAAAAAGATGCTATTTTGAGCTGTGAACCAAGGATTGATTTCTTTTAAGATGTAATATATATATTTTATGTATTGCATCTAACCTTGTTATTTGTCAGATTTCAAGAAACCTCCATTCTCTCATTTGTATGTGAGATAGTCCACCTTCAGCGAGGTGAGGAGTTGCCTTTGTCTCTTCAGTTTATACTCTAGTAAATTCCACCTTCAGTGGTTTAATCAAATATAGTTCTGAAAGCTTCATACAAGTGGTGCAAAACTGGGCCCTCACAATCAGAAAGCCTATGTGTAAGCTTTAATGCATTTCAACCTCCCTGAGTCCACATTTTCTCAACCATCAAATGGAAATTTTAATAATAAAGCCATTTCGTTGTATTGCAATCAAATGAGATGATGCATATCAAAGTGTAAACTGCAAAGCAATGTGGAAATGGCAGTCAATTCTGCATTATCCAAACTTAAGTAGAGACTGTGTCATAAGAAAGAGGGGTGATTGTCCTTCAGCTACTCTCATTGTCTGCTGCTGTATACAAAGGTGGAAATCTCAAAAAGATCTGTTAGCCAAATTTTCCACACCAATATCTCTGCTTTGGGAGAAAACAGCAAATCTACTGATCTCGCTAAGATAAATCCCCCAGGCGACCACGCATGCCTTGTTTGTCAAGTCAACATTCATGCTGGTTCACCTCAAAACCTCTGAAGCCGCCTCCACTCCCTCAAATTGACCTTATCTTCTCTTTCTGCACTTTCAGCAGATGACTTCTTCCCTCCTCTCCTGTTTCAAAAAATACAAGGACTTGGATGGGAAATCTTACAATCCACCATCATTAAACTTATCAACTGTGCCTTCATTCACAGTCTCGCCAATGACTAGAAAGCTAGTCCTGGAACTCCAGTTTCTACTACCTCATTCCAGTGAACAGTTAAACAAGTTAAAGTTTCCCATCTTAGTTTTTCCAGGATAGCACACCCATCTCCAACTACAAATATACCTTCATCCTCCCCTTCACAGCCCAATTTCTTCACATGTTCAATCCTCAATATCTCCGCTTCTTAACATCCTACTCATTCTTCAACCCACTGCCATCTGGCTTCTTCCCACTCTACCACCAACAGCTCTCTCTAAAACACATGGAAACTTTTCAGTCTTGATCATCCTTGATCTCATAATGGCTTTTGTTTTTGTCATTTGCCTTCCTTCTTTGTTTTGCTTTTTAATTTATTGAAGTATTTCAAAAAAACCTTGCAAAGGTTGGAGCATTGGAAATTTAAGTTTGAGAATTATGATAAAAGGGGGAAAGTATTGAATACTCGGTCTATTAACTAATCAAAATTTAAAAGAATAACAATTTTATACAAATGATAAATATACTTTATTATCAAAAGCAAGTCTTCTATAAACATGATTTGTACAAAGATAATAGTAAGAATTTGTATCTACTTCTATATACAAGATTTTGAGTATTTTAAATGTTTTGGTAAAAGGTAGTCAACCAGAAAATGCAAAGAAAAGAGAAAGTTTTTTTCTGAAATATTTTGGAAAAATCTCCCAAGAAAGCAGAGCCAAAATATTGGCTATAAAAAAATAAATCAAAAGCCTTTGGCATGTTTTAGTGTCAGGGTAAGAAACAGTAAATAGGTTGATAAATGACCACTCTGATTTCACTGTTTAGTTGAATAAAATAATAAAACAATTTCAGCATTTTGATAGAAAGGAAACTAGACTTTTCCTTAAGTGATCCACATTTTTGAGTCACCCATATGTGACTTTTAAATAAAAGTATAATGTTCTAGGCTTGTGAAACAAAGTTAAGAGAGCTACTTCATCTTCTTAAAGCCCACAAAACCACATGAATATATTCCATAATTTAACACTTGAAAATCGCCTTATATTGTGTAAGTATCATATAAAATGAATCCTATTAGGGTTGCACCAGGATGGAACGGGAAGCATCTTGTATCAATGGCCAAGGACCTAATTCTAGTAGTAGACTTATGACTATGTAACCTTGGGCAAGCCATAGCTGCTGGTTTCTCTGTGCCACATTTCCTCCCCTATGAAGTAATGGATGGGCTGGACTTAATGATCTCGAAGATCCCGTTCAGCTCAAATTCTGGAATGGGAAAAAATTGAAAAGCAATTGTATTTTTTGCTGAAATAATTACTTGTTACTTAGTATAATTGCTTCCTTTTGGTAAAAGGACATGCTCATTATGCTCATTTTTATGTGTATAATACTGTTTTCTATTTACCCAGTGTGCCTATAAAGCTACCTAATGTTTTTGGAATAAGCATAAAAGCACTGACTCTTGCAAAAGTCACATCTAGTCTCATCTTAGGTGGCTAAGTCCAGAGATTGCAGAATATTCTTTTGATGTGGAGATTTATGAGTTTAAAACTCGTAATGCATTTATTCACTTATCAAGATATCTTGCTTAAAGTGAAATCTTAATTTTTTAATCATCATCCAAGGATATGTTTATTGATTTTAGAGAAAAAAAAAAAGAAATGGAAACAGAGACAGAGAAACATTGATGTGAGAGAGAAATATTGATGGGTTGCCTCTCATATGTGTCCCAACCAGGGATCTAACCTGAGACCTAGGTATGAGCCCTGACTGGGAATCAAACCCACAACCATCCTGTATGTAGGACAACAATCCAACCGACTGAGCCACCCTGCCAGGACAGACTCTTAATCTTTTGACAGTGTTTTTGTTTTTATTTTCAGGAAAAATAAAAAATATATATCATAGCTAGAATTGTACATGAAGACAGAGTGATAACACTGGATAATATGGCATTTGGTTTCTAAAATGTGTGATTTAATTATAACATAAAAATATAAATTTATCTTGTGTTGTTGGTAAAATAGCATTTTTTTAAATCCCAAGAGCGATTCTAAATGCAGTTTGAAAAATAGCAGCCTTATTTAGAATAAATGTATGAATTCCCCAGGAGAATACATTGAAGTTTAAAATTTCTAAGTTCTACTATGATTTATTTTAAAAATCAGTACTGTTACTCTATATACATACATATTTATAATAAACATAAAAATAAGTTTTGTATATATATATATATATATATATATATATATATATACCCAAGAAAATGTATACACACTTTGAATAATTAGTAATTCCAAAGGGTTGAATCTGAAAAGAAAGAAACACCAATTGAGCTACCAGAATTCCAACTTGAGCTATTTGGAATCCCGATTTATTCCATTACTCCTTGTCTTGAACCACCTTCATCTCTAATTTACAGAATAAATAAATAAATGATCAAAGGGAAAATTAAATTTTCCTTAGCAGAGTTATCTTTAAGAGTAAATTCTTAATGGAAATCTATTCCTATAGCCTGAATACTGGAGACTTTTCACATTCTTGTCAGTACTGGGGCAAGGTCTTCACCAGACTAAATTAAACTGATTTTTTTATTAAATCCTCACTCAAGAACATGCTTAGAGAAAGGAGAAGAAAGAAGAGAGAGAGAGAGAGAGAGAGAGAGAGAGAGAGAGAGAGAGAGAGAGAGAGAGGACATCAATATGAGAGAGAAACACATTTGAAAAGATAAGCAAATATTATAATTTATCCTGATGTAGTTTTTTATTCCATAGATCTCTTGTCACATAACATACATTGATAAAATATATTTCTATTAAGTCTTAATTTGTTCTACATAGAGACAGCTATTTTTTAATGTTTTTATTGACTTTATAGAGAGAAAGGGAGAGGGAGAGAGAGAGAGAAACATCAATGATGACAAAGAATTATCCATCACCTGTTTACTGCACACCCCACACTGAGAATAAGCTCATAATCTGGGAATGTGACCTGACTGGGAATGGAACTGTGATCTCCTGGTTCATGGGTTGATGCTCAACTACTGAGCTATACCTGCCAGGTGAGACAATTGTTTTTTGTACAGATCACTTTTCACAAGTCACATAAAAAATAATATCAAATCCCATAATTCCTACAAGCCATGCACATCTTTTGTTAAAACAAACACAAAACATATTGTTATAATTAACATCCATAGATTTCCTGTGTGAATAAAAGGATTTTTTAATTTCTGAAAAATTTAAGAGAAAAATATTTAGAAAAAGAAAAATACAGCTGAGTTACTTCCATTCTCAAATTTATCCCTTTCCCCTGTTTTATAATTCTTTACATATCTGTCCTTTATTTACTCATTAATCTAGTTTTATTTTTAATTCTACCATATTGTCATTTTTCCATACTAAACACAATTCTTATAATTAGCCTTTTTTTGTTATTGTTTTTTAACATAATTTGTTAACACATTTCACGTGAAATCTGGTCAAGGGGAAAAAATTGGCAAATTTTTTATTTGGGTTTTGGCTTTATATTATTCTCAGTTCTGAGTCAACAACCTGTTTTAATAATCATAGACTTGCAATCACTTTCTGAAGGAAAATTTTGTAATGGGTGTGGATATGTTGGCATTATGTGTCATATATTTACTAAATAAAAATGTGTACTTTTTACTAAAGATAAATTTCTAGAGTGATAATGCTTAGGGCATGAACTTCTAACAAAGTTCCAAATATTTCATGGTATCTATTAAATTAAAAGAAAACTGGCTGAGCCATGGACAATGTAAGTCAACAGAACAAATGATCAATGACTATCCAAGGAGAAGTCCATCCCTTTTACTACAAAAAGCTTCTTCTGTGTACTTAAAACAGGTTTATATGAGTTATGTGTGTATGTTTTTTTTTTATTCCATTTATGTAGTATACTAGTGACAAAGGAAAAACACTGTTTTTTATCCATGAAAGAATAAGCTAATAGTAGGAACTTACTGTCTTAAGAACTCACCAGCATTACTCTACTCCAATCCCATGCCAATGTATGAAAAGGAAACTCAAGATCCCAGAATTTATCTCTTCACACTTGCTTTAGCCTTTTATAATTCACTAGAGGCCTGGTGCATGAATTCATGCACAGTCAGGGTCCCTCAGCCTGGCTGGCGATCAGGGCTGATCAGGGCCGGCCGGGGAGGGGAGGGACCGCAGGACTTTGGCAAGCCACCGGAGGTTGGCTGCGTTGAGCGTCTGCCCCCTGGGTGTCAGTGAGCATCATAGCTACTGGCTGATGATCTTGTAGGCTTAGGCTTTTATATATATAGGTCCTCCAGGCATGCTAAACTGTGAGTGTTTACATATGCTCCATCCTGATTTTTCCATTATCTAGATCAAATTTTTATCTAATTTTAAGGTCTGTCTTGACATTACTCACCTGAAAAGTCTTCCTTTGCCACCTGAGACCAAGTGTACCAATGCTCCTTGTGACCCCACAGTACCTTCTTCTAATTTCCACTGTAGCATTTAACAAGTACTTACACTTTCTGATTTCTAGGTGTGAACAAAGACCATGTCTAATTCACTGTAGTATCCCCAATTCATTCTATAGTTCTTGCAGCATACTTTGTACTTAATACTCTTTTGAATGAATTCTCACTAAAAAATGCATTATGCCATTTTTACATTGTGAATAGTATCTTATCATCCATAGCTTTCCAGGTTCGTCCTGATCCTTGAAGCCAATTGTTCTGCCAGCAGGTCAGTAACCAACAACACTGAAAGCAAATTCCTGGAATCTCAACCTTGTTCGTGGTCCTGCCCTCTTCAGTGACTGCTCCTACATCTTGACTCAATGCATGTTGCAAGAAAACACAAGCTTCTTGGCCCTGATGTGGTATTCTAGTCCTTAAGTACTGACCTTAGCTCTTCTCAACCTGGACTTGCCAATTGCCACAGACTTTTTCACTGTAAAGAACTCCCTGAAACAACACAACATTATTCAGATCTTGGTTCAAAACTTGGCTTTGGCTGTATTTGTCTTGGCTTTTTTGGACAGGAATTCCATAATATAAACATTCAGTATGGTTTTTGTGTTCACAATGCAGTGTGACAACAAAGCTCTTCTAATTTTATTTGTTTGCTTTCTATTTCTGTCATACACTAAACTTTCTTCCCATCATAATACTTCCCTAATAATATAAGGATTAAATAATTTAATATGTTGAAGCTAACTATTTCACTTTAATCTTATTAAATTATTAATATTTTAATAAACAACTTTAATTACTATGGATAAGTATTGTGAATATATAATATGTATAGTCTCTTAATTCAATGTTTTATTTTCTAATAAAATGAAATGGTCATCTACATATTACCCACATATTTGTGGTAATTTGTGTCTTTGTTTTCTCATATTTGTCGTTAAAATGAGACTCATCACCCTTAGGTACCTGTGAGTGTATCACAGTAGGCTCTTCCCACCATTCCTCCCCAACTTAGTTCCTTGGAGAAAGTAAGAGATCACTACCTCATAGCATTGCACACTAATAAATATTAAGTACACTACTTCACTTTGTCTTTCCTGTGTTCCATTATTTCACCAGTTGTATACAATGTGAAAGCATCTGAGCTTACATTAAACCCAAGAAAATTAGAAGGATGTTATGCACAAACATATAAAAGTCATATGATGAAAATGCATTTAATATCTTTATAATTTAAGGAGACATAATGAATATAGAATATAGAATATATGTGTAGTTTATGTGCATATTCTATTTTTTAAAACCAAATACTATATTTTTTGATAATGAGTTTCTGGTACTATTTTACTTACATAATTTTGAGAAACATAGAGAGAACTTTCCCATAGACATATCCAAGCTTAAGAGCAAAAGTGAATACAGAAAGAAGGTAAGGAAGAAAGAAGTCCTCAATAGAAGATAAAAAGAAGAAAAGCAGAATATGAAGGATTACTTGAATTTAATTAAACTAAAATCTTTTGTAAAGTTGCTCAAGCAAGTCTGCATTTTCAGACAGTATTAAAGACAGAGTATCAGTAACCAAAATATGTTTTAAAATTTATTTCAACTGGATACATATGTACCAGTAAGTAGGCTATCTGATCATCTTCCACAGACTTGTGTGTCTGATCTAAAGGCACCTGATTTGTAGGGATTAAGAAAGTTTTGGAAAAGCATTTAAGGATGACTTCTGTTGGTGTTCAGACATATATGTCATGATTTGCAAACAGTGGGGAAGTCTGACAGGAGCCTATTTGCAAAGGGAGCTGAACAGCAGCCTAGCCTCCCAGGAGAGAATGCATCCTCAGAAAAGAAGAAATTGACCTGCTGAATTTGAACAGGCAGATAAGACTTCAGCTGTTGGAAAGAATTGAAGCTGAGAAAAAATGGTGTTGCTAATTACTTGAATCTTTCCTTATGACTCAGTTTTGGGTTGGAGTATAAAATAATTTGAACCCAGTGTTGGTATTCTGAAGGGTCAGCTCTGCTTCCAATGGTACATTGTTGTGTTTGGTGAGGACTACGGAGCAGCAGCAGAGACAGACAGTCCCTCGTGGGTTAGCAGGAATGTGCTGGCCATTGCCAGGCACCCCAACATGAATAAAGTAGAAGAAAACTTACACCTGAGCATATAGGATGTTCTCTTTGGAAGCTCCAGGTGATGCTTAAGGGAACAGATGTGATCTACATGAAGAGACGTAACTGGATCCAGGTTAACCTTAATATAGTATTTTCTAAAATGTGAAGGGATTTACATATTTACATCCACAAGATTTTCAGGCCCATTAGTTCCCTAATAAGACACTGATTTAAAAATACTATTGGAGTGATATCATCAAAATGGCAGAATAGAAGTTTGCAGCCATCATGGCCCCCAGGACATCAATTTTTGACAATGACCCATGAACAAGACCACCTATGTGGGGGGTATAGCAGAGAAGATTCACCTAACCAAAAATTTTGAAAACAGTTTCACTATTTAGGCAGCACAGTTAGTGCCAAGCCAAGACTCCCTAAGTACATGATTTATTCATAGGAAAAAGTGAGAACATAGTGAATGGGTGCCTGATTTCCTCAGCTATGTAGGATGCAGTCCAAGCACCTCACTTTTTTTCACCTACCCAGAATTCCCAGGAGATTTGCACCCAGAACCCTGAGGGAATTCGCACAGCTAAGTATTTTGGAGAGACTGAGAGCAGAGCAGAGAAGTGGAGACCTAGCTGTCAGAGCTTAGAACTCAACAAAGCGTCACTGATTCTAATACTCCCTTCATGGACTCCATCTGAGAAACCTTCAAAGAAGCTGCTTGGGAAGACTTACTTGCAAAGGGAGCTGAACAGTAAGTAAGACCTGTTCCGACCCCTCTAACTGGCCCATGGGCACACCTCATGCCCACTGTAGCCAGCTTCCACACACACCCCTGTCAATGGCAAGTTTGAACCTTTGCAGATAGCCTTGCAGGTACACACAGACAGCCAACTTGAGTCTGCAATTGAGAGAAGGCACACAAACTAGAGCATTTCAGGGCACCACCCTAAGAAAAACAAACAGAAAGCTCTCCATACCCAGCCAGGTTTTGCAAGATTAAGAGAAGGCAAATGATCTTTTAAGAATTCCACCATTAGGGGAAAAAGATGTATAATACTGATTCTAATACTCCCTTCATGGACTCCATCTGAGAAACCTTCAAAGAAGCTGCTTGGGAAGACAAGCAGAACAAGATCGCCTTTGTGGGGGGTATAGCAGAGAAGATTCACCTAACCAAAAAATTTGAAAACAATATCACTATTTAGGCAGCACAGTTTTTGAATCTTTCCTCATAAATAATTTGAACCCAGTGTTGGTATTCTGAAGGGTCAGCTCTGCTTCCAATGGTACATCGTTGTGTTTGTTGAGGACTACGGAGCAGCAGCAGTCCCTCACGGGTTAACAGAAATGTTATTGCATATACAGGAAAGGTCTGAGAGAGACTCATAATCCCTAGTTGGAATTTTGATTAGTGAAGGTGTTTTTTTTTCTTTTTTTAAATATATTTTATTGATTTTTTACAGAGAGGAAGGGAGAGAGATAGAGAGCTAGAAACATCGATGAGAGAGAAACATCGATGAGCTGCCTCCTGCACATCTCCTACTGGGGATATGCCCGCAACCCAGGTACATGCCCTTGACCGGAATCGAACCTGGGACCCTTCAGTCCGCAGGGCGACGCTCTATCCACTGAGCAAAACCGGTTTCGGCAAGGTGGGTTTTTTTGTTTGTTTGTTTGTTTGTTTTCCTGAAGCCAGTCAGTAAATTCTAGTAGAGATGTCTCCATCTTCAAAGGCAAAGACAGCAAAGCAAGACTATAAGGAACTTAAAAAATCAAGGAACCATGACACCATCAGAGGAACAAAATAATTTTTCAGTAACTAACCACAAAGAAGTAGATATCTAGAGATTGCCTGATGACAAAATTAAAATAATTGTTTTACAGAAATTGAGCAAGATAAAAGATAATGCCAGACAAGAACATCAGGGAAACAATACATGAACAAAATAGAAAGTTCAACAGGCTTGAAATCATAAGAGAATTTTCTAAAGCTGAGAAATACAGTGAATGATATTGAGTCAGTAGATAGCATCAACAGCAGATTCCACCAAGCAGAAGAAAACATCCTTGAATTTGAAAACAGATCATTTGAATTATCCAGTTAGAGTGTGGAGAGCGGCTACAATGTTTGGATAGGTTCAAGCCTAGGACTAATGAGACTGCACAGTCCTTTAGTGGCAAAGCCCAACCAACGCAATTATAGCCAAAGGCTATAGTTATAAGCTTGACCTTATGATCCAAACCTGTGGTCCCATGAGGCTATATAGACTGCGGGAGGTGCAGCAAGTAAACAAAGCTTGATCAGGTGCATGTAATTGAGTAGATTCAAAACCCATGAGAACTTTGTAACCACAGCCTCACTTTGCCTCATGGAACTGGCTATAAAACAGTGGTTCTCAACCTTGGCTGCACATTAGAATCACCTGGGAATCTTTTTAAAATCCTGATTTCTGGAAATTCTGTTTCTTTGTTATGGGGTGAGGCCACAACATTAGTAACAAAAAAACAGAATTTCCGGAGGATGAGGCCCAGAAATCAGGATTTTAAAAAGATTGCCAGGTGATTCTAATGTGCAGCCAAGATTGAGAACCACTGCTATAAAATGAAGACTCAGCTTGCAGGCCATGGTGCTGTCTCTCCATCAGAGAAGCAGCATCCCACCTAGCCCCAGCTTTATTCTCTTTTCTGTCTTCTCCATTCTTCACCACCCCCTCTCAGATTCACCTATAGCTGTGCCAGCAAGGCACATTAGCAAAGAATAATTTTAAAATAAATAAATAAAAGGATGAAGACTGCCTATCATGTTTATGGGATATCAGCAAGAAAATTAATATATGCATTATGGAAATCCTAGAAGAAGAAAGAAAGGTGCAGAGATTATTTAAAGAACTAATGGCTAAAAACTTCCCAAATATTGGAAGACATACTAGGATAGACACCCATTTATATGAGGTACGAAAGGCCCCTCAAGCAGATAGAACTGAAAGAGGACTTCAATGAGGTACATTACAATCAAACAGTCAAAATTCAAAGACAGAGATTGTGAAATCAGTGAAAGAAAATATACTCTACATCTAACCAAGTTACCATAAGACTGTCAATGATTTTCTCACCAGAAACCTTGCAGGTAATGAGAGGTGGGATGATATCATCAAAATTACTGAAAGAATAAAACTACCAAAAATGGTTTATCTATCAAATTATACTTCAGAAACTAATGACAGATACTTTCCCAAACAAACAAAACCTAAAGGAGTTAATTTCCACTAGACTTATCTTAAAATAAATTCTAACCAGAGTTCTTTAAGATGAAACAAAAAGGTGCTAATTAGCAACATAAAAAAATACCTATAAGGCAAGTATTAAATTAACTAAATGAATAAATAGACAGAATCCTATATAATAAAAGCCTAATATGCTGTCCAGTCTTCCTGCTGAATTTGAACTGTTGGTTGGCTGTTCAACCAATCAAAGGATAATATGCTAATGATATGCTAAGGCCGCTCAACTGTTCGCTATGGTCAACCAGTCACTATGACATGCACTGACCACCAGGGGGAAGATGCTCCAACCAGTAGGTTAGCTTGCTACTGGGTCCAGATGATCAGGACTGAGCGAGAAGAGAGGGATACACCCTGGAGCCCTCCAGCTGTTCCTCCCAAGGGGACACTTTTCATATCAGGTTTTTATATATATAGACTAGAGTCCCAGTGCACGAAATTTGTGCATGGTGGTGTGTGTCCCTCAGCCCAATCTGGGACCCCTCGAGGGATGTCCAACTGCCCGTTTAGGATATCCCTCTCACAATCCAGGACTGCTGGCTCCTAACCCCTCACCTGCCTGCCTGCCTAATTGCCCCTAAACGCTTCTGTCTGCCAGCCTGATCACCCCCTAATCACTCCTCTGCCAGCCTGATCAAAGCCTAACTGCTCCCCTGCTGGCCCAATTGCCCCTAACTGCCCTCCCCTGCTGGCCCGGTCACCTCTAACTTCCCTCCCTTGCTGGCCTGGTTGCCACTAAATGCCCTCCCCTGCCAGCCTGGTCACCCCTAACTACCCTCCTCTGCCGGCCTGGTCCCCACCAACGGTCCTCCCCTCCAGGCCTGGTCACCCCCACCTGCCCTCCCTGGCAGGCCTGGTCCCTCCCAATGCTCTCCCCTGCTGGCCTGATTGCCCACAACTGCCCTCCCCTGCCAGCCATCTTGTGTGGCCATCTTTGACCACATGGGGGCAACCATCTTATGTGTTGGAGTGATGGTCAATTTGCATATTACCTCTTTATTCAATAGAATAGTAGGTATGAGGAAACTGAGGCACAAATGACATTAACTCATCCTTAGAAAATAAAAGGTGTGGAATTAGAATCCAGATAGTCTCGTTCCAAGGGTCACACCCTTAACCCTACCTTCTGGCTAAATTTTAATTCTTTCCACAAAGGTTATGTCCATTTCTCTGCTCCTTCCTTGAAAAGACTGTTCAACTTCTGTTATTTACCAGCATCTTATTTAGAGAAGGTAATTTGAGGATATTCAAAGGCTTGGTAATTTTTAACAAGGCAGATTAGGGTATTGTTTCTGATGGGAATGGTCTCTTTAAATTGAATATGGCATTTTGAACAATTTAATTGTATTTATGGAAGACTATAGTGGGAGGTAAGTTTGCTTTTTCCATTTGCCCTAGTCATTTTAAGGAAAGAAGTTATATTTTTTTTTAAAAAAAGCTGCATGTATTCTTTCAGAGAGAAAAAAAAATTACCTTGTATTATTGATACAGAAATAATCCTTCTACTATTAACAGTTTGTGAAGTACTTCAAGCCAAATGGTTTTCTGGTTGGGGAAATCTCCCCTCCCCCAAATCTATAAACTTTCAGAAACAAGACAGGAATTCTAACATTTACTTGTTAGACTCCATAAAGGTTACTTTAGTAAGTCACTTATAAGTTACAGACACACATTATTGTTGAGGGAAAAGTAATTTGTTGTAATCATTTTTAATTATAGTTATTTTTAATTATCTTTGCTGTATGTGTAAACATTAAAAATACAAACAGTGCTGCTATAGCACAGATGGTTGGCGCTTGTTACCCAGGCTGTCAAGCATCATTTGAACACCACTGCCTCCTTCTCTCTAATTGTAAGGAAAAGCAATAAAGTTGCTTCTTGGAAATGATTTTTATGTTTGAGAAAACTGGCTGTTACTAAAAATGGGAGAACTGATTATGGACAATTTTGTCACCCTAGCTCTCTCCCTCAGCAATGCTTTGAACTCCTATCCATTTGAGACCCCCTTCACCCTTAATAATTGAGGTGTACCCAGTAGTCAAGCGAAGCAAGCCTATGTTTGGTTTTGCTCCAACTCAACCAGCTAATCAAGAACCTGGGATGGTTTAGAAAAGGGGGGAGGGCTCTTTTTAAAACTTGAACACATGCATTGAAGTGGCAATGTGAAGTGTGCAGATGGCACCAATGTTCCAAATATCTGGTTTCATTCACATCCATCCACACACAAAAATCAAAGCAAAACTAAATAACGTTCCAAGATTTTAACACTAGGAGCTCTCTGGTATTAACATATGATTAAAGAAAATAGCTCCAATTTTTTCAGTTATTAACATGAGAACTATTATATCTGCCACCTGGTGGCCAGTAACGAAGTGGTCAAATTCCAGTTTGAATGCCTCTCAAATAGATGACGAATTTGCTCTGTGAGTTTAGAGCCAAAAGTCAAAGGCTATATCATAATCCAAATGTTAAATCCCTCTGATCAATGAAAAGAGAAAAAAAAAAAAACTATTCTTGGCTTAGCTTGACATTGGTCAATACATTATATTCCCATTTATTTTTGTAAAGTATTGTTCAATATTTAATGTTGTCTATACAGGCATGCTGGACTGCAGCCATGACCAAAAGGAAAAAAAAAAGAGAGAGAGAGAGAGAGAGAGAGAGAGAGAGAGAGAGCTTTTGATAATCAGCTCTGCACAGAAAAAATGTCTCTACAAAAATGAAATGATAACCAAAGGAATAATTCAGGGTTCCTAGGAAAGAAATTCTATGTACAAAGATGAAAATGAGCATAAAACATTTAAAAGAATATGGTCCAATGCAGATTATGTGGCTCCATTGTTGAGCATCAATCTATGAAATAGGAGGTCATGGTTTAATTTCTGGTCAGGGCACGAGCCCGGTTACAGGCTCGATCCCCAGTAGGGGCATGTGGGAGGCAGCCGATCCATGATTCTCTCTCATCATAAATGTTTCTATCTCTCTCTCCCTCTCCCTTCTTCTCTGAAATAAATTTTTTAAAAAATTTTTTAAAGAATATGGTCCAATGGCAGTCCATATCTGCTTTGGTGGTCATGGGGATAATAATCATCTATTATGACCCACCAGCTTCACTACCAATCATTCTAATGACCTGGGAGGACAGAAAGAAACTGCAAGAAAAATAACCATAATATGTATTTATGTATCTTAGGTCATTTAAGTACTAATCTACAGAAGATACACATAACACAACATATAAATATTTAGGTATTCTCTTCTCACATACAGATGCATGAGATAAGTTAATGAGATTGAAAGTCATTTACTCAGAAGTTAAGGAAGAAAACTATAAATTTCAAAGAAAAATGTTACATTCTTTTAGTCCAAAAAATACTTTTTGATGAGAATTGAGATAATTAAAAATCAAATTTTAATTTATCACTGGAGGTGCCAGATGGACAGTCCCAGAGTGCATGTCTGTTTTTATCACAGAAACAAGTTACAAAGACTACTCTGCCATTTCATGTCAATTTTATACTTAACTAGTGGCCCAGTGCATGGATTCATGCACATTGAAAGGAAGTTAATTAGAAGAAAGATTTGTGCAATTATTATGTTACTGCAAAAAATTACATGTCAAAATAGTATTTATAATATCCTATATAATAAAAGGGTAATATGCAAATTGACCCTAATGGTGGAATGACCAGAACAACCACTCGACCAGTCACTATGAGGTGCACTGACCACCTCTTGGTCCCTTTCCCCGGCTGATAGGCTCCAATCACCTGATGGTGAACAGGGAACCTGGAGTGGGTTTCAGCAGGGGTGGGGATGGCTTTGGGAAGCCAGGAAGATGGCTCTCTGGTCACAGGTCAGACCTAGAGACCGTACCTGCACACGAATTACATGCATCAGGACTCTAGTAGTATTATAAAATTAAAACACACGTGCTATTGGCACTAGCTAGAGCTTTATATGTAACGCGCATGTGTGAGTCAATGTTTATTTTGAAATTGCTAATGTGTGTTATATGCACCAGCCGGTCAGTCAGTTGGATGGTTGGATGGATGGACAGTCGGTCACTTAGCATTTTATATATACACTAATGGCCCAGTGCACAAAATTCATGCACAGGGATGGGGTGTCCCTCAGCCCAGTCTGCACCCTCTCCAATCTGGAACCCTTTGGGGGATGTCCGACTGCTGGTTTAGGCCCGATGGTGGTCAGTGCTTGTCATAGTGACTGGTTTGGTTGTTTGGTCGATTTGCATATTAGCCTTTTATTATATAGGATATCAGCCTTCACTTTTTTTACATCCACTCCCTATAGATGCCACTTTCACATTTTGGCTTAGACTTAACCAAATCCTAATCCAACTTCCACAATTTATTACCTGTGTTTGGTTAGTTTCATGACTTTAACTATCATCTATTTGTTGACTACTCTATTTATATCTCCTGCCTAGAATTATCTCCTAAATGCTATACCCATTGATTTGATTATTTATAGTTTTATGTGGACGTATAAAAAACATTTTAAATTAGATATGTCCAAATTTGAAATCCTAACTCCCTTCCAAAACTGCTCCTCCTCAAGTCTCCTGAGACTATCTGATGTTATCTCCATCCTTCAATGGAAGAGCTAAAGGCCTTGGAACATGCCTGATTTGTCTTTCGCACCTCATATCTAATTTTTCAAGAATTTGGTAGTATCTATCTTCAGATAAAATGCAGAATATGATTAGCTCATCTCTCCATATTTAATTGTAGATTGATTCTGTTGAGGCTCTTTGCCTCATCTTACTTGTAGTTGCCCATTACTCCTATAGGAAGGTCTGCTCTGAATTCCAGCTTGAAGAAACTAGGTAAGAATATGAATTTATGAGTTCACCTAACTTTACCAGTCTTCTGCAAAAGGAACTGCTAATGCATATATATTTAGTTTTGTTTTCTTTCTGGAATTCTAAGCAGAAGCACTGAAAGCCCTTACCTGATTATGATATAAACTTTTTATGCCTTATCTGTCAAGTGTAGCTTCCTTGGGTACTAATGACATCTCAGATTAAATCTGAGTTGACTATGACATATTGGGCACTATATATTGAACCACGGGATTACACCTCAAATGTTGCACCTCAGATTCTGGCTCCATGCTGCTTGATCCAACTTCTGGAAGCCAACCTTGCCTCACTTTCAACCACTGGCATCTTTGGCTAAGCTACTTTCACAATTCAAACCTAACTCTTAAAGCAAGTGAAATCCAGAATTCGTGTGGTGGCTCAACAATTGTCACTGAGATATGGCCTTTTTGTCTTTATCCTCCAATGTATAGATGGAGGCCTTCCTCTTCATTCTTGTGATCTCAAAGCTATCAAGTGATTGCTTCTCCCCTAGACATCATGGTTACATTGCAGGTATGAAGAAGAAGAGGAACAAAGAGCAGTACCTACATCAGTAAAGTGAGTTTCCCAGAAATATTCATCTTACTTCTCATTGGAACTATATCATATATCAGCTCAAGGAAGGATGGATGGCAAATATTTTTAGCTGTTACATTGCTCTCTGAACATAATCAGGATTCTCTTGGTAACAACAACAACAAAAGAGCCATGTAGAATGTGTAGACAGTTTCTGACACATCTAGCAAAGAACACAGGGCCTATTTCATAATCTGAAAGAAAGGTCATACACGTTGAATGCGTACTAGCACTAGGTTCAAAAGAAATCATTTCCTAAAAGTCTCTTTTAGCTTTAAAATTGCAAAGATAATTGTTCACTGGGTCATTTATTCCTCCTTAGAGCCAACTCAATGCTGGATTATTTTGCTTACTTTGATTAGAAGCAATTGGTCAGCTTTGCTTCCAGTATGAATGCTTAGTTTAGTGAGTTCTGTTCCAATATATCTTCCACTTTTAACATTATTTTTCCATCTCATTTGGCTCTTTTTCATGGTTCAGAAGTTGAAGAGTTGAAATGGCCTAGATTGATTATTCTAAGAATAGTCATGAAGTTAATATGTCTGATTATAGAATAAGGACTGCTGGTTAGATATGTTGCCCCTGACAAAATAGTTTATCTGTGAAGGATTCCCTGTACTTGCTGACTATCAGAAAGCTGGAAGCCAAATTTGGAGTCTGCTCTGATAAACTTTATTAAGACTTTAGCAGTACATGTTGTTGTTGTTTTTTTGTCAGTACTTCTTTCTTGACTCTGTTTTTCTCAAGTATAAATAATTTATATTCTCTTATCATTCTACTTGTCTTCATAAGCCAAGTCTTCTTCCAAAAAGACTTACATGAAATAAAATATTCCTGTATACATCCGCCTTACATAGGCTAAATATTTTCTGCACATAGTGCATCATGCTATGAACTCTAAAGACACATAAGAACATTGGGAAATGATAATATTAACAAGAATCATAAACATATATAAATAACCCCACTTCCTCATGTGAAACAGTGATGCACAATTTGAAAATATGCAACCATTCATGAAATTTAAATATAAATTAAGAATAAACATCTGCTAGGAGGTGCCAAATGGGAAGTAAAGAAAGGAATTAGAAAAGATAAATAGGCAATTACTCTTTGAATAAAAAGTGAGACATGGTTGAAAGATGAGGGGAAAGAGATGAAAGAGTGGAGGGCACAGACATGAGAGTAAACACATCATATGGAGAGCCATAAGACTGCATGACTGTGGTAAAGATCCATAAAGATGCACTAGGCTGATGAGAGCAGGATTCAAAAGGAGAAAAGTAGAAAGTCTTACGTTTGATTCAGTAAGAAACTGGGAACCACATCATTCTGGAGCAGGAAAGAGATGTAATGAAATAGTGTTTCAGGAAGATTAATTTTGTAAGCACTATGAAGAATGGATTGGCATGAAACTGAATTGAGGGAGAACAGCTAGGAGTCTGTTGAAATAACCCATGTGTGAAGTTATGAGGGCCAGGATAAAAATGGTAACTGCTGAAATGGAAACAAGTAAAAAAAAAAGTCCAGAGTCATTACATGAAGCATCAGTAGTCTCCAACTTTAAAGAGAATCCAGCTGAGAACAACTGATGGTTAAACTGACTGTATGACAGCATTAATCATACTTATAATAGTGCATATGTGATTATCTATTTATTCAGATCAAGGGATTTACAAATAATGATCCCCATGTCTATGATTCCTCTCAATTCTAAAATAATCTTCCAGTTGCTATAATTTGTGCTCTGATAATTTCATGAAAATGGTTTTATCTTGATTCTAATTACATTGATAATTTCTGAAATAAATCATTGATTCTATCAACTCTCTGAAATTTGTCTTGCATTTGGTCCCTTCTGTACAAAGTGTTTCAGCTTGTACTATAGATGAAAGGTAAGCATAGAAAATATCCAAGGTATTATATTACTTTGCTGGAAGTTTATAGTAACAGATAATTTTTTAATGTTACCCACTATTTGTATTTGGAATCTGCAAATGCTTCCTAGCTCTGATGAAGATGGCTGGTTTTACCAAAATTCATGCTTTCCCCTCTTCCTGGAAACCAGACTTGACTACATTTCCTTCAGTGTGGCAACATGAGTGAATTGTTGCTAATGGATTGTCAGTAGAACTAATATTCAGCACTTCCAGGCATTGTCCATATCCACTCCATGGAATTTTATGAATTTCATTTCCCAGTGACCTTGTAAACCAATTGCCCAAGTTGATAGGACCTCAATCAGTTTAGATCCCTAAAGAATTGTACAAACCCTTCCCCCAGGACAGACTGTTACAATCTTAGATTCTTATGTGAATGAAATATAAGCTTCTCTTGTGCTTAAGACATTATACATTTTAGGGTCTATTTGTTTAGTGGAATTAGTCAACCCTAATAGACTAGGTATCAGGTTTTTTCATGAAAATGCTATTTGACAAAAGCTGTAATTCAGTCCTTTGAGGTGACAGTAAATATCAGGTTGAGCATCAAATTCCAGCCAAAATTGGAAATGTCTTTTAAAAATAAATATTTTCTGGCTCTTTTCTGTGATCCTGGGGCTGGGCTGCTTGTTACTAATGTATAACATGGAAGGTCTTAGGAGCTGGATCTAGAAGGCTACTTGCAGGACCCCAAAACCATGTACAAAAGATAAAGCAAGTCTCAAGAAGCAGATTTAGTGAAAGATGAAAAAATAAGCTGAATAGTTTATCAAACTGAGCATGCTTAAATGGTGGATGATGGATTGATAATGAAAGGTAGAGGAACAGAATGGAATATCTATGTGCTCTAAAACTTTGTGTCAAAAAGAGAACCTATTAGTTATTACTTGATATCTTGCCCCCTCCTTTTTATTGTTTTGTAAATATATTTGATTTATGACATATATAAATTACATACATTCCAAATTACAATTTTATAAATTCTTACAATGTACACACACCCTCTTGTATACTTTATTCATATTCACTCTCAGAGTCAATTATTATTCTTTTATTATTACAGATATATAATCAAAAGTATGCAGAATATATTATACAGTGCATACTTTTGGCTAAATATTTATCTAGAAATCTATATAAAATATTGATATCTCAATATTATTGGAATCATTTTATTCTTTTTCAATTCTATTATCTGAATATATCAAAATTTGTTTATTCATTCTAATATTGATGAACGTTTGGATTATTTCCAGTTTGCAGCTATTATAAATAACTAGAGGCCCGGTGCACAAAAATTTGTGCACTCAGCGGGGTCCTTCAGCCTGGCCTATGCCCTCTTGCAGTCTGGGACCCCTAGGGGGATCTCCACCTGCTGGCTTAGTCCCACTCCCTGGGGGATCAGGCCCAAGCTGGCAGTCAGACATCCCTCTGGCAGCCCGGCAGTCCTCAGGGGATGTCCACTTACCATCAGAGAGCAGACCTAAGCTGCAGTCGGACATCCTTAGTGCTGCTGGGGAGGCGGGAGAGGCTCCCACTACCACCGATGTGCTGGCAGCCATCAGCCTGGCTTGTGGCTGAGCAGAGCTCCCCTTGTGGGAGCGCACTGACCACCAGGGAACAGCTCCTGCATTGAGCATCTGCCCCCTGGTGGTCAGTGTGTGTCATAGAGACCAGTCATTCCCAGTCATTCTGCTGTTAGGGTCAATTTGCATATTACCCTTTTATTATATAGAATAGAGGCCTGGTGCACAGATTGGGGCTGGCTGGTTTACCCTGAAGGGTGTCCCGGATCAGGGTGGGGGTCCTGCTGGGGTGCCTGGCCAGCCTGGGTGAGGGGCTGATGCCTGTTTTCAGGCAGGTCAAGCCCCCAACTCCCAGTGAGGACCCTCACCTCATGGAGGTTAGGTCAGCCTGGGTGAGGGGCTGATGCATGTTTTCAGGCTGGCCACACCCCCTTTATGGTGGGGGTACCCACTGGGGTGCCTGGCCAGTCTGGGTGAGGGGCTGATGGCCATTTTCAGGCTGGCCAAGCCCTACCGGCGACGGAAGCTCCCAGCCTCTCCTTTTTTTCTTTTTCTTTTTTTTTATTCTGGGATTTATTTACCTTCTATAATTGAAACTTTGTAGCCTTGAGTGGAGCTCAGAGCCAGCCAGCATGGGTGGAAAGCTTGGCTTCCTCCATAGCCAGGGGCAACCCAAGCCTCCTGCTCACTCCAGCTCCATGGCCACGGCCGGCTGAAAGCAGGTATCTGGGGTTTATTTATCTTCTATAATTGAAACTTTATTGCCTTGAGTGGAGCTCAGAGCCAGACACAACAGGTGGGAAGCTTGGCTTCCTCCATCACTGGGGCAACCAAGCTTCCTGCTTGCTCCAGCTCTGTGGCTGCCAGCCGCCATCTTGGTTGAGTTAATTTGCATATAGTCACTCTGATCGGCTGGTGGGCGTGGCTTAAGGTATAGCAAAGGTATGGTCAATTTGCATGTTTGTCTTTTATTAGTGTAGATGCTACTAAAAGTTATTGTGCAATTTGTGTGTGCACATTTGTATGTATCACTGTTGAGCAGAAGTGGAATTGCTGGGTCATAATATATTTCTACGTTCAGCTTTAGAAAATATTGACAGTTTTCCAATTTTACCAGTTATTATGGCCACTAGCAGCATAAAACATACCAGTTGTTCCATATCTTTCCTAACACTTGATATTATAAGAGTTAAAAACATTAGCCATTCTGATAATTAGCTTTGGAGAAGGTAAGTTTTGGGAAGTGGTGAGAGAGACTCTGAGGATTACAGTTACAACTAATCCCTTCTAAAATTGATAATGTTGGGTTTTTTAGTTTAGGCATTCTAGTGGGTGTAGGTGTGGTATATCATTGGGATTTTAATTTGTAAAATCCCAATGATGGTTTGTGATGTTGACCTTTCTATGTGTTCATTGACTATCCATATGTCTTCATTATAAGGCCTTTAGTTATGTTTTGGCCTTTTATTTTCCTGGGTGTTTTTTCCCCTAATATTGTCTATTTGCTACAGTTTTTATATATTCTAGATATAGACCTATAGGTAAACAGACTAATGCACAAATTATTTCCTAGACTGTGATTTGTCTACTCATTTCCTTGAAAATGTTTTTGATAAATAGAAATTTTAAATTCTGGCGAAAATCACACATTTTTTTAAATATGGGCAGTTTTCTTAAGAAATCTTTGGCTACCTCAAAGTTATAAAGATATTGACATCTCCTTTATTCTTGAAGGCTTATTGTTGTAGCATTTAGTGTAAGTTATTCAATCTTGTTCTTCTTTAACACAAATTTTGTGGCTAATCTAGATCCTTTATATTTCCATACAAATTTTAGAATCAACTTGTCAATTTCTACCCAAAAAAGCCTGCTAGAATTTTGTTTGTAACTAAGCTAAATTTACATATGGTAGAATAGTGTCAATCCATCAACATGGTATATATCTATATTTATTTAAATTCACTTTAATTGTTCTCAGCAATGTTTTATAGTCTTTAGGAAGCAGATTATTCTAATATTTCATTATATTTATTCTTAAGTATTACTTTTTTGTCATTTTATGTTGAAGTTGTTTAATTTTATATTTTAACATTCATGCGATTTTGTAGAAAAAGAAATTGCCTCTTGTATATTGACCTTGTAGCCTGAAACCCTGACCACTGCAGTGGAGAGAAATTAGGCTGCAGTGTTCAAAGTAGTATAAAATAATTTAAAATTATGTATGTGTATGTATATAATACATACGTAAATACATACAAAGAATGTTGTGGGGAACTGATATAAGGTTAAGCCTCAGACTGACCTGTTAGCAAAGTCACAAACAGGTCTTCCTCTGAGTCTTAAACAACCCAATCCGAGAAGTGGCCGCTGATTTACACGCACTGTCATTTAAAAAATAAAAATGGGGGAATTTGCCAGAAGCCGGTCCACTCTTGCTGCTTGACACAGTCGCTGCAGGGAAGAAACATCTGCACAGCTTATGTTTCAAGGGACCTGGTGTATATGGCATATGTTTGCTCCCCCTCTTAGCGCTATGTGTTTTAAACAGGACCCTCTCCCCGAGAAAGGTTGTTTCCCCAGGTTAGGGATTTACAGGACTAAGGAAGAGAATAAATCAGTAAATCCCCCTAGTGTTACAGAAATACCATGTACTACTTATGAAGAACTTGGACTAAGACTGTTGTCAATAAATTTGGGACTTGTTGGGCCTGCATCCCCAGGGGTCTGCCCACCAGGGAAAGCACCAAAGCCTATACCCCTGGAGACCTACTGACACAGGGCAGTCCCAGGGAAGGCAAGCAGTGAGGCTGGGAGGACATAACCTTTACTGGGTAGGATAATCTCCTTCAGTCACTTCCTTGTAGCCTATCAGTAGAGCAGTGACCTTGGAATAGCCCTTGTAATGGAACACAGAGATTAACCTAGACAAGATTAAAATCAACAGAACTAGATAGGGACAGGATTTTTGGCTAAGGTCAGATAAGAAACAAGGAACTGTAGAACGTTACACAAAACATACCATGATGTAATTATAGAGGCATGCCTATGGGATCAAATAGTATAAATATAGATGTAACAGGACAATAAAAAGAGAACCTGGCTATGATGATCAACTGAACGCTGCCTCCATGTCCTTCCTTCTTTGCCAGCTCCATCCACACCTTTGGGAACCCCTGGACCTGCCGGGGCTGGCCCCCAACAGAATGTTCTATGCTGCTCTCTATATAACATAAGACATTAGTGAGTGTGAGGGAAACCTTACAAAGTGTGAATATCACACTTTGGTGGATTTCCTCACACTCTTTCTTTGGTGCCTGCTAGTAAACCCACTTAATCAGCATCCTGATAAATGGTGCATCCACATAATTGGAATAATTGCCAAAGAGAAGAATCAGTGTAGTTCATTTCAATGACTCCAGACCATGGACAAATTGCTCACAGAGTCCATTTAGATAGCACCCCTGATGTTGTCTGAAGGCCCAAAACAGGTGTGAATTGGTATTTGCCAGCACGAACTTCCCACTGTGTAACCTTTCCTTGGCATCATGCTGCTTTCCTGTTCTACCACAGCTGCTAAATGAGGCTATCTTTCTTTGGATGAGAAAGTTCAAGTCCTTGAAGCTGTGATTCCTCAGCAATGTTGTCACATGAGCAATACACCAATAATAAAAGCAAGAAGTAGTTATTTTGGTAGAGTCATTAAGTACTTAGATGGTGAAAGAGAAAAATGAAGTTGACTCAGTATCTTTAAAATACATATATTAGAATAATTCTCAGGCTTCTAATAAGAAAAGAACACCAGAGCACTTAAATCTCAACATATATGTCTCCTGAAAATTATGTTAGAAACTTGGAATAGTTCTTCAGAAGAGGATATAGGTGGCACAATATCTCTTTCCAATTTCTGGAATATATTGTTGCATATATGGGTGTGCCCTTTTGCAAATCAAGAGGAGTGATTAATTAACACATTTATCTTTTATTTCAGAATCTGTGCTAATTAAGCATGTTCTACTATTTTTTCCCATTTCTTTTTAAACTAAATCCATATGCAAAGTGTCTCTGTCTTCCTACGTTTGTTTACTTATCTTGCAAACCTGTTTGCTGAAAGATGTTGAGACTGCAGATCTACGAGTAGGAGTGAGGAGAATTAGGACTAATTGCCCCTGGAGTTCCTGATGTACTTTCTCACCATAAATTTTGGCACCCTTCAAAGTGATGGGCTTCCTGAACTCTTGAAGAGAAGGGTAGGTGACATGCTAAATATCATTTTATGCAAAGTCCTCATTTTAGAGAGGAGGATTTTAAATCCTAGGCAGACTTAGGTTGGTTTGATTTATTTCAGCTAGTTAGTGGTAGAGTCACACTTCTTGGTCTTTTCAAGAACCTTCACATTCTACTCTAGCTTCATAAGAAAGTAGCTACTGCCTGGCTGCAGTGGCTCAGTGGTTGAGTGTCCACCTATGAACCAAGAGGTCATGGTTTGATTCCTGGTCAGGGCACATGCCAAGTTGTGGGCTCAATCCCCAGTATGGAGCATGCAGGAGGCAGATGATCAATGATTCTCATCATTGATGTGTCTATCTCTCTCTCTCTTTCCCTCCCTCTCTTTCTAAAAGTCAATGAAAACATATTTTAAAAAAGCATGAATAGCCCAGCCGGCGTGGCTCAGTGGTTGAGTGTTGACCTAAGAACCAGGAGGTCACAGTTAGAATCCCAGTAAGGAGACCTGCCCAGGTTGCCAGCTTGATCCCCAATGTGGGGCATGCAGGAGGCAGCTGATCAATGATTCTCTCTCATCATTGATGTTTCTATCTCTTTCTCTTCCCTTCTTCTCTGAAATCAATAAAAAAATATTTTTAAAAAAGAGTAGCTATTTTATCATTGCTACTGTACATTGAAAAATAAAGTTTACTTTTGATCTCTGGTACTATTTCTGCATGCTTTTGCATTCTAAGCTCTTATTCATAGCATCATTTTCTTATCCACTTAATGCATTCTCTCAGCAAAATGTATGAGTTCCTGTTGTATTTTAGGCACAGTGATGGGCCCCAGAGATTCTATGAATTGTTATGTTCCTGCTTTCAGGGATTTCACAGCAGGGTGATTGGTCCTAGTATATGGAAAATGATACATTTAATTGCCACCCTCCATTTCTCTGCTATTTAACAAGCATTGTTCATAGGCTTTGTATAACATCTCATTAAACCTTCACTGTAACCTTAGGAAGAAGGTATGATTGACTACATTATACAGATGAGAAAAATGATATTCAACCTGCTCAGCCAATTGGTGGCAAAGCCAGGTTTTTCACCTGTTGACTCAATCCAAATCCCTTTTCTTTCCCACGCCATCATTTATCCTGTGAAAAGCTGATCTTGCTCATTCAGGCATGGGAAAGGCTTTCCCTCCC
The DNA here is from genome assembly GCF_014108235.1 of Myotis myotis. NCBI lineage: Eukaryota > Metazoa > Chordata > Mammalia > Chiroptera > Vespertilionidae > Myotis > Myotis myotis. The sequence goes on from NW_023416335.1 coordinate 185,142,785, forward strand.
AGTATGGTTTAGCTCAGGACACAGAGTTGAGAGGAAAGGAATGGAAGTCTTCCCTTCAACTATAATTAGTAAACTAAACTTGAGTGAGGTCCCCTCTCAAATCATTCCTTTGTTTAGCCTTTCATGTGGATGTTATGGTCATTTTTTGAAAGACTGGAAACTTAAATAAACCACACAACATCACCATTATTATTACTGAGGAGAAATTGTATGCAGGTGAACAACAAAGGCAACACAGCAAAAGAAATGAACTCATCAAAGACCAACATGTTGCCATGAACAGAAAGAGTGAGTCCAGGTATATATGGATATGACCTGATTACATATATATGAACAACAGATATTGGGGAGAGCAAATCACAGCTCCAGAAGCCACTGCATTTCACCTAGAATACAGAGCAGGGTGGAGGGCTATTGGGCAAGAACCTGAGCATCAAGGCCCAGTCAGCAACTTCTGATCAAAACTTTGAATGTAAACAATATTTCAGTTTTGTAATCTTACAATCTACTGAATTAAAAAAATATTTAATGAGTATTACATCACACATGCCTTTCCCAGCTCTAAATTTATATCCATGGAACACAACCCAAAAAATTACATTTCAATTTATATACTTTAAATATTGACACAAGGGTGCACTGTATTGCCCTACAACATTTCAATTCTGATCTATTTCTTAATTGTGTATTATAATTTTGCTTCACAAAAATGTATCTATAGTCTTTAAAGGCTGAAACAAAAATCAAAATGTTATTTGGATTAAAGGGAATTTTCTTGAAAAATATCTAATGTAATGGTACCACTTTTGAACAGATGGCAAATCTTAACTTTTATTTTTGCAATGCACATATTGTTAACACTTGACCTGGTATGTTCCCTTTGGATAATGATTATAATATGATAAAGCGAAGAAAAAACAACTAAAACTGTTATCCTGTTAGCAACTAAGATTAATTTGATATAGCAAAGCATGGCTAAATAATCTGGCAAACCATGAGGTATTTCATATATCTATTTTAGGAACAAAAAACTAGTCATTACAAAGGACAGTGACAAGCAGGTATGTTGCAAATTTCAGATTAATTAAAATTCTGTTTAACAAGCCCTATTAGAGTGCAAACACTTTTCATGATTGCTGTCATAAGCTGGGTTTCAGTTTTGTTTGCTGGGTTTCCTCTTTATTTAAGTCTTTCTATCCCCCCATCCCCAACCTCCATTCCATTGCATTGAAGTGAATCCATGCACAGTAACATTATCTTAATGCATGAGAACAATGAAGTAAAGAAAACAGTCTGCAGAAGTAAGTCTAATTACTCTAGTTGCATAGAATAAGCTTTTAAGGCTAAGTTCAGACTAGGACAGTTACCCACCTAATTGCTCTAATTTGAAGCTGGTTTGAAAGGATGTTTTCAGCAATGCGAGGGGAAAACATGCAAATTCAGTGGATTTGTATGATCCCTATTGCCCTTTTTATTAAAGAAAAAACCCTTGAAGTACTGAGATGACATTCCTTGAACATACTTCTTAGTTCCACAAAGCCTCTCCTGATAGATTGCAAGCCAGTGTGGAATCGCATGCAAATCCATGTACTAACCTTACTCTAATAACTGATCAGTGAGCAGAGAGAATGTCTCTAACAATACACAGCTTGCAATTGCAGATGAATCTGGCAATGTAAAATTTAATGAATGTTCTTTTAAAAATTTGAAACCCCTTTTTTATTCTCTTGTTTAAGAGTATTCTCAAAAAATGATGTCCCAATGTAGCCAGTTAGTTTTACAACCTAAGCCCCTTAAACTGCAAGGTCTATGTATCTAAGTTAGAACTGATTGCTAAAATATCCAGTGGAATGCAGTTCTCAAATAATATCTGATGAAAGGGGTGTTTCAAAGGAAGGAAAGGAAGGAAGGAAAGGAGGGAAGGAAAGAAGGAAGGAGAGAAGGGAGGGAGGGAGGGGAGGAGAGGGGAAAGGAGGAGAGGGGAGGGAAGAGGGAGGGAAGAAGGGAAGGGAGAGGTGGAGGAAAAGTGAAAATTGGTGATTAGATTGAAGGAAAAACTAATCTAAAATGGGTGAGTCCCTAAAACATGGAGTCCATACCTCTGGCAGAGCACACACTACTATTTTGGTTGGCATTGCTTTCAGGAATTGCTGGACATGAAGATAGAGAAAGCAAGAGTCTACTTAGGGCTAAAGATATCAAATCATCTAAGCCAACCTCCTCATTGTAATAAGAAGAAAACTAAACTTTAAAGAACTGGCAGAGTCCCATGAAGAAAATAATACAGCCTCTTCTCAAATCCAGGTCTCCTGATTGCCTGTATGTCTAGAAACACTTTATGGCTGGAAAGAAAAAAAGTGGAAATTTGTCCAGGTTAGTTTATTGGGTTAGAAAAAAGAGCAGAGGTAGCTTTTAACTGCAGTCTACCTTGAGAAGACCAGAAGGCAAAGATCAAAGCTCTGTATAAAATAGGGTAGTTGGTCTAATGAGTCAAAGGGTAAGACATGATGAAGGAGGGCTATAAAAATAATGATATGAAGAATGAAAAAAGTGGAAAGATCATAAAAGGAGGTCTTTAACAGAGGAATGAGGATTTATGCTTGGTCAAAGACTGCTGGGTGTTTTGCACATTCTCAATAACAGATTACCTGTGTGTTTTAATCGCTTTTAAATAAGTAAAGGCAGAATGTTTAAAATATTTGATTCCACTGTATCATGTCACTTGTCACTTTTCTTCTGATGTCTACTTCTGTGATAAGGGAATAAAAAAGAGAGATTAAGATTAGTAGACAGACACAACAGGGAAAGAAGTGTTTGGGCTCTTTATTCTACAAAGCCATCTAATCTAAAAAAAAAAAAAAAGAAAAGAAAAAAGAGAAACATTCAAATTGACCGTACCTTCGCTATGCCCCAAGCCATGCCCACCAGCCAATCAGAGAGACTATATGCAAATTAACCCAACCAAGATGGCGGCAGGCAGCCATGGAGCTGGAGCAAACAGGAGGCTTGGTTACCCCGGCAATGAAAGAAGCCAAGCTTCCTGCCTGCCCTGGCTGCTGTGTCCTCCACTAAAGGCAACAAATTTTCAATTATAGAAGATAAATAAATCCCAGATACCTGCTTCCAGCCAGCTTCCACTGGAAGATTGGGTGGCTGGGGGCTGTGGCCAGCCTGCAAACATCCATCAGCCCCTCACCCAGGCTGACCAGACACCCCAGTGGGGACCCCCACCCTGAAGGGACTGTGGCCAGCCAGCAAACAGCCATCAGCCCCTCATCCAGGCTGGCCAGGCACCCCAGTGGGGATCCCCACCCTGAAGGGGCTATTGCCAGCCTGAAAACAGCCATCAGCCCCTCACCCAGGCTGGCCAGGCACCCCAGCAGGACCCACCTCCCTGCAGGGGGTGTAGCCAACCTGAAAACGGCCCTCAGCTCCTCACCCAGGCTGGCCAGGCACCCCAGTGGGACCCCCACCCTGATCCAGGACACCCTTCAGGGCAAACCAGCCAGCCCCCACCCATGCACCAGGCATATAATAAAAGGGTAATATGCAAATTGACCCTAACATCAGAACAACTGGGAATGACTGGTCACTATGACACACACTGACCACCAGGGGGCAGACACTCAATGCAGGGTCAGTGTGCTCCCACAGAGGGAGCTCTGCTCAGCCACAAGCCAGGCTGACAGCTGCCAGGACAGCAGTGATGGCGGGATCCTCTCCCGCCTCCTCAGCAGCACTAAGGATATCCGACTGCAGCTTAGGCCTGGTCCCCACTGGCAAGTGGACATCCCCCAAGGGCTCCTGGGCTGCCAGAGGGATGTCTGACTGCCAGCATAGGCCCAATCTCCCGGGGAGCGGGCCTAAGCCAGCAGGTGGACATCCCCCGAGAGATCCCAGACTGCAAGAGGGCACAGGTCAGGCTGAGGGATCTCCACGAGTGCACAAATTTTTGTGCACTGGGCCTCTAGTATCTTTATAAAGAGTAACTTGATAGATACTTTATTTCATTTAAGAAAAGCAAAGAGGAAAACTCCTATGATTTATATTAATTAATAAATCATGAAAAAGGCAACAAATTGACCCTGTGGTTATGCTGGAGATTTGTGTTCTAACTGTACTCTTTTAAAAGTTGTGATGATGCTGAACTCTTTTAAATATTAAGTGAAAAAAAAGAACTGATTTATTCTCTGTGATTACATTGGTGATTCCTAAGGAAAGGATGTCTTTTTTTATTTTATTTTATTATTTTTAAATATAGTTTTATTGATTTCAGAGCAGAAGGGAGAGGGAGAGGGAAATAGAAACATCAATGATAAGAGAGAATCATTGATCAATTGCCTCCCTCACACCCACTACTGGGGATAGGGCCTGCAACCGGAGCATGTGCCCTTGAGCAGAATTGAACCTGGGACCCTTCAGACCACAGGCCGTCACTGAGCCATTGAGCCAAACCGGCTAGGGCTGGCTCTCTTTTTTGGATCAAGGATGGCAGATATCTGGTATAAATATTGCTTCACTCATCACATACATTACTGATTAATTACTATGTTAGAGATAATCAATTGATTTTTGTTGGCTTGTCATTCCTGCTTTAGACCAGTGTTCAACGAAGTATTTCTCTAAAGAGTAAGATACTAGATAAATTGGGCTTGGTGACCATGAGATCTGTGCAGCAACTACTCAAGCCCACTGCTCTAGCTCCAAAGTAGCCCCATTCAACGAGTAAAAGACTGAACTCCAGCCTGGCTGTGGATTGAGCATCATCCCATGCACCAAGAGGTTGCTGGTTCGATTTCTGGTCAGGACATATGCCAGGGTTGCAGGCTTGAACCCTAGTAGCGGGTGTGCAGAATGCCACAGATAGATGTTTTGCTACCATAGATGTTTCTATCTTCTTCTACTCTCCCTTCCTCTCTTTCTAAAAAAATCAATAAAAACACATTTAAAAAAATAAATAAAAGACTGAGCTCTGCTCTATTGCAGTAACATTTACTTACAAAAAACAGTTTGTAAACGCTGCTTTAGGAGTATTAAATAGTATTATTATTCATCTTAAGATAGCAATATGTTCACTTCAATTTAAAAAGTTAGGAGGAATGTCTATTGAACTGAAAGGAAAAAAAAACACACACAAAAAAAATACTATTCTATGAGATGACTGTGGTTTAATCATTTTCTCCTAATTATCAACCCCAAATATATTGCAGTTAGTAGTAGAAATAAAAATATTTCACCCATTCCAACGTTTTCATCCATAACTGGGATCACATTATAACTTGTGGACTCCAGGCCCCTTTACCTCTGTGGGCCCCTGTTTTCAACTACCATGTGCAAACTCAAATGTTATTCAAGGAGAATCAGAAAGAGAACTCTTTTTCAGGGAGCTAAAAGGCAAAAGAAGTGATGAGGAATAGTCATCAAAAAGACAAGCACTTTAGAGAAGTCAAAATCACCACAGAAAGAAATGAAATCATGATATTCCTTTCTTTTGAAATAACCTCTATTCCAAAATCAAGTCAAAGCACATATCTTTCATTTTATTAGCATAATAAAAGCATGTAATATTTGTTTTTATCCAAGATTATGTCATGTAAACTGCAAAAATCTATGGGCTATTTCTGCAATTTTGTGGATAATATCTCTACATTATTTAAATATTAGAGGCCCGGTGCACAAAAATTTGTGCACTCGGGGGGGAGGGGAGGAGTCCCTCAGCCCGGCCTGTGCCCTCTCGCAGTCTAGGACCCCTTGGGAGATAACGACCTGCTGGCTTAGGCCTGCTCCCGGGTGGCAGAGGGCAGGCCCAATCCCTAGGTGCAGCCCCTGGTCGGGCTCAGAGCAGGGCCGATTGGGGAGTTGGGGCGCCGCCCCATCATGCACAGAGCAGGGAGATTGGGAGGTTGTGATGCCATCCTCAGTCATGCTCAGGGTAGGGCCGATTGGGGTGTTGGGGCACCGTCCCCTGTCACACTCAAGGCAGGGTCGATGGGGAGGTTGTGGCACCCCCCCCCCATCACGCACATAGCAGGGCCCATCAGGGGCGTTGGGGCGCTGCCCCTTGTCACGCACAGAGCAGGGCCAATCAGGGGGTTGGGGCACTGCCCTCTATCACACACAGAGCAGGGCCCATCAGGGGGTTGGGGCGCTGCCCCCTGTCACACACAGAGCAGGGCCCATCAGGGGGTTGGGGCACTGCCCTCTATCACGCACAGAGCAGGGCCGATCAGGGGGTTGGGGTGCCGCCACTCTCACACACAGGGCAGGGCCAATGGGGAGGTTATGGCTCTACCCCATCACACACAGAGCAGGGCCCGTGGGGGGGGAAGGGTTGGGGAGCTCCCCCCTATCAGGCACCGAGCAGGGGTGCTCAGGGAGTTGGGGCCCCGCCCCCGTCACACACAGAGCCGTAGGGCGATCAGGGGGTTTGGGCGCTGCCCCCTGTCATGCTGATCCCGGTGCCGGGAGGCATATTTCCCTTTTACTATATAGGGTAGAGGCCTGGTGCATGGGTGGGGCCAGCTGGTTTGCCCTGAAGGGTGTCCTGGATCAGGGTGGGGGTCCCCACTGGGGTGCCTGGCCAGTCTGGGTGAGGGGCTGAGGGCTGTTTTCAGGCTGGGAGTGACTGAAGTTCCCAACCGCTCCTTTTTTTCTTTTTTTTTTTCTTTTTTATTCTGGGCCAGCTTTAGCTTGAGGCTTGGCTCCAGCTCTTAGGCCTCGGCTGAAAGTAGGTTTCTGGCCTTTGCATACAATATTGCGAATCTGCTGGCTGAAGTCCGGAGGTATCTGTTACAATGTTTGAAACTGCAGGCTCAGAGGCCTGGAGCCACAGACGGGGAACGTTGGTTTCCTCCGTCACTGAAGCAAGCAAGCCTCATGTTAGTTTCAAGCTACCTGGCTGCCGGCCGCCGTCTTGGCTGGCAGTTAATTTGCATATCTCGCTGATTAGCCAATGAAAAGGGTAGCAGTCGTACGCCAATTACCATGTTTCTCTTTTATTAGTGTAGATACTTGATCCTACATGAAATAAATTAATCACACACCAAGCTGCAATATGCTACATAAAAATAATATAATTTTATTGCATTACCTTGGTTATTTTTAAGAACTATATAAAATGCTTTGGTTATTAAAATCCTATATTTATACAAAGCTGTGTTGGTAAATGTTCAACAGCCAGCTTCCCTCCCTCCCCCCCAAAAAAATAATCATACATCTTTATCTATATATGTATCTGTCAATCAATCAATCCAAATACACTCATATGTGTATATGTGTGTGTGTGTGTGTGTATTATAAATTTCATTGTTATTTTTGTCTTAAATTTTATATAGCCAATTGATTCTCATATAATTCTTTTATCAATTTTTGAATGTTTGTATTCTTAACCAATCTATAGTTGCAATTGATGAATGTTGGTTGATATTATTATTTATATTAATAGTAAAGCAAAGTGAAACTGAAGAATAAGTTAAACTTCATTTTTTTGTCATTGATAAAAGCAATTTCTTTGGTAGGTTAAATAATAGTTCCAAGTTCTGTAAGAATATTTCCCAAAACTTTTGTGTTATTGATGATATAATGGCAACAGAACACAACACCTTTTAAAGTTTAATCTGCATTTTTTTATACTTTCTTAAGTTTGGTTATTCAACAAAACATAAGTCCTGATTTATAACATTCACCTAGGTACTTGGCACCATGTCTAGTTTAAGCTACTAACTTGACATTACCTGTTAATAGATGTGCCATGCCATTAGAAAATATTTCCACCATACAGATAAAATAAATATAAACAAGTTCAAGAGCATATATAATGGTAAAATGTAGAAAAATAACTAGAAGGTAATGAATTTTGAAATTTGTAATTACTCCAGTTTTAATTTAATTTATTTAATTATAATCTTATATAATTTAATTTTGACAAGGTTAAACAACCAGCTCACAAAATTCCTGAAAATGTATCAGTAGTTTCTTGGTAGCTGGTATTAGTTAGTTCCTTTTTGTGTATGGACACAAACACACACATGCAATGTGGTACTAATGTAATAAAAAGATGAGTATTTATTGCTTCAATTTGTCTAGCATATTATATGAAATATCATATTTAATTAGTGTTTTAGTATGTTTTCTAACTAGGTTTGCAATGACGGGCAGATTGATACATGAGAAAGACATTCGATATATTTTTATTCAGGTTACTGTGGGCAAGTTAGAGGATATAGCCTTTATTAGATACCAGAAGTTTGGTCATCCTTACATTGTTCTCAAACATTGCTTTCCCCCATATAATCTACTTAAACCTTGGGCATAAAAGAATTACCTCCTCTGGAAAGATAAGTTTTCCTACAGAAATATGTCTTCTATCCAAAGTTCAAAATTGTGCCCAGCTGAACTAAGTATTCTATGAACTATTAAGTATACATTTTGATAAAAGAGCAATAGTCATTAAGGTCATTGCACTTGAGGCTTCCATTTCAACTTCCTTTGGGTACAAGGCAGACAAAAATCTTTTGTTTTACTTACTTTCTTTCTCAGCCCAGAGGCAATGTAAGGGAGGATAAGAAAGAAAACTTTTTCTTCCTAGAATTTTGAAAACTTTAAAATCTAATGATAGAAAAGGGCTTCAGTTTGAAACATGAAAGGTCAAGGTAGCCTACTAGAGACACAGGGAATATATAACTTCTTATGGGAATCTCCGAGGCGTGAGATTATTCTGAGATTTCAATCTCATAGTTAAATAGTAATATATCAAAAAGACGGAGAAAATAGTTGCTTTATGAAATGTTCAGGAGCCAGTCATTTAACTCTCACAAAATGTCAGTAGCTTTATTCATAGGCCTTTAACTTGGGAAACTTGAGATATGAGTATTTAAGAAAACAACCTTCAAAAATAAACAAACTTCTTTTTAAGATTAACTTGGAATGAAACATTGAGTCATTTTCACAAAGCAATCATTTGCCTATTTCTAACCCCTGAATAAATCCATATAGAAACAAATTGGTCAGATTCATGCATCTACCACCAAAGAGTTACCTTTTGTGAAGTCCTTGGGGACATAAAAAATACTTACCAAAAGCTCTGAAAAGTTGAATAATACCCTCAAGTTTCTTGGGTCTCAGGCACCCATCCCTGATAAGATGCTATCATCACCATCTGTATCAGATGTGTCTAGTGTTCTGGCCCACATTTTGAATTCACCTATGATTTCAACCAAGTCAGGACACTTCTGTGAAGACTCACTTTTCTTTTTTTAACTAAGAATGCCTTGCCTCAACTGTTGGCATCTGAGCGTTCTGCATCCAACTCTCTACCCACATATGAATAGCTTAGAAGCATAGGGAAATTGATGAGATGACTTCCAAGCAATGATGAAGTCACATTGATGAATAATAATCTCTTCATCCTGTCTTGGGTAGACAATTCTAAATGACATTCTATACTCTTAGCATTGTCTTAAGGCCTCAATTGCCCACACACGTCCCCTGGATAAAGCTTTTCTCCCCTTTCTCTATTCTGATATCTACCCCAGCTCTTTGGTGTTACCTTCCAAATACCACCTGAAATAAATCAGACTTGCTTTCAGGGAAGTTTAAAATAAAACACAATCAAATCATCACCTAAGTATTTGTTACCAAAAAAAATAAATAAATTAAAGAAAGAAAACTAATTATTTTCCAGATTTATGGCAATATAAAAAGATTCCTTGTTTTATTACTATGCAACATTTCTCTTTGTTTACTAACTGTGTGGACTTTAGCTACCAGCACCCTATTCTGAATCTGCCCATTCCTCCAGATGTGCAGCCACCTTAATTTGCCTTATTAAGGATACACTTCATCCTTCAGAGCTTCTCTGACTACTCTCCCCATCAATGTTTTCCAAGTCTGTGTCCCTGACCTTAGAAACCTTTGTGTAGCATAGAATCTAGATAATGTGGTAGAATAATGGGAGAGAGAATTGGAGATATTGTAATAGAAGAGAACTATCATTTGGGCATATGGGGAATGTATTAACAGCAAAGGAGGGGATAGGAAAAAAAGTCAAGAGTAAGTCAGGACAAGTAAGAGTAAAATCAATATTTGGTGGTGAGTAAATGTCTAAGAGTGTTAGAGATAATCAGTGCCTTTCAAACAATTCATAAGTACTCATCAAAATGTAAATGTTGAGAAGTTGTAGGCAGATAATATAAATTTACCTAAACAATTATCTTTCATACCAAAAGAAGATTAGTAGAGATGGGGAGGGTTGTTTAGGGAAGGAAGAGAACAACAGAATAATAGAAAAACTCAGACTAAACAAAAATAGGAAATTCACTTTGAAATTCATGAACAAATCCTGTTGGCTCTATTTTCATATCTCACCTCTGTAGTCCCAAAAGTTTCTCTTCACAAAAATATTGCATTAGCCTCTACTTGGTCTTGATGACTTATCATAAGTCTTCCTATTGTCTTCTATTTTCACTACAGACAGAGGAACCTATTTCAAATATAGATTACCAGTTAAAGTAAAAAAAAAAATGCTAACTGATATTACACAGTAACCTTTCTTATCATCAGTTATAATACACAAAATAATACAAGCTTTATAAACATTAATGTCACAGTTCAAATTGATTTTGTATAAATAGGTGAGTTCTCCACATGGTCATTTACGAGTACAAGGTCTACATTTCCTGCATTTCCGTCACGGGACCAAATCCAAGGGAGGCTAACTATTGATCAGCATCTGACTCCACATCTCTCAGATCTTCTGGGAAAATACTTCTGGTTCTACGCATCCATCTCTGTAGCTTCTGCACACTCAGCACCTACACCCTTTATCAGGAGGCTTGGGCTGCTGAAGCTGCTTTGTCCAGAAACACTGTTATCCAGAGTGTCTGCGAGTGTAAATCTGCCCAGGGTTGCCCAAGCCAATGGCTGACTACTGCAGAAGTTGGAAAACCCATATCTCTTACCTCAAGGTGGTACAAACTCTGCCAAGTAATTTACAATCTAGAAGACCAGGGTTGAGGTGAAGATTTCACCTGAAATTGCATTCATGCTTAACTTTCCCTTCCCCCTTATCAGTTTTTTGAGTAAATCGTTTGCACATGAATCCCCAGGTCAAAGGAACCCAAACAAGACCCTCGTCTTTGTTTACTCTGCTCCAGACACGCTCAAGCCCTTGCTCTTTCCTGAACCTGCCAACATGCCTCAAGGTCAGGGGCATGTAGGTGCATTCTTTCGGCGTGGAATGCTGTTTTCCCACATGTCAACATAGTTCACTACTTTGCTTCCTTCAGGTCTTTGCTCAAATATCAAGTATTCAGGGAAGTCTTCCCAGCCCTTCCCAGTACATACTCGTTTCTCCTTTATCGTCCTATTCATCACAGCATTCATTTTCTTCTGCTATACTATATATTTTTTTAGGCTTGCTAATTGATTCTGTGGCACACTAGAATATAGGTCCCGTGAAGAGTACCAAGTACCAATTTTGTCTCCATTCCCTAGCTACATTCTAGCATCCAGTATAGTGCCTAGATCAATAGTAGACATTAAACACATATTTTCATATAAAAGGTACAAATGAATGAATGACTATGAAAAACTTAACCACAAATTACACTGTGTATAATTTTTATTCTACAATTAAGCTTTATGTTGCCTCTCTAATGTCCCCAAATTATTTAAATGTATAAAAATGTTATTCATAAATATCTGGACCAGCTGTGCCTCAACAGTCTGTTACAGAATTGTTATCTTCATTGTAGGCAGACATGGTAAGCAGCATGTGTTGTAGGATATTTCTTTAACCAAGCTTAGATGGAGCCTGACTGGAATATGCTGTATAACAGATTATGGAAACAAACTTCTGATATTAACAAAAAATATATGCACACTCTGCCTGAAAGTTGTCAATAATTTGAATATACTTATTGAGGACAAATTATATGGTTAGAGGCATTCTCTTGGAGATTCATGCTGTTAGAGAATAATAATTAAAAAAAAACCCACACTAAATGACATAATTAACCTTCACAATTAAATTTGTATACATCAAATGAAAGACAATAAAACGTTCCCAATAGTTTTATAGGAATGAACAAGCTTGGAAGGGAATGAGCTGTAAAGATAATGCTGAGGTGGTAACCTCATTAATAAAAGAGAAAGAGAATCAAAGCATGCAATCAAGAGTGACTGTTAAAGGCAACTTGATCAGAACATCAGGAAAGGCAGTTGGAGACAGAAGGCTGCTAGAAAGAGGTCTAAAGCCAGACTTCAGCACTAGGTACATATTATCCTTCTCCTCTATTTTTTTGACCTGAAGAGACTGACACACCCTGTTGCCAGTTTGGCTGGCACTTAGGGTCTTTGATAAATGCATGGAAACTTGCAGTGAAGTTGAGTCAAGTCCTTTCTGGATGACACATAGTGATATGGAGTCAGGCTGTCTGTCCATTATTATCCACAATGTGGGCACCTAAGTTCTAATTTGAACAAAGGACTTATGACTGAAAGTGTGTCATCATATTGGCATATCATATTGATTTTCTGATAATGTTCTGAAGCAGTTGAGTAAGAGAGAGAAAATGCCACTGGATGCAAATTGTGCATCAATTCTCTGCCAGGCTGATCAATTGGATTTGTATATTACCTCCAGCTTCATTCTTAAAATCCATAGTTTTACTTTCTCTTCAGTGCACAACTCACAGCTTAAATAGTTGCAGATTCAAATGAATTTTAAGAGAATTCAGCGGGCTTTAAATTTAAAGTATGTGAACACTAGAGGCCCGGTGCATGAAAATCGTGCACTCTGGAGGCTGGGGGGGGTCCCTCAGCCTGGCCTGTGCCCTCTTGCTGTCTGGGAGCCCTGGAGGGGATATCCAACTGCCCCGGAGGCGGGAGAGGCTCCCACCACCGCCACTGCGCTCGCCAGCTGTGAGCCCGGCTTCTGGCTGAGCAGCACTCCCCCTGTGGGAGCACACTGACCTCCAGGGGGAAGCTCCTGCATTGAGCATCTGCCCCCTGGTGGTCAGTGTGCATTATAGCAACTGGTAGTTCTGCTGTTTGGTCAATTTGTTTATTAGCCTTTTATTATATAGGATTGTTGTTTTAGTCACTCTTAGTTATTTACTAATGTATCTTGATAAATTCACCTTTCTCCCTCTTTCTCTCATTCTCCTAAGGATAAAGATTCCACCAAGCTTCTATAATCATCCTTCAAAAGGTTTGGAATAATTTTAATCAATAAAAGAGGTGATATGTATATATAGATCTTTAGATCTATTAAACTGGTTCATCAAAAAAATCAGTTCTGAATTTCAAATCCTCTGCCTTCAGTCTTACTGACCTTTCTCATATAATTATAAGATTTTAAAATCCATTAATTAGACATCAATGTTGTGTAAAGATAATTAAAAATACATCTACTCAAAAAGTCTCCTAGCAGAATCCAGAACACCAAAGCCTTTTAGTCATGAAAGCTTTGTACAAAATCGCAAAACTCTCACAGTAACCCCAAACATAATGCCACTTGCAGGAAATTCAATATATATTAGAGAAATTCATTAATATTATAAATGCAAAGACTTTTAAAATCTGTCTCATAGATGTGCTCTATATTTTGGATATTAAGAAAAATTAAACCACCTTTCACTAGAAAAATTTTAAAGTGAATAGTTTCAAATTGCTTTAATTGTTTAGTTTTTGGTAGCTTCTTATGTCATAATTTAAATGTAATGTATGTTATTTAGAATTATAATGCTAATTATTTACATTTACTGAATATTTATGATTTACTGTGCAATAATGTTAAGCCATTAATATGTGTTAATTTAACTTACTTTCACAAATACCCAGTAAGTCAGGAGTAATTATCTTAATTTTACAGATCTAAAAACATAGACCTAAAGAGGTTAAATAAGTTTATAGTTGATGTGGGAGAGTGAGCTAGCATGGAAGTCTCACCTCTCCAAAAAACACTTAGAAATTTTGGATAAAATAGAGAAAAAGCTATTTAAGTTATCAACTAACCACAAAAGAAAGTTAAATCCATGATTTTCAGAAACTAAAGAACTCAAATGTTAATATTCAGTAACTCAAAGGTGAAGTCAAAATAGTTCAATGGAGTATCAGAGCCAGATGTAGGTCTTAGAGGGTTTTATTCTAAATCTCTAATGGGAAAGAAATCTGTGTCAAAATGATTTATTTACATTAAGCACATAGTTACGAAAACTACCATATCCATGAAATAGGAACTAGAAAAATTAAAAGCAAAAATACTTCTCAACTTTATGTGGCCATGATAATATTAAGAAACACAAGGAGAAATAAAAGAATGCTCTAATGGATTATCTAAACCCTGCCGTAGGACCCAAATTCACAATATACATGTATTGCCCAGACACACAACAAAACAAAAAATAATGTGAAACATCTCAGAACAGATGCTTTTTAACCCAGAGCATACCAATTCCAAAACAAAACAAAAAAACCCCACAAACTTTTATAGGATAAAAATAAAGCTCATAAAAATAAACTACACAAGAAAATCAAACATCAGAGAGAAAGTGAGATAAAAAAAATCATAATATTTCACACCAATAGATAGAACTATTGGAACAATCAAAATGGATTTAAAATAAGTGTGGTTGTTATGTACTGAATGTTTTTATTCCACAAAAATGTGTGTGTTGAAGCCCTAACTCTCAATGTGATGGCATTTAAAAGTAGGACCTTTGGAATATACTAGGGTTTAGATGAAGTCATGGGGATGGGACTGGATGAAGAGATTCGTGTCCTTATAAGAAGAGAAAGATGAAAGTGTTTCTCTCTCTCTCTCTCTCTCTCTCTCTCTCTCTCTCTCTCTCTCTCTCTCTCTCTCTCCCTCTCTCTCTCTCCTTTATCTCTGCCATGTAAGGACATAGTAAAAAGGTGTTTATTTGCAAGACAGGAAGTGGGCTTTTACCAAATATTAGAAATCTGTCCTTTGAGTGCTGGGTGTTTCTTCTGAATAGAGATGCACATATGAGAGAATTAGAAAATCATGATTGATGTCCAACGAAAGGCACAGGCTCAGAAAAGACCTGAGAGAAGAACTTAAGTTTATATCTTAGCCTGGCACATACGCTAAGTGAAAAAACTACTCATAAAAGACAAATATATAACTTTATCTAATTGATATATAAAGAATAATAGCCTCAAAAGTAGTGGAATACATATTTTTCCCAAGGGCACATGAAACACTTCCCAAGATAGATTATATATCAGTCCATAAAACAAGTCTCAAACAATTTAGAGAAATTGAAACAATACAGAGTGCTCTCACTAACCGTAATAGAGTTAAATGAGAAAACAATAAGAACATATCTGAAAAATCACAAATTTATGGACATTCCAGAACACACTTCTAAACAATCCATGGTGAAAGAAAAAGTCACATAAGAAAAAAGAAAATATCTTGTAAATGAATGATAAAGAAAATCCAACATATACAAAATTGGAAGATGCACCTAAAGCAAAAATTAGGGAAAATTCATGGCTTTGAGTATTTGAAAAAATAAAAAAGCTTGAAAATCAATTATTTTTATCAAATATTTTAAAAATACACAACACCAGCTCTATACAAACTCTTGAAAGGGTGGAAATATTTCCCAATTCATTCTATAAAGCCACAGTTTTCCTTTGACACCAAGAATCAGACACCAACTCTGGAAAAAAATACATGTCAATGTCCCTCATGAACCTAAATGCAAAATATGCTTCACAAATTTTTAACAAATATATATATATATATATATATATAGAGAGAGAGAGAGAGAGAGAGAGAGAGAGAGAGAGAGAGAGTTATCCTATAAATGCATAGTTGTATAGCATTAAAAAAATTAAAAAAAACAATGTAATAATTATATGATGATCTTGATAGACACAGCAAAAGCATTTGACAAAATCCAGCAGACTTTCCTCATAAAAAAGAAAGCTAACTTAGAATACAGAGGAAATTTCTCAACATAATACAGTCATGCACTTCTTCTTAAAGATGGGATACATTCTGAGAAATGCACTGTTGGAGGATTTCATTGCTGTTCGAACACTATACAGTGCTCCTATACAAACCTAGATGACAGCTTACTACACACCTACACTATATGGTATAGCCTATCGCTCCTAGGGGACAAGCCTGTACAGCATGTTACTGCACTAAATTAACACAAGATTAAATCAAGTACAAGAGAAAGAATGCAATGGAAAAATGAGGTAAACATGAAATGTATGAGACTGCTACTGTCATAACACCACATACTATTTTAGAGCTACTTTTTTCCTTTCATGAGTAAAAAGAGTACACTCTAATATAAGATAAAAAGTATTTGAGTAAATACAAAAACAGTAATGTAGTCAATTATTATATTATCATGATCAAGTATTATGTACTGTACTTACTTGTATGTGCTACACTTTTTTAAAATTCTTTATTAGTTAAGGTATTACAAATGTGTCCTTATCCCCCACCATTAACTCCCATCCTCCCCCCCCCCCCCCCGCCACTCATGCTTTCATCCCCCTGTAGTCCATGTCCATTGGTTATGCTTATATGCATGCATACAAGTCCTTTGGTTGATCTCTTCCCCTTACCCCCTCCCTCCCCTACTTTCCCTCTGGGGATTGATAGTCTGATCACTGTTTCTCTGTCTTTAGATCTGTCCCTGTTCATCAGTCTATGTTGTTCTCTATAATCCACAAATGAGTGAGATCATGTGGTATTTATCTTTCTCTGACTGGCTTATTTCACTTAGCACAATGCTCTCCAGTTCCACATGACTGGCAGCACAGATTTGCTTACACCAGCATCACCACAAACAGGTGATTAATGCATTGTGCTGATGTTAGGGTGGCTAGAACATTATTAGGAGATAAGAATTATTCAGCTTCATTATAATGTGGGGGGAGCATCATTGTTGAGCAAAACATCATTTGGTGCAGACACAGAGGTGGACAGCCATGGTTGCACCCCCTCCCTGACTGTTGCAAATCACCCACCCGCCTCAGCACATTGAACATCATCAGATTTAAAAATCTGTTGCCTCTGTCCCTTACTTTTTAAAGAATGTTTTACCCTTTTGGCAACAGCCACTAGAGATTAGAACATTCCAAAGCAACTGCATATAAAAGGTCATCTAAGAAAAATACTACAGCTAACACCATACTTGATGTGAAATACTAAATGCTGCTCTCCTAAGATCAAGAATGAAGAAAAAATGTCCACTTCAAGCATCTGTGTCCAACTCAAGGTCAAAAACTGTGAAAGGTCCGAGATTTGACCATACTTGAAAGTTAGCAAACCTCCACAGCTTTAGGAATGGTGGCAGTAGACATGAGACTATTGGGTCTGAGACAAAGAGCTTCATTTCTTAAAGCACAACTAGCCGAGTGAGCTTCATAGTCATGTTAATTCCCTTTGACCCCAAATCCCATGGGGTCACATGAGGGTAGCGCAGGTGAATCTTCATATGCAGTGAATTTGCATCACGGTAACTAATCCCAAGATTAGGAATTTCTAATACTTTTCAAGGAGATATAAATAAACATGATAAACACTTGTTCAAAGGAGAAGGAATCTCCATTGTATAGCGTTGCTTACTGGAGTCAGAACACCTGCTCTCTGCTCTGGAGAGAGATCCTACCTACTAGCATATCTCCCCAGGCTATTCATTTACACATACCCTTCAAAAGAACAAAGGCAATCAGCGCCGCTGTACACAAAATGTGCAGAAACATGACAGACGTGTGGAGAATTGTCTACCAATAATTCAGCCATCAATTCCACATCATCTTAGCTTCCGAAAAATTTCCCTGGACAGACAGATGATGGGCCACAGTTGTTTAATTGGTATATTTGTTTCACTTAATTAAGGCTACTTCAAACAGACTACAAGCAGCATGATGAGGCCAACCTGGTGTACAACAGCACGGTCATTATTCCCAGGGTCCTGAACCCAACCCAAGTTCCATAAAATGTCAGTGTCTACTTTAGGAAGGCAGATGGCTTTCTACTTACGTTCTTTATTGACTTCCTACTTGGCTTAAGGCATTCATCCAGGCATAGCAGGACATATTAGCAATTGCACAGACTTTGCCTTGGCCCAAAAGGAGGAAGACTGGGAAAATTCTATCATCTGTAACAACTCTTGTGGGTTGAATCTAATCTATATGCCCTCCATAATTAAGGACATATCATCATCAATCACTCTTCAACTAAAATCAGAGACAAATCTGATACTATCTTTTTTCAATTCTATGACTCCATCTGTAGGGAAAACTTCCCCGAAGATATTCATAAATGAGGAATCTATTATTCCTCTGAAATCCTCCCACTCTTCACCCCACCATAACCCATCTCCAGTAAACAAAGTTAACCACATTTTGGAGAAATCTACACTATCATCCAAGAGTTGCATGATCTATTGATGGTGCTTTCTTAAACACTTGAAGCTATTTTATAACTGTTCTGAAAGTGCAATTACTGTGTTTTCAGGAGGTCAGTTTATGTCTGGATCTTATGCAAGAGGTATAATCCCAGGAGCATAAGAGAGTATTGTTGATGCCCCCGAATAGTGCTTATTTATATAATTGAGGAGGGTCACAGATTGATTCTGCCTCTTCTGTGGCCCCCTGGATGGCTGATAAATCTTAAAATGACCCTCTTCAGTTAAAATAACTGAGTTTAGTCATACTATTTGAGAGGGATCAGTCTAATAATCTATCTTTTTTGTCTTCCCTACCAGCCAGATGGCTTTCATCTGCCTCATCTGGTTGTGTAGGCAAGGAAAAAAATCACAAGTATCTACTGGTGTTTTGCAAGGAAGTTGTAGGAGTGGGGGCCATTGCTGTTATTGCCAAATGACTCCTTCTTAAGTTTAGGAGAATGGGGATCTGATTTTAATCAGAACTTTCTGTTGATGAAGAGCAAACCCAGGAGTCGGTTAACTGTAACCCTGTAACCATTCTGGAGTGCTGCACAGTTATTTCCCTTCATGAGGAAGGCTTCAGGGTGGTTCTGAATGAGTAAGATCGGCAATGCCAGTTGCCCTCACTCATTGCACTTCTACCTCCACAAAACTGTTATGTCCATTTCAGTATTTTTAATGTCACTTTTTTAAAAATCACCTCCTACTTACACCCATATTTTTCATCCAAAAAGATCTGATGCAAGACAAAGAACATTTTCATAAAACGTACAGAAACCCATTATGTCCCCCACTTTGGCCCACCAGGGACACTGGAGGAGTCAGTATGTAGTGTTCTCAACCCTACAGCCATTACTCTTACTATTTAGGATCAGGTCAAACCAATAAGAGAACCAAGAATTAAGTTTGAATCCCCTACACTCTCTTTTGGGGGGAATGCTGCCCAGAACATGTACCAACCATGTAGGCCTGGCGCTGATATTAAGGGAAAGAAAGCTGCATCATTTTTCAAGACAGATCAGAATGGAATTCCTAATTCTGAAAATTAGTACATAAAGCATTCTACCCCTTTTGTCTTGATCTTTGCATAGCAGCAGCCGAGAGGAGATGATTCTTTTTTGGAAACATCCACACTCAGTGACCCCACTGCATTACTAAGGTTAAGGTGTTTTTCTTCTCTCCCTACATTTCTAGTGTGCTTTTTTTTCTCTCTATATATATATATTTAGCTCTAAATGGGTGGAAACTTTTGTTAAATGCTTATTTGCATTTTTAAAAATACTCTTATGGTTTTCCCCTTTTATTTTATGATAAATCACATTTATTGACTTCTCAGACTTTAAAGCAAATTTGCATTGCCAGAATAAATGTTATATATTATTTTAATATATCATTGACTTAAATTTTTAAATAATTCTTGCATGCATGGTTATGAGGGATTCTATCTTTCTCTTTTCTTGTAAAATATTTGCCTAATTTTGAAGAGGATAATATTGGCCTCATGGGTATATTTGAAAATTATTTCTTCCTCTTCTATTTTTCTAGAAGTGTTCATGATGAATTAATAATAATTATTCCTTAAATATTTGAAGGCATTCACCAGTTAATCCATGTAGAATTTTCTTTGTAGGTATTTCTTTAACTTGAAAAGAATTTTTCAAGTTTTTAAATGTTTTCTTTGGTCAGTTTTGGTAGTTGTGTCTTTAAAGGACTTTGTTTCATTTTAGCTATTGAATTTTTTTGACATAATGGTTATCTTAATAGCTCCTTGTTTTGTCTTTAATATTAGCAGAATCTTTAGTGATGGCCATCTTTCTTTCTTGATATTGGTGATTTGTATATTTTCTCTTTTACTCGAGCAATCTACCAAGGCTTATGAATTTTATTCTTTTTTTCAAATCACCTATTTTTAGATTTACTGATTTTCTTTATTTTTCTGTCTAATAGAATTAGAATCAATCTCTTATATTTATTAGATTTTTCTTCTAGTTAATTTGTATTTAAATGTCTCTTCTTTTTTCTAATTTCTTAAGTAGAGATTTTAATAATTAATGTGAAATCTTTTCAATTTAAGGCCATGTCTTGTACTCTTTTATGTATTTCTCCAAAAAATTTATATATTGTAGTTTCATTATTATTCAGTTCACATATTTTTAAATCCCCATATTATTTCTTTTGAAACTATTGAATTATTTAGAAGTATGTTATTTAATTTCCAATTATTTGGGGATTCATGGTTATATTATGGTTATTGATTTCTCATTTAATTTCAGTGTTTCTGGTAGTTGCCTTTAAATTATATCCTAATTTCACGGTTGCTCTCTGAAGGTTAGTCATCTGATAAGTCTTCTGTCATTGCTTTAAATGGAAATCAGCAGAGAGATTTTTAAAGAAAATATTGTGCTGATAATGAAAACCAGAAGTCCAAATTTAAAAAGTTTTTAACCTTAAAATATTAATATAAAAATATTCATTTGTTTTTCACATTATAAACCTCAGACAACCTAATCCAGACAAAGAAAATGATACAAGTTACACTGAACTTTGTATCTTTCTTGAAGATACTTTAAATTTTTATGGTAAGTTTTCTAGAAATTATTAGAACATGTGGGAAGGATCAAAGTGTACTTATAGTTAGACAATATGGATTTCTTTTGTTTTATATTCCATGTCATTGCTTGCAAGTTAAATACTGCTATTGTGTCATTTAAAACCTATATAGTAGTAAGTAGGAATGATACAGATACTCAATGTAAACATTTTTTTCTCTTTAAATTGCACTTTGTCATCATTAGTAGCACACACACATATACACATGCACACAGACAGCAGATCATAGACACAACTTCTTTGATCATTGTGTTTCCAACTTCTGCAAACAAATAAAACTGGCTTGGAGTCAAAAATAAAAATTAAAAATTAAAGAAAGGCTCGAGATGATTTTGTATGTTCTTGATTGTTTGATATTCATTGTCCTTATTCCATTACTGATTCCACAATTTAAACATTATCTGCATGAGCCAAAAAACAATTTCTGCCAGTGTCAAATTGTGTTTTTTTTATTTTCTGTGTTAATAAGTATAATATGATAAATGTGCTTTATTTTTAATTGTTTGATGACTTAAGAACATTCCATGCTTGAAGATGAATTATAAGTAAAAATTACCACCTTATGTTTAATTATAAAAATGGAAGACATGCCAAATTTTTCTTTGCATTTTATAAAAAATAAAAAATTTTTAAAGATTTTGTTATTCCCATTGGCTTCTCTCTCTCTCTCTCTCTCTCTCTCTCTCTCTCTCTCTCTCTCTTTAATATAAAACAGATAACATTTCATCAATAATGATGTCAGGTCAATGGTCTTCAGCTGGGAATGATTTTGCTCTCTGGGGAACATTTGGCTATGTTTGGAAAAATGTATTTTGGTTGTAACTGGGAAGTGCTACTGGCATCTAGTGGTTAGAGGCCAGGGGTGCTGCTAAACATTCTACAACGTGCAGAAGAGGCCCCACAATAATTATTACTCACCCCAAATGTCAATAGTGCCAAGGTTGAGAAATACACTGTTAGATGAATTCTGGTTATTATTATTTCCATGGTAATATAATATGATGATTCAAAATTAGTTGTGTGAAATGTTACTCCAGTTACATGTGGATTAACAGGATTATAGGAAAATTAAATTATTTTTCTAATTTTAATCAGAACTTATTAAAGAATTGATAAATTAAATTAATATGATTGTCATTTAAGGAAGTAAAATTTTCTTTATCAAAACTATATAAAAATAGAACATATGACAACTTCATCATCTGTCTTAGATAATTCATGGACACAATACTTAAGAAGAAAACTCACAAAATCACAAAAAGGAGGTGTTCTTTTGTAAACTCAGAATTTTCTATAACTAATTCATTAATTTCTTTTTGTGTTTCTTTTTCCTTCTTATAGCAAAAAAAATCATTCAATTATTGGGAGATTGTTGTAGTTCACCAGCCTATTCTCTAAAAGAATACTAAAAAAATAGGAAACTTACTGGCTAAAGGCTAGAAAATGACAACACACTTGTAATTTCATAATAGATTATTACACAATTACTAGAAATTTCTAAATTTATCTTATTTGTTAATTTTAGAGCTCCATATTCTCACATACTTTTTTGGAACATATAAATGTTATATTCTGAATCTATCAATAATGCTCTTTGTAACTGAAAGATTAACAGATTTTAATTTGCATTTACTAGATTAAATATGACAATATTTAGTAATAGTGGACTATCATATCTCACAATTCAGAAACTTGATGACATACAACTTTTAACTACTAGAGTTTACATTTAGAGTTTTATTTTCTTTAGTTTGGTCATGACCTACTTTGGATAAGGTAGTTGACTTGCTTAACTGCTTTCTCTGTAGAAATTTTTAAAAATTATATTGCTTTTCTACTAAAATTGAGTATGCAAATGTAAATGATTCTTAGGACATTGACATTTCAATAGTTGAACATTTATTTAATTATAGGCTTTCAGATTCACTCAATAATAAGCCATATGACTATGAGAACATCATTGTGTTTTTCAGTAAATACTAATTAAAAATAACAGGGTTTTTTTGTTTTGTATAAAGTTTTGAAAAACATTCATTAGCATATTTTATATTAAAAAGTATTATATTCAAATATAATGGCAAGAATTAAGCCCAGGCATTGTACTCCTCATGTTGATTTTGCTGCAGAATGATTTATAGTGAATATTTTTGCTTCAAAAATAGACAAAATGTATTTATGCTAGTATCTGAAATGGCTTCCCAGATAAGTGGTCTCCAATAATAGTTTATAAATTTCATCTTTATAGAAATTTTAATATTTTACTCTTCCACAGACATTAACTTTGATTTTAAATTACTGTGTCTTGAATAAGATGAACCCCTATATGCATATATTCTGCTTGATATGATAAATACAAATAGTATACATAACTCCCTTCCATAGTACCCAATTTGAACAAGCCAATCTAAAATCCACATGAAAAAAATTCTGTGAAATTATAAGTGTGATGGTTTCATGTGCACTTCAAAGTGAAAGTGATGGCCCATTTGCAGAGATCTGCATGAACAAATAGGCTTGCTACTCTTCCTGAATTAAAAGTCCCTAATAACTATAAAAACATCTGAGCACTAGAATGACTCATTTTATAAAAACAAAAGCAAGCAATTGAGCAATTTAAACCTTTCATAGTTATTCCATGTAGCAGGGAAGGTTCATACTTAGGAAGGTCCCATCTGGCCTCTCCACAAATGGGAAGGTTTGTACATATGGGCCATAACATATGCACAGCTAGCTGAACCGACCCCTGCAACTAAATAGTAATTAGCATGGGGCAGGGTTTTTATGGCTGCTAGCACATGAGCAAGTCCTTTCTGACCTACATCCAAATGGACATATGATTACATAAAATGAATAGTTTCTTTCTCAAGCATTTATGTGTGTGCAAAAAATGTAGGATTTATTTAACTGCCGCCAACTAAAGAACTGAGACCCATATGTTACCCCATAAACTTACCGGTTAGCAATTTGTTATAAGCAAGATGCAAATATTATGGTAAGCATTCAGAACGTTTATTCAATGAACCTTATGTTGTAAATGGAAACAACAGTATGTTTGAAAATTTTGCAATCACAATTTTACCACTGGTCCCATTTTATGTGCAATTCAATGTTTCCAAAATCTCTAATTTTCAGAGACATCAAGGTCAACAGAGTTTCCAATATAAATAAAGCAATAGATAATTCCATTTTTAAGGGGAAAGAAATAGTTAGAATCTATAAGAGACTGTGCAATGTTTCATTTTAAGTGGGTCACGGTAGTTATTAGGTATGTCAGACAAAATACAATCTTTTTTAATTGAATGTTTTGGGGTGACATTGGTTAATAAAATTATATACATTTCAGGTACAATTCTAGAATATATCATCTGTATATTGGATTGCATGTTCACTACCCAAATCAAGTCTCCTTCCATCACCTTTATCTCCTCTTTACCCTTATCTACCTCTCCCATCTACCTTTACTCTCTGGTAATAGCCATACTGTTGTCTGTTATCTATTAAGTTTTTTTATTTTTATTTTTTGCTTAATCCCTTCACTTTTTTCACCAGCCCATCAACCCTCCTCCCCTCTAGCAGTTGTCTGTCCATCTGTCTTCGGTATTTATGAGTCTGTTTTCCTTTTGTTTATTACTTTATTTTGTTCATTCGATCCCACATAGGAGTGAGATCATGTGATACTTGTCTTTCTCTGATTGGCTTATTTCACTTAGCATAATTCTTTCTAAGATCTGTTTCTGGATCTTAGCTATTGTAAGTTGCACTGCTATGAACATAGGGGTATATTCTTTCTGATTGGTGTTTCAGGTTTCTTCAGATATATTCTAAGTGGGATCACTGGGTTAAATGGCAGTACCATATTTAATTTTTTGATGAAACTCCATTCTGTTTGCCATAATGGCTGCACCAGTCTACATTCTCATTATGGTTTTAATTTGCATTTCTCTGATGACTAGTGACATTGAGCATCCTTTCATATGCCTATTGGCCTTCAGTATGTCCTCCTTGGAGAACACTCTTAAATATTTGGTTCTGAAGGCGATTTGATGAGGCAATAAAGTATAGTGGAACTTTAGACTATACACAGGCCAGAGAATTCTGGAAATTAACACTAAGAGTTTGACAAATTTATGTTTATCTGAAAGTAACTAATTTAGGCAACAGTATAACAAGTACAGTTTGACTCTAGTTCTATTCCAGGTGATTTCTTTTTATAATATTTATTGTTGAAAGTATTACATATGTCTCCTTTCCTCCCCCATTGACCTCTTCTAGCCTACCCCTGGATACCCTCAGGCCTTTACCACCTTATTGTCTGTGTCAAGGGGTTATGCATATATGCATACAAGTTCTTTGGTTGATCTCTTCCCACCCACCTACCCTGCTCTTCCTTCCCTCCGAGATTCTGCAGTCTGTTCTATGCTTCTATGTCTCTATGTCTATTTTGTTCATCAGTTTATTTTGTTCACTAGATTCCACACATGAATGAGATCATGTGATACTTGTATTTCTCTGACTGGCCTGTTTTGCTTATCATAATACTCTCCAAGTCCCTCCATGCTGTCTAAAAGGGTAAGAGGTCCTTCTTTTTTACTGCTGCATAGTATTGGATGGTGTAAATGTACTACATCTTTTTTATCCACTCATCTACTGATGGGCACTTGGGCTGTTTCTAGATCTTAGCTGTTGTAAATTGTGCTGCTATGAACATAGTATTTGTGTTTTGGATTTCTTAGGATGTATTCCTAAAAGTGGCTTTAACTTTTATTAACCCAAGCCATAGATTTAAAATGAAAAATCAGAAATTGTGTAATCCAATAAGAATTTAAACACAGAAATATGACAATTTTGAGGGGCTAATTTCTACTTTTACTAATTGTTTCTACTGCTTATAAGTAGTCAAAACGAATGCTTTTCACTCAATTTTGCCATGTTAAAAAACAGAAAGAAAATATAGTAGACGTTTGACTAGATCATTGCTATGTGCATAACATATTTTTTAAATTACTTTAAACAGTATAAACAATGTTAATGTAGGCTAGTTTTGTCAGGAACTCTTAGACATTAACAAGGAACTATTGACCAATATTTTCATCTTCATCTTAAAATTTTGAAAATGCTGCTCTACAAATTAAGGTTCTTTTCATTGCAAGTGCTAGGAAAACTAATCTTTTATAAACTAAAAATAAAATGCACATTACTTTAGGAACAGTTTTGACTTCAAGTATGCTTAGTCCAGAATCTCAAAAATGCTACAGGGTTTAATTTTACTTTGTTTTGTTTGTTTGTTTTCACTTGACATTTTTAGCTCTGTCTTCTATATTGGCTTTGTTAATGAGATGGCTCTCTATATGGTGGTGGAATGGCTGCTGGAAACTCCAAGTTTTATCGCCACACCTTCAAATTCACTGGAAGGGCTTCTCTTACTCAGAAGCCCCCCCCCCCCCAAATACTACTTTTCACCTTATAAACTTTTATCATCCATGGGTAAAGGGGATTGCATTTTTTATCTGCTGTTTATTTCCATATTTTGTGATTCTAGAATAGTGCCTGGCACTTAAGTCACTCAATTAAAATATTTTCAATGAGTGAATAAATAGATCCTCCCCAAGTTGCAGGGCTGAGAATAGAGATGTATGGTTTCCCCAAAGCAAAAATGTTCCCTCCCTCACTTCCTTCCTCACTCAACCACACCCTCTCTCTCTTCCTTTTTTCCTTCTTTCTTTTCCTTTTCTTCCTTTTTCTCTCTCTGCTCACTTCTTTTCTTCCCTCATTCTCTTCCTTCCCTCCTTTTTTCCTTATCATCATCATCATCTTCTACATTATTGAAGTCTGCTAATTTCTTCATTTTTTTTTTAATATTTAAACTCCTATTCTTTGTTTATGAGTGTATGACCATGCTAATAACTATGGACCTTTGGGCCATTTTTATAGGCGAGTAATGATAGTTTTCCAAAAATAGTGTACTAGCAATAGTGGTAAGTATTATAATAAAGTAATATTATAGCTGTAGTATTTTATGTTATCATGACAAGTCCCACTATAGTCCTGAGTACTAAATCCAATGAATAATTTTAAGTCCATAGTTTATTTGGAATCCAACATATCTAGTTTTTGTTTACTAGCTTTCTCAGAGACCAGACTTCTCTGGTTGTCCAACTCTCTGCTCCTCCTTGTCAATCTTTGCAATTTCTTTTAATCCTTCCTGACCATTAAATATTGATATTACTCAGGGATTTTTTTAAATTTTCTAATTCTATTTCTTATTTCATATGACTCACCCTCCTCAGACAATTTTATGCACTCCTAGGTTTCAACTATTATCTTTATAGAATAACTGTGAAATGTGTATCTACCACGAGACTTCTCTTTTACACCTTAGACTCACATACCCAACTACTTACTGAACAGTTTTCAATGGTGAATCACAAATTCTTCACACTTAATCTAAAACTTAATTCATCAGCTAACCTACATTTTTGGTTTTTGCCCAACATATTCCTTCTCCTATATTTCTTCTATCAGCCAATGAAACATATGAAAAGATATAAACTGCCCTTGCCAGTGTGACTCAGTTAGTTGGGTATCGTCCCATGAACCGTGAACTCACTGGTTACATTCCAGCTCCGGTCACATGCCCGTGCTGCAGGCTCCATCCCAGGTACGGGGCCTGCAAGAGGCAGCCAATCCATGTTACTCTCTCCTTCTTCCTTCCTCTCTATATCTAAAACAAATGAAAACATATTTTTTAAAAAATATATAAGCTGCAAAATTCTGTTTGATAACCTGTAGCAGACATTCTCAGTGCTCTACTTAGACGCGCTCAAATTTTGTGTGTGATTCTGTTTCTTTGTGTTCTTTTTAGGCTCCTTGCACTTTTATGTCCAATGACTCACAATTTTAATTCCTTTTAAGAGAACATTTTGACGGCTACCAAAGTCATTGTGCCTGACATATAGAAATCCAGAGTTACAAAGGAGTAACTGTGGGGGTTAGCCACTGACTAGTGATGCAGAAATATGATATTTTGACTAGACTTGTTTGATCTGTTTTATGTTTCTATAATACCCCAAATTTCTCTTCTCTGCTAAACTCTGACTCCATGAGGGCAAGAGACATGTATGTTTTTCTTCATTTTTCATTTCCTTAGGATCAGCAAAGAGCATAAAGTGCTTTATAAATATTTGTTGAAAAAATGAGTTCATAATTCCTTTAGCTATTGGTAGTTTTCCTGAAATACTTAAGTTGGATAGGCACAACCAAGAGGTATAATTACACTCCTTATTGGCAGGTGGGGGCATGCACACGTGTGTAAACAATATCTACATCCATAAGATGTGCATGCTGTTTTATATACATATCAATGAAAGAGTTCTAGACAGATTGTTTATAAAATACCAAATGGCACTAAGTTTTGTCTTGTGTAATTTTAAAAAGATAAACACTAAATCTGAAGCACTTTAAAGTATGTGATTACATATGTCACTTTTTCCCATGTGTCTTCTACAATTTTTCCCCAACTAAAAACAAAAACAAGACCCCAATTCAGATCATACTCATTTTTTTGACTTTCTTATAGTTTCTTACAACTTTACTGGACCCATGAACATGGGTGTTATCTCATGGAATCCTTGTAGGCATCATGTATGCAGTATATTTTATATATATAAGTATGCAGATTCCAACTCCAGAATGTTTTCCTCTTCCCCATCACTCAGTCCCTGGTCCCGTTCCACAGGCACAAGGGGTATGGTTCCTTTATTCTGCACCTGCTGCCTACACTCCCAGTCCAATGTCACTACAGGCACTTTGTTTTTAATTAGCTCATGTACTCATTTATTTTTTAAATAAATTAAGTCTTTAATTTTATTAAATGTTTCTTTGTCTCTGTCTTATACCCCTGCTTTCTGCCCAGTTATGACGCCTTCTTCACACACTGACACCAAAAAGCCAAAATTCAGGTAAAGGCAGTCTCCAGTATTTGCTACATGTGACCAAATACTTCATTCTTTTATACCTGGTGCCTCTTTTGGACTTCTAGTTCCACTGATGTCCATTTATTATGGGAAGAAACCAACAAGGTTTCAGAACAAGAACAGATGTGCAGCTGGGTAAGCAGAAAAGCAAAATAAGGAAATTTCTTACTGTATTAGCAGGTCATTATAAGGCTATTGACTTTATCATTCTTGGCACATCCTAACCCCCATATGCAATTGAGCAGCCCTTATTGATTTTAACTCTGAGGTATTTCTCAAGTCCACCCACTTCTTTCCATTTCAACCATCTTCACCCTCATTCCATCTTTCCCCAATTAGCTCCTATCAACTTGCACCCACTCTTGCCCTTTGTCTACAGTATGTTACATAATGTAGATAAAAGGACCCCGAAAGGACTTTTAAGCTTCATGCTAAATCCTGTAAGAAATAATAACAATCATCATAACCTTTGTTAAAATTTGTAAAGCATTTCTTATATGCTGGCACTTTTAAATTATTTTTAATTGAGTTCTTCCATGTATGATATGAAGTTTTTTTGTTTGTTTATTGTTTATTTATTTCTTTTATATGTCCACAGAGGCAAGTCGTACTGTTTTCTGTGTCTTGGTTGGAAAATGTGTATGCACACATGCACACACACACACACACACACAAACTCACATGAATGTAGCCTAGGTGTTATACTTGGTTTAAAATGAACCACAATTGAGGGCTAAATTTTCTTGGATCCCAAAGAAAACAGTTTTCTGAGTTGAATTATAAAATCTATGTGTTATCCTATATATAAAAAGCCAGGTGCCCTCACGACCTAAACGACCAGATGGATGACTGAGCAGTAGGCTACAGAGCTGAGGGAGCGGCGGCAAGAGGGAGCTGTGGTCCCTGGCCAGGGCGCGGTGAAAATTCTGGGTCTCAAGCAATTAGGGGCGTGGCCGGCCTTCAAACGGGACCCTGACAGGAGGGAAGAGGGAGCCCCATTTCTTGCAGAATTAGCCTTTGGACAGCTTGCTGTCAGCGGCCTGCCAGCCAAGAATCCCATTCACCTTCAACCCGGACTCTGACAGGAGGGAGGAGGGAAGAGGGAGCCCCATTCCTTGTGGAACTGGCCATTGGTCAGCTTACTGTCAGCGGCATGCCAGCCAGGAATCCCATTCACCTGCACCCCAGACCCTCCCTGGGGAGGGCAATTAGGGGAGACCAGGCCAGCAGGGGAGGGCAGTTGGGGGCGATCAGGCCAGCAGGGGAGCAGTTAGGCATCAATCAAGCTGGCAGGGGAGTGATTAAGGGGCAATCAGGCTGGCAGGCAGGCAAGTGGTTAGATTGTGAAAGGGATGTCCGACTGCCTTGCGGGATTGAGCCTAAACTGGCAGTCGGACATCCTTCGAGGGGTCCTAGATTGGAGAGGGTGCAGCCTGGGCTAAGGGACACCCCTTTAGTGCACGAATTTCATGCACTGGGCCACTAGTATATATATTATAACCTATCACGTTGAAAAAATCCTTCACTGTTGTATATCTCTAGTATATTGGCTAACTTTTTTTTTTTTGTACCCATAACACAAAGTACCATCTTCTATTATCAATCTCAGGTTGGCTTTCTGTTCTTCCTTTTTTGTTTTCTTGGGTTTTTTTTTTTTTAGTATCATTTTTTTTCTTTTTACCTCTTTGCCACCATACTCAGTTTTAATTTAGGTAAACACACTTTTCACCCCTCATACATATTTCAAAATGCATAATATTCTGTTGTAAAAGAAAAATATCATTCATCAACTATATAAAATGTCTTTCAGAGTTTTATCTCTGTAATCATAAAATCTACCAAAAAGAAATGATTCTTTTTCTACAATTCTTCTTTCTAACAGATTTTAACAGATCTCAGAACCTTTCCTGAAAATATATTCATTGTTTTTAATATTGCTTCTTTGATTTCATTCCAAACTTATGTTTATCACAGGATGACTGCTCACCCAATTATGAAACAAAATTAAAAGCATCATCAAATAATTTAATAGGAATATAAGAAATGTAGTTTGGGTCATCAAATGATGCAAAAAATAATGTGACAACAAAAAAATTTCTGATTGTATGTAAGATATTAGTTGTACTAGAGTCTGTATCACCACTGTAGGAAAACAGGAAAGTATAGAACTTTGAGAATATAAAAATAAATAAATAAAAGTGTATGGCTGCAGTAAGATCACCAAGTTTTAAAAATAATATATGACAACATATTGATGCTTAAATATTTAATTGTGACAGATTCTAAGTTTTATGAGGGAAAGACCACACCTTGTTCAAATTGGTATCAATGATTATCACCTTGCATAACCCAGTTTCACGTGATTTCCCACATAATTTCAAATAAATATTTATCAGTTAATAATAATCAACTGCAATTATTCTAAGGTCATTATCTTCCCTTAAAAAATTTTTTAAAAAGAGTGAAAACAAATAATACATCTTTGTGTGGGTATCAGTGCATGTAAAGGTGTATTATAAAATCCCCATCAACTTTATCTTTCTAAGCCACTTTTTATTCAATTACATCATTTAATTATTGTGTCAATATTTAACATTTAAACCGTACAGTCATAACATGATTTTTAATAACCTATTCTTGTCTATACCTAGCTGAATCCGTCAAACAAAATCTCCTGAAGTATTTTTCTTAAATGTTTCCATAGATATTTAGATAGGCTGCTTGTTGTTAAATTGAAGCATACACTTTGCAAAAATAGGATCAGTCATCTTTAGTTTTTCTCTTCTATTTTCTGGAGCCAA
The DNA here is from genome assembly GCF_014108235.1 of Myotis myotis. Lineage (NCBI taxonomy): Eukaryota > Metazoa > Chordata > Mammalia > Chiroptera > Vespertilionidae > Myotis > Myotis myotis. The sequence continues at coordinate 185,174,618 of NW_023416335.1, forward strand.
GCGGGACAGCAAAAAGGCAAGGCAGCCGAGTATCCCTCCGTCTAATTAGGTCTCTTTGACGCAAGACAAAATGCAGTGCGGGGAGGGAAGAATACCAAGGACTCGCCAGCCCCTCCCAGCAGCTGGAGTAGCCCAGGCCAACAGTGATCAGCCTCCAAGAAGCCCAGCCAGCACAGGGACGTGATGTCCACAGGTTATCATTATCCTCTAAAAAAAACCCCACACCACCCTGATCGATCCCTCCCTACCGCAATGTTGCTTCAGGGCATCTCGCACTGCTGGGCGGTGATTGACCATCACCACCGGGTATCATTAAAGAGAGCAGGTAGAAAGGAAGTGGGGCGGGCGTGCGGGCCAGGTATGGGGAGGGCGGAGGCAGAGGAGAGGCAGGGTCAGAGGCAGCCACAAGCTCCGGCTCCAACTTGCGTCTTTTTCTCCCTCCTGAACTCCACTGACCTTTCACTCAGGAGCCAGCTGGAGCCCAGAGAGACTTAATTGAATGGATTCCTCAGATGTGTTTGGACTATGGGTGATGAAGAAAGGAGGAGGAGGGAGAGAAGGCTGGAGACCGTGGTGAACAGAGAGAAGAGGGGGAGGGAACTTGCCATGACCTTCAAAGGCTAATTGCCTGACTCTTCCTAGGCCCTTACTGGAGCTTGACTGGCGCAGGGCTCCCGTGGTCTGGTCTGGCCAAAGCTCTTAGGGCGCTCCCAGAGCCCCGGCTTCGGAAAGGCAGCCCCAGCAGCCGCTCCCGGGCGACCTGTGGTCCGATCAATAGCAGGCCGACCAGAGTGGCTGCAGCTCCCTCTGCTCCTCCTGGGCAGAGCTCCATTCACAGGCTCTGCTCATCCGGCTTCCCAAACATCCCTCATTAATCTGAGCCCAGGAAAAAAAAGGGGGGAGGGGTTGACCAAGAGCACTGGTGTGTGTGTGTGTGTGTGTGTGTGTGTGTGTGTGTGTGAGTGTGTGTGTGTGTGTGTGTGTGTGTGTGTGAGTGTGTGTGTTTCTGTCTTTCTCATTGCTAGTTTAATGGAATAAAATCAAGCCAGGGAGAGAAATCAGACCTCTCCTCCAGCAGTTTCACTCAGCCTTGTTCCCATTGTTTGTTTCTGAAATTATAAATCACAGGGAGTAACCAGATTAAGAGTTTATCCACGAACACCGCCCCTCCCTACTGCTCCCTCTCTCTAAATCCTGTCTTTATGGGGCTTTTGAGTGTGTGTGTGTGTGTGTGTGTGTGTGTGTGTGCGTGCACATATGGGTTTTGTGTGTGTGTGTGTGTTTTCTTTCTTTCTTTCTTTTTGAACATAAGTAAAAAGGAGTCAGTGAATGTCAGCTGAGTTAAATGGGTGACAAGGGAGATGGGAAGAAGAAAATCCATCCCTTCTTGTCTCTGAGAGCAATTTAATTAGGCCTTAGCCCCCTGTGAGTGGGTAAGAAAAAGGCTGGGGGTGGCTTGTCCAGGCTTCCTCTAGAGGCAAAAGCGGCCTTAGATGCTGCATAAGTGCCTGTACACACACACACAAAGGATTTTTAAAGGATCATGTAGGAAGATCAACCGATAAGCAGCTAATTTTGTGTACTTAGGGAGCAAACGAGTGAGCTCACTCCCACTGGAATACCCTGGGTAACAGGATAAAAAAAAAAAAAAAAAGGAAGGAGGAAAGATCTTAAGTATTTTACTATTAATGCTGAACACTACAATTAAGGGTTATACTGCTTGGCAGGATAGGTAGCTATTGGCGTGTGTGTGTGTGTGTGTGTGTGTGTGTGTGTGTGTGTAATGGGTGATTGTGGGTATATCAGTGCTTGTATATATGTGTGTGTGTGAAGTAAGAGTTGATAACATATACACATACAAATATGAATTTTTAAGCATACTGCTTAGTTATTTTGAAAATTTTCATCAGAAACCACTTTTAAACTAATTGGAGTATGCAGACAGGAAACCTCACTTTTGGTTCAAATGAATTTTCTGAAATGTCATTGGTTTTGGGGAATATGACTGATGTGCCTGATTTCTTGATAAGAAATGAAATGAGCCGTTGTCCTTCAGCATGTCATAGACTTGAAATGGTGGCTTTTATGGTTAATGCCACCAGATAGAAGTGTCCTACTGTGAAAGGAGAAGTCCATCAGCCTGGGGGAAGTCTGAAGTCTGAATTCCTCTTTAAACCCACTGCTGTTATTAACAGTGGCATGAAACAATGGTAGATCCCCCCCTCCACTAAGAAATAATTACAAAATAAATCGCAATAAATGAGATGGTTGATACCAAAAAGTTAATTGTTTTATACCTTATCATTTAGGATTTCCCTTTAAGTTCCCAATGTCAGTGTTTGATATGGAAGTTAAGAGTGAGCCCAGAGGCTAAATTAAGATGTTTGGACTACAAGATAGAATATTAAATTTTTTGAAATGTGATTAATATAGTCATTCTTATAAAACACTTTGTCAACAATGGGGATGGAAAATCAATAAGGGTATAACACTGATAGTAGCATAAAAGAAAAAAATACACATTGCCAGAAGGAAGAAGAAGAATATCTGGGTCATTGACCTCAAGCACAAATGAATGAGGAAGTATGTAGCCATGTTAAGAAAAGGTAAGCAGAGGAATGAAGGCAGTCATGCCACATCAAGGTGTATATTTTATAAGTACCGCGTGCTAACCGATTGCACCACTGGAGCTCCGGCCAAGGTGTATATTTTAAATGGATTGCAAGAGGCTGAAGAAAACCATTGATATAAATTTATTCCATGCGAATAAAGCTTATATCTGCTATCTCACAAAACTACTGACCAATCCCTTCACTTTTAACAGCCCCACCCTGCACTCCTGGACTGGGCATTCACATTTTCTACTCTATGTACTTATGCTGAGAGACTGTGTACCATGGTCAGGTCTATTTAGAGTTCTGCAACAAATAAAAATTTCCCTGAAACTTACTCAAAATGTAACAGAAAAGAGCTGTGAGAAAGAAAAAGGTAAAAGATACCAGAAGGAAAAGGTATGTTTCAAAGTAGCCTAGTTCTATGCAGAGGGACAGAGTGAGGGAGATTAGCGAAGAGAGAAGCAAAGAGAGCCAGGAGAGATGAGGAATGGAAGAATATGGAGGATGAAAGCTGATGGAAGAAAACATTTGATGGAAGAAAACTTGGGGTCAATCTATTTGACCCACTTGTGTAAATCAGCCCAAAAGGAAAATTTTATTTAAGGTTTAAGATAAAAAAGAGTTTGTACATAAAAAAATGTGCTCTTTTTTGAAACTCTTGGTAAATACATATGACACACAGTAGCCTGGGAGCATGACATGAATTTGTTTTGTCCCACACTTTGTACAGCAACCACTGAATAAGAGTGGTCCAGAAAGAATTACAATCACATAGGCATTGATATAGCAAAGCTAAGAGGAGATGATATAACTCAGCTTTAGATTGCACCCTCAAGAAATCATGTTGAATTTCACAACAGGTAAGCATCTTGATAAATCCTTCTGAGTATGATGAAATCAGCTTGCAAAAATAGCATAAGATTACATTCTGGGTAACATCTCAGATACATCAATTTTTTTTTCCAGGACCTTTACATTATTGTACTTAACTAGAGGTATAGCAGCGTCCTTCAACCACACCATTGATCTTACAAAGCCAGTGCCAGTAACCTTTTTATAATACCAAATTTTTCAGTTGCTTCAAGTTGGACTATTTTAATTCTGAAATTTTATTAACCTCATGTTGATAAAAGCATTAATATAGGAAAAAATACTCTTGCTTTCACAAATATCACACATCAGTTAAATTGTAGAGGCTCTGCCAAGAGACATTATTTTTTAAATTTAGATATTCCATATGTTATTCTTTTAAGTGCTATTATTTAAAGTGCACTTATGTGGAGCAGAGCAGAAACGAGGTTTTTCCACAATATCACTGATACCAATTTTTCATAAATACCAATCTTCTGCATTCACATTTTTTATTTCAACATTTACTAAATGAACTATGTACCTAAGTATATACAGTTTGTTCACTATTATATCCCCAGACTGAGCACAATGCCTGACATACAGTAGCACACAATGAAAGTATTAAATTTTGGGGTATTGTTAAGTTATAGCAGAACCAAAATTGTAATTTTAAAAAACCCTGAAATTTTATGTTTCATTTTTGAATTCTAACAGAAAATTCCTCAAGCCATGACACCCCTACATAGAAAATAAACATATACTGTACTTGCCATGGACTTGATGAAAAAAAAAGATGGCTATTATCCTGTGACTCTCCTAGAGCCTCAAGTAGACCTAGTGGTATATAATAGGGTTTAAAAAGAGAACAGGATCCCAGATGAAACCCAGATTAAGAGATTTCTCTATTATGTTTCAAAGAGCAGGGGAAAGGAGATGAAGGAGTCATAATTAGGAAGAATGTCAAGACTAGATAGAGATGTTCTGAGGACAGAGGCAGAATTTATTTCTGAGAAAAGATCTTTTTATAAATTAAAAAATAACTTTGAAGAACTATGAACAGCTATGAAATATTAACTACGGGCAATTAGAAAATTAATCTCTACATCTACTGCCCTTGGATAAAAAAAAAAATGGCAGTTGAAGAATTCACTTGAGATGGCCCTGTAATCCACCAACTTTTCAAACTGGCTTCCTAGCAGAACCGGGCTGTCACACACGTCCAGAACACACCTCTCAAATATGATCAGTGTTCCAATGCAAAGGGACAGTTCCTGAGTGTCTAACATAAATGCTGTTAGTCTGACTTTCTACTGGCAGCATTTAACCTTGATATTACCTCTGACCATTATTGGTTAAGTCCACAGTTAGAAGTGGAAGAATTTAAAATATTTCATATAATAGGATGACCATAGGACTCCAAAACTTTCCAACATGCTGCTAAGCTAATGAAGTCCGAAATCAGATTCAGCCATGTAGACAGGAAAAGGAAGACTTGCCAGGGGTCCTCAAACTACGGCGCGCGGGCCACATGCAAATACAAATATTGTATTTGTTCCCGTTTTTTTTTTTTTTTTTTTACTTCAAAATAAGATATGTGCAGTGTGCATAGGAATTTGTTCATAGTTTTTTTTTAAACTGTAGTCCGGCCCTCCAACGGTCTGAGGGACAGTGAACTGGCCCCTGTTTAAAAAGTTTGAGGACGCCTGACTTAGACCTTCACAATCTTTTCATTATTTTCAAGTTTCATGGGGCTACCAAGATCACTGATGATACTGTTATTGGTGGGCTGTTCTCCATGTCCCCACTTGTTGCTGGTGGAAGAGGGCTTCTTGCAATGCCACAGGAAAAGGAATTTTTTGAGATTCACATGGGAGAGTGAGTGCTATTTATGAAATGCAGAAAATTGAACTGGAACACCCTGAATTCCTGGGTTCTTATTTAGATGGTTTTGAAGAATGAAGCCCTGGATGAAAGGTGATAGGTGAAAAGTACAGAAACTTTATTGCAAGCAGACACTACCTCTAAAACCTAATTTTAAGCCTAAGACTCTGTCCCTCCTGGACGGACAAAGGGACCCCTGGGAAGGGTGACCACTGATTTCTTTGTCTTGAGGCATTAAATAGGCTGCAGTTCTTGGTCTGAATCTGACCTCTTCTTATTGGTCATTTTGTCTCAGAGTTAGTTTTCAAAGCTCAAAGTAGCTAGGGCTATGACTGTCTTTAATTGCACCGGCCAGGTATATTTCCATTTGCCTATTCCATTTCTCTACTCTCTGTACAAGTATGATAAAAACCCTGGCATCTTCAAGTCTCCATTATGTATTCCTCTCCTATAGACCCCTTTGTATTCCTAACCTAAACTGCCTAGTTAAGGTAGCTAGCTAACCCTTTCATTTATTTGCGTGAAATTAAAGTTTCTGAGTTCCCAGAGTCTCATCTCCATCTGTCCCTTCAAGGAAAAAGTCCAGCTGTGTCTTTAGCAGAGCTAGGATTAAAGCCAATGCCCAGAGTTTCTGTTCCAAAATTTGCACAGCCCAGTCCAGCATCAGGCTAGTTTAGTTTGTGGTTTCAGCTATAGTTCCTTGTTTGTGGGGTTCGCATTCTAGGGCCATATGGCTAAGGAGGGAACACAGACAAGAGTAAGGAAGCAGGAACAAACCAGAGAAACAAGAGAGGGAGAATTTCTTTGTGGATTTTAATCTTCTAAGAGTTCATGTGCTTGTGGTGGCTCCACCTCCTCTTTCGAATAATCTTTGTTTTCAGAATACACTAGAAAATGAGTATTTTCCCTACATCACCCCAACTTTATTGTGCATGTGTCCATATTCCATTTGTGGATCCCTCCCTGCTGGGGTCCAACCCCAGCAGGTCCAGGGGTCCCCAAAGGTGTGGACGGAGTCGGTGAAGAAGGAATGACATGGAGACAGCGTTCAGTTGATCAGCAGACTAGCCAGGATCTCTAGCCAAGTTCTGATCAGGATCTCCAGCGAAGTTCTGGTTAGGATCTCCAGTCAGGTTCTGTGTCCATGTTCTCTTGCTAGGTTCTCCAGCCAGGTTCTGTCCAGGTTCAGTCACCAGGTTCTAGTCAGGTTCTCTTGCCAATTTCTGTAGTCAGGTTCAGTCCAGGATCTTTTGCCATGTTCTCTCCAGCGAAGTTCTTCTGTCTCTAGGTTCTGTGTCTTGGTTCTGTGTCTAGGTTCTGTGTCTTGGTTCTGTGTCTAGGTTCTGTGTCTGGGTTCTGTGTAGGTTCTGTCTTCTAAGTTCTGTCTCCTAAGTTCTGTGTCTTGCTGTCTTGTTACATCTGTATTTATACCAGTTGATTCAATCCTATCAACCTCTATTACAAAGGTTAGGGCGTTTCTTATCTCCATTCCAGGGAGTAAAGATTATGTAGCTTAAGCATGATTGTTCATAGTTAAAGTGATTAATTACCCACCTGGCACTTAGTTGAGGGGTTTTATTCCCTCCCTAACTTCAGGGGAAAATCCCTACCTGGGGAAACAACCTTTCTCAGAGAGGAGACCTTGGTTAAAACACATAGTGCCAAGAAGGTGAGCAAACATATTAAGAACAGTATGCCATATATGCCAGGTCCTTTGAAACAGCAAGGATGGACCGGCTCCCGGCACCTCCCCCCAGTGATCTGCAGGGAATGGACTGGTGGTTCCCTGGGGAGTGTGAAATCACAGCTTCTTGGTGAAGCTGCCCAAATACCATGCATATAATGTCTGGCCTCCCTTTTGCTTCTTACTTAATATTAATAACTAGCTAATTACAATGGTAACAATTCCGATATGTTTAAAATGGAAAGGTGAAGGTGTATTATAATTTAAATTTTAGAACTTATAGTATTCTTATCTTTTACTAGGGCTCTGTACTATATAGTAGACAAACAAAAATAGTGATTAGAGAATGAATGAATATAAATAAATCTACCTAAGAAAGACATTTCTGTGAAAAAAATAAATAACTTTTGGATGCTATAATTATCCATATTATTATATATTTCTGAACTACTTATTAATTTAAAAGCCTGATATAATGATTCCTATACTGATGCTATTTTTTTAAATCAGAATGATAATATTTACTAATCAACAAATTTTTAAAATATTAAATTAAAACTTCAAAAAACTCTTTCCAATTTATAGATTCTGTATATTGGTTTCATAAATCGCTAGAATAATGGAATGCACAAGACACTTCAAAAGATATTGTGAATTAAATTTGTACAAATGTAATGTATAGTTATTTGAACAAGTATTATGCTCTCTGAATAAATCTATGATAATATGGCCTACCAATGTAACTTCTAAAATAAATACTACATTCCTTTATGCTTACTGTTGTGGGTAATGTACAAGAAAAATAATTCTGTAAAATATAATTATATTTTAAAAATACATTTAAAATTACTTGTATGTTATTTCTGCCTCCAGCCATGATAGAGTAAGAGACTTGATTTACCTTCCCAACTCCCAAAATAATGAAACAAAATATATCAAATGACAATCTTCAAACTTGGAAATAAGCTGTATGAGATGATGATCCCTGAGAGAAGGGAAATAAATGAGGTGAGTATTTTGATTGTCCCAGTTTCTTGCCCGAGGCAATTTTCAATCACCACTGTAAGGAAGAGGATTCCAAATAGACCCCAAGCGACTCTCTTGAGTTGGAGAGACAGATTGAAAATTGGGAAGGCCAAAATGACTGTAATTGGTGAACATAGTACTGAAGAATATGTACCAGGGAGAGATAACGAGAGCCCCAAAAGCAAGCAGAAGTGTTCACTTTAATATCTGGCTTAGTCCTTCTTTGGGCATTTATGAGAGGAATTATGAATTTGCATCTCCCACCAACCAGAGAAAAAAGAAATAATAATACAAGAGTCTCAGAAGAAACCTTAAAAATCTTGAATAAAAATGTGAGATATGATCATATGATGTCTAACATCAACAACAAAATGTAAAGCCACTTTATGTATAAAGACACAGGTAGATTAAAAGGAAAAGGGATATACTTTGTTAATACTAATTATAAGATAGCTAAAGTTGTGGCATAAATATCATAACAAGTAGATGTCAACGGAAAAATAAAAGAGATAAAGACAAAAACCTTAAAATGATAAAAGGTTCATTTATCCAGAGTATGAAACTGCCATAAGGATGTAGGTACTTGGTAAATGAGTTTCAAAACACAAAGTAAAATCTTGTAAAACTGAAAGAAAAATAGATAAATCCAAAATTAGAGTTGGAGATGTTCAACATTTCTTTCTGAGTAATTCAGAGAATTATGATTAGACAGAAAATCAGTAGGATAAAATATAATTCAATAGCACAATAGTCTTGAACACATGAGTCATTATTTATAGAACATTCCAGGAAATAGCAGAAGAATGCACATTATTTTCAAATGCAAATGCAACATACATGCAGCCTGAGTATTAAAAATAGTTATAAGTTTAAAAGAAAAAAATCTGTACAAAGTATATTTTTTGACCCCAGAAAAATTAAACTAGAATCAATAACAAACATTATCTAGAAATCAAATATTTGAGAATTAAACAATGCATTCTAAATAACCAATTGGCCAATGAGGAAATCATAAGGGAAATTAAACAATATATTTAATTGAATAAAAATGAATGTATAGCATTTTCAATGGGTGGGATGAAGCCAAAGCACCTTTGATGGAATTTTTATAACATTTAAAACAATAAAGTTCTCACATCATTGACCTATGATTTTGCTTTAAGTGACTATAAAGTAAGAAAGGAAAAATTGATCCAAAAATAATCAGAAAGAAAGAACTAGCAGGGATACAAGTAAAAGTAAATGAAATAGAAAAAACAACAACAAAACAAACAAGTCAAAGAAGCCCAAGTTGATCTTTTTAAGTTTAATAAAATTTAAAAATATCCAGTAAACTAATGAGAAAAAAAAATAAAGGGAATCCACAAGTGACCAATATCAATTTTAAAATGAACACCATATTAAAATAATAATAATGAAATATTTGAACAACTTTATGCCAATTTAATGGCTGAGATAAAATAAGCAAGGACCTCAAAATAACCTAACTACCAAATTAAATCATTTAAAATAAAATAACATAAATAACCCTACATATTTAAAAGTAATTGAATTTACAGTTAAAAGCCTATCCACAAAGAAAGTCTAAGCCTATAGAATTTCACTGGTGAGTTCTAACAATCATTTTAAAAAGTAATATAATTCCACAACCTCTCCTGGGAAATTAAAAAAAGAAAAAAAGAGGATATACTTTCTAGCTTATTTTATGAAGGAGCATTAATCTAATAAAATTAGAAACTGTGATTACAAAATATTGCAGACAAATATTTATGAACATAGATTCTAAAATACTTATCCCAAATTAGCAAATTCAATTCAGGCATATATAAAAAGGATCATACATTATAACCAAGTTAGGTTTATTTTTGGAATGCAAGGATGGTTAAGCATTCAAAAGTCAAGCATTGTAATTTACTCTATTACTAGACCAAAAAATGAAAAATATATAACCATCTCAACAGATTCAGAATAAATGCAGAAAGAGCATTGACCAAAATTCAAAATCCATTCATGTTTTAAAAAATACTCTTAGCAAACTAGTTTGATTAAGGACATCTGTACATCTGAACATCTGAATGATGCAATCTTTTTCTGTAAGATCATATAAAAGATAACAAATTAATTGCCATCATATGTAGAGAAAATTGTAGTGAAGATTCTCATCAGGTCAATCAAGAAAGAAAAAATAAAAGCATACAAATGGGAAATAAATAATATATCTTTATTAATAAACTAGTGGCCTGGTGCATGGAATTCATGCGGGGGAGAGGGGAGTTAACGCTCAGCCCGGCCTGCACCCTCTCCACTCTGCCACTAACCACTCTGACTGGCGGCCTGCTCGCCCCCAACTGCCCCCTGCTGCCAGCCTGCTCGCCCCCAAATGCCCCCCACCAGCCTGATCACCCCCAACTGCCCCCCGTGCCAGTGTGCTTGCCCCCAACTGCCCCCCCTGATGGCCTGCTCACTCCCATCTTCCCTCCCCACTGGCCTGCTCACCCCCAACTGCCCCCCTGCTGGCCGCTCACTCCAAATTTCCTTCCCTGCTGTCCTGATCACCTCCAGCTGACCCCCACTGATGGCCTGCTTGCCCCAACTGGCTCCCTTACTGGTCTGCTTATCCCCAACGCCCCCACCCCCCATCAGCCTGATCACCCACAACTGCCCTCCCAGTGAATTTAGCAATGAGACAGTAAACACATTCTATATGCAAAATTAGACTATATTTTATATAATTCCAGTGAATAAATGAAAAATGAAATAAAAATTCACCATGTACAATAACATAAAATATAATAAAATTCTTAGGGGGTAATTTTAATAACATAATTGCAACTCCAAGACACTAAATATTATAATTCATTGCTGATAGATATTAAATAAAATTTAAATAAGTGGATATAAATTCTATATTCATAAATTGGAAGATATTAAAATGCCAATTATCTTCAATTTTCCCTATAGATTCAATGCAAACTTACCTCTTAGAAAGTTTAGTTTTTAATTTGTAAGCTTATTCTTTGATGTATATTGAAATATTAATGACCTAGATTAATCACTAGTTACTGATACCTGACATCATGATGAATCTCAAAACTGTTAATTGACAAAAACACACATAAAGGCCTCATATTTCATGGATTATATCTATATAAAGTTCTAGAAAAATTATAATGATAGATGGCATATCAATGGTTGTAAATGATAAGGGTTGGGAGGACAGGATTGATCATAAGGGAGCATGAGTTAAGCTTTGGGGGATAGTATATCATGATTTTATTGATGAAACAGCAATGCATATTGTTCAAAATTTACTGATTTGTACATGCAAAGTAAGTAAATTTATATTATGTTAATATTCCTCAATAAAACAGATTAAATATAATTTGATTCAAAATTTGTTTGAGGAAATCAATTTGATACATAATTTAAGAATGTTGACATGATAGGAATTTATAAAAACAAATGTACCTTAATGATTCCTAAGAATCAAAGACCCTGAATAAATGAATAAGTAAAAGAATAAATGAATATTACAATAAATAATTGAGAGTATGTAAACAGAGTACAAGCAAAGTGATTACTTCATAATTAGAAGACAATTGATATGGTCATATTTTGAAGTGATACAATCTAAGACATCTTTTCTGAATGTATGTGCAATTGTGGGTATGAGAGAGCTGGAAGAGCAATTTTATTGACCAAACCTACAGATTCCATCAAGTTCATTATCTATGTTCAGATGAAGTGGAGAAAGGGAATTTTATTTTATTTAAGACCAACATTTTTAATACTAATCTAATATATAATGGCAATATTTTATATGGGTAAAAACAGTTTCCCAAAGTACCAATTTAGCTACATTTATATTAAAACTAGAGGCCTTGCCAAAACCGGTTTGGCTTAGTGGATAGAGCGTCGGCCTGCGGACTGAAGGGTCCCGGGTTCGATTCCGGTCAAGGGCATGTACCTGGGTTGCGGGCACATCCCCAGTAGGAGATGTGCAGGAGGCAGCTGATCGATGTTTCTCTCTCATCAATGTTCCTAGCTCTCTGTCTCTCTCCCTTCCTCTCTGAAAAAAATCAATAAAATATATTAAAAAAAAAACAAAAAAAAAAACTAGAGACCTGATGCACGAAGATTCATGCAAGAATAGGCCTTCCTTCCCCTGGCTGCCGACACCGGCTTCCCTCCAGCACCCGGGACCTGGGCCTTTGCTCAGGCCAGAGCCGCCTTCTGCCTTTGCTCTGGTCAGAGCCGCCTCTTTCCACCTTCATTCTGGCCAGAGCGGCTGCCATCCACCTTCGCTCCGACCCTGCCGCCCTCCTGTAGCTCCCTCCCTCATAGCAGGCATCCCGCTCTACCCCAGCCACTCCGTGCCTGTGCACGCACACTGCCCAGAGGCCCAGAGTGGTCGGGGCAGGGTGGAATGCCTGCCCCATGGTGACAACACAAGCATCCCGGCCCGGCCACCGCCATCTTTGTCGCATCAATTTGCATATTCCCTCTTTATTGGCTGTGAGCAGTGCCATCTTTGTTGTGAAGTGATGGTTAATTTGCATATTTCATCTTTATTAGATAGGATGACACTGATAAAATATCTCTTACAAATGTAAGACTCTCCAAATATGAGCACAGTGGACAAAACCTCCATATGGCAAGCCAAAGCAGAAACATCTAATATTCTAATAGAAAAAATATAATGCTCTAGCAGGAAGACTATTTGGACATGGTCCTTTCCAAACATCACTACCACCTTTACCCACACTTTTTACAGATTATAAAATAAATACTTAGAAATGTGTATTCACTTACCTAAACTCACAGTGTGGCAGAGCCTAGAAAGGAAGCCAAACCAAGATTTTATCAGTGTGTTCTTCTTACACTGTGTACTGCCTCTTATATTCATCAAAACATGAGCCAATTGGGAATAGGCCACGCTTACATTATAAAATATATCCCTAAGCACCTCCTGGGAAATCACAAACTTACTCCTCAGATTTAGAGCAGTCCCTGGGGCAGATTTGTAGTTTTCTGTCAAATGCAACAAGTCTTTCACCAGTCAAATTACACCTACCTCACACATTTTCAAAGTTGAAAAATCATGGATTGCAGCAACAACTGGCATCAAGTGGCGTAAAACACACCCAAGACCAATCCTGAAACTCCATGTTGAAGGAATAAAAAGCCAGGTTTGCAATGTATGTATGATAGATATATAGTAGGCTTTTAACACAGTGTTAAAAGACAGAAAATTTATCTGGGTTAAACACTACTTAATGCATTTACAGGGATAACCAAAGTGTTATCTAAATATCATTGACAACTTGTTACTGTACAAATGTGGTATGTTGTACTGTTTTGAAAGAAAATATGATTTTTTCAAGCAAATTCAGAACATACCACAAATTTAATCACTTCATAAAATATTTACTTAGCAATATACTACAGAGAAGGGAGAATGTTTTGCAAAATAGTATAGTTTATACATTTGTCTTGGAAAAATACCTTTGCCTAGCTCTTTTCTGTAACAGAGTTTGAATGCAAAGTAAGTTATTCTTAATAAATACTTTATGTCCTTCAGAATGTTTTAGTGATAATTTCTGTGGTGTTGGAAGGAGACTATATGAACAAATGTGCTTGAATGAATTATTTTATTCTTGTTGTCCACGATATTTTGGTACATTATTGTGGTTGAAATGTGAAGGAAGAAATGAGTGCAAAGGTAGTCTTAGTGGGGATTAAATATTGTTAAATGCCACGCGTTGACTATGTATATTATCTCTACAACATTTCTAAAAGGACATATTTTTATACAATTTAAAGGTAAAGAAATAGAAACAGAAAAATACTAGTGAATTTTTCATAGAAAGTCGGGATTCAGAATGAAGTCTCTCCTAATATGCTAATATCCTAAAGGGGTGTCAGAGAGAATTTCTCTGGGCGATTTTCTTTTATGGGGAGGGTTCTTAGGTTTAATTCTACGTGTCAACTTGGGTAGGCCACGGTGTCCAGATGTTTGTCTAAACACTGGTCTCAATACTGGTGTAAAGATATTTTTTAGATGAGATTACATTTTAATCAGTAGACTTTGAATACAGTAGGTTCCCTTCCATAATTTGGATGGGGCAATCCGTTGGAGGTTTTAAGAGGAAAAAGGATGACTCCCTAAAAAGCAGAGGAATTCTGCCTCTGCAACATCAACTCTCCCCTGAGTCTGCAAGCATAGCCCTCTCGCCAGATTTTGGACGTGCCACCTGTCACAAGTGAGAGCCACTCCCTTCAATTCCTTAAAATCCCTCGCTCTTTTTCTCAAGCTCTCTCTTTCTCACACACACACACACACACACACACACACACACACACACACTATTAGGCCTGTTTCTGTGGAGATCCCTGGCTAATCATGGATTGCAGCAACAACTGGCATCAAGTAGCACGTAAGACACACCCAAGACCAATACTGAAACTACATGTTGAAGGCATAAAAAGCCAGGTTTGCAATGTATGGATGTTAGATATATAGTAGGCTTTTAACACAGTGTTAAAAGATAGATAATGTATTTGGGTTAAACACTACTTAATGCATTTATAGGGATAACCGAAGTTAAATATGAAGTAAGTTACTATACATCTCTTTGAGACTGATCTGTATAAAATAAGGTATGGAAATTATGAAGATTCCTTAAAAATGTAAGGATTAATTTGTCAATATAAAAATTAAATGCCTAAATGAGTTAACTACTTGGATGTACTCACTCTTTGGCAAAATTATAGCTCTGCATGAATAATTCTCTGAGGAATCTGTATTTAGATCAGCAAGTACTTAGGACTTTCAGCTCCCAAACACTCCATGTGCTATATACACATGATCAAACTTTCAGAGAATGAAGTTTCCCTAAATGGAATGCCATTATAAAATTTGACCCATCGTTGATATTAGCATATATGTCTCACTTACTTGAGGGTAAAATTGTGTGACTGTAAAGTAAAGTAAAAATTAAATGTAAACCTGAGGCTAGAGAGCAGGTTTAGACTACATGAAAAAAATAAATTGAAATATCAACACAGATTAGTTATTGCCTAGAGTTTAGTAATGTTGGCATGCCCTGTCTGTTTCACCCCTCTTCCAGCCTAATTCTACATAGTGGGAATTTTTAATTTATATTTTACTTCTTCCTTTTTGACAGCAAACTGATTTCATTTTAGAAAACTATGTGCCATTGGGTACGGTCCCAGTAGGTCAGTAAATTCAAATGTTACGTTCTTCTGCTACAAAAACAAATGAACCTCAAAGATTATAAGAAAAGAAATTCCTGCAGATCCCTTATATGGTCAACAGATAGGTCTTAGGCCTAACTTTAACCAAATGGGTTCACCAAGTACTTGAATCTTGAGCTGAATGACACAGAAAATAAGATATAATTGAAGACCATTCATTGTTTGTGGTAGTGACAATAGGATTAGGGTGTTCCTGTTCTGTTTCCTATCCTAATTCTATATCAAATTTGCTAGCATTTCAATAGTTCAGTGTGTTGCACAGTAAATTCCTAATAGAGCCTTCATTTAACCATTTTATTGTCAAATTTAAATTAACTGGAAAATAAGCATGAACAGTTTTATTATTTAACAGTAACTGTCACCCCTAATTACATTGAGCTTAATCCTCTTTCCCACTGGGTTGTAGGTTCCTTAATAACATTGTGACAAGATTCTATAATTTTATGAAAATCTTTATAACCAGACTGTTTGTATTTGTCATTGAATATTTAGTTCTATACAGTTTTAAAACTTTAATCTCAAACATTTTTCAAACATTTTCTTTTTTCTTCCTCCCACTGCATCTAGAGCTGTAGCTTTGGCTATTTAAAATGGATAACATAATGTGTAATGTGGCTCTGTGACAACTTCTCTCTCTCTCTCTCTCTCTCTCTCTCTCTCTCTCTCTCTCTCTCTCTATATATATATATATATATATATATATATATATATGCCAGATTATTATGACCACCTGATGTTTGTAGGAAAATTAGCTATAATTTTGCACTGAAGTTGCTAGAGGGCCAGACCATTAAAATAGGGAAGCAGGTTGTTTACCATGACAGTAGAAGTGAATTTTTATGAAGATATGGGTAAACACTGCGACTTAACAGCCTTTGAACGTGGGATATATATTTATACTGAGTGGCCAGATTATTATGACTGGCCAGATTATTTTGACCACCCCATCAGTACTTTGTTGGGCCACCTTTTGCCTTCAATACTGCTGCGATTCTTCTTGGCATTGATTCCACGAGATGTTGAAAGGTGATGTGAGGAATCTGACACCATGCCTGGTGAATAGCACTGTCCAGTTCTGTGAGATTTGATGGCTATAGAACCAGCTGCCTGATGGCTCTTTTAACTCGTCCCACAAATGCTCCATTGGATTGAGATCTGGTGATTGTGGGGGCCACCTAAGCAAGGTAAAGTCTCCGTCATGTTCTTGAAACCACTCCTGCACAATATGAGCACCATGGCATGGCACATTGTCTTGTTGGAAGAAGCCATCTCCATTGGGATACACCATCAACATGATAGGATGAACTTGATTAGCAACGATACTTAGGTATGTTGTGCTATTCAGACATTGTTCCGCAGGAATTAAAGGGCCCAATCATGCCAGGAAAACATGCCCCAAACCATAACACTGCCCCCACCAGCTTGAAGGGATGTACTCATGCATGTGGGATGCATGCTTTCATCCTGTTTCCGCCAAATTCTCACTCTGCCATCTGCATGATGCAACTGGAAACATGATTCATCGGACCACATGACTTTTATCCAATGCTCGACTGTCCAATCTCTGTGTTCCTGTGCGAATTGAAGGTAACTGCAGACAGCAAAGGTATTCAAACAGGCCTTCGGCTTCCATATCCCGTATGATTCAGTGTACAGCTAATTTGCCTACAAATGTCATGTGGTCATAATAATCTGGCCACTCAGTGGAAATATATATCCCACGTTCAAAGGCTGTTAAATCGCATTGTTTACCCATATCTTCATTAAAAAAAAATCACTTCTACTGTCGTGGTAAACAACCTGCTTCTCTATTTATAATGGTCTGGCCCTCTAGCAACTTCAGTGCGAAATTATAGCTAATTTGCCTACAAACGTCAGGTGGTCATAATAATCTGGTCACTCAGTGTGTCTTAACTTAAAATTATTAGAGTGGATTGCGAATTCTGTTTCAGGGTATAGGGAAAATAAGTGCAAGCTATTCCTTTTGAGGATTAACGCCAACATATAGCTCCACCAAAAAGAAATCAAGGCCTACTAAATCAATTATCATCAAAATGGGTTAATTTGCACAACATTTTCCATGCTAAATCTTACATAGTTTACTATAACAAAAACACTGATCCACATTTTTCCTTTTTCTGTCAATGAATTCAATTGCTTTTAAAACATTGCCTCATTAATCCTGCCTATGACCCTGTGAGGGAGGGAGATGACAAGTATTAAAAAATGTTCAGAGTCTTAGATTCAATTCAAAAGTTGAAAGAAGCTAAGTCTCCTATATCCTCATAGTCTCCCTGTCCCCTTAAAATATGTACTTTGAGTCTTTTGGAGGTATGCTGTTCCTCAGCTGGCTGCTTCTGGGAAAAGGAATCCAGCAACAGAAAATCCATTTTCCTACAATGTCCTTACTTGGGCCTATATCTCCCTCAAGGATCTGATTTCCATAGAGGTTTTTTACCACTTCTTTCATTATCAAGATGCTCTGTTCTACAAACCAGCTGTTCTCTTTCTTCTGGTTGATAACCTTACTTTAGTAGCAGGAAAAATAATAAAAAATGTAAAATATTTGGGTCTTTGTGTATTATATATATATATATGAATTTATATATATGCATATTGTATTTGTATATAGTCATTATATATATGTATATATAAGAATAATATCTATTGCAAGTATAGTAAATTTAACTATGCCTAGTAGAATATAGTGGGTGGTAATAATTTAAGCATAAAATAAGGCAATCTATTTTATTTTTAGGTCTTGAGTGGTAATCATAATAAATGTAATATTAAAACATGTAGCCCTGGCTGTTTTTGCTCAGTGGTTTGATTCCAGTCAAGGGCACATGCCCAGGTTGTGGGCTCGCTCCCCAGTCAGGGGCGTGTGGGAGGCAGCCAATCAGTGGTTCTCTCTCGTCATTGATGTTTCTATCTCTCTCCCTCTCTAAAATCAATAAAATATATTTAATTAAAAAAGACACAGAACATTAAAAAATGCAATTTTCCTCTATTTCTACTTTCACCAGGCCATTCCATTATTCAGCATTTATGAAGAACCTATATTACTCTTATGAAATCCAGCTATTTTGACCTATCCTTTGACCCTTTCAGCAACTCAAACCTGTGCCACTAACCAGAATTATCAGACTCCTTGACTTGTCTCTCTATACAGTTTAAGCAAACGTACTTAATACTGTCCACAGGTTATATATATGTATTCATGGAAACACATATCTCCTTCCACTGAGCATGGCTGACATCCTTTTTTCCACTATTTTAGGTTTTTGGTTTCTTGCGTTGTTTTTGTTTTGGGTTGTTGTTTTTTTTTTAAGAACCCTTCTTCAAGCTCCTTTTCTCTAGAAAGTTTTTCATGATCAAATCAAAACATGGAACCATTTATTTAAAAATATTTATGGAATGCCCATTATATGCACAATATGATGCTAGCGTCTTTGAAGCTTATTTGACAAATTAGTGCCACCTTAAAGCAACGTAAAGTATAAATAGATAAAGAAGTATACTATATACTAGAATAGATGAAACACACAGGTGTGCAAACACATACATGCACAAATAAGAATTACACAAGGTAGACAATTTATATTGCCAAAATTAACATACAGTGACGGTTATATGAAGGAGAAATTTCTTTCAGTGTTAGATGAGGAAAAAATTTTTCTAGAGGATGTTTGAGGAAAAATATATTGTACCTGTAGAATTTGTACATGTAGAAATAAGCTACTTGAGGACATATGTCTCATCTCAGATCACAAATCAATGAATGAATTAACTTGGATATAGCATATAGCATGTGGAAGAAAATAGGAAATAATACAGCTTGTTATAAATTATAGAATATTAAGATGGTAGGATGTTATTTTGAAAATTGGAATCAGTGAAGATTTTGTGCAAAAGAGAGACATAGTAGCTATGCTTTAGGAAGATTAACAACAAAATATAAGATAGGTAAGATAGATAGGAGATGGAAAAATACCAGAGGAAAAAGACTAGTTCAAGTTTTTGAATTGTTCAGAAGAGATCACAAGATCTTAGACTAGGATAATGGCAGCTGAAATGAAGAATACATAAATGAAAACAGATAAAAGAGATTTTACAGAAGTAAGATTGAGCTAATAGAAGAAAAAGCAGATATCAATCAGCCTCATGCTTTTAAAATCATCTCCCAACTGTATAACCTTGTGCTGAACTAAACTATAGGTTCCAGTATCCAACTGACTACCCTGAATATCCAATAGATACTTAGCAGTCATCTCACACTGCACATGGCTGCCACCAAGCCTGCTGTTCCTACAGGTACCTTCGGTAAGTGTTTACTGCATTCTCTGGTTGTTGAAGACTAAAATGAGCCAGTCTCAACTTTACTCTTTCTCTCATGCTGCGCATCAGAAATCCTTTTGGCTCTTTATTCCACTGAAGCTCAAAAGATGATCACTCCTCATCATCTCCACCACCACCTCCCTCATTTGAACCACTATCTGATCATTCCTCGATTATCATAGTAACTGCTAAACAACTTCTAATTTTATCTTCCCACTGCTTACTCTCACTCTCAATCTAAAAACTAGAGCCATCATATCAAAACTCTGCTCAAAGTCATCGACTGGCCCTATGAATAGGTACAATAGTAGTGAAAAGGCTTGTGGCCAGAATATGCCTCATGGTGCCAAGAATAATGTCATCAAAGATTCACTGCTTTCAGTTAAAAAACAAACCAACAAAAACAAACAAACAAACAAAATAACCAGCCCTGGATGTGTGGCTCATTTGGTTGGAGCGCTGACTGGAATGCCAAAAGGTTGCGGGTTCAATTCTCAGTCAGCACTTACCTAGGTCGAGGGTTTGATCCCTGGTTGGGGTGCATATGGAAGGCAACCAATCAATATTTCTCTCTCAGATAAATTCTTACATCCATGTTCTCTCTCCCCTCCCCAACCTCCCGCTTCCCCTTTTTCTCAAATCAATAAACATATCCTCAAGTAAGGATTAAAAGAGGGAAAAAAACCAAAAACTCAAAAACACCATTGATGGATTCCCATTTCAATCAGAATAAAATCCAAAGTCTTCACACTGGCCTCCAAATACCTACATATCTTATATCACTGCTACTTCTTAAATTTCATCTTTTACTTCTTTTCCCACTTTGCCGAGTTGCTAATTTATTACATATCAAAATTGGGGGAGGTATTTGTTTTTTGTTTTATTTGAGGGAGGACTTTGTACTTGCCCTTCCCTCTGTCTAGACAATTTTCCCTAGATGTCCTCATATCCACATTCTTCCCTCTCTTATTCATTCAGATATCTGCTAAACTATCACCTCACAAGATATGTTCCCTAACTATGCCAAATACATTGTCAATCTCTATTATCACTTCCTATCCCCCTTAAGTTGCTAAATTTTTCTCCATAGGACTTGCCCTTATCTCATTTATTATGTTTATTTCTTTATATGTTCATTGCATGTCTCCCCCATTAGCATATAACTCCTCGAGGACAAGGACTTGTTTTGTTTACCTAGAACAGTGCCTAGAACATAGAAGGCACTCAAGAAATATTAGTTGGATTAATAAATAATGAAAAGGCCTAAGAATCGCAGTGATTTAAGAATGTTTTACTGATTATACTAATCAAGGAAGCCTAACAGAAGAATATACTGGAGACATATTAGACATTTTGCTTTTGAACACTTTGAGTTAAGAGCTTATACTTTACCATAGACAAATGGGTAGCAGCTCCTGTGCGACAAAAATGTGGGAGGGTAGTAAAAAGAGAATTATCATTTAAATCTAGAGTTGGATAAAATTTCCAAAGATATGTAGAAAGCAAGACAAATGAATAAACCCCAAGAATAAGAAAGACTAGCTACAAAGATAGTGTGATCAGAAAGTTAGAAGAACCAGAAAGGCATGTTTCCATGAAAGCCATGAATAGTTAGTTGTTATATGCTGCATAGCAATGGTTTTGAGAACTTGGAGATTATTGTGACTTTTGAAATGGAATGCTTTGTAATAAGGTGTGAAAGAAAAAAGTTTTCAGGGTCTCAATATGAGTAGGTAATAAAGAGTGGAAGTACCAGATAGATTATAATATTATTTTTATTCTTACAAAAATAGCATTGAATGTCTATTAAATGTACAACAGAATTATAGGGATGATAGTATGGTATGAAAAATGAATCATAGATGAAACCTGACTTTGAGAAACTTAATTAAAAAACACGAACACCCAATAATGTATCAGGGACTAATCTAGGTACTGGCCATTCATTGGAGATATGGCTCTTTTTTTCAATCATACATTCATTCATTCAATAAGCATTACTTTGTGCTAGAAATGGGAGATACAAGAAACACATTTAAAAATCATCCTTTTTATGAGTGGTGTTTGCATTCAAATAATAAAGCAGGCAAGTGGATAAAAATAATTAAAATTCAACACAAGTTCTTGAATTATTAGCACATAGAAAATGTGATTGGTTTAATAGAAACAATACTTTTATTTTTCAAAGGTTGATAAATGTTAAGAATTCTCTTAGGAGTTAAAAAAATGGTGAAAATGAGTATCTGTAGATTTACTGAAGAAATATGAAAGGACTTTATTTTCATTTATTTATTTATGTTTAAGATGAAATGACTTGAACATATTTATAAGCTCTGATAACTGATTCAGAGAAGGGCAGAGCAGAAATGAAAATAATAAAATTATAAGTGAAATACTAAATTATTTAATATACATCATTTGAGACTGACATGTTCAGCTTTGAATTTATATGTTCACAATTAAATTAATAAAATGTGATTCTAATTCTATACTAGTGAACTTTAATATATTTAAAAATTCTGTATTGTGCACTGACAGCTCTAAACCACAATTTATACACCAATTTTAATGAGTGGGAATTTTGAGCTATCACATGGGGGCACTGTCTCCCAGACAACAATTTAGTGTCAATAGTGTCACCATTTTCATCTTTATGACAGTGCTGACAGAATTATTTTTAAAATTATACTTTTTCTCTTTAATCTTTCATAGAGATGAGTTTACAATACAGGAAAAGTAATACAAGTATAAAGGTAAATAATTCTTACAAATGTAATAAAGATGATTTGTAGAGATAAAAATCAACCAACAGAATAAAGTAGCAATTCTCCAAATTAGGTTCATGAGTTGAATATTTAATTGAAGAATATAGACAATATTTTAAAATGTGTACAAAATATTTAAAATATATGATTGGCTTGTATTAAAGGTAGTTGTTTTGAGAACTTCGTAATAACTTTTTGGGAAAATAATCTCTCTATATGCACTATTTCTCCTTTGTATATTAAACATTTGTAAATGTGTTCAAAATGTATTATGCATCAATTTAAGGTTTCTTTTATTTTTTTTTGTATTTAATTGCTGTTTCCAAAACTAATATTCCAAAGAACACTATTCCTTCAGGTTGCAATTAGTTGTACCATAAAAGCGCTCTATATTCAATTACGTTAAAAAAATATTGAGTTATTCCAAGTTAAAGGGGGTTTTTAATGGAAGGCTGTTCAGGACTTTTGCAAATGTGCAAAAAAAAATTGCAACTGTGCATTTCATTTTCTATCTCAAAAAAGTGGGTATGGTATGCCCTGACTGGTTTGGCTCAGTGGATAGAACGTTGGCCTGCCGATTGAAGGGTACCGGGTTCGATTCCGGTCAAGGGCATGTACCTTGGTTGCGGGTATACCCTCAGTAGGGGGTGTACAGAAGGCAGCTGATCGATGTTTCTCTATCCCTCTCCCTTCCTCTCTGTAAAAAATCAATAAAATATATTTTTAAAAAGTGGGCATGGTAAATAGTGTTCCCAAAACTAACTTGACCAGAGCCTTTTTATTTCTTCACAAAGTATTTATTAACATCCACCAGAATTAGTGTTCTGAAAAATATGGCTTGGAAAATACTCTGCAATTTAGAAGTATTCTCATGACTAGAATAATAGTCAACAGAGAGCAAACCATAAGATTTAGAGATAGAAGTGATCCTAGAGGTCACATCCATTACAACGTCCACGCAGAAAATCATTGTGAAAACACCTTTGATAGATAGCCATCCAGATTTTAATTCTCTATTTCATGATTCTACATTATGTCTTTCCTGTCTATTCGTAATCAGTTCTTTCATGTATTAAGCTTATACATGACTCATTGGTCCTTATTTTATTTGCCCCACCCCCACATGAAAATTCTTTAATTATTCGAAAACAGCGTACATGGCCTCTACTAGATTCTTTCTCCTTCTAGAGAAGCTCTCCCATTCTTATAAATCCACCACATATCATATAAAGAAGTTATCAGCCCTCGCCCGTTTGGCTCAGTGGATAGAGCATTGGCCTGTGGACTGAAGGGTCTCGGGTTCGGTTCCGGTCAAGGGCACATGCCTGGGTTTCGGGCTCAATCCATAGTAGGGGGTGTGCAGGAGGCAGCCAATCAATGATTCTCTCTCATCGTTGAGGTTTCTATCTCTCTTTCCCTTCCTCTCTTGAATCAATAAAAACATATTTTTTTAAAAAGAAGTTATCAGACTCCTCATTACACCAGCTGTCTTTCCCTGTGTGCACTAGCATAGGACACCTAAACATGATTATTCAACTCTTTCTACTGAAGCTTGGACGTTCATTAACGCTAATTTTTATCTGGCTTTTATAAAAGCATATTTTTGGCTGCTATCAAACTTCCTCTGGTTAAGGGAAAATATAACCAAAGCCAAACAAGGTTATTCCCCCTGTACTTAGTTAGCTAGCTAATCTTTTCTCATTGTAGTCAAGAGAATCCCATTCTATAGATTGCCTTAAAACACAATGTTTTATCCCTCTACAGTGATCAAATTATTTGTGACCTGTAAAAAGACAGGCATGTATTTCTATATCTAAAGTAGCTTATTCTTGATGCAAAATATTTGTTTGATATTTTATGCTCATAAAACAAAGTGTAAGTATATTATGTATGCATATATATAATTTATTTTGTGTACATTTATACATATATTTTTAATTTAAAAAAGAAATGAAATAAACATGTAAGTAATAATATTTATTTTGTTAAAAATAACTTCATCAAGCTCTAAATTTCAATTTGATTTTCTTTCCTTCTTATCTCCACATAAAAATAGGCAGTCTGATTAATTGGAGAACAAAAGAGTTTCTGATTGAAGCAGTAGAGTGTTATTTGTAATACTGAATGAGGTAAAGAAAAAAAAACACATTTACTTTGGATGAGGGACAACAATTTGCAAAAGCTACAAAGATTTACTCAATTTTCTATCACTGAATAATTATTTCTTCTATGTTCTTATAAATCCTCCTTTTGGAAAAAAAAAAAACAAAAAAGAAAAAAGTTAATGAGATTTTTGGTGTTGCAGGTGTAGCGCAAAAACAATGTAGGTAAACATGTAGAGAAATTAGGTCTGAAGTGCGGGGTAATTGTAGAAGGCCCCGGGCAAAAACCAAAATATAGATGTGCAGGAGTCATAGCACATCTTGTCTTCACTTGTCTTTGTTAGTGCAAGTGAAAAGGTTAATGCCGCTCAGTTCCATCAACACAGAGCGAGGAACTGTGGCACCTTTGAATTCTAAAGTTACCCACAGTGCAACGAATTTAATTCCTGTGAGAATGGTACTATTTACAGGTTTGCTCAGGAATCTGAATGTCAATTAACTATGTGCTCCTGCTCCTGTATAATCTCTCTCTCTCTCCCTCTCTCCCTCATCTTTTTATTTTGTTGTAGAGAAATTGTTTTTTAAATCATTATCACAGGCAACAATTCACTGTTTTTAAAGCTTCCTTTGATTGGAAGAAAAGTTGTCAGATGCACACTAGCTTACAGCCTTAAGTCTTCTCGAGTCTCAAGACCATCAGATATTACATTCTCATATGTTTCCTTAAAATCTAAAGCTATGAATAATCATTGGCATTTTCTAGTTTTCTGCCTCAATACATTGCAGTTAATGATTGAACTATTTCCTTTTAATATTCTGGTATAACCTGCCATTTTTAAGTATCAAAATATCAATATGTATCTGTGTGTGTGTGTGTATGTGTGTTCCTGCAGTTTCTTCCAGACATTCAGCCATCTGGCAACAGCCTTATTCATCCTTCCTGCTTCAGATTCATGTCCCTATACCTTTCCCCCTTCCTGAATATCATCAACTCTGTTCCCAAAACAACTCTTCATATACCCTCCTAATTGCTATTACTATTCAGTTCCTACTACTACTACCTTCCCTGTCATGGTTCTGCTCCCTTTCTCTCATTCAATAAAGGGGGATCTCAGACTTGGGGAGAAAAATCCCCTGATGTAGGAGAAATCCCATCAAGAATGAGATGGAGAATGTAGTTATCCTCCCCTTTCCAGGTTGATGGCTGTGAAATATAAACTGTCACAGCTCACAGTCAGAGGTAGTGGACCTGAACTGGTTCCACCGTGGAGGCTCAGTAGGGCTTGGATGTGGCTGAAGCTGGGCCTGACCAGCAACATCAGTGTGACTGCTCTGAGGGCATTGACTGGAGGCAAAAGAAGCAACCTGTTCAGTATTTGCTAAAAGTTTATATCCTATATAATAAAAGCCTAATATGCAAATTGACCAAAGGGCAGAATGACTGGTCGCTATGACACACACTGACCACCAGGGGGCAGACATTCAATGCAGGAGCTGCCCCCTGGTGGTCAGTGCATGCCCACCGGGGGAGCGCTGCTCAGCCAGAAACTGAGCTCATGGTTGGCGAGTGCCGTGGCTGTGGCTGGAGCCTCTGCTGCCTCCACTACAGTCGAGCGGTAAGGAACGAGGAACCCAGACTGTGGGAACCCCGGACTGCAAGAGGGATGTCTGCCTGCCGGCTTAGGCCCAGTCTCCCCAGGGATTGGGCCTAAGCCGGCAGTCAGACATTCCCCAAGGGGCCCAGACTGTGAAAGGGTGCAGGCTGGGCTGAGGGACTGCACCCCCCACCCCCCCAGTGCATGAATCTCGTGCACCAGGCCTCTAGTAGTATAATAATATTACTTTTATATCTTTACATTGTTCCTTGAGACTTTGTAATATATTTGCATTTATAAATTAAAGTTAATATAAATATTGAGTTTTATTGATGTTTTATGTTTTATGAATGTTAAACACAAAATATAATTATTCATTCTGGTATTTTTGTTTTGACATCAATATACAATAATATCACAATATTATTTTCTTTGGTGCTGCATCCATAAATATTGAGAATGTGGCGTGCTCTCTTTGTTCTCAATAAATCTTTATTGATTTCCACTCTTCTCATAGTAACAGCCACCTACCTCTCTATCAAATGCTGGTCTTTTCCCTCTTTCTCTTTGATCTTTCATTCACCAAGCAGTGCTTTTGTTCTTCTTGTCCACCTCTTTGAATGTGTCACTCTGTTGCTTTCCATCCATGTCCTGCACTCTTTAGCTAGAGTATCATATAAAGGCTATAAACTTGTCTTACTCTTTTTGAAGTAGCACATTAATATAGCCACTGGGATGTGGGGTGAAACTGGAGTTCCAGAGAAACCCATGCACACATGGGGAGAATTTGTGGAGTCCACAAAGGCAATGGTCCCAACGGGAATCATTTTTTTTCCTCGTCAAAGTTACAAGGAAAGGACTTTGAATAAAACGATGTTATGCAAACTGTTGTAGTCTCTAACAAAACCATCATGAAAAATTTTTGCTAAATGAATTAATCACTTGTAGCTCTAAGGTTGCAGCCTCGAGGAAATCTCAACAGAACAAATTGTAGTAAACACATGTGTGGATAGTGGTGGCTGAGGAAGAGAAGCTTGGGAGAGACATTCAGTGTCAATAGAGCTTTATTGGCTTAGGAGCACCAGCCAGAAAGATGAAGACTAGCAGAGGCACAGCCCCTAACCTTGTCCCCTTTGATGGAGATCTCGCCAGAATCGCCTTGATACATGGTCCTTCTTTCTCATTGGTTAGCTCTGCTGGTTCGCGGTTCCTCTCAACTTCCTCACAGTCCTCTGGGCTGTGGATGACACACACTTATTTTTGGGGTAAAAGGGAATGGAAGTGGGATGGGGAGAAAAAGACTACAGAGGTGGGGACTGTGGTAAGGTCACTTTTTCACAATGTATCTGTAGTTCACAAATGGAATCCATTCTGAAGTTTGGGAAGCCAGAAAATTCCCACTGGGGTTACAATGCCCTGGGGCATTATGTGTACTTTGTTACAAGAATCTTTACTCAAGCAGGATGGAAAAAACCTTGAAAGCCTCTTGCTGCTTTAACAATTGTTAAGAAATACTGACTAGGCCTTTTAGCGATGGTGTCTTAGAGTCTCAGGAGAATTGCAGGGACAGCCTGGACCTTTATTACCATAAGGTATATTATGTTATCAGAAAAGGAATTGGAGAGTCACTTTTGATTATTTTTCTCAAATGAATTAATCATATACCAGTGGGAATAAATCCCACTTATTCATAGGTTAATGCTGGGGCTGGCCAGCAGACCTGGAGCGACGGATGAGTGGATTACTACAACACAACGTTTGCTGTGAAAGAGAGGCTAAGGGACTGCCTGGCCAAAGGGACCAGGCAGCCTCAATTGCCTGCCTTGTTAAGCTTTTATTGTCACAGCAGTTTGAGATAGTTTATCTTTTAGATACAATCAGCAGGGTAAGTAATATTAAGAGGACACATGTGTTTGTAATGTCCTTTAAGCAAGGACACCCAAAAGATTAAGCATAAGGATTCCAGTAAACACCAGGTGGCCTGCATGTGCACAGACTTGTTTGGAAATGTCAAGGAATAATCAGGGGCACCGGCTTTGGCACTCCCCTAAGTTGGAATTCTGATAAACAGGGCAGGTGGCCTTCCACACACTTCCCTTTTCTCAGAATGTCCTCATTACAAACTTTCCAACCAAGTCTCATGTGCTCCCAACATGTTAACACTTAACCATATCCTCATTGTTTGAAGAGGTGAGGCTCTAGAGGTATCTTCCTGGATTCAAATCCTGGCTCCACTATGCACTATCCAGGTAAACTGGGGCTATTATATACCTCTCTGAACCACAGTTTCTTCATCTGTAGAAAGAAGGAAATAGTAGTAACTATTGTTTAGGTTTATTTTGAGGATTAAATAAATTAGCATCTATTGAGTACTTAGAATGGGGCCTGGCACAGAGCTAAATGCTCAGAAAATATTCAACACAATCTTCTCCATTCATTGATAATAAACAATTCAAAGATAATACACTTTATCTTGCCACAAGATGGGTACAGAATATTTGTTGGTACCACAGTGTCATCTCCAATGTAAACTGCTTTGAACTTCAATTCCTATTTGGATAAGGCAGGATGGTAGGATGGTAAAATACTCATTTCCTAAGTATATTTTGAATATTAAATCCATATTCATTTTCTTCCAGATTATTTCAACATTTTGAATATTTCTTCACCAGATTCTAATACATTTTTTAAATTATTGTACATACAAGTTCACATTTATAATGATTATGTTCATGTAGCCTAACTCTTAGATAAGTATAGTCCTTTACCAAGTATTGAAATTTAAGAGTCTAGCATCTTAGATATGGCTCCTATAAGAATCATTTTTAACATAATTTGAGAAAAATACAGGAACAGAAACAGATCAATCAGACTATGTCATGGAAGGAAGAGTCATGTCAATATGGAAGAAAAGAGAGAGACTTTTTTTTTCAGTTTCAGGCATGCTTAAAGAAAGGTTGAAAGACTCCGGGCAACCAGGAAAGAGGGGTGAAGACTATCAGTGAAAGACTTTAACATATAATTCTTAACTTGCAATTTTAAAATCCCGAAACAGTCAACATGCCAGGTAACACAGATGTTAATTATAGATTTTAAAGACTTTGAAAGCAGCAACAATGTATAATTATTAAAATATACCTCATTCCCTGCAAAATCAATACAGACAGTCCAATGCAAAAACTGGGACAAACACTTCCTTTCTTGAACGAGGTTGCCAATCTTTATTTGAGCCAAGTTTCTGGGAAGAGTAATGAATATTTGTTGGTTTCCCTCTTATATTTTCACTAGAGGCCCGGTGCACAAAAATTTATGCACTCGGGGGGGAGAGGGGGGTCCCTCAGCCCAGCCTGTGCCCTCTCGCAGTCTGGGACCCCTCGGGAGATAACGCCCTGCTGGCTTAGGCCCGCTCCCGGGTGGCAGAGGGCAGGCCCAATCCCTAGGTGCAGCCCCTGGTCGGGATCAGAGCAGGGCCGATTGGGGAGTTGGGGCACCGCCCCATCATGCACAGAGCAGGGCAGATTGGGAGGTTGTGATGCCACCCCAATCACTCTCAGGGTAGGGCCAATTGGGGGGTTGGGGCACCATCCCCTGTCACACTCAAGGCAGGGTCGATGGGGAGGTTGCAGCGCCACCCCCTGTCACGCACAGAGCAGGGCCAATCAGGGGGTTGGGGTGCTGCCCCCATCACACACAGAGCAGGGCCCATCAGGGGGTTGGGGCACCACCCTCTATCACCCACAGAGCAGGGCCGATCAGGGGGTTGGGGCGCCGCCACTCTCACACTCAGGGCAGGGCCGATGGGGAGGTTATGGCTCTACCCCATCACACACAGAGCAGGGCCCGTGGGGGGAGGGGGTTGGGGAGCTCCCCCCTATCAGGCACAGAGCAGGGCTGCTCAGGGGGTTGGGTCCCCGCCCCCTGTCACTCACAGAGCCGCAGGGCGATCAGGGGGTTTGGGTGCTGCCCCCTGTCACGCTGATCCCAGTACCGGGAAGCATATTACCCTTTTACTATATAGGGTAGAGGCCTGGTGCATGGGTGGGGCCGGCTGGTTTGCCCTGAAGGGTGTCCTGGATCAGGGTGGGGGTCCCCACTGGAGTCCCTGGCCAGTCTGGGTGAGGGGCTGAGGGCTGTTTTCAGGCTAGGAGTGACTGAAGTTCCCTTTTTTTCTTTTTTTTTTTATTCTGGGCCAGCTTTAGCTTGAGGCTTGGCTCCAGCTCTTAGGCCTCCGCGGCTGAAAGTAGGTTTCTGGCCTTTGCTTACAATGTTGCGAATCTGCTGGCTGAAGTCAGGCGGTATTTGTTACAATGTTTCTTAAACTGCCCGCTCAGAGGCCTGCAGCCGCAGGCGGGGAATGTTGGTTTCCTCCAACGATCCTCCGTCACTGAGGCAAGCAAGCCTCATGTTAGTTTCAAGCTGCCTGGCTGCCAGCCGCCATCTTGGCTGACAGTTAATTTGCATATCTCGCTGATTAGCCAATGAAAAGGGTAGCGGTCGTGCGCCAATTACCATGTTTCTCTTTTATTAATGTAGATAACACCTGCTTCTGCAAGATAAAATCTGCTCCCACACTCTAATGAACCTTCTCATTCAAGGTCAGTTATCTTTTTTTGCATTTTTTTCCTTTCTTTATTCATACTTACTAAAGCTCTCTATTCCATTTAACATAGTTAATCTTGAAAAACCTATTGCTTTATTTACATAACAATCCTCTTTCTTGTTTTCAACATTTCTGGCATTTTGGACCATTTTA
This sequence comes from Myotis myotis, assembly GCF_014108235.1. Lineage (NCBI taxonomy): Eukaryota > Metazoa > Chordata > Mammalia > Chiroptera > Vespertilionidae > Myotis > Myotis myotis. The sequence continues at coordinate 185,205,507 of NW_023416335.1, forward strand.
TCCTGGTTTCTTCATGAGTTCTACTCTTCCTGATCCAATGACAAACGGATCTCCTTCTATATACTTTTCTTGAATAATCTCACCAACTCTGGTGTCATTTATCCTCCTCCACACTGAGGGCCGCAATTATCTAGATCAGGGGTCAGAAAACTGTGGCCTGTGGGCTAGATTTAACTTGCTACTTGTTTTTGTAAATGGAAATTTAATGAAACACAACCATGCTTGTTTGTTTTGTCCATGGCCGCATTTATGCTACAAAGGCATGGTTGAACAGTTGCAACCAAGAACATATGGTCGTCAAAGATGAAAATACTGCCTGACCCATTATAACAACAACAACAAAAACCAACATCTGATCTACTCTTTAAGATAAAACTTTCAGTCTAATATGTCTAATTATCTAAAGGAAATATATACGTTGCTGTACTGAAAGCAGTTAAATTCAAATGTTTAAGCCCATTCCTCCCCCTCCACTCACTTTTTCTTTTATTGGGAATCTATATTTAGCAAGCCAGAAACATAGGAGTCATTCCTTCACCTCACATCACATTAATATCATCATATTTGTATTCTCTCCATCACTATGACCACAGCCATAATTCAGGATCTTAGCTGTGCTTCTCATGGTTGTAGGTAAAGTTTTCCATCAGCAATTTCTTCTGTGTCACTCATCATTTCTCCAGATAATTCCCCCACCATTATCTAAGACTTAATGGAACTGAACCCCATCCAAACTATTTTCTGTGGATACCATTAATCTTTCAATGATTCAGGACTTTCAGGACTCTCAACCATGGAGTGAAGCTTTGGTATCAAGTTGTCATCATGTTATAAAAGTGTTTGTACATGGCAGGGTAGGACTTGGCTGAGTAGAACATACTCCCATGGAAAATACAATAAGATTAATACCTAAGTTAAGGATGTCAACTGCCTGGGGGAGCCTGGGAAGCCTTTGTAGGGGAAGTGACATCTGAAATAAATCTTATAAACATAAGAAATAAATTGTCAGTGTTAGGTGGCTCAGGAAGGTGGCGTAGGAAATAAAGAGAACCTATTCAATCAGAAAAGAAAGAAAAGTAAAGGTTTTATTCAGTGTCCCTGGGTGACCCATGGACCCAAAGACAGGGTCAGTGGGTTCGCGCCAACAGGGAGGGGGGCGCTTTTTTTATACTGAAGTTGGGTGAGGGGCGGGGACATGAGCTGAGGAAGTTTCCGCCACAGGGGGCTGGCAGGGTATTCAGGAAGGAGTCAGTATCTGTGTGGGGGTCATGTGGATTCCAGGGAGAAGGCAGTATCCGTGTCTGGCACGTTGATCTGTTAGAAATTTCGGGGTGGGGTGGGGGCGGAGTCCATTATCTCATCACACGTCTGCATGTATCCGATCCTGGGCTCTCTCCGACCTACCAGTCAGTAAGTGTGATACATTCTAGGCAAGCAAGTAGTAGACTGTAGAAAAACAGGAATGAAAGAAAGAAAATGGCAAGCATTCTGCAAGGTTGGAATGAGGGCTGTGTAGGCTATTTGCAAAAAAAATATAGACTGAAAAGAAAATTTAAGCCTGGATGGGAAAGTTTATTTTTGTTTTTTAGCTCCATGCTTGAGTGTGTAGACTTCATAATAAAAATAATGGGAAGCCTACTTTCTAAACAAGAAAGAAACATATGATTGACATTTCTGAAAGGTGCTTATAGAGACAGATTAGAGTGTAATCACAGTGAGAGAGAGAAAAACCTTGTTACAGGCAAAATTTAGGAGTCCATTGCAATAATCTATTAAGAGCAATTAATGCTTAAATTAAGTCAATGCTATTAAGAGCAGATTGAAGGAGATAAAGTCAAGAGACAATTCTGAGATGAATCTACAGGACTTGGGTCAACTTAGTTGAAATTGAGTGGGACTGGAGGAGAGGAAGATGGATAGAAGGCAAACGTAACAGGTCCAGCAAAACGGACAAGAGCAGTCAATGGTACTATTAATCAATAAATTAAACTTCCACAAAATAAATAAAAGATTTTGGGGAATAAGACAATCAAAATGACTGATAAAAATGTCCAGGAGATAATTAGAAACACTATAGTTGAGCACACAGTAGGAACAAAAATACAGAAGCTCTATGTACAGATTGAGAAATATCACACAATGAACTTGAGTGCAAACTTATTCAGCCACTAGATTGTCCCTATTTCTGAACAGCTAGCTTAAGTATTTATTTTTTCAAAGATAAAGCACATATTCTTAACAGATACTCTGTCAAAATGCTAAGCTGTTGTAAGAGTAACATATTAAACATTGATCCACACCAATATGTTATCTTGAATTATTTTACTGATGGACTTTGGTTATTTAAAGAAGGTTTTAAAGAAGGCCACAGAGTATGATACCTTAAAAATGTCAGAAACAGGAGGTATTATCGGGCAATGTGAATATGGTAGCATAACAAACAGAGAGGTGGGGTATGGTCAAGGGGAGGGGAAAAGGAGCAGAAAACAGGAAAGAAAGTCAAAGAAAAAGTGGAAAGTAAAAAGGGCAATGCCTAATGATTTCCCATTGTGGACCAGTGCTTTGAATGTATCAAAAGTTCTTGTGTCTTATGTTTTGTGTTTTGTTTTAATCATTGCTCCGTTTTTAAAGAAAATCTTAGAATGACAACATGTGATACAATTGAGTTTCAATTAAACATTCACAAATTGAAAACCAAGCAGCTCAATTATCTTGTTTTTTTTTCAGTTTTATGACTAAAATATTTTAAAAAATGAACTTTTAGAAAAAGAAAGTTCTCTGGTAGCTCTAAGTAATGCAAAATGCTCTCCAAACATTGCCTGTGATACACAATTCATTGCATTTTACCTCCTTACAAATGCTTTAAAATCCCGTCTATCCTAGCTATTTTTCCTTAATATCTATTTCTATATATGCATTTTCTTCAGCCCTTAAAAGATTAGGGGAAGGTTTAGATAGTAACTATTTGATTGTGTCAGTCTCTGTTTCCTGAATCCCTGAATGATATTTTAATGCTCAAATTGTAAGGCAACACTCTATGTGATTGCATTAAAAATTTTATTACTACCCTCCAGGCCTTAAAGTGCTTTCATCATTGGCATGACTAGAAATATAATGTTGATATAAATAAGTATATATTTGACCCCTATTTCAGCTTACTATATTGGGGGTATACCAAAGAAAATAAATCTTATGAAGGAAAAAAATAGACATATATTAATTATAATAAAAAATTTTTCAATTTTACTTCCTCCTTGCTTCCTACTTACTATTCTTATTTCTACAACTTATTTATCAGTAGTGATCTGTTAAAATCTGACTGACTCATTGCATTAAAATTTATGAAAAATCCGTGACAAAGTATATATATTTGTGCAAATTCAATTTTTTTGTATTCTTGCATGTAATTAAGTATGTGTGTGAATGTATATTTATGTGTATTTGTTCAATTGTTCAGGGTCAATAAAGAAAAATATAATTTAAGACTACAAACACAACTTATGATTGTATCAAATTTTGTTTTTATTGGTAAAGTATAACATAAAATATATAAAAACAGTGAATTTTTAAACTATTTTTTGCAATAATATATTTTGGCAATTATGGTGACTATAATGCATTTCAGGAAACTAAAATACCTTTTAAACCATATAGGTTTATTTGTTATGTTGATGCTACCTTTTTTTTAGTGAAACTAAGGGGGTATGTTTTTTGTTTTTGTTTTTGTTTTTTTTTCCAGATTCTAACATCTTTTATATGGAGAAGTGTGTTACAATTGACATGATTAACTAGCAGCATTATATCTTTAGTGATACATAAAGTTATCTAATAATAATGCTGTCAGATTCAATAGAATCCTGTATTAGTATATTTTACTTCTTTGAAAATAGCGAAAACAATGTGGTATAGTAACAGTTAATACCATATCCCTTTTCTATCAGCCGTAAACAGGAGTTGACTTTAGGTGTGACGTTTTTTCATCTAGGTTTATATAAACCTTGCAGGAATTATTTAGGCAATGAATTTCAAAAGACTTTCCCTAAGACAGTAGTCATTTTATGTAACATTGGATAACAACGTAGGGACAGGTCAGGTGAGTGATATGTCATCTAAGGTCATGACCTGTGCCACTAGCAAAGTCATTCAGCCAGGTCTGAATCAGTTCTAACTACCACACGTCCACACATTCCTGTGTTTTCTTTTTTTTCCAGTTCTCTCAAGACACCATGTGGGCTTTAGAGAGGTTTTTCTTTGGTCCTTTGAGTTTTCCCTGCTTATGCCGCCAAGTGGTAAATGTAATAAGAAAGCCATAAGACCAAGCAGTTGGTTCAGTCTTACTAGAAATTAGGATGTCATCTAATTCTATCCATAATTATATAGCATACTAGAGGCCCAGTGCACAAAAATTTGTGCACTCGGCGGGGGCGGGGGGGGGGTGCGGGGCTCAGCCTGGCCTGTGCCCTCTCCGCAGTCTGGGACCTCTCGGGAGATAATGACCTGCTGGCTTAGGCCTGCTCCCGGGTGGCAGAGGGCAGGCCCAATCCCTAGGTGCAGCCCCTGGTCAGGCTCAGAGCAGGGCCGATTGGGGAGTTGGGGCGCCGCCCCCTGTCATGCACAGAGCAGGGTGGATCGGGAGGTTGCGATGCCACCCTCAGTCACGCTCAGGGTAGGGCCGATTGGGGGGTTGGGGCACCGCCCCCTGTCACACTCAAGGCAGGGTCGATGGGGAGGTTGTGGCGCCACCCCCTGTCATGCACAGAGCAGGGCCAATCAGGGGGTTGGAGCATTGCCCCCTGTCACGCACAGAGCAGGGCCCATCAGGGGGTTGGGGAGCTCCTCCCTGTCACGCACAGAGCAGGGCGGATCAGGGGTTTGGGGCGCCTTCCCCTGTCATGAACAGAGCAGGGCGGATAGGGAGGTTGTGGCCCCGCCCCCTGTCACACACAGAGCCCCAGGGCGATCAGGGGGTTTGGGCGCTGCCCCCTGTCACGCTGATCCCGGTGCCGGGAGGCCTCTCAGCTCCACTGATCCTGGTGCTGGGAGGCATATTACCCTTTTACTATATAGGGTGGAGGCCTGGTGCATGGATGGGTGCCAGCTGGTTTTCCCTGAAGGATGTCCTGGATCAGGGTGGGGGTCCCCATTGGGGTGCCTGGCCAGCCTGGGTGAGGGGATGATGGCTGTTTGCAGCTGGTCACACACCCTTCAGGGTGGGGGTCCCCACTGGGGTGCCTGGCCAGTCTGGGTGAGGGGCTGAGGGCTGTTTTCAGGCTGGGGGTGACTGAAGCTCCCAACCGCTCCTTTTTTTCTTTTTTTATTCTGGGCCAGCTTTAGCTTTGAGGCTTGGCTCCAGCTCTTAGGCCTCCGCTGCTGAAAGCAGGTTTCTGGCCTTTGTTTACAATGTTGTGATCCTGTTGGCTGAAGCCCGGCGGACTAAAGCTGGTTTCTGGGGTTTTGTTTAGCTTCTATATTTGTTACATAGTTGCTTAGAGTTGCAGCTCAGAGGCGTGCAGCGGCAGGCGGGGAACGTTGGAGTCCTCCGTCACTGAAGCAAGCAAGCCTCATGTTAGTTTCAAGCTGCCTGGCTGCTGGCCGCCATCTTGGCTGGCAGTTAATTTGCATATTGCCCTGATTAGCCAATGGGAAGGGTAGTGGTCGTACGCCAATTACCATGTTTCTCTTTTATTAGATAGGATATCAATTTTCTAAGATGTAGAATAATTTCTTTTATCTCTGCTCTTAGGATTTTTAAATGTATTGCAATTTACTTTTTGGTAGAATCATTTTCACCTTCCTATGCCATAGCCTTAGAACTGCTAAGGAAAGTAGAGAAGGTAACTTAAAAGGACATTTTTGGGACCCAAAAATTTGCCTGCTGTGCTATTCACTGAAGAATGTGCAACCTGAAAAGAACAAATGGGGCATTATGCTGTGTCCCCATATATATTAAGTGAGGAACTATAAAATTATTATTACTCATATTTCTCTCAGGTAAAATTTGTGAGTGGATTCAAATTGAAGGTGCTTAAACTAAATAATCCCAAGCTGATAAAAAATAATCAAGGTTTTATTTCTTGCTTTAGAAAATTTTATTCCACAAAGAACTTTATAAATAATATCTTCATCTGAAAATAAACATTATTCTTTTTGCTCAGCTAATGTATGAAAGAGTGCAGAAAGCAAAAAATCTGAAAAGATGGCATATCAAAAATTAGGTATTAAAAAAGCAAAATTCCCTTTTTAAAATTAGAGCGTACTTTTCAAGGAAATATAGTATATCATATATTATAAAAATATTTACTTTGCAATAAAATTGCATGTTAAATCTTAGAAACCTATATGTTGTCAGTGCAACTTCTCTCTTTTCTTATATAAATACAGAGGCCCAATGCACGAAATTCATGCAAGAGTAGGCCTTCCTTCCCCAGCACCGGCTTCCCTCTGGTACCTGGGACCCAGGCTTCCCTTGCAGCCCTGGCTTTGTCCAGAAGGTCGTCCAATCTAATTAGCATATTATGCTTTTATTATTATAGACTAGATGCCCAGTGCACAAAATCTGTGCACGAGTAGGGTCCCTAGGACTGGTTGACCATCAGGGCCAATTGGGGCCTTCCTGCTGCTGTCCAGGGCCTTCCTTCACTCCGCGCTGCCCCCTGGTGGTCAGCACACATCATAGCAAGCAATTGAACTCTAGGTTTCCCGGTCAAATTCCAGAGACAATTTGCATATTAGCCATAGAAAGATAGATAGATGATAGATAGATAGATAGATAGATAGATAGATAGATAGATAGATATTTTTTATTGATTTCAGACAGGAAGGGCAAGGGAGAGAGAGATAGAAACATCAATGATGAGAGAGAATCACTGAATTAGGGTTAGGGTTAGGATTAGGGTTAGAGTTAGGGTTAGGGTAAGGGTGCCTCCTGCACGTCCCCCACCAGAGATCGAGCCTACTACCTGGGCATGTGCTCTGATTGGGAATCGACCCGTGACCTCCTATTTTATAGGTCAACCCTCAACCACCAAGTCACGTCAGCCAGGCAGTGCAACTTCTCTTTTAGTGAAAATTAATTCATCTTTGGCTTCACTCTTGCCAGCTGAAAACATGATATTGTTATATCTGCACAGGTGTCCACACAAGCATGTGAAACTGAAAAATGGCAGGGCACTAGTCTCTTTGTTATGTGGTATGAAGGGTAACAATTCTTCTGAATATTTTAAAGATAAAACTTGGTGGATATTAGGGAAGTATTAGGAGATTCAACCCAAGAATAATTGGCACAAAGGGCTGAGGCTGTGGAGGAACCGAAGCAAATGGATGTGAGGGGACAGTCCTGGAAGCACTGGACAGCCCCAGATCAGCTCACCGTGCCCACGGATCAGCTCACCTGGAATAGTCGGCATGTCCAGAACACACATATATGTTCGCAATGTTTGCATTTGCAGGGTGACTTTAATTTTGTAGCACATCTTATACCTTGACAAGCTCTTGAGAAAACTCCAAATCTATGTTAATCAAAGCCTCGGTGGTGGCTGCAGTTGGAAGGAAGCATCACCCTTCAGAAGGGTCCCCCACACTGCGCTCTGCTTCTCCTTTTCGCGTCTCCCCTCCGCGACGCGGTGAGAGTGCAGCTGACAACAGAGTAAACAGATTATTGTGTTATTGCTGGCTGATTGCCGGAGTTATTTTGGAGCTTCATAATTCATTTAAAGAGATTTTTGACATTTATGAAATGACTTCTATAATCAACTGACAGTGCAATATCCTATAATTGTTCAATTAAAAATGACTACCAGCGCAGTCATTTATTAGTAGAATCAGATAATTGTCTTGCCGCTAAAGAGTACTTCTCACTTTGCACATCAAATGAAAATGTTTGAGTATAAATCTGTGACACAGCAGCCAAAGTCCTGGGGATTTTCAAGTGCATGTGTAATTATTACAGACCTCGGAAGTAAATATGGTTTAATGTGATAATCTTAAATGGATTGTGCGTGAGCCTTACAAAATGCTTTTCTTTATAAACCAGAGCATCTGTCAGAACGGATAGGGATTCATTTCCGACCCACGTGAAGTTAATGATATTCTTTCCAACACGTGGTTTAACATGTGTACTTAGAACACAGGACAGCATGCGTTTGCCTCCATACTCATTTATCTTTTCTTCCCTCCGAAGATGAAACTGATTACCAAGGTCAGGTGCCAGGAATGGTTGCACTGATAAATCAGTTTCACATGGAATATTACCCTATTGGGGTCAGCATTCAGAAGCCCACTTTCAGGTACACAGATAGGAATGTGAGTCCACGAAAACAGAAAGGTTCTCTCTCTCTCTCTCTCTCTCTCTCTCTCTCTCTCTCTCTCTCTCTCTCTCTCTCTCACACACACACACACACACACACACACACACACACACAACACACACAATTGCAAATGCTGAATTTCTCTGAAATCACTTTGACTCACATTATCACGCACCATCTGTTAAGCTAAATCATAAATCAGCCTTTGGTTAAATAATTTTTAAAAACCCTTCACCACACTGAGCACGAAGAAGGCACATGTCACTGACAGATCACTGTAAAGAAATAACTGACACCACAGCAGCCCCCTTAGAGGTAACGATTACTTTATTTTTTTTTTCTTCTAAATGAGCATTGTGCTTCTTTGGACAAACTGGCTAAAACTCAAAATTTGCACTCCAATAATGACAATTAAGGATATTCAGAGCGTGCTCAACAGATGGAAGATGCTACTTCATGTGACGTTGCTACAAAACAGAATTCAGTGGTGTCAATTCCAAGTTGCTGCCTGATTTTCATTCTTAAATAAATACTCGGATTGCGTGGTTTGTGGTTTCCCCACTGCACTTGCGGGAAAATGTTTAAAAAATCGCTGTGGGCTTCAATCCCGGCCTCCCGCTTCCTTTTCTAACCCATCAGCAAGGAAGAGGCATTGCAATCACAGCTGCTTGGGGGCTTTTTTTTTGTTTTTGTTTCTCTTAAAAAAAATGCCCCAGCCCGTTTTTCTTCTCCTTGTATGGCTTTTAGAAAGAGTTTTGATAAAGACAGTCCTGGCAGCTGGATGATAAATATTATTTTCTTAACCTGCCTGGCTTTGTCAGCCACCTGCGACTGCAGCCTGCCCCACGTGGGAAGCAGCTCATTAGCTGGCCCGGCGCTTCCCGGGAGTTTGCCTTGTTTGCTTTCACCTTGGGTGTGTGCCGCCTCCTCCCCATCGGCTCCCTCTCTGCGGAGGCCAGGGGCTCCGGCCCGCTTCAGGCGGCCTCCCTGCCCGGGCTCAGCATCTCTCTTAAACGCATTAAGCGGCCCATTTTGGATTGATAGTGCGGTAATTATTCTGCTTCACCCGAAAAACCATCCTGGGGTAATTGGCGCCGGGGAAAATTACCCAGAGTCCTCCTGGGTAGTTAAGGAACGAATCCAGGGGAAGATAAGTGAAGCAGGCAGGGGAAAGAAGAAGAAAAAAATCGGCACTTATTTGATTTTAATCTCACCACTTTGCAAGCATTTAAATTGCCTTAATCAGGTGGTTGGCTTCCAGCCTAGCTGGTAATCTGTTATCAAATTTGAAACTAGATTTTTTAAAATGTCAGTGTAGGCTGAGAATTGAAGTCTATTAACAGTTATGAGCCTCCCTCCTAAACTTCCATAATCTATGTATTAATAATCCTTTTAACAAAACTGTCAAATGTGACTTTATGGCAAGTCTATAGTAATAAAATGGATGTAAAAGCAAGACTTAATTATTTATTTTTATTTTAAAGTTGAGGGAACACATAATGCCAACATTCTTAACACTAAAATCCTTCTTCTTCTTCTTCTTTTTTTTTTAAAGCAATCGCTTGAGTCTATGGAATAACCTTGATAAATGTAATTGAATTTTTCTCTGATAAGATTAACTAGTGGTAATTGTGAATGGGGAGGTCTAACCCACTCCAAATGAGATGTATGACAAGCTGGAAATAATCAATTTTTTCTTTTCTTTATTTGAGCCCAGATTTTCAAAAATGGGAAGAGAAAATCGGGGCCTTGCAGGATGAAACATTTGCGTGTGGAATGTTTTTGTACACACTGCTTATCTCCCATCTTCTCAGTGTGTCTAATTGTGCTGAGCTTGGTTTAAAATGAGATCAACACACTGAAGCCCCAGAAGGCTTAATTAAGGGAGGGACTTAATACCACCAAAAAGGATATATATATATATGTTTTAAACAAATGTGCCATAAATTTTACCTGCAACATCCCTGATTAAAAGGATCCCCAAATTGTTAGGCCCATAAGTTGCCTCTTTCTTTTTTAGAGAGAGAGTGAGAGAAGGGAAAAAAAAAAGAAGAAAATAATTTTACTTTGAAAATCTTAATTACTGTGATAGCAGGGTTGGGTTGTGCCTTTTTATGATTCCTGTATGATTTGCATTTTGAGCTGAAGTTTTGTTCTTCACAGCACACAAGCCAGCAATCAGGAGCATATAGAAATGGCTTGATAGATTCCCCTTTTAAACATGCTTATAAAACATTTTGCCTATGTAGCTTTTTGTATTACACATTCCATGGGGTTTCTCACATACCAATCAAGAAAGCATATCCCTTTTAATTCATTTTCTCAGAAGTTTAAGAGCTCAGAAATGTATATTAATACAGAAAAAAAAATTCAGAAACTGCACCATTGTAAGGAGTTTCATTTGAAAAGCAAAAATGCTGTCATTATGTTTTATTCTCCTTTCATGGTCTTTATCTGACCATAGAATTTAAGTGAGTAGATCAGACTATAATATAGACTGTTCCAACAACTTAGATTCCTACTTTCCTTCTTAGTTTCTGACTCAGTTCAGTCAAAGACTCTTTCAGAAACATAAAATCTAGTGACAATGAAATTAATCACAATATACAAAAAGGAAAGCAGCTGGCAACGAAACACTGAATAAAGCCAAATGTGAAGTTAACTAGCTTTCAACCTCAATGTATGGAATATATACATATATGTACGTCTATATATACTTTAGCAGGGCACAATCAGTACTGATGTCTTTTTATTTGTATGTGTACAGATTTCTTCTATTAACTCCAAATTACTTTTATTATTACCACTATATGGCATATTCAACTCAATATAATAAGCATAGCTTGCCTCTTTTTGAAGACCAATCAGGTTTTATTATTATATATGCATACTATTCTATATCTGCCATTTGAGCATTTCACTTTTGAAATAAGTTTTAGCATATGCCCTTGCCAAGAATCAGCTTCAAGAAAAAAAAATAGGAGGAGATCTAATGGATGTTTTCTTCTTTCGTATATGAGCATGAGACCACCTACATCTTTGAAACAGAGAATATTTAAGCAGAAGATAATGCCATAGAGAACTTACTGTATCCAATTTGTAATTTCTAATTGTCAATATTAGTTAATTCTTATATGAGATCATGTTCAAATTCATCATTTTTGTGATTCATCATATCACAGAGTGGTCTCTTGCTGAAATTGTCCACCAGTATCTGTATAGGAAGGCCCACTGCTTATCTGATCCTCTCACTCATCATCTCCCATGGGGAATGTCCTGTGTTTCAGACAAGTTTCTCATTGAGCATGATCCTAAGTCAATGTATGTCTTTTGATATTAAAACCAGTGGAATATTTAGAAACAAAAGTACTGTTTTCACATACAAACTTAGAGAAGTAAAGGTCATACTCAATTATTTGTTTATTTATTAAACCTGACTTTCAGTACTATTTTGAATGGCATAAAAATAGAATTTTTGTATACTTTAAGAGAGCTACAGAATATACCTGTGCAATCATTCTTTTTTTATTTGTTTTTTTTTTAATCATATTAAAACAAATTTTAAATCCCTAGCACTTGTTAGTGCCGAGCACTTGAGACCAATGCCTAATGTCAAAGGGATCAGGACAAATGCAAGTCCAGGTAAGCACAATACTCGAACCCATTTTATTTAGGGATAGTCATCCATTATTCAGCTAACATGTTATGAACAACTGCTACTTGCCAAGGCTTCTTCTCCCTCCTGAAGGAAAAACTAAGAATAATATATTGCCCCTGTCCTTAAGCAATGAACATCCTCCTTGGGGAAATAGTTATGTAAGTTGATAATTATGATACATCATGGCAAGTGCCATGAAAGAGTATGAGTTAAGTTCTTTGAAGGGAAATCAAATCTACCTTGGAAATTGAGGCTAGTGTGATAAAAGAGATATATCATTTCTTAAATCAGAAGAAATAGAAAATTAATGATATTTTATGGGTTAAATATGCTTATTTCAAAAAGAAATACAGAAATAAGTTTAAAGGAATATGCCTCTACTTACAAGATTTTTACATAGGCAATTCCCTTGTGACTAATTACAATAGTAAAAACAATAACTAAAATGTATTACACACTTATTATGCACCAGATGTTCTAAATGCATACTTGCATTAGCTCTGTTGCACCTCATAGCAATCATAGATGTGTTATTATTATTATTATTTGCACTTTATAAGTGTGTAACCTAGGACACTGACAGGCTAAATGACTTGTTGAAGGTCAGGTCATAGAACTAAAAAGCCTAGAGAGGATAGGAACTTAAGCACTCAGTCTCCAGATTCTATATAGTAAGTTTTTCATTTTCAATAAAGTACTTCATGATGGAACAATATTAAGGACTCTATTATGAATAGTATTTTTTGTAAAATTCTTCTTTACTATCTCAAATGTCTAAAAGAGTAGCCTGCTACCCAGAACCATCCCACTCCTTGTGCATTATGAAGTTAGCTGGTTCTAAGCTCCATAGCAATATACACTCAAGAGCAAACAAGAACTGTCTTACTTTATTCCTCAGCTTTTGACAACCTTTATTATTTCATTTATCTGCTATTCATAGCGAGATGTAAACCTCTTACTTCCCAGTGTGATCCTCATATCAACAGTGGGTCGGTTTGAAATATTGGGAATCAATATGTTATAAAACATCAGGCAGGGCTAAAAAAGCAGGCCCAGAGAAAATTCATGGAATGTCAAATAAAAAATAAACATCAACAGTTAAAAATGTAATAAGATAATAAATAACAGCGGGGAATTAAAAAAAAAAAAAGTTCTTAACCCAAAAAGCAATTTGACAAGTAAGATATACCTGTATTAAACACAGAGCCACTTACAGTACAGAGAGCGATGAATTTTTCATGCAGGTAGACAGAACAATCCTTTTCTAAATTTAATAGACAGAATACATGACATTAGTGCCATTGATGGTCGGGTTTGAGACTCAGGAAGGGAGGGGACCGGGGCCTCTGTGAAGACATCAGTTAGCACAGGCTCTACATTTTTTATTGATTTGTGTAGACACTTAAGACTAAACGTTTTTTGACTGGGGATCTCTTTTTCATCCTAGATATATATGCATATATTTTCTGTGTACCAGTACTTGCCTCTTAGTTTGTTTATTTTGTTTTGTTTTGTTTTATACCTTCTTATCCCTCTCCTTCAAACTTGCACAATCTGATCCTATTGTCAGTTGGTCAGCCAGTCTAGGTCTGTGTGTGAGACATCTCTTTATTGACCTATCATTCAATCTGCAGTTCTATAGAAAGCCCCACCAAAGGCACAAAAGCAGGGCATCACTTTCCTTTTGGGTTGCTTAAAATTTAATGTGCATTGGCTAATAAGCGAAAGGAAACAAAATATATTCTTGAACCTTTTTGCCAGAATAAAATAGTTAAGAAAGCAATCATCTAGCAAGCGTGTGATCGTTGTCCTGCAGTCCTCCCATTTCGCCCACTGAAAAACACATTTCCTAACACACTTGCACTATACTAGGACTTAGGAAATATTTCCTTCCTTCAGTGCTGCTGCTTTAGGTCTGGTGCACATCCCTGGGAGCCATCGCCTTCCACAGGGGCACCTCCTTTACCTCGCTGCTTTTCCTTCTGAACTTAAGTGCCTGCAGCAACCAGGAGGCTTTTAACATGAAATAAAAGCATAAACCAAGGAAAGAGTTTCTAATTATGAAAGGGCAGGGATCAGAGAGTACTCCAGAAATATTTTTTTTTGTTTTATTGGTATTTTTGGCAAAGTATCTACCCAAAGCCCTAGCAACCACAACTATATGTATATTCTCTATTCATGTCTCTTTTTTTTCAATTAATATTTTTAGTCTCTCTTGAGCCTTAAGCACTATGACAATTTCTGGAGAAAAAGCACAATTCTTACCCTCAAGGTCCTTTCTCTAATGGATAGAGATGTGTATATGTATATGTATCACATATTTGAATATGGTGAACAAAGACATACATTTCTGCAGAGAATGATATAGGAAATACAGAGAAAGAGCACCAACAAACTGGGGACATAGTAGGAAGAATTGGAAAGTTGTCTTGGAGGTGATGCCTGAACTCTGAATATTGAAGGGTGGGAAGTAGTTTTACAACAGAGGGAAATTTTAAGTAACCACTGTAGATCAGCTTTTGTGAGGCACATCAGCAATTTAGGTCATAGCAATGTAGAGAGCGAGGTAGAGAGTAGCAAAGGATGACAATACAACTGCAGTCCCTGAGCACATCACAGAGGGCCTTAAATGCTCTAGTGTGTAGGATATGGAGTAGATCTGCTCTGGGTGGTGGCAGGGGAGGTGGGGAGGGAAGAAGGATGACGATGGAATAAACATTCCAGGAAAATAAGGGAAGTGGGAGAGACTAGTGATAAAAGTCATGGTTAGGAGGCTCTTACTGTGGTTCAGAGATAATAGAGATCTGGCCTAGAGTTGTGACCACAGTGTTGGTAAGGAGGCAACAAAGACAAGACATATGTAGTAGATATTCCTACATATGGTGAGTGATAGGGTAAGGGAGAAAGCACAAGTTATTCTCTAATACCAAATGCCAGACAGGCTATTATGTAGCTAGTTAAGAAAAAGCTACATAAAGGAGAAAGCTGGTTTATGGGAGACATTATGTTTAGATGTGGCAAATATGTTATTAAGATATACTAATACTAGAGCAGTGATGGCAAACCTTTTGAGCTCGGTGTGTCAGCATTTTGAAAAACCCTAACTTAACTCTGGTGCTGTGTCACATATAGAAATTTTTTTATATTTGAAACCATAGTAAAATAAAGACTTATATTTTTGATATTTATTTTATATATTTAAGTGTCATTTAACAAAGAAAAATCAACCAAAAAAATGAGTTCGCGTGTCACCTCTGACACACATGTCATAGGTTCGCCATCACTGTACTAGAGGCCCGGTGAACGAAATGTGTGAACTCCAAGGAGTCCATCAGCCCAGCCTGCACCCTCTTGCAATCTGGGAGCCCTTGGGGGAAGTCCGATTGATGGCTTAGGCCTGCTCCTCGGGCCTAAGCTATCAGTAGGACATCCTTTGAGCTGCCACAGAGATGGGAGAGACTTCTGCCACCACCCCTGCACTCGCCAGCCCTGAGCCTGGCTACTGGCTTAGCTGCACTTCCCCTGTTGGAGCACACTGACCACCAGGGGGCAGTTCCTGTGTTGAGTGTCTGTCCCCTGGTAGTCAGTGCATGTCATAGCAACTGGTCGTTCCACCGTTGAGTCTATTTGCATATTAGCCTTTTATTGCATAGGATAGATCCACTGGAAATCTTAATGGAGTAGATGATATATAAATGTATATATAATTTGGGGGTCAACCATATGTAGGTGATAATTGGAACTCTGAGATTATATACAGCAATCGAAATATACTGTATAAAATTTTGAAGAAAACACACATCATGGTCCAAGACTGAGAATACCAATATTTAAAGGACATATTAAAAATAAGGTGCTGCCCCAGCTGGTTTGGCCCAGTGGATAGAGCAGCCGTGGGCAAACTACGGCCCGCGGGCCGGATCCGGCCCATTTGAAATGAATAAAACTAAAAAAAAAAAAAAAAAGACTGTACCCTTTTATGTAATGATGTTTACTTTGAATTTATATTAGTTCACACAAACACTCCATCCATGCTTTTGTTCCCGCCCTCCGGTCCAGTTTAAGAACCCATTGTGGCCCTCGAGTCAAAAAGTTTGCCCACCCCTGGGATAGAGTGTCAGCCTGTAGATTGAAGGATCCCAGGTTTGATTCTAGTCAGGGTCATATGCCTGGGTTGTGAGCTTAATCCCCACTGTGGGGCATACAGGAGGCAGCTGATCAGTAATTCTCTCATCATTGATGTTTCTATCTTCCTTCTCCCTTCCTCTCTGAAATCAATAAAAAATATAAAAATAAATAAGTAATAAATAAAGTGCCTAAGAAGGATACTGAAAAATCTGACACTGACAATACAGAGTACAGCAACTTTAGTAATTTAAAAATAAAAAGAAGATGATCTTCACAATCAAGAATTTGTAGCAAAAAAATTTTGATAAAATAAAAACTACAAACCACTTATTAAATTTGACAGTTAGGAATCCTTATTGATTGTAGCAAGACCAGATGTGAGACATGGATGTAAGCAGGAAGAAATGGTGTCAGACTGTGGATGAATATATATGAATATGTGAGTATATATGTATCTCAAAATTTTTGGATGAATATTGAAGAAACTAATAATTTAATTTGAATCAAGGGAAGAGGTTGTTGCAGTTGATGAGAAAGACTTGAGAATGGAGCCCGGTATAGTATGGTGTTTAAAGATAGAAAGGAGAGGAGAAGACAGTTGGAACAATAACCCAAAGAGGACATAAGGTGATAGAAGTAAGTTGTTGGTCTTGAAAATGAGGAAGAACATAGCCTCTGAGACTGTAAAAGAAGATGAGAGAATGCTTGTGCTAGCAATAATGAACATAGTTAGTGAGGTAAGAAATTGAACAGCATCATAAAGTCCTCAGGCAGATCTGGGATGCCAACTGTGAGAGTAAAGGAAGTTAGGTAGGGAGATTAGGAAAGGGGGAATTTTTGGAATAGTCTCTGAAGCAAATGAGAAAGGAAGCTGATCAAGTAAAACACTGATCATCAGACAAGGAGTTCAAGCAGATTTCTCAAAGGACAGATTTGCAGCATTGATAAGTCGGGGGCACCATAGTATTATCCCAAAGACATCAAATATTCATCATATAAATCTCAAAAAAGGTCAAATAAATCCCATTAGAGTATTTATTTTGTGCTGGAATTTGCTGAGCAGATGTGTTGGGAAAGTAGTTATTCAGCCATTTGTGAGGGTGATGCTTTTTCAGTTTAGCTCCCTTCTTAGGATCAGCAAGTTCATCTCTGCACCACTAGCCTTCAGTGGCCTTCATGGTGTTGCTCTTGTCTCCGTGCTCTGAATCCTTTGTCCAGGCCAGCTATGCACTCTACCTCTACTAACTTCATCTCTAAGGTTTTATAAATTGGGCATTTTTCATTGTATAATTTCATTTATCTAAAACAGTGGTTCTCAACCTTCCTAATGCCGCGACCCTTTAATACAGTTCCTCATGTTATGGTGACCCCCAACCATACAATTATTTTCATTGCTACTTCATAACTATAATTTTGCTACTGTTATGAATCGTAATGTAAATATCTGATATGCAGGATGTATTTTCATTGTTACAAATTGAACATAATTAAAGCATAGTGATTAATCACAAAAACAATATGTAATTATATATGTGTTTTCCGATGGTCTTAGGCGACCCCTGTGAAAGGGTCATTCGACCCCCAAAGGGGTCGCGACCCACAGGTTGAGAACCGCTGATCTAAAATATCCAGAATAGGCAAATCCAAAGAGATAGAAAACATATATTAGTGGTTGCCAGGAACTGTGGGACATGGGCCTGGGGAGTAACTGCTGATGAGTAAGAGGTTTATATAGTTGTCTAGGATTTCCATCACAAAATAACACAGACTGGAGGGCTTAAACAATAGAAGTTTATTTTATCACAGTTCTAGAGGCTGGAAGTCCAATGCCAAGGTGTGGACAAGGTTGGTTTTCTCTGAAACCTCTCTCTCTGGCTTGCAGATGGCCACCTGCTCGCTGTGTGGTCACATTGGTCTTTCCTCTGTATAATCCTGCTCCTTGTGTCTCTTTCTTTTTTTTAATGGTTTATAGGCTTTATTTATTATACAGGTAATTCACCTTTGCCCTGGTCATGTATGCATAAATAAGTGGAACAATAAGTCTTTCTCTGTCTCTCCCTTCCTCTCTCTCTAAAATCAATAAATAAATATTTTAAAATTTTACCTGTATGTATCTTTAATTGTTAAGTAAAAGTAATGTGCTTTGGAATACAATTAAATTCACAGTTGGGAATTTTATGATAGAGTTTTTCTATGTATTAATGCATTTTAATCTTTCAATTCATTTATGTTAACTAAAGCTAAGAGATTGTTGATATGTTTCAATTTCATGTGTGCTTTCAAAAAGCTGGAAATTGTTTTAAGATAATCTGACTCTCAATCTACATGTACCAATCTTGTAAGCCCTACTCCAAAATAGAGCTCAAATCTGTCCATTCTTCTCTTTCCCCACTAGGATCACTTTGTCCAAGCCACCAGCGTCACACCCAGACAATGACCGCCATTTTCGAACCAGTCTGCCCACTTCCAACTTTGTCTATTTTTAAGCCTCTCTTTGTGATCATGTTTAAAATGTTATTAAAAACGATTCCTTACCCCTTTGTATTCTTGTACTTAGAAAAACCCCAATTCCTTAATCTGAACTATAAAGCCCTACAGGGCAGAGCACTGACCTCATCTCCCGCCACTTGCTGCCTTGCCTACACTGCTTCCACCACATTCATTTCCTTTCGTTTGCTAGAACTTGCCACGCACACTTCTGCCCCAGGGTCTTTGAACTAATTTCCTCTCTCAGCCCAGAATCCTCTTCCATCTGATCTACCCATGGCTGGCCTGTCCCCATGCTTCAGGTCCCAGCCAGAAGGCTATCTCCCTAGAGAAAATTTTCTTTTTATTCTAGCTGATGTCTATGACCTCTCCATCCCTCCAAAACTCTATTATAAAATCATGTTTTTCTTAATAAAATCTATTGTTCCATAATAAATGGATAAATACAACAATGCTATATTGTGTTCTCTTTTACACAAGATTGTAAAATCTTTGGGGCAGGAAGCATGTCTGACTTGTATAACTTGTAGCACCAGTCCCTAGCAAAATGCCAGCCCACGAAATGAATGAAAATGAAAGAATGAATGGACAACCTGTCACTTGCCAAATATCTAGTGTAAATCGTGCTCATCCTATCTTGAGCATTTAGCAATATTATTCATGTTTTCTTTCTAGAAACCACTTTACTTTGGATTTCTGCAACATCTTGCACTGCTGATAATCTTACTTCTTGGAACACTTACTGTCATTTGCAATTTCCTTTCTCCCTCCACACTCCTTAACTATTAACATTCTCTGGATATTTGTCTTTGGCCCTATACTCTTCCTTTGCTCACCATATGCTTTTGAGATAATCTAAACCACAATCACCAATTTAACCAAACCTATATGCTAACAACTTCCAAACTCTTCAGCCCATACCTTTCTCCATATCATGTGGTTTGAAGCTGTTTATCCAGATGCCCCGTATTTCTAAATTGATATTTCAAAGTTCCCTAAAACTTCAGATTTCTAAAAGTAAGCATTCTATTACTTTTATCCCCACCCTGTTGCTGCTTTTACATCTCACATGGCACCACCATCTATCTAGTTACCTAAACCATCTATTCATTTATTCTTTTTTTTCCAGTAAATATGTGAGTGATTTCTGTGTTCCAGGCACTATTTTGGGAACTTGAAATAGGTACAGTTAGTATATAAAACAGGTGTGCAGGCATGCACACACACACATCCCAAAACAACAAAAACCTGCTTAATCCTTTTAAAATCCTCTTTTTTCCTTCACTTCCTATTTCTAGTTGCTAACCCAGTTGTGCAAATAGTTTTCCTTACAAGCACCATTTCATTTCCTCTATTCCTTCTCCACCTGCATCATCTCTAGCATTACAACATTTTAGTTTGTCAATCTGCCATCAAAAATAGCAGGCAAAACATTATAAAATGCAAATTGTGTCATGATTCTCCCCTAGATTAAAAACTTTCCATGGATCTCTATACCTACAAAGTGAATGTCTTGTTTAGACATTTACCAGGGGTTGATGCAGACCAAGTCAAAATCAGAATTATATAAAGGAAAGAGAGGAAAAAGCCCTGGGTGAACACTCCAAATATTCCAAAGTTTTCATTACAGCACATCATCATAATATGAAATGTGCTGGCACCAGCTGGACTAGACCAAGCAGATACAATCAATTTATGCATGTGTTGTTTTTTTCATCATAGAAATACTGCTTTCATTGTCTCTCTATCATTCTTTGTGCTTGTTATATGCTCTTATAGTGTACTGTTAAATTATTAAGTTTAATTTTAACTTCCAATTCCTGATGATTTATGAATACACTGAACAAAACAGTTCTCTAATGTAGATTTATGTAGGCCATGTTAGCTATTTTTACTAACTATATGTATCATCATAAAGCAAGATTTATTTATATACATAATTCTCATTTCAACCTAAATTTTCTTCTAAGAAAAACTTTATAGCAAATAACTATCTACCTACTGGGTCAATGTAGAATTCATCTTAGTGGTTGCTTAATGAATAGGGTAAAGCAAATCAGTCCACTTCGTTTGAATAATTTCTGGAATGATGTATTGTTTTTAAAATTATATATCCTTTTGAATGAGAAATAATTCTACTCTTCAATAACTTTGGTATTTTCTTCTTTAATTGGAAGTAAAGAGTGATGTTATAGGAATAAGTTGTGTTACTTGAAAGACATATTAAGTAAAGTCATATCAGCCACTGTTTTCCTTGGTTGGCAGAATCAATCAATTCGCCTATTAATAAAATATTTATTAGGTGCCAACCTCGAGCCTGGAATTGATCTATTCCTTGGCATTAGTGAAATAATAAGTACAAGAGGGGAAAATAGGATGATAAATTTCAAATTATAAAATATGATTACTAGAATATTTTTATTTTCACCAAGATGAACTGTGTATATATATATTTGTATGTGAAACATCTTTGTAAGAAACATAAGTTTTAGTTTACAGGTGAAAGGTATTATTTAGAACCTGATACTGTATAAACTTCTATGGTATTCATATCTCTTCAGGGAAACCTATTTTCTAGAACTTCTGTGTCTGACATTTGGAAACTTTCTATAATTATACCCCATTCAACAAATGAACCAGTGCCTCCATCCCACAAGTCACAGCATTGGGTCCTGATGCCATCTTAAGAATTCTATCAGAGGGCTTGTTTGAAAGGAACTAATTCTGAGCTCAGGGATCTGGCCCTGTGGGCTCCAAGACCCCATTGTTCCATGTGATTCTGCATTTACATGCAACATCCACTTGAGGCTCTGAACTTGAGAGTTCAAGTAATCCTTGTAGAGCTTAGTCCTGAGAGACCAAACAGAAAGTCAAAGGAGCTATGCTTATGTTAAATCAACAAAGAACAATGACTGAAGGTTAGCCAAGATCTTTATATGTAAAACGCGCTCTTCTTCTGGATTCTCAGATTGTACTTATTACAGATTCAAAATTTGAATCAGATGAGAAAATATAAAATGAAAGAAGCCTCTTTAGTATGTTGGGGGTTTTTCCAGAACTCTTTGTCACTGTATGAGTTAGTTAATAGATTCAAGACCAAGTCGCCATGTCCCAGAGGGATGCCAATAAACAGAATCCGCTCTACATCTAATTATTTAATTAGTAAACAACTCTTAGGATAATGCAAGGCAGTTCAGTAAGCACAGAATACATTCAGCCGATAATGTGTGAATTTAGTGAATAGTGGGAACTAGGGCCAGCCAATCACTGATTTTAGTCATCTGAGAAAAATTTTTGAACATTTTTTTGGGAGGTCAGATGATTAGAAGGACTTCTCTCTATTGTGAATTCATTTTTTAGTATAGGTCTTGAAATTGCCAATTTCATTTATTTAAATACTTTTATTGACATAATTCAGAAAATAAAGACTCACCTGTGTTTTTAGATGGGCCACTCACACAGGATTACAGATCCCTGACTTTCTACTGTTTTCTTCCATTATAGCCTTTACTAGAGGCCTCACGCACAAAATTCATGCACTCAGGGGCATCCCTTAGCCCGGCCTGCCACTCTCTTGCAGTCCTGGAGCCCTCAGGGGATGTCTGACTGATGGCTTAGGCTTAAACTGGGGATCGGTCCTAAGCTGTCAGTCAGACATCCTTAGAGCTGCCACAGAGGCAGGAGAGGCTCCCACCACTGCCGCTATGCTCCCCAGCCATGACCCTGGCTTCTGGCTGAGTGGAGCTCCCCATGTAGGAGCACACTGACAACCAGGGGGCAGCTCCTGTGATGAGCGTCTGTCCTCTGGTGGTCAGTGCATCTCATAGAGCCTGGTCATTCCACTGTTCAGTCAATTTGCAGATTAGCTTTTTATTATAAAGGATTACCACAACTTTTTAGCCTTTTCAGAACCAACCTGGTAACACTCCCCAGAGACACCTGCTTCTCAGAGTTCTGGGTTCTAGCTCCAGGGGCCACTTCTGTGTGGTCAGAGACACTGAAAACAGCTGAGCAGAGCCTCCTCCTCAGAGATGTGGGGTTTTGGAATTACAGAGGCCTTTCTTTAAGTTTCTAGGCTGTAAAATTTACAATACCTTTGCTAGCTATTTCTTACAATTGCTATTTACTTGACATTTAAAATTTTTCTTTTTACCCTTTTAGTTACCTAATTAACAACTATACCTAGGTAACAGTTCTTTATATAAAATTTTCTCTATTCAAATAACAGGTTTATGGTTTTTACTCTTGCCCCTTAACTCTGTGTGTGTGTGTGTGTTTATATGTGTATAACTTTCACCTATTAACTGACCAAAATTCTTAACTTCCCTAATTCTGAGTTTTCTAATATGTAAAATGGGGCTAATATTAGTACCTACCTTATATGGCTGTTATTAAGGTTAAATTAAACAATACATATAAGAGTAAAATACATAACAAACTTGAGTTTAAAATATTATACAGAGTTTATAATCTGGCCCAATAAAATAGCAAGAATATGTTCTCCTAATTCATAATCTATGGAGTGGGTACATGAATGTTTATTTCATTATTTGTCTTTAAATTTTTATATATGCACTCTTTTGTATTACTATTTACTTTGCAATACATAAAACATGCTAAAATGTAATTTTAGCATGAGATAATTATTATGAAAGACTATATCATGCACAGTTGTGAAAAAAGAGATTGGAGCAAAAATGTAGGCATCTACACATGATTATAAATTTCTTCACTTGTCAAATTTTCTAAAGTGAGTTATGCATCACTTTTACAACAAAAAACTAATAAACCTAAATGTTAAAAATTATTTCCTTCACTTAAATGGAAAGTGTTTTCTATGACAAAATTTTCAGTGCATGGAGGAGTCTGCCTGTTGCAGTCCAGGAAGGGATGTGTGTGCATGTTCTGCAGACCATGTTTCCCTCAGTACCAACAACGCTGCCAATCCTGAAAGCTGGCATGTCTACAGGAAGCTGAGCACTGTCTGCCTGGGTGTATCAAAGATATCTGTGGTTAAATATAACAATTATTCCTATTTTATAGCAACCCATAAAATGAAAGTAACAGAATAACAATATATATACATATATAGGGTGTCCCAAAAAATGTAGACTAGTACACACTTGAACAGCAGATAGCTCAATCGCTGTATCTTTTTTTTTTTTAGATTTAACACATTAGAATTAATAATTATTCAAAGTGTGTAGACATTTTTGGGACACCATCTATAGTAATGAAAGCATAATATGCTAATTAGACCTGATGTCCTTCTGGATAACCTTCCAGATGAAGCCGGGGCTGCGAGGGAAGCCTGAGTCCCGGGTCCCGGGTGCCAGAGGGAAGCTGGTGCCAGCACCGGGGGATGGAAGGCCTACTCTTGCACAAATTTCATGCATTGGGCCTCTAGTGTGTAAATATATATATATGGAAGGGGAAAAGAGAATTTAGCAGAAGAATGTCAACAACATTTTGAAGATGCTGAGAGGATAGGGCATGGTGGAATTAGAGCTGAGGGTGTTGAAAGCTAAATGTCTGCAGGAAGAGAAGCCAATGAGAGACAAGTCAATTGACACCCCAGAATTCAGAAACTAGAAGAATAGGTGAACTGGATTGAATTGGATTGTCAGGAATGTGTATAAGCAGTCAGACTTCAGATCTGCTCTTTCCCAGACTCCACAGCTTGGCAGAAAACAAGAAAATTTCTTGAGAGCTGGAATGAGAGAGTTTCTTGGCTCCAAGGACATTAGGCAAAAAGATCACCAGCCTTTTCATACATGAATCTTTAAGATGTAATATGACCTCATATTAAATCTCACCTCTCTATTCTTACACTCCTACTAACAAAGAATTAAAGGGACCTTCTTTGGGGAAATTGACCACCTGAGGAGTAATGGCCATAGATAGAACAATTTGAGGTCACTGACAAAATAGCGGGGCTCTTATTCAATTATTCTATGAGATTCACCATTATATACATCCCACTCATGTATGCTGACCTTAAAATTAGTTTTTAGTACTTTAATTGTAAACATTAATGGAAAGACAAGGATAATTACATAATTTAGGGAACCCTCAAACATGAACAAGAAAAACAAGTCCAAACCACTGTTTGAAACAAGTACTAATGAAACAGACACAATGTAGGGGGCAGAAGAACACTTAAAAGAAAATAATCTGTAAGTACTATCCTTAGAGTGGTAGATGTATAAATATATACATATATAATCTGTAAAATACATGTATATATTTAATTTCCATAAAATTTGAACAGTATGCTATTAAGAAAATAAAATTCAGAGGATAAGAAAGAACTCTTGGAAATTAAAAATGTGATTGTAGAAATTTAACAATCAATAAAAAGTGGAAATAAAAAGTTGAAGGAATCTCTTTGAAAATGATTGAAGAAAAATAAAGAATATCTAGCTCAGGAAAATAAGAAAATTAGAGAATAAAACCAAGGTCTTCAACATCTAAATAGGAAGAATTTTGAAAAGGCAGATATAGAAGTAAAGAAAACATCAAAGTAAGCAATATAAAACTAATTCCTAAAGTCATTGGCATACATAATTTATCCAATGTCCAGAACACATAATTTTAATACTACCTTCCTATAATTGACATATTTATTTTTTGTAAGAATTGTTAATCATTTTCTTGATTTATTTTGATTTAATATAAATAACAATTTTTTAAAAAAGAATAAATGTCAGCTGACTAGATGTTACTTAAATTTAGTAAAATATTATATGTGAACTAAAATTTGTACTTACAAGACCAATATTACACTCACATGTTGTACTGTGCTTCACTTTTTAAAAATTTTAAACTCCAAATTAAAAATTCAAGTGGTCACATGAATGACAAGATTGAAGTAATTCAAGTTTCATTTTCTCATTTGTACAATGGCTATGCTGTCATTATTTTACTTTGAATATGCTGTGTAAATACAAGAATATGTAATACTGTAGGGGCTGAAACCAGGAACTATGCCCAAAGAGAACTTCAGATTCTAAATCCTTATAAACTTACTCTCAAAATTAATGAATACAAGTATATCTGCACCTGTTCAGAGGGAGAAAGCTAACTATATTACTAGGAATTCTCCACATTAATCTTCATGCAGAATGCTATTTATTATAAGTAATGCAAATATGTTCATTTTAAGGTTACATATATATTATTAAAACTCAACAGCACCAGCAGTTATTCTGAACCTAGAATAATAGTAATTTGGGAGAAGAATTGTTAGCACATGGTAGTCAAAACAGGGCATCTTTTAGTCAGTTTTAATATTATTTTTAAATTCTCTTAGTATTTTTAAATACTTCTTTATTGCCTGCGCTGAAGAAGACTGCTCCACTGACCCCTCTTGGTACTTCAGCTTCTAAAATTGAAAAATGTGTTTCCAGACTGATCTACCAAACGCTCTGCAAATGAATTTTAAAACATTCATTCTAAGAAACTTTTGGCAAATGCAGAATACTTATGATAAAGAAAAGTGTCTTCAAAATTTAAGAGAGAAAATAAAGGTTATATGCTACCAATCAAATTGCACAGCAATAATGAAAACTAGAAAATTACAGAGCATATTCTGTAAACTTCTAAGAGAAATTTACTTGCAACCAGAATTTTTATTCAAGCTAGGATGTAGAAAGTATGGGGAAAGAACAATGACATTTTAACACAGCCAAGTGTCAAAAATGTACTTTCCACGCATCTTTCTCAAGAAGCTATTGGAGGTTGTACTATATCAAAGGGGGGGGGGGGCTAATAAGAAAGAGGAAGGTGAGATGCAATATATCAATAAAGAAAAGGGAATTTTCTCAGAATGGCAAAAGATGGGATCATAGCTGAGAGCAACTGGTTTACAACCAGTTATAAAAAAAAACAGGATATTACAGAAGGAATGGCTTAACATATACATAGATGGAGTGGACAGATTGTCAAATACAATTTATTCTCTTTGCTTTGGCTTTCCTATTAGAATATAATCTACATGAGGTCAGAGAACAGGCCTGCCTTTTTAATCTATTGAGGGCCCAGATTCTTATAAGCATACTATAAACATACTAGAGGCCTCATGCACAAAAATCGTGCACTGGGGAGGGCAGTCCCTCAGCCCGACCTGCACCCTCTCACAGTCTGGGACCCCTTGCTCCTTACAGACTGCCTACTTGCTGAACCTTAGGGCTGCCGGGGGTGAGAGAAGCTCCCACCACCGCTGCTGTGCTCACCAGCTATGAGACAGCTTCTGGCTGAGCGGTGCTTCCTCTGTGGGAGCACACTGACCACCAGGGGGCAGCTCCTGCATTGAGCGTCTGCCCCCTGGTGGTCAGTGTGCATTCTAGCAACTGGTTGTTCTGGTCATTCCTCCATAACTGTCACACGGGCTCTTATTATATAGACTAGAGGCCCGTTGCAGGAAGATTCCTGTAGGAATAGGGCTTCCTCAGGCCTATTCCTGCAAGAATAGGGCTTCCTGCAGCCAGAGTGAAGCAGAGAAGGGAGTGAAGCCTGCCTCGGTGGGCTTCGCTCCCTTCTCCACTGCCTCGGCTCCACTTTCGTGTCTGCTGCCTCTGCTCCACTCCCGTCTCTGCTGCTTCTGCTCTCTCCCTTCTCCACTGCTTTGCTCCCTTCTGCAGTGCTTGGCTTCCTCCTATGCTGTCTTCAGTCTTCGCTCCATGCTTGCGTATGCAAACTAACCACCATCTTTGTTGGGTTAATTTGCATACTCATCCTGATTGCCTGGTGGGAGTAGCAGAGTGACACAAATTTGCATGTTTCTCTTTTATTAGAGTTGATAGTGCCTGATACAGAGGTAAATGCTTCTTATTTATTTGCTGAAATTTAAGAGGACACTGACATTTTCATTTTTGTTATGTTATCCTCCAATTGGAAATATCTCTTTGAAAGGATGGGAAGCACATGCCTGACAGTGTGTTCTCAAATCTGATATAGCCAGCCAGTAAAGAAAAGGGAGGAGGGAGAAGGGCAGGAGGGAGGAGAAGAAAAGAGTTAACTGTTTTAAAGTAGATTGTAAATAATCCTAATTAACAATATCTATCAAAGTTTAAAATGCGCCTACATTTTGATTCAGCATTTTCACTTCTACAGAACATAAAGTGGCTTATACAAAGATACGTAGCATATGAAAAAGTGGTCAAGGCAGTATTCTTCATAATAGCTAAAAAGTGGACACAACCTATTGGTTGTTCATGAAATGGGACCTGGGCAACAAAACTTTAGTGAAGCCATAAAATGGACAGTAATGAACTTGTTAATACAAGATGAAATAGCTTTGCATATCCTAACGGAGGAAAATCTCCCAAGACATATTATTAAGGGACAAAAGTGAGGTGCAAAAAAGTAGGAAGGGAATGCTGCCACTTGTGCAAAGGAAAATATCCATAAACAATATGAAACAACTTGTAGGTATTCTGTCCTCTTAGTAAATATAAATTATCAGTTATAAATGTCATTCAGTGAATTAACATAATCAGTAGATTTGCATTAATGAGAGGATTGATTTATGGTGGTCTGGTAAATATTTAAAGTTGACTCCTTAAGAAAAGCATCCTTAATTTGTAGCATTTGACAATATCTGCTGTGTAAATATTTCTGCCAGGCTGATTTCACCTTATCAACATAATATCACTGAATTCAGAGTTGGGAAAAGATGTTCACAATTTGTTCTCCTGAGCCAGAGGTAGTCAGCTCCAGCACACCATTGGGAGTAACCAAGATAAGCTCGTATAACCAGGGCTTACAGACTCTTCTCTCAGTCCTCATCTCTCCTTTATGTCTTTCTGTTGTCCAATAGGAAGGCCAGAAAGGCCATTCAGCAATGCAAAACTTTCTGGGAAGCTGGGTGAGCAGGACTGCTATGTTCAGCTTTTTTACTGAAAAAAGATCTGGCAATTTGCATGATTTTGCTTTGCCCCTTTTGGGCTGTTGGATTTGTTTGCATGTAAAGTAAAGAAAATATTAGGTATAACAGGAATGAGCTATCAAATTGATAGGTCCTGACCTTTAGAAGTAGAAAGAGCACCTTAAATTAACAACATGTATAGAATAAATGCAATGAGTTGTGCCCTTTGACTTCAAACTATTTACTCTCTAGATATGTGTGTATGACCATCAACTTTCTGACAGAAACCCTAATACTAGGTCTTTGGAAATCCCCACAGTAAATGCTTGGCTAAATAGCAAGAAAGGAGAAATGATCTTTCCTCTTAAGTGACTGCTGATCCAAGCAGCAGTTTCTTCATTTGCTCAATGCAATGGCATCTACCTACCATCACCTCTGGGCAAAGGTCATGCATCAACAATGTTTACCTATGTCTATGTTTATTCACAACTGGAAGTAGTCAGGAAGTATAGTTATAAAGAAAAAAAGTGAGATAAATTCCAGAAGGAGGAAGGAGAAGAATTTCTGTTATACAACATAAATCTTACTCATCTTGATAATGTACTAACAGGTCCAAAATAGATGATTTGTAGAGTCGAAACCAGGATATTTGTGAAAGGGGAAGAGATTATAATTATATCAATCAATTATAATTATATCAATTACATAATTTATCATTAAGACTGAATAAAATATATGAATTGGGACTGTCCTGAGCAGTATAGCATAGTGATATTACAATTAAATGCATGAAGTTGGGAGTGATATATTGGTATTTTCACCTGACAATATAAAATCAATATTCCCAAAAGAATATGAAAATATAGCTCAGAAAGATGATTGGGAAAAATAAACCTATGTATGCCTTTAGGTAGTACAAAAGATCAAAGTCAGAGTATATGAAGTTAAAATAGATAGACTATCCCAGGTAGCATGGCTCAGTGGTTGAGCATCGACCTTCTAAACAAGAAGGTCATGGTTCAATTCCTGGTCAGGGCATATACCCGGGTAGAGGTTCAGGCTTGATCCCCAGTGTGGAGCATGCAAGAGGCAGTCAGTCAATGATTCTTTCTCATCATTGATGTTTCTATCTCTTTCTCTCCCTTCCTTTCTGAAATCAATAAAAATATATTTTAACTTTAGACAATAATACAAAAATAAAATAAAAAATATATTTAAAAAATACATAGACTAAGTTGCAGAACTTCTATAGGATATTTTCATAGCAATATAGTTGAATCTTGTTTTATATAAATAAAGGTATTTCTAAAAAGACATTGCTGAAGTAAATTTTTATTGAATTTCATTATTCTTTGGTTTTAGTAATGAAAACAGGTGAGTCTTGAAAAATTATCTAGTCCATTTAAGAAAATTACAGTACTTTTATAAATTCAAAAATGCTTAAAAATAATATATCTAATGAAAATTTAATGAAACTAACATTGACAACTCAACATTGTCAATATATTTTGATTTAATGTTGAGAACATTATATTAAAGGCATAAAGGAAAAGAAACAATACTTTAATCAAACAGACAGACCACATTGTTCCAAACAATAAGTTCCACAACATTTCTTTCCCAGCATTTGTACAACAGAACATGTCTTCTCTTGGTTTTATGAGACCTTGTTTCATAATAGTTTATAAAATGGACTGACATAAAGAAATTTTAAAAGTTGATGTAGATTAAATGTTGGAAAAGATTCAAGAGTAAGAGAAAGTCCCTCCGAATACAGCGATAAATTTACTTTACACATTCGCATTTGTTGGAACTTACACAACTGTGAATAAAATAATGGGAGATTACATTTTTTCCTGAGTGCTAATTTAAGCAGCAGATTTTTAGGACTCTCTATTCAATGAGGAGAATAAAAATTATCTGACATGATAATTCCATTAATCCATGTCGAAACAAAGCCCTGAATTATCAATTTTGAAATGGCAAATTTCTGTGCATAGAGTTTCTGCATTACAGCATGAACTTGTAAAACCTAAAAGGACTGTCACTTTCCCCATTAGACAAAGCTCTGTTCAGACCCTAGCCTGAATAAAATGTCAGGTTCTGCTCTCTAAAGCCGAGGAGGAATGTGTAGCACATAATCGAACTAAGTTTTGCCTTGCTAAAGCCAGAAATAATCTCTTTCAAGTTGCTTCTGACTTTGTCCAGGCCATGTAATCCCAACCAAACATGACCAGTTCTAGGGCTTTGGGGCACACTGTGCTAGAAACCTTATAAAATGTCTCAAAAATATATTCAAATATTCAAAGTTCCTTCCTTTCAAATGAAATTTTAATGTGTATAAATTAAGAACCAGAATTTATAAAGGCCCTAATGTCATTAACTATAATATTTGTGAAAGATTATTCTATAATTATGTTTAAATTGATGGAAAAAGTGTATCTGCAGACACAAACCAGAATAGAAAAGAAGTATGACTTGAATGCAAATCTTAATTGGCATTAAAATAAAATCTGAAGAACTGAACAGGCATGTGGAATAGAAACTGTGTTTAATGAATAAATACAGCACTGCACTTAATCAAAGAATGTTTGTAAAGAAAATGGTTAGCCATCGTATAACTCGCCTATTCATTCTAAAGCGTAATTGTCAGCTTTATTTTCCTTTGCCAGAGTAAGCGGCCGCATCTTTAGGATATTTACAATTTGTGCAATTTATTGAGACAGATCCAATTCCTTTTTTATTTGTTTTCCCAAAGCACCTATTTTTTTACCTTTGCTGACCAGTGCAAAATCATCCTCACTAATGTTTATAAAATACCACATTATTGTTAGATATTGAATCCAAATGCAAACACTGCAGGTTCTAACAGATAAGGCCTTGATGGAATCTGTCTTTAGATTGCTGCTGTCCAGATCGCCTAAACACAGATTCTGTAAAAGCCAGTGTTTTGGAAACATGGAGGGGAAGAAATGCAAGTGTGTGTGAATGTGTGTGCGCATGGGTATGTGTTTGAGAGAAAGAGGCAGCTGGATATAAGTGGAAAGAAAGAAGAGAAATTTCAGCTACAAAAAAAAAAAAATTATAAAACTTGGATAAAAACATGGCAAGATCTGATTGTTTTCCAATGGTTAATAACGCATCATAAATTAAGCAAAGAAGCAATAGAATTTCCACTCAGAAATAGGTTAAATTTAAATTTAAAAAAAAGCAAAAACTTGTGTCATCAGTAATCTCAACTCATAGTGTTTATTCTACATGTTACAGAAAACATCAATTGCCAGAAGAGTGCTAACTTCTGCAGCTTCTAACTAAGTTTAAAATGGTAGAGATGCTATTGCCATCTCTGGTTAAGAAGCCACAGAACACTTTATTGCTTTCCCCTTGGTCAACACTGAAATATCGCCTTCCCTTCCCACCTTAGTGCTATGGGATATTTGCTGGATGGTGGGGATGTGCAGAGACTCGACTCCCCTAAATTCTCTGGCCAGCACTATATAAAAGTGAGAACTATTTCTTCTTGTTTTAAGAATAGGATACACCTTAAAGAAAGAAATATACAGAAGGAAGAGTGGAACCAACACTGGTAATATATGTATCATATGCTAACACTCATTCTAGGATCTTTTCCCACATAAACCCCTTTAATCTTCTCAATAATTTTGTGATATAGTGGGCATCCCATTTTACTAATGAAGAAAATGAAGCTCTGTGGTAAGCAAATTACCCCAAAGTTATAGAGCAAGTAAGTGTAGACTAGAGAGCATCTTCATAAGAAGATCTAGGCACATTTCTAGATCATTTTATGTGTAAAGCCTAGAAGTAGGTCATAATAAACACCTTACAGAATTTGTGAGGAAATTCAGAATATTTGAACATTATTCACAAATGCTTTGCTGCTTAATTTATATGAGTTTCTATTTGCATTACTGTGAAATTCATGTACATAGGTATTGGGGAAAACCTTTGGTCTATGAATATTTTATGTGTGGAATCAGTTAAACAAGTTACATTTAGTTAACTAAAGGAGCAATTGAAATCCAGTTTGGGGTGACCGCCAATCACCTAAAAGACCACAGTATGAAACCACTGATAGAGCCAAGTTTCTTAGATATACAGTAGAAATGGCTAACATCACTTTAACAAAATCTCAGTTGCCCCTTCAAATGGGGATTTAAGGGAGGAGAGTTCTAGATTTTTAATGTAGGGATTGGATGACTGTAAGGTGGATATTGAAGGTGGGGAACTTGTTGGGTGTAAGTTGAATTTATGACATAGCAGCTTTGAATTGGTAAAAACATAAAAGAGAAATTCCTGAATTGAGTCTTGATCAGTAAACTGTTAGTCTAGATCAGTGGTCGGCAAACTGCGGCTCGGCAAACTGCAGCTCACAAGCCACATGCGGCTCTTTGACCCCCGGAGTGTGGCTCTTTCACAAAATACTGACTTCTGCGCATGGGCCACGAAGTTTCAGTCACACTGTACGTGCACACCCGCACGTGGGATTTTGTGGAAGAGCCACACTCAAGGGGCCAAAGAGCCGCACGTGGCTCGTGAGCTGCAGTTTGCTGACCACGGGTCTAGATAAATAACCTATTGTCATTGGATCAAATACTTTCAGGATAAACAAGGATTTCTTAGAGCACATAATTAAATTAGTTTTACTTATTCCATGTTGTTTAACACAATAGATTAATATGTTGTTGGTTATCATTTGTGTCATGCTGAACATCAAATGTTTCAGTCTGACACCAAAGCCCATGTTGATCTGCACGTTTCTTCTAAGAAGGAAATGAAACTATTCACTAAGTGAGCCCTCAGCACTCTGGCTTCACCTCAATCTGGACTGCCAACTTTATTCTGGCCTTTTACCCTCCCTTCACATTCTTTCTTGTGAAAATCAACCTACTTAGCTGAGAACTAGAAAGCATGCCTGCATCACTCCTTTGGGATGAGATTTACTTCCAGTGTCTTTCATTATTCTCGTTCTTCTTTGGATCATCCTCAATGTGGAAACATCCTTAGGCTTGTGGTCTTCACAGAAAACTTCAAACAAGCCTTACACAACCCAAAGGCATTGGAACATATTAGTTTGGATGCACTGGTTTTCCAGGAAGAAAAACTTAGGGACTAGATGACAGTATTCTCCCCAAAATGTGGAACTATAAGGAAAATGAGCTCTGGAAGTCTTTATAGAGCTTTATCCTTTACTAGTTAAAAAAAAAAACTATGCATTTGGAAGGTAGAAACAAATGCTTGTTTCATAAAAAGGGACTTCTAATAAAGAAGGGATTGTAAACTTAGTTTAATTGGTATTAATCCTAGACAAATTATAGAGTTACAAGCAAATATTAACCCTATTGAGTTAGTCCCTGTTCCAAAATAGAAAAAAGAGTTTCCCAGGTGGAACTCAAAACTGGTCCTGGTATACCAAGAGCAAGGAGAGACCAAAGACAGAGGAAGACACTCTGGACTGGTAGGTGGTGGTTTTGATAAACAAGGGAACTTATATATGAGGTTTGTCTTGGATGCCACAAGACAAATAGATTTTTGCACCATCCTGCCAGAATCATATAAGTGTATGTAGAGGCCTAACAGGTATCAGTCACATATACAGACCAAATGGCATCAACAGCACATTGTGCTTTCAAGGCCATGTCCTTGAAATGGCTTCTAATGTGGGAACAGTGGACAGAATACACAGTCCAAGGAAAGGGAAGCCAGTAAGGTGCTTCTAATTGTCAGTGACCAGTTTGCAGGTCAACCAATAGTCATGTTCTATCAATGACTTCCTCTATCAGAGACTAAGACAGACAGACAGACATAAACAGAGACCCAGCAGGCAGCGTGGTTTAGAAAACTTGTGGTGCAGAGGGAATTTTATCCTTAGTCAGTCAACTGGAAGTTCTGCAGAGCAAATTTTTCAGATGACTAGAATTAAGGCTGCACACAAGAGTGAGTTGCTCCCAAGGCTATACCACCATAAGGGTAATAACATTATATTGCTTAAGCACTTGCAAAGAAGTGTGTGTGTGTGTGTGTGTGTGTGTGTGTGTGTGTGTGTGTGTGTGTACGTGCGCACCTCCAAGACCAAATGAGAAACCCACCATCACGATTTCGGAGGCATGCCAGGAATCATCAAAACAATTCCTACTCTTGGTGGTCCTTTCTGAGAAAAGGTGCTAAGGCAGTTTTCTTAGCCATCCCCATCCTGGTATCAAATGATTATGCAGGGAACCATGCCTGAATTAGAAGGAGTCCAGTAGGGATGTTCCATTTGAATGATTACTAAGCCACCTAGTTAGAATATCTATGCCCAGAAGGTTGGGAGAAGGACCAAATAATAGTAGGATAACCAAAACAGGTGGGCAGGATGGTCTAGCTGTTCCTATGGTGACCTTTAATTACCTTTCAAACCTCCAAGATATGAGTTAATTCATTTCCTACTTGATCCATGCCTATGTGAATAGCTTGATGCAGAAAACAAACTAAACAAAACACAGTGTTCAGGGAAGAAGACATCAGAGCCATTCTTTGGCATCAAACTTGGCCTCAGCCACTCTGGAGCAGCTTGGGAGGCCTTTGTCAAGCCTACTCATCTACAATGAGCAAGCCTACAATAGGATTGCTAATGTAACAAAACACCCAAGGCCATTTTACCTACTGTAGATGCAGGCTCAGGGTAGAAATGTTTTGTAAATGTGCATGACCAGGTGCAAGCAGGGTTTGCCCTGTTCCACACTAGCTGCTATTGACAGGAGAGCAGGAGTGTGTTCAGGACACTCTAAGAAGGGTGGGAGCAACAGCTCTTCAGCACTGATGAGGGTTTCTGAGAGGATTCTGCAATTTGCCCCCTCTTTCCTATTGCTTCCCAGAGGGAATAAGTACAGAAATCTCAGCTAGCTTTGTAAATCCAAGGACAAGGTTTACTGCAAGAACATTATGTCTTAGAGAAAAATGTCTAACAGTAAATGTGAAAGGTGGTACAAAAATGACTAGACATGAGATGGCAGGTCCAAGGGGCCTCAGGGCAATCCCCCAAACAGACACAAACCTCAGTGTGTTGCCAAGAGAGACTCTCGTTTTTACATGACCCTGAAAAGGCAAATATATCTTAGCTGGTAGAAACAGTTTGTGAACAGAAAGGAGACTTTTGGTCAGGGTGAGATGCCAGACAGCAGTAGAAGCAGCTTGGTACATTTATACGTCAACATCAGAAGATGCAGCGGACACATTTACACATCAGCCCATGCCTGCAGAGAGGAGGCCAAAGGACAAATCCTAATGGGTGCCAATGGCAACAAGCTGACCAAGGACTCAATGCCTCATCCAGAAGCCAAGAAGCAACCAGGAGATCTTAGATGCCACACTGGAGAGACTACACAGAGAGATGAATCAGGAATTCACTTGGGTTTAAAGCTGAAATGTCTGAGAAAACACCAACCTGTTGAGTTAACCTAACTAAATATTCAAATGACTAAACTAAGTTTTCTTCCAATAGGAATGGGACCTCAAGATAGACATCAAGTTTAATTATAGAATGTGAAGTTTCATTTCTTGTACATCTGAGTGCATGGTTTTTGAAAATGACACTCACTAAAGTAGAAATTAGAGTAAAAAAAAAATGAATATTCTTCTTTACTCCAGTCTTATCCAACCACTGTAGCCAGGAGAAAACTGTGGTTAAGAGAAATTAAGAATCCCACACACATATCTAGTAAATAGAGCCAAAATGAAAACTCAGAGCTATATGGATCCTTAGCTAGTCTTCTCTAACATATCGGGAATTATTGATAATCTTTTTAAAAATTAACTGCTATTCTTTATAGCAACCATATAATTTTTTCTTTTTAATTGTTAATCTTCTAGAACAGATTATAAAATTTTGTTTTATTTCAGCATCAAGCACTTCTTCAAATAAAGTATTGTATGCAACTTCTACATCTATGATGTATGAACACGTATACACAAGCATGTGTGTGTGCATGTCTTGTGTATATGTGATCACGCATCACAAATTTAGCATGTGCACACAGACACACACACACACACAAAACAAATGAAGCTGCTCTGGATGACTGAGGGACTAAAGGGCCAGCAGGGTCTAGTTCAACACTCCATCAATTTCAGCAGTGATCACTAAAGCACTTCCTCAGGACTCTGTTAGAAATTCTAATATGCTCTCCTTTGGAAAGAATTGAGCATATTTATATACCAACTGTCCCTTTACCTGGTTCCTTCGTTCTCTTCTACTTCCACCATGTCACTAAAACCGATCTCTGGAAGGTTTTAAATGAACTCCTTTTTGTCAAATTCAGTGGACTTAGATAAATTCTATTGCTTCACAACCTTTCCTGCAATTAACTCCTTTGTCCCTCGAAGTTTTCTTCTCTCTCTTGTTTCAGAACATGTCAATTCATTAGTTCCTCACACTCCCTGACCATTTACTCTGCCTCCTTATCAGGCTTGAATTCCTGCTCTTAGTTTTTAACTGGAAATGTCCCTCGAGACTCAGATCCTAATTCTCTGATGCTCTGTCTCTTCACGCACTTTCTCAGTGAGCTGATTCTTTCCCAAAGCTTCAGTTAGGACTTCTTGGTGATAATCCAACTCATAAAGCTTGTATTTTCCCACATAGACTTTAAAGGCCAGAAACTTAACAGTCATCTTTACTGTTATCCCCCCAAAATCTCAAAAGGCCCCAAAATGAATCTCATTATCTTCACCCCAGAACTGCCTTCCTTTCCCACATTTCCGTTTCGGCATTAGCATCATTTTTCCATCTCCCAGAAGTAGAAACTTAAAAGCACAGTATATTCTTTTCTTCCTCACAATCAATACCCAATCTGTCACATTATTTCAGCAAATCTTTCTTCAGAATAGCGCTCAGATTCATCCCTTTCTCTTCATCCTGGCACCGGCCTTACTCTCGCATTGCCTCACATCTGGTTTGCTGCAAGTTTCCTGGCTGATTATGTTTGTCCCTCTATTTATTCCGCGATCTCCTCCATCCCGCATGTAAATACTGATTAACCTTCATGCATCTCTATCCTCACTACAGACACTCTATACTCTGATCCCTTCCTATTTATTCAGTCATGTTGCCTACCTCTCCCCATCACTCACTTGTTCTACTATCTGACGGTCTCCCAGCTAACTGGTGTGTAAGCCATCCCCATGCTGGCCTCTGCTTCTTGCTACAATCTGAGCTTCTGTTTATCCAAATAATGCCTGTTCTTCAGTTCTTCACACCCCTCTCCCAATTCTTTCCTAAGACTCTTTTTAAATGCTTTTCAGGAAATAGCTCAGCTTGTGAGGATTCCCTTATCTATATAGGGGTGTGTGTGTGTGTGTGTGTGTGTGCGTGTGTGTGTGTGAGAGAGAGAGAGAGAGAGAGAGAGAGAGAGAGAGAGAGAGAGAGAGAAAGAGAGAGAGAGAAAGAGAGAGAGAGAGAGAGAGAGAGTTTCCTTTTGAGGGCAGGAATCACACCATATGTATTTTATATGTTTTAAGCACCTAACACATTGTTGAGCACAGTATTGAGACATGAGTGATAGGTTCATCTGACCCTAACTTCACTCTACCCTGTCACCTGTCCTTTCCCCCAATAGGAATTGTAGAATGATTACCGTCCTCCCAACATTCTATTTTACAGAGGAAACAAAAGCTATTGAGTGAGGACATTCTCAAATTTCTTCAGTACCCTTCAAAATCTCTCTCTCCATCAATGCCTTCCTCTATTCTGCCTATTAAAAGCAATGTATATTTTAAAACATTTTTAAGGTTAATCCCTCTCCTCATGCATTTGATTCTTTTCTCTCTCATTTTCCCAAATTTTGCATCAATTATTTTTCTCTCTTATGTTTTCAGTCACATACTCTCTTCAAACATCTTCCCCTTGATGTGAATACACACTTAGGTCTTCAACTTCCCAAAGAGCCCTGTCTCTCCTTCCAGCCCATCCCTTTCTTTTCCTCCCCCACCCAGGTTTGTATAAGAACAGTGACCCACACATGCCACTTCAGAACCTCCCTGTCAGTACTCAATATGCCTTCTGTGCTCCTGCTGCTATTCAAATTAATTTCTAACAAGCAATGTGGGATGACATTGTCTTACCCAGTGTTCTCTTCTGAAGGTGTACAATGTATTGGTTTGACACATTTATATACTGCACTATGATTACTCAAGTAGTGTTAGCAAACACCTTTATCAAGTCACATATGTTTATTTTTTGTGTGTGTTAGGGATAGTTAAACTTTAGTCTCAACAACTTTGAAGATTATAATACTGTATTGCTGACTATAACCACTATGTTGTGCATTCAATTTTGAGAACTTATTTATCTGCTGGTTATAAGTTTGTA
Source organism: Myotis myotis (assembly GCF_014108235.1). Taxonomy (NCBI): domain Eukaryota; kingdom Metazoa; phylum Chordata; class Mammalia; order Chiroptera; family Vespertilionidae; genus Myotis; species Myotis myotis. The sequence goes on from NW_023416335.1 coordinate 185,244,317, forward strand.
CTCTTAAATGTCTCTCCAATTCCCCCAGCCATTCTATTCTATTCTATTCTATTCTATTCTATTCTATTCTATTCTATTCTATTCTATTCTATTCTATTCTATTCTATTCTCTGAACCACCATTCTATTCTCTGTTTTTACAAGTTCAGCATTTTGTTTATAAGTGAGATCATACAGTATTTGTCTTTCTCTGTCTGACTCTTCCCACTTAGCATAATGCCTTCAAGGTTTATCCATGTTGCTGCAAATGGCAGGATTTCCTTCTTTCTCATGTCTGAGAGCATCCCAGTCATCTGTTGGTGAATCCTTGGATCATTTCCATATCTTGGTTGTTGTGAGTATGCTACAATGAACATGGGTATGCGGATATCTCCCTCAGATACTGGTTTCAATTTCTTCAGCTGCATATCCAGGAATAGAATGACTATTTCATATGGTAGTTCAATTTTTAAGTTTTTGAGAAACCACCATACTGTTTGCCATGGTGGCTGTAAATGGAACTACCATGTGATTTCCAACAATAGTCAATTTTTTTTGGTTCACTCCTACTTTTAACATTTCTCTTCCCTTGATTTATGACACACATTCTCCTGATTCATTTCTGATTTTGTCTTCTTTTTTCTCTTTGCTCATCCTTCTTCATTAACTCCTCTTCTTTCTCCTTCCTTTTCCAAAGGCAGGATTTCTCAAGGGGAATGCCAGACATTTTGCTGATGAAGCTAATGGGTTCAAGTGAGAGAAATTATGGTGAACCACTCAGCCTTCAGGGGAGCTAGGAGGAGCAGGCCTTGGGGACCTGGTAGCCCACAGCAAGGAGCAGCCTTGACAGTTAGGCCCAGTATGCCATGCAAATTTTAACATTTTGTATGTGTACTCTGAGCTGTTTGGAAAATACTGCCCTAAGATTCCATTCTCAACACCCTTCTCATCTACTATCAGAGTAATGTGCCCTACCTTCCTACCTTAAAAAAGGAAAAGAAAGAAAGAAAAAAATCTCCCTCTTCACCTACAAAAGAAGAATCAAAATCTTTAGCTTGGACTTCAAAGCTATTCATTTTAAAGCCTTACCTTCATTTTAAAACAAATAGATTGATATAGGCAAGAGACATTTGTGCAAAGTATTTAGATATTTGCAAAAAATACTAAATATCCTCTCTTTTATAACTATGAAGTGTGAGTTATAATAACTCTCCTACCTACCTCACAATTTTTCTATCCCCAGCCACACTACCTGAGGACCAAATAAAATAACTGATATAAAAGCACTTTTATAAGTCTACCGCATTATACAAATATTGGGTATTAGCATTTCACGCAGCCTAGCTGTTATGGCCTCAAGCAAATTTCTTTCATTATGACTAAGTCCATACATGCTAAATGAAGTATAGCAACAAGGCAATCATTGGATGCTTCAAGCCAGATCAATAGTTATACCCTAAATAGATAGAAAATTGAAGTACAGTGTTTTGGTTTAAATTATTCAGACAGTTGTTTCAATTCTACACTTTATTTTGTTTAGACAAAAATTATGTCAGATAACCATGTTTTTAATGCAATCATGTATCATAGCTTCTCTTGAAAAATAAAAGTGCTTTGGAAAATTCCATTCTAACGCTTTCTAAAATGTATTTCTTTGATAGGTTTTTTTTTTTTTAAGTTTGCCCTTCCCTTTTAATATCATTAACTTTCATAATTGGCTTACAGATTTAAATTTTCTTATATCTAAATAGAATTCAACTCAAACCAAATACTTTTAATAAACATTTGGTAGATTCCAATGTACATAGTCACTTGGCAATGGAACATGTATTAAAACAAATTATCACACCAAGATATCTATCAATGTAGAGCATTCAAAGGAAATAGAGGGATGCATATAAACTATAATGGAAGAAATGATAAAATAAGGCCTATAGGGAAATTATAATCAATGAGAATGCGATCAATGCTAACTTAGATTGGAAGAGGTGCATTGCAAAAAAGATGCCATGAAGGAGACAGACTTAGAATTTGTCCAAATATTTTACTTTGGATGTGTATAAATGTTCAAGGTCAGAAGAAGAGCAACTCTGTTTTTCCCATTATAACCATATTTTTCAGCTTAGATGGAAACAGTTCCAGGGCAATTCACCCCCTCCTGGCTTTCTATCTATGTGTGTGCATCTCTGAGAAGTAGGATTAGAGAGAAACCTGCAGGCATATTAATAAATAAATTTCACATGCTGTTAGATATTAAGTAAACATACAGATAAATATTCCTCTAGGGGTTATGATCTTATAACCTGGAGATTTCTAATTTGGCACCTGTGACATATAGTTACATCCCATGGGAGTTTTGAGTAAATTAATTATCATATTTTCAATTTAAAAAATGTGCAATCTAGATTTACTTAGTGGACTTCCTGCATGATTCAGTGTGTTACTTTTGTATCAACAAAGTAAGCTATAGGTTTACAATTTGCACATCTTTTCTTATGTTCCTTCATTTGGAAAATACAACAACATGCAATGTAAGCAAACAATGGCAGCAAACAATTGAAAATAATAAAGAATATCTAAATAACCAAAATGTTCGAAATGCATTGTTTGGGCAACAAGCAATCAATCAAAATTCAAATGCAATTATCAACATGATTGAAATTTTCAGTTACAGTGCAAGAAAATACTGCCAATTGATTATTAAAATAGTAGAATAGATAATATTTCCATGCTCTGAAAATGACTGGTTTAGAAAAGTGAGACCAGCACACAATGACTTTAGGTATGAACTTAGTTCTCTTGCATATATTTATTATGCATGTATTATAGACTTTTCTTAAAGTTAAACACAACAATTGAACCTAAATATCCTATCTAATAATAGAGAAACATGGTAATTAGCTATAACTTCGCTACCCTTCCCATTGGCTAATCAGCAAGATATGCAAATTAACTGCCAGCCAATGGCAGCTGGCAGCCAGGCAGCTGAAGCGAACATGAGGCTTGCTTGCTCCAGCGACGGAGGAAACCAAGGTTCCCTGCCTGCCGCAGCTCAGCTCTGAGCTCCGGATGCAACAATGTTGCAATTATAGAACCTAAACAAACCTCAGGTACCTGCTTTCAGCCGTCAGCAGGCTCAGAGGTTATAGCTCCAGTGAGGGCAACAGAGTTTCAATTATAGAATCTAAACAAACCCAGATACCTGCTTTCAGCCGGCAATGGCCTCAGAGCTGGAGCCTGCTCTCAGCTCCAGTGACAGCTATAGAAGGTAAATAAATCCCAGAATAAAAAAAAAAAAGAAAAAAGGAGAGGCTGGGAGCTTCAGTCACCCACCAGCCTGAAAACAGCCCTCAGCCCCTCACCCAGACTGGCCAGGCACCCCAGTGGGTACCCCCACCCTGAAGGGGGTGTGACCAGCTGCAAACAGCCATCAGCCCGTCATCCAGGCTGGCCAGGCACCCCAGTGGGGACCCCCACCCTGAAGGGTGTGTGACCAGCTGCAAACAGCCATCATCCCCTCATCCAGGATGGCCAGGCACCCCAGTGGGGACCCTCACCCTGATCAGGGACACCCTTCAGGGCAAACCAGCCAGCCCTCATCCATGCACCAGTCCTCTATCCTATATAGTAAATGGGTAATATGCAAACTGACCATAATAGCAGAAGGACTGGGGATGACTGATCACTATGACACACACTGACCACCAGGGGGCAGACGCTAAATGCAGAAGCTGCCCTCTGGTGGTCAGGGCGCTCTCACATGGGAGGAGCTCTGCTCAGCCACAAGCCAGGTTGATGGCTATCAGTACAGTGGTGGTGGTGGGAGCCTCTCCTGCCACCTCAGCAGTGCTAAGGATGTCTGACTGCAGTTTAGGCCTGCTCCCCGCTGGCAAGTGGACATACCCCAAGGGCGACCGGGCTGCCAGAGGGATGTCTTATTGCCATCTTAGGCCCAATCCCCTGGGGAGCTGGCCTAAGCCAGCAGGTGGTCATCCCCTGAGGGGTCCCAGACTGCGAGAGGGCCCAGGCCAGGCTGAGGTGTCCCCCATCCCCCCCTTGAGTGCGCAAATTTTTGTGCACTGGGCCTCTAGTCGTATAAATAAGATAAAAGATAATAGATGCCTTTCAGAGATAATCCTATGTAATAAAAGCCTAATATGCTAAGTGTCTGGTCATCAGGTTGGCCATTCAACCAATCAAAGCATAACCCTATCTAATAAAGAGGGAATATGCTAATTGACCCTCACACCATCATAAAGATGGAGGCACCCACAGCCAATAAGGAGAGAATATGCTAATTGACTGTCCCACCCTCAAAGATGGCGGCGCCCACAGCCACAAGATGGCCGGCAGGGTAGGGCATTTGTGAGCGATCAGGTAAGCAGGGGAGAGCAGTTAGGCATCGATCAGGCTGGCAGGGGTGTGGTTAGGAGGTGATAAGGCTGGCAGGCAGAAGCAGTTAGGGGTAATCAGGCAGGCAGGCAGGTGAGTGGTTGGGAGCCAGCAGTCCCAGATTGTGAGAGGGATGTCCGACTGCCGGTTTAGGGATAGGGCCTAAACCGGCAATCGGACATCCCTTAAGGGGTCCATGATTGGAGAGGGTGCAGGCTGGGCTGAGGGACACCCCCCCCCCTGGTGCACGAATTTTGTGTGCCAGGCCTCTAGTATACTAATGATATGCTAAGGCCACTCAACTGCTCACTATGACGTGCACTGACCACCAGAGGCAGATGCTCCAACCAGTAGGTGAGTTTGCTGCTGGAGTCCAGCCGGTAGGGACTGAGTGAGATGTGCCGGACGTGCCCTGGAGCCCTCCTGTGGTCCCTTCCCAGCTAGCTAACCTCCCATGTCCCTCCCTGGCCCTGAGAGTGCACCGGTGGGGTCCCTTAGCCTGGCCTGCATCCTTTTGCAATCCGGGCTCCCAAGGGGATGTCAGAGAGCTGTTTTGGGCCCTATCTTGCCAAGCCAGGCCAAGGGACCCCACTGGTGTATGAATTTGTGCACTGGGCCTCTAGTAATCAATAAAATGGCTTTAAACCTAAGTTCCTGTATTGGTTAAAAAAAAAAAAGTTTTCTCTTTTGTGTGCATTATTTATTTATTTTCTTTTTAACAGAGAAAGAAAACTAGTGTAGATGCACTTTTATTTATTTTTTATCTTGCTGAGAGTATTACAGATGCCACCTTTTTTCTCCCCATGGTCCCCCTCTACCCGGTTCCTGCCCCATCCCAGGCTTTCACCACCCTGTTGTCTGTATTATGAATATATGCATTTCATTATCTTTGGTTAATCTCTCCCACCACTTCTCCCCACTTCCCTCTGAGATTTTTTAGTCTGCTCCATGTTTCTGTTTTATTCATCAATTTCTTTTGTTCATTAGATTCCTTGTTCATTTATTTTTAATTTTAAAATGACTTTATCTTGCCTAGCCAGAGTGGCTCAGTGGTTGAGGATTGACCTATGAACCAGGAGGCCATAGTTCCATTCCCATTCAGGGCATATCCCCAGGTTGCAGGCATGATGACCCCCAGTGTGGGGCATGCAGGAGGCAGCCAATTGATGATTCTCTTTCATCATTGATGCTTCTATTTCTCTCTCCTTCTCTTTTCATCTCTGCAATTAATAAAAATATATATTTTTTAAAATGACTTTATCTACTTTTCAATGAACCACAAACAAACATACAAATCCTCCAAGGTGGATACAAATAAATGTTCCATATTTTGGTGGCACACTAAGAGAAGGAGAAAAAGCAGAGCAAATTGTTCTCACTGCCACTCATTCCACCATCCTTCTGGCACACGCAGCGACAAGAAAGATAAGCAGGGGAAAGAGTGCTGTAGCCGGGATGACAGAACAGCAGGGCCTGCTGGAAAGGCTACATGTATGCTCTACGTGTCTCATCATTTGGCTGGGTTGCCAGAAATGCATACTTCGTAATAAAACCATAATGGTTAGGTATAGCACTTTCTCTTGACTTCTTTGACACATTCTAGCAAATTATCTAATGGGAGAGAGTTTGTGGAAACTCTTGAATGTATGGCCAATCAGAAGTGTGAGTTTGGAAAACTGGAGACTCACAAAGTGTTACTGATGTCTACAGTAAGGGCAGTCTTGTTGGTGGTGGTGCTCTTTAAACCTGTGGTTTTGTGCTAACTCCAGATAGTCAGTGTGAAAAGATGATGCAGTATTTTTTTGTAGATATTTCTGATTGTGTTTCCTAATATTTCGTTTAAGAGTCTTACAACTATATTCATGAGTGTGCATGAATTTTAGTTTATTATTTTAGTTTTCTTGTCTGTATTTTTGGTCAAGAATTCGATGAGTGTGGAATGGAGGGTCATCTCTGTTTTTTTGAGAGACTTTGAGAACGTAGAATTATTCCTTCTTTGTTTGGCACAGCCCATTAATGAAGACATCTTGAACTGGAGTTTCTCTGTGGGAAAGCTTCTGATTAATGGTTTAATTTCTTAATATATTATATATATATATATATATTATATATTATATTATATTATATATATTATATTATATATATATATAATATATATAATATATATTATTTTATATTATATATATATATATATATATATATATATATATATATATATATACCTATTCTTCTGGAATAACTTATGTGTGATTTTACTTTTCTAGAACTTTACCTACCTATGTAAAGGTGTAAACTTATTACTATAAGGTTGTTCATCTTGTTATATTAACATCTCTTTATATATTAGGCTCTAGAGCAGTGGTTCTCAACCTTCCTAATGCCGAGACCCTTTAATAGAGTTCCTCATGTTGTGGTGACCCCCAAATTCATTGTTACAAATTGAACATAATTAAAGCATAGTGATTAATCACAAAAACAATATGTAATTATATATGTGTTTTCTGATGGTCTTAGGCGACCCTTGTGAAAGGGTCGTTCGACCCCCAAAGTGGTTGCGACCCACAGGTTGAGAACCGCTGCTGTAGAGAGATGCCCTCACCTTTTTCTTGATATTGTTTACCTGGGCCTCATCTCTTTTGTCATAATTACTTTAATATGAAGGCTAAACAATTTAAGCAGTAGTTTTTAAAAATCAATTTTTAACTTTTTGGTTTCTTTTTATTGTATTTTAACTTCTGCTTCTGCTTTTGATTTTGCCTATTTTGTTTCTACTGTCTAAGATGTTTAACTCATTAATTTTCAACACTTCCTCTTTCTCTCTCCCTCCCCAGTGTGTGTGTGTGTGTGTGTGTGTGTGTTTGTGTGTGTGTGCGTGCGCGCGCACTTGTAAAACTTTTCCTGTCTGTGTGGCTTAACTGCGTTCTATAAAGTTCGGTATGTGCTAATATTTGGATAGAGATATCCAGTCTATGATATGTTTTTGTTATTCAAAGTCCCTATATCTTTAATTATTTTTGACTGTTTTTCTACTATTTATTGAAAAAAGAATTTTAAAATCTTCCATTGTGATTAATGACTTCTCTGTTTTTCCTTGTATTTCTGTCATGTTTTACTTCACATATTTTTACAATAAATATGAATTCATATCTTGGTTAATAAAAAAATTTACGTTAAGATATCTTTAGTTCTGATATTAATATGACAAATCAATTTGATTAGTATTTTCACAGCATTTTTTTTAATTTTTTTATTTCACTCTTTGTTTTAGATGTGATTATTGTGAATAGTATGCAGCACAACCTTTTTAAATCTAGTCATGTAATCTTCATTTTTTAAGTAGACACTGGGTTTCTTTAAATGTAATATAAGTACTGGTCTGCAATTCTATTTTATCCTTTTTTTTTATGTTTTACACCTGACCTTTGCTTCTTTCTGTCTTCTCTCTTTGCTCCTTTGGAATGACGAATGTTATCATTCCATATTTTCCTTTTCTTTAGCTTGTTGACAATGTGATTCTCCAGTCTTTAGGTTTCCATTAGCTCTTGAGAAGTCAGTTGTCATTCTTTTGAAGGTAATTGTTCTTTTTCTCTAGCTGTTTTTAATTTTGTTTTATTTGCCTTAATGAACTCCAGTTTCACTACAACCTTTCTCAGTATAAATTTCTCTTTATTTATCCTGCTGCACAATTGTTGGATTTTAAAAAACTGGATTGTTACATTAGTCTATCATTAATTCCAGAAATTCTAATCAATTACCTCTGCAATCAATTGCCTCCACCCCATTCTTTATTCTGCCTCCTTCTAGAATTTCATTCTAGACACATTAAGACAAAAAAAAAAGGTGAAACAAAAACCAATGGACACATTAAGCATTCTCATTCTATCTATCATATTTCTTTTTTTGGGGGGAGGGGGTGGATGAGGGGGAGGGATTTTTCTCTCCATCCTTCATTCTAGATACTATTTCCCAACTTCCCAGTTGCTAGTCATTTCTTTAGCTGTGCTTCACTTGTTGAGTTTTTAATTTTAATTATTCATCTCTTTGTCTCTGCAAATGACATTTGATGTTATCAATTCTGCTAATCTTTGTTTCTTCATATACCTTCAACATACTTAAGGCTTATCTTTTTTAATTAAACATTATAAATATGATTTTTAATGCTTGGTTACTTTTGATACTACCAATACAGGAGGGCTTTTTAAGTTTGTTTCTATTGTTTCTCATTCAAATCCCTTGATTCCTTGGTACCTACTTAGCGTTTTCTTTCCATTGTTACTGAACTCCTAAATTTTTTGGAGACCTAAATTCCAGATAAAGCCTTATTCTAGAGAGGATTCACACTTGCTTCTGCTGAGCACCAGCGGGCACTACCAATCAAGGAGCACTACCAACCAAGGTAAGGCTTGAAGTCTCCTGGGTCCCCAGGTGATGTGCAAATCCATGTGAGGGCCATCCCATAGTCACAACTTCTCTAGGACATTAAAAAAATATTTACATTCTTTATTCAGTGTCAAGGTAACCTGTGTGCAGTCATCTTCAAAAGAGGTAGTCTGTTGTTTGGTGTTTGTTTCTGTTTTATTTTGCCCGTAATTACCCTGCTGTTCACCAAACCTGACAAGAATCCAAAACCAAAGTCCAAATTTGGCTAGATCAGCAGCATATGTTCCAGGATGCATTTTTTTTCCCAGTAAAAATCCCATGTTTTTACTCTACCTGCTATGACTATGTAAATTTTCTTCTCTGCACGCTAAGGTGTGTTAGCAGCTTGAAAGAACTTGGTGCTTTTTAAAGGAAATCTATTTGAATATCTCAGCAGCTGCCATCTTCACATAGATTATTACTGTAACATTTTGGTTTACAACATAGCTTTGCAAAGTTGCAGATACATAGATATGTTTACTAGTATTTGATGATCAAAGCCAAACATGAGCTACAAGGCATTATATCATACTAGTAGAGCAAAAGGATTTTAACTTCATATCAAATGTAGATTTTTTTATTTTAAAATTTAGTACCTTAGCATTTTAAAAAAGAGTCAAAATTTACATGTAAGTTATGATTCATTAAAAAGTAGTAATTTTTTTAGTATGATATTAGCTGGAGGATTACGGCTAAGCCACAAGGAACATTGGGTACTTTTAACACTAGTAAGTAAAAATGAAAAATTCCTTTGAAGAGCAGTCTACTCTCCTAATTTCCTTAATAAATTTAGAATATTCAGTGATTTAAATCTGTGGTACCCAATTGGGCTTATGAATCATGTTTACTAATTCCATAATATAATGTTGGAACACATTTTATTATTTCTATTCCTCTACTTAACTATTTTAATATGAAGATTCAAATTATACATCATCTCTATTTTCTCCACTTAAAAATTAGGTAGGATATAGTAATACAAGGAGTTGTTCTAGAGGGATTCGTTATTTAATGTTTCTAAAGTCCTGCACAAATGCCAAACTCATTACAGTGTGCATGCTGGCAAGTGGCTAGGGTTTAGGAGATAATGCAAGAGCACACATAAATCAAAATTTCAACATGAACAACCTTCTTTTTGGACCAGAGAATGATTAATCACATCACTGACATCGTGTATGCAGGTTCTTGTTTAATAAGTAACAGTTGACACCTTCAGGTTAGGTTACACCTTCAGCCTCCTCCCTTTCCCTTTCACGCAGCGGTGGTGGGGGTGGGGAGAACAACGGCCAATTCTGTGTAGACGCTGAATGTCTTTCAAATTATAGTCGAGAAAATGCCCAGACTGTCTAACTTTCACCCCCTGGGAAGAAAAGGTGGAATTGTCGTGTCATAGTAAATTGTTCCCAGACTTCAGATGGATTACTTTGGAAGATGATACTTAGAGTACTTTCTGTCGACATCAGTGCCAGTAAATAAATTCAGAATTGAAGAATTCTCACTACCTAAACTATTACCTTCCTGCTCCTAGCCATCATGATATCTTGCAAAGATTATTGCAAGAGCCTCCTTGTTCAGTCAGTATTGACTCAAAAATAGAACTAATATGATATGTGTGTGTGTGTATATATATATATATATATATATATATATATATATATATATATATACAGTAGTTGATGCCGCAGTGTTGAAGTAGAATTTCGTCTACTTAGTGCAATTTCAGATTTTGCTCTTAAGGCCATCAACTAACTGGATGAGGCCCACTCACATTATTGAGGGTAATATCCTTGACTTAGTCAACTGATAGGTGATGTTAACCACAGGTAGGTATTACCTGTGGTAGGTATTACCTGTGGAAGGTAGGTATTACCTTCGCAGTAACCCCTGGATTAGAATTTAAAAGAATAACTGGGTGCTATTTCCCAGCCAACTTTACACGTAAAACTAACCAGTGGGTCTCCTATCTAGTTTCCTAGTTTATTCCTGTGTCCTACTCCCTACTATCTATTTCTAACATGGCAGTCACAGTGATTCTTGAAGACATAAACCATATCAATGTTATTCTCCTTCAAACCTTCCAATAACTCCTCAATTACTCTCAGCTAAATCCAATTTCCTCATAAAAGGACCCAAGGACTTGAGTGATCTGGTCCTCTATGACATGTCTTCATCCTCTGCTGTTCTTACCCTGGTCAAATGGTGCTATCTTACATTCCCCAACATATCAGGTACATTTCATCCTAGAACCTCTGAGCTGTTTATTCTGTTTGAAATATTCTTCTGCTAAGACATAAACATGAATAATCTCTTCCTCCTTCAAAATTTTGCTCAAATATCACCCTCTCAATGTATACCTGCTTTCTGGTCTAACTTTTTTCCCCAGAGCATGTATTACCTTATAAAATACTATGTAATTTAATTTTTAGATAGATGTTATTTATTGCTTCTCTCTGCCCGCCAGAATGTAACCTCAACAAAGGCAGTAATCTTAGTTTATTGGTCTCTAATTTAACCCATGTGCCTAGCTCAGTATCTGGATATAGTAGTTATTCAATAAACATTTCCTGAATGAATGAATCAATTTAGGTTAATTCTCCATGAATGGCCTCCCAGTTATTAATTGTAATACATCTAACAGCTTCGGTTTATATTCTCTTTTTTTATTGTTCTATAATTCCACTTTTAGACAGATCATTTAATCTAATTTTTTCTGCTTTTGTGATCTTTCTATTTTTTCAAGGAAATGATTTTTTAAAACATAATATTCATATCATATTATATTAACAAGTTAATTAGAGGGAGAATAAGTAAGATATGTGCAATTAATTAAAGTAATTGGATTACGGAAATTAGGCTTCTTGAGTTATAGAAAGTGTTTGAGTGGAAAATAACCATGGACTTGCTGAGGTAACCATGCAAAAGAGACACATTTTCAAAGCTATCATGTTGGAGAATTTCAGTTTGTTTCAAGAATGATATTTAGCCTAATTTCTACTACATACATTTATCAAATTGATTTACTAGTAAATAGTAATAATCATTCATTGAAACCACTCCTTTAACTGAAAGACATAAATTGAACTTGAAAACTGAAAGACTCATAATGCTTTGGGTGTTGCTGACAAAGGTGCTTACCAAAATGGCAGTGTGAAAAACTTCATGATAACATAGAAATGGTTTGTAAAGAAACATGCTACGGCGGAAATGGAAAGAGGCATTCATTGCGTTCTTAAGCAGGTAGCCTCTCTTTCTAAGACTCACTTTGGAACCACATGAGGAGCTGACAATGCTATAATCAAATGGGTGGTGTCAATGAACAGACCTCTATTGACCTATAAAAGGCTGCTTGGTTTATAGATGGCAGTTCCAAGGTGCAAAAACAGCATCCTATTTGAAATACTATGTCACTAAGACCAACAGATTCAAAGACTGATTTTGCATGCAGTTTTCTTTTCATGATGGGAGAATTGAATAATCATAAAAGCCCACTATGTTTGGGTTTTTACAGACTCGTGAATGGTGGACAATGATTTGGCTCTACAGTCAGGCAGATGAGCAATGGAAAACAGCGCTATTAGCATAATGTTTGCATGGAGCATGGCCCTATGGAAATTACTATGGGAAATTAGGGACACCTTCAGTTAGGAGGTATTGGAAAGGGTAACAGGGTAGTGATAAATGGGGAAGCAGTAAAATTAATATTAAGGACAAAGGAAAATGAAAATTCAAAATCCCTAAGACAGATGCATGCTTGGTATGGCCAAGATAGTCCAGTTATGCAATATTCAGTATATGGTCAGAGAAAGCAGTTGGTACTGAGATCACACAGTTTGCATGAGGTCATCTATATACACTGAGTGATCAGATTATTATGAGCACCTGACATTTGTAGGCAAATTAGCTATAATTTTGTGCTGAAGTTGCTAGAGGGCTAGACTATTATAAATAGGGAAGCAGGTTGTTTACCACAACAGTAGAAGTGATTTTTTTCTGAAGATATGGGTAAACAACGTGATTTAACAGCCTTTGAACGTGGGATATATTTGAACGTGAGTGGCCAAATTATTATGACCACACCATCAGTACTTTGTTGGGTCACCTTTTGCCTTCAATACTGCGGCGATTCTTCTTGGCATTGACTCCACGAGATGTTGAAAGGTGATGCAAGGAATCTGACACCATGCCTGATGAATAGCACTGTCCAGTTCTGTGAGATTTGTGGAACCAGCTGCCTGATGGCTCTTTTAACTTAATCCCACAAATGCTCAATTGGATTGAGATCTCGTGATTGTGGGCACCACCTAAGCAAGATAAAGTCTCCCTCATGTTCTTGAAACCATTCCTGCACAATATGAGCACCATGGCATGGTGCATTGTCTTGTTGGAAGAAGCCATCTCCATTGGGATACGCCATCAACATGATAGGATGAACCATACTTAGGTATGTTGTGCTATTCAGACATTGCTCCACATGAATTAAAGGGCCCAAATCATGCCAGAAAAACATGCCCCAAACCATAACACTGCCCCCACCAGCTTGAAGGGTTGTACTCATGCATGTGGGGTGCATGCTTTCATGCTGTTTCCGCCAAATCCTCACTCTGTCATCTGCATGATGCAACTGGAAACGTGATTCATCGGACCACATAACTTTTTTCCAATGCTTGACCGTCCAATCCTTGTGTTACTGTGCGAATTGGTGATGTTTTATCTTGGTAACTGCAGACAGCAAAGGTGTTTGAACAGGCCTTCAGCTTCCATATCCCATATGATGCAGTGTATGGCTAATTTGCCTACAAACATCAGGTGGTCATAATAATCTGGCCACATATATATATCCCATGTTCAAAGGCAGTTAAATTGCATTGTTTACCCATATCTTCAGAAAAAAATCACTTCTACTGTCGTGGTATACAACCTGCTTCCCTATTTATAATGGTCTGGTCCTCTAGGAACTTCAGCACAAAATTATAGCTAATTTGCCTACAAACGTCAGGTGTTCATAATAATATGGCTACTCAGTGTATAGAAAAGTCTAAGTGACTGAATAACTGAACAACTGGTTGACCAGTTGCTATGATGCACACTGACCACCAGGGGGCAGACGGTCAATGCAGGAGCTGCTCCGTGGTGGTCAATGCGCTCCCACAGCCAACCTCCCACAGCTGGTCAACCTCCTGTGGCTGGCCACCTCCCCCAACCCCTCAATTGGCCCCAATCACCGGCCAGGCTGAGGGACACCACCTATGCACAAATTCGTGCACCATGCCTCTAGTAGTAAATATATCCTTTGTAACCCATTTTAACACTTTATAGGCTTTCCATCCTGTAAAAGCTGGGAAGTCATTGGACAGTTTTGAACAGAAAAATAAGATAATTTACATTTTTAAAAGATTTCTCTGGATGCTGTGTTGGAAATAGACTGTGGAAAGTTGTGGAAAGAACAGTGATATTCACAAGTATTTACTGTGACCTCTACATTTATTAGCTTTTGAAAAACCAGGGAGCTCCCCAAACACTCACTTCTGATATGACCTGAAAATGTGTAGGTTCCCAAAACTATATTCAGATTCAATAATTTGCTAAAAGGAACCACCAAGTTGACTGAAAGTTGTTGTTTTTTTAAAAATATATTTTTATTTATTTCAGAGAGAAACGGAGAGGGAAATGGATAGAAACACCAATGATGGGAGAGAATCATTGATTGGCTGCCTCCTGCAGCCCCTCACTGGGGATAGAGCCTGCAACCCGGGCGTGTGCTCTAACTGGGAATCAAACCATGACCTCCTTGTTCATAGGTCAATGCTTAACCACTGAGCCATGCCAGTCAGGCTGAAAGTTGTTATAGTTATGATGTATCACAATGAAAAGACAAGACAGATTAAAATCACCAAGGGTCATGGGGCAGAGTCCAGGATAGTTCCATGTGCAGATTTCTCACTTGTTCTATCCCATCACAGCCTTGGATACCGTTAACTTTCCCCCAAAATGATGTGTGACAATATGCACAGTGTTTTACCAACCAAAGAAACTTACCTGAAATTTGGGAGACAATTCAACCCATAATATAGGGGCTTCGTTTTGCTCATTATTTATTCCAATGACTAGAATAATTCCTGACAAATAATAACTACTCAACTCATATTTATTGAATAAATGAATACATTTTAAGAGTCAAGCATAAAGACAGCTGCTGGAGGTAGAGATTTAAGACACATTCTTCACCACCGACAAGATCACATTTTAGTATAAGGAACAAGTAAATAAGCATTATGTTATGAATGGTAGTCCTAAGGCCTACACAGATGACATGTAGAAACCAAAACTACAGCATGGAGATCAGGGAACACTTCAAAGAGGAGATGATGCCTTGCATTGAGTGTTGAAATATTGGAACTGATTATGGATAGCAAAAAACATTCCATGCATAGGGAGTAAGACACACAAACACAAAGAGGCAAGAGAAGGTATGGCACATTTGAGGAACTAAATGCAAGCAGTTTCATATGGAATCAATATGGATAAAGAAGAAAGTCATTCTGGGAAGGAGCCGGGAGGCAGATAATGAAGGACATTGCATAAGCTAGAGTTCAGATTTCATGTAAACATAATGGGAAACCACTAATATCTTTAAAAGTAAAATGAGTGACGTAGTCGGTTTGACATTTCAGAAAGGTCATTGACAATTATGTAAAGAATGAATTAGAAAGAAATAAGCAAGACTAAGAAAGGTAAACTTTTGATGTATAATCAAATGAAATAATCAATAATCAAAGTGAAGAGTACTGAGAGTCTAAATTTAAAGCATGACAGGATGGTGAGGAATAACAAATAGAATTGAGAACTGTGTCATATGGAAAATTAATAGGTCAAGGTGATTACTGATTTAATGTAAAGTAAGAAGAAGGAATCGAGGATGTCATCCAAGTGACTGATGTTGGCAATAGATAAATGGTGATACCAGTCATTGAAATATGTCATTGGCAGGTATGAGAGAAGCAGAGGTTTCTATGGATAGAGAGTAAAAGAAGAATCATTATTAGATACCCTAATATTAAGCTAGATCACCTAAAAGTCATGTCCATAAATAATCAACATAAAATTGGT
Source organism: Myotis myotis (assembly GCF_014108235.1). Lineage (NCBI taxonomy): Eukaryota > Metazoa > Chordata > Mammalia > Chiroptera > Vespertilionidae > Myotis > Myotis myotis. The sequence goes on from NW_023416335.1 coordinate 185,260,213, forward strand.
GAATTCAGGGGAATTAAGGTTGAAAATCAGGAGAGCATATTTTGGAAATCTATAGTATGCCAGATATTTTTAGATCATGGGAAAACTGGAAATTTACCTTTTAAAGGTTACATTTTAGAAAGGGAGCTTAAGTACACTCATTGTTCAAGCAATGCTTTTATTTCTTTTCTTTGAAGCCAATCCAGAGCATTCATTTTATATATACATATATATTAGAGGCCCAGTGCATGAAATTTGTTCACAGGGGTGTGTGTGTGTCCCTCAGCCCAGCTTGCACCCTCTCCAATCTGGAACCCCTTAAGGGATGTCCAACTGCCCATTTGGTGGGATTGGGCCTAAACGGGCAGTCGGACATCCCTCTCACAATCGCTCGCCTGCCTGCCTGATTGATGCCTAACTGCTCCCCTGCCAGCCCAGTCGCCCTTAATTGCCCTCCCCTGCCTGCCAGGTCACCCTTAACTGCCCTGCCCTGCAGGCCTGGTGTCCCCCAAATGCCCTCCCCTGCTTGCCTGGTCCCTCCCAACTTCCCTCCCCTGCCGACCATCTTGTGGTGGCCATCTTGTGTCCACATGGGAGCAGCCATCTTGTGTGTTGGAGTTATGGTCAATTTGCATATTAACTCTTTATTAGATAGGATAGATTAGATATATATTTTTTATTAGAATATATATATATATATGTATATTTCCTTTATATGTGTTGTCCATATTTATTATTAATATGGATGCCCAAGGCATGGTAATGTTGACAGTGTAAATTCCCTCATTTAAAAACATTAGCTTTGAAATATTTCCTATCCTTTGGGGTGGGTGTATAAAAGTTATCAAAATCATGCACACACCCACATATGCACACACATATACATACAACACACAGAATGAACTAAACTTAAAAGACCTGGCCACCTTAGCAGAATACATTGTCGCATGAAGGATTTGGTCATGATAATCAGTGTCAGACCAAGAGCTGAAACAAGAACTGTACTTTTCTTTTTTCAAATGAAGGATGTGAAAATATAACTGAGATGTCCACTCCTGTAGCAAGTTCTCCATCAAATTGCTAAGGTCAAAGAGACATTCTAATGGACAACATTCCTAAAATATTCAGATTCGTTGGCATAGATGCTTTAGGCAGGATCAATTTCAAACTTTTCTTTTCCATCTGGAATTTCCATTGCACATTTCAAATTACCACATAGCACCACAGTGGCAAGTAGAAGGCCATGGTTCCTGAAAAAAAATACAGATAATACAGGGGAAGAGCCATAAAGTCAAAAGATATTTTCCTGGAAATTTTTGCAATATAAGTAATGCCTTGGAGAAAAGGAAAAAAGAAAGCCGCTTAAAAAGACAGCAGCTGCTATAATGCTGCTTCATTACAGACCCAGTGGAGCAGAAGCAATGCATCCATTTTGCCTTTTCCTTCATTGATGATATCAATGAAGCATTAATGGAATTCTTATAGTCTACTAGTACAGTGTAAATTTAGTCTGAGTAAATCTTATATTGACTATATTATAATACTCTTTTTTAAATAGGAAGAACCTCACTAGTTTATTTCTTATATAAAAAAGTTACATAAGGAACATAATTTCAGATCCACAAAAAAATAAGTAGTCAATACATTTTTAATTTAAGATTTCTATTACCATTAGGAGAATAAGTAGAATTTAAGTCTAAATTAAAACTCTCATTAGCAAGCTTGTTTCATTGACATGTCACACAGTCTTTCTCCAGTTAACAAAGTCAAGGTGCTTTTATTGTTGTTTCTTTATTGATTTCACTTATTTATCTTTTAACAGAAAAGATAATTCTTCTTGTCCTTTTATTTTGTTAACAGAATAGGTTGTGCTTTCAAAACAAAAGCTGTGCAAATAACTTAACATTTATCTGGATTTTAAAAATCTTGTCTAAACTATGATCCTAGGGGCATCCACTTACATAAGAATTTGGGGGCTAGACCAGGACCCAGATGTTGCAAGTGGATTTGCAAATGGCAAAGTGCTGTTTGTTGGATCTGCCTGCAAATCTATTTGCAAATGCAAATCCTCTTTCCAAACAGATCAGAGGGTTGTTTTTTTTAGGTCCAGCAAAAATCCTTGAGCAAAGCAAAATGCTGATGGAATGTACATGTGGCACTTCTATGGACTTCTAGCCACATGCTCTCGCATCTACATCATGTACATTCAGAGCATGGCAGAAGACAGAATGCAGCGACACATTTGCAGGGGTTCTGAGGCATGCTGCTGTAACTTAGGGGACAAGCAGAAGCTGTGGCTAATCCAAGCATCTCCTTTTTTTCCTTCCAGGAATGACATGGAACACACTCTGCTTCTACTGTGATCCTTTGATGCACTAGTTTTATCCTGCCAGACAGTTCCCTCTTGTCCAAAACTAAGACTCCCTTTCTTACATGCTTTCTCTTTTGGGCACATGTCCCTCCAGCAGGTCCACGTCCCAAGGATCCAGACCATGACTGCAGCTCTCCTCTGATGTTGTCTGTTGAGGTCAGCAAGTCATTCAGGTTTTTACTTTCTTGCCCTCTGCTGATGATAATGATGATGGTAATAGTAGCAGTAGTAGTAGTAGCAGATAATTTATAGTATTGCCCTTGTATATTAACTTATTTACTCTTCACCACTAGTCTATTACATGCACACAGTTTTCCTTCTCCTTGTCCTGTGCTCCTCTAATCTAACAAATCAATTTACACAAAATATTAATGGAAAGAAAGTATGGTTTGCTTTTCACTCCTCACATCTGTCATCTTCTCTCCTTACATTTTACCAACGCCCTTATTCAATGTCAGACGACTGCCAGAGCCTCCTAACCAATACCTACCACACTCCAGACTTGTCCTCCTGTAATCTACTTCCTCTGAATCGTTGGTAAAATGATGGATCTGAACTAAAAAGCTAACCTAGTCATTATACTACTTTAATGTTACTCTATCACCTACAGGATGAAGGTCATAATCCTTAGGATGGAACAAAAGCCTGCTGTACCCTCACCCATTTACTTCTTCATTTTATTTTCCCACTACTTTTCTTCTTAGGACAAAATGACTTTTTAATTCAACCCCTCAGATACAGCTTCACTTCATGCCTTTTTAAAGCATGTTAATATGAATTACATGAATTTGGTTTACCCAGCTTCTGCATTCGCTACCAAAGAAAAGGCTCTCAACACATGTTTATTGATATTACTGATATGTATTTGATGATAAGTCATTCTCAGAGAAGCATGGCTTTGATCCATAAAAAGGAATTCATGAATGAGAAACATGAGGATCATAGCTAGGGTAAACACGGTATTTGGGGCCAAAAATGTCTTTCCTCACTGCCTTTAAAATATCTTAGAATATCATGTAGTCAATTTATGAATAGTCTTGATTGGAAGTGAAAGTTGAGACTACCTAGCTAGGCAGAAGCACAGTAGGAAAAAAAACCACTAAACTATGCCGATTAGAAAACTAGAATTTTGAGGAAGAGTTTAAAGGTAGAGATTTATATACTGGTATAAGTAAGGAACTCTGAGGCTATATTTAACAGGAAGCCAATAAAATATTTGTTCAGTAACATTTTATTCACCCGTAAAAGATCATTTAAACTGATATTTTATCTGAATAAATATATTTATGATACTTATCAAAATAAAAAGGACCAACTATGTTGACTGAATTATTTTTTTAATCTTTATTGTTGAAAGTATTGCAGATGTCTCCTTTTTGTGCCCATTGGTCCCTTCTAGCCTGCCCCCACCCCCACCTCAGGCCTTCACTATCCTATTGTCTGTGTCCATGGGGTTATGCACTTTTTTTAATGCCCTTGAGGACCCACCAGGAAGCCAAAGCTGGAGTTTATTTATTTAAGGAGGCAGGTGCTTTTATTCTCTTGAGATGCAGAGATCACCACAAAAAGATGGAGTTGTCAGGACAGTGTAAGAGCATAATCATTGTGGAGATGGCATTCAAACATTATTTAAGATAAAGAAAATTGTACTGAACCTATGATTTGGGGGGAGTTTTCCAAGTGATTTAGCAGAGTAAAAACATTTCCATCTTCCTTATAAGGCTGATTGGTTCGCAGATTGTTTTACTTTAATCTCATGTGTCTCATTAGACAGTGGGTGTTGATTTAAATCCCTACTCTTTTCCAAATTGACCCACATATTGGAGAGAATGTACATATACTTTCGTTATATGCAAGGCTACTTTAAATGAGACACTTAACTTTGGATCTACAAACATTTATTTCTAACTCATATTAAAGATATTAAAATGAGTATAATGTAATTATAATGTATTTTGTTGTGAAGTTATGACTATGGTCAATATTATTGTCTGAAGAGTTATTTCTGTTCTTATAATGATTGTGTTAAAGTTTTGGCACCCATATAAAATTCATGTTTTTTTTAGAGATTGAAGTACATTCAAGAGACAAGAATACTCTCTTGTTTCATAAATCTAAAATAAAATATCTTGTTTCCCTTAAAGATCTAAGCAATGGAAGTAGGCAGCATTTTGTAACATAACTTTTGCTAGTTTTAATTATGTCTTTTTCAAAAGCAAAACTTCTAAAAATCATTTGAGTCTGGGAACATTTGCTGTTCTCATTTGTTTTGAAGCAGTATTAGAAACTAATTTTGAATGTCAAAGTTGGTCCATCACATGGTTTTGAGTGTTAAAAGTAAAATTAATATAAGTAAAGATTCTATAGTAATATAATGCCATTTTTAAAAAGACACTTACACATTGACCCAAAGTTTTAAGTTTCCTTAATTGTTATCAACTCCCCTATGAAATAGTAGTCATATAGCAGATATCTTACTGTTCTGAGGTAAGACCATTAAAAATAGAATAACCTCAACTAACTCACTGATAGTCATGAAACTAGGTTTCAACATTTTTTTTTTAAATATATTTTATTGATTTTTTACAGAGAGGAAGGGAGAGAGATAGAGAGTTAGAAACATCGATGGGAGAGAAACATCGATCAGCCGCCTCCTGCACATCTCCTACTGGGGATGTGCCCGCAACCCAGGTACATGCCCTTGACCGGAATCGAACCTGGGACCTTTCAGTCCGCAGGCCGATGCTCTATCCACTGAGCCAAACCGGTTTCGGTGGTTTCAACATTTTTACACATTCTTTTTGTTGTTTCTTAGTTCCTATCCACAGAGCAAATAGTACCGAAAGCCTTCTATATTTGTAAATGGTCTCTGTCCCCTAGAAAACACCAAATCATCCAACAAATGAAAAAGCAAAGGGCAAGCACTTTGTGGAGCAGAAATAGTTCTCACAAGCCTGTTTAGTGCTTTTTCAATAATTAGGCATTTGAATAGGTGGCAGAAATAATATTGAGCAAGTACAAACACACATTTCTTACACAAAACACGTTTTAAAAATACATAGCACAGTTAGAAGAATTTAATATTTTTACAGATCTATCCATCCAAATTCTTATGGTTAATTTCTGAATTTCAGACAAAATTAAAATATCTGATATTTTTAATCTTATCAAAAATAATGCAATATTTCCAAAAGACTCAACATGGAATAAAAAAAAATGAATAAAAGCATATGAGATTTACTAAACTGTAAACCAACCTAGTGCAATGGGGCAACTCCATCAAAGGCTGCTTGAGAATTTTGCACCTATTATAATAAAATTATAGGGCAGATATTATATTTTAAAATGCAACACCCAAAAATAATGACTGTATTTCTCAGTGCAAAGAGAAGTATGCATTTGCCCTACCCAGAACTGCAGAGTAGTATATGTTCAAAAACAAAAGGTCAGGAACTAAGTACTTCAGTGACACCTTTACCTGAAGGATCAGAATTGGAGTTATACTCGAGGTCTTAGGTGACATGAGTTTGACGGATTAGGTTCGGTTACTGGCTGTCAGTGCACTACATAAAAAACACGGCACATACAGAGCTTAGTGAAACTAGCTGTTTTCTGCACAGGAAAATTTCTTGATAGAGTTAGCATGAAGACAAATGAACTGTTATCCCCTAAGAAAGGTGTCCCGTTAGGTTAGGTTTGAGGTTAGCAATTCCAAACAGTAAGAACACTTGACTTCCCATGGCTGACAGGCTCATTACCTTTGTAAATATTGAGGCTTAGCTTTGAATCCTGGGATTCTTCTTTGAGTTTCTAGGGAGTGCGAGTAGCACAAGTAACTAACCAATTACCAAACAATAAAGAAATTAAAATGGGAAAAGACAAGAGTGTTGGAAGCAAATTTTCTTCATTTTCTACCATCAAAGTCGTTTAAACTTTCTCCTTTATCATTGCATCCTTATCACTTCCATATATTCAAGACCTTCTAAAGTTATCCTTCTTATTTACCATCATAAAAATCATATAAAAAGATATTTTTTTATTAACAAGTAAGATAATGGGAACTCAGGATTAATTTCAAAATGGCAATGGAAATATTCAAACCATTTTTGTCAGTATTCCAAACTAGTGTTTTTCCCACAAGTTTTCTTTCACATATAATTATTTCTCTGAAAACTATTTTATTTATGATAGATTTGGTACCATGTAAATGTGAATAATCCCTTATGTCTCATCTATTATTTTCTTTCTCATCATACATTTCAATTACCTCATTTACATGGTCAAATGTGAATAGCACATATTCAAAAGATTCTACTTAAAATTCTTAAATATCTATTACATTCTCAATTATTTTTATATACTGTTTAATATTTATATACTTAATATGTTATCGACATTATTTTTTTAAAATATATTTTATTGATTTTTTACAGAGAGGAAGGGAGAGGGATAGAGAGTCAGAAACATCGATGAGAGAGAAATATTGATCAGCTACCTCCTGCACACCCCCTACCGGGGATGTGCCAACAACCAAGGTACATGCTCTTGACCAGAATCGAACCTGGGACCCTTCAGTCCGCAGGCCGATGCTCTATCTACTGAGCCAAACCAGTTAGGGGAACATTATTTTTCATATAAGTAATCTTTTTTCAAGTTACATTTTAAGAGCAACAAAGAATTTCATGATATATCTATAAAATTATTTAGTCTAATAATCTTTTTTAATTTTTCTAACACAAGAATGTAAAAATTACCCATGATATCTCTACTAAAGTCATGGTAGCAGTAAAAGTTCCCTCTTATGCTCATTACATACTCTTCTCAGAGGTTAATCATTTTTCCCAATGATTTTCTAAGTTTATAATTATACTAGAGGCCCAGTGCATAAAAATTTGTGCACTGGAGAGGTGGGTCCCTCAGCCCAGCCTGCCCTCTCTCACAGTCCGGGAGCCCTCAGGGGATGTCCTACTGACAGCTTAGGCCCACTCTCTGCGGGGAGTGGGACTAAGTTGCAGTCTGGCCACCCTCTGTGGGAGGCGACCAGCTGATCAGGGGAGGGCAACTCCCCCATCACACTGCTGCTGCTGCTGCTGCTGCTGGTTGCCACAGCTGCCTGGACCTTGGCCCTTGCAGCCACTGCAGCTGCCTGAGCCTTGGCCCAGCCCTCTCAGCAGCACCACCGTCCTCCGCTTACCTGAGTCCCTGCAAGCCCATGGCATGTCAGCCAGGCCAGGTAGAGCCTGGGGAGGCCTTTCCCTCCTGGAGCCGTTCTTCCCAAGGTGGCGGTGTCAGCCATTTTTTTTTCAATTTATTTTTTTATTGGAAAGCAAGCTCTGGGCTTGTGGTTCCTGGGACCCCTGGGCCATAGCATGCACCTTCAGGCCTCACTGCAGCCCCCTCCCCCACCTCCTGGGTTGAGTGGCTGGCCCCTGGTGGTCGTTATGGTTGTTACGCCCTTAGGGCTTCCTTTATATAGGATGTCAATAAGTATAGATTGGACACAATCGGTGTAGATCTGACACAAAACTCACTTAACTCTAATTTTCTCAGTGCTACTCATCTCCTGTCTACAGCAGCCACAAACTTTACCTCATGGCCTCTTGCTCATTTGCATACAATCTTTTATTTTTTCTCATCCTGGTTGCCGTTGATTTCATCCCCCCCCCCACACACACACAAAAAGTCTAATAATTGCATCAGAAAACCAAGCCTAAGATAACAGTATATCTACATGTACATGTTCAAAACTTGATTTGAGGTGATGAACAATAAATATAAAAAAGTGTATCTTACCATGACTTTCTGTAATCTAGTAATGCAAAGTTAATTTATTATCTAAAACACAATTATAATTAAAATTAAGTAGAAAATCTATAGAATCATTTCAAAAGATTCATAAAGAGATTTTGACAAAATCTAATACCAATTCCTGATGAAAACTCACAGCAAACATATGCAGATGTAAAATATGTGACAAGACTAACACAGAAAAATGACACAAGTAAATGATTGGAACTATTCTGTTTTAAAGTTCTTGCCTTAAATAAAAATGTTAAAATATTAATTCAAGGTAAGTAGTGAAAAGAACACTTACTGTAAACCCTAGACTAACAATTTGAAAACTTAAAAAAAAGAATTAAGTATATCCCTAGTCAGTTTGGCTCAGTGAGTAATACTTTGGCCTGCAGATTGAAGGGTCCCGGGTTTGATTCCAGTCAAGGCACATGCCTGGGTTGCAGGCTCAAACCTCAGCAGGGGGCATGCAGGAGGCAGCCAATCAATAATTTTCTCTTTCCCTTCCTCTCTGAAATCAATAAAAATATATTTATAAAAAGTAATACAAAAAAGTATATCTAAAAAAACAATCCTATATAATAAAGAGGTATTATGCAAATTGATGATGACTCAAACACAAAAGATGGCCACCCCCATGTGGTCAAAGATGGATGCTCCCATGTGGCCAAAAGATGGCCAGCAGAGGAGGGCAGTTGGAGCAACCAGGTCTGTAGGGGAGGGCAGTTGGGGGCAACCTGGCCTGCAGGGAAAGGGAGTTGTGGGGGGACCAGGCCAGCAAGGGAGGACAGTTGGGGGCAACCAGGCCTGTAGGGGAGGACAGTTGGGGGTGACCGGGCCAGCAGGGGATGGCATTTGGGGTGATTGGGATAGCAGTGGGGCAGTTAGGCATTAATCAGGCTGGCAGGGGAGTGGTTAGGGGGTGATCAGACTGGCAGGCAGAAGAGGTTAGGGGCAATCAGGCAGGCAAGCAGGTGAGCAGTTGGGAGCCAGCAGTCCTAGATTGTGAGAGGGATGTCCGACTGCCTGTTTAGGCCCGATCCCTGGAATCAGGCCTAACCAGGCAGTCGGACATCCCTCAAGGGGTTTCAGATTGGAGAGGGTGCAGGCTGGCTGAGGGACACCCCCCCCCCCAGTGCACGAATTTCGTGCACTAGGCCTCTAATAGAGAAAATAAAACAGGATATTATAAAATAATCACACTAAAGAAAGAATAGAGCTAAATTAATATATGGAAAAAATATAAAACAATATGATATGCCTAAAGCTAATCATCTCAATAATTAAATATACAAGGCCCAAATATCCAAATCAACAAGTACAGATTGTCATACTAAATTAAAAAATAAACAAAACCCTACTACACACTGTTTATAAGAAATATACTTTAACTGTAGAAACATATATTTAAGTAAAATGATGTATATAAATAAGATATACAACCAAAAATTAAAAACACTTATTCATAAAGATATATGTACTTCTTTGTTTATTGCAGCATTATTAACAATAGCGAAGACATGGAAACAACCTAAGGGTCCTTGAACCAATGATTGGATAAAGAAGTCATGGTACATAGATAAAATGGAATACTACTCAGCCATAAAAAGGATAAAGTTTTACCATTTGTGACAAAACAAGTGGATAGTCAGAATATCATGCCAAGTGAAATGGGTCATGTTTTCAAAAATTTATTCTGCCAATCTCTGACTTTTAATTGAAGAGCTTAATCAATCAGCATCTACTACTATAATAATAAAAGCATAATATGCTAATTAGACCGGATGTCCATCTGGACAAAGCTGGGGCTGTGAGGGAAACCTGGCTCCTGGGTGCCTGCTGGCAGCTGGAGAGAAGCAAGCCCAGGTCCCAGGTGCCAGAGGGAAGCTGGTGCCAGCAGCCGGGGGAAGGAAGGCCTACTCTTGCACGAATTCCGTGCATCAGGCCTCTAGTTTAAAATAATTGCGAAGGAAGAATTTACTTCTTCTTTTTAGCTATTTTTTTCCTTATATTTTATGTGTTTTTGTTCCTCAGTTCCTCCTTTTGTTATAGTGTACCATTTTAGTCTTCTTCTTTTATTTTCTGTATGTTTTATAATATTTCTTCATTTTGCATATTATACTTAACATTTTAAACTTATAACAGCACAGTTTTATAATACAAACTTAGTTATAACAAAATATAAACCATCAACTCATACATCTTAGACTCTCCCCCTTATATTATTATTGTCACAGATTACATTTTTACACATAGTGTGCCCATTAAAATAGATTTATAATTATTTTTTTATGCATTTACCTTTTGAATTATACATAATAAAAAGGAGTTACAGCCCAGCCAGCATGGCTCAGTGGTCGAGCTTTGACCTATGGATTCCAGATCAGGGCACATAGGGGGCATATGGAAGGCAGCCAATCAATTATTCTCCATCATCATTGATGTTTCTATCTTTTCCTATCCCTTCCTCTCTGCAATCAATAAAAATATATATATTTTTTAAAGGGAGTTCCTAACCGAAAGTACAACAATACAGGCTTTTCTATTTACCTACTTAATTACTTTTACCAATGTCTTTTATTTTTTCAGATGGCTTCAAGTTACTGTCTAGTGTCGTTTTATTTCAGTTGATGAACTGCCTTTAGCATTTCTTGTAGGGCTCCTCTAGGTTTCCTTTATCTGGAAATGTCTTAATTTCTCCTTATTCTTGAAGGATAGTCTTGAAGATACAGAATTATTGGTTGACTTTTTTTTCTCCCAGGACATCCCACTGCCTTCTGGCTACAACATTTGTAAATTTTTTTTAAAAAAATCACCAAATTTTGCCCTCACTGGTTTGGCTCACTGGATAGAGTGTCGACCTGTGGACTGAAGGGTCCCAGGTTTGATTCTGGTCAAGGGCATGTACCTTGGTTGTGGGCACATCCCCAGTAGGAGGTGTGCAAGAGGCAGCTGATTGATGTTCTCCCTCATCAATGTTTCTAACTCTCTATCCCTCTCCCTTCCTCTCTGTAAAAAAATCAATAAAAATATATATATTTAAAAAAATTAAAAATCACCAAATATTATTAAGGATTCCTTATATGATATGAGTCACTTCTCTCTTGCTGCTTTCAAGATTTTCTTTGACTTTCCACAATTTACTATAACATGTTGCAGTGTGGCTTTCCTTGAGTTTATTATGCTTAGATTTCCCTGAATTTCTTGGATGTATATATTCTTATCATTCCTCAAATTTGAGAAAATTATGGTCACTATCAATTACATATTTTTTTGGCATCTTTCTATCTTCTTCTTCTGTAACTTTCATGATGCATATGCTTGCACACTTGATGATGTCCCACAGGTCCTTCAGGCTCTGTTTATTTTTCTTTATTCTTTTTTTCTTTCTGCTCCACAGGCTGGATAAATTCAATTGCCCTGTCTTTACACTCACTGATTTGATCTTTTGCCTGTTCAAATCTGCCACTGAACTCCTTCAGTAAATTTTTCTTCTATTGTACTTTTCACCTCCAGAATTTCTGTTTGGTCCTGTTTATAATTTCTCTACTCATATTTGTTCAACACTATCCATATATATTTTGAGAAGCATTATTCATATTCACCAAAAGGGAGAACTAATTAAAACACTAATTGGTGAATAAATGAATAAATAAAAAGTTGTAGTATATATGCAAATGAAATATGATTCAGTTATAAGAAAATAAAGTACTGATGATGTTCCCATTTGGGTGAACCTTGAAAACATTATACCAAGTGAAAGAAGCAAGATACAAAAGGTCACATTTTGTATGCTTCCATTTGTATGATGTATCCAGAATAGGCAAACTCATGGAGACAGAAAGATTGGTATTTATCAGGCAATGAGGGAAGTTAGAAATGAAAAGTGAACAATTAATAGGTACAGGGTATTCTTCTGGAGTACTGAAAAGGTTTTAAAAATAGAGAGAGGTGGTAATTACACAACATTGTGAATGCACTAATGCAACTGAATTGTACACTTTAAAATGGTTAATTATATGTTATGTGACTTTCACCTCAATAAATATATGTTTCTGGTCTGAAACATATCATTTAACCTAAGAGACAAATGTAAAATCTTGAATCCAAAATTGACAGAACACATATTCTTTTTCAGATACACATGAGATATTTATTAAAATTCATAATATGCAAGAATATAAAACAAACTCACAGTGGAATTAAATTAGAAATTAATAAGAAAGAGAAAAAAGTAGGCTTCAAAATCAATCTCGTTACTTCAAAATAACTAAGTTAAATAACTTCTAAAGAAAATGTCACCTTGTATGGATGTCTCATATAATGCCCACACTTGCATGTAGTAAAGTCCTGCTTAGAGAGACTGAATAAATGACTTGCCCAAATCGCATAAGTAGTAAGTGATGGAGTCCGAATTCAACCTCCAGTCAGTGGTTCTTAATCAGTACATTGCTGAATAAACTGACAGGTATAAACTCAGTTGTTGGGAGGAAGACACTGATAAAACTGAAGTGATGTTTACAATCCCCACATGAGCTTGTTACTTTAAGATTGTTCAGTGTCATGGTCAGATCCCTTCATTCAAGCCAACTGCATTGTGTATACCATTGTTCTAAGAGGAATCAGGGTAGACTATGGGTGTGGATTACTGTAAAGCATAAAATTACTACCTAGAAAAAGTCCACTTTGAAAGACAAACCTTTTTCTGTAAACCATGCATAAGAAAGAATTTCAGAGAACATTTCAAATTATAAACTGGAGGTTTCAAAGTGATTGTAGGAAGCTTGTTGAAAGTGGAAATTGAGGGAATCGAGGGTATCATAACTAAATGCATAAGCAGGAAATTTCATTCAGAAGAGAGGCTATAATGGTACTGTAAGGGGAAATCATGTCCTAGAAACCTTTGAGGAAGATTGTCTGTAATTGAAGAAAACCCAGTGAAATAATTTATTTAAACTTTCAGAAATGATTTACTAATGTTACTACTAATGGTTAATTTTTTATAAAGCTGCCAAGGTATTTGGGAAGAATTTTAATCATAAATTTGGCACTAACTATGAAACGAAATAATGTCAGCCAGTGACAAATATTGCTTTCCATCAGGGCTCACAACAAGTTTCCTGCTTCAATCATGACACTGATAGCTCTAAAATCTCTATCTTGCTTCAACTTAGAGATAGAGCACTGACTATTTAATGTGTATCTCCTTCATGCAAACTTTGCAAGCATGTGTCCCACTAAAGGTTCACTTTTTCTACCCATATTACATTTATGTTTACCCTTTTATCTTGGATAAAACACTAGCTCTAACCAGTCTTGTTCAATCTAAAAATGCCAGAAGCAGCCTGCAAAGTACTCCCTTGTTCACTTTATATCTAAGTTGGTGATGAAATTCTGTCAATGTATGTCTTCTTTTTCACACCCCTCCCTCATTTTAACTTTCTCCCTTATGATCCTCATAATTTTTTACCTAATCTGTTCCAAAGGCCTCCTAATTGATATACTTTCACTAATCTTTTATACCAATTAAGTTTTCAAATGGAGTCCAGAATTATCTTCCTTTAAAAAAAATCATGGTACTCTACTCTTCAAATTTTTATTAATTCTGTTTCAATTAGGATTAAGTTTAAGGCCAACTGTAAGACCCTCTTCAATCTAGCCACATCTTCTAGGCTCTCTTCAGGACAATCCTTTAGTGGGTCTTTATGTTCTATTTCCACTAAACTTTTTCCCATTTCCAAAATTCTTCATCACCTTTTTTTATCCCAGGACCTTTCTACATTTACACATCCTATTTCCCTTGTGCGTGGCCTACCCTACATTTCTGCTTCGTGAATTTATCTTTGTGTTTTAAGATGAGATCATCTCCTTTGTGAAGTCTTTGCTGGCATCTCCTGGGAGAGTTTGGTATTCCCAGCTCTACATTCCTCAGCATTTTCTTAATTCCTTATCATAACATTTATGGCATGTTACAATGATTTATGAGTGTGTCTCTCTCCTTCTCTATGTAATAACTCTCTGCCTTAGACATTTTCTTATTTACCTTTGTAGTCCAATGTAATTGGTAATATAATAAACATCAAATGACTATTGTTTCATAAAATAAAAAGATAGACTTATATCGTAACCTCAGAAAGTGGCCCCCAAACTGAGAAATGTTATATTAATATCTGCATATTTTCAGATGGCATTGAATTTTTCTTGGCATCAAAACTACAAGATAACAAATACATCCAGCATTAAGAATCATGAAGTTCTGATTAACCAAAAATAAGAATAGCAAAAGAAAACAAAAAGTACAAAAAGAAAGTAAGCAAGATTCAACATGGAAAAGGAATAAGAAAGGAGGGGAGGCAATAAATGAACCTTATTTTTAGAATAATGAAAGATAAAGATGTAGTTACCATGGGCTTAATTTCTGGACTATTTAACAGTTTGAGACTTGACTGAGGACATTTTAGAACTATTTCACTAGCAGTTAAACTAATGTAACCATCTAACCCTAAGCTTTGGATCAGACTAAAAATAATTTCAATATGCCTTGATTAAAATCACATATCACAAAATTAACACAGAGATGTTAGCAACATGTTTTTACATTTAAGCAGTGTCACCCATTCCAAATATAATTATCTCCAGAACCAAAAAAAAAAAACAACACAAAAAACATGTCAGAAAAGAATACTGCTCTGCTGCAGTATGGCATTGGTTATTGATCATATTGCCTCTAATGTTTTCTTTCCTAATCTATTCTATACACAACCCATTTCCACACAAACACACACAAAGTTCTTGTCCAGTCAGGACTCTACCTCAAAATCATTCGGTGGTTTTCCAAAGCTGATTAAATTAAGTTAAAAACTATATTTTGCAAAGCTTCACAATGTCATCTTCTGTCACTTCCTTGCTTCAGTCAAACCAAACAAAGGCATTTTATGGGATGTAGGCACTTCTGCATTCTTTCTAATCTCTTATTCCCTGATTATACCCTTCTGTCTAAAGCTTTGTCAGATTTTTGCCCTTCCATCATCTCTACCATGCCAAACAATTACAATTTGCAATATAATATATAAGGTTATGAGAAATGTTGCAGATTCATGGACTTCAAGATAGTGGTTACCAAAATACCTGGCACATAATAACAGATAAAATTCTAGGTGGTGGTTATTATTGGTAGTGCTATTATAGACACAATTATTGGCATTGCTATTATTATTAGATGTTCTTATTTTGTTTTTTAAGTCCCCACAGCATTTTGCACCTTTTAAATTATATATTTCCCCAATTATGTGTATACATGTGTCAGCCTCTCTGCTTGTTTTGTAACTTTCTTGACATTAGGGGTTGCGTGTTTAGCTCTCTGTCTTTTAAGTAATCTTCCTTGCATCTCCACACACAATAACTCCAAGTTGTTGAATTTAATAATATGTGTTAAATATTGAATATGTAATTAAGGTTGAATATAAAATATGCTGTGACTTTCTAGGTGGCGAAGGTAGATCCTGAGATGAGTAGTATTTGTTTCCTCGCAAAGCAGTCCTCTGTGTCTACCTCAAGCAAGGGATGTTGAGAAGAAAGCACTGGCCTCTAACATAAAGAAGTGGGCCACTTCTTTTTAAAATATTTTTATTATATATTTATTGAATTTATTAGGGTTACATTGGTTAATAAAATTATATGGGCTTCAGGTGTAAAATTCTTTAATACATCATCTGTATATTGCATTGTGTGTTCACCACCCAAAGTCAAGTCTCCTTTCATCACCATTTATCCTCCTTGTAACCTCTCCTATCTTCCCTCTGTTAATCAACATACTGTTGTCTGTGTCTGTGAGTATTTTTATATTTTTGCTTAATCCCGTCACCAGTTTCACCCAGTCCCCAACAGCGAGACCCCTCCCCCACTTCCCTCTGACAGTTGTCAGTCTTTTCTCTGTATCTATGAGTCTGTTTCTATTTTGTTTGTTCATTAGATTCCACATGTAAGTGAAACCACATGGTATTTGTCTTTCTCTGACTGGCATATTTCACTTAGCATAGTACTCTCCAGGTCCATCCATGCTGTGGCAAAAGGTAAGATTTGCTTCTTTTTTTTTTTACTGCCGATTAGTATTCTATTGTGTAAATGTACTACAGCTTTTTTAAAATATATTTTTATTAATTTAAGAGAGGAAGGGAGAGGGAGAGAGACAGAAACATCAATGATGAGAGAGTCAATCATCCATCTGCTGCCTCCTACATGCCCCACACTAGGGATCAAGCCTGCAACACAGGCATGTGCCCCTACTGGGAATCAAACCATGACCCCCTGGTTCATAGGTCGAAGCCCAAGAACTGAGTCACTACAGCTGCACTACAGCTTTTTTATCTACTTATCTAATGATGGACACTTGGATTGTTTCTAGATCTTGGCTATTTGTAATTATAAATATAAATAATATAATTTATAATTATAAATAGCCAAGATCTAGAAACAATCCAATAAACACAGGTGTGCATATACTCTTTTGAATTCGTCTTTTGAGTTTCTTCAGATATATTTCCAGAAGTGGAATTGCTGGGTAATAAGGAAGATTCTATTTTTAATTTTTTGAAGAAACTCTACTAGTATAGTGTTTTCCACAACAGCTGCACCAATCTGCACTCTCACCAAATGTACCAGAGGGTTCCCTTTTCTCTACACCCTTACCAACTCTTGTCATTTGTTGATTTATTGATGATAGGAATTCTGACAGATGTAAGGTGATATGACATTGTGGTTCCAATTTGCATTTCTCTGATGACTAATGACACTGAGGATCTTTTTTATTTGCCTATTGACTGTATTTCCTCTTTGGAGAAGTGTCTATTTAGGTCCTTTGCCTATTTTTTAATTTGATTGTTTTTGTGGTGCTGAGTTGCATAAGTTCTTTATAAACTTTGTTGATTAGCCTCTTATCAGATCTATCATCGGTGAATATGTTCTCCCATTCAGTGGGTTGTCTTTTCATTTTGTTGATGGTTTTCGTTACTGTACAAAAACTTACGAGTTTAATGTAGTCCCATTTGTTTATTTTTTCTTTTGTTTCCCTTGCCTGAGGAGTATGATGTTTTGCTGCTCATGGGCAATACATTCCACACTTCTGTGGGCTTCTCTAATTCATTTACTGAATAAGCTTGTGGCTCCTTTCAAGGTGAGCCTGGAACAGGAGGTGGCTCTCCAGAAGGCAGCGCCAGTTGTCTTTCAAGAAACCTTTATGATCTAGCAGATACCAATGATACTCAAAGTGTTGGGAGTAAATAAAGAACCAGAGGAAGCATTTGCCAAGCCACAAAAAGAGAAGCATAAGGCTAAGATTCTGGAGTAAAGTCCTAGCTTCCTTGGGTTATAAATGCTCTCCTTTTAGAAGTAGCTTCTGGCCTCTAGTGGGCCTTATTAAAGATTAATCATGTGGCTTGAGCTGTCCATCAAAAATGCGGAGTAGGAGGTTAAAAGGCAGATGTGTTGGGGTCTTTTTATCAGAGAGATTGACAGCATGTTGTAATTTATGACGAGAAGTTGACTCATTTCTTTTTTAACTGACTCACTTATGCCAGTGAGGAAGTTGTATGAAGTGTAAATGTGGGTAGAAAGGTGAGAATTAATGCTCAGTAATTGGAGGGGCTGGACCCTGGATCTATTGCCAGGAAAATTTACTCCTCCTCACCCTCCCCTTCCAAAGGGGCTGAGATCCATAGATTTCATTTCTTAGGAGCTCATAACGCTTCCGGCTAAGTTCAGCCAATGGGCATCCTTACCAGAATATTGGTAAAGAGAAGGAAAGGAGAAGCTTTGCTGCCTAACATGTTGTCTCTGGCAGCAGAGCATCTCCTCAGCAAGTCCTATTCTTATCAGACAAGCCCGCTGATAAAACATGTGCAGGGGAAACTGGCCCCTAAGCTGCAATAGCACATCCTCCCTTTGACCTCGCAGTGGCTTCCTTCTGTTCTTAATTTGTGCACTGTCTTGTCATTTCCCATTTGGCTTCTCGGCTCTTCCCTCAACTGTGTAATCAGTTCACTATATGATATTTCTTGTGTTGGAATAATTGAGGTGTTTTCTGTTTTTCTAAAAAGACTTATCATGGATAAAACAGCCATGGATAAAATATTTGGAGACCCAGCAATGACTTTCACAATGTAACAAGAGAGGGTACTTGGATTGAGTGTAATTGTAAGAAATACTGCTCGAAGTTACTTTAAATCTTATAATTTCCTTTTCCAGAAATAAAAATTATTCCTACCATCTTAGGCAGGCTACAAGATAGAAAGGTATATTTTATGGTTATAGCTGTAATGATTCAAGCAGAAAGTTAAGGAGACCATTACAGAAAACTGCAAAAGTTAAATTAACTTAATTCAAAAACATTCATTTAATTTAAGCATTTCTGTTTTCTTCTGTTTGTAGGGATAGTCAATTTGACAAAAGCATTACATTCTTTTTTATTTGACATAGCATAGGCCAAACAATTTGTTGGCTAATATTTCAAATGTTATTCTAAATTGCATTGGTATTATGTAGATATTTTAAAATGTACTTTAAAACAGCAAGGTACATTATTGCTATAGTGAAGTACCCCATAAAGGAAGCACATATTTTTATTTTAAATAAATATATATAAGTATGAAATATGTAAATATTTCATATTTTTTTTCTTTCTAAATCAAGTAGAAAATAAATGAGTTAGTATCTGTTCCACTAAAAATCTTCCATTAACTGGAAGAATACCTGTACTATTCCATGATTCTACTGGTTTTAAGATCATCAAAGCTTTTGTGCCTCTATATTTTTATTTCTTAGACTTTTTCCCAGTCAGTATGGTATACTGTATGTATAAAAATGCAGTATTTATTTTTTTATGAGAGGCATGCCGAGTGTTAAAATATAATTATCCCCCTATTGCTTTCATAAACTGAAAGTAGAAAACAATAGAAATGGTACGAAGCAAAGACTGGAACTAAAGAAGAGAAGAAAGCTGCTGAGGTCAGAACTAATTGTAATTATTTCACTCCTAACATGAGCAGAAAATGAGCGGAGAGGCCAAGGGAGATAACAGATGATGAATCACTCAATAAATTGCAATATTTCCAGTTATTAATAGAATTAATGGTGTCCTGTTTGTGTACAATTAAGTGATCATAATAAGAATAACTTCTCTTTTAACATGGTATACTATTTCACAATTTTACTTATTATTTTTATTGATTTACTTGGATTACTTCCTACTTCTGAAGGAGGAATTCCCTGCAATTTACCAAAATGTATGGGAAAAGAGAGAAGAAAATTCCCAAAATATAAAGGGCAAAAGTCAATTAAATACCTCATCTTGAATTATACTGACTTAGGAAAAATCTAGAAACTCGAGTTCAAAAGCAATTTTTAAAGATACTTTCTCCAAAACAACAACAAAAGTAAAATAAGGACAATTGTAAATGTATTCCTTGTACAAATAAAGTTTTCTTGGACCTGAGTAAAAACAATAAAATTAAGTTGACAACAATCAATATAAGAATTAGTGCCTTGATAGGAGTTTCTATGCCAATGTAGAGACATTCTACACAGGGCTATTTTCTTTTACCAACTATATGTGAAAACATAAATAGTAATGTTAAAGCATAGAAAGTCACTTTTAATAGAGTGTGATAGGGGGGCCCAGACATACGGCTTTGGGATGTTAAAATTTAGAGACTGTGGAGAAACAGTTGAAAAGTCTTTAGACTTTCCTTTTCATAAATCCATTTTCTCAACCATGCCTTAACAATGTTGATTTTTATATTACGAATTAATACAGGGGGCTTCCAATTCAATATAGTTGATTAAATGTTTTTATTTACCTTCCAAAAGTGTAAAGTAATAAAAATCTTTAAAACTTCAAGAAGACCCAGGAGAAGACAACTGCTTATAAGAGAGGTCAACACATTTTTGGAAAATGAAAGTAAACGGAAGAAGCCACTGACTAAGGAGGTCAGCGGAAGCTAAGACCTATGTGCCTACAGAAGGGAGTGAGCAGGGAGTGTGAGAAGAAAATGCCTGCTTTCCCTGCAGGACCCTGGAAAGCACCAGGTATAACAAAAGGCAGGATCCAGCCCTAGCTGGTTTGGCTCAGTGGATAGAGCGTCGGCCTGCAGACTCAAGGGTCCCAGGTTCGATTCTGGTCAAGGGCATGTACCTTGGTTGCGGGCACATCCTCAGTAGGGAGTGTGCAGGAGGCAGCTGATCGATGTTTCTCTCTCATCGGTGTTTCTAACTCTCTATCCCTCTCCCTTCCTCTCTGTAAAAAATCAATACAATATATTAAGAAAAAAAAAAAGAAAAAGGCAGGATCCAGGCTAAAGACTTGCAACCAGAGAGGTGAGAATCTATAGAAAAAGCAGTTGGACATTTCAGTGGGTCCTGGGCACTTGTCCAGCATCCCCTTTCCCAAGCATTAACCTCCACCCAGACTTGGAACCAGAGTGTTTGAGGTCCAGGGATTCTTGGTGGAGTGGTACGCTGGAAATGTGTAGGTTGCTGCAATGATTGGGAGAGCACTACTGCATTTAAGGGATAAGAGTCAGATTCTAGACCAGTGGTTCTCAACCTTCCTAATGCCGCGACCTTTTAATACAGTTCCTCATGTTGTGGTGACCCCCAACCTTAAAATTATTTTCATTGGTACTTCATAACTGTAATTTTGCTACTGTTATGAATTGTAATGTAAATATCTGATATGCAGGATGTATTTTCATTGTTACAAATTGAACATCATTAAAGCATAGTGATTAATCACAAAAACAATATGTAATTATATATGTGTTTTCCAATGGTCTTAGGCAACCCCTGTGAAAGGATCATTTTACCCCCAAAGGGGTCGCGACCCACAGGTTGAGAACCGCTGTTCTAGACATTTTTCTCATGTATGACACTCCCTCACAGTGAAAAATTAACCCACATCTTTAAAAATTTTCTGATATCACATAGACGAGTGGTTCTCAACCTGTGGGTTGCGACCCCTTTGGGGGTCAAACGACCCTTTCACAGGGGTCACCTAAGACCATTAGAAAACACACATATAATTACATATTGTTTTTGTGATTAATCACTATGCTTTAATTATGTTCAATTTGTAACAATGAAATTGGGGGTCACCACAACATGGGAACTGCTATAAAGGGTCGCAGCATTAGAAAGTTTGAGAACCACTGACATAGACAATCAATAGGGAAAAGAAGAAATGTTTAAATTTATGTGAATCTAAGACAACTACATTTTGCACATAAATGGTAGTTTTTTACATATAAACACAACATATTTTGGCAAAGTCTTAACATAGATTGAATATTTCAGGATGCAAAGTTGTAAATTGAAGCAAGTGGCATATTGTTTGGTTTGGAGTTTACCCAAGAGGTTTTCACCATTTCATAAAATCACATCACCAAAAGCATTGATACTCATGGTGCCTAAGATGTCAGTACTATTCACCAGCACATCTGTATCAGTTTGTATTTATAGCTAACCCCTTCAGAGATTCCACAAGTACATGTGAGCAGCTAACTACCTCATTTATGTCCACAGTGAAATGTAGGGCATCCATGCCTGATGATTTATAATGAATTACTACCTGTTATTCCCTTTTTACAATATAATTCTGGTATGATATTGTTATGGGTAAAATTTTATGTGTTGATAGGTTAAGTTATGCTAACTATGCTTTTCATTTCAGGATAGTTAAAACCAATTTAAAAAATATTTGCTTTAAAAACAATGTCATTGTACCTAACCGGGTTGAGGGCCACTGCCCTGAGATATAATCACTAGTTGAAAGTTC
Source organism: Myotis myotis (assembly GCF_014108235.1). Taxonomy (NCBI): domain Eukaryota; kingdom Metazoa; phylum Chordata; class Mammalia; order Chiroptera; family Vespertilionidae; genus Myotis; species Myotis myotis. The sequence continues at coordinate 185,282,181 of NW_023416335.1, forward strand.
TTTCCCCAAACACAGTGCCCAATCAGAATTTCAGTATTTTATTCTTTTTTAAAATATGTTTGTATTGATTTCAGAGAGAGGAAGGGAGAGGGAGAGAGAGAAACATCAATGGTGAGAATCATTGATTGGCTGCCCTCTACACACCCACTACTGGGATCAAGTCTGCAACCCTGGCATGTTCCCTGACCTCCTGATGAATGGATTGATGCTCAACCACTATGCAACACTGGCTGGACTAGTATTTTATTCTTAAAAGTGGTCTGGAAGTCAACTGTTATCAGATGTCTGAAGAAAGGCTTGGCATAAAAAATAGGGACAAAACAAACTAGAACTGAAAAAGAAAACATGGAGGAGGAAAAAGGCAAAGAAAACAAGATGTTTTTTTAAGGGAGTGTGTGTGTACACACATGTGTGCATTTGTACATACAGCAGCAGTTCCTGAACTGTGTAGCCTAGAAGCCCCAGGGAGTCCCCAAGGTCTTTTCAGGAGGTGTGCAAGGTCAAAACTATCTTCATAAAAATAGTAAGACATTGTTATCCCTATTCCCTCTCATAGCCTCATGGGTGTAGAGAAGAATTTTTCAGAAGTTACACAAAATGTGATACCACAACAAGCTGAGTATAAACTCAGCTAGAGTAACCAGCTGTCTTGGATTTAGACAACAATAAAGAGATTTTCAAATATATACACTACTTTTCTCACTACATTATTTACAGTTTAGAAAATATAGTAATGCTTCTCAAATATCTGTGTGAACATGTAATGTGTTTATTATAGACTAGAAATTCATGCACAGGGGTGTGTGGCGGGGAGGTCCCCTTAGCCTGGCCTGCACCCTCTTGCAATCTGGGAGCCCTGGCTCCTAACCGCTTGCCTGCCTGCCTGACTCCCTGATCGCCCCTAACCACTCTGTCTGCTTGCCTGACCATCCCTAACTGCTTGCCTGCCTGCCTAATCACCCTTAACCGCCTCTGCCTTAGCCCCCACCACCACGGCTTTGTTCGGAAGCACATCCCGAATGACATCCGGAAGGTTGTTTGGCTGTCCAGTCTAATTAACATATTATGCTTTTATTATTATATATATTTTAAAATAAATATTTTAAATACTGCTCAGCCTTAATTTCTAATATGTTAAATATCAATTTGTATGAACTACATAAATAAGAGCTTCTTAGATCTTTAATAATTTTTAATACTATAAAGGGATCCTGAGTCTAAAATGTTTAAGAACCATTAGCATACACCATATAGCATGTGTCATACAACTTGCCTTTTGTATCCACAGGTTCCACAACCACAGATTCAACCAACCATGAATCAAAAATATTTCAAAATTAATGTTATGTTGTTGCTGGTATGTACTATGTAGTTAGTCCTACAATGGTTGTATCTATACTGAAAATGTATGTACTTTTCACCTTGTCATTATTCCCTAAACAATACAGTAGAGCAGCTATTTACACAGCATTTACATTGTATTAGGTATTATAAGTAATCTAGAGATGATTTAAAGTATATGAGGATGTGGGTAGGATATATGCAAATACTATGCTATTTTAAATAAGGAACTTGAGCATCTGAGGGTTTTGGTATCCAAAGGGGATACCGAAACCAATCCCCCACAAATACTGAAGGATGACTATGCATATATCATCCCCCAAAAAATGTATACACACTTTAACAGCTGATTTCTATTACATTTTGAGAAATGTATTTTAATACGGTCTATATAATTATTCAAAGCGTGTATACATTTTTGAGACACTATATATATATATATATATATATATTCATATTCAGCTCACACACACACACACACACATAGATATAGATGTGTATGTATATATATAGTTTTTATTACAAACACATATATGTATAATTAATATCTTAAGAAAAGATAATGCAATCATGAAATAACAAACTGTCATAGTAAACATAGACTCAAAGAAAATATATACTCGTGTATATTCAATGTATAGTAGCCAATTTTCTTAAGTTAGATTTGGAAAATATAATTGACTCAAAAATTCAGAATGAATAAAGAAAAGTGAATATATGGGGGAGAAATAAGAAAATTTTAGAGTAGTTCCAAAGGTTTCAACAAAACTTTTAGAAATAAAATAAAATAAAAAATCATATTAAAGGAACAATTCAAAGAAAAAACACTTAAAAGTTGCAGAACCAAAAAATATAACTTGCCAGATTAAGTGCCGCATACAATAAAGGGAAATAAAAATCAGTCATATGCACCATCATGCAAATTCCTAATACATATATATATATATATATATATATATATATATATATATATATATATATATATAAAGCCAGCGACCGGAATGCTATAAGGACTGGAACTAGTCGCTATGATGCCCACGTGGCCAGCGAACTGGCCAGGTTGGGGAGCAGGGCTGGTGGACAACCACCTGCGCCCCTCCTCCCAGCAGGCTCTGCCCTCCATGGGCCCTCACCACCCTGATCAGCCTGCAGCCCCTCTCTCTGCCCAGCCCCACCCCAGTTCAGCCCTTCCACCCTGATTGGGGGCAGGGCCAGTGAGCCCACAGTCCACAGCTTCTCCCCAAGTCCTGCCCCACCCCCTATCAGCCCACTTCCCCTAACCCCATCCAGCTTCACCCTCGATCTGCCCCCCCACACCAATCAGGGGTGGGGCTGGCCAGCCAACCTCCACCGTACCTCCTCCCAACCCCTGACTACCAATCAGCCCTCCTCACCCTATTCGGGGCCGGTCCATTTCACCCACCACCCACAGCCCCTCCCCATGTCCGGCCCTGCTCCCAATCAGTCCCCCCACCCAATCAGGGGCAGGGCCTGCCAGCCAATCACCCATGGCCCCTCCCCTCAGCTGGCTGGGCCCTGATTGGGCCCCAAATTGGGGCAGGCCAGCCAGCCAATCTCCCACCATTTCCTCCTCCCTACAGGCCCAGCCCCCCCACCCCCCCCCCCCCACTGGGGCCAGGCTGGCTGGACCCCACCCATGCACAAATTCATGCACTGGGCCTCTAGTTTAAGATAAAAAGAAGATCCTAAATTTTCCAGAAAACAGTAAGAAAAATCAGGAATAAAAATAGCAAAATTAAAACTAGAAGAAAATGGAGAAGTTGTGTAACATTTTGAGTGAATATTGCTTTATGCCAAATTCTATATTCAATTAAGTGTAGCTAAAAGTAATACAGTTTAAGTAGTCAATATTACCAAAATTTCACCTCCCATACATATTTCTGAGGAATATTCTGAGGAACAAATAGTAAACAAACAAAAAACACACAAAAAAAACATGAAGGTAACGCACTCAGAAAACAAGGGAAGCACCAGTGTGTCACACTGAACCCCAATGTCTGCCCAGACAAGGAAAGCAACCTGAACAAAAAATAGCAGGAACAAAAAATACCTGTGGGGAAAATAATTAAACCTGAAGATTTTCACTGACAGGGCACAAAATTATAGTTGAAATGATATTTATGAATGTGGGCAGAAAAATGCCATATTTAGAAAGCTAGTCACTTTTAGAAATGAAGGAATTTTTAACCAAAAAATTGAAAGGTTGAGAAGAAAGTAAAATAATCAAATAATAATACATCACTCTCAACTTATGTGGGAAATAATTTAACCCAGAGAAGTTGTGTCCTTTCAGGTATATTTTAGTCAGTGGTTTTGCGAATTTTTAGGCAATAGCAATGCAGACGAGGTCTATAGACAGTCCTAAGAACAGCTAACATGAGTGCCTGGAGATCTAGATTCAAGCATGCACTAATATATGTGTATGAATTTCAGAACATTTTAAGTGCACGTAGAAAGGTGTAATTTCATATTTATGAAATTAAAATAAAATTTCACATACTCTTTTATAGTATAAGGAGGATACTTCATATTTTTAATCAGGCAATCTGAAGCACTCTAATAAACATTAGAAAATTAAGTCTCACAATACCCCATGCAGTAGTTAAGAATAATCATTCATTATATACTCAATAGTTAAAATGAGACATCAAGAGATTAAGTGATTTATCTCAAGATCATACATTCCCCGAGTTGTAAAGAGGAGGGTCCCCTTCAATTTTCCACGTCTCTGCTGTAGCTCTCAATTTTCTCTCGCCAATTGTATGGCTATAGAAAATATGCTGTGCTCGTTATTTAGTGTCATTATCTAGGTTGCAGGGTGACCTGGCCACCTTGTTGGCTCATGAAGTTTGTGTCTTTCCCCTGTGAAAGATTTACGACAAACCCACTCTTCATCAAATCCCCCTTTAGAATAATCTCCAATGCATTTCTCAACAAGTTTTCCCAATAGAAGCATATAATCAGAGTAACACTATATTTAGTAATTAATGCTTTCAAAAACCCACTCACTATTAATTAACCAAATACTTATGGTGGTTTTCTGTGGCAAGCACTTACAGATTTGATTTCTACCATCATGGATTTTTGTGCCTATCAAGAAAGACAGAAAGTTTTAAAAAGCTGTTACAGTGAAGTCGGCCAACGGCTACCAAGAGGTGACATAATACTAAATGACTATAGAAGAACTATGGAGAACAAGAAACCTAGATCAGAAGTTATAGCAGAAAAGTCTTCCTAAAAGAAATTACTTCAAATCTGGGACGAACAAAAATTAGCCAAGAAAAAAAGCAACAAGTGTGCTTCAGTTAGAGAGAAATACTCGTGTAGCAGCCCAGAGAGGAAAGAACTGCCGTGTTCTGAAAACTGAAAGATCCCCAGAACAACTGCAGAGAGAAGAGAAGAGGTAGGTGGAAACAGGCTATGGAAGTGGAGAGAACATCATGTTACACCATGCTAAGGAATTTAGATTTTTCTAAACACAAAGGGAATCTCTGAAGGGTTAAAGTAAGAGTTAATGTTTGTGTTACAAAGTAACACTCTGGCTGCTGTGTGGGTAGAGTGGGTGAGAAATGGGCAAAACTGGATGGAGTCAGGAACACCAATTAGGAATCTGAACTGTGGTCCATGCTAGAGATAATGGTGCCCTTTACTGGGGGGGGGGGGGAATAGTAAGAGCTGACAGTGGAGAAAAAGGAGTGTATTCAAGTGATTTGCAGTAATGAAATCAAGAGTGATTTTGAATTTTTATGAGGCAAAACAAAAAGAGAGAGAGAGAGAGAGAGAGAGAGAGAGAGAGAGAGAAGTAGAGGAGATTCCCCACTTTCAAAGAATAAAAGACTACAGAAGACAGATGATTAACAACAAAACAAAAGTTAATTTTGTGGAGTTCAGAAAACAAGATCGAATTGAAATGCTAGACAAAAACATAGAAAATGGAAGGGAGGAATATTGGAGTTAAAATATTTAAGGTTTTATATTATTTTGGAATATAATATAGAAAAAATAAATAACTATATTTAAATATACCTGTTGAAAATTTGAAAGGAACTATCAAAACAATATAAATATAATGATTAACTTTCAATCCATGATTTATATATGTAAATATATTATCCTATATAATAAAATGCTAGTATGCAGATTGACTGAATGGCAGAATGACCAGTTGCTATGACATGCACTGACCACGGGGGGGCAGATACTCAATGCAGGAGCTGCCCCCTTGGTGGTCAGTGTGCTTCCACAGAGGGTGTGCTGCTCAGCCAGAAGCTGGGCTCACAACTGGCAAGCACAGCAGGAGTGGTAGGCGCCTCTCCCGCCTCCGCGACTGTGCTAAGGATGTCTGACTGATGGCTTAGGCCCACTCCCCATGGGCCTAAACCAGTGGTCGGCAAACTCATTAGTCAACAGAGCCAAATATCAACAGTACAATGATTGAAATTTCTTTTGAGAGCCAAATTTTTTAAACTTAAACTATATAGGTAGGTACATTGTTATTAACTTAATTAGGGTACTCCTAAGGCTTAGGAAGAGCCACACTCAAGGGGCCAAAAAGCTGCATGTGGCTCACGAGCCACAGTTTGCCAACCACGGGCCTAAACCATCAGTTGGACATCCCCCAAGTGCTCCCAGACTGTGAGAAGGCACAGGCTGGGCTGAGGGTCCCCCCTCCCGCCACTGAGTGTACTAATTTTGTGCACTGGGCCTCTAGTTTATATATATATATATATATATATATATATATATATATATATATATATATATAAATTAAAAATTGTTATTTTTCTTTGTAATGTAGCCAATGAAGAGAGGCTATACATTCTTTTCAAGCATGTGTAGAACATTAATGAAAATTGGCCATGTAGTATGTAAACTCAACAGAATACTCAATATAATAAATTTAAAAAATAAGCGAGTGATTTTTAAAAGGTGTGCTGCAAGAATTTTTAAAACATTCAATACCTGACTATTTATTAAAGGGCACTGACCTCTTTTCCCTCAGATTGTCAAATAAAAAACAGCCAACACAATGATAGCTGTCCAATGTGAATGCCCTGTCTTGAACCATAAATATATAGATTATATAATATAGTTGCTTCTTATTGATCAGTCACATAATAAGTTTGCATTTGATTGGTTAATTCTTGGTACCAGAAATCCCTCTATACAAAGTATAGGCACCTAATTTTAAAAAAGTCACTTTGGAGCAAAAAGGGTAGGTAATTACTATGATTACTATTATTATTTTTTTTTTTTGTAAATCAAAATTATACCTTTTATTTGTCAGATCACCATAGAATTTTTGTAATTAGCTCATGTCAGCCATGAGCTGAAAATCTCTTAGATAAACTAAAAATCCAAAAATGAAAAAAAGAAATCATACTCAGATCAGAAATTCATAAAATGAAAAGTAAGCATCCAAATAAAGAACCAAACAAACAAAAAAATGGCATTCACCATTAAAATTAAAAAGGTGTTTCTTTGTAGATACTAGTAAAATATTTTAAAACCTCTAGTACAACTGATTCAGAAAACCAGAGAAAAGTAATATTAACAACACTTACGCATCTCTATACATTGCTTTATTTCAGGGAAAATGATGGCTATTGAACTTCTTCTATGGTATGACTCTGAAGGTTTTCTGCATAGTTTGGGCTGGCCTCAGGCCAGCTTAAAGAGAGAGTCTCTCTTGTGTTTATATTCCTAGCATAGGAAACACATAGTATTAGCTCTTCTCAATCCAGAAGCCATGGTTCAAGAGATACAGAAAAATATTAGATCTATAAGGTAGAAATCCATTAGAATTATATTCTACCACTCACTGGATCACCAGGGAGAAGTAAATTGTAAAGAAAATCTGTATCCCTGACATAGAACATACCAGAACGTTGTGATTGCATCACCCTTTCTTGCACAAGTCTAAATTTCTTCTCTTCTTATAAAACACTAGAGGTCTGGTGCATGAAATTCATGCACTTTGGTGGTGGGGCAGGTTCCTCAGCCCACTCCGGCCTGCCTCCTGTCACAGTTCAGGAGCCTTCGGGGGATGTCCAAATGATGGCTTAGTCCCGCTCCCCCCAGGGAGCAGGACTAAGCCATCAGTCAGACATCCTTAGCGCTACTGCGGAGGTGGGAGAGGCTCCCGCCACACCACTGCTCTCGCCAGCTGTGAGCTCAGCTTCTGGCTGAGCAGCTCTCCTCCTGTGGAAGCACACTGACCACCAGGGGGCAGTTCCTGCATTGAGCATGTGCCCCATGGTGGTCAGTGCATATCCTAGCGACCGGTCTCCCACCGTGGGGCCAAAACCAGCTCTCCGACAATCCCTTAAGGGTTCCAGATTGCAAAAGGGCACAGGCCAGGCCGAGGGACCCCACCAGTGCAGGATCAGGGCCAGGGAGGGAGGTGAAAGGTTGGCCAGCCAGGGAGGAACTGCTGGAGGGCTCCAGGGATTGTCTGGCCCATATTGCTCATCATTAATGTTTCTATCTCTCTCTCCCTCTCCCTTCCTCTCTGAAATCAATAAAAATATATTTTAAAAAATAAATAAATTAGTTGGCCCTTAGATTTTATGTTGGTTAGATTTCTTGTCCAACCTTGCATCATTATTGGTGTACTCAATTTTTTATTAAAGTGTGTACTAAGCAGACTTTTTTCTCCCCTGTCTGAATACTGTTCCTTCAATTATGAGTTGATTCCCCAAATTTGGGGGAATATATTTCTCTGAGCTCCATCTACTTCTCAAACTTCCTTCAGAAAAGGTTTATTAGACCCTTGTATCATACTGTGCTATTAGCAATCCAAATATTCTACACAATTTTGGAATATCACTTTTTTCTTTGATAAAGAAAACTTTGATATCAGAAGTTTAGAGAAAAAAATGTTACTTTTTGTTTATTAAAACCAAAGTAGCAAGCTAACCTACCAGTAGGAGCGTCTGCCCACTGGTGTTCAGTGCATGTTATAGCAACTGGTTGACCAGTCGACTGTCTGCCCCCTGGTGGTCAGTGCTTGTCATAGCGAGCAGTTGAGCGGCCTTAGCATATCATTAGCATAATACACTTGATTGGTTGAACGGCCTAGTGGACAACCAGACACTTAGCATATTAGGTTTTTATTATACAGGATAGCTTAGAATGAAGAGTATAATAATTATTTGGGCCTGGCTGGCCAGTGTGGCTCAGTGGATTGAACATTAAAAAAAAGGGGTGGAGGGCATGAGCAACATGTTAGGGCAGAGGTCATCAACTTTGCCAGAAAAATAGCAGTCTGCAAATATTTTAGACTTGTGTGCCATGTGATCTTCGTTATGACTACTTACCTCTGCCTTTGCAGTGCATAGCCACCTCGGTCACTATGTAAATAAGTGGGTGTGGCTGGGTTCCAAAAAACTTTATTTACAAAAACATGTGATGGGATAGATTTGGCCCATAGTCCCTGGTTTGCTGGCCCCTGATTTAGAGAAACTAGAGAGTGCTTTGGTTTTTAATAAACAAAAAATAATATTTTTTTCTCTAAACTTCTGATATCAAAGTTTTCTTTATCAAAGAAAAAAGTGCTATTCCAAAATTGTGGAGAATATTTGGATTGCTAATAGCACAGTACGATACAAGGGTCTAATAAACCTTTTCTGAAGGAAGTTTGAGAAATAGATGGATCTCAGAGAAATATATTCCCCCAAATTTGGGGAATCATCTCATAATTGAAGGAACAGTATTCAGACAGGGGAGAAAGTTGTCTGCTTAGTGCACACCTTAATAAAAAAATCAGTATACTAATAATGATGCAAGGTTGGAAAAGAAATCTAACCAACATAAAATCTAAGGGCCAACTAATTTATTTATTTTTTAATATATTTTTATTGATTTCAGAGAGGAAGGGAGAGGGAGAGAGAGATAGAAACATCAATGATGAGAGAGAATCATTGATCGGCTGCCTTCTGCACCCCCAACCCTGGGGATCAAGCCCGCAACCTGGGCATGTGCCCTGACCTGGAATTGAACAGTGACCTCCTGGTTCATAGGTCGATGCTCAACCACTGAGCCATGCTGGGCAGGTGGGCCAAGTAATTTATAATTGTAGACTCCCACTTTTCAGCTTACTCCCATGAGTATTCCCTTCCTACAAATCTTAAACCCACTGGGATCTTCAGCCAGCCCGCTGGACTTGAAGTTTTATCCTGCATCACACTCTTGTCCTTATTCCCCTCTTTCTCTGTTTGGGTAGCTCAGGTTAACAACCATTTTTTTTTACATATAATTGTATCTCCCTTGCCTCCTTCTCCTTAGATGTGCATAACTGGCCAATCCACAATCCAAGTTAAATCTAACTCCTAAACTATTCTTTGCTTTATCCAAGTTTCTAATGCTGACAAGGCCTCACTTTTAATTTATGAGAGCAAACCTCAGATGGGTCCTCCACTCTGTCCAGTTATCTTCTATGTTCTGCAGTCAGTTCACTCTCCATTCTCTGAGCTATTTTTCTTTTGTATCCAAACCTCTGACACCCTGTATTAGTTTTATATGGCTGTGTAACAAATTAACACGAACCTAGTGGCTTAAAGCAACACACATTTTTATGTCACTGTTTTGTAATCAAAAGTCCAGGTGTGGAGTGGCTGGATTCTCTGCTCAGAATCTCCCACTGACATCAGGGTGTTGGCCAGGACTGCAGTTCTCTCCTGAGGCAGGGGATAATTTCCAAACTTGCTGGTTGTTGGCAGAATTCATTTTCTTGCCATTGCAGGATAGGGGTCCCCATTTTTGTTCTCTACTATTGGCCAGGAACCATTCACAGCTCTTAGAAGCCACCCACAATTCCTTGCCAGGTGACCCCCATAGGCAGTTCACTAAATGGATCTTTGCTTTCTTTGAGGCCGGCCAGAGTACATCCCTCTAATTTCCTCTTCTGAGACCAGATGGGGGAAAAACCTGCTTTGAAAGGGTGAACTTCATTAGGTCAGGTTAATTTCAGGATAATCTCTCATTTGCCACATAACATAATGTTATCACAGGAGTGACATGTTTTTCATTTTATAGGCTCCATCAATGCTCAAGGGGGAGCATATTGCCCAAGGGTAAAGATCATTGGAAGTTATATGATAATTCTATCATATACTCTCTTTTTCCTCACTCTAGCTGACCACTTTGCTTCTTTATATTTATACTAGAGGCCCAGTGCACGAAATTCATACACTCGGGGGGGGGGGGGGGTCCTCAGCCCAGCCTGCACCCTCACCCAGTCTGGGAGCCCTCAGGGGATGTCTGACTGCCACGGAGGCTGGAGAGGCTCCCACCACTGCTGCTGCACTCGCCAGCTGTGAGCCCTGCTTCTGCTGAGCAGCGCTCCCCCTGTGGGAGTGCACTGACCACCAGAGGGAAGCTCCTGCATTGAGCGTCTGCCCCCTGGTGGTCAGTGTGCTCCCACAGGGGGAGTGCCACTCAGCCGGGCTCACAGCTGGTGAGCACAGCTGCCACAGCAGGACCCTCTCCCGACTTCACAGCAGCACTACCGAGCAGCAGCAGCAGGTGCAGCAGGCCAGGATGAGCATGAGTGGTGTGGCACCCAGCCCCAATTTGGCTGCCTGCTGCTTGTTGCACTGCTATATCCCCCGAGGGTTCCCGGACTGTGAGAGCGATGTCTGACTGCCAGCTTAGGCCCAATCCCTGTGCCGTTCTCTGTAGAAGGCAGTCAATCTGAACTGCCGGGAGCCGGTCCATGCTTGCTGTTTCAAGGGACCTGGCATATATGGCATACTGTTCTTAATATGTTTGCTCACCTTCTTGGCACTATGTGTTTTAACCAAGGTCTCTGAGAAAGGTTGTTTCCCCAGGTAGGGATTTTCCCCTGAAGTTAGGGAGGGAATAAAACCTCTTAACTAAGTGCCAGGCGGGTAATTAATCACTTTAACTACGAACAATCATGCTTAAGCTACATAATCTTTACTCCCTGGAATGGAGATAAGAAATGCCCTAACCTTTGTAATAGAGATTGATAGGATTGAATCAACTGGTATAAATACAGATGTAATAAGACAGCAAGAGACAGAACTTAGAATACAGAACTTAGAACACAGAACTTAGAACACAGAACTTAGAATACAGAACTTAGAACACAGAACTTAGAACACAGAACTTAGAACACAGAACTTAGAAGACAGGACTAAGAAGACAGAATGAAGAGAGACGGAACCTAGGCACAGAACCTACACAGAACGTTCTCTAGAGACAGAAGAACTTCGCTGGAGAGAACATAGCAAAAGATACTGGACAGAAACTGGCCTCAGAACCTAGAGACAGAACCTAGTGAGAGAACATGGCAAAAGATCCTGGACTGAACCTGACTACAGAAATTGGCAAGAGAACCTGACTAGAACCTGGTGACTGAACCTGGCTGGAGAACCTGGACAGAACCTGGCTGGAGAACCTAGCGAGGGAACATGGCTACAGAACCTGGCTGGAGAACCTAGCAAGAGAACGTGGACACAGAACCTGGCTGGAGATCCTAAGCAGAACTTCGCTGGAGATCCAGACCAGAACTTGGCTGGAGATCCTGGCTGGAGATCCTGGCTAGGCTGCTGATCAACTGAATGCTGTCCCCATGTCATTCCTTCTTCGCCAACTCCATCCACACCTTTGGGGACCCCTGGACCCGCTGGGGTTGGACCCCGGCACTGAACAACTCAGTGACTCAGGGAAATACAGGGAACTCAGGTTGTGCCTGCCTCCACTCAATGGTGTTCATAGGACAGACCATGGTGGACCAGCCAGTGCACGTGCAGCAGATGCTGAAGCTCAAGCAGCAGGCCATGCAGCAGCAGAAGGCCATCTAGCCACAAGCCAGCAGTCAGACATCCCCCGGGGAGTCCCAGACTACTAGAGAGTGCCGGCTGGTCTGAGGGATTCCCCCAGCCCCAACCCCAGTGCACGAATTTCATGCACTGGGCCTCTACTTCATTTATAAAATAAATAGGCACTCAGAAAAACTTTACCTTTTCATTGGTAAGTCTAACAACTTACCTTCATCAAAACCCCTCCTATACTTTGCCTTCACACTTGTAACTATGGATATATATTGTCCATTCCCCTACCTAAGGGCAACTACGTGTTTTGTTCACTAGATCTTATTTCAACCTACCTCCTCAAGGTCTTTACTATTCTAATTATTCTTGTTTCCTTCTACATCATCTGTTTTATTCCTCCTTTAGCCAAATCCTTCCTATTTACATATAAACAATCTGTAATCTAGCCCATCTAAAGCAAAAACTCTCTTCTGACTCACGTTCCCTTCCAACCATAACCCTATTTCTCCACTGCTCTTCAGAGCAAAATCACTAATCTTAGTTCACTTGCTCACCTACCATTTTCCCTATAACTGACGCATATTGGGATTTTCTCACTACCATTCTTATCAGAAACTTTAATAAAATCCATTTCCCAAATGTAATGGTCAATTTTCCATCTTCATCTTCCAAGTACACTCTGAGTTTGTCATAGTTGATCACTGCCCCTTTCTTGAACCATTTTCATCTCTTGGGTTTCTGGACATCATTTGGTCCTGTTTTTCCACATTGAAGGTTTCTACAGGATATTTGTGATGAATCTTCCTCATTATCCAGATCTCTAAATATTAGAGTACCCCAAATGAATTGGTTATATATTGCTACAATATGTTCATAAAGCACCACCCAAAACCTCAGTGCCAATCAGAAATAAACACAGATCACAGGTCTGTGGGATATAGTTGATCCAGTCTGCACTCAGCTGGGCTCACTCTTGAACCTTGGGTTGACCTGGATCTCTCATTCTGCTTCTGGGACCAGAAAGTCCTGAGCAAGAGGACAGTAGAAATGTATAGGTACCCTTTCCAGCCTCTGCTTGAATCACAACTGCTAGCATCCCATATGCTGAAGCAAGTTTCTGGGCTGAGCCCAGAATCAGGATAGAACAGCCCAGTTACATGGCAAAGAACACAGGTAGAGGGAAGGAAACAGGCATTTCTTTTAATGCAATCAACCTGCCCACCACGGCTAATCTTTTCTCTTCTTTATCTATACACACCACTTAGGTCAGGGGTGGGGAACCTTCCCAAGGGCCATTTGGATATTTATAACATCATTGGCAGACCACACAAAATTGTCACTTTAAAAATTAGCCTGTTATATTTAGTCAAACATTTAATTTAACTCACCCTTAACTCAAGCTTTCTTTGTCTGGTAGGGCCAGACCAAATGATTTTTCAGGCCTCGTAAGGCCAGCGGACTGGATGTTCCCCACCCCTGACTTAGGTGATCTTATTTAATTCCATTAATTTAAATATTAATGCTATTACTGACTTCCAAATATAAATTTACATCCCCATCCTTGAAATCTACCTTAAACTCCAGGCTAACTCATCTAGCCTTTACCTGACATCTCAATCAACTTGGATGTGTAATAGTTATCTCATGCCACATGTGTCCAAAAACAAACTTTTGATTTTTTTCCAAACTGCCCATACTTCATCATTCTCCATCTCTACACTTGGCATCATCTTTCGCTCACTTGCTCAGGCCAGAAATGTTGACGTTATTCTTGGCTGCTCTCTCTTATAAGCAATTTATCAACAAATCTCTTTGACTCCAGTTTGAAAATATATCCCTTATCAGATCATTGCTTACAGACTCCACTGCTACCCCCTAGTCTAAGGCACCTTCCTCTGTCTTCAGAATGACAATTACTCCCATCCAACAGATCGCCCTGCTTCTCCCCTGGCGCCGCCACAGACTTTCCCCAGGCTTCCTCAGTGTGACATTCTTAAAACATAAAACATATCTTCTCACTGACTCCCCTGTGCAAAATCATCAAATGGTTCCCTTTCATTCATACCCGTACTAAATTACAAAGTCCGACAATGATACCCAGCCTAAATGACACAAATCCCGATGTGATCTGGCCCTGGCCTAACTCTCCAACATTGTTCAAGCTTTCTTTGTCTTAGTACTTTCATTTCACTTAAATCAATAAAAATGCTCCTACCTTATGGTCTTTGCAGTTCTGCCAAGAATGTTCTTGGAAATTTACCCAAGACCTCTTTCCTGCCTTCATTGAAGTTTCTGTGCAAATGTCATTTTTTCAAAGAGGCACTCCTTGCCCCTACCATCTAACCAACAAGCCCCATTACTCTCCATCCTTTTATTTTACTCTGTATTTATCGACAGCACCACCACTACCAAATATCATGATAGCAGCCACTTTATCTATTTATTCGCTTTTATATCCCCTGTAAATAAAATAGTTCTTGATATATGGGAATGCTCAAAATATTGGATACCGAATGCTAAGTAATTTAGATAACATTGTACTAATAATCCTTTTCATCTGCAGGGAATCTTTACAACCCTCTTTTACCTTCTTATTCACACTATCAATCCTATAGGCTATAATAATAGTATGTAAATA